>NC_080100.1:33234489-34671819 GCF_950005125.1 Chionomys nivalis | reverse complement strand
AAAAACATGAAACAGTTGATAAATATGGAAAGCATCACTGCTTCACTTCCAACTGTTGGTCAGTGGAGTCCAAGAGACACCCGAAACATTATAGGTTGCTGTTGTTGCCTTTGGTTGCCTCCCAAAATGTGAAGGTAAGACCCTATGGTTGAAGATTTTCCACATTTTATATTTTGGTTGTGAACCTAGCCTTTAACAACTGAGCCATTTCTCCAGCCTGACATTTTAAAAACAGGACTTGAAAGGTTCAATCAGGAACTCACCTGGGAGCTTCCTCCATGAACACTAGCTTCCATATAACATCCAAGGATGCTGTGTAAGCTACCAAAGGAGAAAGGTGATAAATGGGGCTGCCCAGCTTTAAGGCCTACAAACCACATCAATGACCAGCCCAGCAAGAGTCCCCCAAAATGTAATAATAGTGGCGCTTTTTTCCCAGGTAACCAATAGCTGTCTAATTGGACTTAAGATCTGCTCAAAAGGATGGAATTCATGCCTGGTGCTGCAAACCTAGCCAAACTCCCAGGACTGGAGAGGTCACTGAAGCCAGACAGAACCTACTACTACCATTTTTGAAAATCAGTACAATTTCTAAGTGTATTGCAAATACTTCTGCTGAGAGCCACAGGTAAGCGTAGTTCCCAGGCCTCATCAGAGAAACTTCTCTTTATAAACAGATGGAAACTGTTCAGAGGCTAAGTTTCCCTGGGCTATCCAGCTCTAGTGGGTACATTTACAATGCAAGCGCTATACCTAAGGCTCAGGGGACATGGTGAAAGAGGGTTCTCTGCTGCTAGATAGCATCTTTTAGACATGACAGGGGAGCTACAGTCATGGTTGCCATGCTGCAGGATGTGCACAGGCCTGGAAGCCCAACTAGTATCTAAAAAAATGCATGGCTGTCTGCATTTGATTCACAAGATCAAGTGAATTTAAAGCAGCAGCAGAGGGCCCAGTGTTCCGGGACTCCAGATTCCTTAGTTTTCTTCCTGTCTCTAAGGTCATCTGCCCTGACTTCATTCCTTCACCCTCCAGGCTGACACTGGTACTGGAGACAGCGTGAATCGGAGGCCTGACAACTTTATTTCACTCCTGTGCTTTCAATACCAAGGATGTTAGTAAAGGCATCCTTCACCCTTTAGAATTGAAAGGAGAGCCTACAGAGAAATGTGATCCTGATTGTAGTTTTAGGCACTTTGCTTTTCCTGGGCAAATGGTTTATTTCCAACAGATACACATGGGAAAGGAAGTTGCTCTAACCCAAAAATTAGAGCCAATTTTGACTTTTATTCCATAGTGATTTTGTAAGGCTTCACACTGTATTTTGCACACAGCCTGACGTGCCTAGGTCCAGCTTACTTTCCGCTTTAATTTCCAATTTCAATGCACTTTTTCTTTCCCTAATAGTTAAAGCATTTTAAAATGTAAATAATTTCTAATAATGTGTTTCTAGTCAGAATTCAAAAGGCTTCTATTCTTGCCTGTACACTATGTGGCTCCTCTCCCCCGGGATAGCGGCTATTAGCAGCTTGCATCTCTCTCTCTCTCTCTTTCTCTCTCTCTCTCTCTGCGCGCATGTGTGTGTGTGTGTGTTTCTCTCTCGGTGTTCTCTGAGAATGTAAATATTTGTGTCTGTGTGGATATGTGAGCTAGCTTTACATATGACAGTATGAAATGCAGATTTGGAAGAAGTTTGTGGATGCTCTGGAGTTGGGCCAAATATGTGACAATATTCCCATCCCTGCTTCTTTGTTGCCTGTTAAAATTCATGTTTTTAAACTTTGAATGGTTACCTGAGAGATCAGCTGCTCTAGTCAGTTTCCCTCAAGAAAACTGAACTAGTATAAGACCAAAACAAGCCTCTTCTTTCCCCTTGCCTGTGGATCCCAGTGCCTGGCTCGGAAGCACTGAGGGCTTCCTCACGCTTCATAGCCTGTATCTCAGACCCTCCCACCCCCGCTATCTTCTCCACTTCTCTCGGGCTCAGGGGCCTGGGTATTTTTGTTTGGTTTGGTTTTGTGCCTGCAACGTTCTACCCTTGGAGAACCAGAGCCTCTTTCTCTACAGATGTAGATGGAGCTCCAGGAGTGTCTGGATTCCTTCCCCTCCCCTTTCTTCCATAGCCAGAGACTGGAAGAGCATAGAAACCTAGCATCTAGAGCTGTGCCCAGGCTGCCTAGAACCCCACTCTTGTTTTCTTCTGCCCGGCCCCATTTTCCTGGCTCTTTCCCAGGTTCTCTGAGCACACGTTTTTAATGTCACAAATTCACCACAAATGAATCCTCCTCTCAGGAATGGACTAGGTCAGCAGATGTTCAAACACCAGCCCTCTCGCAGGATGCTGTTGGAAAGGGTAACTCAGCTCTCATTTCAGAACCTGCTCTCAGGTCTAGGTCTCAGGAGTTGCAAAGCAAGTATCATCTCATCTCCCTCCCTCCCTGCTTTTTACCTTCAAGTTTTTATTACTATATCATATACACAGGCCCAGCATTTCTGTTTTTTACATTCTGCTGTGTAAACAACGTCCACATTCTTCTAGCTGTTCTCCCCTCAATGGATTGGGCGAAATGTTCAAAATACCCAGTCATTTCTTCCCTGGCCTTTCTGCCCTTGGTTAATAATTTTTTTCCTGCAGCTTCCTGGGATAAAAAGTTGTGGCTGCGCTCTTGCGTGTGCACAAGTGCTTATGTGTCTCTTCAGGTGGGGTGCGCCCTTGCGTGTTCGCAAGTGCTTTTGTGTCTCTTCAGGTGGGGGTGTGAGGTTCTTCACTCAAATTTGTTTGTTGACTCTCAAGGACATTGCTAGCAGGATTTATTTCTTCTTTTCTATTTCTTTTTGTAACTGACTTGGAATAAAGCAGGAACTCTTTTTTTTTTTTTTAACGTAATAGTTGTCTGATACATCTATTTTTCTAGCAACAAGATGAGCTTTAAATTTGTAGATTTAAATGACTCCAATGTTTTGCCAAGAAAATATGGTTCTGGTATATAACTAATCATTTGTATGTGGTGTGTGTGTAGGTATGTTAGAGGGATTCTTCTCCAATTGTCTTCAACCTTAATTTCTGAAATAGGTCTTTCATCTAGCTTAGAGCTGACTGGCCACAAGTTTCAGGGATCTTTTTTCTTCACCTCTCTAGTTCCAGGATAACAGAAACATACCATAACACCTGGACTTAATATGGGCTCTGGGGATCAAACCTGGGTCCCCATGTTTTCCCCGCAAACACTTCAGCCATGGGGCCATCTCCCCAGCTCCATACACCTGACAGATCATTTTTATTTTCTGAAATGTCACAGTCTTGGTAGTGACTGATAAAGCTGCTCCAGAGACGATCAGTTTGGCCCAGCTCTGCAGGGAAAGGCTGACCTTCTAGCCAGGACCCTTTTACCCAGGGGTCACCCCCAGTAAGGGCAGGAAGAACCTTCGAGTTATGGCACTCAACTTCATCATGCGGGTCTCCTCCTTTTCAGATGTCAGTTTTTATATTTTATCATCTAGTCTCTTCTATAGTTATTTTTCTTCTCTAAATCTTTTTGGGTTGTTTTGCTATTGTCTGGCCAGTTCCACTGTTTGCCTCATTTCTCTCACCATGACCCCCAGGCCTTTCCTCGTATTTCTGTGAAAGAATGGTTTGCTAGCCACAGCATCCAATGGAAACCTTGTGCTCCTAAGGCTATAAATCTATTTTTTACCTCCTTCTTCCCCCAGTTCTGTCAGCTCTTGTTTCATCGACTGTCATCTCGGTATATTTCCCTCAGCACTGTATGTCAACTCTGAATTAGAGATTTAGGAGCAACCGTGGCCGTTTTTTCCTTCTGAAGAACAGTGTCATCTCTGCTCTCTCTCAGTGCCCAGGGAGCTCTCTCATAGCTAAACTTGCTGATGGTGTTGGATGTAATTATTTACCTGTCATCCTGGGGCAGTTGGCTTTTTAAAATTGTAGCTATTATTGTTACATCTTCACTCTGCAGTGTAAAGGCTGCTTGTCTTAATCAGACAACACATTCTGAGACTCGGTTGCCTTGTGGGTAGAGCAGATGCAGTGTTACTTTGACTGCGATGATTGAGTGAATAACGGATCCTAGGGCTTTGACAGAGTCTGATGTGCAGAAAGGATTTTGCAAATCTCTGATGTTTTCCACCATTTTTTACTTGTCTGTTGGAGATGTCGGCAGTTATGTTAGAAAACAGACTTAGCCCTGTTCTGGTTTGCTTTCTGTTGTTGGGATAACCAACAGGACCAAAAACAACTTTTGGAGTAAAAGGGTCTATTGTGTCTTATGTCTCCATCTTATGTCTCAGGTCATACTGCATCACTGAGGGAAGTCAGGACAGGAACTCAAGGCGGGAACCTGGAGACAGGAGCGGAACCAGAGACCACAGAGGAAGACTGCTTACTGGCTCCCTCCTCTGACTTGCTCAGTTTGTGTTCATATGCTACCTAAGATGAACTCAAGGGTGCTTCTTCTTACAGTCTTGTGGGCTCTTTCATATTAATCATCAATGAAGACATTAATGATTTAATTCCCACAAGCTGATGAGGTGGAGGCAGTTCCTCAGCTGAGGTTCCCTCAGCCCAGGTGTAGTGGTTTGGATGAGAAATGTCCTCCATAGCCTATGGCATTTAAACAGTTGGTCCCCAGGGAGTGGCACTGTTTGGAGGAGGTTTAGGCTTAGTTGGTGCAGCCTTGCTGGAGGAAGTATGTCACTGGGGGCTGCCTGTGAGATAAAAATCCTCTCCTACTTCTGATTTGCTCTCTCCTTCATGTTTGCAGTTCAAGGTGTGAGCTCTCAGCTTCCTGTTCCTGCTGCCTTGCCTTCGGCTTGTTGCCCTGTATCCCACACTCTCATCCTTCTGCAGCCAGAAGGAAAACAAAACAAAAAACAAACAAATGAACAAACAACATCGCACTATTCCTTGAGTTGCCTTTGGCCACCATGTTCTGCCACATGGACAGAAAAGCAGCTAATAAACCAGATGATGCTACTTTGTAACAACATGACCAAATCTAAACAGCATGGCACCCTTGTGATGGTGCACCCCAACGTCCAAGCCAAATCCACTCTTAGTAAGATTCTGCCTCAAAAACAACACAAAAATCATGATCTTTTTTATTTCTTTCATTACTATGTTTTTCAATTATCTCTTGTTGGCAGAGGTTTCTGTCCCATCCAGTCCCGCAGCTATTCAGTCCCAAAGAAACACACAGAGGCCTACTTTAGTTATAAATGGCTTGGCCTATTAGCTCAGGCTTTTTGTTAACTGACTTTGCATCTTAAATTAACCCCAAATTCTTGTCTGTATTAGCTACATGGATTTTTACCCTTTATCAGTGAGTCATTCTCATCTTGTGTCCTCTGTGTCTGGGTGACAACTGCAGACTGAGACTTTCCTCTTCCCCCAAATTCTCCTGTTCTGGTTGCCCTGCCTATACTTCCTGCCTGGCTACTGGCCAATCAGCACTTAATTAAACCAATACAAGTGACAAATCTTTACAGGGAACAAGATCATTGTCCCACAGTAATCTCCCTGAGCATCCATTACAGTAAATATTAGGAAATGTGCTCTCTCTCTCTCTCTCTCTCTCTCTCTCTCTCTCTCTCTCTCTGTGTGTGTGTGTGTGTGTGTAAGACAGAGAGAGAGAGAGAGAGAGAGAGAGAGAGAGAACTGTGTGTGAGAGATATAGCTCTGTATATGTGTGTGTGAGTAAGTGAGAGAGAGGAGAACACAATTGTGCCATAGCACACAGGGGAGGAAGGTCCGGGAAGAGCCTTTGGGAGTCTGTTGTCTTGAGCCATGTGGATCCTGGGGACCCAGCTCAGCCATCAGTCTTCACAGTAGGCACCTTTGCTGCTGAGCCGTCTCGATAGCACCAGTCTAATTTTTGTTAAATTAGTCATGCCAGTTTTGCTCCCTGTAATTTCTCAACAATGCTGCAAGGTATATTGTATCACTGTACCTTTTAGTTTTTTAAAGATTAAAATTTATTAATTACATCATTTCTCCTTTTACTCCCTCCAACCTTTCCACGAACCACCCCTCCCTGTTTTCTCTTAATTTCACGGCCTTTGACCTCTTTTTATTTTTTAACTTTTTCTTCTTTTCTTTAATTGTTGTTACACACACATGGCTCAGTCCTTATTGCACACACACACATACACTGCATAAATAATTCCATGAGTATACAGATTGTGATCCTTTTGTATCCACAGTTTAAGTACTCCAGTGGGGTGGAGTGGGGGTTCACTCTCTGCTAAATAAAGCCTTACGATGTATTCAGACAATGCTTCCACCTGGGATGGGGTCTCCAGCAAGACTTCTCTCTACTTGCGTGTCTGTTTCAGGTGATGTAGTAAAAGCAACCAAGCTCTAAATCACGTACAACCCTCGGATCTCTCAGAATGTAGATCTGAGGGTAAATGCTGTTTTTGGAGAAGGTGGAGGAGGAGCAGGGCAGCACAGGACTCTATTAAAAGAAACTGTCCATGCCAGGCCATTTATCAAACCATTTTTCCACTTGAAAAATGGCAAGCATTGTCCGACTGGACTGTTCAGGAAATTCCTATAAATAACCAGCGGTATAAAGTTGTGTTAGGAAGGAACACACTCGTTTAACTCGCTGTCCTAGCGATGAGTTCTGAACTCTGGCAGTTTTCTGGTGTACGCAGCCACACAAAGCCAGTGTGAAAAGCACTGACTCTAAGAATTGTACCGTTTGTGCATCTCCAGACTAAACAAAAAGTTCCAGCTGAGGCCAAAGTAGGAGACTTTTCTAACCCTCCCCGTCCTGCACTCCACCTTCCTATCAGAGGACCAAATTTATAGCAGAGGGCAGGAATGTTGGGTCAATAGCTGTGCTGTGTTTCTGCTCACACTGTGCCTCTTGGCTGTGGGCACCATGCAGGGTTTCGGCCATACTACGGCACAGGTTTTTCGGAATCCAGACGATGAGTGTTTCCTCTAGATTGTGATAGATTCTTTCCACCAAAAATATTTTTCTAGGCAAGTAGTCTCATGATTTATTAGCTTCAAGGACCTCCAATGTCAAATGGAGATAAATTCTAGTTGGAAGAAAATAAACAGAGGTTTGTGAAAAGATGTGGACCCTAGCCCTCTGGGGAAAGGTCACTTGGAAGTGTTGAGAGGATCCTGTGGCAAAGGCAGGGTTAGTCCCTTGTGAACCAAGCCCCCAGCCCTTCCTACGTCACAATTCTAATTCTCTCCTGCGAGCTGTGCACTGGTCACACACGGGGATACTTACTGCTCCCAGATCTGAAGCCCATTCTCAGCACTGTGTCAGCTGAGTCTCACAGTCAACCCTAGTGCTTGCACAAGGAACCAATGAAGCTCTCTTCGCGTCAGGTGTCTTGGCAGTACTGAATTGGTATTGTTTCCTGGTGGAGATTTGGAAGTCCTGGTGCCATTTGCAAGGCCAAGGACTCCTGCTGCTGAGCCAGTTCCTGGAGTTGGCCTTGATGCCCCCCCCCCGCCCCCTCACCAGCTGCTTCAGTTGGACATGGATTCAGATTTTCTACCCAGACTTCTTGGCGGTGCCTCTTCCATATCAGAATGTAACTGGGCCACCAAGGTTCTGGCTTTGTCTCCAGTAGGCTACTCCAGGAATCTCTGGAGAAAGGATGCGTCTCTAGTTGCTTTCCTCCCGCTGTCTTCCTGGTTCCCATGCTATGTTTTCCAAGTGCCTTCTTCTAGTCTTGCTTCTCCTGTTCCTGGTCTTCTCTTGGTAACACCCATACACTCAGGGATGCTAAGAAGCCTCACACATAAAGGCAAGGTTCCTGCTGTTGAGATGCTCAATGCACAGAAGACAGAGTCCATGACAGCCACATGGGCACCTGCTCCTTGGCCCTAATTCTGCCGGTCACCATGTCCTGCCAAACTTTCAGAGCATCTGAGGTCTCTAGCTTGACCGTTACTTTTCCTCACTCTCTGTGTTCTGTCTTGAAGGCATGATTGCATTCATTACTTCAGTGTCTACGGGTACCCCAAGGCTCCCTTTCCACTCTAGTCCACTGAACAGAAAGTCATGCAGAGCTGGTACTAAAGGGAGATGCATCTGTGGCCACAAGAATAAAGGTGCAGTGAAGAGGAAATGGCCTGTCCACTGGCTTCGTGTGTATTTCTGGTGGCATAGCTGGAGGATTTCACACGCTCTCACACTTAGGGACCACAGCATGATGAGCCGTGGGAGCCGAATGTTCAGACTTCACGGCTCTTCAACATATTTGCCAAGAGAGTTTCCTTCTTCCTTACACTTTGCAGGTGAATATTGGAGCTCTTGGGAAGAGAAATGTTCTTCTTTATTAACATAAAAATACAAATAGCTTTTATTTTTAATCAGATCTTCTCATTCTTCATCCCAGCACTTGAGAGGCAGAGGAAGGAGGATCTCTGTGAGTTCCAGGCCAGCCAGGGCTATTACACAGAGAAATCTTGTTTCAGAAAACAAAACAAAATAACAACAAGAACAACAAAAGAAGGGGAAGAAGAAGAAGAAGAAGAAGAAGAAGAAGAAGAGGAGGAGGAGGAGGAGGAGGAGGAGGAGGAGGAGGAGGAGGAGGAGGAGAAGGAAGAGGAGGAGGAAGGTCTTATTCAAAGAGAGGCAGCAGGACACACAGCATAAATGTGCACACACTCGAGTTTAACTGGGGCAACAGCACGCGAGAATGAGCTGTGTTCTCCTCTTGGTTTTACTTCGCAGGAAAGATCTTATTATTGAAGATGGTGCCTGCCCCTTTCAATAGGCTGCTTGGGGGTGGGGTGCTTGTCACTGACCTTTACAATTTAAACTTGAGAAGTCCACATTTATTCTTTTAAGAGTTCATCAAAAAAGTTTTTAGGTGTGTTCATGCATGTGCTGGTTCCTGAGTCTTAGATATTGAAATTATCTAACTAAAAAAAGTCACAAATAAATACTTTTGTAAAGTTCTCAGGATTTCTCGGTGCAATGTTATGAATGGTGAGGCAAGAGAAGACATTGGAATCCTTGGGGGTTGACAGAGGATTGTGGACAGGGGACAGAAACACTGTCATCCTGTTCTGTCAGTTGGAATCTCCCCCTGAGTAGATCGAGTCCTCTGAACAACCTGAGATCTTAAAGCTGATTTGTCAGCCTCCTGTCTACCAAGATGACCCTCCTCTTCCTCAACCCCCGCTGTCAAGCAAGCCATGAGAAAACTGGCAGGGGTTAAACAGGAGTGGGAATCTCCCAGTCCCCGGCCCACTCTCCCATGAGCATGCGAGGAAACTGCTCCTGAATTTCTGGTTGAGCCGGGAGTTAGGGTGGATGAGAAGAGAGTGGGAGCTGGCTCTCTTCCTGCATTCCCAGGGAGTCCAGACTGCCCGTCCCAGGCCAGTCTGTGGTTCTACAAATCTGTCTATACTCCTTGAAGGTATATTGTAGGATTCATAAGCAGCTCTTGGATAAGCGAATTTCCCAGCCATTTTCAACAGAGAAGGATGCACGGATATGCTTCTCCTAATAGGACATAATAGGATGCCAAAAGTTGTTTTTATCTTTCTCTACTTTTCTGGTTTTGGAGGATTTGAGGATTAATATTGACCATCAAGTTCTTGGTATTGAGAGTCACCTGAAATATAAGCTCTCTAAACCCACCTTTGTGGGGTCATCAGGGTTGTGTTAATTGAAGCAAGAAGATCTCTGTGGGTGACACCACTCCTTAGGCTGAGCTCCTGGACTGCAAAAAAAAAAGGAGAAAAGAAGCATTTGTCTCTCTCTGTTTCCTGACTGAGAATGCAGTGTGACCAGTGGCCCCAAATCCAGCTGCCACTCCAAGATTGCAGCCTAAATTGTGAGCCAAAGTAACCCTTCCTCCACTGAGTTGATTTTGTGGGATATTTTGCCACAATGAAACAAGTTACTAAGACAAGGAAGGCAGTGGAAGTGGGGCTGGAATTCTCTCCAATAAGAATAGAGCATCTTCAATGTGATTTTTGTATTCTTTAATATTTATCAAGGTTTGCTTTTATATTGTATATTAAGAATGTTGATTCAAAGACAAAAAATTTATCTCGTTATTCAGCCATCACTTAGTTCAAAACTTAAAACACATCACCAGAGAAAATTAAGTCAAGATTCTCTCTAGTCAAGAGCCCTCCTTTCTCCAGCCCAAGGTAACAACGCTCTTCCTTCTATATCCATAGACTAGTTCTACCTATTCCTGAAAGTCAACTAGAATTCTAACATGTTCATTAGTAGATATGGAGACATATCTAATTTCATGCTATTGGAGGCCAGTGAATTCATTTCTTTTCATTTCTCTGTAGTATTCTACACATGAAAGATGAACTTGTTGCCCACTCTCCTGTTAACAGACATTTGGGAGCATTTTAATACTTTGCTGCTATGGGTGTTCTTCATAAAGAACTCTCTCATGGGAATGTGTATTTATTGCTCATGATTATAACTTAGTAGTGGAATTGCTAAGCCATGAGATAGGTGATGTTTGACTTTAGTAGAAACCATGCAATATTTTTCCAAAGCAATTGTGACATTACTTTTCCAACCAGTAATATGAGGGTCCAGTTCCTCAGCAGCTCTTTTCCAACACTTGTTCTTGTTGGTTTTCTTCCTCACCATTCCAAGGGCAGGCCATGGTACCTGTTGTGGCCTTTAATGGGCATTTAGATGGTGACTAACGCACTGAGTATTTTCCTTGTGGATAATTTCTTTCTTTCTTTCTTTCTTTCTTTCTTTCTTTCTTTCTTTCTTTCTTTCTTTCTTTCTTCTTCTTCTTCTTCTTCTTCTTCTTCTTCTTCTTCTTCTTCTTCTTCTTCTTCTTCCTTCTTTCTTCTTCCTTCCTCCTTCCTCCTCCTCCTTCTTATTTCTTCTTCTTCTTCTTCTTTTTCTTCCTCCTTCGTCCTTCTTCCTCCTCTTCCTCCTCCTTCTTATTTTCTTCTTTTTGGTGAAGTACTTGATATCCAGGTGATGGCTCTGTTTGTGGAGATTTAGGAAGTGTAGCTTTTTTTGGAGGAAGTTCAGGACAGAAGACAGGTGTGAGAGTAAATAATTTGGACTTGCAGTTTGCACTTTCCTCTCCAGATGTCACACTGGCTGCTACACCTGCTGCCACACCTGCTGCCACACCGGCTGCCACACCGGCTGCCAGCTGCCATGCTTCCCCGTCATTATAGGCTTTGATCCTCTGAAGCCATAAACCAAAACAAACTTTCTTCCATAAGTTGCCTTGGTCATGGTGTTTTATCACAGCAATCGAAAAGTAACTCGTTTTAAAGTCGGATTGCTTGTGTTTTTATTGTTGATTTAAGAGATAGATCCCATTTTTAGTCCTTTGTTAGATAAACATATTTTTAAAACTATTGCTCGTATTTTTACTTAATAAAAGCTTTTGATATTCAAAAACTTTTGATTTTGTGAGAGTTACGATATTCCAATGTTTCTTTTTAAATTAACATTTTGGTGCATAAGAAGTTTTTGCTATCCCTAATTAGAGAAGACGTTTTCATATTTTCTCTTAGAAGCTGAGTAATTTTTCATACTGATTTTTGTGTCTGTCTTTGATTCTGACATACTGTGGAACCAAGGCCTATCTAGGCTCACTGTGTTTCACTTGGCTATCCAGCTGACCTTCTTGAATCTTGACAGAGTTCTTACTCTCCACGGGTTTGTTGCTCAGGGCCACCATGGAGCTCAGTTTCCTGTGATCCAGCGGCGTAGATTCCATGGCTGCTCTGGCTGTGGATCACACAAGAGCAGGCGCAGACCACGCTGTTGGTACCTACAGAGTGCTAGTTCTGAAGGTGTACAGTGGGGTCACAGAAGCTTCTGCAGAGTCACGTGAAAGGCCAAGAATTAGGCTGCTAGGGTGGAGCTGTACAAAGAAGAAGGCTTAGTGGGCCTGCAGGGGCAGAGCTACAGCCGGAATCCTATAATGGCAGAACAGACAGGAGCTAAAGACAGCAACAGCAGCCCAGAGAGTTGCAGCTGGCATGTGGGCAGGACCAGCAAAGCCACGGGGTGGAGCTGCCTGGGAGCCTTGGGGCCCCGACTCCTATTTGTAGGTTTACAGTCTTCCTGCTGAGTTCCAGTCTTGCTTTAGGCCCATTCCTCCTTTCTAGTACCCATTTTCCCCATAGAAACCCTTGTCCAGATGTGGTATCCTTGAAGTAAATAATGTGTAAAAAGGTTTACATTTTATTTTACTCTCTTATATCTGGACAGAATTTGTCTTCAGTCTCAGACGGAACTTTGGAATTTTGAGTGATGTTGGAAAAAGTTAAGATTAGGGGGCCACTGGGGCGGAAAGGACAAGTATTGTGGGAAATTCACAGCATAGGATTCAGGGACAGAATGGTTTTTTTTTTTTTTTTTTGGGTTTTTCGAGACAGGGTTTCTCTGTGATTTTTGGAGCCTGTCCTGGAACTAGCTCTTGTAGACCAGGCTGGTCTCGAACTCACAGCGATCTGCCTGCCTCTGCCTCCCAAGTGCTGGGATTAAAGGTGTGCGCCACCACCGCCCGGCAGCGACAAAATGTTATGGTCCGAACGAGTCTCTCAAAAGTCACACTGGAAACTTGGTCCTACATTTGGCAATATTGAAAGGCGCTGAAGACTCTGAAAAATGAAGAGGGATCATTGAGACCTCTGCCAATGGTCTCCGTATTTCTCATGAGACCTACAAGAGAGCAAAACCAGTCCCTCCCTTCTCTCTGGCCTCTCATACGTAGTACTGTGTGGCCTCCCCTTGTTAGCACCCTCCCACAGTGATGTCATGTACTGCTGTGTTATACAGCTACGGCAGACCACGAGTCCAGCCAGTGTCCACACTACTGGGACGTACAAAACCATGAACTAAATTCACCTCCTTTCTTCGCGTGTCACCTCGATTTAGCTGTCTTGTTACAGTAATGGAAAACAATCCAATATACCCTGGGAAAGCTGAATTGCTTTCTAAAATAAAGTAACAGAAAATCTCTTGGGCGCTATGAGAAGTGAAGGAAACCTGGGAGATCTCACACAGTAAATTCTGAAAATGAGACAATCCCATGGGGCATGTAAGCACCAGAAGATGGGAAGAGGCAGGCCTGACTTGGATGGACCCTGAATATTGGGCCGTCTGTCTTTGCTTCCTGCAGTGTGTGACCCCAAGAGCCTGGGTGGTGTCCAACGCCTTTAGAAGTTGGGTAAGGCTGAGTTGGGTTATATTTGGAAATAAGTGAGAAACCCTCGCTATTTTGTAATACAAGTGTCAAAGAAGATTTTTATAGTGCCCGCTCTTTCACTTATGGTGGGATCTGCCAGGAAGTTCCCATCAGTGGGTCAATACAGACAATAATTCAAATTAAATGACCCAGTAATTCAGTTGGACATTTAGCTGTTTGTCTGGGTGTTCAGTATTTACAAAACCCGTTCAGGACACGTCTCAGGAGTTATTATCATCCTGGAAAAGCATGGTGCCCAAGCTCCCTAATGCCGCAGCCCTTTAATACAGTTCCTCATGCTGTAGTGACCCCAACCACACAACCATGTTCATTGCTACTTCATTACTGTAAGTTTGCTACTGTTATAAACCATAATGTAAATATCTGACAGGCAGGATATCTGATGTGTGACCCCTCTGGAAAGGCTGTTTGACCCCAAGGGCTCTTGACCCAGAGGTTGAGAACCACTGTAATAGAGCATTGTGAAAATGCCCTACCTCCTACCTCCATGTGTTAGCTTCTACATAGCAACTCTTCCCACGTTGTGTGGGTTGAGCCTGATGGGTTATATGTAAAGAAGAGAATATGTAAAAGAAATACAGTGTGATATAAAAGCCTGCAATCTCCACTGTGCTCGTATGTTCCAGCATCCTGGCGCCCTCCCATGCTAACTGTAATGAGGCAGGTACCCTGAAGCAAACTACCAGGTAGAGAGGCCCTGGCCCCGCAGCTCATGGGAACCGAATCTTGCCAGTAGCTGCTTGAACAAGCTGGGAGGCTGCACGTTTCTGACCCATAGAAACTAGAGTGATCACACAACAGATAATTAAGACACTTAGGCCTAGCCCTCCCGAGTGTCAGGCTCTGGGTTAGGGGCTGTACGTGGGATCTCTCTGCGGTTTTCACAAGGATCCTTTGAAGAAAGATAACATGGTTATTTTAGAGATAGGGAAACTGGAGCTGAGAGTAATTTGCTAAAGTCACAGACCGAGTAAGTGTTGCAGCTCCATGCACTCCACCTGAGAGAGCGGAGGTTTAGGTAATAAGTTTTTTCGCTCTTGTTGATCAGTCTCTCTAGCCCTGAACACATTTTCCACTGAATTGGCTGGGGTTTTGTTGTTGTTTGTTTTTAAAGGGAATTGCACGGTTCTTTAGATTAAAGTTAGCAGCAGGCCTGAGCCCGTGGCCTCCTCAGAGAAAGGAGGTTTGTAACTTGTGTGACATACACACTCCCCTCTTCTATTCCAAGCTAATAATGGAGGAAGTGGGCATCCCTAGGGAAGGATTAGGGCTGTGGGGGAGGACTCATGAAGCTTTTTATTTCGGTTTTTATGGCAGGCCATCTTCTTGTGATGAGAAGAACAAATCAAACTGTCCCAGGAAGAATATTACATTGGAACACACTAGAAGCTGTCTCAGTGGACCCTATCAAAAAAATGGAAATCATACTTCAACTGTCACAGCTTAAAATAACTGTTGTGAAAACAGGTTTATTGCTTTCTTTATTAAAATGTTACTTTAAAAATACCTTCTGTCTTTCATAATGTAATGTAATGTAATGACATTACAATTGCATGCCTGGTATAATAAAAGCATCAAAAAATATGGAAAATTGAACTACCAGTTCCATCTGCAAGTATTAATGAGACTGATACAATTACTATTTTGTATATATTTGGCAGTTCATTAGAGCTATCTCTTCATGTAGACAACGATGTCTGCATCACCATTTTTAGTGATTTTTAGCTTTACTTCATATACATTCCATAATTCCTGCATTTTCCTCTATATGGTGGTACGTCTGTGGGCCCGCAAGATGAAGTCCACCTAAGATGGAGGCAAGAACGAACTACATGGAGTAGTTGACCTCCATGTGTGCACATGGCACATAGCCCAAACACTGCACTCATGCGTGTGCGCGCACACGCACGCGCACACAGACAGACACAGATACGTACACACACGGGCACACACATACATAGACAGACACACACATAATAAT
Source organism: Chionomys nivalis (assembly GCF_950005125.1). Taxonomy (NCBI): domain Eukaryota; kingdom Metazoa; phylum Chordata; class Mammalia; order Rodentia; family Cricetidae; genus Chionomys; species Chionomys nivalis. The sequence goes on along the minus strand of NC_080100.1, from coordinate 34,656,614 downwards.
AAATTAATTAATTAAAAAATTAGGATCTTTTCAAATTTATGTAATAAATAACCGTGAAGAAGTAACCACATAGAGACACCTTGTACAGTCGTCTTATGACTTCTTTAGGGTAAATTCCAAGATGTGGAATAGGTGGGTCACAGAGTTTACATGTTTTAAATTGTTATAGGTGTTGCCAAATTGCTTTCCAGAAAGGTTGTACCAAAATTAATTCTCACCACCAGCTTACGAGAGTGCCTGCTTCCTACACCCTCGCCAATAATGGGTGTGTGTCAGTGCCCTCTGAAGCTGTCGCCCATCTGATAAGTGGCCAGCGTCTTGTTTGTGTTTACTCTCCCTTCATTACTGGGGAAGTGAGGCCCTCTTCTTTGGCAGCTGTGTCTCTTCGCACACATTCTTCTCCATGCTGTTACCCACTGGGTTTTGCTTGTAAGTTTTATTAAGATTCTGTGAGTTGTGAGGTTTAACACTTTTCCTCCACGCCGTCCAGTTTTTCTGACGTTTGCCCGTCTCCTCCTGCGGGTTCAGCGTTTGATTGTTTGGCATTTAGAGCTGTCACTTCGCCGCGTCCGTCTGTCCTCGCGGTTACACTTTCTTCATGGTTGGATGACCACCCCCCAACCCCATTGCCACCAGGATTAGACAGTTTCCATGAGGAAACATTTTAAGTCACTGGGAACCAACATTTAGAGGTAATTTCTGGAAAATAAAGCATGAAATATAACAAGTTATTGAAAAAAGACTGGGTTTCCTCAGGCTCCATGCTTCTCTCAGAGACGTCTTTCATTTTCCATAACTCCTTTGAAAGGCATTGAAGAAAACGCCTCGATAATTTTCATACTTGTGGGCTAGCATAGTCACACTCGTAAGCTCAATTATTTCTGTGGCGAATTCGGTTATTGTCTTTGTTTCTATTGCTGTGATAAAAAAGCAAAGCAAGCAAACAAACAAACAAAACACGACCCAAAGCAATGCATGGAGGAAAAGGGTGTATTTCAGTTTCTAACTCAGGTCACATTCCATCACTGAGGGCGGCCAGGGCTGGACCTGAAGCAGAGGCCAGGGAGGGCTGTTGCTCACGGGCTTGCCTCTCTTGGCTTGCTCATTAGACATCCCAAGACCACAGGGCCATGAATGGCACCACTCGTACTGGGCTGGGCCCTTCCATACTAATCAAGACAAGACCCCACAGACTCGCCCACAGGCCAATCTTATGGAAGTGTCTCCTCAATTAAGATTTCCTCCTGTCAAGTTGAAAAAAAAAACAAATCAGGACAGATACAGTCTTGCTACTAACAATAAAATCAACATGCTGTTTGTTGCACTATAAATCTAAGAAACAGAACTTTATATTCATATCATGTTCCCTATAAACAAAATGATTTAATACATGATTTCATTTAAATGAAACAACAGCAACAGTGCAAGTTAATTATTATTGTTTTCCTTTTATGGATCAGAAGATAGGTTGGAAGTAGTGAGGTGGATTTTTGATATCACACAAACATTGCCTGAGTCAGGATTTAAACTGGCGCCTTCTTATTAAAATCTGCTCTTTCTCCCGGCCACCCCTCCCTGCAAAATGGAAGGTCAGAGCGTTGTTACCTTGTTGGAACTGGTCTTATTCAAGGTGCTAATTTAATCCTAACTTCAAAATGGGTCACCGTTTGTCTGGCAGAAATTGTTGTCTTCTGAGCTAGGATCGGAAGCAGCTCCCTTAACTAACATTTTACTGGGCAGAAACATACATCTTTTAGAGAGAGACTGCCCACCTTCTCACTGCTGACTGCCCCCACTTTCTCCGTGCCTGGCTCTTGAGCGACAGTCCCTTCACCCCCCTCACCTCGGGGGAGCAGAACTTGCCCCTTTCACCAGTTCCCTCTAAGCAGGAACAGACCTGGCACCAGGAGGCAGTTTCAGGCTGGCTCCTGGGCTAGCTGCCCACAGAGTCTCAGGGGCCAGCATCAGTCCGACCAAACACAGTGGAACCAGATTGAACTATGCTGAGTCCCCAACCCCCCCACTCCCTATTCCCATACTCTCACTTCCCCAACCCCCACTCCCTCACCCCCACCCTCTACTCTCCAACCCTTCACCTATCCCATACCCCCCACACATGTGCTCCTGGGAATGTCTCTCCCACCCTGACTTGGCTCTCCCTTTCCCAGAGGTGGCCTACTCACTGATGAAGGCACTGGGGGTATACATGTTCCCTTTGGAGTGACTTATTTCCACTCCCAAAGGGGTGCGGTGCCTTCCCAACCTCGACAAGCAAGATGAGCAGGTCTGGATTATTTATTCTGTTCTCTGTCACCTGTCTAGATTTCAGGCCAGTGTGATGTGTGGCAACAGAAACGCTCTGTCCCGCGCAGAGGAGGTCCTGTTTAGACCAACTCCTGAAGGCTGACAAGAGTCTCCTCCGGCATCCAACATGGAGACTGTCACTTTGTGTAGAAGAATCAGCACATTCCAGGAATGGAGAAATGATGCTGTTGAGGACGAGTGATTCATGGTGACAGGAGAGCAGCTATGGAAGTGGGGAGGAGAGACAAGTTCTTTGAGAGATCTGCAGCCCACCAGGGTACAAATATGACAGACCCACATGTCTTTCCCCATCCTAACCAGAGCAACGGGGTGAACACTCCCGGCTTTGCTCTGGCTGAGTGGTCTTCATGACTCTTCCTGTTCCTCGCTGGCTGTCTCATCTTCCACTAGACTTTTACTTCTCTGTCTTTTTCTCCGATGAGCACAAAGTTTTGCTATAGAAACCACACCTTGACCTTGCTCAGATGGGTTCCCACGCCCCTAGAATGAAACACAGGGTCATTATCAGAGTTCTCTATGTCAGGTGCCTGCCAGCCTCTGTGTTTTCACCTTTTATTGCCCACCACGTGCTGCTCATGCAGACCCTGGTCTCCTTGCCAATCATGCTTCCATCTCCATCTTCTAGTCTTTGTATTTGCAATTTCTGCCACTTGGACCACTCTCCTATGTCCATGTGACCTGTTCATATTATTAAGTCTGGTCTCTTCTGCCCATTCCTAAAGGGCCATTTGCCACAATCTGTGCGACTTTGCACTTGACATGACTCCATGATGCATGATGAAGAGATGGCAGTAAAGCTCAGACCAGGAGGGCTGTGCGTTTGGACAGAGAAACACCAGCAGCAGTCCAGAAACTCAGTGCATTTTCTGTGAGCTGCACAACCCAGGAGAGAGGTTAGTTCATCACAGTGTGGGGCCTCTGTAGGGGAGCAGTCTTGGACTGCGGTCATCTGGAACCAGGAGAATGCAGTCAATACTTTCTGTGCACACTGTCAACGTTCACACTTAGACCAGGGGAAGACCTTGGCATTTTCTGAGCCTGACCCTGGATAGGCCAGGCTATCCCATTCCCATGGGGCTGAGGCATTGGCATCCCTGACATGGGCATGCATGCTCACTCAAGACTTTATCCTGCTCCATAGACTTTCCATCCTTCTTTGGCTTACCTCAGGTTTCTGCCTGTTGCTCATCATGGCCTGATATTAAATTATGCATTTATTTACTTGTCTTTTGTCTTTCTGCCTCATCAGTAGGCAACTCCCATGAAGGAAGTGATTTTTTTTTCTGCCTTGCCCATTGCCATGTCCCCAGCATCTAGGAGAGTGCCTGACATGTAGCAGATGCTCACTAAACATTGTCTGAGTAAAAGGATGAGTAAAAGGATAGATAGATTTCTTTAAGAAAAGGGCTGTGCATTTTCTTGTCAGTTAGGCATAAGATCTGAGTGAGAAGTGAGTGTAAACAGGCATTTCTCTCCCACCAGTTCACAAATTATCACATAGAAACTTCTAATAGTTATAAATGCTCAGTGGATAGCTCAGGGATATTACCAGCTAACTCTTACACTTAAATTAACCCATATTTCTTAGCCACGTGGCTTGGTACCTTTTCTCAGTTCGGCATTCTCATCTTGCTTCCTCTGCATCTGGCTTGCAACTCCTCTGACTCTGCCCTTCCTCATCCCATCATTCCTAGCTTGGTTTTCCCACCTAACTGTATCCTGTTTGGCTATTGGCCAGTCAGCTTGTCTATTAAACCAATCACAGCAATATATGTTCACACAGTGTAATGGACTATTCCACAGCATGTGAGTGCCACGCCCACTTAGTCCAGGCTGATGTCATGGTAAATAGAGACAGGGAAATAATGTAGGTTTAGCTATGCAGCCCTTGTTTTCCTGATCACACTTTTCATCTGTCAGAGTTCCCTGAGCCATGAGGCCTGACTGCTCTTCAGTGGTAGCAAAACTCCCAGGAGTCTCTCTGTTACTGGTATTTCTGTGCAAATGCTTTGTGCATCCCTTGCCAGCTCTCTGTGGTCAATTCTGTTTACAAGCTCACCCCCCAGATGTTTATAGTGATGAGCCTGGGGCACTCAGGGTTAGTCAGGCTCCATCAGCCATTCGGATTAGACTCAAGCATGGATGAGGCTGGTTGGGGAGCACGGGGTTGGGTCACAGGAGATAATGCATCCTTTCTCCTCCCCCGAGATGCAATTCCAGTTGTTTCTCACAGTGTTTTCATTGCACAGTAGATGCAAGAGCTCCAGTTAGTGTGAGAACCGAATTTGCATGAGGAAAAAAAAAAGAGAAAAAAAAAAAACAGTCATGGCACAGTTTCTGCATGGCTCCCAGACTATGTTTTAGCATCGAGAAAACCCAAATGTCTAAACAGCTGACCTCGTTGTATGTCGGTAGGTTTGCACAATTCCCAAGTCATATGCGTCCCACAGGGGAGATCGAGTGAATTCTGAGTAGCACTTAGGGCTTGACTTCCTTCTACACCCTCCCTAAACCATTGATCAGCTACTGGAACCATCCCTCCTGGAAACAGCTCAGTTCTTAGTAGCACCCGGAAGCTACTTTTGACTATCATGGGTCCCTTTGCTTTTGTGTATTCTAGAACGTTTGGAAACCCTGCATAACTCTTCACTGTCTTGCATCAAGTCTTTCTCTGGCTGGAAAATGTTAGTGAGAATTGCCTGGCTATTTGTTGGCAGAGAGCAACCGTTGCTCATCAGTTGGGGTGGAATTCCCTGGTGATCTTTTGCCTCTCAGTCATGCAATAGTCCCACATCACCCATCTCGTGTTGTAATTTTTTGGCTACATTCAGCCCGTAGGCTTTTCTGGGGTTATTGCTTATAAAGAAATATTTAGAAATTGTTTATAGAGTTATTTTTTTAGTGGAAAGTCATGCAATGAGTTCTAACTGTCACTCTTCCAAAACTCCAAAGGATCTCACTAAAATTCTAGGGTCTAGGTCCAGGGCAACTCTTTGCTGGGAGAACGGTACAGCTGTTGGCACCACACCGAAAGTTGTCTGTTGATGGCTGCTGAGACCACTAAATAATCGTCCTCCATTTCCCAAGACACCGGTTGGCTGATGCGTCAGATGAAGGACTGAGAGTTGTACAGGGGAGGAACTCAGTCTGCTTTGATGAATGTTGAATTCCAAGTATGGAATACAGTGGCTTACATATAGAAGATGCATGGCTAAGATGGGCGGAATGAACAAGTGTCTTTCCAATCTATGAGTTGCCCACTTGTATAGCTGATGGATTTGAAGCTACCAAATGGCTGATGTTCTTGTTACATGTGCCTGATATACACATATGATGAAGGATAAAGTTCTTCTGATCCATAATTTTAGAACTCAGCTTCGTGGTCATCCTCAGATTGAATGAGATGGGTAGTAACTGAATGGCTTTTGAAGGGGGACTTATAGCTTATAGCATTTTGAAAACAATAAGGGTGTGTTTACTGTGTGAGAACTAGTCAACACACACATCTTTGATCTGGGCACTATTCTACATTGTATATTATTCATTACATTATTCATTAAATTATTATTATATGAATAATTACATTATTCATTACAATGCTTGTTTTCTTTTTCACACAATAAGGCTCTAGAAGAAATTGTCTAAATCTGTATCTGGGCTCATCTGTTTTTAGCTGGGTGGTCTGAGAACAAGCTCCTCAGCATATGTCCATGCCTCCCTTCCTCCATCTACAAGTCAAGAACACCTGTAAACACCCATCATTTAGTTGTTGAGAATTAAAGAACTTATTCCAGAGAAAGTAGTCAAGAAATTGCCAGTGACTAGATCTTGGTTTTCAGAAGGTGAGATATTTCAAACCTGCCTCTTTCAAGGGTTTGGAAACCATGCCCAAGGGTGATATCACACTCACATGATTTCAGATAGGACCACTTTGCTTTTCTCAGGATGCATGTTCTTCTCTGTATGTATAATTGTTTTTAGATGCTTTGCAAAGTGTGTAGACCCTAGAGATGGGGTGAGCTCTTAAAATACATACTCTCTACTTCTTAACCTAGAGAAACCTTAGATCTTACCTAACAGACCATAAAATATCTTTCATGGTATTCTGTCTGTGTTATCCAACATGGCTGCCATAGACCACGTGTGGCTGGGTATGTTTATCTCTCACTAAAATCAAATACAATTACAACCAAAATGGAGCTCTATTGGAGGTCTTACTACACTTTAGTCTCAGTAGCCACAGGTACAGATTTAGAGCATAGCCCTCAGGAAGTTTTACAGGATAGAGCTGATGTATATAAAATCTCTGAAGCCCAAAGAGCCAGAATGACAGTACCAAAGTCACACAGCTAGTTAAGACTTGTGTTTTCTGTGCCAAGACACTTTCCACTGGCAATGAAGACACTTATAGCTTCATCCGACCATAGGATCCTGGTCTCTGTGCATCTGTCTTAGCCATTGTGTCTGGACCCTAACTTGAATGACTCCAGACTACGCACCCGAGGTCTGCTTTACTGACGGGAAATCTGCTTTATCTTTCCATTTCTTAGTCTTTTCTTTGAGGAATCAGTGGGTCATTAGATCACTCATACAAAGGGGCAACAATGCACCAGCCATTTTTTCTAAGTGATTTACATTTAACAGGGGACTGTAAGAAACAGGGTAGTTGCATGATGTATTCCAGGTAGTTGTAGGAGTGGGATTTGAACTCATGGTGTCTGTGTGTGGGCACAGCTCTTCTCTGCTACACTACACAATGCTTACCAAAAATTTGCCCTGCCGAGACCATGGTTTCCTTTTTATTTTCTTTTTATTTTTGTGTGATGTGTGTATCCATATATACATGTATGGTACAAGCATATATGCACATGCCTGTGGATGCACACGCCTGTGAGTGCACAGAGGTCATAAGAGGATGCCAGGTGTCCTGTTTTATCACTTCCCATCTTATTCCCATGAGATGTGATTGCTCACCCAATCCGGAGTTCACCATTTCTGCTAGGTTGATTGGCTGGTCAGTGAGCTCCCGGGATCCTCTTGTCTCTGCCTCACAGTTCAGAGTTACAGACACAGGAGGCCATGTCCAGCCTTCATGTGGTTGATGAGGATCCAAACTCAGGTGGCCATGCTTGTACAACAAGCTCTCTTAACTACTGAGCCGTCTCCCAGCCTGAGAACATGAGTCATTACAGTAATTGCCATTCGAGAAATAACTAGCCTGGGAATAGAAGAGGATAAAAGTCTATCTCAGTATGTGATTTACATATAGTCTTAGAAGTTATAACCATGTAAATACCTATCAATTTATTTACTTTCTGCATCTCTAAGCCCCTCCCTCTTCCTAAACCCTAAAGCAACGCTCTCTAACGATCATGCCCTGCACACAGTTGACAATTGTTCCTAGGCAGGCCTTCTGCTAGGCTTCCTCCTTCCTGGGCCTCAGTCCATCCGGATGAGCTCTGAGGAACCCTCTGTTGACCGCTCAGGGCTGCAGGTGAATGGAGGAGGAGGGTGAAGGATCAGAGCTGTCACTTGGTGCTCTGGTGACCAGTCCGAGCACCCAGCAGGGGTTTCTCAGCTAGTGCCCAGCCTTAAGAACGCCCTGGACTAGAAAGATTTCTACACAGATTCCCAAGTGTGAAGACAGATGTTTCTGGAGTGCAGAGAGGTTGAGTCGTCGGTTTCCTGGTTTGGCTGCGCTTCTCACTTCTTCAGAATATCCTTGTCCACACTTGCCAGTAAGACACACTGGCAGCAGCGCCGTTTAAACATGCTGCGGCTGGCACTGTTCAGGCAGCAGCAGAGAGGGCTTTAGACTCTTAAAGCCATCTCGCTGTGGGTGCGGAGTCCCTCCCAAGATTTCAAATCAGTGAATGAATAATGGGCCGAGATGCAATTACCTCTGCTAATCGGTCCAATCAGAACCATGTTGTGATCAAGTTAAGAGCCGTCTATGGTGATTTTTAAAAATTCCTCTTCCTACGACTTTGGTATTTGAATTTGAATTTCTTATGCTTAACATCTTCTTCACTAAACGTTAGCACTTCAGTTACTGTCATTGGTGTTCTGGGTTCTGGGTAAGTGGAATTCAGTAGCTGAGGGAACTTCCTCCTCCTAGGAATGTCGTGAGATCATACTTATTTCTCTTCCTTTTCCCTTTCTCTTATAGGCTAGAAAGTAATCCTATAAAGTAACTCAGGGTGGATCTATTAACCAACTTCCCCTTAACACATCCTCTGCCCAGTTGGCATCCACCATGCCCTCTGCAGAGGATTCCGTCTCTCGCTGCCATCGGTCTCTCATTCCCTGCTAAGGCTTTTTGCATGCCGTACTTCCACATGAGTTTTCATGAATGGACTGCTTACTTCTCCAGTCATGATTATGTTAGATAAGAGAGTCCTAGATTTTCTTTTTCCTTTTCCTTTCTTATTCCAACTTTCATTTGTTAGGTCAGGAAGAACTCTTTCAGGTCCGGATGACCCTCACCTAAGAAGATCCTAGAAGCCGAGTCAGGCACCCCCTCCCCTGCCCCCACTTTAAGCAGTCTGGAAGTCAGGCTATAGGAAGCTGTGTAGGCATCACTATAAATAGACAGAGGGTGGAAACAGAGAATGAATAAGAAGGATGGTAGATTAAGAATCCAATGCTAATACAATAGAGTATCGGAGGCAAGTCAAGGCAAGTGGTTTCAAACTAAGCCTCGAGCAGTGTTAGATTTTAGCACCCCCTTTGCAAACTGCCTCAGCTGCTGTCATTCAGCTGCTGGTCATGGGGCCCCCATCTTGCCTGTAGGATAGCCTCAAAAGTAAAGCTCATGGCTTGGGAGCTTTATCTACAGTTTGAGGATTTAAGATGTCAGATGTCCCATGAGAAGGAGCTGGAGAGATGGCTCAGTGGTTAGGAGCACTTGCTGCTCTTGTGACGGACTGGAGTTTGATCCCAAGCATTCACGTCAAACAACACACAGCTGCCTGTTCTAGCTCGAAGGCAGTCATTCTCAACATGTGGGTCATGACCCTTTGGGAGTCCCATATCAGATATCTTGCATATCAGATATTTATATTACAATTCATAACAGTAGCAAAATTACAGGTGTGAAGTAGCAACAAAATAATATGGTTGGCGGGGGGGGTCACCACAACATAAGAAATTACATTAGAGGTTGAGAAGCAGTGCTGGAGGGAATCCAGCGCCCTCTCCTGGACCCCACGGACACCTGCACTCATGTGCACATACCTCCACACAGAGTATATATTTTAGTTCTTTATTTAAAAACAATGTTCCACAGTAGGGGCACAATATCAATGCTATGGGTGTGAAGGGTGGGAGAGTCTTCAAGTTCACAAAGAACATTCTTTCCAGGTAATGAAATATGAGGTTGGTAAGAGGGTGATGCAAGAGTTAAAGGAAACCCAATACTGGTTCCTCATTCCTGTTCATGTTTTAGGTTAATACACCAGGAAGCCCTTATATAGCAGAATTTATCCTAGAGAGAAGACCCGCTGGACAGTGATGAGGCTCTTCCTTCACTCCAGGCAGATAGATGCTTGCCTGGCACGGTGGAGCCTGACCTTCATTCCTCAGTACAGGGAAGTAAAAAAGAAGAAGAGTTTGATTGGAGATCCACAGGTGTCACAGGGAGAAATTCCCCGCAGGAAGCTTGAAAGCAGGGCTAAAAGAATCTGCTCAGGTACAGTCTTTATCTGCTTGCTTCTGATGACAGGGGAGGCACTCACGAGCTGAACCTCCCTGGCCCTCTCTAAAATGGAATATGCTCTGGAAGGATTGGTGACACAAATTCTGAGTGACCACCTCAGTCCCTTAATTTTAACTCCTCGCCGTTCTGAAATACAGGTGTATGCCAGAAAAATCATGATTGCTTTTAACTAAGGATCAATACAGCATGTAAAGTCAGGAAGCCCCCAGTATGAGTGCGTGATCCCACATCAAATTCCACAGGAGCCACCAGCAAACCTACAAGCCAGCCTCCGCTGTATTCCTCTAGCTGGCTTAAGTGAGCTTCATTATTACCAGCTGATAATAATAATAATCCTTAGATATTTGGACGTGGGTTCCCGCCAATATCTGAATTCTACTTTGCGGCTTCTATCAGCGTTTCCTGAGCATGAGAAAGCTGGGTGAAAGAATTTTTTTATTCCATCTGTTTATTTACGTATTACTTGTTCGTTGCGCATGTGTGGATGTGTGCATGCTACGGCATGCGCACGAAGCTCGGGGAACCGTGGGCCAACTTGCAGAAGTTTTCTCCTTCCCGTCCCGTGGTTTCTGGAGGCTGGTCTCAGGGCATCAGGCTTGCCAGCAAGTGCCTGTGCCCGCTGAGAGAGTGTCTCTGCCTGGGTTAAATTTTATTAGTGATTATTTCACACCAGGGGTCCAATCTCAAACAATATTCTTGCTTTACTCGTGCTCATAAAAAGTAAAATAAAAAGGCACACTTAAAGTCAGTAATTAATTTTTACAGTAAAAGTAGGAAAAGAACTATTATTTTTGTTTTATTAACAGTTCCACATTGTTATGGGGGTTGTTGGGTTCTAATGGTTTTACTGGACAGAAAGAAAATGAAAAATTTGCTTTGGGCTTGCCCATTAAAATATAATTATTTAAAAAGAAAACCCTACTCTCCGAATGATCCTTATTCTCTGCTCAGCTTTGCTACCTGCCATCTTGTTTGGCAAACTGCGGGTACCGCCTGTGCCTAATTTCACGTTCATACTTCAGGGAGACGTGTGGGAACTGCTGCTGCCATGTTTTGCCTTCCAGGCCTTGATGGGGGCAAAGGAATTCTTCTGGGGGGAGAGAGCCCCAGAGGAAAGTACCTGTCTCCCCAGAGAGTGGAAAGCAGACCTGCAGGCGGCAATGACTCATAGCAGAAATGGGCAGTCTTAGTTCCAGTGAGAGTGGAAGGCGCTCAGAGGGCGTGATGACATAGCGCTGGTAGAGAATGTTGAGGGAAGCCGGCTGAGATGCAGGTGAAGACAGAAGGGATGGGGCTGGAGCTGTGGCACTCTGGAAGAATCCTAGATTTCTCTGACCGGGAGGGATGCTCAGGGGGAGGCTGCTTTAGGAGCGCAGTGCAGGGGCAATGTGTTCACTGGGGGTTTTTCATCCCTTACACTTCCTCCTGTAGCTCTGCATCTTATGGACCAGTGGGGCAGAGCCCTTTGTGGAGGAAGTAGGTGTAGGGCTCTATGCCTCTATTCCTGACATCAGGATGTTGAGGCAGGAGGATCACTGCAAGTTCAATGCTAGCCAGGGCTGCATAGCAAGTTCTGTGCCCATCAGAACTACACACTAAGGTCCTGTCTCAAAACATAGAAGTTAAAAGCCAAGAAGGAGGCTACTTTTAGCTCCAGGGTCTGGTGACATTCTGAGATCTGTCGTGTCATCAGAAACTCCACCAAGTCCTTCCAAGTTTTTCACGACTTTTCCAGTGACATGATTTTAACCAAACATGAGACTGAAACTAATTGGACTGTTTCGAGGTGATTGCCTGCATTATCTCCAGAGTTTATCTGGACACTGGGTTGTTCAGGCAGCATGGCTGCTGAGTAACCAACCACTCAGCATCCTGCGAAATGGAACAGAGGCTGTGTCTGCCCAGAGGCTGCTGGGTGAGCTCAGACCACCCAGACACTTAGGCTCACAGAGAATGAAAATATTTAGGGCAGATTTTGACACAGTAAACCATGTTCAAGAATCACAATCTTGTGTTTATTCTGACCAAAGATCCCCTCCTTTTCCCCATTCGTCCCCTCTTTTTGCTGTCATGAAAATGACAAAATTTGGCTTAGCTTGAGACCAAGGCTAGTTCTTTAGAATCTTTGACTTTGAAGCAGAACTTAAGTCAAACAATTTTAATTTCCACTTAATATAAACACCATGTTTTGTCTCTGCCCGGGGCCATATCTTTCCTCCTTTTGAAGTCTTTATAGATTAACTCTCACTAGCACGAAACGTGAACATTAACAGCATCTCAGAACACTGAGTCCTACTGCAGTTCAGATATGAGCTGTCTGTCCTCCACCACAGAGACTTACTTTGCTCTTGTAATGCCAGCTTCTGAGGGGACTGGGGTGTTTCCCGCCTTTTATCTTGCATATTATTCGCCCCCCATCTTCAATGTCGTCCTTGTTGTTGTCCTGATATTCACTGTGTAGCCCAGGCTAGCAATGAACTCCCTCCCCCCTGAGCTTTTTGAGTGCTGGGCTTACAGACAGGCACCACCAAAGCTGGTTCCAAAAATTCTGCTAATGAAAAAGGAAGGAGAAGTGAGGAAAGACAGTCACTGTGATGCTTTGGGTGCTCCCCACTCTTGCCACTCTGTGTGTCCTCTAGCATGCAGTTATAACTGCCCCAAGACTCCTGCCTTCCAAGCGAGTCCAAGGGGTCAGGGTTGTGACATGAGGTCAAGGTTTGCTAGATGGCCTCTAGCCCTGACCTACAGGCCAAACCATCATGACACAAGTGTATATGAGGAGCTCCCTGGTTGATGATGTTATCTATAACTTCCGGTGGATTCCAAAAATTAAATACACATATTCTTTCACCCATCCATGCAGTTAACCTATTCAATAGGCTCAGTCCCAAATCAAAAAGAAATGATAGTTGTGATTCAGTCTTGAGGACTTTCTACCCTCGAGTTCACAGTTTTCTTTAATTGCTTATGCTAAAATTATGTTTCATTTATTCTTATAAATAATGGAATAAGAAGAGGATAGCTAGAAAACATTAAAATGTATAGACAATAAAGATCAAAGGGAAATACCAAGATAAATAATGTTTACACTGTATAGTATTTTCTTAAAGTCTTTTTATATGTCCATACAATGTTTGGATATATCACACACACAAATAACAAAGTAAAACAACAACAAACAGGTTTTGCATCCTAAATTTTTCTGTTGTTTTGTCCTAATCAGTTCAAACTCGCCTTAGAAATCTCATAAATATCAGGGACAGTGATGGTGCCGAGTGTGTGTTCTGTCATTACTCCCATTACCCTGTCAGGGGGCACTGGGCTTGTTTATAATTTGAAATGACCATAAACAACAAATAATGCTGCCTCGACTGACTTTGTACTTAAAATTTGCTTATATTTTGCTGAAATTCCTGAGCTAGGGTTTTCAAAAGCAGAATTAACAAGTCGGTGTGTCTGAATTTTTGAGAACTTGATACATAATCTGATTGTTGGCCACTACAGGTGCTTATTTATGCTGTTACTAACTGGGCCATATACTCAGACTACTGACCTAGTGACACATCTCACTGTGGAATTGTAGAGCAACATTTCATAAGCAAGAACTCTGTCAGGGGTCTTTCTGGAGGGAATACACTTGGATCCCATTAATTAGCAACTTGGTTAATTACTCCACCTGTTTTTCCTCATCCATCGTATTGAATTTTGAAGGGAAGAGTTTCTCATGTGGATGGATAGGTTTATTAAATACCTGGGTTTATAAGACCAAGGACTCAGTGAAACTTGTTGTCGTCTAAGACATTGTGGACATGTTTGATTCTCCTTCTCCAAGCATTGTAGAGACACACCTAAATTAAATGGTTAAAAAATTGTCTTCCTTTCTTAGTTTGGTTCTTATATGTTACCAGAGCCTCATGTGTTGAAGGTCTTGTCTTCAGTACAGCAGTATTGAGAGGGGGACCTCTGGGAGAAACTGGATCATGACACTTTGCCCTGGTGAAGAAATTAACCCACCCATATATTCTCAGTGGGATTGGGAGGATTAGAGACTTCAGATGCTCACTATAGGTAGAAGGTCACTGGAGTTGGCCTTTGGAAGGGTGTGTTTTGTTTCTGACCACCTGCTTCTTCATGATTGCCATGACGAGGTGAGCTGCCTTTTCTGATGTACACTTCTGCCATAGTGGACTAATTGTATAATTGGGTAGATTTAAAGACACTGGGCTAAGTGACCACAGCCAAAGTCAACTAAATCCTGAGCAGAGACAAACCTCTTCTTCCTTAAGCTTATTTTCTAAGGTATTTTGTCACAGTAAGGGAAAGCTAAAATACCAGGTAACATTTCACTTTGAGACCCTTGTGTAGGCAGAAGTCTCTGTCCCACAAGCAGCTCCCAAATAAACACACTAAGGCTTATATTAATTACAAATACTTGGCCAATAGCTCAGGCTTATTACTAGCTAACTCTTATATCTAAGTTAACCCATATTTCTTATGTATACTTTGCTATGTGGCTTGGTATATTTTCTCAGTACAGCATGTCCATTCTGTATCTCTTTGTTTCTGCTGGTGAAACAAGACTCCACCCTTCTTCCTCCCAGAATTCTCAGTTTGGCTTTCCCACATAACCCTATCCTATTCAGCTATTGGCCAGTCAGCTTCTTTATTAACCAATGAAAGTAATACATAGTCAGGTGTACAGAAGGATTATTTCACATTATTCCACCCTTGGAAGAACAGATTGGACACCAAGCTATGCCTTTTATTTAATACTGTTATGACCTGATGAAATCTTGAAACTGCCCCTGAAGGGTTGAAAAGAGAAGATTTTTCACTCCTATGGTTTTGCCAGCATAATTAAGTTTATCAAAGGCAAAAGAGCCCTTTCATCCACTATCACTGAGGTCTACCCCAGTGTCTTTCAGAAAATGTCCCATGTCTGTATGTATCTATAAGATGGGGCAGGTGAACTGGCTCTGAATACTAGATTCCTTTCAATGACCATATATTCTGGGCGGTTGACTGCTTGCCTGAGAAGATGTTTCTGGAAGGTTCAAGTTTGAGATTTAAAGTGTTATTTGAGAGAGGACACAGGAACAGAAGCCTGGAACACACTTGGTTTAACTAGTATTTTGACTACCAAGAGCAATTGCATCTAGGCTTAGAGCTAAGACCAAGTGCTCAAACATGTACGGTTTTCTCTGAAGCTGGGAATGCAGGTTACTGCCATGTGTAGTGGAGGTGGAGGAAAGCCCTACAAATAGTTAAACAAATAACACAAAGCATTGCTTGACCAGCGGTGGCTTAAATAGGACTGCAAACTCTATATTTATTTCTCTCCATGGTAGAAAGTCAACTGGGAATATTTTCAGAGTGTTCAGAAGTTCGGCATCAATATCACTGGAGTTCCCGGACAAAATTTAGTCTTTGATGCCCTACATTGCAGCCAGAGAAAACGTAGCGAAAGAACAGGCTATAGCCCTACTAAGTTCAGACTCTGTGCACAGGCAGCTGCTCTTGGGAGCTTGGGAGGTCTAGTGCGAATAGACTGCAGGCTATGGCAGTTTCTACATCCGTGAATCTACTGCCTCTGAGGTGTAACAGGGGAAAACTGCTACATTCAAAATAAGACAAGAAGAGCATAGCTGGGGATATGGCTCAGCAGGTAAAAGTACTTGCTGCACCACTGTGAGGACCTGCGTTCAAATCCCCAGAACCAACATAAGACTGGACTTGGTAGCACTGGTCTGAAATCCCAGTCCTCCTAAGGCAAGAGATAGGAGTATCCCTGGAAGCTTGCCAACAAGTTAGCCTGGTGCCCACAGTGGCAAACAGAGACAAGCCAGGTGGAAGGGGACCCAAAGGCTGTTCTCTGAGCTTCACACTTGTGCACACATACACATATGTGCACACATCACACACACACATGCATACACACACATAAAATTTTAAAAAGGCGGGAAAGAAACAACATTCTCTGAAACAGGGTTTCTTAAACTTTTCCACTCACAATCCCCTTTCACTCAATACATTTTTATTCAATCCTGGCTATTTAGGTATCTGAATCAAACATTTACTGAAAACAAACCATAAAGAAATTTGCTTTAGAACAAGTCTTTGACATGCTTGTAATTTTGCCATTTATTAAAGATGAAAGCAAATTTGGCTGCTAGTAAGATGGATGGACTTCCTTGGTTGTTTTTTGAATATTTATTTTAAATTATTCTTGAGTATGTGTCTATGCATGCATATCACTGTGTAGGTGTCTGTGGAGGCCAGAGCAGAACACGAAATCCCCTGAAGCCAGAGTCACAAGAGGTTGGAAGCCTCACCAAGTGGATGCTGAGAGGCAAACTTCAGACCTCAAAAAGAGCAGAAAGCCCTTTTAACCACTGGCCCATCCATCTCTCTTGCTTGGTTATTTTGACACAAAGACTTAAAATTTTCACATGAATCTTTAATGTTTTATAACATCTTTTGTAACATCTTCAACATTTTTCAGAAATGATCAATATATTGGACTTTATGATGATCAATTCTGAGAATGTCACTTTGCACAATATGAAGTACGAAATGGCAGTTTATTTTAGGTTTAGGTTATTTCAAAAATCATTAGAAATTCTGTCTTAATCTCACACCTATTTTCTTCTTCTTGAGACAGGCTCTTATGATGTACCCCCCCCCTTCCCTCACTGACCCGGAACTTGCTATGTAGACTAGGCTGGGCTTGAACTCACCTGCCTCTACATCCCAAGTGCTAGGATTAAAGGTGTGCACCACCATGCCTGGCTTAACATTTTTTTAAAAAATGAAATTCAAGTCAGCAACTCAATCAGCAAGTCTGTACGCCAAGACTCCAACACAGTAAGATGCAAATAAACACTCATTTGGTATTTACACGCCAAAGACTGGTGATGAAGAAATGCTGCAAGTCTTATTTATTCTATCTCTACAGGAGCAGGAACCTTTGCACATACTGTCAATTGCTGTGCCGCACAGCACATGGCAGTCTGGAATCTGAGCCAGGTTCACTGGCACTGTGTGTATGTTGTGTGTTCGAAACCAAGGCTACCGTGAAGTCATGCGGTACAAACAGCTGCCAGAAACACCTTGGAGCCATTATGTATTTGGTTTTGAATTATGTTTCTTTTCATATTCAGAAACATTTGACTGTGGCCAAATTTTACTGTGACTCCTAAATTCAGTTCCGGGACCCAGGGGGTCATGACCCACAGTCTTATACAGGCAGCACTATATATACTTAGTGGATTTCAAGAGTACGTGAAGTTAGGAGAGAAAGGTGAGGGAGCTGAAAGGAGTCAGAGGAGAGGGAGTGGGGGATTTGAAAACACATTCTGTGCGTGTATGAATTTCTCAAGCAACGCATTCTTAGAAAGAAGCTGCGCTGTAGGGAGGAAAGACAGTGATCGTATGTGTAGAGCTTGTTCTATGAGAATGACATTTTTTTTTTACCGTCAACCCTATGCTCTCTCCCTTTCTCCTGCCCCATTCTTCTATGCATCGTCTTTGTCCCTTTGAGGGACAGAACACCAGCTCGGTGAGACTCAGAATCTGCTTCCCCAACTAGACGCCAAAGGCTTCCCACAGAGTGAGTACCCAGGATTGCAGTACCCCGCGGCAGGAGGCTACAAGAAGGGTTATTTCTCATGGCTGATCAAAAGTGAATATAGGTAAAAATACCTATCAGAAGGAAAAGAAAAGTCTGTAATTTAAAGTTTGGTCTCAGATTCAAAATAATGTGTCTTATAACAATTGTCCTGTGGCTATGGCAATCCCACTAGCTGACAGAGCTTCTCCTCAACCCAGATGTCAGGAGAACATTTATAAAAGAGGTGCCCTCCTTGCCAGTTCAGCGGAAAGGGACGAGGTGGGCTGACACCAACCCTAGGTGTTCATGACCACTGTACAAGTCAGCCTTGCACTAGCATTCTGAGCGGACTCCAAAGGATCTGACTCAGGCGATCCTGCTATAATTGGATGCCAAGACATAAAAATCAAATGTGATGGATTGTCTCAGAGTCAATGCCAACTTTACCGGGTGTGCTGTGTGGATCTTGCAACATGAATGGATTTATGCTATAGAGTTTGACAGCTGTGGCGCCAGAAGATAAACAGAATTACAAGAGCCTTCATGAAAGCTGATCTTGCTGGCAAAACAGGGGAACACATGGCCGGCCAAGTTCTTTCAAGATCAGACAGGTACTGACAATGGCTTTACCTTGGATGTGCTGAAATTCCCTTCCACCACCAGCAGTCAGCCCCCAGGAGAGCAGCTCGTGTCTCGGCTGTCAGGTGCTTAGAAGCCCAGCTCATCAGGAGGTGGTTGGTGCACAGCAAAGCATCGCACTCTTGAGGACAAGATATCAGCAAGAAAACTGAAGGCCTACTGTGCCTCCTCTGCTCAAGAGAGTGAAGAGATGACCAGGAACTAGCTTGAGAACTATGTCAACTAGTTAGAAGGAAATTTGTTGAAGTACAACTCATTCAACCTTGGCGTGGGTTATTAAGGATGATTATTATTCTGGGGTAACCTGAAATAGATTTAAATTAGACCAATACAAATCCATGATAAAATATTCATGTCTTTGAAGCTTAAGGAAAGAAGCCATTCTTCAGAATGATCTTTGTATGTCTTGCTTTTCCTGGGCCACACAGTTATTCATTGCTCATTTTCACATGACCCATTCTTTTCTGTTTGCCCACCAAGCTGAAGTAAGCGGATATGCATGTTGGCATTGTGACTGTCCTCTCCTGGTTGATAGGAGAAGTAAAGAAATTCAAGTCATTATCTTAACTCAGTTTTGTTATTTGGAAATAGGAAGGCCCCAATCTCTGAAAATGTGGATTCCTAGGAATTCTTGATTGTGAGAGTGTTCACTGTGTCCTCAGAGTAGCTAATAAAGTCAAGGTCACATGGTCAGAACCACCTCTTCTTGGAATCCCAGAGGCCAGCTGACTGGCCCATGACCTGACTTTCCTGCAGGGGAATTAATGACCTTTGAAGGCCGCAGCTTCTTTCGTAAACCTGCCCCTGGCCTCCTCATCCACAGTGTCCTGGCCTTTAGCAGCCTTTAACTCTTCCAGCGTTACAGTCCAGCCTTAGCTCACTTTATAAGGCACTGGCTAGGGCAGTCCAAAAACTGAGGACTGGGAACCAGGGATTAAGGCTCAAGTGTTAACCCTGACTAGTTGATCGTGTAACCATGAACATGTCAATTCTTTTTTTTTTTTTTTCCCCTTTGGATTTTCGAGACAGGGTTTCTCCGTAGCTTTTGGTTCCTGTCCTGGAACTAGCTCTTGTAGACCAGGTTGGCCTCAAATTCACAGAGATCCGCCTGCCTCTGCCTCCTGAGTGCTGGGATTAAAGGCGTGCGCCCCCACCGCCCGGCTGAACATTGAACATGTCAATTCTTGATTTAGTCTTGGTGTACTGCTCATGGTTTGGAAGGCTGCATGATTTCCAATGACTCCTCAAATGGACTTTTCGCCAGTCTAGCAAGTTCATGTTTAGCTTATAGACTACAGCCTGCTTCTTCCTCCAGCCACTTCCTCTGCTGCAGGACTGACAGGCTCACAGAAAGATTACAGAGGTGGCAACCAGTCCACTAGGCATGGCTATAGAGACTGAAGATGCTGGACATCATAGAGAAGCATGGACTTTTGCCATGACCGTAGGGGAGAGCCAGGTCTTTTCTTGGTCAGTCTTTTCTTGGAGACTTTTTCTCCTTCTAGTCCCTTGTAATGCCTTCTAATTTGAACCCATCTGGATAAAAATAATGAGATAAGGCCAAGTACACAGCAGGATTTTAACCAAGTCTTGAATCCTTTCCAAGAATGACCCATACTTTGATGTATTTTGCAGTACAAGGGATCTGATGTCTGAATCCTTTCTTTGGAGCTTACAAGGGAGTTAGGTCAATAGAGCAGATAGCTATGCATGGCTTCAATTTACTTTTATACTTTTTAAGAAAATATTATTTTTATTTTTGAGATTAGAGTCTAATTACGTCATTTCCCATTTCCCTTTCCTCCCTTCAAGCCCTAAATTATTAATCACCAAGCCTGGGTTTTGTAAGATTTTAAAATCTCATAACAATGGTGGTTAAGGCCTAAGAAATGGAGTTAAGCATTCCAGAACTTACACAAATCCATGGTAACCTACCAGTAATGTTGCCTCTGAGTGTGAGACAGCATTCCCAGGGCAGGCCGGCTAGCAAGACTAGCCATGTCACTGGACTCTGGATTTGATTGAGAGACCCTCAAAAGAATAAGGTGGAAGCACTATTGAGGATGAGTTCCAACATCAACCCCGGGGCCGCTGCACACTGCCAAGTGCACACCCACAGGCTTGCAAAGCACGCATAGTGCACACTACATACACACCACATACACAGACAAGCACACATGAAAATGGAAAAAAGGAAAAATATTCATAGCAAGGACAAGGCAGGCCCTGCTGCCCCCATGCAGATCAATTCCTGGTTATAGTACAGAATAAAAAGGCCAATAAGGATGGGTACAGATGGTGAAGATGATGTGGGCGCTGCCTCTCAGTGCTTTTGCTTTGCTTCTGGAGAAAATAAAGAAAAAGACCTTTTCTTCCTTCTTTAACAATCAGGGCACAGAATGTATCATCATCTTTTTAGAAATAGGCTATAAAAATCTTTATAGTTTGCTACAAGTTTGGTTCACATATGGCCATTTTTATTATTATGTGGATTTAGACAAGTTATTCGCCATTCTAAGTCTTTTTTTGCTTTTATTATGAATTTTTAATATAATACTTTCTCATTTTTATAGCTATCTCCATTCCCACTCACTCCCCTCTTCCTGCCCCACCCTTCTCCCCCCTTATCCACTCCTCAGAGAGGGTAAGGCTTCCCATGGGGAATCAACTAAGTCTGGCACTTAACTTTGAGGTAAGACCAGAACCCTCCCCACTATGTCTAGGCTGAGCAAGGTATCCCTTCAAAGAGAATGTGCTCCAAGATGCCAGTTCAAGCACTAGGGATAAATCCTGGTCCCATTAAGGCTCTAAGCAACAGTGAAGAGGATGCCTAAACTGATCTTCTCCTGTAATCAGATTGATGACTACCTTAAATGTCATCATAGAACCTTCATCTACCAACTGATGGAAGCAGATACAGAGATCTACAGCAAAGCCCTGGGCTGAGCTACTGGAGACCAGACCAAGAGCAATAATATGAGCAAAGGGTCAAGACCATGATGGTGATACCCACAGAAACAGCTGACCTGAGCTAGCGAGAGCCCACTGACTCTGGACTGATAGCAGGGAACCTGCATAGGACCAAACCATGTTTGCTGAATGTGGGTGACAGTTGTGGGGCTTGAACAGTTGTGGGGCCACTGACAGCAGGCCCGTGGGACCTTTCTAAGTCTTAAGTATCTCCACTTCACAGGGGACACCCCAGGCTCCCTTCAGTGTTATAAATATTAAATAAGGTAATTTTCATATGTGCTTAGTACTTGGAAATTATTTAATAAATATTAAGTATTCTTAAGAAAAGTCAGCTCCCTCCCAGGGGTGCCACAAGGGGCACACACACACACACACACACACACACAGAGAGAGAGAGAGAGAGAGAGAGAGAGAGAGAGAGAGAGAGATTCTCACGGAAAGCCTGACCTATTGCAGTTGATTCCAGGTGACTGTGGGTCCTTTGCTTTTCTTGTCTGGGGTCAGCAGCTTTGTTGACTGCCTGCAGCCATCTGTGACAGGCTGGCCAACATTCACGGCAGGGCGTGGCTGCGTCATCATCTTCTCGGCCAGTTGCCAGCAGAGAGAAGCAGTAGAGGACTTTCGCTGCCTAGGTGTGAGCCCTTTCTAGGAGACTGCTTTTCAGTGCTATTTCAGGTCACTCGCTTTCTTCCAGGAATTCACAAACGTCACTAGCAGGTGAGGTAAGAGAAGGTGGCACTTCTGCCCATGTGTGAGCTTCCTCGGTCCCCATCTGCACCAACTGGTTCTGTCGCCAGCTCAAACCGGGCTCTGCAGGGGAAAGGTCGTACAGGTCACAGGCATGACATGATCCCTAGGCTAACGTCTTCACTTTCGTCATGTCATTGACTCTGTTAGGCTGTGATAGCCTCAGACCAGGGAACACAGGCTTGAAGAAGAAATAGTGTCCTGGTGTCACATGAGTGAGAAGCAGGGAAGCCATGGCTTCATTCAGTAAATTTTTGCCCCAGGATTCCGAAAGTTTAGAAAAATTCATCTCCACATACACAAATGTTTACCTAGATATACCTGCATATATGCTCCAGAGACTCCAACCTAATTGGTAGCCTGGCTGAGTCCTCGTGTTGGCATCTTGAGAAATGCATCTTCTAAAGTTCAATTCGGGTAAGAACCATTGATTTGACTCCAAAGACAACTGGCATCACACTGCTATTAAAATAATAGCCGATTTCCACCCATACGGCGTTGGGAAGTGCTTCCTAAACCACATGTTGGAAACAGGAAGCTTCAGGGCAGATTTGCGCCCTCAGGAAATTTCTAATCGCTTCCTTTATTCCTTCACAAGCCCGAGCATTTCCACATTCCTGTGGTCAGTGTTGCTCAGGGAGAGAGGTTGCTACGGAAATTCTAGGGGAAGAGAAGGGTCTGTAGACATTTTCCTGAATCCTGCTCCTCTGAGATGTGTTCATTGTCAAGGAGACTCTACCGGACTACTGGCCTTCTCTCTTCCCAGACAGGCTTAGGGGTTTTCTTGTGGATCCCCCAAACATTGGTTGAATATCTGTAGCCCCCTTGATGATGAGATGAAATAGTTATGTGGCCCTTAGAGACCAGAGCTGCAGCCCATGTCTTTGGTAGTCACTTGACACAGTGACATGTGTGCCTCTGGGAAACTGCCCAAGTCCCTGACATACTCACATGGTGACAAGCCTGCTGTCTTCACAGATACTGTAAAGCAGAGTTCCACTAATAATCCCATGCAGCTCATGCATGTCTGCATGTCTTCTGAGTTTTTGTTTTTTTGTTTTTTGAGACAGGGTTTCTCTATATATTGGAGCTTGTACTGGAACTAGCTCTTATAGATCAGGTTGGCCTCAAACTCACAGAAATCCTCCCGCCTCTGCCTCCTGAGTGCTGGGATTAAAGGCCTGCACCACCGCCACCTGTCCTGCTCCACCGATGCCCAGCTATATTTGGATATTTCTAAGCACACTTCTTTCCTGTAGTTAAAAGAAGAATTTGGGAAAACCAAAGGCTTTCAGCTGGAATATTCCCACATCTTCAGAAGTTTATTGAATAAAGAACACTCCTGGTTAAAGGTAGTTTCCAACTGGTTTGGCTAGTTAAAGGGACATCCATGTATCCATTGAAAAACATGGACAATATCTTGGATCTGAAAAAAATATATATACTATTTTACTTTAAAATTGACATGAGGATTATAAGACGTTATTAAGATTTGTCACTGGAGAGTAGAAGGGGGACATGTGAAAGATATTTTCACTATGTATCTTTCTATATAGCTAACAAAGTGACAATTGATATTTCTTTATTTGAGCTTGACTGTTTCATTTCCCTTACTGCATTTATCATTCCCCCTTCACTATAACCTTACGTAAGCACTACCACTCCAATTTGTTGCTCAGCTGCATCCCTTGGCTTATATAGTTTATTAGCTAGCGTGATAACCCATTCCATTGGTAGAAAGACTACAGGGGAGATCAAACGAAGGGATACCAAGGTCTGAGATTTCTGTATTCTTGCTCTACCCTCATCAGTATTATGGGTTGTCTTTCAGCTAGCTCTCCTCATGGCTCATGAGGTTGCTGTGTCACATGTATTGGTGGCAGCATCCAGTCTTCTCCCTGCTGTGTCTCTTTCCTTAGGAACCTTCTAGCACCCACACCCCATTCCTCATCACATTTCACAGTTGTTCTATACCCAACACAGCTATCATAAGAAGAAGGGGAACTCCAGGGTTGGTTTTCAGGCTGAGCAAGGTTCTTGGGAAGCACTTAGAGGAAGCAAGCTGAGAGCTGCAAAACCTTGGTTAGGGTTCTGAGAACAATCCTGAGTCAGAGAGAAAACATTTTCCCACCCCCTCCAGTTAAGGCTATCAATTTAAAGTATGTTTGAGGATTTTGTAGTAATAGGCCTCAAAGTTGCTCTGGGCTTCCTTAAGGAGGTCAGAGTTCCAAACAAGCGAGAAAAGATAGCATCTGGATGGCACCTGCTACACTGCTGTCGCTCATGCTTGCAGTGAGGACGCAGGTGAGAGCATCCAAGAGATGCTCACAGTCACGCAGGCCTAAGCTTTTACTATTATGATCAATAAGCCCTGCCTCACAATGGGTACTGTCAATCTCTCTACTCCCAGTCTCTCTGGTCTCAATACATACTGCTTTCCTAATTACTAAAATAAATAGAGCTTGGTTGTTCTATTTCTATAGGTACTGTCTGCAGGGTCCAGTTAGTTCTAACCACAAGTTCACTCTGAGAGTCTGAGAGCTCAGGAATGCTATTTAACCCCATGGACTTCAGAGTCCTGACCTCTAAGATGGGAGGGATCAACCAAATAAGCTCTGAGACCGTGTGCTGTCCTAAAATTCTGTTAGCATATGGTTTACATAGGAAATATAATTAGCAGTAGAGAATTGCAAAGGCTCCAGAAATACAAGTCCTGATGTTCCCTATGAAAAGCCAGTCAAATTTTTGGAAACAAGCATTGCTCTATTTATAAAATGCACCAGCTTATTTGTAACTGGTACAGATGGTCACGTGCAACTTCACCACTGGGGATTTGACCCTGATATTCTGGGTGGCTTGTCTATTCCTCTCCCCTGGTACTACCTGTTCCGAGGGACTTGTCTCTTCCTACTGATTAGGCCCAAGAGCCCCGCCACTGACCATGAGATGACAGATGTATCTCAAAGCTTCCAGAGACCTTGTTTTTTCATCCTGTGAGGAATGACAAACCAAGTGACCAGCTGAAGGAGCTTCTGTCTAGGAAATCTGCCCTCCACAGTAGATGCATGCCCCTTGCTTGTCTACAATCTCCAGAAGAGACCAGCTTCTCAAACTGCGTCTGAAGACAGCCCCGCCCATCTCACATTACTATGAACCTCTATAAGTGGAAGGAGACAAAGGGACAATGGCTGAGCTAGGTGTGTGGGGGTGTGCATGTGTACGGAGTGTGTGTGTATGTATGTGTGGAGTGTGTGTGTAGAGTGTGTGTGTAGTATGTGTGTTTGGAATATGTGTGTGTGGAGTATGTGTGCATATGTGTGTATGTGTCTGTATATGTGTGTGCATGTGTGTGCATGTGTGTGTGAAGCATGTGTGCATGTGTGTATATGTGTGTATGTGTGTGGAGTGTGTGTGGAGTGTGTGTGCTTGTGTGTATGTGTGTGTATGTGTGTATATGTGTGTGCATGTGTGTGTGGAGTGTGTGTTTGTGGAGTATTGTGCATGTTTGTATATGTGTGTGCATGTGTGTATGTGTTCGTGCATGTGTCCATATGTGTATGTGCATGTGCACACGTGTGGTATTTTCTTTTTTATTTCTAGAAAACCCAGGAGAGATTTAGAAAAGCAGAGAGAAAAGTTTTGTTCAGAGTGAGAATTTGAAATCAAAGTATTAGATGTCTCTAGGCAAGGTTGGCATTTACTGAAGAACTTCCATGTTAAAATATTTGCAAACATTATGATTAGACAAATAAATGTTCTCCAGCGTCTTACCATGAGTCTTAAGAAAGTTGTAGGTGTTAATTTATCAGAGCTGTGATTTAACTCAGCTAGGTATGAAAAGCAATCATAGGATTAAGTACCTAATAACAGATAATGGGGCGACATATAGAAAACGTATTGCATTTATTTGTCCCTTTGTGCCAGTGCGAGAGGAATCCGGTGTGTATTCTAAGAGGGACAGAAGAAAATTGTCTGTGTTGGTTCACTCTGCCAGCCATTGTTGTCATAACAGAGACAAGGACTGTCCACAAGAAGAACATTTTTAAGAACATATAATAAAAACATCAGCAGTACACAATAAAATTTGCAAGGAGTTGACTCACTCTCTTTGGCACAGAAGGGCTGGGTTCCTGTACGATTCTGGTGACGTTGGGCAAGAGCTGCGGGGAAACATCCCAGCTCCTCGGAGTTTATGTCACATTAAGAAGCAGCGCTTCCACCTGTATGGACTCATGAATTTTTCTTCCAGGACATAAAAAGCAAGCATGCTTTTAGATGAAATCATTGAAGTGGTTGTTCTGATTTGCATTTTTCCTCCTAATACAAACTAAAGACAAAAATTCTTTAGGTAATAAAAGAGATAAGATATGTACCACATCTTCATTATATTGCCCACTCTGTCCAGACTCAGGATCATGGCATTTTGAAAGCCATGTTCTGTGACACGCACCAAGTCCTCCTTTGCTCCGACAGGAGCAGCCCTTGAAAGACTGAGGAGGTAGCTGACTGTCAGAAAGCCCTTTGGGATTGCAGAAAAGCAGGCACTCATGTCTCTCACTTCAGCATGAAAGACAGCCTAGCCACCCCTTGCTCCTGCTGCCAGGAAGAGCCTGGCGTTGGCAGCCACAGGATCACCCAGGCTTTGTCTCAGCTCCTCTCAGAATAACTTTCCACTGGGAGACTCAGCAAGTGTGGGCGACAAAGAAGTAAAGTAAGCATCAGTGGATGGCCGAAAGAAAGACAGTTTGACAAAGATGCTGAATGTTGGGTTTTCTTATTAGCTACACTCAGTGGAGTCTGTTATTTCTGCTTTGTGAACTCTTTGGTGTGGTTCGGTGTGGATCTGGATTTGGAGTAGTTGGGATTCTCGGCCCAGCCTTGCTTACAGTCAGCAGGCAATTTTGCTTAGCTTTTTTGACCTTGGTTTCTCTCATCTGTGAAATTCGAGGGTCTGGCTAGATGAGCTTTGATTCTATGAAAAATGAACTTTGGAAGCCCGTGTCCACTTTCTTCAGTTTCCAGCTGTGCCTGGGCCACTGAGCCAAGGAGCATCAGCTGTTGGGGCTTTAGGTTGAAAGGGAAGCATTCCTAAACGAGACAAGGGCACCTGGTGTTGAAACCTGGAGTCCATCCTCTAAAGCCAGAGCCAGCCTCTGCTTTTCCCTTATGTTTCTGCTAAACCATGAGGCAAAACTATGAAATCAACAACATATTGATAGTTTTATGAATAGTTATTAATTGGATTGCTATAAAAAATGCTCGACTTTATTTCCTGTAACTTATCTGTACTTGTTACCTAGCTTGCTGCCCTACAGATCACCCAGTCTCTCTCAGTTTGTGGTTGTCTCTTTAGAGTTAATATTGAGCTGGTTATTTCAATGTCAAGATCTCATCTCTGTTGCCAAGGAAACAGCCTTCTCCCTCCCCTTCCCATGAATGGTTCAGGTGTGGGGAAGCTTGATTTTCTTGAACCAGCAACTGGAAGAGGGTCCTTGGTCAGAGCTCAGCTATGCATTCCCTGACCTCTACTGAGACTGGCTTGCTTTCTTCTTTGAGACTATGCGACCTGCGTTGATTGCCACCAGTCCTGCCCGTACTCTTGAAAACTTATAATGGAACCTAGCGCTTTGCCATAATTCTGGGTTTTAGGCACTTTGTGACTTTATTTGTGTGGGCTCCAAGCTTTGTTTCAGCACACCAGCCTTTCAGGACATGTTCCCTGGTTCGGGTGATAGGAAATTCTGACTTTTCTACACGCCACCCAAGACCTTGGGAAATCGGTGGCGTTTTAGCGGGCCCTTGCACTCTGCCAAATTATTCCATGTTACATTTCCTCACTCAACACTAGTGCAGACACCTAGTCAAAGCTGGGTTGTCCAGACTTCCCAAGGCCCCTGTTACCTGGCTCATTGTGACAAAGCATAGTGACTTGTGAGAAGGGGCCTGAAGGGAGAAGTTGAGTGGTGGAGACCGTGTCTTGTATTTGCCATCATTACTTCTGTACTCTCTGGACAGTAGACCATCTTCCGGTTGGTATGACTTCCCAGAGGGAGGCTGGTATGTATGTGCATATATATGTGTGTTCATGTGTACATTTGCATATTTTTACCCTGAGCAAGGCTTCTCAGACATTAGTAAGTTGACAACAACACTAAGTACTTCATTTAAGCATGCTATTGCCCCCAATAGAAAATATTGTTTCTATTTCTGTACAGATAGGGTGAATTCTAAGGATTATAGTATTTTTTATCAGGGCCTTAGGGGATGTTGATTCTGCTGCCCTGGGCCATACTCATCCAGAACCCCCTGGTTCTGGTGCTGTAAATACTATAGTCAGGCTGCAGAATCTGAGTTCAGTTTTGGGCTTAGAAACATGGGGACAGTTCTTCAGTCTGAGATCTATGACTGAGGTCTGAATAGAGGATAATTATTAAGAAATTAGTGCTCCATTCCTTCACTTATATTATTATACTGTAGTTTATGATGGTTGTATTATGTCTCTCTAACACATTTGTAGTTATTAATCAAACTGACATTACAGTGAAACAACTATACCCAAGCTGTGAATTTGGGGTCACTAGAAAGGCTATACACACATCCATCCATACATATGTATATACCCACAACTCATATTCTAAGAAACAACTCATATACTAATACACTAAGCCCATGTCCTGAGTAGCTGGTACTTGTTCTCCCTCTTCCTGGGGGCAGCAAGCCTAGAGGGCTCAAATTGTTTCTGTATTATTTCCTCACAAACTTGTGTTGAACATTTTTTAACACCTTCTGAAGCATGGTTAATAAAACCCAGAGACAGATATTGGGGTTCAACCTGAAGACCAGAAAAGCAAAGCAGCCAGCCAATCACTGATTCTTACCTTGACCTCAGTTTGAAAATGGTGATCCTGCCTCCAGGAAATCTCAAAATGAGACTGAGCCTGAGAGCCGTCTCCTCCCATTTTATAATCCTCTCTAGGGCTGGGATTAAGGGCGTGCACCACTACTGCCTGGTTTCTATGGCAAGCTAGTGTGGGTACTAGGATTCAAGGTGTGTGTCATTGCTGCCTGGTCTGTAAGGCTGGCCAGTGTGGCTGTTTTACTTTTCTGATCTTCAGGCAAGCTTTATTTATTAAAATACAAATGAAATGTCACTACAAATCTTATTTATATATCATAAACCACACTTATCTCATGAACTATTCAAAGTACAATACTCAAAATCTAACTTTAGGACATTTTATTACTCTCTGTACACTCATGCTCTTTCCTTTCCCCACCCTAGGCATCCACCCGTCATCTTTTCTCTGTTCTATACAACAAGCTTTATTTATATACAGGCTCTTTTATCCAAAGATTCAACCCATGTACTATTTCATGTAAAGGACTTGAATAGCAGTAGATTCTTGTGTCCGTGGAGATAGGTAAGAACAGAGTTCTTAGAACCAGTCACTCACCACTATAAGCAGAACAATAACAATATGTGTTCTTACGTCTTGTCTTTCACTGAGTGTATGAGTCTCACCCGTACATTGGCCTGCAGCCCTACCTCGCCAACCAGTAGCTTGTACTGGATCATCCTCTGAGGCACACATCCCCTTCTGTACACTGGCGTTATGACTCTTTCAGTCTAGGTCCCTGCCCTTCTCCACATCTTGCATTTATGATGTGTTCTTATTTGTCCTTGTAGATCAGGAAACGGAGGCTCAAAGAAGTGGTGGCCTTTGTCTAAGGCACAGAGCTATCCAACATCAGAGCTAAGAGTCCAATCCAAGTTTCTGAATGTAACTTCTCTGCTGTGTCCCCACATCATGAATGCAGTTCCATCAGGAGAGCCCTGGAATGGGCCTGGAGAAGCTAGGGTCTTGGAGGTCGTGACTATTTTTCCAAGTCAGGAAGTGTTTCCACAGGCAATATTCCTGTTTTCATTGGAACACTGGCGAGATTTGAAGTAACCCATGAATTTCCTCCTTTACGTCAGAGAACACTCAAAGGGAACAACCCAACGGATACAGATGGACTCCGCCAGCTTCCTTGGCCAAGTTCATCTCAGTTTTTATTCATTGCAAGTGGCCCTGTGAGTTGACTGCTCTCTCTAAACACAATATCTTTGCTATGATTTCATCTTGAAGAGACTTAAAGACTAAAAATGATTCTGACACTGTTAATTAAGAGTGATAGGTTGACATTATCTGCCTCATCCTACCCAGGGGTCCTGGGCAGCTTGGTTCTAATGACTACCCATGCCTTTCACTACTATCAAACTAATCGAAGCCCTGGTCAGCTGACAGCTCTGTAGATCAGAAGTCAGGCACATCATAGATGGGCTGTCTCCTCGGGTCTCACATGGGTTGGGTCATTGTGCTAACAAGACTGGGTTCTCACATAGAGATACTGAAAGTCCATCACTGCCCAGTTTATTAAATCACCGCTTGGCCCATTAGCTCTAGCTTCTTATTGGCTAACCCTTACATATTAATTTAACCCATTTCTATTAATCTGTGTATCACCATGTGACTGTGGCTTACCAGCTAAAGTTCTGCCTGGCTAGGGCAGGGCTATATGGCTTCTCTCTGACTCCACCCTTCTTTCTCCCAGCATTCAGTTTAGTTTTCCCTACCTACCTCTATTCTTCTGCCCTATCAGGCCAACCCAGTTTTCTTTATTAATTAAACAACCACATTCACAGCATATAAAAGGGAATCCCACAAAGAAGTTAATGTATGAACTCAGGCCACTGGCTGCTTGAGAACCCCGAATTTTCTCTCTTCCATTATCTTCACAGGAAAAATGGTGGAACCTGGAGGGCCCTGCTGCACATTCCAGAACCTCTCTACTAGAACTTGTTCCTTGTGACCCCTGTGTCTCTGAAGACTTGCTTTCCTGCCAAAGAGAATGGAAAATACAAACAGAGGCAAAGACTCAAATGCACATTAGCAACTATCCCTAGTTCTCAAGAGAAATGAGCTGCCCTCTGTGGTCGGCTAAGTCAATACCTTCCAAGGATGTCTGCACCTAGTCCCCAGAACCTGTGAGAATATTTCCTTACATGGCACAAAGGACTTTGGAAATGCAAACAAAGAATGCTGGTGGCCATTAGAAACTAGAAATGGCAAGAAGATGGCTTCTCGCCCAGAGCTTCCAGCTAGAACGATGTTCCTTTAGCCCAGTGAAGTTGATCACAGGTTTCTGGTTTCCAAACCCCTAAGGGAACAGACATGTGTTGTTTTTAGGTTTCTAGGTATTGCAGAAGACATGGGAAACAGATGCATCCATTGATCTTGCTCTTGCCCTTCACAATGGCAGGACCTTTGCTTTATTGGTTGTCAGAGGCTTTAGGCCAGGGAACACAGATCATGGGTACTCTTCCACAGAGTTTAGAGTTTAGTCTGGCTCAGCCCCGTCTGTTTAGGTGGTGGTAGGTAGCTAGCAGCCCTTCACCCACTCTTTATCTTCAATGTGGATGCGATAATAACTACCTTCTGCTGTGGAATAATCTTTCTGTACACTGTGAAGATGTGTTGCTCTCATTGGTAATAAAGAGCTGACTGGCCAATAGCCAGGCAGGCAGAAGTTAGGTGGGAGAACCAAACTGAGAGTTACTTGGGAACAGGCTGGCTGGTCAGAAAAGTCCACCTACAACCTTCAGAGTGATGACACTTAGAGACAGTAGAGCAAGTCAGAGAACACTGACATACACAAATTTTTACAGGACTGTGGAGAAAAAGCTGGGACCAGGCAGGTAGAGGTGTCTTGAACTTGATTGGTGATGCTTTGGTGTCTCCTCGGTAAGGGGTGAAGACATAGGCAACAGGCAGAAAGCCAGATGTATGGTATATGGGCAGGGTGCGATACCTTCATCACACAGGATCATGTTGACCTCAGTCTTCATGCTGGGACTGCGACTGACCCATCTAGGTCCTACCCATGCTGTTGCCCCATATCACCACACAGCCCCGGTGTGAGTGAGCATAGAGCCTGGGCTAAGCAAGGTTCCAACTGCTTGCACTGCCCACCATAGGTTTCCTCTTCTCAGAGATCCTTGAGCCCAGAAGTATAACAAGTTCTGTTAGCTACACATGTCCAGAGGGAAATTGCCGGTAAAAGGGCTGTCACCCTGAGACCATACTCTGTTAAACAAAACATTCTCTGAATGCTGTTTGAAGAGTTGTTTGAAAATAAATTTCATGCCTAGGAACGTATTACCTGTCAGAGAAACAAGTGCCATATAAGGAATTGCTCTGCGAGGGAGGGCAGGCAGGCAGGCAGGCAGGCGCCAGCACACCTATTTTGTCCTGTGACTGACTCACCTCCAGGAGAGAGCTGCAAGGACAGCATTCTAGATTCCTCCTAACCCCAGCTTCTGGAAGAGGAAAGGCCAGCCCCACATGACCTTCCCAACTCTCCAGGCCCAATCCTGGGAATTTCCCCAAGGTCAACACGAATTTCCACTCCAAAATGTCAGAGTGCCACCCCCCCACCCCCCACCCCGCACAACTGCTGTTGGTCTGGAAAACAACACTATAGCTTAGAATCTTGGATTGGCATCTGGAGACATAAAGAAATTGTTCCTCTTCAGATGTCAGCCAAAATTTACTAGCTAGGTAGTAACAGGTCAAAGGCTAAGTCTTGGCTATGGCCTTGCTCTGTAGCATGCTACATCATGACTTTTAAACACCAATGCATTTTGTCAATGGCAATTTACTGATCAAAGTGGATAATGGCTGGAAGAGTATTATATATGTATGGACGTATGTATGTATGTATATGCGTGTGCGCGTGTGTGTCTGTGTGTTAGAGAAAGGGCTTTGAAAGGATCAGAGTGGGTGATGGGTAAACTGCCTTTAGCACAGCCAGTGTGTGTGTGTGTGTGTGTTAGAGAAAGGGCTTTGGAAGGAGCAGAGTGGGTGATGGGTAAACAGCCTTTAGCACAGCCAGAGCCTGCCAGGCACTATACCAAAGCCCTTCCTTTCCTCCAGTTCTCACCATGACCTTTCAAGTGTCTAACCTTCTGTCCTCTCTAGTTTCAGGCTGTTCCCAAGAGTCATAAACTGGCTGTATTTTAGGGATTCAAAAAGAGCAGGTAGAGGTTCTAGACTTCCCAGAATTTCAGGGGAGAGAAGCATCTTGGGAATCGCTCAGCGCAGCACGTCCGTCAGCGCTCTATGCGCCACCATACAGTTCGTGAACCCGACAAGGGAGATTGAAACACACAAAGACACACAAAGACACAGGTCATCCTTGATGCCAGAATGCCCCAAGAATGCTCCCTTTATTGTGTCCAGGGGCAGCTTATATAGGGATAGCCATGCCCCAGCCAAACGCACCAGAAATCACTCCCCTGCCATCAAAAACTCCTGAGGGTCTCGTGCTCAGAGCAGCTGTAGGCACTCAGATCAGGGGAAAACAAGTTGTTTACAAGAAATTCAGGATCTTGGGGTTCACAGCACCCAACAAATCATGTGGTCCAGCTGACCAGTTTTCATCAAGGAGGACATCAGAGCTTCAGAGAGGCTAAGTGAGCTGTCTGCAATAGTGCTTGCCCAGGAGAACTTTCAGTACAGCTGTTCAGCATGCAGATATGGCTGCTGGTCAGTGGCAGTTCTTTCCCAGCATGTACAAGGGCCTAGGTTCAATCCCCAGCAGCGAACATATTCCCAGAATGCATGTTAAAGAGGGACCCTTATCTACTGCTGGTGGGAATGTAAGCTGGTATGCCACGATGGAGATCAGCGTGGAGGTTCCTCAACAAACAGAATGGCTGCATGATCCAACTGTATGAGCCCAGGGTATGTAACTGAAGAATTCTAAGTCAGCATACAGAGTCCATGTGTTTCTGGGTTTATTACTGCACTCCTCACAGTAACCCCAACCTGGAGCCAGCCTAGATGTCTGACGTCAGAGGGCAGAGAAATCAAACCGTGTGACACGTGTGACGGGAACTTACTCAGTTATAAAGAAGGATTACATTGTGCCACTCACAGGAAAATGGATAGAACTGGAGATCACTGTGTTCAGGAAGAGAAACCAGGCTCTGACAAACAAATATCATGTTTCATCTCGTATGCAGGACCTGGTTTTGTGTGTGTGTGGGGGGGGGGGGTGAGAGCAGAAAGGGGACTATGGGGGTGGGGAAGAGGCCTACAGAGAAGGGGGGATGGAATAAGATAGGGTAATTAAATATAGGTCAAGAAAGGAGGGGGGATGCTGGGGGAGGACATCATCAATCTGTCATGTGTAACGTGAACTTAAAGAGTCCTTCAGGAGTAGTGAGCTCTCTGCAGAGCACCCTGGGACAGGCAACATTTATAATCTGTGTCGAAGACTCTAAACTGTCTCTACTTCTCTCTCTCTTTCTCTCTCTCTCTCTCTCTCTCTCTCTCTCTGTGTGTGTGTGTGTGTGTGTGTGTGTGTGTGTGTACTTGTGTATTGAGGAAGTAATGAGGGTTAAGCCGTAGGTTGTTTTAAATCCTCACAAAACTGAGAGTGTGGAAGACATATAAATATTAAAACAGCTAAAATTCAAAATCCAAAGAAAAGTGAGGTTAAAGCTGGGCATGGCATTTCAGATAAGGAAGCCGTCTCTCTTGCTGAGAACCGGGACAAAGGTTTTATTGTAAAAGAACCCTCAGAGGGACCCTTGGGACACTCTAACAGACAAAGATGAAAGAGGGCATTTCACATGAAGACAAGAGCAGAGGCAGCGGCTCTAGAGAGCGGAGTGCCAGAAAGAGAAAGAACAACAAATGGTCCAGGACTGAGCTGGACCACGGGGACTGCAGATGGAATGGTGGCCACTAAGGTCACCTGGGCCTGACTGCCAGCCTAGGAAATTAGGACTTAACTTGGCCAGCAGTTGGGGATCCCTGCAAGTGGAGGACTAATGTGATTAAGCCCAGCTAAGATGGACCCATCTAGTGGATGGATGGTGGTGAAAAGCCAGGAAATCAGTTCAGTGGGTATTAGCGAATTCCAGAGAGAAGGGCTGTGTGGTACCCAGGGGAGCCACTGTGCAGTCTGCCAGATTGTATGAGGAGAGGGACTAGCAGCAAAATCATCACTAAGCCTGATTACAAAAAGAATGGAGGCCTCATCGAGAGAACTAAGGATGTCAGGAGAAAAAGCTGGCTTAGGGGAAATCTGTCCATCCTGATCCAACCTTCCAACAAGCATGCCGAATGGAAGCCTGGCAAGGGGTGGGTAGATGCTGTGCTCTCAGGAGTAGGCAGAATAGAGATGTAGCTGTCAGAGTAGAAGATGAGGCTGGTGGGTGCTCAGAGCTTCATGAGAAGAGCAAAGGAGAAGAAGCAGGAGCAAGGAGACCGCTTGAGAGATGATAGAGGAAATGGATGGAGGGAAAGGGGCTCAGGGGAAGAGCAGAGCATAGAGCCCATGCAGAGAGGCATTAGACAGGCTAAACAGTCAGTCAAGCCTGTGCCTCCAGCACCTGTGGCTGGAGATGCCCAGATGAAAAGGAAAGATACATTCTTTACCTTTATGAAGCTTCATGCCCAATGGAAAAGACAGCTGTAGCAAGGAAGGGGTCAGAACTGTAGGCTGCAGTGATGAGCTTTAGACTTCTCAGTAAGCGCAAAAGTCTATGTATGGAACTAAGTCGGGGAAGCAGGATTTACTGGGGTGCGGGACGGTGTGGAGAAGCAGCCGCTGGATCCACACATGGGGCCCAGGAAGTAGTCTTCACAGAAGCAGAAGGGAGATGGAGTGGCTGGAATTAGCATGCAGTGTCAAGGGATGAAAAAAAATCTACTACATGGCTATAGCTGGACAGGAGAAATGACATTTCTATATCCTACGCAGACCTCTGCCTGAGTCTCCCGACAAGTAGGGAGCCAGAATTCCTGTTTGGAGAAAAGACTAGGGCAGGAGTCACTGACAGGGTTGGCCCATGTCTGGTGGCATGGCTGGACTTCGTGGTTCAGAGCCAGTGGCGGAGATGAACTGGAAAAGCCCAGAGCCAGCATGGCCAGCTAGGGAAGAGACCACACTGTGTCCTTGTCCTGATGGTTGCTTCTCACAGTGTGCTTGATGCATGGGTGTTGACAATCTCAGTGTGACTTTAATCGTACTAGACAGTGTTTCATAACTCCTCCTGTCAAACGATATTTTGTAAAAGGCCGTGAAGTTTTAATAGCCACCTGCTTCAGAGAGTGCTCAGCTTTTAAATCCAAGCTGAAGGAGGCCAAATGAGATCGGAGTTATAATTACAGGGGTTGAGAAGTGCTGGAGAATTCTATAAATGCCAAATAAAAGAGAAAAGCACTTTTATGCTGAGCCTTCTGCAGAAGCGCTGATTGAACCCTCTGCCCGCTGCCCTTCGTCTCTAATCTCCCAGAAGGGTTGAAGTTTGGTTTCCATGATCTTCAGACAAGGGATGATCAAAATTCACCCCCTGTGCCTCTCCAGGAGGCTGGGGCTTGAGCAGTGTGCTCTTTGAGTGGAAATATAAGGAGAAACTTCTGGAAAGGTCAGGAGGACCAGCATGTGTGCACCGCCATTGGGCTAGAGACGGTTTCTCAAGGCTCCCTGGCCATCTGTGTCCTGGCCCAGGGCTTTCCGTGATGGCTGGGCCTGGCCCAGATACTCCAGGGTCATCACTGAATGGCCTGGGCTCCAGAAGAGAGAGGGGAAAAAAATCTGTGGCAGGCTAAGTACTGCATCTCTTCTTTCCTCCTCTCTTTATCCCCAAAGCTGTCTATGTCCTGAACCCTGGAGCCTGTGGGTTCTTCAGCTAAAGGGGCTTTGCAGGTGTGATTATGTTAAGGCAGTTGATGTGAAGTTGCCCTGGGTTTGCCAGGGAAATGTGATTCCAAGGCTCCTCATAAGGAGGAGTCAGAAGAGAGAAGCCAATGTAGACTGGAGAGATGCTCCCTCCGCTTTTTTAAAGCCATGTACTAAAACCTTTATTAACATTTTAAATAAAGGTTCGGCTATTATTGAAACTTGTAACTTCTAGACTTAAATAGGGGCAAATGGCAGTAGTGCAGAGGAATGCAATGCCATTACTGCCCACTGGGGATGCAGACTGAGGAGTTAATAGCCACCCCTCAGACGGAAGACCAGGTACGGAAGAGTTGGGGAACGCACACACTTTCACAGTGTGTTTCTAAGTGACCTTCAGAGGAAGACGCAATGGTCAAGAGCCTTGCCACCCAAAGTGCTATAAGTAGGAGCAGCAGCAGCCACACTAACCACTGGCTTTATTAAAAGCCAGCGCCTCTGGCTTCATTCCGGGTGAGATTAATCAACATTTTACTTAAGAATATTCTAATTTTTTAGAATTGTGCATGTCGTGGGGACTTGCCCAGTCGTGCCATGGCACAGGCATAGAGTTTAGAGAACATCCTTGGGTGTCAGCCCACCCCCCCCTCCATTTCTATCTTGTTCAAGTCGGGATATTTCATGTCTGCCACTGTGTGCATCGGCCTTGCTGCCTCTGGAGAGCCTAGGATTCTCTTGTCTCCACTTCCATGTGTACCACACGAACAGCTCCTGCTGTCGTGGTTAGGGTTACTCCTGCTGTGATAAAACACCAGGACCCAAAGACAGCCGGGGAGGAAAGGGTTTATTTGGCTTATACTTCCACACCACTGTTCATTGCCAGAGGAAGCAAGGACACCTGGAGGCAGGAGCTTTGGAGGAGTGCTGCTTACTGGCTTGCTCCCCATGGCTTGCTCCCCATGGCTTGCTCCCCATGGCTTGCTCAGCCAGTTTTTTTTTTTTTTCTTATATCACTGAGGGCCACCTGCCCAGGGCTGGCACCTACAGTGGACTGTACTCTCCCACATCAAACACTAATCAAGAAAATGCCCTTCAAGCTTGTCTACAGCTCAATGCTTTGGAGGTATTCTCTCAGTTGAGGTTCCTTCCTCTCTGATGACTCTAGCTTGTATCAAGTTGACACAAAACTAGCCAGTGCAACTACCATGCTCAGCTTTATGTGGATTCTTGGGATTCAAACTCAGGTTCTCAGGCCAGCATGGTAAGTGCCTTTACCCACTAAGCCATTTCCCTGGACCAACATTTGAATTTTAAATAAGTTTCTCAAGTGAGAATTGAATAAACAATATAGTTTTCTTGGGGAAGTTTGAAACAATTCAGATTCCTAGGTCAAGGCAATTGGTGTTAGAAGCTTCCCAGGTGATTTCATATGAAGCCAAGGGTAAAAACCTGTGGTTTAGGATAAAAGCTTTCAGACTGGATTACCAAGACAGTGTGTTCAGCGCAGGACTGTTGCTCTCCATAATGGAATGTACGATACGCCTGGGGCCCCGGAAGATGGGTTGCTAGCAAGGGTCTAAAGGACTCTGGGAGCAGAGGTAACCTAACCATTCAGATTGGTATGGCAGCTGCCTGTGAGCCTGCTCCTGTGCCCTGCTGTGATAGACCAATTGCTCCCTCTGCAGTTGGCCCCGCCCAACACTTACTTACCTTTCCAGGTGTCCTCCTTACCTTCCTTAAGCAGAAAAGCAATGTACTGGTCCAAATAAAAGAATTGGCTGGATAGCATTAAGAATGTGCTCTTGTGAGACAACATTCATCTCTCTCTCTCTCTCTTTTTAACCACTTAAAATTCTATACCTACCCAAGTATAGTGGTTCATTCATGAGATCTCAGGGCTTAGGACGGTTGAGGCAGGAGGACTGCTTCAAGTGTGAGGCCAGCCCGGGTTACATAGCTACTGGCTTGAGTTCTGTCCTATTGCTATGAAGAAACACCATGATGAAGGCGACTCTTATGAAAGAAAGCATTTCACTAGGGGTTGTTTGTAGTTGATGAGAGTTAGGCCATTATCACGACAGGAAGGAGACAGGCATGAGATTTTTATATTCTGATCCACAGGCAGCAGGCAGAGAGAGAAACACTGGGCCTGGCATGAGCTTTGGAAACTTCAAAGCCCACTCCCAGCAACACACTTTCTCTAACAAGGACATAGTCTTCCCAAATAGTACACCAACTGCTGGCCAACCATGCAAATTTATGAGCCTATAGGGTCCATTCTTATTCAAACTACCACAGATACTGAGATAAAACAATAATAGCAACAGCCAATTTATTTAGCTATAAGCCTCCCCGCTCCATTTCTATCCGGTATTATTTTATTTTTCACACAAGTCCTGAAAACAGTGCATCCATCCCAAGGGCCCTCAAACACTGGAAGTTTCACGTGTAATGGGGAAAAAAAAAATCTTTCAGATGAACTTGCCCCCAAACCAAAACTACCCATATCCAGCACTCTACCAGCACAATTTGTTCACTACCTGTTGCAGTCTTTTTGGTAATGATATTGTGCTGAGCCCTGGTTCTGCCACTAATTGCCAGGCTTAGCAGCGGAACTCACCTTCCTCCACTTACTAAGCCAGAGTGGTTGTGCTAATTCCAAAAACTGACGTGAAGACTGTCAGATCATATGCCTCGATAAATGGCAGACAGTGTTAGTTATAGGAATCACTGTTGCTAGATTCCTATTGCTATGACAGATACCTGGGATAAACCAGCTTAATGCTTTGAAATTTTGCCGCATGATTTCAGAGGTTCCCGTTACCGATTGCTTGGTCCCATTGCGTAGGACCTACTGAAACACTCTTCATGTCGGCGCATATGGCTGAGGAAGTTGCTCATCTCAGGACCACTAGATTCGAAGAGTGAGGGAAAGGAGATGAAGGTTCTAATACCTCCTTCAGATGCACCCCCTCGGTGACCAGACCTCCTGTCAGTAGGTTCCATCTCTTAAAGGTTCCATCCATCCCAGTAGCACCATAGGCTGGCAACACACGGGCCATTGAGTCCTATAGGTTCATGCCACGGTGATCATCTAATATGGGAATGGGAGCGAATTAGGTGGATTCCGACCCTTGAAGTATCTTCAGATATGGTTGACCTGAAAGAGGGATGTAGGCTCCTATTTCACAATAGTACTCTAGAGGCTGAGTATAAGGTTCAGTCAACAGCAGGGTAACTTCATAATGTTTGAACTCTTTTTTTTTTTTTTTTTTGAGACAGGGTTTCTCTGTAGCTTTGGAGCCTGTCCTGGAACTCCCTTTGTAGACCAGGCTGGCCTCGAACTCACAGAGATCCGCCTGCCTCTGCCTCCCAAGTGCTGGGATTAAAGACGTGCGCCACCACCGCCCGGCTGTTTGAACTCTTTTATGACACTAGAGAAGGCAGACTCCAACTCCCAGCTTTTCAGTTCAAACAGTTATCTTAGTTATGGCCCTCATGGCCTTCAACCACCTTTCTATCTGACCCAGCAATCTTATCCTAACATTGCCTGAGAATGCACAGCTTCTCCAGTGATCTTTGGTACTAA
Organism: Chionomys nivalis; assembly: GCF_950005125.1. Taxonomy (NCBI): domain Eukaryota; kingdom Metazoa; phylum Chordata; class Mammalia; order Rodentia; family Cricetidae; genus Chionomys; species Chionomys nivalis. The sequence continues at coordinate 34,616,279 of NC_080100.1, read as the reverse complement.
GTGGATAAAGTATTTATATACGCACTTTCAATCATGAGAAGCAAGTTACCACCATTTAAAAAAAAAAGTGTTTGAGCCTTTGGGAGTATCATTCCCAGGGTGGTCTGATCTGGGGTCCTTGTGATGGGTGTATTTCCTTTGAAGCTTGTACAAGAAGAAAAGGACGGGGGGAGGGGGGTATACACGGATAGGACCTTTTGTACTCTTATTATACATTATGATCTTATCTCCACTTCCACTCATCCTAAAGGAGTTTATTCATATTGTAATAATACAATTATTGCACATTTAAGACAATGTTTCTGTGTCCACCTCCCTGTGAAATGGTGAGCTCTTTGTCATTAAGAAAGCGACAATTTCTTATGCATCTTAGCATCCCTAGCACATAGAATAGGATCTGATGCTGGGAACAAATAAAAGCCTAACCAAAATGAGCGAGGCTGTGTAGGTTTTTGTGAATCTAGATGTGGCCATTGGCCATAAACCCTCGGATGAGCTGTGTGGTCAGAATGCAGAGTCTCAGTCCACTCCAGACCCTCTAAGGGTGACTCTGATCTCTGAGCAGCGCTGTGCACGTGTCGGTGGCTCCATTCTTTGTGACTCATGAGATTTAGGCAAAGAAAGGGAGAGCGATTATTCCCAGTTTTACAGTTTATCTGTGTGTCCAAAACGAGATGGAAGCCTCGGGAGTACTGTTTCTAGACCAGAGAGAGCTAGACTGTGCTTCTGGGGCGGGGGGGGGGGTGGGACTTCTGGGGCAGGGAGTGGGAGTTCCTGTGGGGTGAATGAAACTTTTGAGTTTGGAGGGATGTGTTTATTACTTTTCCATAACTTGATAAACTACCCAAAGGGAGCAAAATCAGAGAGGAAGGATTTCCTTTGGCTCATGGTTAGAGAGGGTAGAGATGATCATGGCAAGGCATGCATTGGGGTAGAGCACCCCCATCTGTGGCAGAGGGAGCATGAGGAGGCTGGTTGTGTGGTGGAGGCAATCAGGAAGTAGAGGGAAAGCTAGCCAAAGACACAGCCCAACTCTAAGGTCCCTAAGACCTGCCTCCTCATGACCCACTTCCGGTACCTAGGATCAGTCTCATAAGAATCCCACAAACCTCACCACCAGCCGGAGACCACTAGTTCCATCACATGAGCACATGAGGTCATTTTGTACTCAAACCATAACAGGGGCACAGGGTCATTGATTTGATTTTGCAAGGGGAGTGGCCAGCTCATCAACAGAAAGCCCTCCTGCCCATCTGGGCTCCAGCGTCCACCCACAAAGAGAGTCTGACTCAATTTCTGTTGGCTCTGAGCCCAGACTAGCAAAAACCAAGGTGATTCCTGAGTGAAATCGTGATGGCTTAATCATAAGACTTAAATCTCTATTTGTCACATCTGGGGCTTAAATTGTCAGGGATGTTTGCCTGGTGTCCCCAATGAGAGCCAAAGGAAGAGAAAGAATGACAAGCAGAGACTTCTGGGAGCATCTCAGACATGACATCATGAATAGACCTGCAACACCTGTCCCCACCCAGATATGAGCCCTGTATTATGGAGTGAGGGTCTTCAAAGTGTCTGCAAAGCGATTTTTACCTCATAACTAGACAGTAATGATTCCTTTTCCACCTGTGCTGTGCTTTGGTTCTTCCCAATAAATACCCAAGTCCAGCTATAAAGAATGAAGGTTTCACTTGCTTCCCTGACAAAGAGATTAAAAATTTTATCAACATAATAAAAATCAGAGGCTGTGGTAGAGGAAGCCCATCTGATTCAGGGTCTACAAACCCAGATGCTTGCAGCTGCCAAGCAGACTGGAGAAGGGGTCGGCGGGATGCCACCAGGAGCTGTTGGCACTAAGAGAACTGGAAAGATACTGCTAAGAAAGTCATTCATGCTCACATTTTACAATCTGAGGGCAGATGGTAAGTGTGCGAATTTATATTTCAGAAATCCGAGACCCAGAGATTTTTGCCTAAGATTATACAACTCTCACTTACCTGTAATAGAAAATTATTTCAATTGTGCCACGTTTTCCTATTGTTTATCCATTCAACAGACATTCAGATTATCTCTATATGTACAGCATTATGAATATGTGTGTTTGTGTGTGTGTGTGTGTATGTGTGTGTGTGTGTGTGCACATGTGGTGTGTAGTTGGTTCCTTTTTACTCTTTACTCTTTGGGGGGCCTGCCATTCAGCTCCCAAATAAATCACATGAAGGCTTACTCTTTCTTATAAATGCCTGGCTTATAAGTAGCTTATAAATATTCTTATAAATAGCTTGGCTTATTTCTAGACAGCTTTTCTTAACTTAAATGATCCCATCTATCTTTTATCTCTGGGCTTTTCCCTTTTCTTACTCCTGTAATCTTACTTTTGCTCTTACTCAGTGGCTGGCTGTGTGGCTGGCTGTGAAGCTGGGTATCTGGCCCCTTCTTTGCTTGTTCCTTGATCTCTCTTGCTTCCTGATACCTCTTTTTCTCCTTCTGTTTATTCTCACTGCCTGGCAGTCACGCCTATCTTTTCTCCTGTCTTGCTATTGGTCATTCGGCTCTTTATTAAGCCAATCAGACGTTTTGGACACGCAAAGTAACACAGCTTCACAGAGTTAAACAAATGCAATGAAAAGAATGTAAAACATCTTTGCATCATTAACAAATGTTCCACAGCATAAACAAATGTAACACATCTTAAAATAATATTCCATCACACATGTGTGTGAAGCAAACATGTCAATTCTTGTAACAAGATAACTAGGAATTACCTAGTTCTCAACAATTTTAAGTGGTTGTGAGAAAGTTTAAAAAAAAAGGCAAACTAAGCCAACTGTCTTCTCTATTCTTCTGGCGCCATTCTTATGAGGCTATAAATAATTGTATTTGCAGTTCTTGGATGTTTTTGAAACAGCAGTATTTGTATCTATTAAGAGGAAGATAGCTGAGTTTAAAATATAATTGCTTGGTCACTTAGAAGAAGACCACGTGTTCTTAGGGGGAGGTGGCAGGATTGGGCCCGTCTTCTTCTCCTCCCTAGTTAAATTCAAGGTCACCATCAGAAAGGACCCGCAGGCGTCTAGGTTGAGCTCTGGCCCAGCGTGGCTAGAGGGGGTTCTCTGTCAGCTTTCTTCACATCATGCAGGTCATTAGCAGCTGAGAAAAAGTGGAAGTAGACAATCCACACAGCCAACTCAAGTCCTGTGGAGTCTGTCTGCTGCAAAGTCTTTTATTCTGTGAACACAGTCTTCCCCGTTCACCCCATTCTCTGTCTACACCACATGGTTTTAGTCTTCCCCACAGGCCAGGTACTTTCCATGGACCTTTTAATTTAATCCCCCCTATGAATAAAATGGGCACGCCCACTTTACTTGTGAAGTAACTGAAGTTTAGATCCTTCGAGTAGATTGTTCCTGTGGTTAGGATTGGAACCCAGACCTACCTGCCTTTCTAACCTAGGCTTTTAGGCTGACCTACACGTCCTGCTCTGAGCCAAGCGTCTTAAGGCAAACCTGACGTCCATGACCTTTGCTGTTTGCTTTTATATTTTCTGTCAGTGAACAAAATGCAGTCTTTGGTCCCCACTACACACTTATATTTTTACCCTAGTTTTAGGGGGAGGAGTTGGAAATTGGATATATTATTTATCAGGTTTCAAATGTTTAAAAATAATTGAAGCTTTAGAAGCTCTCTGCCAGTGAGCCAGCAGGAATTCTTGTTTAACAATGGTACCTAGAAAGCAAAGTTTTACGAAAAGGTAAATCCCACTGGCCTGTGGCTTCAGCCATAAATACACAGCTGTGTTCCCGCAGGCTGGGGTTAAGAGGTCCAGCTCTCTAACCATTAGGCTGCGAATTCTAACAAGAGCTTGCTACAGGACCTGACTTTGAGGGTCTTCTTCCTGTTTTTCTCTCTTCCATACCCATTATTTCATTCATCAGAATTTCCAGCTAGAACTCTCCCCCACTGCTCTGTAAGTCCAATGGCTTCCTTTGGAAAGCAAAAGACCAGAGCAAAGGCCGCCACATCAGGCTCAAATCTAAGAACCATCATCTCACGCAAGTTGTTCTGTATAGAAGATTCCCAAACCCAGACTTACCACCTTGTTTCACACATTCTTTTATGTGGAACCAACTCCAGATCACATTTACTTCCACTTAGCTGTGTCTTTGAATTAAGAGAAAATTTCAAACGGTGAATTGAAATTTGCCATTCCATGAGTTGAATGCAGATACTGTTCTAGGCACAAAGTCTGAGGACTGAGTCTAAGGGTGTTTGGGGCTCTGGGAGAGTCAGTGATAATCCAAATAAATAGATAATATCCAGGGTGTCTTATAATGGAACGGTCACACCTTATAATTCAGCTCAAACACCTTCCCTGTCCTTCTGCCCAGAGCAACCCACTTATCTTTTATCTTAAAAGGAGCCAGTAGAGACGTTGTCCTTGCCTATCCTCTACTATGAAGGGGTCATTAAGAGAGGGACAGGGTAGAGGGCTGGCTCTGCCTGAGCTCAGGAGCATAAGACTGAGGAAATAGTGTGTGGTGTTTTGGGTAAAGTTTCCAAGCAGGGTTCAGCTTGGAGCCACAGCTTGCTGCTTGTGTCACCTTAGAGAACTGATTACAGGTCTCTGTGTTTGTGTGTCCATCTGTAAAGTCTATGCTGCCTTGGGCTTAACACTGCAGGAACGCTGCAGGTACACTGCAGGCACACTGCAGACACACTGCAGATATGCTGCAGGCACACCTGCAGACACACTGTAGGCATGTTGCGAGCACACTGTAGACACACTGCAAACACGCAGCAGGCACGCTGCAGACATGCTGTTGGCAGGCACACTGCAAACACTGCAGGCATGCTGCAGACACACTGCAGCCACTTACTAGCAGCTATTCTTAAGAATGAGACAATTCTCAGAGTCTAAGTGGAGGCAGAGCACAGTGAGTCTGGGTAAAGGGTCCAGTTGAGACCCTCAGAAATCACTTCATTCATAATCTTTGTCATGGATCTAGAGATACGTGGCCCACTTCTTGTTTTCTCTCTCTCACCTTGTCCCTGGAAGCTGTATGGTGGGTTGGCTCAAGGCCATGTATGGTGGTGAAATAAAAGGCTGAAGGGAATTTCCTCCCAGTGGCAATCTGTGACCGAATGCCAGAAAACAAAATGTGCTCACACTCCTTAAAGAACACATTCAGGCCCACAACTGGTGTTAATGCTGGATATGATGTTTAAAGGCAGAAAGCAATCTCTGTCATGATGCTATCCTCAGGGGATCAGTACCCCAACATCTGAACCCTCACACAAGTGTTTGACTCTGGGCTGGAAGCTGATCCTACTACGCAAGCAAAACTAGGGGCAGTCAGGGTGTGGAGCATGACCTTGCTTCCCCCAGAGCTGGCAGGATTTCCCACCGAGAGGGCAAATGGTGCTTACCAAAAACAATGGGCAAGGTGTTGAAACTCAATGTCATGAGTTTCCAAAACCCCAAACAGCTGTCAAATATGAATGACAGAACCCCAAATTGTAGCTGTCTCATGTCCCACCCACACACGGCTCGGCTGCCATATTGATACAGGATTCTCTGGCAGAGGAGCCATGGCCACCCTTTGCCTAGGGCACCCCAGGCGGGAGATCATTCTCTCCCTCTCCCCCTCCCTCTCTCCTTCTGTCCCCGGACCCCTGCCCTGTGTAATTGGATATTACTCGTTGAGCTCAATAAACTGAAACTTGGACTCAATAAACTGAAATCTGGAAACACTTCCACGGCTGATGCAGTGTGGCCACAGCAAGTACAGAGACATATGGGAGAAAATGGAAATTTCTTTATTGGTTTTGCTACCACATCTCCCCAAAGGTCAGGGATGTATAGGTTACTGGCTGGAAGACAGCTACAATCCAATGAACTCCGACTGCATCACTCCCATTCAGAAATTTATCGGTTCAGGTGTTAATTTACAAGGCTCATTGTATTTTGGGTTAAAACCATGGGTTTATATCCCTTTGTTGATAAGTGGAGAGACAGAAAGGTAGAAATCGAAATTGGTGATATGAGATAAGACAATTTCTTAGGTTAATAGTAACTAAATGAAAATTATGCCTGAATGGGTAAGAATGCTTGCTGCTTTCTGTGAAGATGAGCATTCAGTATCCTAAACCCATATTGGTAGCTCACAACTGCCTGGACCTCTGGATCCAGGGGATCATGTGCTCATCTGGCCTCTGAAGTTACTCAAATGTAAAGAGAGAGAGAGAGAGAGAGAGAGAGAGAGAGAGAGAAAGAGAGAGAGAGAGAGAGAGGAGAGAGCCTGGGGCAGAGGGTAGGGCTGGGAAGTCTAGCAGGACCAGCTGGTGAGACAGCAAATAGAACTGTGATGATTCCAAGGGTTCCCCTGGGTGGATGTCGGAAGCACAGCGTCACCTTGGTTGCTGGAATAGGTCTTCCCCAGGAGGAAAAATGCACACAAGAGGCAGGCTGCAGTTAGGGCAGGGATTCAGGCTGCCAACCCTGGGCCTCTCAAATGAGCAAGTGTAATGGGGTTAACTGTGGAGAAAAGCTGCATCCTAGTGGCTTGAAGGGGAGCCAGGGTGCCCATGCTGGGGACATACCTATGCTGAGGCTCTTTCAGGAGCCTCACAAAAGAGCTGAGACATCCAAAACTGAACATTTCAGTGACTTCCCCAAGCATATAGAGCCAGAAGGCAGCAGAGCTGGGACAAGACCCTGACACTCCACATACAAAGTCTACTCTTGTCTCCTCATCATCACGTGACTCGAAAGGGAAGAAACCACTCAGACCCACAGCTTGATGGGGGGCATGATGGATTTAGATGAGGTAAGCAACTATTGTAGATGAAACATATGGGGGAGATTTAGAAGACAGGTGGAAGGCAGGACTTTGGGGGCTGGGAAGCTGTACTGAGCCTAGACTGGACTCCTCAGGCAAAGGGAAGAAGCAGAAGAAAGCCAGCCTCCAGTTGGATTTAAGTCAAGTGTTTTGGAGAAAGGAAATAGTGGCTGGACTCTGAGGGAGGAGTGGAATTGGAAGGACATGAGACCCCTTCGAAGCTAGTACGGGGAAGAGATCATTTTTGTTGTTTGTTTGTTTGTTTTTGAGACAGGATTTCTTTGTGTGGCTTCAGAGCCTGTCCTGGAACTAGCTCTTGTAGACCAGGCTGGCCTTGAACTCACAGAGATTTGCCTACCTCTGCTTCCCAAATGCTAGGAATAAAGGTGTATACCCCCACCACCCAGGGAGGAAGAGATCTTTTAAAGACATAGATACAGCAAAGTGGGACTGGACCACCTGCTTTATCAACTTCCCCATCAGTCCCACAATGCACTGCAGGGCAGTTCTTGCTGTCTTCTTTGCCACCCACTCCTGAGCCTCCAGATGGCTCAATCACCGGTAACTCTTCAGCAGCCTCTGCTTTCCTTTGCCAGACTTCTTTCTCAAACCTGGCAAACTGATTCACAAGCTTTCGGGTCCAGATCCAGGGTTTCCTCAAGCAGGACAGCTTCCCGTTGTCACACAGCAGGGCTTGACCCTGGCTTTCTACACAACTGTTCAAAGATACCTTTATGAAACTACAGCTCCTTTTTTTTCTCCTCCCGTGACTTTCAGGGACACTGATCCACCAAGTTCATCTTTGAATCCTGAAGATCGTGTCTTTGGTACCTGGCAAGTGAAGGGTGCCCCTTAACCCGAACCATCTTCCCTAACATTTCTTGAGACTGTGAGAAAGCACAACCAGTCAGTCTGCCTGTTTCTACTCAGCTTGATACCCCACTTCTATCTAGAACCCCATGGTTTGCACATACATGAAAATGGACAATGCAGCCTCCATGTCCAACATCCATCTGCCTTCCCTCACTGTAGACAGCCGCTGCATGGTGAGCCCTAAGCCTGCAGTTGTGCACGCCCGTGATACAGGATATGTGTCAGGGTGTGGATACGGATGGGGACTCAGCCATTTTGGAAACAGAAACATGGCCTAGAATCGAAGTTCATGGTAAAAATGCCCCTTTGGCCCTACGGTCTCCTTGACTTGAGATTGGGGTGTTGTCTGAGAAAGGAGAGAGTCAAGCACTCCAAAGCTCGCAATGCTGGGTTTCTGGCAGTACGGTTCGCCATTCTGTGAAATAGGTGAGATACAGCGATGCTAGGGTCAAATGTTAAGATGGGAGGAAAAGGGCTGATTGAAAATGCACTGTGTAAGAAGAAGACGTCAAAATTCCTAGAGTCAGCTGGCTGAGTGGCCAGAGAGAAGATACAGGGGGAGGGAGGAAAGGAGGGAGGGAGGGAGAAAGAGGGATAGGGCAGGTGAGAGGCAGGCAGTTCATTGCTGGGAAGAGTATCTTTGTACTGTTAGCTTAGGTATGAATCCAGTGTCAGTCCAGATAGGATACTAAGGGACAGTATTCAATGGCAGGAAATACAGCACTTAGAGCCTAGGTCAGGGGTTGTTATTGGAGGCAGGAATTTGGCAGTCCTTAGCTTGAGAATGATACTTCATGCTATGGGTGTGGCCAGTTGTACAACAGGAAAGTGCAGAGGGGAGTCAACCCCAGCAGCTGACACAGGAGCCATGGAGAAGCCCGGAGACATGAGTATCTGAAAGGATACATGAAATCTAGAGGCTGCTGGATCAGGAAAACAATTTCCAAACCACAGAGAGAAAGACGCTCTGTCAATCGCCAAGTAAAGCTTGGGACAGGCTACAGAGGGTGTAATGTGTTAGGGAAAGCAATTTCATCACAGGGGTGGTGGCCAAGGAAGTGGGGAGAAGACCAAGTAGAAAGGAGGAAGTTGTCGGGGGGGGGGGGGGGGGAGGAGGTGAAGGCGAGATGGTATTAGCTTAGATCCTCAAGAAGTTTAGGTGGGCAGAAAAAAAAAAAAAACAAGCAGGCTTGTCATGAAGTTGACGCAGAACTTGGGAATGGTCATCTTGGCTTTGGGTTCTTTCTTTAAAATGAAGGTAAACCTAAAGCATTTATGCAGGGTGTTGGATAGAGATGAATGCAAAAGAAAAACCCAAGAGACAGGAAGTAGAAACTCAATGGAACAGATTTTCTGGTACAGAGAGGATTCCTACAAAACAGAGAGAGAATCAGGGGTAGAAGGCCTTTGGGAGAGTACTGCTCTTGGAATCAGCCCCTATGAAAAAAATGAAGGAAGAAAGAAGTCTGAGGAGCAGGGAGCAGTGGTGAGGGTTGGGGGGGAGGTAACCACAGTGCAGCCAGTGTGAAGCTTTGGCCGAGTTCTCTAGGGAACCCTGAAGATGGGAGAACCCTTCAGGTTTATTCCAGGTTGGAGTAGGGCCAGGCCTTCACACTCCCACATCTACCAATCAGAGTAAGCCATTTTGGGAAGGGAGTGGGGCCTAGGGCAAGGTGACCCTGTCCAGTCAAGGTACTTCCTGCAGGTGGGCAGCTGCTAAAAGCCACAGAAGCACTCGCAATAGCTGACAAAACATATCCTTCCATCCTGACAAGGAATCCCGCTTTATATCAGATCAGGTCAGTTCCAACATGTGAGGCCGAGTCCTAAGACATAAATATGAGATTTATTGCACAAAATGTCTTCACATAGTTAGGGTGGAGTAGCAAAGTAAGCCTGAAATCTACAGACTGGGTGGGCTGTCAGTAAAGACAAATGCCCCTGGGTACAGCCACAGTGGCTGTCCACAGTGAGAACTTCTTCATCATCAATGAAGCCTCGCTTCTGTCTACAAGACCTTTTAAGTTGGTTGGCCCAGGCCCTCCAGATCTGAAACAATCTTGTCAGCTGCCTTCAGGGAGTGGGGCCCAAGGTTTCCTCTCTATACTTTCTCCACAGCAAGCAGAGAACACATCCAATTGACCTTATCTTCTGTCTTTTTTTGGCACAAACACCGTGTCTCTCTCCTTCTAGCCCTTGCCCCCTAGGCTTCTGTCCCTGCCCTCTCTCCCCATCACCTACCTCAACTGCTCAGAAGACCAAAGGATACTAGTCACTCCACTAGAACTGTTGTCTCTGCACTCGGTCCCCTTTCCGCTTCCCTCACACACATGGCGGGACACAGGAGACTGCTTGCAGGACAGCTTTCGCAGAGACGGCAGATGGAACGCCGCAGTGTGAGCTCGACTTGGAGCGGGGCCTCACTGAGGAATGGTGCGATATCCAATGTTACCTCTGAGGTGAACATAATTCCGGGCCTGCTGAATTTCTGTTTCAGACTTTGGTTGGAGAGGCTTAAAGTTTGTCATATATTTTCTTCAGCAGCCCAGAATTTGGAGCATAAAGAGGGTCACTCTGAAGTCCACCCTTTTTACTAATTTTGGACAGAAAGTAGGCCTCTGGAGTTTCATGAAAGTGAGTAAGTGTCCCCCAACCTTCGCCAAAATTAAAATGCCAAGAAAATCATTTGGAATGACTCTGTTGTTTGGGCAGTTTCCCAGGACCAAAGGTACGGCTGCTGAGATGCCGAGCTTAAATGTCTGCACAAGCGACTTCCCAATCTGAGCCATTGCTCCACATGTAGCAGCAAGTCCGGGTCATGCGCGCCATTGCCAGCACACACTCATCTCTGACTTCCTCCTTCTAAGAGAAACGTACCCCAAACCCAAAGTCCACAGAAGCAGGATCGTGCAAAGTTAGTTCTCGAGGATTAGGGGTCAGTATTTGGGGGGCAAAGCATGAAGCCTATTCTTGGGGGTCTGTTTTTGGTCTTAAAACAACATCTCCTTGGAAGTCAACTTCCCTGGAGCACTAGAGGAGTTAAATTTTCTCCTTACCTTGGATTTTCCTGTAGTCACTTATTAACAGGACTTCAAAGTTCCTCTTCTAACAGCCAAATTAGCCCAGGACTGATATGAAAAGAACCAGCAGGATGGAACAAGTTAAGAATTTGGAGGTCATGTGGACAGACAGAAGACACAATAGCGAGCCTGGTTTGGGGTGCCTCGTTTTCCACACCTGTGATCTTGTCTGCAAATCTGTTTTACTGAGAGTAATTATGATTTTATTTCTAATAAAAGTATGAGATCAACTACTTCGTTTCTCTGTCTTTGTTTCCTACCTCTCCACCAATGATGGGTGAGAGACGTTGTAACATGGAGCTCCAAACAGCCTCTTTCTGGTCTGATCTGCTAATGTGGCTATGACTGAAGCTGTACGTGTGGCTGTATCAAGGGTTTGGAGCATCTAGCTGCTTCTCAAAGGCCACCTGCATTGTGGGAGTGATATGAGGGGACAGAGCCTCCAGATCACCAGCCCTAGATGACAGAGGTGGTCTCAGATGATCGTTTTAATTGGAGGACCAGCATTTCCAAGACACTTCCAGGCAGGAGATGACTTCTGGGTACATTAGATGCTACTGGAGCCAGGAGCAAGTGGATCAGAAAGTCTGGCCCTGCCCAGAAGAGCTACATCAATTATTTAATGATACCCCTGCCCAGAGTACTCTGCCTCAGAATCTGGGCCATGGAACAGGCTCAGCATGAAGATGCTACAGTCTGGGGTAGGTGTTATGGTCTGAATATGAAGGGTCCCCCATAGGTTCATGGGTTTGGATGCTCAATCCCTAGCTCTTGGAGCTGTTTTTGAGTTTGTAGCAGGAGACATGGTGTCATGTTTCATGGCTGAGTGTCTGGGGGCAGTCTGGGAGGGCAGCCTTAACATTCTGCTCCTTGGCACCATGTAACGAGCCCCTATGCACACCTCCCCTGCCATAGACCAAGCCCTCCTCCAGGATGGATACATCCCTAAACCAAAATAAACCTTCTCCCCGTGAAATCACTTCTGCCAGCTATCCTGTCATGGTGAAGAAAAAGTAATTAATGAAGCGGGAAATGCAGTTTTCCCAGGATAGGGAATTTGTCAGATACATTGCAAACTTTTTTTTTTTTTGGAATTGTTCCTGGAGTATCAGCCACTCAAGGGTATTAATCACACCTTATTTTTAGATCAAAGCAAAATTTTCTAGTTGAGCTATTTACCTTGATGAGAAATGACTTCCGAATTTTTCTCATAATCTATTTTTTTTTTTAATCCAAAGAAATGTTGCCAGTGCCAGAGAGGTTATGAGTAGGGTTACGGGGCTCTGAAGGAAATTCCTTGGATGTCTGAGAACTGGTGGCAGCTTTGGGGATGGGTGAAGGATAGAGAGGAAAGGCCTGGATTTGAACTTCAGCTCTCTCTCCCTGGGATATACTACTCAGCTTCTTTTGACATTAGCATCCTAGTGCTGAGTTTGAGAGTAAAGCAAACATCCATAAACTCATGTTTAAACAATATTCAAGATATAAAAGCTATCCACAGCCAAGCTTTCTCTCTTTGTAGATGCTCTGAGAACAACGCCACTCGTTCAGATGTTTGAATGCAAGAGTAACATCACCACAATGAATTCTACTTAACAACTTAAGCATGTTGTGTGTTTCTCTGCATGCCTTGTATGTGTCTACTTAGTGCTTACAGTAGTCTCACGCAACAGAGACCAACATTGTCCTATTTTGCATGCATTTCTTTTATCCTATCCTTCATGATTTACTTGTTTATTTCTTTGAATTAGCTCACAAATGAGCAAGTTTCTTTATGGCTTTTCCATATACTTAGTTTTCATTTCTTCTCCTTAGACTCAGTTCTACCCCTCCCTCATCTCCCTGCTTACCCCATCCTTGGTGAACCCTTACTTCCAACCCCAGTATTCCCCTTCCACTTTCACATCACGTGTGCCTTCTAACCCTCTCCATCCCTCCCTTAAAAAGCATCATATACATATATATGTACACACAGATATATATCATATATACGTATGTATGTATGATGTATGTATGTATGATGTATGTATGTATGCATTATGATGTATGTATGTATGTATGCATGTATTTCATCTTCCAGCTCCTCTTAGTTTTCTGGCCTCTATCCAACACTTGATCACACCTAAATTTTCATATTTAGCAATTAAAAACCAGGATTATTTTATGAGCAAGAACATGTGGTATTTGCCTCTCTGCCAGGTTACCCCACCGAACATAACATTTTCTAGTTGTGTCCACTTTCCTACACGTTTCATTTTTCTTTACAGCAGAATAAGATTGCACTGTAGATATGTAGCATATTCTCATGTTCTATGCATCTGTGGATGGACACGGATATAGAAGAGCAACAGTAGGCAGGGGTGTGGAAACCGAAGACCCGAGAAGCGAATCAATGCTTGTCTAAGGCCAGCTTCAGAATTGGGCTTTCCGAACCTGGGCTCCTAGACCTGGAGTCTCCATGTTTGGTGCAACAATCTACTGCATCTGTTAAATTAGTCGTCATTCCTTTACTTCACATGCGTGATATCGTTCTCAAGATCAAGTGCACCCATGCATGCCTGTGCGTGTGTGGGTGTGAACACACTCCTCAAGAGAAGCATCTAGGTAGGGTCGAGCCCAGACTGGACGCGAACCCCTCTAGCTAGTCACACTCTGGCCACACCCTCATCTGCATATGGAAGATACTCTCCAGATAACTTTCACAGGTACACACAGAAGACCCCCGGCCATCTGTCACCAGCAACCCAAGCTGCAGGTTCTCATGAGTGTCGCTCAGGACCGATGGGCACAAATAGTGTTTGAGCTGACCTAAAGGTACTTGCTCTTTCTAGTTTGCTGTAACTTCATGCGAGACGCCTCACGTAATCCCATCTAACTGAGGGTGATATGGAGAAAGAATAACTCAGCAGAGGTCACCCAGCTAATAACAGGAGAAAGCTACCCGGGTAGTCAGCTTCCTTCCTGCTCCGGTGCACAATCCCCTCTCTTCCTCCCGGAGAGAAGCTGGCGCCTACTTCTGTTTCCACTTTCACCCTCTTGTGGGGAGGACTCTCTAACTCCTGGAAAGGCTGAGAGGGTGAAGCAGAGAGCTGTGTGACATCAAAGAGAAAGCACATAGAGCCCCAGGGCTGGGCGGCTGTGTGGGTGGAGGCCTTGAGTGCCCCAGAAGTAGCTAAGTGACCCATTTTTCTTAGTCCTGCCCACACAGTTTCTACTGTTGATTGCAGTGGCCATTGGCTGGCTGCAGCAGCACAGCCCCAAATGACCTCGCAGTGATGACCTGAGACACGGTAGGAGCAGCTCTCAGCAAAGGCACACAGTCCACCCTTCCAGCCTGACGAATATATGCCCATCCCCAAGCCCATGCCATCCTTTCTGTTCTTCAGTCTTGGCATTTATTCGTTCGTCTTCCGAGGAAAATGAAAGAGAACTTGCAAAAAGTGTGTGTGTGTGTGTGTCTGTGCAAAGATGGCTCAATCCTGTGCAGATAAGCTTGGAAAGTGGAGCTGGGAGGATGTGTGGATGTACTTCAGGTGAAAAGAGGACTTGTTTGTATAAATTTTGCCCTGAGAGAAAAAAACCTGTTGAGAAAAACAACATAAAGCATAAATTATGTTTTATTCTAACTCTATTGGTTATGCTCAATATTATTTGAGCATCCTTTACTTAATCGGTCCAATTCAGTATGACATTCCTCCTCCTCTTCTGCCCCCTCTTTCTCTTACCTCCCCCTCCCCCACTTTAGTTCTGGAGATGGAATCCAGGACTTGCTATATGAGCAGTCAGCCTCTGGGCTATATCTATATCAGAGTTTTTCCTTCCTTCCTTCCTTCCTTCCTTCCTTCCTTCCTTCCTTCCTTCCTTCCTTCCTTCCTTCCCTCTCTCTCCCCCCCCACCTCTCTTTTAAATTAACCTCTTTCTTTTGTCCTGTGTAGGTGGACTGGAAACTCCCCTGTGAACACAGAGGACTGTCTTTCCTAATCACACCATCACCCAATGGTAGACAGTTGTCTTTCTCTTTGACCACCTCCTGCCTGCATCCCTTCCTCTTTTAAGGGCATTCTATATCTGAGAGTACAGCTCCTTCTGCACAGGCTGAAGCTCCCCACCACCAAACTCCCGGTCTCCCTTCCAGTTAGACATGCGTCAAGCTTGAGTGCATCCATGCACGCACGTGTGCATGTGTGTGTCTTTAAAAGACCAGCCAGACGCTTTCAAACAGCGGGTGATTTGAGAAAGAGAACACCCAGAATTCACTTTGGCAATAGGAACAGGACAGCCACAGCCGGACCCTAGACACAACAGAGTCAGCAGCCCTAACATTGGGATCTGAGTACCAAAGTCTATAGGCCAGCCGGACGAGGCTACCGTGTTTGGGTGTGACCTGGCTTAGCTGTGCTGCCTGTACTGGGTGACTTTTCTGTGGAGTGACAGCATTGCTCCTAGCTGTACAGTCTACTTTAAACCCCATCCTCTGGGTCCCCTAGAAATTCTTTGAGCTACTCAATGTTCTTTCAATAAACTCCTGCTCTGCCTAAATTAGCTGGAGCCTATTTCTGTTGCTTGCTCCAAAGCATCCCGAGAGATGCAATGTGGACGCAAACTGGCTAGGAATATTTGTTAAGTGACTAATTAAGAATTTCTGACATGCTCACCTGTCCTTAGGAAATTCAAGACCTGACCCTTCAGAATATGAGCAAACAAAGGGGCAGAAAAGGGACCCAGACTATTCAAAGAACAAAGATTTTTTTTTTGCTTGAGCAAAAAATTTGTGTAAAAGAGCAATGAGAAATGAGATTGCAAAATTAAGTTGGGGAGGCATTGGGGAGTAGGGTAATGTTTAAGAAACCAAGTAAAGGAACCTGGCATTT
Organism: Chionomys nivalis; assembly: GCF_950005125.1. Taxonomy (NCBI): domain Eukaryota; kingdom Metazoa; phylum Chordata; class Mammalia; order Rodentia; family Cricetidae; genus Chionomys; species Chionomys nivalis. The sequence goes on along the minus strand of NC_080100.1, from coordinate 34,600,619 downwards.
GCTTCCAGGATTGGGTATATGTGTGCAAAATCAAGGAGGTTAGGTTGTGGCTATAATCAGTCTCTCAGGAATGTCTTTAGAACAATATTGGATACACCATGTAGAACTTACATACAAACGCATACATAGACAATTAACAAGGAATTAGTAATTTAGGTCAAACATTTTGGTACTAGTGGGTCAACTGGATTTCAAAGCTTTCCCTGCTCTTCTAATGACTAGGTGACTTTGCAGGAGGGGTGCAGAATTATTAAAAGGAAAAGAAATCATTTAAGATATAGTAGAAAATTTTACTCATCTGAAACTGTTGATAGGAAAAGGCCCCACCCAGGGGAAGCAACCCAGGCTTCCTTTACCAGTTCATTTGCATATCCATACATTTGCATATGCATACATTTACTAACCCAGTCCAGATGAAGATGTTGCAGTCCTTGCTGCTTCTTGGGGTCCCTCTCCCAGCTTTCAAGTAACTGTTCCCATGTAGTTGGCCCTCGGGGATGGGCAGTGTCAGTTTTCACAGAGAAAGATGTTTCTCAGGCTCTAAATATTGAATTATTATTGGGTAAAACATGGGAATATGGATAGACTGGACTAAGAAATCAGATGAGGGCTCTCAGCCATGGTTCAGACAGAAAAATAAAAATTGCATGTTATCCACAGTAGTGACTGATCAGTATACTGCTTCTGATCTGGTCACTTCTTTGAGTTTTATTTTGAATGGCTACTTATCCTTCAAAAGAGCTGGACAGTACCATTGACACTTTAGGATCCAATGGTTCTGGGATATCAAAAACAATGGGACTGAGTGATAGATAGATAGATAGATAGATAGATAGATAGATAGATAGATAGATAGATAGATAGATAGGGAAATGAGCCTTGGTCCTTGGCCTGCCCTTGCCTTGAAGGCTCAGTTCAGGAGGTGACACTAACTCCCTAAGAGAAAAGTGGGACAGAACACCATGTGATATGTCTGAGGGTATCTGACTTCAGTAAGAGTCTAGACTACATGTGGTGCAGGCTCAAAGGGTGTCCTGAAGCAGGAGGGACAGTCTCCAGAGTAGGAAATTGGGATTCCACTCAGCTTTTGCCAATTGTGGCTGAGTCTGAGTTCCTTCAACCAGCTGCATCTGGGATGGACAGCCCATGAACAGGTCTTAGGTGTGAGATATAATCTAGCAAGTATGATGCGGGGTAATTCTAGCCTCCGTTTACTTATTTGTGAAATGGCAATAATAGTATTCTCATCCTTAGAAAGTCATATGGAGAATGAGTTAGTACACAGTATAGTGGTTTGAATAGGAATGACCTCCATAGGCTCATGTGTTTGAATGCTTATTCAAATACAGGGAGTGGTGCTATTTGACAGGATTAGAAGGATTGGGAGGTGTGTGCTGTTTTTCCATCCGCTTAGTGGCCACACCTGAATCTACTGATATTGTAACTACTGTCTGCACCCTGTGGCTCTGCAGTCAGGACCCACTGCCCAGACCATGGCCTAGTAGAATTTCCAGTCCTGGCAATGCCACCAAATGTTGCTTTTATCCATGTTGCTCTATTGGTAAATAAAGACCTGAGAATCAGATGTTGGATTGAAAACCTTCTAGATAAGAGAAGCCAAGAAGCAACCAGCTGACCTTTCTTTTTGGCTGGAGATGCAGCAAGAGAGAATCTCCACACTGTCACAAACCAAAAAGGACCATGAATTTCTAAGCCTTTCTCTATTTTGACCTGTGTCTATCCAACTGTACTACTGAGTCCTCCACAGCCTCTATGGCTATTTTTGTCAGCTAGCTACTGGTTCATCCCCTGATCCAAGGTTAATTTTATTCCCACAGTCTCAGAATTTCACAGCTTAATCTAATATCCATTAGCCTTGTTGGAGGAAGTGTGTCACTGGAGAGGGGGTAGGTTTTTGGGTTTTAAAAGCCCATTCCAGGCCCAGTTTGCTCCCTCTCTCGGCCTGTGGATCAGGATGGAGCTCTCAGCTACTGCTGCAGTGCCATGTGTGCCATCAACTTCTTGCCATGACGACAATGGACCAAACTTCTGAAACTGTAAGCAAGCCCCAAATTAAGTGATTTCTCTTGTAAGAATGGACTTGGAGGGGGAGGAAAATGGGAGGAGGTGGAAATTTTTAAGTAAAAATAAAAAATAAAATAAAAATAAATTTTAAAAAAGAATCGACTTTTTTGGTCCTGGATTCTCTTCACAGTAGTAGAACAGTGACTAAGACACACTGTAAAGGCTAAGAATGGGTATGTATGTCTAAGTACTCAGATATGTCACCTGTCATTTATCTTATTACACTATGTATTATGAACTCATAATTATTTTTCTTAATGAGGAAATAAGTTTCTCTGACAATCTTTTTTCTTATATTTTCCAGTGAAGATCTCAAGCTCAACATTTAAGACATTATCTGTCTAGATCAGTGGTTCTCAACCTTCCTAATGGTGACCCTATAATACAGTTCCTCATGTGGTGACCCCCAGTCAAAATATTATTTCACTTTATAACTGTAATTTTGCTATTGTTATGAATCTTAATGTAAATATTTTATGTTTACAGGTTGAGAACCGCTGCTCTAGATCATTGTTTGGGTTTGCATATTTGCCACACAGCAGTTCATGCTCCTTCTAAACCTATTTGTTAGATCTTCGCCAAAGTGTCCATTTGGAAAAACATTCAAGGCAAGCTTAAGCTCCCCATCTCCCAACAGAGCTACGCATGCATTTTTAAAACCCAAACCTGGATATAAGGTTGTTAGTTTGAATTTATAGAATAGTCAAGTCCAAGAACAGGTCTTGGCCATTCCTGTGTAAACAAGGTTGTAGGTGCAGGTTACTGGCATACCAGTTCTGGCACACCAGAACTCCCCCTGTTAGTGAATTACAGGGAAACCCTGCCTTCCCCTGGGTCTCTAACTGGAGTATTTTTCACTAGTCTTCATACATAAATGAGTTTTCCTTTATCTTTACTTACTTGTGATTTAATCGAGACCAACAGTCAATCATGATCCCCATCTCAGTTATCGGAAAATAATCGGAAACATTGATATCCTAAATGCCTTGATTAAAGCTATGTGTATTGGTTCAGTGGTGAGCTTAGGCATGATTCTAATCACACAGGTTTGTCTCTGAAGTACACCATCCAGAAGGACTACTCTGTTAGCTATTTGTGTCCCCTAAGCTCTAGGGCATTGACTTACACTCAGGGCTGGACTGAGGCCAAACTACTAAGCCAGACTGTCTTAAAGCAGAGGGTCGTAGGAGCTGAGCAGCCATGCACTGTTGGTTCTGAATATTGCATCACAGTCGCTCAGAAAAGAAGAGTCCTGTCAGCACAACTGTTGCAAGCAGTAATCACAGACCAAATGGGATACAGATCCGAAGTTCCTCGTGTGCCTGAGTTCTCAGTTTGCATGATTTTACACACGCTCGCTATTCTCCTTCCCATCACTAAATGGTAACCTCACAGGGATGGCATTTTTCCTTGCCATAGTGAGGAATGGTCAAGGTCACATTCCAGAGAAGGATGGTTGCCTTTCAAAGCATACCAGTCTTGAGGCGAGATAAAGAGAGAGTTAATATTTGAAGACAAGGCCAACTTCATCAACTAACAAACACAAATATCTCTGCTGCTGTGACTTTGACTCCTTCCTCAGAAAAGCGCTGATGAGAAAAGGAGTAACCCTGTTCTAAGAAAGGAACAAAGGGTTTATAGAATTTAACCAAGTTTCTGCATGGCTACTCTTTGTAGTCTGAGACTGTGTGGAGTTTATGGAACCTCTATTTATTTATAATGCTGTGTGTCTTGTTCAAATCCTGAATGGCCTTTCTGCTTCCCGGTTCTAGAAGGAAAAGAGATGGCAGAAAGGAATCAGAAAGGAAGTCACTTATGGGTCCATCTAGTTTTGTCGTCATTGCTTGAATCAAAGGATCATTGACTCGGGGCCAGATGGAATTTGTAAACCGGCTGTCTCCCTTCTTTACTCAGTTCAGGAGGCAGACGCACAACACCCTGACAGACAGTTCTATAACTTTGTCTGGATGGCTCAAATGAAGAAAGCCGAATACTGCAAGCAGCTATCAATACTGCTATTGGAGTGACTTCATCTTTTTTTTAAGTTGTTCTTATATTGACCCAATGTGACTGTTTGCAACATTCCTTCATTTCTCTGGTTCTGTCTCAGGAGTCATGCGAGCTAACTATCTAAGGAGGACAGGTAACAGGCCAAAGTGAAGACCAATGTTGCTTTGGAGCCAAGTGTTTTGAGTTCAGATCCCAGTTCCTCCATGGTTTCATTGTGTAGTGTCTAAGCAGAGCATTTAGAACAATATTTTTCCTTGGTAGGCACACAGTGCCAGCTCTTGGCAACATTATTTTTACTCTTTTATCTCATCCACTCTTTAAGAAAAGTAATACAAAGAGCACTATAAGGAGTGCATTCTGGAGTTACGTTCAGTGACTACCATGATTGATAACTAATGCCTTCCCAAGGTGGGATAAAAGAGAATCAAATCACATGTGCCTGATATTTGTTATCTTCCATCCAGTTCTACTGTCTCAGGTCAGCCTTTGCAGTAGTCTGAAAGAAAATGACCCCCAAAGGGAGTGGCACTATTAGGAGGTGTTTTCTGTTGGATTAGGTATGGTCTTGTTGGAGGAAGTGTGTCACTGTGGAGGCGGGCTTTGAGGTCTCATATATGCTCAAGCCACACCCACTGAGTCATTTCACTTCCTGTTGCCTGAAAGATGTAGAACTCTCAGCTACCTCTCCAGCACCATGTCTGCTTCCATCTTGTCATGACCCATCATGATGGTAACGGATTAAATCTCTGAACTGTAAGCAAGTCACCTAATTAAGTGTTTTCCTTTATAAGAGTTGCCATGGTCACAGTGTCTCTTCACAGCATTAGAAACCCTGACTAAGACAGCCTTCAAATAGCTAAGGAAACAGGAAACTATCCCATCTCTACCTCTTCCCCTCCAGGATAAAATATCCAATACAAATACGAAAGACTGTAAATTATAGAAGAAGCCAAAAGGTGGGTCCTCAATGAGTCCTAGAAATAAGATTAAAATAAGAAAATGGGAAAACATTTTATCTTTTCCTTGCCTTTTATTAAATGCCTCTAAAGATTTCTGTCTTGCTTTTGCTGACAGCATGTAGTGTGCTGTTATAGAGAGAACCTTAGATGGGAAGCCGAGAAATGTAACATTTCCTACAAACTCATGTGATCCTCACATTACATGGGTGTGGTGTACGTGGAGATGAAGCCTATGGGCCCTAACTATTTAAGTGAAATCTTATAGGTGAGACCCTAAAGAAATGTAACTGGTCCCTTATAAAAAGAGAGAGATCATGGATGAACACACATAGAGGAAAGCCCAACAAAGTCATGGTGATGAACTGAGCATTATAAGCCAAGAAAAAAAAAAATCTCCCTAATCTTACTGGTACCCAGTCTTCTAGACTGTGGTACTATAAGATATAAATCCCCATTATCTAATCCACCACACTTGGAGTATTTTGTATGGAAGTCTCGGCAGATCAGTACAGGGAGCATGAACTCTAGACCTGACTTTGCTGTTACCTACAGCTGTTACCTTGAAGCCCTTCGCCACTGTACATCTCAGAGTTGTAAAGTGTTTTGTCCATCATGAATTATCATCATGTGCTTTCTTCTGGCATCCTGTTTGGGAGCGTGTAGTATACTTAAGTTTTGTGGAAGATAACCTTATAGGCCTCAACTATGCCTCTTTCTTGGGGATTCACTGGCCCCATAAACAATTATCAAATGTTTAAGAGCAGCTTCAACTTCTCCCACAGGAGTCCAAGGCCATTTCATTTTCTTCTACTAAAAGAAAACAGGGCTGGCAGTGGTGGCACACGCCTTTAATCCCAGCACTTGGGAGGCGGAGGCAGGCGGATCTCTGTGAGTTCGAGGCCAGCTTGGTCTACAAGAGCTAGTTCCAGGACAGGCAGGCACCAGAGCTACACAGAAAAACTCTGTCTTGGAAAAACCACGCCCCCCCCCCAAAAAAAGAAAAGAAAATAGAGTCTCTTGCCTCCATCACAAAAGCTCTCCAGGCTTCTGCTCTTCTTCAGCACTTGTTTTTTAAATAGAGGCTAGGACAGCAGGTGTAAAAGACAGATAGACAGGTATGTCTGTCCTAAAGTTCCCAGATCTTACCCTGTTTAAAGTTTCTCCCAAAGAATCTTGGGGTGATGGCGTATACTAGTGAGTTTTGGAAGTATTGTCCACCCACTCAAGCACTTCAAAAACTCTTAACATCTTTAACAGTTGTAATTATCGTGTATTTATACCCATTGGGAGTTCAGTAAGGACTGGTGGTGACTAATTGCATTAATAACTCCAACTGTCAAACCAATATTTAATTATTTTCTGAAATATTACAGCCCAGCAATCTTCCTGTCCAAATAAAATCACCTCCAGCATTAAATGTCCTGCCATCTTTGGATCCCTCTGACTAGAGCCAGAGCCTAGCGTTAGAATGTACCTTCCCAAATCATCTAGTTCTTCAATTGTACTCAGAGAGGACCGGAATCTAGGACAGTGTGCTAGTTTTCTCAACTGCTAGAAGTGGCAGGATTTCTATCCAGACTCCCACCCCCCTGACCCCAACCTAGGGCCCTATACAGGCCTCCACTTTGTAAGGTCAACTCTTACCTCGCTGTGACCAAAATACTTGACAGAAATCAGGGAGGGCAGATTTGTCTGGATCGATGCTTCAGATGGCTCACTTCATGGGAAGTTGTTCCCATGTGCCACATTGGGGCAGAAGGGACATGTGAGAAGGATAGCTGGTCATACCATGGCTGACCAGGAAACAGAGTAAGATAGGAAGCAACCAAGGACAAGCTACTCATAAGGACCTGCCCTTAGTGACCTACCTCTTCCAACTAGACTGCATCTCCCAAGGTTTATGGAACCTCCCAAAAATGACACTCCTGGCTAGGGACCAAGCATCTAAAACTTGAATGTGTGAGGCAACCATTCATAGATGCCTGCCATTAACAGTCAACCAACCCTAGAGTGTCCACAGGGCACGTTCAAACATCCAACATTCTTTTTATTTTTTTTTTTTAAGTTTACATACTGGCCTCAGCTCCCCCTCCCTCCCCACCTCCTGCCCCCCCCATGTTCTTCTATTCCACCCACCCCACCCCTATCTACTCCTCAGAGGAGATAAGACCTCCCGTGGAGAGTCAACAAAGTCCATCATTCTTGTGTGATCTCTCTGGTTATTGCTTTCTACTGTCTTTGAACAGCATGAACCAACCAGTTTATTCAGAGTCTCCCCTAACTCTCTCACTGGGATCAGAGAGAGAGGAGTAGATAACTTTGATAGCTGTGGGCTGTGCTTCTAACAGAGGGAACTATTTACTATTTTACTTCCCCCTTTCTTTCTTTCTTTCTTTCTTTCTTTCTTTCTTTCTTTCTTTCTTTCTTTCTTTCTTTCTTTCTTTCTTTCTGTCTCTCTCTCTCTCTCTCTTCTCTGTCTCTCTCTCTGTCTCTCTCTCTCCCCCTCCCTCTCTCCCTCCCTCCCTTCCTTCCTTGCTTTGTTTTTGCTTTTGTTTTTTAAACAGGGGTTCTCTGTATAGCCCTGGTTGTCCTGGAACTCACTCTGTAGACCAGGCTAGCTTCAAACTCACAGAGATCCACCTCCTCTACCCCCTGAGTGCTGGGATTAAAGGCGTGTGCCACCACTGCCCAACCTCTTCCCAATTCTTGATTTTAATCCTACTCTCAGACTATGAGAACAGCTTCCTTTTGTGGCGGTCTCTGAAATTAACAAGGCTCATTCACTCACAAAGGATGGCTCAAGCCAACACCAAATATCCAAAAAAGAAAGGAAAATATCTATCCCTGCTTGGTCCTGCATAAACCTTAGCTCAAGATTTAGGCCTTCTGTTTTTAATATGGTCTCTATCCGTGTATTCTCAAAAGCCACTGAAATACTTCAAGTTTTAGGAGCACCAAGACTGATGGTTTGACCTAATTTACAACAATACGCCCCTGAAGGATTGGAAGTGACTTCCTTTCATAATAAAAAGAGACCTTATTAGAAGTTACCCAGAGTCTTCAGAACAGGCTAGAAGTCAAATGATGCCTGACTCTGGCTGTTGCAAATCTTTGACTCTCTCGGGTTCCACCCTCCCCCTCCCTGCCCCCCTCCTCACCCCAAGTGAGCAGACCCTTTGATTTTCCTGCTGATAATGTCCTTAAAAGAATCAACCAAAGTATTGTTATCAGCCCTGAGGTTTCAATTCTCATTAGTGTGTATATTTAGACACAAACAGACACTGTTGGAAGAGAATAGTCTCTTTCCAGTGTCCTGACTGGGGGAGGGGCGTGTTTTTAAGTGAGTTAATGGAGGGCCCTAGCTGGAATTCCCCAGTGAGGAATTGATGGGGGAGGGAAACATGTTGAAGTTTCTGGACTGTGGACTTTGCTGTCTTATGGGATGACTAAGATGTTGATGACTAAGATGTTGATGACTACATCAACATCTACATGTTCTCCAGAGACCTTGGGCCAGGCTGAAGACAAGGCAGGGCTGGAGTCTGGGTTCATGGATGCATTTGAGAAAAAGCCCGACTCTCCTGGGCTTAGGATTGGTACTAATGAGCATAGTTTGAAAGAGGTGGTGATGTTAGAGAATGTCCACACTGAATAAGAGCATCTGATGGACTGAGTCAGAGGGGAACCCAATCATGCCAGTTTCCGGTCTCTTTGATGGCTCTGAGAAATTAATTATTTTTCTTTCTTTATACCATTTTCACAGAAGAATTTCTCCAACAAGATTTATTCTGTTCTCACTATTCTGTGTGCAGACCACAGGGCACATGGTTGTCTTACTAGAAATGAGAAGGTTCATGCGTTGATCCCGTGTAGACTACATCTTAGTACCAGGTGAGGAGCGAGGGCCAATAAGGTGTGTTCTAGGGGAAACCTCAGCTAACATGCACTAATGTGATTCTTCTCTGTCCATTCCCTACTACCCCCAAGCTAGGCAAACACAATGCAGGACTCCAAAGCCCCATTACCTCTCCCACTCCCTTCCTGTCATGATTGGAGGAATTGGGGAGATTCAATGTTAGAGCCTCCAAAATATCTGTCCCTGCTCAATATTGGTGATGCATAAAAATCACCTTTTCTTCACAACATTTTTTTTTGCGGGGGGGGGGATAAGGTCGTGGCAAGGACAAAAATGTAAATCCTTAGAGAATCAAAATATTCAGTTGTTTAGAGAAACAGAAGTTGGATGCAGAGGGAGGTGGAGAGACCAACCTGAAGCGCTGTGCACTTTCTCCAGGTTTAGATGCTTTGGACTTTGCATGGGGCTTCTGGAACTGACTCTGATTGGGTGTTTGGGCTACATTGATCTCTAAAACGGCCTTATCGTCACACCCAGTGAAACGTCTACTTTATGGCCCTTCCCCAGGGAGCTCCAGCCTGTGTTCACAGGGTTGCACAGTTCTTTTGCAACTGGCAATGGAGAGATGCTTTTACTTTAGCTGCCTGAGGCTTTTGTCTCCATACTCATCCCCTCCCCCTCCCCGCCCCGTCTGCTTCTCCGTTTTCGGTGTTGTCCTGTAAGGATTCAAGTGGGGATGAGGGTAGAGACATTACCACGAATATTGGCCTGGCACTGATTTAATATAAACAATTCTTTAATACTTCGAGATGTAGCTGCCGTTTTCAATTCTCATTCTCCTTTAGGAACACAAAGACTAAAGGTAGGTATTCTTGCATTTCTGTCTTCCTACAATCTCATCATCCTCTAAACGATTTCCTCTTTTCCTTCTGTCCTGACACTCAAGAACTTCTGGACATTTTATGCACTGTACATTTCATGCTTGGTTATCTGAGCCTCTGATACCGCAAACACAAAAGCAGCATAGAAACCAGATAGCAAGTGGGGCAGACACCGAGAGATTAGTGAATCAAGCCTGAAGGACAAAAACAGAGGCTTGAGAGGGCCCTTAAAATTTCTTCTCATCTATCCTACTGTCTGTGGCCCTTGGACAAAGGAGAGGGTCCTTAAACTTGGAAGGGCCAACTGAGGAAATTCGACCTTTTTGTTTCTTAAGGCTGAAATGGAACACTGGTATAGCTGATTGAGAAGCCTAATGATAGAACAGCCTGGGCTGCACGTGGGGGTAAAGACAAGGGAGGTGACACGGTGGAGGAAATGAATTAAGGAAAACACATGGTCTTCCGAAGAGGAAATGGAGTTATGAAACAAGATGGAAAAACCAGTTCTTCCAGGATAATGCCTTTTGTATCCCTCCCCTCCCGACGGGAAGCTCAGTGGGAGATGTGAGGAAGCTGGAAGAATACCAGGGAAGCCCAGGTTACCTGACAGGAGGAAAAAGCCCAGGGGAAAGCAGACAGCAGGGGACGGGGTCACATTTTTCTTGGCATTGGGATATTTTCAAATGAGTTATTTTTCAACAGTTTCCAAGGAGGATCCTTTACCAGTTTCCAGCCTCCATTTGGGATTTGAAACCTACAGGAAGCAAAGACCCTTCCCATGACCTCTTTTCTTCCTTTCTAAATTAAATTTGGACGCAGAGAGCTGGTGAAGCGGGGCTGGAGCCTTTTGCCGTGCCTGCGAGTATGGGTTTTCCTTCTACTGGCAGGGACTGGTTCTGCTCCCAATTAAGGGCTGTTTTGGCAAGTGAGGGACATTGTTTTGGGGTTTGGCAAGTTGTTTAAAGATTTGGCTTTCAAGTTCTTTCTTCTGTAAAATAAGAAGTTTGGGCTGAAATCATTAGTTCTTAACTTTGTGGGAAGGTGGTCTGAGACCCTTTTCAGAAATATTCTGAACGTCAGGAAGCTACTCCCCAGAAGGACATACATAAACCCACTCACATAGAATTCTTCAGTTAGTTCTCAGGACTCCGGGGCTCTAAAGCACACCATTCTCCAGGGTCATTCTTCTCCTCAAGGAAGGCTTAGACTTCTTTAACATTTTCAATTCAAGCACTGAGCAGTGGCAGGTGAGCAGAAGTGTGGCCCTTCTCAGGTGAAGAGTCTTTCCCTTGTGGGGTGGGTCAGCAACACTCCCCTTGGTGACTGTCCCTCGGACCCAGCAGTTAAGATAGCACTAACTTAGGACCAATGTCCCCAGAAATCTTGGATTATCATGTGGCATGGGTGAGAAACATGGCTTTGCTGCAGGAGCTGTTTCGGGGATTCATTGCCACCCAGCAAAACTAGCACACACAGACTGACACAGCCCTGGTGTCGTTTGTGTCATCTGCTGTCCCTTCATGACCGCTGATGCTCTCTGAGCCCCATGATACTGATCCTAAATCTAAATATTTCTAAGTCTTTTTTTTTTTCCAGAATGTCTTTAAGTCTGTAAGATGAAAATTAAAAATGCCACTTCATAGTCATGAGCCACCCACCTCCTTAGCCTGGCTTACAAGAAGCATTCATTTTGGAGTCATTGAATTCAGAATTCAACCAGAATCCCACTTCAAAAGTCAGTGGGCTACCAAAGACTTGGTTAGGTTTCTCCATAGGGTCCTAGGGACAGGCAAGCGTGAGGGGATCTGTCTAGCCCTCCTGTTGTGTGTGCACCCACCCTGTCTCATTTTCAGAAGAGAAGAGAAATGGAGCAAATAAATACTTGTGTACTCCTAAATGCTCCCAATGGCAAAAGTCGGGTCAGAAGGCAGGATGTCTGCACTTGGCTTCTATTTATGGATTGTGAAGTTTAAACAGAGCCCTCCATTTAGAATTCATCTGGCCATTAAAGCTGCTTCCCAAGTTATTATCTGCAAGGAAGTGGACAACGCTCGAATCTTCCTCTGTAGCAGACTTTATGGAGAGATGTTTTGCATGCGTATAATTCGCCGATCAATTTTACCTTGTCAAAACAGAAAATGTCTGTCAAACACAGGATGAGGCTCATTAGAGAGATGCAGGCCATAGCACAATGGAGGAGAGAATAAACAGACTGCCCAGAAATGAGGAAACAAGAGACCATTCAGGAGGCGAGTGGAAAGGGCAGAAAATGGCACAGTGGTCATGACAGACCCACAGCTGGTGAATGGCACTGCTATTTAGTAAATGATACTGAATGGGGCAAAAAACAGTTTTTTTCAGTAATTGGTGGGTGATGGGAGCTCATGATAAGCGAGGAGTCAGCAAAGCAGTTGGACCCCTCTTCTCCCTTCTAGATGGTGTGGGGTTTCTCCCAGCTGAACGTGTCTGAAGTTACGATGTATCCACCTGACCTAGAGATCTGATGTAGAATTGTCCCCATGTTCTGCAGAAGTAGTTGACTTAATGGCATAGACTGCTGTTAAATGTGTATGAGAGGAAGGAGGGAAGAAAAGAAGGAAGGAAAGGAGAGGGAGGGAGGGTAATGTCGGATATCTCTCTGTATGCTGTGAATATGTTTTATTACCATTGGTTAATAAAGAATCTCCTTTGGCCTATACCTAGGTAGGAAATCCAAACAGATACAGAGAGAAAGAAGACAGAGTTAGAAAGATGCCAGTAGCTGCCAGGTAAGCAAGATGTAAGGTACCAAGCCACAAGCCTCATGGTAAAATATAGGATAGTAGAAATGGGTTAATTTAAGTTGTAAGAGCTAGTTAATAATAAGCCTGAGCTAATAGGCCAAGAAGTTTATAATTTATAATACGCCTCAAAATGGTTATTCAGGAATTGACAGATGGGAGAGAAATATCTGATTATAAATGGCACCCAACGTGGAGCTAGAACACACAACTCTGAGATTCAGAGTCTCATTCTCTACCGACTAAATGTAGGTGTAGTTAAGGAAGTCCACGAGAGCCTGGAATAAAGGATAACAAATGTTTTATTTGGGGAACACTCATAATAAGAAAGCCATTGAAGTCCTCTGCTCTGTGGGAACTGGGAGCTGTGAACAGAATCCAGACCACCAGCCAAATGAGCATGCTTTCTTTCTATACTTACCAGTCCACAGGTAGCACCTCAGACCACGCCCTAATGGTCAGTGCCCAAAAAGCTATTGGCTAAGTGAATTTCCCCAACAGAAGGGAGGAAGGGAAGAAGGGAGGGAGAAAGGGAGGAAGGAAAGGAAGGAGGAAAGAAGGGAGGAAAAGAGTGAAAGTGGAGTCTAAGTAATAATTAAAAGGCCAGCTATTCTATACAGAAAACACAGACTTGAACACTTGCAATTTTAAATGCTTTTAATCGATTAGAACATACCTTTGTGTGATTAAGAATTCAAAAGTTGCCAGGCAGTGGTGGTGCATGCCTTTAATCATAGCACTAGGGAAGCAGAGGCAGACAGATCTCTGTGAGTTTGAGGCCAACCTGGTCTACATAGTTAGTTCCAGAACAGCTAGAGCTACACAGAGAAACCCTATCTCAAACAACTAAAACAAACAAAATAAATAAAAACTTATAAAAATAAAACAGCAAAAGTCCTTATCTTGATTGTATTTCCATCTGAAAATTTGCTTCTAAAAGCTGTCTTATGAGAAGCTTGGGTGTCCTGGCAGTTATTCCTTTCAGTGTTGTTCCCTCTTATTTATTCTAGTAATAGAACAGGCCTTTCTGTACCTTGTTTTCTGCTTCTATAAGATGTTTGTACAGAGCTTTCAATCTCCTTTCTGAGTTGGGTAGCATTCTGGTTCATGTATGTATAGTGGTTAACTGGATCCTTCTCTTTAAATGAATATCCTGGGGCCAGTGAGATGGATCAGTAGATATAAATAATTGGTGCCAAGCCTCAGGGTCTGAGCTCAATCCCTGGGGCCCACATTGTGGAAGGAAAGAACCAACTCTGTAAGTGGTTTACACACACACACGCACACAATAATATTTGAATGAGCATCTTAGCTCTATTAAGTAATAGCTCTTGCTATTATGCACACTACTAGAGATGACACTGCATTTGTTTCTTTGTACAATGTGAGCAGGAGTCATCACTGTGCCAGACAGTGTGTGCTTCTCTGGGTTGACAAGAATTGCCTATTTACCTAGAAACAGTGCCATCCTTGTTCATGTAGGGCACTGCTTATTCTCTACCTTGTACCATATATTTAGTATGTTCTCATTTTTATCTTTGGCACTATTATAAAGCAAAGAAGTGCAATCTCAATGTACATGTTAAATGATATACTAGAAACATTTTAAGAAGAGCCTATTGTTTATCTGCATAGAGTTCAGTAATTCTTCACAAATGAAACACACGTGTGACCACCACACAACTCAAAAACCAGGACAGGACCACACCCCCTAAAGCTCTTTGTATTATTTCCTTATAAGTAGTTCAGTCAATTTTGCCTTTCTCTTGGATGAGGAGCAACTATCTCTAAAAAAAATCATTGGCTTAGCAGAAGTTGAGCATCTTCTTGTATCTTCAGGAACCACTTGCATTTCTTTTTCTATGGACTGCGCATCCCTTATTTCTCTGGTTCAGCCATAGATTAGGATGCTGGTGGTCTAGCCTTCGATTTACGGAAGTTATTTAAATGTCAAAGAAATTCTGGTCTACGGTAAGAAGATAAGAATTTGGGGGGAACCTCGTCAACTGTGGTAGACCCCTGAAAGTGGGCATTCAGTGTGTGAAATTCTAGGGATGCATGGGAGAGTTAATCAGCTTGGAGACAAGCACAACCTTCTGCGTATCGGTCTAGAGTCTTTATATCTGCTCCCCCTCCCTTTTGTTCAGTCCATTTCTGCTCCCATCTATTTCCAAAAGCCTGGGACAACTAGGTCCTTTTTCTCAAGTGAAGGATTTCTCATCAGGTGTCACAAATGTTGGAGGTCAAATGTGGTCAGCATACAACCCAGTCGAGGGAAAAACCTGGGAAATAGGACCATCTGAAAAGACGTGGGGAAACATCTGGAAAGTGGCCTCTAGCAGGAGAGAGTTTCCTGATGACAGACCCCCTGCATTGCCAGGCTGCTTGTCCAACTCAGCCCCCCTCCTCCACCTAAGGCCACAGACGCTGTGCAGGACCAGCCCCCTGAGGAGTATTCGTGCAGAAGGGGCACACAAAAAATAAAAGCAAACAGGAGGGTTTTGTTTTCTTTTCTTTTCCCCGCCCTTCTCTCTCTCTCTGACTGGAGGGTAACCTCACACCACATGCCTTCCAGCAAACACTCATCACCCGATAAATCATGTGACCCCTTCTGTTTACTTAGAGGTGCTCGCCCTGGCCCTGGCCTCTAATCTTGTCCCTGGTCTGCAACCAATTTCTGAGCAGTTTTCACTGGAAAGGAGAACTTGCGTAGACCAGATAAGGCAGCCTATTTATCTGCATAGAGGAGCTGCCGGGGCCAGGAGAGACAGTGAAACCTAACACAGAAGTTAGGAAGCCATGGTTCAGAGCAGCCAGCCCCACGCAGTTCCCACACAGTATTCAGGAGCTATAGCCGTTCTCCCAGAAGGGATTTCAGGTCTGTTTTTACTAAGCATTTTGGCAAAAACTGAACTAATTTAACTAGTTTAAGCCTTCTTTCTTTGTTTCTTTCCCTTTCTTTCTTTCTTTCTTTCTTTCTTTCTTTCTTTCTTTCTTTCTTTCTTTCTTTCTTTCTCTCTCCTTCCCTCCCCCTCTCTCATTCTTTTCTTCTTTCTCTTTCTCCCTTTCTTCCTTCCTTTCTTTTTTCCTTCCTTCCTTTCCTTCTCTCTTTCCCTCCCTCCCTCTCTCTTTCGTTCTTTCTCCCTTTCTTTCTTTTCCTTCCTTCCTTCCTTCCTTCCTTCCTTCCTTCCTTCCTTCCTTCCTTCCTCTCTTCCTTTTTTTCTTGATGCTGCTTACAATGTGAAGAAGTCAGAGGTTAATGCTGAGGAGGTGGACCTCCTAGCTTTCTGACAACTATGATTCTAAAATCACCATTTAATAAAGTCTTAGTAGGTAATGGTAAGCCAGGCTGTGACATGATTCAAAAAACCTGTATCGTGCCATTGTTCCACCATTCTTAGTCAATGTATTACCTACCCAGTCAATGGCTAGTTTCTCAAGATAAATGGATGCTTTATTCATTTTTTCTTTTTCTTTTGTGTGTGTGTGTTCAAGATTTATTATTTTTACTTTATATACATAGGTTTTTGGTCTGAATATGTTTGTATACCACATGGGTACAGTGCCCCAAAGGCCAGAAAAAGGCATCAGATCCTCTTGGAACTGGAGTTACAGATGATCACTAGCTATGATAATGGGTGCTGGGAATTGAACCCAGGTCCCCTGGAAAAGCAGTCAGTGCTCTGAACAGTTGAACCATCTCTATAGCTATGTTCCTTTTTTCTTTTAAAGTCACTTATCCACTTGGATAGCTCTCCTAGGGCAGATGTCTTGTAAAAGGGACATGGGACTGAAAGCACATCAGCGCTGACTTATGGCTGTGCGGAGCTTGAAGAGAGTGGTGGGTGGAGGAAGTGGAAGAGGGAACTGCGTACTTCCTAGGCAATTATTCAACAAAACCATTGCTTCTGATTTTCAGACATCATTTGAAAACTTAGCCTGCTCACTGCCTCGGGACTCAGGTTTTTACCTCTGAGCAATGAGATGGGAACCAAGAATCCAGTTACAAGTCAGAGTGCCCTTTCTGAAAAGCTTGAGGAAGGACTAATAGCACAGAGAGAGCCTGGATTGGAGGTCCAAACACTGCAGTTCAGGAATCTCCCTGCAGGCCCCTAGAGACAGCTCAGGATGGTGACAGGGAAGGTGGGTGGTACCCACAGGCATCAAACAGTAACTTTTTTCCAGTGGAGATCATGGCCCTATTGTGTCCACCTTGATAACAAAACAGTGAGACACTTTTGTATAAGTCACCATGACAGCACAAACACTGTCAGTGGTGAGCACTGTAGTGGGTAGACCAGAAGGCCATCGGCACTGCTTGGAGTTTCCCAGCCATGATAATACAGAGGGCTTTCAGCTGATAGGTAACAGGAAAACAAATTCACATCGTTTTTAACAAGGGCATCATTCTGCACAACACAATGTCAGCGAGCTTCTTGGTGAGCCTTTCCCCTCTTGGTCATGGAAACAACATGGCTGTTTCCACAGTTCTGGTGTGATAGCTCACATGGTCATATTCAAGGACAGGAAGGAATGGAGTTTTGCTTCACGTACCTTTTATTCCGGTAAGGGGAGAAGTTACCATACACACACACCACACCCCAGCTCAAGACTGTCCAATCCATCATTGTGTGTGACCATTCTGCTCTGTCGGCAGGAGGCATCCTTAGGTCTGCTACACTGTTACATAAAGCTTAGACTTGTTATCTGTCTAAGCCTTGGAGAGGGCCGAATTTCTCTCTGTGTTTTTATTGTCTGCAGTCTGCATGAATAAAATCATGATTTTATTAGCAGACAAAAGGCAAGTGTGATGGCTTCTAAACAGGCCCCAGGTTTTGTAGACCGCCTTGGCGAGTTACTCTGTCTAGGGTCTGTAACCCGCCTGGCTGGTCAGTTATTCCAGGGTCACGGAGAGGTACCACCTGAAAGACATGGGCTGATGAGAGGAAGGAGGCTAGGCAGATTTGTCGAAGTCTCCGTTTATTAGAGTCATGGTTGCAGCTTATATAGCTCCTGGATGAGGAGCTTGGGGGGCTGGGGCACGGGATCTTGCCACGTGGTCCACGCCGGTCACATAGGCCAAGAGGTTACCATCGGTCAGGTCACGATTCCTCTGCCAGGAGTTCACAAGTTGACATACCTAGTTCTCTAGATAGTTTGGAATGTGAGGTGGGTTCCGCTAACAGATAGCTCTCTATTAACAGACAATTTGGGTGTGGGATAGGCTTTGTCAATAAAACAATTCTCAATACAATTGGGAAGTAGAGCCCTCTGCAAAACTCCTCATGGCGGTGATCCTTATAATAATTTGGGGGGGGGTGGCATGGCTCCTGACAAGGTTTCATCAGATCAGTACCAGGGGTCTAGTGATTTCTAAAGCATTTCTGATACCTTCAAAGCGGAGTTTTTTTTTTTTTTTACCCTGAAGTTCGTAAAGCCTGAGCCGTGGGACATCTTCAAAGAGTCCAGCAGACTCAGCAACTTCGCAGGGTCCAGTGACTTCCAGTCTGTCCCACTCGGAGTGCTTATCTCTTTAAAAGGGAGATTATTACCACAGAGACTGGACTGGAAACAGATTCGCTGACAGGTTTAAAAGTCTTAGTAAAATAAACAGCAGAAAAGGCAAAAGTGTGCAAAATGGTGGTAGGCTTCTGTCTCCTGATGAGGCTCCGCTGGGCCCGGCGGGAGCCCGGATCAAAACAAAACAGAGAGGTTGTCAGACGACACAGAGCTTGGGCTGCATGAGGAGAGGACTGGAACAGGGGCAAAGAGCCCGGCTGTCTTCTCCTTCTCCAGAGACAACTGCCACACCAACAGGCTGCCCACCATACCTGTCCGTCTGGTTTATGACTCAGACCTTCAAAGAAGCCTAGAGTTGTGGTGCTGCTTTCTGGTTTTCCTATGCAAGAAAGTGACCCAAATGACAACCACAACAAAAGATGTTGGGTTTCTTTTGAACTTCTTTGACTCTGGCAGACTCTGGACTAGAACCAGTACATGTAAATTTACAAACAACTTGAAGAGGAGTATCTCATATGTGTGGTGCGGTGTGTGTGTGTGTGTTTCAGTATTTTACCAGCACATTATTGCAAAGATAATTTTTCTGTCTTTCCCTGACAACATTTACATGTATTGAGAATGAAAAGTGCTTCCACAAATCACTACATTCTTGTTTTCAATCCTGGCAGCAGTAGTATTTCCAGGCAGCTCAGAGGAAAGAAGCATGTGAGAATGCCTAGCGCAGACTCACATGACGAAGAGGCGCTCCTTAGGTGGGACGTTAATGTCTGCAGCACATCGAAGCATGACTGAGCCAGTGCTACGTAACTGATGACGTAGTGCTTCTGTTCGCACGAGGATTTGGATCATTCAAGCAGAACTTGTTGTGTCCAAAGTTCAAGGATTCATAGGAGACTCTGAGGGTATTGTGGAGTGGAGAGGCTAGATGACAGAACTGGGGTCTGCTTGACCCCACTTGACTCCTCTCACGCTACCCTCTGGCTCCCTGGAGAAATAGCAAAGCCCTTCCAGAAGGGTACAAAGGCTATGTAGCCTACTGTTAGATGTTCCGGATAAGAATTGGTGGGAATTTGAACCCTGACTTTGTGTTCCTTGTGTAACCCTGGGTTCATCTGTTTGACTGTGATAAGATACTAAGCTAGTTTATAAGTTATAGTTTAGTTAGTTCTGGAGACCTTAGCTCTGGGGAAGGTGTGTGGCAGGAAGGTACCCATGGTGATTTAAATAAAAAATGTCCCCTACAGACTCGGGCATTTGAATACCTGGTCCCCTGAGAGTGACGTTGTTTTGGGGAGGTATAGGTATAGACTCGCTGAAGAAAATGTGTCTGTGGAAGCAGGCTTTGAGAGTTCCCAGTCTTGCCCTACTTCCTTGAACCCTTGTATGTGTGTGGGGTGTTTGTGTGTGTCCCATCTGAATAATAGTGGTCCCTTCAAGTAGAGACTCTGGTTTCTGAACCTTGATTTCTTCAGCTGTAAAGAGAGCTGCAAAAGACAGCTATTATCAGTCCAGTGCCCAGTCTTCATATTCTCTTGTAAATGTCATGACCAATATTGTCTGATCAATCATCACTCGTTCCTGGAGCCAGAACATTGCAGAACAAAGAGGTTTGGCTCAAGGTCATTTGAACCTATTTTTCTGGGCCATAGGCACAGAATCAAGAAAAACTCATCAACTTGGCCATTGACCTCAACCCACTCCCTCGGTTCCTGGAAGTGTAGGTTGAGGTTAGGTCAGTCAAGGACAGGCTCCCGAGATGGGGGTAGGAAGCTTGGCCTCATCACTCTTGCTGCCTCAGCAGTTTGGCCAAAGGACAGTGGCTGGGGGTGTCTTATTAAAGTCATGTGGTTTACCTTATACTACCAAACCTACCCACTCCCAACAAATCAAAAATACATGAGAAATAATGAAGGACAGTCTTAAAGATGGCATCAGGTTGCAGCCATCAATCTGGCACCAGAGAAGTAGCCGTGCCCCCTTCCGGAGCCTTGGGCAAGCTATGGAGGACATAGCTTTTCTGGTAGATCTAGAAAAGGCATCTACAAATTGTTCACTGTATAGAGACAAGTGGCAATTGGTACCAGGATTCTGGATGTCAGTCCTGCTAGTGGGTATTTGGCTCCCTAAAGTGTACTGAGAGCAGCCGCTCATGTTAAGGTGTGCCAGGCTGTCCCCTGTGCCCTTTACATGTGGTATTGGCTTAAGTGTCTCAGTTCTATAAGACAGATAATAATAGTGTTACCTCACTCTAGTGCTGAGGGCAATGAGACTCTGCAAGGCCACAGACCTTATCTTACAAGCACGCTACAACGGTGACAACAGATCTCTATCTATGCAATATGATACCAGAATTCTCTTTCTCTGTCACTCTAAGAGGACCTTGGATGACCTCTTGGATGGCCCCGTCAGTAAGGGGAGAAAAGACAAGCCTGCCTTGTCAACTTCCCCTCTACATAGTTTGTGGAATAATTTGGTGGTATGTTAATTCCTCCATTATGTCTCAAATATGGTCAGGTGAAGACCCATGCCTTCCTAGAGGAATTTCCTACTGGCCCTCTGTCGGAATACGAACAAAAGAGTGATTCGTGGTGGACAATGCCTTGGGGAGACCATGAGAACCTCCAGGAAAAAAGGCAGAAGGCTGTATCCAGATTCAGGTACATTGGCCAGACTGGATTCTATAGCTAAGTTCTGAAGTCCAACCAGAATAAGCATGTCTTAGAAGTTAAATGTAAATGTTTCTCACAGGAGGCACAAAATCACCTCCAGGAACAATCCAGGGAACAAAATACACCTAAGGGGAAAGGTCCTCTGCTTTTTTTCTTGGAGCCTCTCTCATTGTTCACCATGCATCATGCTTTTGACTCGGTTCCAACAGGCCTCCTGGGATAAAGCTAAATCTTAAAACACAATACACTAATAACTTTTTCAAAGATGTTATTCTTAAACATGCATGTGTATGAGTGTCCGTGTGTGAGCAGTCTACATGAGTGCAAGAGCCCAGGTTATCCAGAAGTGGGCGTAGGGTACCTTGGGGCTGGGGTTATGCATGAGTGTAAGCCACCCCGTGTGGGTGCTGGAACCTGAATTCAGGTCTTTGTGAGAGCGGTGTATCCTCCTAACTACTGAGCCACATCTCTGCAACTTCACCAACAACTATCTTAAAACTTCTTTTTAAAAAGGAAAAGTCCAAGGTTCAAAGGTTAAAAACAAAAAAATTCTCAGTCTCTTGAGGAGGCCATGCTGGCTTTGCACAGTGCTTTCTGTGACCTTCACATCAAGTCAATAGTACTGAGAATCCCTGAGGAAATACACCTCTAGATTTAACGGCGGGGGGGGGGGGTGGTGGCAGAAAGATCCACCCTGGAGGTGGATGACACCATGCTGGGGTCTGGGACTGAATGGTTGTTTGGAGAAGGTGAGCTGAGCACCGGCTTTCATCTCTGCATCTTGACTGGATGCTGTGCCGACAGCTGCTCTGAGCTGCAGCCTCACAGCTAGCAGGACTCCGGGCACCACGCCTTCCCTTCTGTGGTGGACTGTGCCCTCTAAATCACGAGCCTGAAAAAAAATTCTTCCTTAAGCTGATTTTGTTATACCAATGAGAAAAGTAACAGTAGAAAGTAAAAAGACTCTTTAGCTGGTCTTGATACACTTCAGACAAATCACTCAGAATTAGCTATGAGGGGGAATCACATGACTCTTGCTGTGGGTCTGACATTTTCTCACACTGCACCCCTGCTGTCAGGGGTGGAAATAAGACAGAGAAAAGCCACAAAAAGGTGGTGGTGGTGGAGAAGGCAGCTTTGATGTGGGTGGAACCAGAAGACTAGCAAGGGTTTGAGTTCTGCCTGCCATTGGTTGAAATGTATGACAACATTGCCTTGTCCTCTGGGACTTAGTTCCTTCACCTGTCATGTGGGGAGGTGAGAGTTGGAGAGTAGATGTCACCTAGCCCCCACCCATCCATTCTCAGACTACTGCTCCTTTAATATGTATGTCCCCAGCAGTCTGGATTTACTAACTGTAGAGTCTCCAGGCTTTGTGGTGCTCTGTTACTAGACTCTGGGGACTGGAGGGCCAGGGTGGAAAAGAAAAGAAAAACAGCCTTCAAAGTTGAGTCTCCAAGAAGTCAGTAATAAAAATATGAGTCAGTCTCCCTCGCACACTCTCCGTGAAAAGGAACAAATGTCTAAGCTAGTGCCTCTCATGGGAGCGGAGGTTGTTTGTTCATTGCCTGGGTGTCTTTTGACCCAGCGCTCATCACACAAACAATAGCTGAGGCGAAGGAAAGACGCGCTATTGTTCTGTCCTATTTATAGCCCGGTGTTGGAAACAACGTGAGAATGCTGTCAAGGAAACTCAGTAGCTCTCTGCTCCAGGGGATGGACACAGTTTGGGTGCCAAGGGCATCGAAGCCAGATGCCGGAGGAGACGATGCCCTCCCTGGAAGAGCAAAAGGGAAGCATGTTGGAATTCTCCAGGAAAGGGGAAGCGTAGGCGGAGTCACTCTGTGATGCCCAGCAAGCCCTTGCAGGGAGACCATATGGTCCTCTCCTTGCTGGCTGTCAGTCCAGACACCATGGCCTGGCACTTGCGGTGTCTAGGACTCAGTTGCAATCTCTCTCTTCGTCAGCCTCTTCATGAATAAGAAGAATTAATAGTGTTTAACTTACAGAGCCATGGTGAGAACTCACTTAGGCTTCAGATGTTTAAGTCACATGTAAATTATACAGAACTCTGCATGTGCCAAAGCCTCAGTGTAAGCGGATATCCTCATTATCCGTAGATCTAGACGAAGAACTCCCTGTCCTTCCCCCACTCCGTGTGCACACAATTCTCATTATCCGTAGATCTACAGAGAAGCTCCATGAATCCAGAACTATAAATGTCTATTCTCCCTGCATGTCAAGGAGACTGTGGTGCAACTCAAAGCTGGCTCCTCCACTGGGCAAACTAGCCAGAGGGCACGGCTTCCATTGCTCACCAACCTCGACTCTGGACAAGATTCATAACAGTTGAAATCTAAGTGCCTCTTTGGCGATCTGTGGGTTCCATATTGTTCTGGTCTGTGGGACTCTTTTAAGTCACTTTTCCATATTATCAGTTATCAGCAATTTGGTTACCATGTACCCTTTTTGTTGACAATATCATAGTGATCCATGGATTGAAAAGAAAACTGACTCCCCACCATTTTTTCCCTCTAACGCTTCTGCTTCCACTCTTCAATACCAAAGACGGCCAGTGCTGTATGCAACAAGACCATGATCAAATGAGTCTTTAAACAATCTAGAACTTTAATTGGGGAGGAAACCAACATATTATAAAGGCAACATTTTTTAAAGCAATTGATTCAGTAGTCTTTAATAGACTCCCATTTTGTGTGACCATCATCCATCTTGCTCCGTACCACGTCCATCACCTCCAAGAAGAGCCAAGACCCATTTAACAGTTTCTCTTCACTCCTCCTTCCCCATGCCCTGCTCTCTGTTTCTATGGGCTTAACTCTTCTGGATATGTTATGTGATAAAATATGGATATGTGTCTATGCCTTGTCTTTGTATTTGGCTTGCTTTTGCTTAACAATGCTTCTGAGGTTTAGTCACGCAATAGCACATATCAATATTCCATTCCTTCCTATGGTTGAATAACATTCCACTGTGTGTCTACTACTATATGTGGTTGGGTATTTGTCTGTTGGTGGGCATCTAGATTGCTTCCACTTTTGCGCCAATTTGAAGGCTGCAATGATGACATTGGCTCATGCGCATAATTCCAATATTCTAGAAACTGAAACGGGAGCCTACAGGTGGGTACACTCCACCTTGACCAAAGGTCAGAGAATTCAAGCCTATTCCTACTCCTCCATTTTTAAGACAGGAGGTTTGACACAGGGAGTGGCTGCCTACAGGATACCTGGTCTAAGGTGTTGTCGCTGTATGTCCTGCCTAAAACATCAGCATACTTCACTCCGGAAATAGTGGCTTGATGTCTCAAGTATTGAAGCAAGTTCTGTTTGTCCTTTGTGTCATGTTAAGTCTTTTGCCTTCTTCCCTCCCTTTTTGGATTGGAGTATAACAGCATATGGAAAATAAATGCAGGCATATTCAGGACTCAGTATTCACCGGATTGCCCTCCTGGTACTATTCTATGTCTCTGTGTTTCTTTCATATCTCTGTTCCTCTACCTAATTTTTCTAATCCATACCTCCCCTACCTTGGAACAGACTCGAGGATCAGAAATTCAGTGTCATCTCTGGCTACATACAGGGTTTGAGGCCAGCCTATGTAAGACTGGAAATGGGGGTGGTAATCACATTCCTCCTCAAGTTGTCCAGTGGTATGATGAGAATAACTGAGTCTCAGAGACAATGCTCAGTCTATTCTTTAGAAAGTGCTACTTCTCGCTTTTCTGAAGTGCTGCAGAAGGAGGCTACAGGGATGCCCCATAGTAAGTAGGTGAATAAGAAAATCCCAAGCCGTGCCTTTCAGAAGAAATGTGAACACGGCTACTTTCATCTCCTATATTTGGTGGGGTCTCAGGCCACTCTTCCCCCTGAGATGTGGGAGATTTCATGGGGAGTTTGGAGAAATCCCAGATCACGCCGGGGTACTTTCATAGCAAAGGGGTAGGAGGCACCTTGCTTCATAGTGCTAAGCAATTTAGGTCTCGGACTGTCGCAGAGCAGCAGGGGTTCTTAACATAATTTCTTTCTTCCTCTGGCTCAAAAGTTGACTTTGTCCCTTGTTTATATAGGATAATCAATCTGAGGACCTTGTGCCCTTAGGACAGAATATCTTTCTCAGCTTGTTAGATCACTGCCCTGCAAGTGGCAAGAGAAGAGATTCCTTCCCAGCTCTTCCCCTACTGCCAAAGGCAGAGAAGTTTGGAGATGGTGGTGGTGGTGATGGAGTGTGGTCGCCTGAAAGAGCTTTGGTTTCCTCTGGATACTCTGCAGAGGAGTCAGTAGGCTGCTGGCCACAGTGCCCAGTGCAGCAGAACACAGCCAAACTCTAACCTGACTCCCCCACCCCTTTTGGACTTTGTGGAACTGGTGTACAATTTGGAACGCAGATGAAGGCCATCTTGGCCCCCAGCTGAGATCCTCTATGATCTGGAGACCCCATTCTCTCTTGCCCTGCCCTACTGGCCACAGGCATAGTTCTCAGAGCCCCCTCTCTTACCCCTGTGGCCTGGCCTTCCCAGACCTTTCCCTCTATAGACAGCTCTCCCAAGACTCTCTCGGGCTCCAAACCAAGTAACTCAGGGACTCACAATTACATGTATCTTGTCCTAGAACAGCAGCAGGGGCTAGCTGCTGCCCCAGTTCTACAGGAACCAGCACTCCCTGGGGAGTCTGGGCATCTCGAAACCCAGGAATGGCTGCTGCCAATTCTTTTAATTGTCTTTGCATAAATAACACACAGGAAGTTAGGGGCCACATTTCAGGACTGTCTCTATACTTGTTCCTGGACTATTCTGCCAAAGAGGTTAAGTCTTTGTGCCTGGAACAGCAACTCAAAGCTCTAAGGGTTTAGTAGGGCGACAAACGTCTGTGTTTCTTTTGCTTTCGACTGAAATCCACTAGGGAGGAGTTACCCCGGGGGACGGTCGGAAAGGGCTGTGCCAGTCGGTTCCCATTCCAACCTAAAGCACCAAGCAAGAGCCAGGGTGCACCGGATCGCCTCCTCTTAGCCTCCCCTACTCCCATCCCCACGCCGCCCCAGCTTGCAGGCATGCGAGATCAGGGAACTGAGCTGTGCTAGCATGGACTCAACCTCAGTCCTGCCCTCCCACCCCCACCCCCACGCTCTGGGAGCTGCGCAGTTGCCCCGGGTCAGTCCGTTGTCTGAGTGGCAGCTTCTAAGGAAGGAAGAAGCGTTGTCTGCAGATGGCTTATCAGTCGGCTTTCCTGTGGCCCAGCGCCGCCGTTTTCCGGGGACAGCTGCCACCCCCGGGATTCCCAGCCTGGGCTGAGGGTGCATGAGAGCGAGAGCGGAATAAATAGGCCATTGTGAGGCTGCTGCAATCCAGGTTTCTTATCAAATGATCCACCAGAGAGAAGAGAAATTCCGCCCCCTCTGTCAGTCATCTCAGCTTCTTCCTGCCTCTTCCCGGTTACAGCCATGTCCAATTTTTACAGTTTTCCAGGGAATGTTTAGAAAGCAATTTGCTAGCAGGCGTCCTGTAGGAGGCAGGGACCTCAGGGGGCGTGCCTGCCCAATGAGTGACTTGCCCAGGGTTGTGAGGCTAGCTTCCTTAGCTTTGGGGCATGATGTTTCTACCTCACTTCCCAACGCAGACACATCAGTGGGCAGCAGCACTATACCAAATCTGCAGATCAGTAATTTGGAGGCTTTTGTAGGCATTTTTAAAAAAAACAAAACAAAACAAAAAAAACTTTGAACTAACTGGTTTATGCACAAAACTTGAAGGGAGAAAACACTAGTGGAAATTGTTCATTCAATGGAGACTATTATAGGTTGTGGCAATTTGGGGGGAAACCCAGTGGTATTAATCATGTCTGCATTTGTAGCTGAAGCAGCTGCATGACCCAGGAAGGACAGGGTGGGGGTTGGGTAGGGGGCATTGGGGGTGTTCCTAGTGCTGCGCTTGTTTGCTAGACACTGCTAGGCACTGTGGGTGCCCTCGGAAGGAGACCCACAACTGACTGAATGTTCTCCAGTCAATCTTAGAATGCTTAATATTTGTTTCCAAAAGGGCCTTTTTGTTTTTTATTTTTTGAAACAGGATTTCTCCGTAGCTTTGGAGACTGCCTGTCCTGGAACTCGCTCTATAGACCAGGTTGCCTCGAACTCACAGAGAATCTCCTGCCCCTGCCTCCCGAATGCTGGGATTAAAGGCATGAGCTACCACCACCCAACAGCTGCAGGAATTCCTGTAGACAGTAGCCTTTAAGTTACCTGCCCACTTGGGCATGGCCTCTTCTTATACTATCTTTGTGGACATAAAGCCTGCGGCCAGTGCTTGTGTCCAGCTACATGGCTTCTCCCTTCTTCCTCCCAGCCTTCCATTTACTTTTCCCTGCCTACCTCTATTCCTTGCACAGGCCCAAGGCAGTTTCTTTATTAACCACTGATATTCACCCCATACAGAGGGGAATCCCATATCACCTCTCCTTTTCTGTTTAAATAAAATGGAAGGTTTTAACTTTAACATAGTAAAATTACATATAACAAAACAGGTATCAAGCAATAATTACAGTTACGATATTTATATCTACTTTATATTTTTTCATAACTAAGGAAAACTATACTTATAACTATCAATTTTTCAACTCCATCGAAGACTCCAGAAGGATATATTACCTAAGTAAACAGGAAGTGTTTGTAAACAACTTCCAAAACTCTAGAATTGAAAGAGACTTCTTGCTGCCTGGACAGTCACCCAAAGTTCTTCTGTTCTGTTGGAGCATTCATCTTCAGCTATAGGCCCATAGTATCCAGCAGACTTTTCCATGAAGCAGGAAATTTCAAAGATCACTCTGACTATATTGGCAGTTTGTCATTCACTTTCTTCTGTGTCCTGCAGAATGTCTAGCAGACCCTTTCTATTCTTTCATGAAGCAGGAACCCCAAAGGATCGTTTCACCTTTAGGCAAGTTTAGGAGTCATTTCTCTGAGGTCCTGCATGTCCAGTTCATCAAGTAGTCCAGGCAAGAGCAGTTTCTTGCCCAAATGATTAACCACCTCCATAAGAAGCCTCTTCAATGTCCATCATCCTCTGAAAGTAGATTGGTGCTGCCAGGAGCAGATGTGTCTCACTGTCATGAAAAGTCCTAAATTCTTAAAACACTTTATATGCCATATACTGCAGCCTTTGAAAGATTTGAAGAATTTTTATCCATCTGAAATACATCTCTATACATCTAGAAAATCTAAGTAACATGACTACAAGCTTGACTATTATAGACAACTATAATTGTATTATAGTTAACCTTTATTTTTAATAATATTAATTAACCTATATTTCTTAATTATATATTGCATTTTTAAATGAGCTGCACAAACACAATACCTTAATCAAGAGCAGAAATATACATATACACAGTATAGCAAAATTGACCTTAAATTTTTATTAATAAACCAAGATCTATACCAATGCGAATCTCTATAACATATCATCCTTTAAATATAAACAAGCATTTATAAACAATATTTGGGAATATGGGTGTAGTTATCTCCAAACTGTTTCCTGCTGTTTATTGGGTGAAGTAATTTTTAAAGGGTATTCACAGCAACCTTTTGGAGGGTCTTGCTCCATCAAACCACATTAGTCTGGAAATATTTCACAGGTTCTCATTTTCTGTGAAACAAAAGAAGAACCTCTTTTCCAAAGCAACATATCCTTAGACTCAAATTTTGGAATCAAGATACCTTTATAATATACATGCTGGTTTGGCTTAGCAGTATATACAATGAAATGTCTCTCTGAACTTAGCTCCTTCACAGTCAAAAAATTCAGAGAAAACACAATAATATACATAATCTAGGCTCTCTGTGAATTTTTCATTTTTACATGGCTTATTTTCTTTACTCCTTACTCTTTATCTTCTCTCTCCCAAGGCTACAGATATTTATTCAACACTGTGACCCATTTAGAGGTCTTTTCTGTCTGAATTTGTCTTTGTTGTGTATTTATAACTATTTTCTGACCAGGACTGCTTTGTAAAATGCTAAGCGCTTCTTAAAAACTTAAACTGCAGCATTACTAGGATATATACGTCACTTTCTGCTTGCCCCACTCAGTCCAGCATGGCAGAGCTGCTAGCCACCTCTCAGAGCCATGTACATTGCCTCATCTTTAGGCACACTGCTGGTCTATGTTGCCACCAAGCAAGCCATAGCACGTTGCTCACAAACCCCATCCATTTAAATGCTCGGTCTCCTGAAAGAGCCAGAGGTTGTGTTGGCAGAACAGCCCAGAAAGCTGCCATTTCAAAATGGCATGGCCTTTTTTCTGCTACAGCTGAGTCAGGAAAACCTCTCTAAAAAGAGCTTCAGCATGCCACCAGCAAGCAAAGACCATTTGGGAAAATAAATACAGTTAAACTTTGTTTTTTAATGTCTAGAATTCCTTTTCAAGCCCTCTCAGGTTTTAAGTGGATTTAGTTGGCCATGTTGGCACACCAATTTGTTGTAAGAGACTGCTTGTTTAATAGTCATCCATGTTTGTCACACTTATAGTTAGACTAATCAGGTTCTTTAGATACATAGAGATTATATTCTGTATAGATAGGTAATCTTCAACTGCTTCAAAGAACTGTAGAATATGGCGTTTAAATAACTTAGGGTTCTGTTGACCTGAGAAACAATTGCTCCTGGCAGCACCCATCTGTTCCTGAAAAAAATGTTGAGCACTGAAGACACTCCACTTGGAGTTTGTTTTCCTCTTGGCAAAACTGGCCTTTGGGCTAAGAATTGCTCATGCATCGACCACTGACAAAATGCACGATATCTGGACAGGACAAGCAAGATACAAGAAAAAAACTGTCAAATCTTGCCAAGACAGTGTAAGATGGTTTTTGAAATTTTACTGCCTCTGAAAATGGTCTGTCAGATACTCTAGGCCTTAACCAAAGATAGTTGTTCCAATGTTGCAAATGAGACTTTGGCTTATTGCCTAGGTAGCCAGTTGTATCTACAATTTGTTGTACATTTTGGAAGTTGCTTGATTGCACTTCCTGTTTACTCAACTAATAATATTTCCCTTCTCAGGCCTTTGATGGGATTGAAGACTAGATAATTGTAGTTACTTTCCTTTCGCCAAGTTATTTATTATACAAGACTTAAACTCAGTAGGATAGGATAATTATTGAAACATTTATCACATGTTTCTTGCTTGATATTGTTTATGCTGGTTGTAATTCTAATTTTTATAACTGATCTTCATTCTTATTATCTACAGTTTTGTATTAGGCTTAGAACTTTCTTATTTAAACAAAAGGGGAAGGTGCTGCAGGAATTGCTACAGCCAGTAGCCTTTAAGTTACCCACCCATTTGGGCGTGGCCTCTTATACTATATATGCTGATGTAAAGCACATGCCCGGCCTCTCCTGACCTTTCCTTTCTCTTTAAGTTGGTTGTTGAAATGCTTTAAGAATGGGCTACCAACTAGTGTTGTCTCTAACAAGGAGTACACCTTCAGGAACTGGCTCCCCACCAGAACTAGGAAGTGTATGCAGACTTGCTTCATCCTCCTGCTCACAGGGCTTCTGTTAAGAAACTCAGACCCTGTATGCCCAAAGGTGTAGTGATTTCCAAGACGCTCATTCTTGCAGTTGTTGCTTCTCTTCCTTTTCCACTCTAAACTGCCCAGCTTCCAGATGTGCAGACCAAACAAGGACTTTGAAATGGACTAATCCTAGACAGCCCTTAGACCAGTGGTTCTCAACCTTCCCAATGCTGCTCCCCTTTAATACAGTTCCTCCTGTTGTGGTGACCCCTAACTATAAAAATACTTTTGTAGCTACTTCATGACCACAATTTTGCTACTGTTATGAATCATAATGTAAATAAGTTTTGGAGACAGAGGTTTGCCAAAAGGGTCACGACCCACAGGAACTACTTCCCCAGACAACAGAGAGCATGAGGATTTAGAAAGGAAAAAATCACACCCATTGGCTGTGTGTTTAATTCATCCAACCCTTTTTATAGCATTGCATGTCTCAAAAATTCATAAACTGGGGCCTTATCCCTAAGTGTGATAATATTTGGAAGGGGTCTCTTTAAGAGGGAATTCTCTTTAGATGAGACCACAAAAGTGAGGTCCCCATGATGCAATTGATCAGTGTTCAAACACAGAAGGAGAGAGGCACCACTGGCCTTCTCTCTTTACCATGTGAGCACACAGCTAAGACAGTTATCAACAAGCAAAGCGCAGGACCTTCCCCACGACCTACACTGGCTTTTGGCTGATATTAGATTCCTAGCCTTCAGAACATAAGAAATAAGTTTGTGCTGCTCAGTTTATAGTGTTTAGTTATAGCAGCCCATGCTGAGTAGATGCCTAAAGAACCCTTGAAAAATGAACATATGACTGGGCATTCCCAAGAGACAGATCGGTAAACGTGGGGTAGCGCAAAATCAACAGGACGGGTGCTGGTTTTCTAGATGTCGTTTGCATAAGAAACATTTGTCTTTGCTTAAAAGATACAAGCAAACGGAGCCTCCCTTCAAGAGTCTTCTTTTGCTTGCTTGTTCCTTTACTTATTAATTTATGATTTTCACTTATTCGGTTTTCATTTATTCAACAAAGAGTGTATAAGGCAGATAGAGGTGACCTTTGAAATCATCAATAAAGGGGTAGTTTTCTGCCCCGGAGGCAGTTCAGAAAACTGGGCTATAAACAAACAAAAAGAATGCAGGGGAACATAGAACCCTGCATTAAAGACACCAAGCTGGTGTGTTTTAGGGCCACAAAATGCTCAACAGAGTCTGTTTGCTCATCTCTCATGAATTCCCTAGGAGCCCAAGTCATTCTTAATGAACTTTATTCTGTCATTAATAGATAAGGCAAGATAACTAGGACGTTTGGACACGTTTTCTCAGTGGAGACTTGCAATATGATTTATTGAGTCTACTTGAAAAGTCCATTGTATAGAAACTGAGAGTTACATTTTCAAGGCCACGAGGAACCTAGAGGACAGTGGGGGTGTGATCCAGCTAGCCTCCTTCAAAGTTGATCTCCTCAAAACTGCATAGCCTCCAACAACCTTTCTTTCACATGTTGGTCTTTCTTTCAGCACACACTGGGGAAAGGGGAGGAGGTTTGCTCTCCCTCACTGGTTTGCATCCACAACTTAGAGATCCCAGACACCCAGGTGACTTCTAGAGGATGATAATAAACCACTAGCATTGATGGGGGATGGGCAATGGTGTATTGGGGTTGAATTTTTTAACTCTTTACTCTTTGGGGGCCTGCCACCCAGCTCCCAAATAAATACATGGAGGCTTATAATTATTTATGAATGTCCGTCCTTAACTTGGCTTGTTTCTTGCCAGGTTTTCTTAAATTATCCTGTTTATCTTTTACCTCTGGGATTTTATCTTTCTCTATTTCTGTATATCTCTCTTTACTTCTTACTCCATGACTTGCTGTGTAGCTGGGTGGTTGGCCTTTGGAGTCCTCCTCTTCCCAGATTTCTCCTTCTATTTATTCTCTCCACCTGCCTAGCTATTGGCCATTTAGCTCTTTATTAGACCAATCAGGTGCTTTAGACAGGCAAAGTAACACAGATGCACAGAGTTAAACAAATGCAATGTAAAAGAATACAGCACATCTTTGCATCATTAAACAAATAATCTACATCTTAAATTAATATTCCACAATGGGATAGCAGAGTAGTTTGTCATGGTTCCCAGTGGGGAGACTCTAAGGGTATCAAATGCCTTTAGGTGAGTTGCCAATTTGGCACAACAACAGGAAAGTAAGGGAACTTGTTCCTTCTGATCAAGAGAATGAAATCTCTAGCCTGGATAGAGATCCACCATTCCAACCTACCCAAAACATAAATGAATTAATCCAATTGGGCTGGTCAGCCACCGGGCCAAGAGAACACCCTTCAGGAAGGTGGGCTTAAGCCTTGCTAAAAGAGATGGGTGGAATAATTATTTAGCAAGATACTGTACTTTCTTTTCCAAATTCCTATCCCCTAGCCCAATTCCATGACCATTGTGATGTTGGTTGGATCTGCCCAACTTTCTGTGTTCTGACTTCTTTTTTCTTTTCTCTTTCAGATGCTGTTGAGAACTTAAGTCTATTTTTTGTTTGTTTATTTTTTTCTACTACTTTGGACTTCCTCATTCTTTATTCAAAGCCCCTATCCCCACCATGTGGCTACATGGCTGTTATTTGCCATGCCAGCGTAATTCTAACAGAACACCCCCCACACACACACACATCCTGGACCCTTTTTCTGTCTTCCATTCTCCTTCTCTGGGCCCCTGCTGAGATTTACAGCTTACAGGTCCTAGAATCTTCTTTTAAACTCTAAAGAAATTGTACTCTTTGAATAAGCTTCGACCCTGCTTGACTTTCAAATATTCCTGCCTTTTAAAAATTTATTAATTGGTGGGGGAAAATAAAACCAAACCTACACACCTAGATGGTATCATATTCTCCTCATGGAAGACCCTACACCCCTGACCCATTTGATCTTTTCATGTCACAAAGAAGCCAATGTTTCAGTCCCATTTCCAGAAGCCCTTCCAGGTTAGAGTGGCGCTAATGGACCCATGAGCTAAACAGTACTTTCTTGGTTTGATGTCTTGGAAACCTACAAACCCTGCAGTAAGAGGAAGGTGACGATGTTGAGCCAGCATGACAACAGGGGCGGGCCAAAGCTGAAGGAGAAATGCTTGTGGCTAAGATCAAGTACAACACAGAATGCTAGAAACAGATTCTGATGCCTCCTCAAGCATTTGTGCCTATGTTTGGGGCCTTCAGCAAGGTTAACTTGGGGACAAGCGGAGCAAATCAGTTCGCATGTTTCCTAAAGGAGCTTTCTTCCTCTTTCTCTGCAAGAATCTGAAGGCAGATTTCTAGGCTGCACACTTAGCCTTTTCCCGGGGGAGAGACTCTTTGTGGTTAAATTTAGTTCCCTCAGCCAAGATAATCCCTTGATCTGACCTTGACCTGAATGTTTGGCGAAGCTGTGAAATGAAGGCAAGACTGGAGGGAAACAAATAAAGAGAATGATAAGACATTCAGGGCAACACTCTGGGGCTCTCAGATGCAGGAGTTTCAGAACACAGAGAAACAACCTCATTTGGCCTTCTAGAAGGCAATCTGACTGTACATCATTGTCAGCATCAATATTGAGAAAGTATCTTCCTATATAGCCAGGGTTGGCCTGGAATTCATAGCAATCCTCCTGCCTGGGCTTCCTAAGTGGTGGGTTAACAGGTGTGCACTGCCATGCCTTGTTTTATTGTCCCTGGAAGAAGATATGTGAACACCGATTCTAGTGGAGTTTTCATCCTACAGGAGGAGAGCGCTAACTTCAGTTGTAGGGTGGGGTCCCATGTGAAAAGAGCAGAAACAAGAGAACTATGAACAAAGGCCCCACCTCTGTGACATTTTGTAAAAGACAGCAGCCTTCTGCGGCCTGGTCTGGAATCACCAAGTCATCAAAGAAATTAAGTAGTTCGTATGTTTATTATGTATTAATTTGTTGTAAGACAACGACGAGCCATGGTACTGTGTAGTATAAGCAAATAAGCTCAGGCTCATCTGCTCTCTGGGAGTTTATCACGCTCATGGGAGATTAAGAAGGAAACGTACATGAACTTGAGATTCAGATATATTGGGAGTTTAACTGAGGACCAGTCAGCAACTGACTGAGCCTCTTTTGTTGGTACAGAATGAGCCAGAGAAGACGTGGTTGGTGCTCAGTAACTTCAGTGAGCTTAGTATACAGGAGTAGTCAGGGGACCAAACTGTTGACACCTGGCAGAATACATACCCCCAAGTCTTCCACTTCGATATAAAGATTACCTTGAGCAAAAGACACTTGAGAAATGTGCAAGAAGGGCCCATCTAATCTTCCCCCTTTGCTTCTAGCAGACAAGAGATGAGACTCCTGTGTGAAAGTTGCCCTCCCTGTACCAGGAGAAAAAAAGAAGCATTCTTTGATGGGGAGTTAGAACCAAGAGAATTCCGTACAAACAGACCTTGTTAAAACGGTTTTTATCTTCCTATAGTTTCCAAAAATAATTGAGGTGTTTTTTTGTTTTTGTTTTTGATTTTTTTTGGGGGGGGGACAGGCTAGTTTCTTTCTATTGAACCTCACACAGAAGTATGTAGATTCTGGGTTTCTTAGCATCATTGCCTTGTGCGTGCTCTTGGGTCATACAAAAAATATTGAATTGGTATGCTTTTGCTGTGTTATTCTGTGTGTGCTAATTTAATTCTTGGACTCAGTTAAATTCCTGAGAGAATAGAGTTGAAGCCTTCACTCTACTTACACCATGGCTGTGCTCAAGGCCCTCCCACAGGCTGGGCATGTATCTTACGAAGAGATGGCTTTAAACTGATATTCAGTCACTAGCAGGTAGGATCAGAGCTCTGTTGTCATTGCTGTGGTAGTGATGGTAAATGGGAACTCTTTCCGACATCACTGCAATGTGCAGCCTGAGTAGTCATTCCCTGGATGCTGATCCTTGTGGTGTGGCCTCAGCATCCATCCTGAGACCATCCTGAGTAGTAGAGATAGAGGTGAGAGTTTCCAGGAAAAAAAAAAAAAAAACAGAAAAGGTCTATAATAGTGATTCCCAGAAAGATAGTGCCTATTGAGAACCTATAGCTGATAATAGAAAAAAAGGCATACTGATATTTGGGCAATTTTTGACACTGTTAGGAGCCGTAAGTCCCCTGTAACAATGCACATGGGCATTGCACAGTTTATTCAATGTTCCTGACAGTGAATAAAAGTCTTAAAAGTTATAGGCAGAGAAAATTCCAATTTGCAACATCTGAGCTATAAATGTATATTTCAGCCATGTCTGAGAATTGACCAAACCTGAATCATTGCCAACCCCCACCAACAATCTAAAGAAAAAGGAACATATTCCTTGACCATATTCCAGTCCCTGCTCTTCGGCTTTGGTCAAGTGCATTTTATAAAAATAAAAGCTTTATCCCAGTCTTCAAACTTGCCTGGCCATGGACACTGGGACTGTGAGTCACTCGTTCACTTCATCCTGGACACCCGTGGACACGAATGTTCTCAGAACACAGTCTGGAAGTGCTAGCTCTCATGTTCTATGCATCATTTCTAACAAATGAGGAAGACAAGGCCTCTGTACTGTCTTTGTAGACTCTCGCCTCTGTAGGATATATTACCAAAGTGCTCACAAATAATTAACAGAACCTGCATAATAACTAACCTTGATAATAACCCCCTAGTTATTATTATTATTATTCAACTTTAAACTCTGTTGCTTGAACAATGTACCATACTTATTGACAAGCATTTTAGTTACCAAGTTATCATTTACATTGAATATCAGTTTAAGAAATGGGTCTATTACATTAGGACTTACCCGGTGAGACTAAAGAACATGAATGGTAGAATTCAGGGCCCCATGTTCAATTATTAGCATTCTGTCTTATTTGGAGTTTGGTAGGAGGAGGAGAGTGATAAGAACATGGTGTACGTGTGCACACACCACCGAGGGTGTGAGCATCATGGTTCCCATGATTCTCATTTGCATAATAGTACCTGCCTTCACGTGATCCAAGCAGCCCAGATGTTCACTGATGGATAAACAGACAAAATGTGTGTGCACACAGAATGGGATAGCTACAATTATCATGATTCTTCAGCCTTAGAAAAAAAAGGAGATTCAGAGTCAGGCTATAAAGTGGATGAAATCTGAGTACATTATGTTAAGTGGAATCGGCCACCCACCCAGGAATGAACACTAGATTCGTCTGTATGAGAAGATACTTAGGGTGCTCACATCTGTAGAGACAGAAAGAATTGTGATCACCAAAGTGTGTGTGTGTGGGAATATCCAGTCACCCAGGGATGAACACTAGATTCGTCTGTATGAGAAGATACTTAGGGTGCTCACATCTGTAGAGACAGAAAGAATTGTGATCACTGGAGTTGGGGAAGGGGAAGATAAACAAGAAATTCTTTCCTTGTTTGTTTGTTTGTTTGTTTCAAGAATTGTTGTTTAATAGTTAGAATTTCAGTTTTATTGGAGGCAGAGTCCAGGGTATTGCCCAACGATGTGGATATACTTAATGTTACTTTGCATGTAAAGGTTTACTGTGGCTGGGGCTGTAGTCGGTGGTACTGTGAGTGCTTGCCGTGCGCAAGGCCTTTTCTTGGTGTGATGAGAATTGACCTCCCTCCCGGATGATGAAGATGACATAGCTTGTAGCTCATATGTTGCCTCAATTTAAAAAGCTGAACAAGTGCCATTCAGTACATAGAAAGTCAACTTTTATGGGAGAATTACAAACACAGATCTTAAAATTTTTCTTTATGTTAAAAAAAAGAAAAAGCTACTGCTCTGACTTTGTGGAAAGAGCTCCAGAGGATGCACATGAGACAGCACAAAGGTTCTATATGCTCCTAAATCGCTCATTTAAAATAGTGAAAATGCTAAATTTTACATCTAGTTTAGCACAATTTATTTTAATCTATATGGGCCTATAAGTGTCACAACTCTAGAAAGAAAGGAAAACCTAAGTGTATTTCATTTAAATATTTTTGAATATTTAGTTAGTGGAAATAAATTCGGTGGGTGCACATGTATGTGTGAGTACACAGCAGAGCACACGGTGGGGAGGCATGGGTTTGATTATTTGTTTGTTCTGTTTTAAGACAGCATTTCACACGTCCCAGGCGGGCTTGAAAATGGGTGTGTAACTGAGGATGGCCTTGACCTTCTAATCCTCTTGGTTCCACCTCCTGATGCTGGACTCAAGCTTGTGAGCCACCGCGCCTGATTCTACACGGTACTGGGGACAGGATCCAGGGTTTTCTAGTTTACATGCTGGACAAGCACTCTTCATTGAGGTACATTTCAGGTGGCTCTCATAACACATGCACACACACACATATAACACACACACACACACACACTTTCTGTTTTGTAAGTTGACTGCCCATACTATACCCTTTGAGTTTCTCCTAAACTTCAGAAGATAAAACACATTTGGTATTTCTCTAATACCAATACTAAAGGTGATAGTGTTTCATTGTTTTCCAGTGTGGTAGAGAGCGCCGGTAGTCTCCAACATCCCAGATGTCCTGTTTTTGGATATCTATTAAACAATACCCCTGGATTTCTGTGCACCAGGGAATGCCATGGAACCAGTTCTCACTGGAGTGCCAGCACTCCTCCTCAAGCTGTGGTACCCTTCCCACATGCTTTGTTGTTCTTTTGATGGCCAAGTAGAGTGGATTCCGAAGACTTAGAAGAAGACAGAGCTGAAAGAAGGAACCAGGCAAATGACTGTCAAAAACCAAGTCCCGCTGAGCCCTGTATGGGGACGTGACAAAGATGAGAAATAAGCTTCTGTTGTCATTAGTGTCTGCGAGTCTCATCCAGCACTTAGCCACTCTGGCTAAAACAGCCATAGAAGATGCTACAGAGGCAGGATGTATATTGATAGACCTGGAGCTGGAGGGTCAGGTAGGCAAGAGAAGAGGAAATTATATGTTACATGACTCACAAGTGCAAGTACTTCGTATTGCTTAGAAACCAGGTAGCCAATATGGTTCCATAAACACAGACTATCCCTGGTCAACAAATACCTTAAGGGAAGGGTGCTTTACTGGTTCTTGGACCAGAATGTTAATGCCCTCTTCAGGTCCAGCATAGCAAATGCACCCGAAATCTAAGTGAAAGGTTTCCCAGGGGAAGGTGGAGTAAAACTCAAGGGGAAAGAGAGCTCCTTTTAGAGTTCTTGCTGTTGTTATTTTTGAGGTTTCTTTGTGTATCTTTGGTTGTCCTGGAACTCACTCTGTAGACCAGGTTGGACTCAAACACACAGAGATCCACCTCCCTTTGCCTCCTGAGTGCTGGGATTAAAGGTGTGCCATGCGCCACCACCACCCAGCCCTTTTTGAGTTCTTATTCCACTTAGTTTTAAGTCTCGATATTTAAAACTTATTATTTAGCAATGATTAATGTTGACTCAACAGGTTCTTAGTAGCGCCCCACATAGTGTCTTTGCTGTTCTGCTCCTAGTCTCTTTCCAGGCTTGGGATCTAGGACCGTGACACAGTCTGGACTCCCGTTCGTTAACTTCACTCTGCAGGCTGGAGGTCTAAGACCCGTCTGGGTAACGACCTTTAACACTGATGCTGTCGGTCCTTAATCCTTTCCCATGTAGAAGGACCTCCCAGATTGATGAGTCTTCCATCTCTGCAGCTTTTATGACTCCTGGTCAAAGTCTGCATAACACATTCTTTATGACTCGTCAATAAGTTCACATGAAAATGTAACCTCATCGTGTTACCCATGGTTCCGCCCACTCAGGCCACTGGCCCTGTCGGGTTAACACGGTGTACAGTCTCACTCCCATCTTCCTTACCACTTCCCTGCCTTCGCAGTTTTGGAGAGTCTAGTTCTTTCTCGACTCTTTCAAGGTGTTCCTCCTCTCTTTTTGTCACACTGGGTACCTTACCTCCCTTAAGCTCCAGTCTAGAAGCCACCACCTTGAAGCCGCCTTCTCTGACCCACCCATCTAAAGCAGACTTCCTATTGGTCACCTTTTAAGTCCTCTCACCCTCTGAGCCCACCCCTTCCTCCGGTCATTGCAGCTACAACAACCTTGTCCAGGTGTCCCCCGAGAGCACCTGGCCTCACGTGTTACAGTTCTTGCTTCAGAGTTTCTCTGACGCTGCAGGGGATCTGTACCCTCAAGACCTGGAAATAGGAAATTTACCCAGGGGCCAGCGGGAGCTCACTGATTGGTGTCCATCTCTCTTCCATTGGGTGGGACATTTCTGAGGTTATTCGTCATGGTTTCTTGGTGGGCAAGCAGAAATGCCCTCGTGGCTCACAGCACTGTCCTTGAGTGACCTACTAAATCTTAAATGATTCCTAGTGTTGACATTTCTCCGTTCTTTGTTTTCCTTTTCTTGGCTGTTGTCTTTTGGATCAGCTTACAAAATAAACTACCTGCATGCAATCCTTTGCCAGGCTCCCATGAAAATTTAGGCCCCAAGCATCTCCCTCCCTTATTTAAAGTCACAAGATCTCCATTTTTATGTTGGCACTCACTGAAGCTTATGTTAATTCTATTTATTTCTGTGATTCTATTATGTTTGTATTTCATCTAGACTAGAATGTAAATATCAGGGGCAGGGATCTCATCTATTTTTAACTGTATCTTCACCTCCTACGGTGCAGTTTTGACAGGCATGTTACTGCTAAATTACATAATAATGGATGGATAAATTTAAAAAACGTGCCTTAAGAACGGCACTGATCTTAGGTCCTGAGAAGCCATGTGGCATGCTGGTTCAGAGGAAATGGTTTGGGTTCAACTTTTCTGCTCAAGTCCCGACTCATTTGATCGCTTAGTCCCTATAAGAAGGTTTCCACACTAGACTGGCTGGCTAGCTCCCATTTGTGAAGTGGGGTTGGCAAGAGTATTATTATGATGCTTTTAAAAAAACTACCTATGGCCAAGTGGTGGCGGCACACACTTTTAATTCCAGCACTCGAGAAGCAGAGGCAGGGAATAGCCTGGTCTACAAAGTAAGTTCTAGGACAGCCAGGGATGTTACACATAGAAACCTTGTCTCAAAAAACCACACACATACACACACACACACACACACACGTACACACGTGCGCACACGCACACACACACACAAAAGCTACCTATTAAGAACACTTAAGACAGAGCCTAGTATATGATCACTACCTAGGACAGTTTAGTGCTTTCTTGAATCTCCCCCTTCCTAGAGGCATTAATGGAATTCAGAATCAAATAGTCATATTTTAATATAATATTTAACTGAATATTAATTTTAGGTCTTCCAAATAGGCCATTCCCTTCACCATCTCTCTCAGGAATCCCCAGGTTGAATATCCCTGGAAGAATGATGCATGTCATAGAATCAGATGACTTAAATATATGGTGCTTTAACTATCTTACATGATTTCATCCCTCCTACGATGTTCTGTGGGAATATATTTGAATTAATCAAAGAGTAAAGAAAACAATTGTTAATGGGAAAGATGTTAATTTCCTCCTCCTTCTTCCTCTTCTTGTTATGTCTTTTGAGGGCTCTCTTATTCCTGTACATTGCAGTTAAAGTTGTAAGTTAGAGCCACCGTTTTATGCTCTGAAGTGCTCTTTTAGGGTCTGTAATACCTACTCACTCCATGACCACATGTTACTTTCAGAAACGTTGCTAGGGGGCCTGGAGAGGTGACTCAGTGCTTGGGAGTACTGTCTGCTCTTTCAAAGGGCTTAGGCTTGATTCCTAGAACCCACATGGCAGCTCACAACCACCTATAACTCCAGTTCCTGGGGATCTGATGCCCTCTTCGGTCTTCTGAGGGCGCCAGGCACACATATGGTGCACGCCATACATGCAAGGAAAACAACTGAGCATATAAAGGTTTTAAAAATTAGTGCATTTTTATATCAAGAAAGGCTGCTGGGTGGCTGAGATGTCTTAGTTGGTGAAGCACTTGCAGCATAGAGGATTTAAGTTCAGATCCTGGAACCCACCTAAAAATGTAGGCATGGTTGTGTCTGTAAGCCTGGGAAGGCAGAAGCAGAAGGGTCCCCGGGGCTTGCTGTCCAGCCTATTCAGCCCATCTGATGAGCTCCAGATTCAGTGATAGACCCTGTTCCTGAAAAAAAAATAACCTGGAGAGTGACTGAGGCCAACGCCTGACGTTGACTTTTGGCCCCTACACATAGGTCAGTCACACTCATGTAAACCCCTTGCACACACACGTGTGTGCACACGCATGCATAAAGAAACACTGTTGGAGTGAGGGTTGAGAATAGATACCGTTAATGTCATACATGTGCACCAAAGACTGGGCACACAGCTGCCTTTTCCTCACCCAACCAAGACAAGGCCTCTGCAGGTAGGAGGGCCTCCTGCCCCATCAGGTCTGGCGTTTCTGCAGCACTCTGACAAGGGACTGTGTGCCTCTTTCAAGTCAGAGGACTGTTTCTACTTTAGTTCCACCAAAGCTCCTCTCTTTAGGGTTACCCCAGAGAGGAAAACCCAGCGGGAGTGACTTTTTGAAGCATTTCTGAAAAGCATTCGACTCAAGTAGGGAAAGAAAACAAAATTTGGGTTTTGTCCTGCTCAAAGGTTCAATACAAGACAGAGAGGATTATATTAGTACGTGGGAGGCAGCGATGCTG
The DNA here is from genome assembly GCF_950005125.1 of Chionomys nivalis. Lineage (NCBI taxonomy): Eukaryota > Metazoa > Chordata > Mammalia > Rodentia > Cricetidae > Chionomys > Chionomys nivalis. Next base: position 34,558,638 of record NC_080100.1, on the reverse strand, counting down.
GTGCCTGGATGTTATTCTTGGGCTGTAGAAGCATAGGGAGGGAGGGCCGGGATTCTACTGTCATTGTTCCTTGAGCTCCCCATTTGCAAAATGGCTCACCCACTCCTCTCCTGACTCCCTCTTCACTTTCCCTTCTGACTAATCCCCATTTGCATCAGAGCTAAGGCAGGTGGCCAGGTCCTGTGGGTCAGGCCTGGGTAAGAGAGGTGGCCAGGTCCTGTGGGTCAGGCCTGGGTAAGGGAGGTGGCCAGGTCCTGTGGGTCAGGCCTGGGTAAGGGAGGTGGCCAGGTCCTGTGGGTCAGGCCTGGGTAAGGGAGGTAGCCAGGCAGTGTGACATCTCGTTGGTTCTCATCTCAGTTTGGAAGCTGATAACTCTACAGGAGCTGATTTAGGACTTTACTTCATGTAATCTAGTTCTACCAATGTCTTAGCATCATTTGGGCTCTAGCCCCCTACACACACACACACACACACACACACACACACAATCATCAAGGAAGGTGTATGGTGGCATTAATTACTGAAGCGTGATTTCTGTGCTATTATTTTTCAAGCATATTAGAGTGATACTTAATGCTTTGTTCCTCCAGGCTGGACTTAATCTGACCTCTGTGCATGGAAGGAGCCTCTGTAAACCACAGTAAGGTTCTCTGAAATCCTGTGTGCACATAACTGTAAGGACGGTAGTGTACTCAAATAGCAAGCTACTTCTTCAGGAGTTCCTCTAAACTAGCCCACAGCCATTTTGTTTAGTTATATCCTATGATTGCCTCCGATTCCTTGCCTCGTTGCCATGCCTGTCCATATTGTAGCTTGAAACGGAATTTTAAGAATACCTCAAGGTGTTTTCAAATGAAGCCAGTCAACAGCTTTCGCCGACACCTCCAGTGTGGCGCAGGGACACAAGCCAACACAAGCAAGGAGTGGGAGGTTGGCTGATGGCTCTGGGCACTGAGACCTCACGACTGGTCGGGTGAGGCCGACTGCAAATCAAGCAGTGACATGCAGGGGAGCCAGGGAGGATTCTATCATGTTGCTTCTTGTAGGAGCTCCCTTCACAGGAAAAGCTAAGTCCTGAAGAGGCTGAGCCCTCCTTTGGTGAAAGCCAGGGAAGAAGCTTACCATGGCCAAGGTGGGCTGGGGACCAGAGATGCTGACTCATACCTCCTGCTGAGGTCTCAGAGTGGCAGCAGAACTCGGTGGGCACGTGCTCGCCTGTGTTTGGTGTGAGGAGCTATAACAGACACCTGGCATTAGCCAAGGTATTTATTAGTACACAGGTGGTGCCACTGAAATGAGGGTCTTAAGATGCTAAATAAGAGTGTTTGGTGAGTACTTTATATTGTTGAGAATATGGTATCTTGTTCTGACCAATACTCTTCAGTTAAAGAGAATTGGATCTCTTCTACAGCTATGTGATAATCCTCACCAAGTTACAGATAAAGTACTTAAACCATGCCTAGACCAAAGTTGGAACACAGGAGTGGTTGCTAGCTCTAGGCACACCCCTTGCTGTTCCACAATTCTATAGATTCTTGATGGCTTTCTATGGGAAGCAATCTGCTTTTATGGATTTCTGGCCTCCAAGGGGAACGCTTTGCATGCAGGGCTGGTCACATGTTAATAGACAAGAAACAACTCTTAACCAGAACAAGATTTGATATACAAATATTTTCCTTGTCTTGTCTCTTGGGTGAGCCAGTCTGAGACACGCTCTACATCACTCCATAGGAGTCTCCAAAATGGCTGACCTCTGAATGTTACTGTTAGAAATGACCTTGGGCATATCCTGCCCTGCTTCCTCATCTTCCATGGTTCATTCCTCCGACTTTCCTGACCTTCTGGGATCACCAACTCAACTACAGATGAATATTCAGTATCGGATTCCTGGAAGTCTGAGCTAAATTACTATGGTCCTTGCTGGATACTTCTTTGCTTGTAATGATGTTAGCATGCACCCGAATGCTCCTGCCTGCCCTCACCCTTCCTTTTCCATGCCTCACTTGTTTTCAGTGTCCTCCTCCACATTCACAAAAACACATAAAGATGGATCAAATGCAGACTTCTGTGCCCTTCATAACTAGCTCTTGCACACAGACACACACGCAGAGATTCGCACACACATGTGTGCACACAAATACATACAGAGATCCAAGAAAGCCAAACCACAAAGATGGAGGATGCTGTAGAATGAATCCCTGTCGTGTTTGAAGGCTTGCTATCCTGCCTGACTTCCTTCAGCTTGTTCTGGTTCCCTGGTGGGGACTGCACATATGGCAGAGTGCTTAGAGCTCTGCCTGGGTTCCAACAGCTCGTGAAATCAGAGATAAGCAGTCGGACCTAGGCACAGAGCTCTGTATCCTGTTGTGTGGGATAAGCATTCTCTCTCCGCTTCCTCCCCAGGCAGCTTAGAGGATGGAAATGTTTTCCATGAAGACAGGAAATATCTTCACCACTGCTTTGTGAACTGGGTAGACTTATCCTAAAAGAGCAGGGAGGGCCATTGGGTGAGGAGAGATGTGTGGGCTGGATTTTCAACGAGCAATTAACAATAATGTTCTGTGGCCACACCCTGCAGTTTCACACAAGGGAAAAACAAGACTTGGCGAAATAAGTCTGCGTGGCCTTGTTTAAATGTGTACTCCATCTTGCCTTCTTTAAGCTGTGCTATCATTTCCCTGCTGCAGCTACGGAGGATGATGTGCCAAGAAGCAGAAAGCCCTTCCTTGGCTGGCGTTCAGCGTGCGCCAATTTCAGTCATGACAGTTGAGTTATTAAACGGAAGCAAAACAGTTTGAATTTCAATCAGTGTGGGCTTGAAGCTGTGAGTTACTGGTAAGGAACCTGAACTTGAGACTGCTGGCTCTGCAGTGCATAAATCACTTCGTGCGTGTTTTGGTGACCACGTGCAGTGGTGGGTCACCTTGTATCTGTCAATGCTTTCCCACACAGACGGCAAAGTGTGTCATTTCGTGCCTCCTTGTCTTCCAATGATAACTCATGGCCGGCCGTTCTACCCCATGAATCATTGGTGGAGGGAACTGCCCATCAAAATTGAAGTGAAGAAAAGAAATGAAAACACAGGAGGCGAAATTCCATTCAAATGTCAGTGGAGCTTACAAACACAGCGTGTTGACACGGGGCCATCTCAGCTTCCCCTAAGAACGCAAGGGAACCCAGTGAAGGTGAATGTATGACTATGGGGGGGGGGAATGGAAATGGGTGGCCTAACGGGAGGGACGCCACATTCTCCTCTTTTACCACCACACTAACGGAACCCTTAGTGATAATCCAGGGCATTGAAAGTTAAAACACCAGAAGTGAATCAAAATTTAGACAAGATTGTTGACAGACTAGCATGAAGAAGGTGCCTTTTTTTTGTATTGCAAATTATTTGGCAAAATGGGAGAGCTATCTGTTTTTTTCCCTATGCATTATGAAGTTTGACATTCTCATCAAAGCCCTGTTAGGTCAGGAAAGGCTGATTCTTTAATTTTAAAATTCATTTGTTTGTTTACCATGCTGGGAACCAACCCAAAACCTTGTATGTGAGGTGAGGCTCTGTCATGCCACTGCCCCCAACCCCAACTAGTTATTACTGAGAGCAGAGTAGAGAGCCAAGATCAGGAAACCCAGTCCAGAACAGGGCCACCTCTGGCCCATGTACTCCAGCAGGTGATATTCCCGTGTCTGAGTTATCCAAAGACCAAGGTACCAGGCAGCCAGGGACCAGCTGAAGCACATAGAGCCTATGGCAACCATTCAATGGGACTAGTCCTAAACCTACCGTTTTACTCTGCCCTCATTCCCCAGAAATAAAGATATGGCCTGAAGTCTCCCTTCCTGTCATCTACCTCCAGACTGCCAAGGCTTCTTTACCCATGTGGGATGTCTCTCATCTCCAGGACCTGTGGCCTCAAGATACTTTGCTTCCCAGAGCCAGTCCCTGTTACCTGCTGTGGCTACACGTGACAGACACAGTTACCCACATTAAGAGAACACAGACCGCAATGCTCAAACTATTTTATTACCAAGGAGTGAAACACTCTGGTTCTCACTTTTATCTCTACTCTGCTAAATTGTAGCATGCTAACGTTTCAACCCTAAATATGTTCATTTTCTTTTCTTCATGTCTGCAGAAGCTTTTAATACTCCAACAGGAGTTTCTAACAGTGGTGAAGCAATGGTGATTTCCCCCAGTGACCATTGGGATTGCTTTCTGAGGTGTCTTGTGTAGTCCCTTTTAGGGTTTCGTCTAACAAAGTGAGGACTGCCAAAGATTCCTCACTGAAGATTCTGTCTCCTCTGTTAGGACAGACACATGGAGGCTTTGGAAAATGGATGCCTGGGTTCCCATCTGACCCCAGGTCTTAGCTGTTGCTACTTGCTCCTGGTTCAGATAACTGGTCTACCTAAGGTTCTGCATTCTTATCTGAAGAAATAACAGTACTTACCATGTAGAGTTCTTAGGCAATGGGTGAGAAGCCTCAGGGGATGTGACTCAATTCAGGAAGGAGCTCGTAAAAATGCTCCACAGAGGTGGAGACTCTGTCCTTTTACTCCCTTGCAAGATCCTTGCTTTGAAAACAAAGACCGCATAGAAGTTACTTAGTCACCAGCATAGAAAAGAATGGCCATATGGAACATCCAACAAAGGCCAGAGTCCTTCTGAGATTCCTCTTTTCTCTATTTCAGGATTCCCTACATCTTTGGAAAGTTTCAAGAAATCATGGGGCTTGTTTTACTGAGGTCATTTTTTTCTGTCTTGTTTGCACCTACTCATTAAAGTGGCAGGGTCTCTTGGCAAGTTTAACATTTTACATACAAATAATGAATTCTTACAAATTTATAGAAAAATAGGATTTCAAAAGGAAGGGGGGAAAAAAGAAAAAGAAACCCTACAGTTTCACTGCTATATATATCATCCTGGTGGGTTGGGGATTTTAAATTAAGTCTTTGGAGGTCACCACCTGCTGACTGCAGGTTTATCTTGGTGCTTGCGTAAAAGCCAAACCTATTGCCAAGGAGAACACAATGGCCTTCCATTGCTTCCCTGAAATTACATTACTTATGATATAGAGAGGAATGTAACTGTAAGGCTGGACTTGAATTCCAAAGGGAATGAGTTACAGACTTATCCCCATTCGTCTTCCTCCGAATCACTCTCAACCCCTCAAAGTGGTCTATCTTCCCAGCAATGAAAAAGAGTGCAAACACAGGAAGGTCCCTGGGTGTTGGGCACTCACTCCCCTGGGTTGTCCTCTCTGCAGGTGACAGACATTTGCAGGCCCTTTTCCTCCTGGTAATCTATGTTCCTGGGTTCATTCATCCAATCTTCAGAAGAGAAAATGCTTGCTCCCCTTAGTTCCCAGGGTTTTCTCTCTAATCGCACAAAAGCCTTGCAGGAGATAGGATCTTTGGATTTCATGGACAGGAAAGAGATCTCTAAGTCCAGACGACTCTCCTGAAGCCCCTGCTAGCAGCAAAGACCCATCTGATGACCAGATGTACCTTCTGTCAAGTCCTAGTCTTCGCCTTGTCTGGTTGAGGCTCAACTCCTGGTTCTGAGACAATAAGTTTCTATGCCTTTGAAATACTCAGTAAACAGACTCATAGTAATCACTCGCATGGTTCACAAGATAACCATGCGACTCTCACTGTCCCCTTAGTCACTCCAAGCTTCTCTTGCTGTGGAATAAACCATACTTATCTCTACTCCTTTTTTAAGCGTGTCAAAATTCAAACAAGAGAGCAGATAGCATGGATCAACCCCTTCCAAGTTAAAAAAAAAGGGGGGGTGTTAAACTTTATTCTTTTTCTAACTTCTTGTGTCAAAACACTTACTCACTTCCATTGATCCTGAATTCTTATAGCTACCTTAAATATTTGGAGTTGAAATCCTTCTATAAAACCAATCCTTTCTTGCTTGTAAAAGTTAATATCTGCCTTAGTTGAGGCTCTGGGATGGAAAGGTCATTGTTTTGCAGGTTGATATGGAAAACCTAGCCCATTTCCAAACATTCTTGGGAAAGGAAAAGGGAGGTCTCCTATCAGATGTTTTGGAAGGAAGGTGGCTGTGGCGCGAGCTGGAAGCTCTAGATGGGAACTTTCCAAAAGCACTTTTATTGATTTGTGTTGAATATTCATGAAGTTGAAACTTTCTGTCTCTAATTGCCCAGACTCCCAGACGGGCACACTGCAGCCGATAGCTTTCCTGTGGGTTCAGTGGTGCTGTTTCTGTTGCACTTGGCATTGTGTGTGTACCGAAAACCCCTCCAGAGCCTGGGCATTTGAGGAGCGTTGCCTCCAGGGGCTGTTTACTCTGGACTCTGTCCAGGATGCCAGACATGATGTCTCCTGACAAAAGCAGAAAGACAGCTCACCCACACAGATTGTCTCGCTCAGTAAGCACCTCGCTGGTTGGGTTGGGTTTTGACCCGGGGGTGATCTGGAAGACCCCCGGAACACTTAAAGAGACATGGGCATCTTACTCCTGCTGCCCTCAGAGAAAGGCCTGTAATAGCTTCCAGAGAAGCCAGTAGGCAAGTTTCCTGAGGCAGCTGTGTCCTGAGGAGGTTCCCACAAAGTTCACACGGTTATTTAGGCAGTGACTAGCTGCAGCTACCTGCTCTTCTGAAGCCAGGATTTAATACAAGAGTGCTGCCACCCAGAGAGTTGAAGGGAAGATACTGTCCAGCCCCACTACGGAGCTTTCTAAACAGAAGTGTGTGACAGAGGAGGGGGGTCTTCCTTGTTTAAGAGAAGGAGAGAATGTAGCTACGAGTCAAAACATCAATTAATTGTACAATTGGCTCTGTTTACAAGACCAACAGAGGCCTGCCTTATTTACAGAATAGTAGTTATTACCACAGTACCAACACCAACACCCGGTTCTGGGGCCCTCACTCTGACCCCTAGAACTCAGTTCAGGGTTCTTTCTCCTTCAGCTGTAATAATAGTCACTGCCATGTGAGTTCCACCAACATCTTCAGCCAGAGAGGAAGTTTGTTTTGGCTTATCGTACCCTAAAATGAGGAAAATAGAGCTATTTTTCTTGTTCTTCCTCTGGATTAGGTTTCGGTTTTGAATTAGATGTTATAATTACCTGTGCTCATTTACATGTGGAAAATGCAGCCTCATGTGTTTAACCACAACAGATGATACTCAGAGGTGATCATAAACCATTTCCAGGCTTGCGTCATCTATTTTCTTATGGGATTGCTTCTCTGTGCATGACATGCACTCAGGAATACACGGGACAGTTGGGAAAATTCACTGAAAAGGTGCAGTTTGGAGAAGTCGGGAAAACACTACCCGATAGTAAAGGCAATGGTTGTGTTCAGGAGGGGCACATGTGTGTGAACATTTTCTTACGGGGTCTTACAACATAGATTCAGGCCATTTTGCTTACATCACATTTACACATCCTTGTCACTGTCCTTCAAAGGCAGCCAAGGGCTACTTAAAGCAATGAGCGACATTGTGTTCCAATGAAATGTTATTTACAAAATGGGCAGCTATTCGTAGGCTTACGACTTGCCAACGTTTGAACTATAGTATACGCCATCTGATGCATGCATGCATTTAATGTCACATTTAGTTGGAAATGATGCAAGCAAAAGATTGAAACCAGTCAGGCTATTTAGGACAAGGACATTGAAAGATTCTTGTCCTTGGCCAGAAGCCAAAAATGTCTGTGGTTCTGCCATGGCCAAAGGCCAGGAATGCCAAGAGTGAGGTCTGGCTTCTCATTATCACTCTTCCTCCAAGTGAACACACCTGCCTAGAGGTTATATGAGAGGGTGTGACCAAAACTCCAATCCCTTCTGGTCAACAACTTTGGAACAGGATGTTTGAATTGTCACGGTGGAAATGGATTCTGTCTATTCCTCAATTTCAGTCCATCTCCTAAATTTCAGTCCATTAGGGGTAAATGTCAGGTAGCCAGACAAGGACCCAGTGGTTTGGAGGCCATTGAGAATGGATTGGCATTAGATCCCACCTGTTTCCCTGGTAACACTAGGAAAGTAAACATCAACTTTGCCCCCTGATTAGGCCTTCTGGTCAAAAGAATGGAATGCCTCTGGCCTGGGTGGAGGCATGGCACTCTGATCTGCTCCAGAGATTAAAACATTGCACACTACTGTCTCCTCCCTTAATTCAGATGGATCTGTCAATCACCTGGCCAAGAAGGATGATTTACCCAAGCCATGCCTCCCAAGTGTTGCGTTTAAAGGTGTGTACCACCATACCTTTAACTCACAGAGATCCACCTGCCCCTGCCTCCCAAGTGTTGGGATTAAAGGTGTGTGCCCCCACAACCAACTACTCTCTTTTTTTTTTCTTTTAAGGACTTAACCCTTTTTTTTCTCCCAAGGCTGCATATATTTTTAAAAACACTGTAAACCACTTCGAGGTTTTCTTTGTCTTTGAATCTATCTTTACTGTATATCTCTTTTTTTTTCTGACCACATGAGTCTTTAATTTGCTAAGCAATATGGCTAGGACTGAAGCCGTGGCTTTGACACCTGGATCCAGCTCATTCTCTAGCTTTCTGAGAGTCTAGCCTCATGGCGGAGGTACTGACTGGAGCCATGTTTATTGCCACAACTCTATGGCATTTTAAGGTCCCTGCCACCACCCAAAATTATGCAGTCAGATTTTTATCAACACCATTTAAGTGTTTCATGGCAGGACCTCTTAAAAGAGCTGCAAGGTTTTGCAGCTAAAGCTGAGTCAGGAAGCTTCTCTGAAATGAGAGCGTTTGCCTCTAGAAAGAAATGCCCACCCTAGAAGTGCTGCTATCAATAAGCCATGCTATTCTTTTCTTTCTAGAATTACTTCTCAAGCTCTCTCAGGTTTTATATGGATGCAGCTGTTCACATGGGAGCCATTCTGGCAGAGAAGGGGGCACTTGATGGTTCCTGGCCACCGGGCTAACTTAGGCCCAAAGTAATCACACAGAAACTGTATTAACTAAAACATTGTTTGGCCCATTAGCTCTAACTTCTTACTGGCTAACTCTTACATCTTAATTTAATCTCTTTCTATGAATCTGTGTATTTACCTGCTAAAGTTTCAGTGTGTCTGACTCTGGTCGCTGCATGGCGTCTCTCTCTCTCCACCTTCCTTCTCCCACATTCAGTCCAGTGTTCCCCACCTACCTAAGTTCTGCCCTATCAACAGGCCAAGGCAGTTTCTTTATTCATTAATCAATAAAAGCAACACATAGACAGAAGGACCTCCCACATGCTGCCTTCAGGGAGTAACACTAAGGGTACTCAAAGGAATGAAATCTGGCAAATGGATGTGTTCCACTTTGCAGAATTTGGTAAATTAAAATATGTATACCGCATCATAGACATGTACTCAGGTTTTTAATGGACAACTGCTTTGAGCTCGGAAAAGCATGATTTAGTAATCATGCATTTATTAGAAGTTATGGCCTTCATGGTATTTCTGCACAAATAAAGACAATGGTCCAACATATGTATCTAAGAAAATGAAACTTTTTTGCTTATTATAATATTATAATATATAATATAATTACAGGTATACTAAATAATCCTACAGGTCAGGCAGTTGTAGAAAGGTCAAATCATACTATAAAGGATATGCTGAACAAGCAGAAAGGGATGGAAAATACCCCCAGAAATAGGTTGCATAATGTTTTATTAACCTTGAATTTCTTAATGTTAATAAGAAAGGAACAACAGCAACAGAGAGGCATTGGATAATGGAAAAAAATTCTGAATTGAATCAACCAGTATATTTTAAGGATGTGTTGACTTTACAGTGGAAACCAGGAAATGTGCTATGTTGGGGAAGGGGTTTCTCTCTTGTTTCCACAGGAGAAAAAAAAATTATGGATACCATAAAAATTAATGAAGATTTGCTTTGAAAAGGAGAAACCTCTTGAAAAAAAGAGAAATGACAGCTCATCGACAATGGTAACAATCATACAGGTGGTAAGAAAAGTCATATAGGGTTGGAATAGGGTTCTGCTCTTATCTTTATAGAAAAATATACATCATCAAAAATTCAAGAGACCCTGGATGTTTGAATGCTGACAGAAGGAAAAATAACTATCCACTAATGATTATCTAGAAAAAGGAATATGGATTATGAGACCAGGTACTAGATACACATACAATTAAACAATATATATATATAGTTATGTATATATATAATATATATTAATATGTAGAGCTGGTTTTGGAGTTGGACAATGGCTCTGTACTTCTCTAAATCCAAGCGTGTTTTTTAAAAAAACATTCAGAGTTTCTGTCTCATATCAGGAGCCATCTGGTATGGGACAGAAGGAAGATTTTAGGAAAAATTTCACTTTCTCCATGTCTATTTTATCTATATCATATTCTCCCTTAATGTATGTTTATATGAATGATGTTTAAGTTTTCCACGATGAACAATAGATTTTCCTACAGATCCTTTTCCTGCAGTAATCTTTGAAGTTTCCAGGAGGAAGATGGGGCCCCACAGCAACAACTCCACCTGGTTGACATGACCTTGTGATGCTGATAGCACTACCATAAAACAGGTTTTTTTTGGGGGGGGGGTACCAGCTGTTGAAATGGTGCACCTTCTCATGACATTCTGGCCAGAACTCTACATAAGAACTTTGCGGGGTGGGACCCTATCAATGTTCCTGCCATGAATAGCCTGACTGGTTTCTATCTTTTGCTTGCTTCACTTCCAACTAAATGTGACATCAAATGCATGCATGCATCAGATGGAGCATACTATAAACTTTGGCAAGTCGTAAGTCTATGAATAGTTGCCCATTTTGTAAATAACATTTCATTGGAACACAGTGTCGCTCATTGCTTTAATTAGCCCTTGGCTACCTTTGAAGGACAGTGACAAGGATGAGTAAATATGATGAAAGCAAAATGGCCTGAATCTATGTTGTAAGACCCCATAAGAAAATGTTCACATACATGTGCCCCTATCGACTGCTCGGAAATTGTTTGCAACTAAACTAGACAGGAATTTTGAAACTTAACCATTACTTTACTTTTGCAGGATCCCATTAAGAGACCATCGCTCTCATGACAGTGGGAAGCAATTCTAGAGGATGACGATCCCTATTTAAAAAAAGTTTGTCCTTAGGGTTGGAAACATTATTTAGAGGTTGTTGATTATTACTTGTACTAGATAGAGGGTTGAGGTGAAAACTGTTTGTTCTAAAAAAAGGGAGGGGGATATTAATAGTGGGTAATAGAGTAAATACTTGTGAGCTAGTATTTATGGATAATTTACATTGGTATAGTTCTTGTATGTTGATACAAGTTCAAACTATATTTGTTATTTTGGTTTACATTATTTGTACACCTATACAAAGTTATTCTGTCAGATTGTATATATACATGTTTCTACCTTTGTTTAGGACATTTTATTTATTGATACAACTTTTAGGATATATTTTCATATTGTATTATATATTACTCCTACCGCTGATCAAGATACTTAAAGATTGTTTACACTTTGAGGTCATTTCCTCATTTGTTGCACATTTGTTTACAGATTATTTAATATTCTGACATGAAGTTTTAGTCTTTAAGTTATACAAGTATTAAAATTATAGGTCAATAGTTGTTCATGTTTGTTGTATATACAGTCAGATCAGTTAGGTTCTTTAGATACATAGAGATTGTATTCTGTCTATATAGGTAATCTTCAACCACTTCAGGGATCTGTAGAACATGACATTTAAATAACTTAGGGTTCTACTGACATGAGACACTGTTGTTCTTGACAGCACCAATCTATTCCCGAGAGAATGTTCATCACCAAAGACACTCCACTGGGAGTTTGTTTTCTTCTTGGCACAATTGGCCTTTGGGCAAAGAACTACCCATACCTCAACCACTGACAAAGTACCTGGTATCCAGAAATGGATAAGCAGGACACAAGGAAAAAGACTGCCAAATCTTGCCAAGACAGGGTAAGATGGTTTGGAAAAATTTGCTGCCTCTGGAAATGGTATGTCAGTTATGCTAGGCCTTAGACAAAGTTGGTTGCTTCAACATTGCAAATGAGACTTTGGGTGATTGCTCAGGTAGCTAACTGTCTCAATACATATAATATATAATATATGTGTGATGCTCTAAAAAGTCAATTAAATATTCACTTTGGCTGGGTGCTTTCCAGAAGTTACTCCCAGGTACACAGGAAGAAGGACTGTCTGTGGTTCTAAGAAGAGGGCTTTCTGAGCTTCACAGTGGACTAGAAAGAGATTAACCAAGCCTCCAGGAGCACTAGCAGTTCTGCCAAGGCTGTTCCAGAAGGTGCACTTTTGCCTTCTGAAGTCTCACAAATCACCCCCAGCATAGACCATGCCCATCTTAGATGGTCAAAGGCTAAAGCCACGACTTTACAACTTGAATGCAGCAGGAACCATAAGAACCAAGGTGTCTGGAGCTCATTTATAAGCAACGTTTGCCTTCCCAATGGGCTCTGATCTCCCAAAGATTCTTCTCTCCTGTCTGTGGGAGCACTGCCAAGGCACAGATCTCTAAACTGGGCCAGAGACATTGAAGTTGCTGGCGGCAGCCTCTTATCTCTGGTTCTTCTAAGAATTCTAAGCTTCATTGATGCTTAGTTTTCTTGTCAGGAGTATTCTAAAAGTTACTGTCCATTTTGGGGTTGAGGAAAGCTTTATAGAGTTTTAAAATTTATTCCTTTTAATGTGCATTGTTGTTTTGCATGAATTTGTGTCTGTGTTAGGGTGTTGGATCCTCTGGAACTGGAGTTACAGGCAGTGGTAAGATGTCATGTGGGTGCTGGGAATTGAACCCAGGTCCTCTGGAAGAGTAGCCCATGATCTTAACCTTAACTTCTGAGCCATTTCTCCAGCTTCCTAATTTTTTAGATTTTAATGCAGGTGGCTCCTTCAACTTTTCTGTCATCTAACTGATAAAATGATTGAAAAATGAGTCCAGTACTAATTATTATCTAACACTGAATGTCCTGCATATGCACTGAGGGTTGAGGGTGGGGCATTAAGACATGACTGCCACTTCTTCTCTGAATCCTGTTGGACTGGAAAGGAGTCATTGATGCCATCTCTGCCTTGTGCCTTTTCTTCAGATCAGCCCCTAAGCCCAGCCATGGCCACAACAGTGGTCTTTGAAGGGCCAGTTTAGTCCTGTTGAACCAGGCAATATCACTGTAAACAAAGCAAACAATATCCTGGCAGCCAGAGTTGTGTGAGGTGCCAGGTCTGGGGAGTGATCTTGTCTCCTGTAGTTCATGGGGGTTATAGAGTTCAAGTCTCTCTAGAAATGCTATTTCTCAGGGAGACAAGGATTTAAAAGAATGCAGTTCAGAGAATAGCCCTGCAAAGCAGTGACTTCTATTTTTCTAGAAAGTTCTAGCAGTCGCAATCCTGATGTCAAAATACAGATCCAAAATGATGTGGAAGTGCATGCCGGCAATGGAGGAACTCAAATGGCTGAAGCAAGAGACAGACAAGTTTAAGACCAATCATAAACTTATGCTACCTGATGAGAACCCATCTCAAAATTATAAAAGGAAAAATGCACATCCACGTAAGTCCTTTCCTGCCCTGATAGAGGTTGAGCAGCGTAGGCTGTAGCTGGGTTTATTGGACTGGAGGTTTCCATATTACTTCTCAAAGACATACAAACAGCAAATGATAATGTTAACCCATTGATGGTGGGGAGAGCCATGCTAAATTCATAGCATGAGAAACAAGAAAACAACAAAGAAATACTTTTCAATGGGGTGCATTGAGATGCTTTTCCTTCGTAAGTGGATACCCTGACATAGACGTAAGAGTGCAGGATCTATGTGGGGATAGGACCCATGCCTGTCTCTGACAGCTAGTGTTGAACTGGAAGCTTGTAGGTTCACTGTGGGACTCTGCAGCTCTCTCTGGGTCCCCTGAATCTTCATATGACTTCCATGCCTTCCCTTTCACTATTCTGGTGTACTAGACTGGTTTCTCTAATTAAAGAAAAAAGTTCCTAAGGATTCATATCAGCATGAATTCCTTTTAAAATACATATTTTGTATTATAATAGGAATTTCATTTTATATCTGGTAAACCAAAAAGAGTTCATTGATCTCAAAGAAAGTAAGATACAATAAACCATTTCTGCTGGAGATGGTCTGAACGAGAGCTTCAGAAAGCACACTAGTTAGGGCTCAGTTTAGTCTCCACAGCTGGCTTAGGTCAAGATGGCAGGATGAATAATTTTCACAAAACATTTAGAAGCACTTGAGGGCCAAGAGAACAGAGGAGAAAAGTGGGTAAAGTCACTTGCCACCAAGCCTGACCACCCGAGTTGAATCCCCCAGGATCCACACGGTGTGGTAGAAGGAGAGAACCAAGACTGGAAAGTCATCCTTTGGCCTCCACACCCATACACAAAATAAGTAAATATAACAAAAATATTTGAACTAACAGGTCTAGGGAAATATCTCAGTTGGTAAAGTGTCTGTTTCTCGAGCATGAGAATCTGAGCTCCCATCTCCAGGACCCATGTGAAGGCCAGGCACAGAAGTGCATACCTGCAGCCCTTGCACTGGGTGGCAGTGGGGAAGAGCAGATCCCCGGAGCTTGCTGGAAAGCTGGTCTAGCTAACTGGTGAGTGCTGGGTTCCATGAGAGACCCTGTCTCAAAAAAATGAGGCAAAGAGTGACAAAGGAGGACACCAAATATCAACCTTTAGCCTCAACAAACGTGCATCTACAATACACGGCGGGGGAGGGGGAAGTGGGAAAGGAAGAGAGAGAGAGAGAAAGAGGAGGAGGAGGAGGAGGAGGAAGAGAGAGAGAGAGAGAGAGAGAGAGAGAGAGAGAGAGAGAGAGAGACTATCTTACAGAGTTAGAGGCCAGCAGCCTGAAATTGAAGTGCTGGTAGAGTCGGATCCTTCTGGAAGCTATAAGGGAGAATACACCTCTGCCCTGGATTTTGGCAGCTGTTGTAAATCCTTGGAGCTCCTGGGCTTGTGGCCGAGTGACCCCAGTCTCTGCCTCTCCTCTCCCACATTCTTCCCCTCCTTGTCTTTGTGTCTTGAATCCACCATCACTGTTGTTGTCTAAGAACACCTGCTGTTTGACTGAAACATCCCCTAAACCCATGCCTACAAAGATTTGTTAGCTAAATGAGGCCAGGGGAAGCTAGGACTTGAACACACCATTTTGAAGACTACAATTCAACTTGCTACCAAAAGTATTAGTATGGTATGAGAGCTGATAGACAAAGCCTTTTCTCTATCCCGAACTACAAGTAAAATCCACAAATCAATTCCTTTGTAGGACGGACATTATCCTCATGGAATTTAGTGGTCCCTTAGCTTTCTGTCCCCCATGGGGGTGATTATTGACTATAAAATTAGTTGTATATACAGGCGGCCCTGCCTTGTCTTAGCTGGACCAACCCAGAGGTAAGGCAACCGTAACACATGTGTCAGAGCTTGAGCAGTAACCTACAACTGTGCGGTTGAGGAGAGAGCCCTATGGGGACTTTCTGTGAGGAAGACACAATGCTCACTAGCAGAACAGCGCGGGTCTCTATGGAAATGAACCCATGCCACCTATTGTCCATGTGGCCTTGGGAAAATCTGATGGCGTGATCTGGTTTCTCTCTCTGCAAAGGAGACATAACAATGCCTTCGCTACCTTACCGGGGTGTTGTGTGAATTTGCTGACACCCGTCAAGCTCCCTGAAAGTGAAGAGGCTTACATAAGTGCCTGGTCTTATTCACACAGCAAATGTTCCCTCCTGAGAATAGAGTCATAAGCCGTACCATTGTGCAGCTAGTGGAACGTGTTCAAAAGTTTCCGTTCCCAACGAGCAGATCAAGTTGTGGGTGGCTGTATGGACTGTCTGTGCTTGTGCCAACTTGCATCCCAAACAGGCAGCACAACGGGCTATCTTGTAATGAAAAGCCCTACTGTAAGAGATGGCCAAGCCACGGCATCAGTCACCAGGAGGGTCCTGTGTGGCAGGCCACTCCATACACACCCTTTCTTACCGCGGAACAGCGACAAGGGCAGAAACTGCAGTCCCATGGGAATCTAACATGGCGGCCCTTGAGACACAACTCTCTTCCTCCGGCACACTGAATTCCCAGGATTGAGTGAACTGAGGAAGAGTATAATGTTCCCCCTCCCTTCTTTCCTCCTTTCTTCACTCTACCCCTCCCACCCAGGGAAAGTCAGAGTTGTAAACTAGACAGTGTATTAGGCTTCGGGTTCAGGATGCATTCTCTCTGGGGCCAATTCACTTGGAGGTGTGGGAACTGTCTAGACAGAACACCACTGGCCCACACAGCAGACAGGGAAAGATTGCCTTTCCATCATTGCTGGCCCTGGAAATCCTCCAGGATGTGGGAGGGGGAAATGTATTCTTTTAGGAAGGTCTCGGACTTCCCTTTGGGTATCATGTCTGAAAAGACAGATATTTTCGATCAAATAATGAAAGATTAGCTACTGTATTCGTTACCTCTCTCATTTACTTGATGAAAATGAGATCTCAAAATACTTGATGAAAGCAACTTGAGTAGGGCAGGGCTTATGGCCGACAGGGGACAGTCAATCATGGCGATAGTCCATCATGGCAGAAAGGGGCTGGTGGCAGGGGCACAAAGTCAGCTGCTCACATTGCTTCTGCAGTCAGAAAGTAGAGAGGGAAGAATGAATGTTGGCGGTTCACTCCCTTTCTCCCTTTCATTCAGCTGGGGCTCTACCCTATGTAAGGTGCCATCCATATGTATGGGGTCTTCCCCACCTCAGTTAACAGTCTAGAGACTCCTTCATAGACATGCTCAGAGGTTTGTCTCCAGGGCAACTGACAGTGAAGATTAACCACCATTGCTATTAAAGACAGCACCTTTATTTGTTTTTGGAGCGAAGACTCACTCTGTCACTCATTCTAACTTTAAAGCCCTGATCCTCCTGCCTCAGCCTCCTACGCAGCTGAGATCACACAGCTGGCTCTGTCAATAACAGAGTCACTGAACTGCAAGTGACTTATCTGTTCAACTATTTGAAAAATTTTTAAAAATCGTATGGACAAATGGTCTCTCTCTCTCTCTCTCTCTCTCTCTCTCTCTGTGTGTGCGTGTGTGTGTGTGTGTGTGTGTTTGTCCTTCCTTCCAGGAATAACAATAAGCTCAAATGTTAAAAACAGTTAAAGAGCTTAGGACAAGGAAACCTGGAAAGAGGATCTGCCTTGGTAGTTTCTGTTTGAAGTTGCGCAAATCTTCAATTTTCCTACAAGAGACTCCGGTGAGTACTTCCCAACACTCAGGGTACTTAGTTTCCCTCAGGCTTTACTCCCATATCCATGTTTAATTTTTCTGTCAGGAAATCATTCACTCGGTGAGCAAATGTTGTGTACCAGGCAGTGCGCTAAGTGCGAGAGCTACAGGAAGTGGATGATGTGATCACTGCCTCATGGATCCCTGAACCAAAATGAAGGCATGTTGACAAGTGTCATGACAGAATCAAGGTCTGAGCTGGAATAATTGAAGGGCATTTCAGCATGCCATCTGACCTCAGGCTCAACATCCAAGTTCCCCTTGCTTTTTCTTCCTGGAATATTTTCTGTCCTGTGGCCATAAGAGCCATGCTGGAAGACGGCACCATGGAGGTTCCTCCAAGCTCATCCGGGCTGCAGCCAACTCCAAGAAGATGCCATGCACAAGTAGCAGGCATGGCAGAAGAGAGTTCTGGCTCCTCAGTGTGGCATCATGGCAGAACACATAGAGTCAGGGGACACTGTGGGTACATGTCTGCATGGCTGGACCCATCCACAGGTAATGAAGTAGTTGCTTCAGTTTCTCCATCAGCAAGCCGTCTTAAGACCCACAGAAGAGGACTGGCCTGTGGTGGTCTAGTTCAGAGAAGCTACTTGCCTATGAAGGCTGAGTGTGACTGTGAACCAGAACGGTGTCATGACTCCAACAATATTGGCACCGGCCTTCCTGTAAGCTTCAGCGAGGAAGACACTACTACCTCTGCTGCATTCCTGGAGCCTCAGGAAGCAGCTACCTTTCCTCTTGACTCCAGAAGCCAGGGCGGCCTACCTGGGAGGCGATGGACTGGGATACACAGAAGCCATTAGCAGAGAGGATGATGTGTGTTGCCTTTCTCTAGTTTCACAGCAGACTCTGTTCATCACTAACCTCCCTGCGCATCATCCTCTGCCCAGTTTTGCTCAGGGCACCAGCATGCCCATTTTCTTCCTTAGCTTCTCTCCCTAGTGGTAGCCAATAACACCCCTGAGCCAGTTAGGGGTGGACTCAGTTGGCTTAGAATTTTGAGGAAAGACAGATGGGTGGATGGATGGTTGGAAAGACAGGCAGACTGACAAATAGATTATGTTTGTTAGATAGATGATAAAAAATTAAATATCTGTACCATTCTCCTCCCTTTTCATGTATTAAAGTCAAAAATCTAATGTGCTGATGTTTAGGAGGTGACTAGATGTATGTCAGGCCATGATGGGGTAAGCATTGTATTGGAAGATATAGACTTGCTTCTCAGCTGTAGAAGAGAAGTAGAGGGGTATTGAGGGAGGGAGGGGAGGATAGAAGGAGGAAGAGAGGGAGAGATTGAGAATTTACTCTGACGAGAACACTTGGGATATGGCCAGACACAGTCTGGGTAAAGAGATTTGTCTGTGGGATCCTGATTAGGTGACCTAAACAGCCACCTTGGCAGAACATTGCCAGTCACTGCTGAAGGATTGACAGTGGGCCAGCGAGCGTGAGCAGAGGTCTCTACGCTTCTCAGCTACTTCAGGATGGCTGTTGAAGCATGACTCAGAGAGCTTCAGTAAAGTCAGAAAGTGGCTGCCCAGATCCTGCACTCAGGACCCCACCTGACAAAGCAGCAGAAGGGGGTGGAGTGTGCTCCCGAGAACGGAAGGCATCAGACCAGCAAGGACATTTGATTCTAATTCAGAGGTAATCGCGATACTTGAGCCTTAGTTCCAAGGGCATTTCCCTCTCTAGGATGTGGAATTACTTGGGACTTACCACAGATTTCTTCCCTCTGATTTCTTCACTTTAAGATGAGATTCCTTATCTGGTGTCTTCCTAATAATTTTGAAAGCATATAACATCTGGTTTCATTCTCCCACAGCTGGAGATTACTCCTTTGGGTTAAGAATGCCACGAATCTCATTCACACCTAATTAAGATACTATTTAGATGTAGTTGGTTATAGAACTAGTGCTCCAGTGAGTTAAGGCTTTAGAATCAGTGAGATGAATTGGTGTGTTTCTGTGCAGGAAGGATATGAATGGCATAGGCGGATGCCAGAGGCAGAATGTCTGAGTCTCCCAACCGTTCATATGCGTGATGCTGTCTATTTTGAAGGGTCCTGCAGCATGTTATTTATGAGAGTGGGGCTTAGAGGAAATTATGAGGGTGGGACTTTCATGGTGTTATTAGCGCCCTTATAAAAAGAGAAAGCAGAGCTTTCTCTCTCTCTCTCTCTCTCTCTCTCTCTCTCTCTCCTGCAGAATGAGGACACAGTAAGAAGGTAGGCATCTGCAATCTAGGAGGAGCCCCTCAGCGGGAGCTGAACATATCAGTGGCTATCAGTGGCTGGGTCTTGGGTTTCCTCACCTCCAGAACGATGAAAAATAAATGCCTGTTGTCTGTCAGTCAGCAGTATTCTGGGACGGCAGCACAAGCAATGTCAGTTAAATAGTCATCTTTATTGTCTTTAAAGGAGCAAGTGTAACCTTGTAAGGATGTGACCATTCAACATTGCCGCAGACAATGCAACCTGCAAAGCTCAGGCTGGAGAAGAGGTACCCGAAGAATACACAGAAGAATCTCTTCATGTTTTGAGTACATTCATGGCATTGTGCCAGGCTGCATTCACGTCCGTCCTGAGGCACATGTGGCCTGTGGGCTGCAGGTTGGGTGCACCTGCAGAGAACCTATGGGTTTACAAAGACTCAGACATTGGGACGTAAAATGGCATTACTTGTAACAGTAAAAAAAAAGAAAAACTGAAAATAATCCATAGTTTTATGTTTGGAAAATCAATGTATCCATTCTTTGTAAAACTGTGCCTCCCCTGGAACAAATGAGATCAATCAATATTAGTTGATGTGAAAACATGTTCAGCATACATCGTTAAATGAGGTAAGCAGTACACAATAAACAGTGTACTGTGTACAGTGTACTAGACACAATTCAATACAATTCCCGCATTAAACAGCACCCTTTACCAATAATCACATGCATTTCTATATGTGGAAATATAAATGCATATACATATATATATTTTACACACACATACACAAGTCACACACATATGTACAGCTATGAATGTATATATTTGAGGAAACTGTATACATTCTGGAATTATAAGTGGTCGATGGATAATAAGGTTACTCAGAAGGGAGCAGTATAGGATTAGGGGGCTAGGGAGAGTGTTTTCCTACCTGTACTGTTTTAATTATCAATGAGAATCTATGACTTGCATAATTAAAAGGATTACGGTGAGTTGTGATGAGGAGTGTGGTTGAAACAAAAGGAAAGGAAAATTCTATCAGGATGTTTTGTTTGGCTTTTTTCTCTTCAAGTCTGCTGTTTTACTGGGTTACACTAGGGATGGGGACCTGGAAGTGGAGCTAGTAAAGGCCCCGTCTGTGTCTTGCTGCACAGTGGGCGTGCTGGAGGATACGGGTGTCTGGGTGTGTTGAGAGCTTACGATAATGCTCATTCTTGCTGAGGCACTGACTTTTGCCCATAAAAGGAGGAATTACAACATCAGGCGCAGATCGTTCCCATTTCCAAGCAGCCGCAGAATGTCAACATAGACTGTCAATCACTTGTTCCCCATTCTCTCACAAGCACGCCCTGGAAGCCAGACCAGGCACAGAAAACAGATGCAGGCAGGCACTGTTTTGACAACACTGGATACGCCTGTGATTAGGAGTCAGGATAGCGTAAAAATGATTAATAAGCTTCTGAAAGAACAGGGAGTGCACCTCCAGAAGAGATAATTGGATGGGCGTCCCTGCCGTGTTCACCTTCTACCCAGATTCTGCCACAGGTTTCTTTCCCCCAACAACCCCTGGCTGAGTGTTGGCTGTAACTTCTATTTACCTGTTTATGACAGGGTCTTTCTCTCTATAGCCCAGGCTAGCCTCAGCAGTTTCCCTAATACTGGAGTTACAGGTATTTGGTACCACACCCAGCTTACTATGATGCTCTATTCCTTTCCTTATGCTGGAGTCCAAACATAGGACCTTGTGCTGCTGGACAAGCACTCCACCATGGAGCTGGATCTCTAACATCCTCTGAGCCTCCTTTTTGGAAACCAAAGTTCAAATAGCCCAGGCTGGTCTTGAGCTCATTAGACACAAATGTTCTTGACGTTATGATCGTTATGTGTTCTCTGGAGTGCTGATACAAGCTACCAGGAGCGGGTTATGTATTTAGTGCAGGGAGGGAACCCACGGCTTCCTGCATGCTACTAACTGACATACCTTTCTGATCATGGTTATGTAAGAGGTGTAGAAGGTTCTTGGAACCTGGGCAGAAAGGTCAAAGGATACCAAAAGAAATGTGAAAGTATACTTCCACAATCAAGTAAATAATCCTTAAGTTAGCAATAGAACCATCTTCATAATATTTTTTAAACCAACAGATGAGTGCTCTCTGTGTTTAGCGCACTCCGCAGGATATGGCCGCTAACCAGGTCCCTGCTCAGACCTCAGTTTCAGTCAGCATATAACTCACCACACTTGAATTAAGGTGTCCTGGAGTCACTGTAATTACACCACTGTCTAATTGCCAAGCAGGTGTCTTTTTCCTAGAAATGTATTCTCCCTTGTCAGCAGTCTCAGGAGTAGGCCGCACCGTCTTATCTTGTGACAAAGGAAGAAACTCCAGGCCGGCGAATCAGAAGCCGGGGCTCATTGCCTGGGCCTCCCTAGATATCAGGGTCTGCTGTCCTGGTTCCAGGAATATGGATTCCTTGAATGAGTGTCAAGCTGCAGGCAAGTCCTCCACCAGCCCCACCTCTACTTCAAATCCTCAACCAGAGTGTCTCTGCTTTGATCTCTGTGATAGCAGACTTTTTGAAGAAAGGTTTCAAAAATGAAAAGGAAAATTGTTCAATACTCTCTTTTTCAATAAAAGTCCACTGTGCTCCTAGGATGCAGCCTTTTGCAGTCCAGAGGACCCAGAAATAACATCATTTCCTCATGGAGCTTAACTGTGCCATCCCAGTGAACCTGGCAATCACTAAGACTCCATATCAGATCCAGCATCATGCCTCTCTGAGATACATGGGGCAGGTGTTCTGAGCATGCTCAGAGAAGCTTACATCCACAGAGTGAATTCTCCAGCTGTAACCGCAACAGGACGGACTGACCATCAGAGAACTTCCCAGGGGTGTGTTTTATGGATTAATCTCGGAGTCAATTGTTGACGGTGACCAGTTAAACCTAACACTGTATTCTACATCTGAGTTTTGTTTGTTTGTTGTTTTGCTCTAATAGAATAGTGGAGGATAGACTGGGATGCAGCTCAGGGCCACCGTGTGCCTCACGTATGTGAGGTCGTCAGTTTTATCTTTTGTGACATCAAAGGAAAAGGGACAGAAAAAAGAACTGAGATTGAGCAACTTGTGAAGAAAAGAGATGTATTTCCTGGAGCTCTAAGATCTGGGAAATCCAATTCCAAGGTCAAGAAGTCAACATCTGGTGAGGGCCTTTCCCCTGTGTTACATAATGGTAGAAGGCAGAAAGGAAGAAAGCACACCCTAGAGGGAGGAGGGAGGAAAGGAAGGAGGGAGGGAGGGAAAGAGGGAGGGAGAGAGGAAGGGAGGGAGGGAGGGATGGATGGAGGGAGGGAGGGAGGGAGGGAGGGAGGGAGGGAGGGAGGGAGGGAGAGGAGAGAGTGCTCAGCCTCTCAAAGACTCAAGCTCTTCAACAGTGGCCACTAAACTATCCATGAAGGTAGAACCTTCACAAACTAGCTTTCTCTCATCCCCTCCACAGCAATGCGCATGCGCGTGCATGTGTGTGTTACATTTCCAATATGTGATTGGAGAAACACATTCACAGCACAGCAGTGAAACCATTTGTCTTTGATCTATAAGGTGGGGTAATACTAGTCCCTAGCTCATGCAGGGCTGCCATTGGGATCAAAGTTTTAGACCACTGTCTGGAGCACTGCAGGCTGAATTACACGGTATTAGTCATTACAATGTGTTCTACCTTACATCAGAAGAATATCCTCAGAAGGTTCTACTAAATGGCCAAGAGCAGAATCCATCACTAAGTACCACTAATCTGAACTTCCAAGGACCTCCTCAGTCCTTGGTACAGGCAGACTTGTGCCCTAGAGCAAGGGAGTATGCCCCTGTACTCACTGTAGAGTCAATCAGTAAATACTAAGTCTGTGAACCTGCCTAATGACAGTGAAGGTTCAGAGTGTTTGTGAAGACTGTACTTAGATCCATTGCTGCTTAGATGCAACCTCTTCCTAAGTTGTTTCCAGTGATAAAATAGTTCAAACATGCGAGCAGTAACTTAACAGACACCCGTGCACTATTGAAAGGACAAAATGCTACCCCGGTATATTGCCCAACTTGTCCCAAATTGTGTAAGAGGTGCAATAACTCAAAGGCAACCCAAGCTCTATCCGCATTCCTTTTGCTTTTCTAATAGAACCCCAATTTTGATACAGATGTTTGATATTCCATGTATAGTCTTGTGCCTGCCTACAGCTCACTGTCTTGTGCTACATGTAATTATATTCTCTGGTGGACTTTGCCCCTCCCCAGGTTTGACTCTTGTAGACAGGGCAGTAGTTTGACATGCGCACGAACTCTCTCCCTGTGCACACGAGGAAGAGATGGCTGCTCTCCCTGTGCACACGAGGAAGAGATGGCTTGCACAGCTTCCCTGATGCTGTCTAGTGTTTCCCCACACAGTGGGTCCAGCATAGGCTCCCAACCTACAGCGCATCACCGCTTCTGCTTCCTCACAGATCTGCCAGCTTCGTTCCTGGCTACAGCCCTCTCATGACTTAGAACTGGAACGTTCTTCATATAGTTATTAAGCAACGGCCTTGCTCTTCTGTAAGGTATTACTATCAGTTTCAATTTGAGTTGCTGTCTTTTTCTTGTGAATTTAAAAAAGTTTTACTTTTGTACAGTGTATAAGAATCTTCTTTTAAAATGCATTTTCTTTTCTTTTATCTTTGTGGTATCTTTTTCCCCCCACATAATTTTCAGGAAACTCCTGGTTATCAGTCTTTTCTTTTATGTTTTATGATTTTTGTGCCCAGTATAGAAGAACATTTCCTACCTACTCCATAACCATATTCTTCTATATTTTCTTTATAAAGTTGAATTTTTCCTTTCACATTTAGATCCTACTGTGTCTGGACTTCTTTAATATATGGAGTAAGATGTGAATATGGTTTCATCTTTCCATTCTGTTCCCTTTAAAGTTTCTTTTTCTGTGATTTGAATTTATCCTTTTTATTCTTGTACATTAGATCATTAATAGTAGCCAAATTAGTAAGTTATTAGGTTCCAATTTTGCTTTTATGTGTTATTTTATTTATTTAAGGAATATTTGTAATTTTAGGTTGAACTTGTCTGTGACAGGACTTTATTTGTGGGCCTTCCACAGACTTGGTTGAGATGTTTCACTTCTGCCGTGTGCATCATAGTCCCAAGAACAACCTTGAGTTGTTGTTGAGTAGAACTTCTCAGTTCTGGTTTCTAAGAGCCCATGTGCATAAAAGTAGTCAACCTGAAACTTGTGGACTGGAAACGTGTAAATAGAAAACAGGAAAATTTTGTCTCTTCGAACAACTTTGAGAGACAGACAAGAATCCTGAACTGGGCTTTTTCTCCTGATTAGTGTCTCCAGCGAAGTCCGGTGCCTTTAGACTACCAAGCTGGCGGAACGGTTCCTTTTCCGGCATCATGATAAAGCCCTTTACCCTGCCCCTTCTGTGTAGGCATTAACATTCAAGCTCCAAGAGTACCGTGAACAGAAACTCCTCGTCCCACTCCCCCACCCCACAGCCAATGAACCACAAAAACTCTGAGAGCCTCTGGTCTGGCTTTCTTTCGGTTCCCTTCCTCTTCCAGACACCTAGGAGTTTCCCTGTATTTCCTTAAAGCTGTCCTTGACATTTCAGAGGACTGGTGTTGTCATAATTTATCCTAGAGTTCTAGGAATTTTCAGTGTCGGGATAGGAAGTCTGGATTCAGACAATATGAACAATTCTCCAGAACCATTTCTTGATTTAGTTCATCTTTCATTTGTGTGTATGTGCATTGTAAAAAAAAGTTCACACGTCCTGCATCTGGGAACTTATAGTTCCTGAATCTATTTCAATACACACAAATCTCCCTCATGTCGTGATAGATGTGGGGGGAGGGGGCAGAGTCAGGCCTGGGCGGCTGCTTTGGTAGAAAGGTCAAGAATGAGGTAGAATACTGACAGTCATTTCGGGATATATGTATTCTACCCAGTTTCACTGTGGCGGGAGCATCTAGGACACAAATGTTCACCTCCCTCCCACCTCCCGTAGAAGACTGAGTTAGTATACTGAGGAAGCTTCTTGAGGGAACCAGTGAGAAGATCCAGACTAAGACCAATGTTGAAAAAGCCAACACCGTGACACGGGGCCTCCTGTTGAACCTGACAACCATCAATACTTGAATCTGGCCCTTAGCTCTCAGTTCTACCCCCCAGCTTGGCTCCCACAATGTGGGCAGAGGTGAATTTACACACTGTGAGCCATTTTACTTGCTTGGCGGTCATCTTGTTTTTTTTTTAATTAAGACTAAATAGGAACATTTCATTTGTATCAACGTGGGCTTTGGTAAGTTGGGAAGAACAGGATATTCCTGCTTGAGTGTCTTCCAGTTTCTAAGCCGAAAGGTCTGGATAACTGGGTTTTACAGCGGTTTCTGGATAGGTGAAGCTGACCTAAAAGCCCCCATGACCTGTGCTGCTGAGCATGTGTCCTTCTTATTGACTGTGCATCATGGTAGAATTACGGCCTTTTGTTTACTGTGTCAGTTTTCATGGAACCACAAGAGATATTTATTCTCATATGCTTCCAAGAATGGATCTCTCCCTGCTCTTTGCATCTCTGAGCCTCTCAACTGTGCATGTTCTCCTGAGTCCCCAGGGCTCAGTCAGAGAATAAAGTCTCTGCCAGTTCACTAGGCGCTTAACCAAAGACTGGTGGATTTAAAAATGAATTATTAGCAAAGACAAATGTGGGGGGGGGGTACTTTTTAATTGACCATATTGGAAATTTTCAGATAGTAGAAAGTGAGGTATTTCCACTCCATCTGGCATTACTATTCAAGGTCATGTTCGTCCTTGCTGTGTCCCTTGTCCCTCCTTCTTCCCAGCAGGTTCAAAGACACCTGATCTCATCCCTTCCCTCTTGGAAATTCTGTTCCTGTTCATGGCAGATGGTCTCAGCCTTGCTAGGAGAACAGCACAATGTAGCTGAATGCAGGAGGCAGGAGTGACCTTGACAGAACCCTGCAGTGTGAGCCACAGGGCAACTCATCCAGCACCTGCCTCCATGGCCTCCCCTTACAAAGAGAAAATGGACCCAAGATTCCAAGTCTCAACTTTTACCTGTGAGTTAAGACAAGCAACCATTTCAGAACTCTGTCATCCCTGTCTTCGGCAAAAGAAAGACAAGCAGTCCGTTAGTTGGATTGGACTTGAGAAAACCAGTTCACGGACATGAGACCCGGAAAGGAGATAACTGCATTCATGTGATGGGAGGGTTATTAGAGGAACAGCTTCTAAAATGCATGCTGTGACTGCTGAACAGAAAGGCGACTAACTCAGATTATTACTTCAGAACAAGTGGCTGAGAGACGGACTCTTTGGATGGGAAGATATTGCAATGTGGTTATTTGTACTTAATAACTAAATGCAGCAAAATCAAGGGACATAAAGAGAGGAGACAAATAGCTTTATGAGGGTCAGTTAAGGAAAGGCAAAATAAACAGCTTCTAAGAATAGCTTACTTAGTAATCAAAGTTACTTAAAGTCGTAATGTTGTAATCAGATTCTGCAGTCCAAATTGATCATTCTGCGGTTTAGCTGCAAATGAAACCCTTAAGTGTTCAAGTAGAGTTGCAGCCACCGAACTTTCTGATTGTTTCCAAAGGGTATTTTTATAATTGACTCGGGAGGAGTTTAGTTGTTCTTAGTTGGCCCCTCTCCAAAATGTGAGTTCAAGGTCATCCTGAATGTAACTGTGTGGTGAGAAGAAGCAGAATTTCCAGGGAAGAAGTTAATGGGGAAGTAGGCTGTGCTGGGGATAATGAGGAAGTAGCCTAAGTATCAGCGGCCTTTATTAATTTCTACAAAAGCGTCCCAGCATCCACCCACTTCTGATCCGCCCAGCTGCCATTAGGGTGGTGAGTTTCCATGGCTGGGCTACTGTAGGCAGACAGAAAACACAGCCAGGCCCTAGTGATTTTGAGAAATGATCAAAGGAAAACCAGTTCCCTGCCTCTCCCAACATCACACACACGTAGCCTTCGGGTACAGGAGCATCCGTGTCTGTGTGACGCGCACAGATCTTTCCCTAGGATTCATATTTAAAGAGCATGCAGCCCCAGGAAAAGGCAAGTAGCTTTCTTACCTGCCCTCAAATGATGTGGGTCTGGTCCCGGGGCCTTACATGAACACACAGTAAGTTTGCCAGGGTTAAATAATAAAAGGATAGGCAAGGCAGGGGAGTTTGCCTGGGTTTATGGTTTAATCCATTTACCTGTAATGTTTCCTGAGCAATTAGGGAGAGAAGGTAGCCTCCTTTTCACTCAGCCTGGTGATTGATGAAAATGATTGCCCTATTTTAATCTAAATTAAATGGGGTTGAGGTCTTAGCATGACAGCAGAGCGACAGTTGCCCTTTCAGACTCTGACTTTTAAGTGCTTTCCTGGCTTTCAGAGATACCCAGGGAGTGATTTAGGAAAGCGTAGCCTTGTCAGAACAACATTAGGGCCTCGGGAGGAGGCAGAAGATGTTCACGACTTTTGGGGAAAATGACATGTCAGATGAAGGATGGGAGGACAGAGGCATCTTTCACGATGCCGAGGAAGCAGGAGTTCCACGCAATGTGCCTTGATGAGCACATCACAGGATGGCTGATTGGGCACAGACCAGGTGGACCTCAGTATACAAAGGACATCTTGGGGGTGGGCATTCTTGAATTTTCACCATCTAGTACTGCTCTGTGAATCCTTCAGAGCGTCATCTAAGTCCACCGTCTGAAAATGTTTCTACTTAAGCAGCCGTAGACATGGTATAAACTGACCGACCACATGCCTGTTCCATGGTATAGTCAAGGGGGAGGCTTTCACTGTAGATGTGAGGGAGGGAACAGCCAGAGGCATCTGGAAGAGTCCAGAGACCGAGAGACTGAGCATGGCCAGCAGATTGCACCTGTCCATGAGAGAAGCAGAGGGGGGGAGGGGGTCATAGAGAGAGGGGAAGAGCTAAAGATGAAGACAGAGAAGAGCAGGCAGAAGAGAGAGTGAGCAAAGCCGAAACAGCAGGGTTATACGGAGAATAAGAAGCGGGACTAAGGAAGCTCATGAACTGGAGAAGTTGGGATGGAGATGAGAAAACCCAGGATGCCAGCATAGTCTGTGAAATGCGTAACAGGTACCGCATGATACTAAGGGAACCTGGAGGTCAGCATGGGCTTTGGTGTGCTAATAGACACCGCGGAAAGCCATTAGCACCTTCTGTCGGTGGTAAGGGACCTTGGGTAAGGGGATGATGGCTCTTGTCTAACTGCCAGAATTTGGAAATGAAGTTTCCTTTGGACCTGACAAGTGCGACCTGTTTTTGTCAGGAGCTTGGGGATGGGCCTTGTGCTCACAAAATCAAACCACTGTGGAGCTGAAAGGAACTTACTTTATAAGTGAGGAAGGATCGTGAAGAAAAGTAAGACAACTTCCAAGCTAACAGCCTTCTCAGCTTTGCCTCAGATTCCCTGCCTCCCCCGCAGAGGAGTCTGTCAGGAAAAGGGCAAGTTCTGACCTTCCTCTCCATTCTTTACCCCCACAACCCTTGCTCCTCGAAACCCTCTAAGGCATTTCCAAACCACTGGAGAAAGTCCACTGACTTGGAGCCCCACACAGAAAGAAACCTGAAAAACTCCTAGTTGTGGGAAAACAAACGGCTCCTGGACCAGCCCTTGGGGTGGCAAGGTTCCACCCCAACCTGATGCGGTTCTCTTGGTGACCATTAACTGAGGACCATTAACTAAACAGAGACTTTGTTTATTGAAGAGCTGGTATCTCCCTCTTGCCTTGTGCCCCTAGGCGTAAAGGACCCAAAGCCCAAGCACAGTTTGAGGCACAGTGCTTGCACTGCAGCAAGATGCACACTTTGCTGCATTCCCACTAGGGAGGAGAACTTAGAAATATCTTAGCACTTGGTTGGAATAGTTTGTTTCTTGGTCAAACCATGGTTCTCCTTGTGTTTTTCTCCGATTTTAGTGTGTTTTCAGATTTAAAAGAGGGGAAAAAAGTGAACAAGCCCTTGGGGGCTTAGAAGTATTGTTTATGTTCCTTTAAAACACAGATCTAGGAAAGATAGAATTTCTCTAATGAGAACCAGAGAGCAGGCTGAGTAAGAAGGCCTGCAGGAGCATATAATGTGGGCTCCTCTTCATTCCTTCTGGGATCCCTCCCTCCCCACCCGTCTCCCTCTAGGAAGTGTGGGATTGTTTATCTTGTGCAGTACAGTGGCCTTCATGTAGTGGTGGAGTCATTGATAGGTTCCGTTAACGTTGATTTTAAAATTTTACCTCTGCATCCAAAAGTCGTGACATTTTGGCTTTAAATGGGCAGAGCAGTTGAGAAAAGTCAGATGACTTTCCACAAGCAATTAAATTAGAAGTGTTTTTGCAGGCTGCATTTACGAATGCCACTTTATTTCCCATTTCGCCTCAACATTAACTCTTGGGTTCTCTTGTGTGGACTCTCACATGTTCCGTACTGTGCAGGGGTCTTCTTGGGAGAGCCCATGGGAGCTTCTTGCTGTCTGCCTGGTATGCACACCCTGTTCTCCTGTGTCTTCTTTGCCTCTGTCAACCATGGCTTGTCTCAGCTTGACCCCTACTTTCCCAGTCATTCTCCCAGCTGGAAACCATCTTAGTTAACTCCGCCCACCTTTTAAGTCCCCACTCCTCACCAAAGCTACTGGCTCCCGATGATGTCACCTCTCTCTCCTTTGCGACCTGTGGGTCACTCCTGTGAGATTTCCTGAATACACATTCCAAGAATCCCATTTGCAACACCGTACTTCTCAGTAGCTTCCCCAAGGTGGTGTCAGCAGGGGCTGAGGGCTGTGTCTCCTCTGTCTACACTGCTAACTGGGCGTGGTGGGAATTCTAGTGATGCAAAAGGAAAAGGGTAACCCAAGGTCAGAATGTCTTTGCTTGTCAAAGATGGAAAGCCGCTATTTAAATAATAAGTGAGACTTGGCTTTTGCAGAGACAACCATTCTCATCCACATATGCCGAGTTGTTTCTCCTCTGTATTTCAGCTTGTCTGCAATGGTAAGTTCAGGAAGAGATCTTGAGACTGAAACTCTTTGTAGACCAGGAGGCCCAGGAAGCAGCCAGAGTACAAGACCAGTTCCTCCGTGGGAAACAAAAGGAGAAGCTAGGATGTTCAGGCTGCTAACAGAAACAGGGGAGCCAGGGTGTGAAAGTGTGAGGAGACAGAGGCTGGCTCTTTGGCCGTTTGGTGAGTTACCCTGCACCTTCTGGCCACTGGGAACCCTCTCTCCACATCCTCCTCCCTAGACTAATTTGTGTTTACATTTTTTCACAATTAGCATTTCTAATTTAGGGACTGGAATGCGGAGGGCTTCTCTTCTGGCATTGCTTCCCTGAGGGGTTATTTGAGAGGGCTATAAATAGCAGGATGGGGTCTCTCCTGACCACTACTATTTGATTTTCATCCTGGAGAGGCCAACTGGATCCCTAAATTCCCATATCCTCTGGGATGGTGTCCCAATTTTCCATAAGCCTTTTCTTAGGGGGGCGGGGGAGAAGAAAAGCAAACTAAAGACAGAATGGTTGTGTAAAATACATCGTTTCTTCCCATTGGCTCAGAGCTGAGCTTGAGTTAAAATGTGAATCACCCGTGTGTCCCCAAGGTCCTTTCTGGGACCTTCTCCTTGCCAAGTCCAAAGAAACCTCCTTTCCCCCCAAATTCTGGCACTTAAAGCCAGCATTCCTCAGTAACTTGGGAAGTCAGTTTTTCTCTACCAAAGGAGCCATTTTCCCACGGCTACCTGTAGTGTCGCACCAAGGCTCATGCTGGCCTCCAGGCTCCCTCGGTGTCCCAAGCACCTGTTACACATTTCGGAGTCCATACTGACAGACTGGCTCCTCTCAGCTCTTCCTCACCCCTGACCCCGCCCCCCCAAACTTCTCCAGCCATAACCCTGTTTTTTCATCTACCCTTTCTCTTTTGTCCCTCTCTCTTGGTCCTCTCTTTGTCTTCCTCTCTTGTTCCATCCCCCATGGTCAAGTCCAGCCTGTTGGCCATGTTTAGTCCATTACATTTCTCTCTGCTCTTGACTCCTACAGATGCCTCTGGTTGTTCTCTCCCTCATATCTACAGCAAAATCCTTCAGCCCATACCTTAGAGCATTGTTTTTATGCTGGGCAATAATTAGCCCCTAATGGGCCCAGGACATCAGTAAGATTGTATTATCCATCAGGCACTGAGATAGTCCCAAGGAAAGCCAGAACTGCTAGTGAGGCTAGGCAACAGAATGGCTGGGGTCACCAGAGAACCGGGGCAGAAGCCAGGGTGAAAGCATCAGGTGGCAATGCCAATGACACAGCCAGAGGCAACAGCATTTGGTGGTGGGCTCCAAAGGGACCACTTTTTCTTAAAGATAGCAGTTGAAGACTCAAGAACTAGAGGTTGGTTGAATGATGACATTTTTGTTTCTTGGATTTTGTGACTTTCTTTTTGATATTTGCTGGAAGATATAGTTTGGGGCATATTCTTAGCTGTGGAGTGCCTTTTGTGGTCTCTCTTCTCTTTCACGTAAAAGAATGTAGTTAAACCCTGCATAGGAGAAGGGTTCCTGGGAGTCATTGTTCTGAGATGCAGGGAGGTTAATCAGGTCTCTGGAATGACCTTTCCCTAACAGCTAGCCCTTTATACATCAGTCACAATGTTTCTGGAGGAAGCCAGCAAGTGATGGATGCCCCAGAGCAGGGAGAATACAGAATCTGAGAATGTCGGCCTTGAACCCAACCTTGGGCCCTTGAGACCCTTGAGCATAACCTCTTCCCTGGCCACTGAAACTGATGAAGTGGAGATAAGTGACCCAGTGAAGGTCAGGGCCTGTCTGTGGCAAAGCAGGGACAAGAGCCTAGCTCTGTGCGCCTCTGTCCCTGTTCCTTCCACAGACACAGTTTGTATCAGGAAGACACATGGGGTTTGGGAACCCCCACTTCCTCCCCAACACAGTCCTCTTCCTTCCCACAGCCTCATAAAATGTGGGGTTTGGGGAGCTTTGTGTTTCCTCCTAAGTATTATAATGAGGAAACCAAAGGTTGAACGAATTTGTGACAGCCAGGAGAGAGAAGAGACAAATGGGAAAAACGAGGTGGGTAGAGCTGTCGGTCGGTAAAGTAAGTCAGGCTCTCCATGAATCGTGCACAGCCTTAGTCTTTCCTCCCTGCGGCTTCCTTACAGAGTTTGGGGTTGTTATTTCTGCTCCATTAACTGCAGGTTTGTAAAGTTTCCTGATTCTGCGATGAAATAAATATGAGTATATCTGTGAACAAGGAGAAAGACGAATTAGAGACTAGAAGTGTAATGCTTGTCTAGGTGGATGCTGGGTACTGTCCAGCACAAGAGACGTTACCGTTGGCATTGAGAACAGATTCATTTATTCTGGTGTCCATTTTCCTTGTCTTATACTACAGACTCTCCTTTCAAATCCTACATTTTCTAGGCAAGTCCAGTTATTTCTGTATGTATATGTACAGACAGACATGTGTGTGTTTATACTATGTTATGTGCATGTTTACATGTGTGTTTATACTGTGTGCACTGAAAATATGGCGCCTGGGTTATCTGTACCATATGTACACAGACGGCCCAGTGTATAAAAACACTTGCCGTGAAAGTTGTGAGCACAGAGTTCTGTCTCCAGAATCCACCATGGGGAGGAGGGAGCCCAGCGCTCAGCTGTCTTCCAAACTATACACTTTTGTTGCTGTAAAGAGCAGCCTTCAGCAGCCCAGGGGCTGAAGGGGATCCCCAGAGTCAGAGAACTAATCACTCGACTTATCTGAGGGAGTAAAATTTAATTCTCTGGAGCCAGCAAGGGGGTGCAAAACTTAACTTTCTGGGGCCAGCAAAAAAGAGAAACACACACGCGTGCACGCACACACCCCTCCAACATGTCAGGTGACTAGGTGAATAGTAAACCTTCAGCAGGTCAGAAAAGCTAAAGAGGAGATGCAGAGTAGGACTACTGGACAGACAAACAGACACAAGGACTTTTCTGAGGGCCGGAAGCTTAGTTCTTCATTTTATTGTTCTTTCTGTTGCTTGTTCTACTCTATTCTTTTTGTGTTCTGTTCTTCTACCCTGATGTTTCCCTTCTGTTTATTCTTAATTTTTCCTTGCAGCTTATATACCCCAGTAAAATCTCTCAAGCCATATAGAAATTATAACGTGGTTACATTCTGTTTTCTAAGTGAATGAATACAATGAATACAAGTAAAATAAAAGCATGTTTTCCATATCCTTCACATGACTAAACATTTTACCAATTATGGCTGGAAAAGAAGTTTTCCTAAGAACCCACATACAGTCATACCCTCACAACTTGTTATAGATTAACAGAGTGTAAGCAAGCCAAGTATTTTCTCAGCCAGTTCCTTTGATAGATGGCTGCATTTTGTGGCTACAAAGAAAGAATCACTTTATTATTTATCTCAAAAAGTGATCTTATAAGAAATCTTAAAAGAATCACAAATCTAAGCTTTTATATATGAAAATCTATCAGTCAGCTCTACTTTAAATCCTCAGGGTGTATACCCTCTCATCAATAGTATATATAAAGAAGAGGGCAGAAATGGGTACAAGGAATTAGCCATCACCTTTGATCATCAACCCATCCTAGCAGAAAGGTACATCAATCAGCAATAGTCAGGCTGCCATTGTTCCTGCTCTCTGACCTCCATGAGTTTCTTGTTCAACTATTAAAATAGTGTTTTTATAAACTTTAGATTGTTCTCCAAGATTTTCTACCTCAAAGTCACTAACAAAAACATCTGAACCTAACCCAAAGTCATTGTTTAAAGCTTTGTTTTGGCTATGGTGCACAGAGAAACCTGTGACCATATCTCCCAACATTAAGATTAAAAGACCTTGAGCTATCTTAGCTTCTGGGATTCAGTTGTTTTTCTTAATTATTAACCTAAGTCACAGTTTATATGGCTCCTCAAACTCCTAAGTCCTATCTGTGTGATGCTTCCTTGCTCCTATTTTCTGGCCTCTGCAGCCCCTACTTTATCAGGGATGGGGGCAATACCATATCCTGCCTTTACTTACATTAATTTTCCCACTAAACCAAGCTCTATCACAAACTCTTACTATATTTATTAAAAAACCTCAATCATTAAAATTCTATTTAAGCTAACACTATTATTGTATAAAACCATTGCTTCAGTTGAACAGTACAACTTAAGAGGAAATCACTTTCATAATAATAAACAGGTAAAATTGTCCAATAGAATGGGTTATTTCCATGAGATGATCACACTACATTAAAGGTGGTGAGGATCCCCAAACACCTATTCATACCAAGCCAGATATCAGAGAAAAATGGCTGAGGTGAACAGGTAAAGACACAGAGGTAGCACGAGACATTCTGGAGCTGAAACTCTCAGAACCTTACCTGTCTGAGACTTATCCATCAGTGCTTTGCTTCCTGATTGACCAACCCCCAGAAGCTCAATTGTCACCTGATGCTCCCCTGACACAGCCACCAGAAATACACATGATCCAAGGCATGAATGTGTTATACTGCAACCCCCCCTTGTGTGTCTTCTACACACATAATAATAATAAATACAAGTTAAGAAAACTAGGACTAGTTTAAGACAAATAAGTGGAGCAGAGAGAGAGAGAGAGAGAGAGAGAGAGAGGTGAATAAGTTTGGTGAGAATACAGAGGTATCTATTTGCTGTGTGTTTCTTTGGATTCTTTGTTTTTCAGTGTCTTTCTACATGGGGTGGCCATTTGGATCTTCTTTTTTGTGATTTGTGACTTGTCTTTAAAAGAAAAACAAACAAACAAAGAAACCTTGCCTATTTTTTTCCCTTAAATTTTCTGACTTCTTCTAATTTAAGAGTGCCTTCATATATTCTCCATATTAACCCATTGTTGGCTAAGACATTACAATAAAGTTACCCTAGCAAAGCAAAATGTTTGTAAATTAAAAATACATACGTGAAGAAAACAGCAAACACATAGAAGAAAACACCATTTCAGCAAGCAAGAGAACCTGCGTTCAGAAAGTGGGCATGAAGGTAACTCATCTGCACCTCCAGTGGACACAAAGACAGGTGGATCCTGGGAACTTGGTAGGAGCTGATCTACCAAAAGCAGTGAATTCCAAGTTCAGTGGGAAACCCTATCTCAAAGACACACACACACACACAGACACACACACACAGACACACACACAGACACACACACACACAGACACACACACACAGACACACACACACAGACACACACACACAGACACACACACACAGACACACACACACACACACCATAAAACTTAAAAGGTTATCGAATACAGATGAGGAACAATATTGGGAAGGGAATGAGTTGACTCTTTTGTTTGTTTGTTTTTATTTTGTTTTCTTTTTCTAGGCAGGGCTTCTCTATGTAACAGCCCTGGCTGTCTTGGAACTCGCTCTGTAGACCAGAAAGATTCGGCTGCCTCTCCCAAGTGTTGGGATTAAAGGCATGTACCATCACTGTCTGGCAGGAATGGGTTGGTTCTTAAGGACCTCCTGGAACACATCTGAAAGTCAATCAAGAGCCACCACAGTTTGAGTGATTCTGATGATAAGTCAAGAAGTAAAGCTCTGGGTGTAGGCAGTCCTCCCGTCCCGAGGGACAAGACAAATGTATAAAGGTAAAATAAAATCTGGGGAAGATCCCAAGTCCTTCTCTTTGAGTATAAGAACCTAACAAAAGTAAATATCTCACCCTGTGGTCATTGGGACCCCCATTTCTCTCCTTGTCATTTGCGTCCTTATTATTGGTAAGCATTTGTAGATTGTCTAATCTGGGAGACAGTGAGGCTGTCTTCTCATTTGCTCTCTAATTGGTGTGGAAGTTCCCTTTATTACATCAGGACACAGCTGCCTTGAATAAAGCTGACATTTCAAGAGCCATGGGACCAAGTTCTGCTTCCTGGGGAATGAGATGAACAATGTATTCTACTCTGAAACTTAGGCTTGGGGCATAAGCTTCCCCCACTTCCCCAAGTGTGCAGGCATCTGGAAGACTGGGCAGAGCCCCAGCCGCTGCCAAACATGTGGCTCCTTCTGCCACTTGGCAAGAATGTGGCACCTTATTAAATAGAAACTCAAACCCCAAAGAAAATGGGCCCAAATTAGATTTAAGTCATATGAAACTGATCGTTTTTACAAGTCAAAAGTGACCACGTATCAGCAATTT
This sequence comes from Chionomys nivalis, assembly GCF_950005125.1. NCBI lineage: Eukaryota > Metazoa > Chordata > Mammalia > Rodentia > Cricetidae > Chionomys > Chionomys nivalis. The sequence continues at coordinate 34,521,842 of NC_080100.1, read as the reverse complement.
CACATGAACCATGCCCCTCCATGTATTATTACCTTGCAGGAAATACTTAGACAATCATTTGTCTTCCTCCTGGGAATGTGGGTCCTTGGTCTGGGAGCTTTGTGAGAGCATGAATCCCCCTTTGTCCAATGTTTTTTGTAGAAGCCAGCCATGATAAGCTAAAAAAGAAACAGACCACCCAAGGGAGGTTCTTTGCTTTCAACCATTGTCACCTTCCAGTGTAGGACTCAGTCATTGGTGAGTTTAATAGAGGCCTGAGTCTCAGTAGTTTACCCTGAAGCAATACCTGGTTGCTGGAAGAACCGTGGACTGGGATTGCCCTAGTACCACCCAGGAGCGGACCATCCAAAGAAAATGCCTAGAGTTCCAACTGCTGTGGATTGGACCACCTTCCAGCACACCCTCACCAGGACACCCCTAGACAAGTGTCAGCCAATCAGGGGCCCTGAATCTTGGAGACCCCTCACCTCAACCTTTACTGCCATAGGAACCCAGCTCTAACTGAGCTCGGGCCTCTCTGTTTATTCTGATACATTGAACATGCAGAGAGACCGAGTTTGCAAACTTGCACAAAATAAAGGCTCTTTGCTTTTACATACAGGACCTGGTCTCCTTGTTGGTTTTGGGGTGACTTCACGGATTTGGGCATAACATTTTTAAGTTTCTTCTAAAACATTCTGTAGTTAGTATTGTGAGTTTATAAACAGTTCCCCCATCATGGATGTTGTTCTCCAGCTGTTAGTTCTGAAGCAGCCCTTGGGGCAAGGCAGGATTTTGTTAGTCATTTGAGAGGTGAGGCCAGGAAATATTGCTAAGAGTCTTGGGAAGAGAGCTAGTTAAGGCATAACAGCCAATAAAACATCTAACCCACTGTGGGTGAGGAAGGAGCCAGGCTGGAGCAGCTGGGATCCACCCACCGGAGGAAGCATGGAATAGTCACAGGATGCCGCGGACAAGAGTGACCTTGAACTTTGATCCTTCAGCTTCCACCTCCCACGCGTGGAAATTATAGGGGTTTGCCACCACGCCCAGGGTTTCTTGTGTTCTAGGCCAGGACTACATACTAAGCTACATCCCCAGTCCAGAATTGTGTTTTGTTTTGTTTTAATGAGTGAACATGAAAAACTGAAAGCCTTAAGCTTCATAATAAAGACAAAAAAGAGAAGAGAAAAGAAAAGAAAACTACCACCAACAAAACCCTGCTGCGTTCCGCTCCTCACTGTAGGAAACCTCATCTGTACCCTGTACAATCATAGTTCATAGGCCTGGGTGAGCCAGTGCCAGCGGTTCATTCGCGGGAGCGGGATTTCTCCATCTAACATCTGTAAGGCCTAGCACATGCATTTGAAAATATCAAAAATGCCATAGATGTAGTTATATCCAGCTTACATGGGGCAAAATCAAAACTCACAGCCTGAGGTGGGGGGCAGGTAAACAATGTAACCGTGTGGATTCCAGTGGATTACCTGCAGCCCCAAAGCGGGGTAAACCAAGCGCAACCACTGTGTCCTCAGCAAACCAACACCTGGGACTTGGTCCAAAGGTTCCAAAGCAGCAATTCCAGTTTGGGCACTTTTTCCCAGTGGACCTTAAACAGGCCAGTTCCTCCAGTCAGCAGAGACTAATAAAGGCCTCTCCTCAAGGGCGAACAGAAATCAACTTTGTACAGCCTTAGGAGGCGAAAGCTCCAGTTACAGTCTGCGGGGCTGGAAGTCCTGCAAAACAGCTCAGCCACACCCCCCCCCTCCCCACTCCCTCCCACTCCCCCCCCCTCCCGGTTTAACCAAGAGAGCAAAGGTCAGTGGATAGCAAACCCCGGGCAGTGATCTAATTAACCCACCACCCCACCATTCCGCAGGCCTCGTCCTTAATTGAGACAACAATTCTTTTTCTGTACATAAAATCGAAAAACTCCATCCAGGCTGCCTCTGAAAGTCTGTTGCTGCTGAAAACAACGGAAGCACCCAGTCCTCTGAGTGTGTGTCGCTGTGTGGACGCGCACCTGGGGGTTGTAATAGACGCCAGCGCCGCTCAATTTTTGGCCTGGATTGAAATGCACTCGGGGCAGGGGGCCCCGTTGCTGTCGGCCACAATAATAAACACTGATAAGACACCTCACTTTCCAACTTTGTATCTAGTTTTCCTTTCCAAAGGTGGGGGTCTTCTGCACCTTCTGTAAGAGTCCAGGGTTTTCTGGGAAATGTCACAGTGTTTTTCCTGTTCCACAGACTTGCCTTGTTAATCTGTCTGTGTCAGGAGCCTTTTGATGGACTCCCTGAGGTTTGTGCCTTTTGCTTGCTCTCTTTTGTTGAATGTTAGCTGTTAGATTCCAGAATCCCCACACTCTGTGATGGTCCCTTGCTGTAAAGACTTCTGGGCTTGCTTTCCTTGTGCAAAAACCCCCTTTCACCTGTGTGTGTAGGAAGCCTTGCCAAAGCCATTGTCTGAAGAGACGGAATTTAAATCACGTGTAATCTGTTCCAAGTGGGGCATATTTCATGCCTTGCCGATGGAATGATTTATTTTCTGCCGAGGGATGAAACTGAACCCAGAGACAATCTGGCTCTATTTGAATCATTCACCAAGGGAGACATTGTTTGTTATTCTTGCTCTAGTCCTACACCAACGAGCAAAGTGTCTTGATGTTCATAAGGCTCTAGACCTTCTGTGAACTTCCAGAGGGAAGGGGCCAAGTAAAAAGAGAGCTTTTAAAAAAGAAAGGAAGGAAGGAAGAGAGAGAGAGAGAGGGAGGGAGGGAGGGAGGGAGGGAGGGAGAGAGAGAGAGAGAGAGAGAGAGAGAGAGAGAGAAAGGAAGAAAAGGAAGGAAGGAAAGAAGGAAGGAAGAGAAAAATATCAATAGTAGAGAGTATTTTGTAAAAATTAGCTGTCCCCAGAGTAAGGTTTGCAATTCTTTCAAATGAAGGTGGCTGACCTGCTAGTATCTAAGTTATTAAGACTCAGGGAAAACTGGATGCCACGGAAGGTCCTTAAGATCCCAGGGCTCAGGGGGTTGAGGCAGGAAGATCCTAAATCTGAGGCTAGCCTAGGCTACTCTATCTTTAAAAGAAAATAATTGCAGGCATTGTGGCACATGCCTTAGTCCCAGCACCTGGGAGGCAGAGGCAGGCGGATCTCTGTGAGTTTGAGGCCAGCCTGGTCTACAAAGCAAGTTCTAAGACAGCCAGGGCGACACAGAGAAACCCTATCTTTAAAAATAAAACAAAAGGATCAGGGGAAGATGCTGATTTCCAATAAACTGAGCTTTGTAACAGAGCAGGAAAGTCAACTAATTTCAAGTTTTATTCATTAAAATGTAATCACATCAACCCCCCCCCCCTTCCTTTTCTCCTTCCCACACTTCCCATGCATACCTCCCTCTCAAATTCATGGCTCTATTGCTTTAATAGTTACACACATACACGCATGTGCTCACTCACTGCATTCGACAAACATAGTTCAAGAAATTGCTTTGTGTCGATCATGGGTCTCTGGCATAAAATGGAGACATTACATGGAACAAACAGAAATAACAACGCTGAAAATTTGAGTAATGAAATTAAAGAATTCAGGCTAAAGGCATGGCCTATTGTGTAATAGACACCGAAGGGTTGAGAAATTTCTATGCCCCTTCAAAATTCCACTGGCCCAGGCTACATTTTCTGAAGGAACTGACTCCCCGTGTTTCTCTGAAGTCCTTCCTTCTCAGGTTGGCCAGGTAAATCAACACAATATTTTCAACACAAGTGAAGATGCCAGGTTACCCCATCCACACAGAGGTGCACAGAAATCAAGCAGAGGGGGACTAGGAAGTGGTGTGTGTGTGTGTGTGTGTGTGTGTGTGTGTCTAGTTTCTCCCAGAATTCCCGCCTGAACTTATCTTTCTTCTAATCTACAACACAATTGACTTCTGCAGTCCTTTTTACTTTTTTTGATTTTCCAAGACAGGTGTGTGTATGTGTGTGTAAATTAAGATAGGTGTGTGTGTGTGTGTGTGTGTGTGTGTAGCCTTGGTTGTCCTAGAACTAGCTCTATAAGCCAGGTTGGCCTCCAACCCACAGAGATCTCCTGCCTCTGCCTCCCAAGTGTAGAGATTAAAGGTGTGCACCACCATCACCTGGCTTTGTAGTCCTTTCTTATTGGAGACTTTTTCTACTCCTGGCTCAGTTGAGGTCAAAGTGAAAAGCAGATCATCAAACTGAGATTGTGTACTTGAAGAGGTCTCCTCCTGTTTCTAAAGGTCTCACCTGTGCTCAATGTTGTCCTAATTCTCCATATGAAGAGACAAGTGGGCAATTCAATTGTATTACAAGTTGGAAAACCAAGACTTGGAGAGGTTGTGTGACTTCTTCAAGACGTGTAACAGACACTGAAGGTGTCCAGATCTCCTAGGAGCGTATCTAGGTTCTAGTAATGTATTGTGATCTCCAACATTGTTCTGCCGGGATGCATCCCACCTTTGGAACTCTAAGTCTGGAGTTGTCTCCCGAGGACATTTTCACAGGAATCAGGACAGTTGGACATCGAGGTCTTGAGGATATCCGGCACAGAAACTTGACTCATTGTCTGCTTTTATCCCCACATCAAAATGTCATGAAGTCGCTACTATCATTTCCTATACCCTGCTCATCAGGTGGCTTGTTGTGCTTGAATGCTAGTCTCTGCAGGTGACACACATAAAGGAAATGTGCTCCTAAGTCCCCTGTGGAGGACAGAACTAAAGGCATACTGATGGCTTGCTTACTGCTGGTGCTATGTTGCTCTTGGTTTAACTCTGTCTTGGTATTTCTGAAGCCATAGCCTTGGTCATGAGCCTACCCCCCCCCCCCCCGTGCCCTGTTCCTGAAGTCCATTTATTCCACCCCTGCATGTCGCTGTGTCTTTAGTAAACTTCTCATTTTATAAAGAATGGCATAAATACCATCCATTATAAGCTTCCTGGGAGTGACAATGTGGCTAGATAGTGTGGCATTGTCCCTCTGCATGCTAGGAGTCCAGCCTGATGTTCTAGGTTCCACCCATGAGTCTTGACTGAAGCAGACGGTGCTGGGTGCATGGGAAGGAGATGTAGAAAGAGGCCTCTTTACGAACCCGTCAGGGAACAACTCGTACATAAGTCTGAAAGCCTGGGATACAAAATCACTCGCTGACTGTCAGTGTTGTGCCTGGCCCCATGCCAGATTCTAGATCCGTGAAGATTGACAAAACATTCTCCACCCTCAAGAATTCCATAGTGAGAAAGCCCCATGTAGACTAGCCAGATATTAAAAGTGGATTTTTTTTTTTAACTAAAGTAGAATGCTCAGCCAAGTCCTTTGTGACCTCGAAAAACCCGAGACAAATATTTAGGTGTTTAGGACACTATAATGATACTTTCTAGTCTTCCTTCCTCAATCCTAGATAGAAGTCTTGGGAGTGGGTGGGATCTTCTTAGCAACATATGGTATGGCTAGATGAATTTAGGAGCTAGTTAGGACAGAAACAAAGTTACAGAGAGTTTAAGAATCTGGTCTGTGCAAATACTTCTACATAATCAAGGACAATGAGGAGGAAGCAATTTAAAATATGAAACAGGTAAATAAATGCCCAGTGAGAGGACCTCTGACTGCCCTGGACGGTCCCCAAGCCCGGCTAGCAGTTCTTGCCACATAGCATACACTTGGCAGTTGTAACTGGATGAGAGAAAGCCAGTGGGATTTGAATAATGAACTGCGAAGGGATAAGGCATGAGAAGAAAGGAGCCAGCCATGCGGTGTCTTGGTTTCCCTACTCTCCTGGGACTTTCCTCTCACAGGAACACCCCAAGACTTTCCCAATCGCTTGACAAATGTCACATACCAACTAGAGACCTTATGGGACACAGTGTGAGCTTGCCAAACCTTCAGAACCACTAAAAGATAGCTTTCTATTGACTCCTCTTTTAAGGAAAATACCGCTAATATTTTTCTTTTTTCTTCCACCTTTAAAAACAATTAAGTTTTAGTTTCTAAGTCAGTTTGCTTTCTCTTGTTGTATATACAATTACAGAAGCACCCCAGGGTCATGAAGTATTTAATTAGCTCAAAGACTAGATCTAAAGAGAGATTTTCGTGAAAGAGAACAGCAACAGGGGTCCTGCTACGGGAGGCTGAGCTTGCTTCCCGGATGCAGGCCCAAGGGAACTCAGTTTAGGCACAATTGCTGGAGTGACTATTGGCACACCTGCGATCATTTCTGCTCATCAGTTTCCAGTTTCCTACATCTTAGAAATATATTGTATAATTAGTTGAATTGAGAAAAACAGCTACAACTGGGCAGTGGTGACGCATGCCTTTAATTCCAGCACTGGGGAGACAGAGGCAGGCGGATCTCTGTGAGTTCGAGGCCAGCCTGGGCTACAGAGCAAATTTGAGGACAACCAGGACTGTTACACAGAGAAACCTTGACTAAAAGAAAAAGAAAGAAAGAAGGGAGGGAGAGAAGGAGGGAGGGAGGGAGAGAGGGAAGGAGGGAGAAAAAAAGAAAAACATCTGCAAAACAACAAAATTTCCCATAGTTTTAGAATTGAATGCGGGATCTAGGGGGATAACTCAGTGATTAAGAGTGTTTGTTGTTCATCCAGGGGTAGGAGTTTGGTCCCCAGAACTGTAGAATGGCTCACAACTGTAACTTAAACTCTGGGAGATCTGACACCCTCTTCTGGCCTCTGCAGGTACCTGCCACACATGTAGCATGTGCACACACACACACACATACACACACACACACATGCACACACACACTCTCTCTCTCTCTCTCACACACACACACACACACACAGACGGACAGAGAAAGAGAGAGAATAAATTAGTGTAATAAAAAGTCTTGTGTTCTTTTTGTTGGTCTGACCTGAGTCCTGTATTTTCTTCACAGAGACTTAGGACAAAGCCTACATTAGCCATGCCCAGGGCTCTGTTGCTCACCATAGCTGCCTCGATGCAGACATTAACAACGAAAGTCAACTCATGTAAAATGAGACAGGAAGACCAACAAAGCCCCGTCCCAGCTCTGAGCAGCCTCAGGCTCCCCTACAGGACAGTGGTAACCTCAGTTGGAACCAGAGCAAACCCGGCATCAGCCTGCGACACTGTGCCCTCCCAGCACATCCGCCATCGCTTCCACTGCCCACCACACGTGCCAAAGTCCTGCTGGGCCCCGGGTACATCCTTTGTTACCCATATTGTATACTGATGTCGTATACTTGGGTCTATTGATTTTAACTCCTGATGATATGGTTATACTTACACTGTATTATAAGCAAGAGAAATCTATACTTACTGATTTGGTATTGTGCATGTTCATGGGGGGTCAAAGGTCAACCTCAGGTACTATTTTCAGGTGGCATCATTAGCTTGGAACTCACCAGTCGAGTTGGCAGGACAGCCAGCAAACCCTAGGGTTCCCCAATCTCTGCTTCTCCAATGCCAGAATTACGTATGTGTGCCACCATGTTGGCATCTGTCTCTCTCCCCTGCTAGTACTGGGACCAAACTCAATGCATGCTAGACCAACTCCACCTTGAGCCTTATCACCAACCATTTTATTTTATTTTGAGTCGACATCTGACTAAGAGCCCAGCTTGATCTTGAATTTGTTCTGTAGGAAGGTCTTGACTTTAAAATGCATTTGCTTGAGACTCCCAAGTCTCAACAGGCCTGTTCCACCAGTCCCAGCTCCATCTTTTTATTTCTCAGTTCACACTAGGACTCCGGTCTGATTGTCACAAATGCATTAATTGGAGCTTAAATTCTCATAATCTGCTGCTTCTTTTCTGATCTGGGCATAGGGCAATAGGAGCCGTGTATCTGGTGCCCTTGAATTAGGAACCAGATACACGCTCCCCCCACCAAGAGCCTAAAATAGGACAGAATGAAGAAAGGTGGAAAAACTGAAGAGACACACTGACTTACTTTCATTTTTTAAGCCAGCGCTAAATTATGTGTATACCAGTGGTTCTCAATCTATGGGTCTTTAAAGAAATTACATAAAAATGAGAGGTTTTGAAAATACCCATGTGATTATCTGAGATGCAGTTCAAAAGCCGCATTTCATGGCATTGTGGCTTTACGTAATCATATATATATATATGTAATTATATATAATTGAATATTTCATATATATGTATATACGTATATATGATCGGCAATTTAATAATGCATATAGTGTGTTTTGATTCAGCTCTTTCCCTTTCTAAATTCCTCTTCATCCCTTGCCACCATTATATTTCTTCCCAGTTTCATGCGCCCCCTTCTCTCTCTTTCCCCATGGATTTCACTAGAGTTGCCATGGTATAGGTGTAGCTGCATGGCTATGGACTATCAGTGTGTGCATGAGCTACACAAGATAAGCCAAACAAAATCCCAGTGTGGAGACAGCAGGAGTGGTGGTGGTGGCAGTGGCGACAGTGGCGGTAAGGCTGAGGAGCTACTAGCATGGTGAATTTTTCTAAGTGCCACAAATTAAACACACACTAGATATACAGTCAATAAAGGATTCAAAGAGGACTACTGGCCACCCTGGTTCCCTTGAAAGCTTTTCTATGAAATTTACCTTTTAATTGAACTAGCATTAATCAGCTCTTTTATTTCAGCCTGGTGCTCACGTCCAGGCAGTCTGAGTAGAAGCTATCCCTGGTGAAATCAGTGCACACATCCTTTCCACCCTAGAGCAATGAAACTCCACAGTCGTTCCTCGGTAAAAGTCACTGCAATGAGCAATGTGACTCAGACATGGAGGCCTGCTAGGAACTGCATTGCTCGGGGAGGAGTTACTCTGTTAGACTGGCACTTTCTCTATACAGCTCTAACTTGCCAGGGACAAGAGTAAGCAGAGGCAGTAGCCTTTATGTGTAGGCAGTTCATGCGCTCATGTTAAGATCCTTGCAGTTAGGGCCTTGCTTTAAGCCTCACAATGATTCCTGCCATGGTCAGCAAGACCGGGAGGAGAGCAGGCACGGTGGAGGCCAGACTGGTTTACGTTGGCTGCCCATCCTTTAGACTCCTACCAGAGGCTCTTTGTAGGCCGGGACTGAAAGCTAAAATGAAGGCAGAGTTCAGGTAGAGAAAGTGAGGCCGTGGTGCAAGGAATGCGCCAAAAGCGGTGCAACAAAGAGGAAAATGATCTGGACCCTTCCGGTCAGGCAGATGCCAGTCTGCAGTCTGTGTTTTCCTCAGGCGATGGGAATATGTGTTTGAGGAGCAAATAGTCTTCCCAGGGCATGAGGGAAAAGTTACTGAGAAGAATCTTAAGGATGAGCTCGTTATTCTTCTCAATAAACCAGTCCATAAGTTATTAATGTTCACCAGGGGCTACAGGACCTCCATGGCCTTTGCCTTCGAGTACCGCAGCAGCACTCTAGGTTGGGGGGTGGCGAGCAAGGTGTGGGGGCACTTTTAGTGTTTTCATGCTCCGCTCTGCTAGTCTGGTCCAGCTCTTTGGCAAAGGGAAGGACACCAACTGGGACCTTGCAGTCCCTCGACTCAGCACAAAGCTTCTTTAGATTAGTGCCCACACTAATTTTTATGACATGTCATTCCAGTAAGGGCACTACTGCCTTTCACAGATGGGCTTCCCCCAGATAGCGACTGTTGCTTGGCCCGAGTTGGGATCTGGCTGGATTAGGGAAATCTAAGCTGACAGCTGGTCTTTTTGCTTGAGAGCATAAAGCTCCTGTTGTTGGAGGAAGCTATGGGGGCTGGTCAGGACCCACGGCCAAGTAGGAGGGCTGGCTCTTCCCAGTAGCCAACATTTCCCGGGCTAAGATGACTTTTTTAAAACACAAAGATCGCCCAAGTACAGTTTCACTGTACATGGCCAAGTGAACTCGGGCCCTGCCAAAGAGGCCAGCACAGACGGGAAACTGCCCAGTGGAGCGTGGTGTGGGAACACAGGAACAACTAACGGGAGCCCACCCTGAGGAGGTGGAAATCCCAGATGGTCTCCAACAAGAAGCTTGGCTTCCCTGGAGCAGCCAGTCACTTCTGAGTCTCCTTGGGAAGATTGCTCCACGTTATCAGCACAAATTGAGGACAAGGATTTGGAAGGCTTATTTTCTGGGGAAACGACCTGGATATATCTGGAAATAAAACATCTAATAAAAATGTGTGTGTGCGCGCGCACGTGCGTGCGTGTGTGTGTGTGTGCGAGTGTGTGTGTGTGACTGTACGTGCCTGTGTGTCTGTGCATATGTCTAAGGCACACACTCACTGGTCAATATGCTAAAAGAATAATGTGACCGAACTGATCCAATTCCTCACCACGCTTGGCAAATGGCACCCCTCCTTCTCTGTGTTTATGGAGAGGGTACCGAGGCTTAGGGAGATCAGCTACTCCAGCTACTCTGGAAAGCCTGGCCAGCACGAGTATCAGTGTTTTCCAAATTCTAGGCCATAATCCACTAATTACTGTAAACCCACTTACTGTAAAGCCACTGATAGGCTTTTGCTGGAGTAGAGAAACCAGGGGTGCATACGTTCTACACACGGCACGGGTAGGAACTGCCTCGCTGCGCTTCCGATCCGGATGCTGTGCATCCTGGTTTGCAGCGTGAAACACAGCAGCCTGGCAGAGAACAAGATTGATTCTTATCTGAGTCTAAACTTTGTCGGAAAGAAATTGTGTAGTGTGTATGTTCACTGGTGTCTGCTTCAGTAAGCATTATTCTTTAAAGAACCGACGTGGCTGTTTCGGTTCGTCCTGTCTTATGCCGCACTACGTATGTACGCAGTACACGTACCATGTGTCATATGACTTCATTCTCTTTAAATAAGTCTCCCGTGGATGACATTGGCACTGTTTCTGTTCTTTAAAACTACCGTGCACTCCATGAGCATTCTAGTCTTTTCCTTGTGGCAAACATTCACACAGGCACAGAATTGCTGGGTTATTGGGCCAGTGGGAGTTCGTCATTAGTAGAAATTGTCAGTGCTTTCAAAGGAGTTGAATACTTCAAATAGACCAGTAGTTTAAGTTTTTGTCTTTCTCTGAATGACGGTCCAAAGTTTGAAATCTGCTGACCTGTGTGAAAACTGAAGGAAGGTGTGATCTGCCACAGGGGAAGACAGAGCTGCCTCTGTACCAACATACATACCTTCTCATCCTCCGTTCTTTCCAGGGCCATCTACAACCCTGAGCAAGATGCCTGGGCAGGGTGGGGGTAGAGCTAGGGCTGGGAAGAAGAGCAGTTTCTAACAAGCCTCAAATGGGAGTGTGCCTGGTGGGCTGTTTCCTCTCTCATGGAGGGTCTTGCTCTCAATGTTGAAAGGACCCTCTTAATATACCTGCCTTTCTTTGTTCCCATTGACTCCTGAGTCCCCAGTCTCTGTCACCTGACATCCATCTGGTCACTAAAGCACTGCAAACCTAAAGCTGTCTCCATCCAGAGAGATGTCCAGGAGTAGCACAATCAACTCACATCCCCTCAGAAATGGCTGACTTTGTCTTGAAGGAAAAGGGAACAGGATGCAAGAGAGGTCAGCAGAGCCTACAGCAGAGCCTACAGCCAATCCAGAAAGGACTGTTCTCAGGGGAGAAAAGGAGACAAGCAGAGAAAATATACATAGTTCACAGTGCCAGTAAGGCTCAGGGGTCCAGGAGAGCGCTCTGCAGGTGGCCACGAGGCCTCTCGGGCTATGTACAGTCTCTTGTTGGCACAGAACAGTCCCACAATGAGCCCTGAAGATGGGGCTTTTGCTTCATTCTTGACATACAGACACCAGGAACAGAACTGTGTAGCATGCTGTGAGCAGCCACATATGCAAAGGACTTCCAGTCAGATCAGCCTGTCAATAGCTCTTGACCCATCCGGAGGCCACAGAGAAGGAGGACACAGGGGGCAAGTGAGCTTGGAGTGTATGGGCTGGGAAAGGTGATAGATGCTGTAATCCGCTCTGGCTTCTGCCATCCAGAGAGCCCAGCCCGTCCACTCTACCCATCCCTCCTTTAGCATACACAAAGGCTGTGAACCGAGGGTCCAGATCTTCCATTTATTCTAGGAACTGCATCCTAAATTCCTCCTCTACTGCAATTCTGAACTTAAAATGCTATGTAATTGCTTGGCAAGGGCCCTCTTTATTTACAGCAAAACCTAGATAGACATTATTCAAGATGTGTTAATGCAAACGTGGCATAAAGCATTTTCAAATGGCTATCCAAATTGGGAGATGTTGGAAACATAAACTATATAGAAGGCTTCAGATTTGGCTTAACAATGTTTAAATGTAAAATATTTCACCAATAATTTTATATTGTTCTATGCTGAAGTGATAGAAAACATATCATTAAAGTTCAGTTCTATAATTTTGGTTTCATTTTTAAATATTGTTATCACACAATTCCAAATGGTATATGCATTTGCTAATGCTATCTAAAATCACACCCCCCAAGCCATGTTCAAGTCAAATTCATGAGTCACTGGTGGGAAATAATTTTCTTGGGACTAGTTTCCTCTGCAGTGAGCTAAACTAAAGGTATTTTAACAATTGACATTGTTAAAAACAGATATATTCATATATGTAAAGCAACACCGGGAACTATGCCTGTTATGAAATAAAAGTTTCCTTAAAGTTAGATATTATCATTATAGCATTTCTGGTCCTCTGTAAGGGGAAAGATTCTGTGGAATACTTCCAGACCTGGTCTCCAGGGAAGCTGGGCATAGTGGGAATTCAATCATGTACACCTCTGAGATGGTTACCAGATTAATGGCAAGTCAGGAGTGCCTGCTTTGTGATACAGGAATCCTACTGAGCCCAGATTCATGCTGTCCTTTTATGGTGGGCTAGACACGTATATCTTTTGATAAAACTAGATCATGTCTTATTCTCCCCAACACACAGAATGCTGGAAAGAATTTGCGCTATGGAGTCAATCAGGCCACAGATCAACAGACATTATTCTTAATTAAAATGGTTAGTACGTTTTCCAAAATTTATCACAGCACTGAAGTCTTTTTTTCAAAAGTCATTCTTAATATAGAAGGATATAGAAACATTAAGATGAAAATTGAAATCCATCTTGAACCTAAGAATATTTAATCTAAATCTTACATATAATAGTCTGTTGTGGGTTTTTGTCCCTGAACTGTTGTTTAGACCCTAGCTTTAGGTTACAATGGTGCCTGTTGTTCTCAACTCATTGAAAAACAATTCTGATCTTTTTCCTTTTAAAGTATTCTGTTTCCAAGTGCTTGACTTGGGGTGGGGGCAGGGGAAAGAGAGGGAGAGAGAGAGAGAGAGAGAGAGAGAGAGAGAGAGAGAGAGTCCTATCCTACTGCTATGAACTGGAGACAACCAACTTCCCCTGCTAATGACATGTTATTTACTGTCTAGATGTAGGAAGGAGTAAGGATAGTATTGAAGAGCAAACAAATTCCATGGATTGGAGCCACAGAATTAAGGGGGAAAAAAGGCTATAAACTCTTGCTTTCAGCTAGTAATAGTAAGGTTTTTGTTGAAGGCTAAGAACTGAGTTAAATCACCCAAGTGGGGAAAGAGAAATGCATTTCCATTATTCGCTTTGAACACCAGAGATTTGATTTCTATGTTCTGTTGTTCTGTTGAAAAACCTCTGAATTAACAGGGAACGCCTGTGTGAGGAAGAGAGTCTCCTTCTGAGAGGTTTATAAAGCCTGTGTGTAGCCCCTCACCCGACTCTGGATTTAGCAAATCGCTCTGTGATCTTGGAAAAGCATCTCTGGGGCCTTAATAGCCATGGGCTAATTAACACAACCAGGGAATGTGGCACCTTCCCAGGGTTCCTGAGGCCTTTAACCCACAGCAAGACCCACATTCTATTTCTTTATGTCTCCAAGACCACTAAGTGCTTCTTAGAAGCTCAATTATTTGAGATCTGAACTAAAAGGCAAAACCAGGCAAGGAATATTGACGGGGATACAGTCCCTAAACCTTCAAAAATTCCAATATGTACATTGCATACCAGCTCTGAAAGTGTCAATCACATAGAATTTTGATAGAAACAGGTAAATGACCCTCTAAGGACAGGGAGCAAAGATCTGTGGCGCAGCTGAATTGGAGGTAAAGGGACAACAGAGGTGACACCTTCGGGTGTCACCTCTGTTCGTACGCACAGCTCTGCAATTGCGCTTACCACTCTTTGGTGTCACATAAACGTAACTCAGTCATCGCAGAATCAGGGGTCTCATCCCTACAGCAACAACAACCAAAGAGAAGAGTGTCATAATGAGTTAGTTCATACCTGTGCGTCCTGGTCACGTCATGCTGATGGTTCAAGTGACATATAATATTAAACCACAAACGGAAGCCACACAATAACCGTCCTTGTCAGGATCTGGCCTGAAAATCAGAATATCATGATCAACATGGCATTAATGAAACCATTTGTAGTGACTCCATTAATAAAATAGGGGCCGGCACTGTTGTTGGATTTTGCAGCAAATGGAAGGTACCACCCACAGTCATTGGTTTAAGTGACCTTACAATGTTGCCCCAGGCCTCAGTTCTGCCCTGGTTTTTCCCTGTCCATCAAACCTATCAAAGTTTGGATGACACAGAGCTAGAAGGAATAATATGATAACCAAAAGGATATTTTATTTGGGTCTTGTCTCATTCGGAGCTGGGGACCGTGGAATGATTTTATAAAATTAAATCTAGCCGCGTATAGCGGTGCACACCTTTAATCCCGGCACTTCAGAGGCAGAGGCAGTCAGATCTCTGTGAGTTTGAGGAAAGCCTGGTCTACATCGTGCCCTCCAAGTTGGCTGAGGCTACATATTGAGATCCTGTCTAAAAACAAAATAAGGAAGCAGAAAAGTCCCACCAACATTTTAAAATATAAAGATACACCAAGACGTTTGGAAAGGCTGCTTAGCAAATGCCACTGAGGGTTGTCTACTCTGCAGAGTTGATAGGAAAAAGGCAAACGGATGCTTTTGTTTTGATTGAGGATGACCTTTACATATATTTATTTATGTATATATATATATATATATATATATATATATATATACCATTACATATATTTATTTACATATGTGTGCACATACGCGTGTGCGCAGGGGACAATTTTGTGGCTTTAGTCCTCTCTCAATTTTGGGATTTGAACTAAGGTCACCCTGAACTACTGCGCCATCTTGTAGGCCTACTCCCTATAGCACTGTATATCTGTAATGATAAAAGGCTGGGACTCTAGTGCCGTGGCGAAGTTCCCGCTTACTTTGAATTTACTAAACAGCATCCGGGATGGCGCTTTCCTTCCGGGATAAAGACAAAACACAATGAAAAGAAAGGGACCAGAATGACACACAAGGGAGCAAGGAATAGAAAGAGCAGAGACTAGAGGATCCATTGGCACAAAGAGCCGTCTGCACAGAACCTTCACTGCAGAGATAACAGGAGACGCAGTTGGCCACAGCGCACACTTAGTAGCAGCCAACGCAGAGCAGTGGTGGGCCAGCATTATGGGTGGCCCTGTCTGCCCAGTCAGAGTGACTGTGGCCTCTCTTAACATCCCTTAGCTCTTCCAGCTGGGTGGTTTTAAGGCTTCTGAAGCCCCCGTTGTATAAAACATCTCGTGTTAACTTTTATTTGTTCATATACTTAATCCTTTAGGAACTTTGGCTCGAACTCAAAGCGCTGCATCAACTGGGCCAGGGCTCCACCATGAAGCTGCGCACCAAGCCCTTCCTATACTCTTTGAGGTACGTTTCTTTTGACTAGATGTGTTTTGAAATGATCCAGCAATGGAAAACCAACTCTGTTTGCAAGTGAAGCAAAAGCAGGAGGGATTTTTGGAATCCTTGAAATGAGACAAAAATTTAGTTGCAAGTTGCTTCTAAATGGAATGGGTTTTCTTACCTTGTAAGGAAGTTGTCATTTAACTGTGTATGGCTTTTATTTATAGATTGTTATTTATGAGTACATACAGTTATTATAGATCTTCTATGGACCCATGGTTAGGTATTGTATTTCCGTCACTCTCTTCCATCCTGGGTATGGTACCCACCTCGGGGTAGATGAAATTGGCCTCTGTGTGTCTCAGTGTCTGCAGTGCAAGTGCAAGTGCTAAGCATTCTCTGGATCGTTTAAAATGCACCAATTCGGCAAACTAAAAAAACAAAACAAACAAACAAACAAAAAACCCCTGAACTGTATAGTTCCTTTCTTTGCTGAGGGCTGGGGGAGGGGAGTGGGCATTAAAGGGCAGGTGGGGAGGGGAGTCATGGGAGGAGCTGCAGCTGTCCTCAGATTTCTGTGGCTCCCATTTGCCAAGAAAAGATATGTCCTAATTTGGCTTTTAATTGCAGGTGTGATTGTCCCCAGAGCTGTGCCAGGGACATTACCATGTTAATAGCAGGAAGTGTACTGGGAAAGAGAAGCAAGCTCCTCGTTCCTCCAGCAGCTGAGTCCCCAGTCTCTCTCAAAGGCAGGATTCTAAATATCCTGAAAGGGAAGAACTAGCTGCTGATCTCGGGAAGGGAGTCCTTTTGCGGGTCTTGGGGTGGGAGTGGGGGTGGGGAGTAAGGAGAACAGATTAAGCAGTGGATCAAAATATAAGAGAAAGGCTTGCTCACCAAGTTAAAGAGCAGAAAAGAACCAAAGTAAAATAAAAATAGCTTCAACCCAGAGATCAAGAGGACTATTTTGTGTAAGGGAAGAATAGAAGTGGTCCGCTTACACTCTGCCAAACCACCAGCTTGAAGTACAGCATTGTTGCCAACGGCGGAGGGGCTGAAAGGGTCCATTATTAAGAAGTTAGTGCTTGACAGCGGCCGACTCCACCACAGCAAAATCGCTCCCTTCCAAGAGACGGAGTCCTAGGAGTCTTGGGTTAATTACTCAAATCTTCAAATTATCCTTTGGGGAGCAAAACGGAGCATGCAGAATCCAAAGCAGATCTGGGGCAGAGATTCTGAGAAGGAGGGTTCCTTCTCGTTTTCAAAAATGACCATGTCGATTGCAGAAACCACAAGAGGGGAAAGGGATAAAGAAAACACACCCATGTATCAGGCAGGCACGAAATGGCTGGCAGCTGGACAGCCCTGCGGGGAAAACAAGGTCTGCCCATGTCAGTACTCGGAGCAGGGTTGGCTAAACTTCTAAAACAAGTTGTTTCGAATCGAATTGCCCGAGGAAGAATGGGGGTGCAGAAATGAAGGCACCCGGGTTTTGTTGCAGAAGAATAGTTTCTGTAGACACTGGTTTCTGAAAGAGCTAATGTGCCCAACAAGTCACTTTCCATCTACTGAAATCAAAATGCTACTTGAACGTTGTTTTCTTCTTGCAAATACTTATTTCCTAACTCGACTTCCTATTGTAAGAAATACACTCATTTTGTTGCTGTTTCCATGTGTGCGTCTATGTGTGTGAATGTCTCTGTGTGTGCAAATATGTATTCATGTGTATCCATAGATGTGTGTAAGAAAGTACATGGAAGCCAGAGGTCAACTCAGGTGTCATCCCCCCCCCTCTGTGTGTGTGTGTGTGTGTGCCTATTTGTCTATCTCTGTCTCTGTCTCTCTCCTCTTTTGAAATAGGGCTTTCCTCAGAACCCAGGTCTTATCATTAGTCTAGACAGGTTGGCTAGGAGCCCCAGGAACCCTCCTGTCTCTGCCACCCCAGCACAGCAATTATAGGCCCTGTCCATCACCTCCAGCATCTTTACATGGATTCAGGGAATGAAATTCAGGTTCCTGTTCTTGCACCATACATTCAACATCACCAAAATTCTCATCTTTTCCCACTTTTTTCTCATAAGCCCTGGCTGTAAGAGGTTCCCAGAACTTTCTGCAAGAAATGTTTCTCAAGCAAAGATCCTAGGCATATTCCTGAATGTGAGAGAGCTCTATAAATTACAAAAGGAACTTAAAAAAATTTTAAACCCAGTGTTTTGGTTATGATGATGATGACTTGAAATTTTATTTTTATCCATCAGAAAGATGACAGTACCTTTTGCAGTAGAGGTTTATCATTGTGCAGCCATCTTTACGGAGAAAGGCTTCAGTTTCTCAAATAAGGGTACGTCAATTTACTTTCAGGGACAGGAAAAAAGAGTCTTTCCTTCAAGGACTCTTAGGGTTTACAAAGTCTTTGAAAATTGGCTACAAGGAGAGTAATATGTTTCCCAACCGACAGATGCTCAAATTCATCAATCTTCTAATTCAGAAGCAAATCAATCAGGTCCACTGATAAGGACTTTGAAAGAATTCTAAGGATTAGAGCAGTAAGTGCCTGATAAATCTTAGATTTGATGGGCTGTAAGTTAAGTTAAAATGTAGATACCTAAATATCAATGTTAATATCTTTAGGTTTGTGTGTTTTAGCACTGGGGAGTCAACCTAAGGTTGCATACATGCTACATGAGTATACTACCACCTACTTTTCATTTGGAGACAAGGTTTCATTAAGTTGCCCAAGCAAGTCTTGAACTCTTCCTGTGGTCCAGCCTGTCCTTGAACTTCCAACACTAGTTCAACCTCCCTAGCAGATGGGATTATAAACCTGTGCCATTAGGCTGAGGTGTTTAGTTTTATTATTGTTGTTTAGCTCTCATTATCTCCCAATGAAGACACTTGATTCTCTTCGTTTCTACTGTATAAGAGTAACCTGAGGGATGCTGTAGACATGGATACAGGGTTGGCGAGGGTCTCAGAGCAAATTAATCTCTGATCAATGTCATCATGTATGCTCACATTGTTAAAGAGCTGAAACACCCCACCGCCAAAGTTTCTAACATTTCCCAGCTGAAAACTCCATACCCACTAACCCCACCACCCAGTCTCCAGTTCCTGGCAACCACTTCTCTATGCCTTGTCTCTGAATATAACCGTCTGTCCATCATTCTCAGATGATGCTCTGAGCCTTCCAATCAGGTAAAGGAGGAGAACCATATGCCCTCTACTTTGATCTTCTATGAGTTACCTAAATCACGGTTTCTGGGTGTAGTTTGTTGGCACATCCCAAACGTCTCCCACCACTGCTCCTTAAAATCCTTTGTTGTGCCAACCAGGAGGAACAATTTACTTGCAAGGTTGCAATGCCTCAAGGAAGGTGACTCACAGGAGAAGTGCACTGCATGCTGCACAAACAACAACCAAAAAATGCAGCTGTGTTTCCTAGGACCGTGGAGCAGTTATTTCGGCTCCTCTGTGCTCCGCGCACCGACGATTCACCTTCGCTGTTTGTCTCAGCAGACCTCATGGGAATGGGACAACGAGAGCGACACAAAGAATCGCTGGATTGAGAGATTGGTCCTTATGGTGACATCCGGGCCCAAGCCGCGTCTCTATTACCACAGGAGCCTGTGCAAACCGTGCAATGAAGTACAAGGGTCTTGATGGGCTGACCCTGGCCCCCACTGGGAGCTGACCCTGCCCCTCATGGGGGAGGAAGAGCATCGGAGAGCTGGCTCCACCCCCACCCGAAGGAGTGGTCCAGTGGCCCAGACAGACCCACCAGGCACAGATTCAGGGCTTTGAGTTGGCCTACCCCAGCGTCTGCCCCCTCTATGTCCTGGTAGAGCAGGTGAAGCTGCAGGATCTCCATGACTTGGGGCAACAGCAAAAAATCCAGTAGGAGTTTCGGTGAGGGTCCAGTGGTGATGATGTGCCACAGGCCAGAGGCCTCGAAGCTGACCAACAACACACTACACAATGCACATTTGCCAGTGAAGCTGCGCCCACAAAGGGGTACACTGCACCTTACACAGCAGCTCCCAGTGCCACCAGGACAAATGAAGAGGTGACAGACTGAAGAGGTTTTTTGGTTTTGTTTTTTGTTTGTTTTTAGTTGATATCTTTGTATTTTTGTTTGTTTTGTGTTTTGTTTATTTTAGTCTTTGTTTTTGTTTTATTTTTAATAATTTCGGGGAGTTTTCAGGGGCTGTAGGGGTGAGGGGCAGTTATGGAGGGACTAGGAGATTGGGGGATTGGAGTGCATGATGTGAAATTTCTAAAGAATCAATTGAATGTGTGTGTGTGTGTGTGTGTGCGTGTGTGCGTGTGTGTGTGTGTGTGTGTGTGTGTATTTATATGGAAAGGGGAGGGAGACTGGCCCTTGCATCTAAAGCTCTGCCAGACCCTGATTCTTCTACCCAGACTAGGGTACCCTAAAATATATGTCTAATTTCCCTCCATCACCGAAAGATCTCGCTATGGTTGTTTCTACGTGCACCCAGACCAGATGTGTGCACCCAAGGATGAGAGGCTGCAATTACTTCCTGCCCATCCATAGAAGGGTATTCTTCTTAGACTCAGATCCTGGTGTTTTGTTCATCCAACCAATTGCCCTGCCCTGTAAGAGGTGATACTTCTTGCTTTGCTATTTTGTTACCTCTGTTACAACAGTAGTGAAGGTCTTTGTTATACTTCTGCATTCTGACCTAAGGTAGAAGTCACAAAGGAAGTAGATCTTTACTAAAATAGATGTCTCTGCCCTGGGACATGCCACTGTTTCAAACATGCTCTTTTGGAAAGGTCATCTGCTTCCAATAGAAACATTATCTGTATACCCATTCTAAGTATTATCTGCTACAGTGTTCTCTTGTCTGGTTGTGTCTGGTTGTAGCCCAGGACATTTCTATCTGGATATTGTTTGTCTCCTGGTGGTTTACAAGAGGAGCCTTAGTTCCCAGCCTTACAATGTGAGATGGAAGGGGACAGGAAGGGGTGAGGTTTAACGGGAGGCTATGAGCTTATGGGGACAACATCCTTTGGAAGGATTAATGCCCATCAGACATCAGGAAAGGGGCTATCACGATGCAAGGCCACCCCATATTAGGATTCTCCCACTCCTACTGCTCACAACTCTCAATGCACCCCTGCTGTGTGATCTCACCCACCATGTGATCATGATCCCACCACCACCACCACAGATGGCACTTCCTGAGCTTGAGCTTTTTGTCCTCCAAAATTGTGAGCCGAAATAAGCTTACTTGGTTTATTTATAAAGAATGGGCAACAGATTCAAGAAGACAATTTTCAAAAGAAATACAAATGGCCAATAGAGGATAGTGAAAGTTTTTGACATCCTTAGCTGATAGAGAAGTGTAAATTCAAACTGCTTTGAGAATCCACCTCCTCCTAGTGGGAATGACTATCAGGAAAACAAACGATAACAAATGCTATCTAGGTGTGATGGAAGAGAGACGCTTATTCACTTCTGGTGGGAATGTTGACTGGTATAGCCACTGTAAAAATCAGCATGGAAGTTTCTTAATAAACAAAAAATAGAGCTATCATATGACCTAGTTATATCAGTTACTTCTTTATTGCTGTGACGAAATACCATGACCAAGACAGCTTAGAGAAGAAAGAACTTACTGGGGCCGAGGGTCCATGACGGTGGAGCAGGAGGCTGGAGCCGCAGCTGAGAGCTCACATCTCAAATCACCAACAGAATCCAGAAAGTGTGCACTCAAGATGATGCTAGTCTTGTAAAACCTCAAAGCCTACCCCGTTGGAGTAAATCCTCCAACAAGTTTACCTCCTGACCGTCTCCAGATAGATTCCAGCTGGGGACCAAGTATTCAAATGCCCCAGGTTTGTGGGGCTAGCTCCTTCAAATCACCACACCAGATAATGCCACTCCTGGCATATGTCTAAAGGACTCCAGGTCCCGCCATAATGACTTGTAGATGTCCATCAGTAGGTAAGCAGATAAAGAAAACGGGGACACATAGACACAATAGGATTTTATTGAGCCATAAAGAGGGATAAAATTATAAAATCTGTGTGAAAATGAGTAGGATTGGAAAGTATTATGTCAAGTGAAATAAGAAAGAAAAAAAATACCGTATTTTTTTCTCATGTGTAAACAGGATTTAAAGGTTCATTAGTTGTCTGTGAATGCATGCTCACCTGTGTGTGCTTGTGTGTCTATACCGGTGTGAATGTGCATTTGCATGTGCATGTGTGTATGTGTGCCTGCATCTGTGTGTGTGTTTTGTGTGTGCATGTGTGAAGAAATCAGAAAAGGAACCATGGGAGGGTAAGAAAAACCATATTATCGGAGGGATGGGGGTGGGGAGAGGATCACAGAATGCATGTGATATGGACACAGGAATGCTTTTGGGGGAAGGAAAGTGACCAAGAAGAAGGGGACAAGGGTTTGGGGAGAGGGCATTGGAGGAGGGAGCAAATATGAATAAATAAGTCTTTAAACATGCAACTAAGCTGTTGTTCTGTATGCTAACTTAAAGCAACAACAATACCACTACAGTTTGAATAGAATGTCCTCCCAAAATTCATATGTCAAAAAGCAGACCTCATCATGAATTGGGTTGGGGATGGGGGCATGGGAAGGGTTGGAGGCAAAAAAAGAAGGGAAATGGTATGATTATGTTTTCAATTTAAAATTGCAAATAAAGATAAAAACACAGGTTTCAGTTTCCCCATTTCTAGGATTAGAAAGTGGGACATTTGTGTCGTGAGTTCTATTACCTCATGCACGGGATAGTACCCTCCTCTTGGCCTCTTCCACATGTGATGTCACAGCCGTGGGTACCATGGATGAAGCACACAACAAGCCTACACCAGGCACTGACTCTGCCTGTGCCTTGACTTTGACTATGTAGCTTGAAGAACTGTGAGCGATAAACTTGTGCCATTAGCCAATCATAGCAGCCCAAATAGACTGAGGGAAATATTATTTCTGTTCAAATAAACAAAACATTTTAACATTGAGGCAGTAACACTATGATACCCTCATGATTTTTCCTCCCATTCAAAAATAAAATATGATATAATAAAGCTTGGGGAAATTTCTCAATAATAGATGTTTAAGAAACCTGTTCTTCATACTGGGTCGCCTTGTCCAGCCTTAATACATGAAGAGTTTCTTAGTCTTATTGCAACTTGATATGCCATGTTTTGTTGAAGGGGCAGGAAGGTCTGCCCTTTCTAAATAGGAATCAGGGAGGATGGATCCCCTGAGGGCAGAGGGCAGGTTGAGGGCGGGGACTGGGAAGAGACGAAGGAGGGGAAATTGCAGCCAGATGTAAAATAAACAAATTTATTTAAAAAAAGAAAGAAAAGAAACCCCACAGAGACGCCAGGGAAGAGCCCTGCATTCTTAATATTGTAAAGATTTTGTCACAATCTGTCATAGGCTCCCTTTTCTTGCATGACTCCTTGGTTCTACTGTGGCATGATTACTCTCTCAACAGTCAAACAGCAATTCTTCCAAGACTGCGTCCTGACTTTGTATTCTATAAGGCACACATGCACACCTTCTCACACGGGCCAGGGGCAGTCTTTCAGTGCCAGGACGCTGCAGCTGGCCCTGGCTCAGGTCCACAGTGGAATGCGACCACGTCAGCAGGATCTTGCTGCTGCCGCCTTGTGATGGAGTGAGTGTGAAGGACCGAGGCAAGCTTGAAGCTGAAACCTGACTGAAGTCTGCCACGGTTCTCCTTGTGGAACAGGAGATTCTGAGAACATCTCTAAATAAGGAGAAGTCTTCCAAGGCCACAGATCTTTGGGAAACGCTCGCCCACTCTTGACGATCTGCAACGAACATTCACACAACTGTTTAGTGTAACTGGGTGATATTTTTTCTTTCAGCCAAACAATTCTCAGTATGATCCAGGTGTACATTTTTCTTGTTTTGAAAGTACTGGAATTTATTTACATTAACCTGAAAAACTCTAAGCGGGAAATCATGGAGAGTGAGCACATGTGTGTTCACACAAGACCGTGTCACACCTGAGAGTGCCCTTCAGTCAGGCACGGGAGTAGACTCGGAGTAGAAGATGAGATCTGCTCAGCTGTGGTTTAGGTGCTGGGTGCTGAGTGATCCCCAGAGGCTCTTATGCTAAAGGGTTGCCTGCTGGGTGGTACCCCTGGAAGAGGGACCCTTTGAAAAGGAGAGCTGGTTCAAGGTTTTGTATCATCAGCTATAAACCTTCAACAGAGATCATGGAGCCACAATCCTCTCTTCTTTTCTGGCTTTCTGACCACAATGTAGGCAAGTTAACTGCACCCCATTTTCCCGCCATGATGTGGTCACAGACCCAAGGTCACATAGCCAACTGTTCATGGACTGGAACCATTAAAACTCTGATAACAAACAAGCTTTTCTTATTGTTTGTTTGTTTATAAGCTAATTACTTTAGGTAATATGCTATATTAGTAGAAATCAACACCAAATATGTATATATTGCTAAAACAGGCTGCAGCCCCTGAAGTTTGTCCCATCTCTTTTCTTCACAGTTAGCCCAGGTCACATAAACTTGGAGCCCTGTTTTGCTGAGATGTAGGGTTTGAGAGGGCCAAAGTAAATCTCACATGTCAACGAAAAATCCTCTGAGTCAACTGCTGCCCTGGGCCTAAAGCAGGAGGTCTATTCAGTCTCATCTGGAACAAGCTATGCAGCCTGACAGGGGCTTCCCATGGGGCCTGGGAAACCATTCTGTGAACTGTTTGTTGTTTTATAGTTCAGGGGTACGTTTATGAGACCTTCCACAAGCCACTCACAGAGCTATCTGCATCAGTAAATGGGTATTTTAAAGTCAAAGAACCCCTCCTTGTGATAGAAAAGGGAAATGAAGTCGCTACATGCCGGGTACCTGAGGTGACCAGCGCCAAAGTCGACCTAAGCTGTCTATTGATATTTTAATATTTTCCCATGTCACTCTCCCACAGCTGACCTGGACTCTGTTGTTGACCTAACCTGAGCCTTGCATACTTTCTGCTAAGATAGGAAATGGTTAGGGGTTCATGAAGGAAAGGCAAACACATCTTTGAGACTGATTACTATACGCTGCATTCTGTTGGGAATTTTGGATCTAAAACACAATGAGGAAAGTGTATTTGTGTGTACATAACTTGTAAGTCTACCACACAGTCTGTGTACAAAATGGATAGAAGGGAGACCGTAGAAAGGCGGCCAGCTCCCAAGATTCAAGCGACCAGCCTGAGTCCAACACAAACAGTTCTGGACACATCTTAAAATGAATTAAACATCTAACGACAACGTATTAAGTTGCTTAGAAACAAAGCGATTTGGATCAGAACGGGAAGGGGAAGCTCAGAAAAGCTGTCCTTAAGCAGTCTAGGAAGTACAAGACACCTTTTTGATTTCCAAAAGGTAACAATTTCATGGAAGTAGGAAGAAAACAGCCCAAGCATTGTTCTCAAAGTTTATAGAACTTAATAGTTACAATTTAACTCTTTTCAGTCCCGCGAATGCAGAAAGACATTGTTTAGTTCAATCAGCCCAACAGTTCAGATTCACCTCTTCAGGAATGGAGATTGTGTATCTGGGCTTGGAGGGGGCCTCCCGGGGAAAGCAGCTAAGAGATATGCAGTGGAATGTGAGGGTCCCTAGGAGACCACTCACTATGCTGATAGCTCCCCACTGGTTTCACTAATAAGGCCTCTTCTTAGTATGTAGGAACACTGGAATGCTGGTGGACTGTCAACTGCCAGTCTTTAAAAATGGGTGAAGTTGATAAACAAATACTCTAATTTTATTAGCAATTATCTTTTGTCTGACAAAGTTATCTCCTCTTATGATCTGATTGGTGTCTTTAAATTCTACAATTAGAAACTTATTACCCAAGCAAAAACATCAGTATCTATGAAAAAGGACACAGCTGGGAGGTGGTGGCACCCACCTTTAATCCTGGCACTTGAGAGACAGGGGCAGGTGGATCTCTGAGTTCAAGGCCAGCCTGGTCTTCACAGCAAGTTCCAGGACAGCCAGAACAACACAGAGAAACTCTGTCTTGTAAAAACAAAGAAAGAAAGAGAGAAAGAAAGAAAGAAAGGAGGGAGGGAGGAAAGGAGAGAGGGAGGAAAGAAAGAAATAGAAAAAGTACACAAAAGTACAAGGGCTGGGGAGATGAGTCAGGTTGAACTGCTTGCCGTGTAGGCGTGAGGAACAAAGATCAAATCCCCAGGAACAATGTAAATGCAGGATGGGGAAGGCAGCCTGCCTGTGATCCCAGAGCATAGAAGGTGGAAACGGGATCTTCTGAGAACACTGGCCATCTAGACTATCAGTGCCCTCTGGATTCAACTGAGGAAGCAGGCCTCAACGTGTAAGTCAGAGAGCGATCAAAGAATACTTTAACACCTACCGTAAAGCTACATGCAAGCCTGCGTGCATGCGCGTGCGTGTGCACAAGAAAAAGACAGGAGGGAGGCAAATACACAGAATAACTGTTACTAAACCTTTTTATTTTGTCAACTGAGAAATAGGTTAATATATGACAATAAGTGATTTCACTTGCCAAGACTTGGGAGCCTAAGTCGCCAGGTTCTTTATAAATTCAGACTTTGCCTGGAAAGAACAGAATGATCCTGAGAAACCAGGATTCTGAGGAACTCCAAGAAGCAGGAAAAGAGCATCTGCCAGTCACCCTGGCTAAGTGTCGGATAAAGACTCTTTGTCCAGTCCAAGAAAGCTAGTTCTAAAACATCTCCGGGATTGTTTACCTCTTTAGAACCATCATTTCACAAATAGACTCTCCAGGAACTACCCTGCCACCGAGGTTTTCTGTTCATCGTGGACACTGCCGCTCCATCAACAAACACGGGATGATGTACTGGCCAGTGTGGTTCTTCCTCCTGAGATAAACTGGGGAGAACAGGTGAGCATCCATGGCTGTGTTTGTCGATCGCTATCCAGCTCTCCCTAGAACCATCCTGTATGTCTCTTTAAGTCTTCTATTTTGCCTCAGAAGCACATTCTAAGTTAAGGAAACTGCTTACAACTTAAAGAAAAATATAGAGAGTTTCCCAGGATCCTTTTGGGCTTTTCCATGTCCTATCAAATCATCTAAGAAGCAAACAAGCTTGTTTCCGAGGGATTAATAGTAATATTGAGTTCTCTACAGAGGTGTATGTGAGTCATTCCATGTGCGCTGGGTATGAAGAGATTTTAGAAACACCAGACGATTGTCCTTGCATCCTGGCTGGATACAGATCACTCTGGAAGAATGTCAGTGTCTCCCATTCTTCCCAAGCATGCCACGCTAGGTTTGCCGGGACCGGACATACCTAAGATTCCTCTTGCTGGATTTCTTGCTTTAGAGTTCAGGTGATGAGCACAGTTGCGGGGAGACTTCTAAACCATGTCGCAGTGCTGCAGTGTCAAAAATCACACAGTTGAAAAAAATGAATTGGGGGCCTCTCTGAGTAAGTAAGAAACTCAGGTTCCGGTAACTCAGTAACAAGTGCTGCCCATTAAGCCGGGAACTGACCGGTTTGTTGCAGCTTAAATGGGCACCAACAGCCACAAAACCCAGAGTCATTCAACTCACAACCTAGGCTTTGATTAATGTTCAGTAAAAGGCTGTGTTTCCTGAAGGTCACTGGATGGTGAATGCTAATAGGAGCAAGACACCATGGCTAAGTTAATCTAACCAACAAATAGGGGGCTGCCTCCATGATAATTGGAATGTTATTGTGAGCTATTGCCATATCCTAAACAGTCATGAATTGTCTGATTAAATTAGCTCTCTGGGGAGAACTTACAGTGTTTTCAAAAACTGTATGATTTTCTGGAACTCTTTAGACTTCATATGTAGAATTAGGTCATGTCCTTAATGTTATGTATCTTATTCTTTTCACAGGGAAAAGATGCCTGTAAGTCCTTTAGGCTTGAATAATTTGGGCATAAGCTAATGGAAAAACAAGAATGAGGAGAAGAAGAGGATAAGGAAGAGGAGAAGGGGCAGAGGAGTAGGAGGAAAGAGATAAAAAGGACCAGGAGGAAGAAGGGGGGGTGAAGAAAGAGGACTTACTGCAGGAGAACAGGGACAGTGCTGAAGCTTGCTGGAACTGCCTTGCCTAGAGAGCACTGGCCTTCTTTGAGCAGAGTGGCCTGTTCTGCGTGGAGTCTCCCATTGCTTCTGTGCGCTATAACCTTGAGATGAATGGGAGGGCATCTCTAAGACGTTAGAGTAAAGTACTATTTCTCAGGGCTGTGTGGGAGAAGTAGTTTATCTGCGTCTCTCATATTTACACAAGATAAGAATGCTGCGGGTAAACCGGGAAACTGGGGTTTGAGCTCAATCCTTTAAAGGCTTGGAAGAATCAAGAGGGAACCGTTTCCTGTGTTTATTGACTAATTCCTCACAGGGTGCTACGTCCAGGCTCATGGTTATAGTCTCTAACGTCTCAACTTGGAAAGTGTTCTACAAGATGATGTGTCTTCGAGGTCACCACGGGACATCTGACAGGATTGCTCCAGAGGACACTACAGGCAGTTGGGCCACGAGACATGGCTCTCCAGCTTCTTCTCCTACTCTCCCTTCTCCTTGCTGGTTTGAGACATAGTCTCTCCTTTCCCCACTTGTGGTAGCTTGGATGTAATTGGCCCCCCATAAGCTCTCAGGGAGTGGCACTACTAGGAGGCGTGACTTTGTTGGGGAAATGGTGTCACTGTGGGGGCGAGCTTTTGACGTCTCCGATGTTCAAGCTTTGCATGGTGTCCCAGTTCACTTCCTGTTTTGGGTGGATCAAGATATTGGACTCCCAGCTCCTTCTCTAGCACCATGTCTGTCTGCATGCCACCATGGTCCACAATGATGACAATGGACGAAGCATCTGAACTGTGAACCACCCCAAGTAAATGTTTTTCCTTTAGAAGAGTTGCTGCGGTCATGGTGTCTCTTCACAGCAATAGAAACCCTGAGACACCACGTAAATGGAGACTATCATTTTAGATTACTTAATGAATCAGTAAGACCTTTCCATTATTCTGTTTTCCAAAACTTTGTTTTATTTTGGTTTTTTGTTTTAGTCTTGTAAGGTTCATAATCCTACAGGTTTAACTTTCATTTTTGTTTGCTTATTGATGAGTATTATTGATAGAGAAACCTCATGAGAAATGCTTGGCTATGGTGAGCTCTATCTGCATGATGGCATAAGTTTGATGCTAATTTCCCCAATGGAGAAATATGCTTTCTCTCATCTTTAAAAGAAATCAGTTAAATAACACTTTTTAAAACGTTCACCTTATTCAATCTGTTGTGTTGACTATGAGTTGGTTCTTTTGCTTTTCATGAGGGGACCCGACAGGGGTGCAGGCCAGGAAGAGAACCATGAGGAGGTAAGAATCTCAGTTCAGATCGACTTCATCAACCTAGATCAGATATATGGAGTCTGATGTGGAGTTTCATTGTCAGTGTATTTCAAACACAGTACAGTTTGGGAAGACGTTGACAGGGAACAGTCATTCTGATTCCAGATGTACAATAAAGTTTAACATATTAAAAAGGAGTTTAACTACCTAGAAACTCTTTTTGCAAAGTACGTGTGACCATAAGGGTGGGTTCTATAGCCAAAGGGCCTAGAATCCAGATAGCATAGAAGTCAGCAGGCTATAAAGTACACGTGACACTACCCACCCCTTATATATCAGTTCTACTGAGAGCTAGAGGGAGAGTTTGAGATAAATGTTCTAGGGCAGCAAGAGCCCGAGAGATGGTTCAGCAGTTAAGAGCACTGGCTGATTTGCAGAGAACCCAGGTTCTATTCCAAGCACCCACATAACAGCTTACAATAATTTGTAACTCCAGTTCCAGGGGAATCTGATATCTTCTGACCTCCCCAGGTCACCAGACATATACATGGCATGTGAGCAAACATGTGGGCAAAACACCATACCATAAAATTTAAAATTAAAAAATAAATCTGGCACCAGAGTTCTGCATTTGTTTCTGTCAGTCAGCTGAACTGATACACCAGCATCCCCAGTGGCGTTAAGGTTGTATATGTTTTATGGATTTTGACGAATGTGTAAGGACACAGATCACTTTCCATGATACCCTACAGAACAATGTGACATCCTTAAATCTCTTCTATGCTCCAGCTAGCCTTCTCTTCGACAGCTGCAGGCAGCCATTCACCTTTCTTACTGTCTCCATCCATGGTTTGCCCCTTCTAGACAGTTGCATCATTAGACTTGTATGTCTCATTTTTCAAATTTGCTTTTTTTAAACTTAGTTATATAAATGTAAGCTTCCCTCATGCATCCTCTTTGTGATCTTATCACTCAGGAGACCGAGGTAGGAAGACTGTGAGTCTGAAGCTAACCTGGACTACTCAGCAAGTTCCAGACTAACTTGAACTATACGGAAAGACGTCTCACAAACTTCACCATCACAGATTAACAGCTTGTGTCTTTAGGCTAAATAATATCCTATTTTTAAGTGTACTACCAGTCAATGATGCACATAGTGGGCCAGGAACATGAATGCATTTCCACCATTCCTGCAATCCCCACAAAGTTAACACCATAAACCTACTTGGAGATCACCCTAGTCCTGGTTCTAGAGGTTTACAAAAGCTAGTGATGCTCAAAGTGAAGGTTTCGGTTTATTCTCTAAATCCCTCATTGGAGAGTCACTGTACCAATAACATTAGTAAGACAAACTCAATGCATTCTGCTTCTTAGCAGCCTGTGGTTGAGATGTGTTCTGTTTTCATTTTGCTCCTATGACAAATACCACAGCCAAATGGAACTTCAAGAAACTTCCAAAAGAAACTTATACGCCAAAGTCCATCCCTCATGGATGTCAGAGCAAGAACTCAAGAAGAAATTTGAAGAAAGTTACTTATTCTATACAACATTTACCTCTGCCCAAGGAACTCCTTCACAATTTGAGAGGTATAGCAGGAACCATGGAATTTTCTGCCTGATAACTGACTCACAGGCAGGTTCATGCCCAGTTATCTTTCTTATACAGCCTAAGACAATCTGCCCAGGAAATTGTACTGCCTACAGTGGGCTAGACACTCCATCATACATTAACAATCAAGACAACCCACCACAGACAAGCCACAGGCCAATCTGATCTAGGCAAATTCCTCCCCCCTTCTCTCTGATGACTCTAGGCTGTGTCAAGTGGATAGTCAAAACTAGCTAAACCAAAATGATTTGGGGAAAATATACCTTTTCCTAAAAATTGGCAGATAAGATTCCTAAGATCGCCTCTAATTTGTCATCTATGTGGTAGTCAAATATGTCCTCAAAATGCCAAACAATCCACTCAACATAATGCACACCCCCAATATTCTTGAATCATGTTGTCCTGGGGTTGAAATGAATCTCTTCCCTCTGAGCCCTGGTCAAGCTCCCTGAACCAACACAAATATTTTGAATCTTCTCTGACAATCTCTCAATTCGACTTTTCATTCTTCATTGTAGCATGGATGGTGCTGTTTGAAAGGATCATGCTTGAAAACAAAACACGCTTCGGTAAGCTACTCAGCCTGCCCTGGGACTGACAGGGCCTCTGGGCTGTCAGCATGTATTCATGATGTGCCATCTACTGTGAACTGATGCCTTCTCTTTCAGCTGCTCTAGCAGGATCACCTGCTGTCTGTGCCCCATTTCCTACCAGCCAGATCTATGACCTTCTGTGCCAGGGCCTCGGCCTCAGTGGGGTTTGTTACCACATGAGTGAACCAAGGATCTCAGTTTTTTCTAACACAAATTTATATAATACCAATTTTAGAAACTGAAAATAAAGAGCAATCAATGACCAATGGTACTTAATTTTAAGACTTAAAACTATAGTAATTAAGACAATGCATGACAATAGTATAAAGATACATGAATAGAATATAATTGAATTGAAATTAGTTCAGAAACAGACTTGTAGACATGTGGATAAATGACTTTCGACAAAGATAATTCTGTGGCCAAATAGTTTATTTTCAATAATGTATGCTAGAGTTATTAAATGTTGGTATACAAAATATAAACTTTGACCCATATTTGGAAGAAAATGCCAAAGTTGGCTCAGATTTATCATAGACCTAAAGTTGGGATCACCTATAGGCTCCAGATCCCTACCAAAGAACAGAGAAAATTCTTCATGACTTTGTGTTACGGTAATAATTTCTTAGATACAGCACCAAACACACCAGTCATAAAAGACAAAATTTAATGATTTTAACATTATTAAAACTAAACTGTTCCTTTAAGTACACCATTAGAATAACAAGTTACAGAGGAAGAGAAAATATTTGAAATCATATTATGTGTCATATCTCTGATGAAGGACATGAATCAGAAGTATAGCAACAATTCTTAAACTCAAAAGGAAAACACAAATTAACTTCAAGCTCGCACAAAGATGTGAATACACAACCCAGACTGCATTTAGAGAGAAGGCATTCTTGATGGTCAACGTGAAGAAGGAACATGCCTACTCTCAGCCCTTAGGACTACTGTCTAGCCTAGCTTCAGCAGGAGCACTAACACAAGGAGCTTGGACTCTGGGAGGGTCTCTACCCAGCACATTGTTTCACAAGAGATCCTTGGCTTCTCAGAGAAAATAGGCAGAAAAGACACTCAAGTGACTGGAGAAGTGAGAATTATAGTTGTGCTTACCAGAATAACCAAAAATTATCAACACAAAGTGGATGAGGATGGACAAGTGGCACTTCTATACACTGATGGTGGAAATGTAAGTTGATATAATCACTTCAGGAACAAGAGTAACAGTTTCTGGAAAAGTTGAACTTATGTTAAGAAGTCCTAATATACACAGGCTATTAATAGCAGGATTCAGCAGCTAAATGGTGCTATGGAATAATCCTTTTGCACACTGTGAAGATGTGTTGCTTTCATTGTTAATAAAGAGCTGACTGGTCAATAGCTAGGCAGAAAGAGGTTAGGCAGGAAAGCCAGACTAAGAGAATTCTGGGAAGAAGAACGAGGGTGGAGTCATCAATCATGCACAAAGGAAACAAGAGATGAACATGCTGTGCTAAAAAAAAAGGTACTACCACGTGGTAGAGTGTAGATAAGAAATATTGGTTAATTTAAGCTGAAAGAGCTAGTTAGCAACAAGCCTAAGTTATCAGCCAAGCATTTATAATTAAAAATAAGTCTCTGTGTGATTATTTGGGAGCTGGCTGGTGGGACAGAAAAGTTCCACCTATTAAAAGGTAGGATCAACCCTCATTTCCATAAGTATAGAAAAGATTAAACAAGAGAGCTGGAGAGATGGCTCAGCAGTTAAGAGCACACACCACTATCCAGGGGTGGGGTGGTGGCAGGGGCACTAGGTTCAATTCCTAACACTTACATGATGGTTGTAATTCCAACCAGCTGTAATTCCAGTTTCAAAGGGTATCGACACCCTCTTCTGGCTTATGTACAGACATTCATGTAAGCAATAAACCCAAGCATGTAAAATAGAACTAAAGAAGTCTTTTAAAAACATATTAAATAAAATTCACTCATCCATTGAAATAGTATTTAGTACTGAGAAGAAAGGAAGCCCGGTCCTCCTAATACTATATGGAGGAACCTGAAATAAGCCTCTCTCTCTCTCTCTCTCTCTCTCTCTCTCTCTCTCTCCTATGTGAGGATATGCACACAAGCAATCTGCAACCCATAAGAGGGCTGTAGCTAGAACTCCCAGCCTCAGACACTGTGAGAGATCTGCCCAGCCAGTGGTCATTTGAGATGACAGACATCGGGTACCATATTCATTCACTGATTTCCCACAGGCCATGCCATGGGAACCATCACTAAAAGGAAGCATGGCATTATCAAGAACTGTCACCAATCACTGATGGATGCATACGTAATCAAACCAGTGGATCTTGCACGACTGATGTAGATGTATTTTCGTATATGAAGTGCTATGACTGAAGCTAGCTTTCTCTATACCTCGGGCCTCTTCTCAAAGGTGGCATGTGAGTAAAATGCCGTCCTCATTAGCTGTGTTTCAGAAGGATTCTGAAACTGATAAAGAAAAATGTGTGCACCCTTAACTGGCCTGTTTGGTAGCTGTCTTGATGACGGTTGTGCCGTGATGAAGCACCATGACCAAAAGCAACTTGGGGAGGAAAGGGTTTTTTTGACTTCTGCTTCCAGACTATTGTTCATCACTGAAGGAAGTCAGGACAGAAACTCAAGAGGACAGGGACTTGGAGGCAGGAGCTGGTGAAGAGACCGTGGAGGGAGCTGCTTACTGGCTTCTTCATAGATTGCTCAGCTTTCTTTCTTACAGAACCCAGCCACCAGCCCAGGGATGGCACCACCCACAATAACTGAACCCTTGCATGTCAAATACTAATTAAGATGTGTCAGACTCCCCATGGGAAGCCTTACCCTTTCTGAAGAGTGGATGGAAAAATAAGGGGGAGGGTGGGACGGGAGGAGGGGAGAGCGTGAGAACAGGGATAGCTATGTAAAATGAGAAAAGATTGCATTTAAAAAATTCTTACAAAAAATAGTAAAAGAAAATTCCCTACAGGCTTGTGTTCAGACCTATCTTATGAAGGCATTTTCTCAACCAAGGCTCCCTGTTCTCCAATGACTTTAGCTTGTGTCCGGTTGACATAAAACTAGCCAGCATGGTGGCCAAAGAGATGGGAAATGTCATGCTAACAACAAGTCAGGATCTGACCTTCAGATTATTAAAATAGTTCAGGAAAAAAAGAACTCATATATATTTTACATCTTCCAAAGAGTGGTGGCTGCAACAACCACTCTCAGTCTTATGTTCTCTGGACGGCACTATCATGTCTGGGGTCCTATTCAGTCCACACTACGCACAGCTCTGTCCTTTAGTTTCGGATGTTACTTAATGATCTCCGGTTTCTGCTCTTGCTTTCCAGTGTTTAATCCAACAGGAATATTGGTGGAGATAGGACTAAACAGAGTTTGTGTCTAAGTTAAAGCCACTGCCTGATTTTTTCCAAAGAAATGTCTCCCCCAACACTGTATTTCTGTTTTCCCTTTCTGCTGACGACAAAGGCGCTTGCCAGGAAGTGTCTGTCTTTTTGCACGCCTTATGGCAGTGCAGCTAAAAATAGAAACTAGAATTACTTTAAATCTTGCACCATGCGGTGTTTGCACTTCAACTACATATGGTGCCAGGGGGCAGAGCAGAGTGAGGGGGAAGTTGTTAAAATAACATGAATGTGAGATTAGCCTCCAGTGCCACATCCTTTGAATGTCTTCTGATCTCCAACATGGGTTATTTGAAGCAAATCACCTTGTTATAACACTTCCTCCCCTCACAACCAGGCCCCATAGAAGAGATTGATTTTCAAATCAAGACCTGGATTCAGGACCACATGCAAAGCTTAGACTCATTCAGTACTAGTCAGGAAGTTGTCGCTTCCTTGAACTCACGATCGATATGACATGGCATATGCTGATAAAACCCATGTAGTCAGTGCCGTGGACACATGACAGGGTTGATGTGTGTTGGAGAGTTTATCCCTATTCAAACACGTGTGAAAACATTCACTTCTGATCCTGAGGGATGGATGTGATATTAATGGAGGCTTTCAAAGAAAAAATAATCTCAAAGTAACTGTTCTTTGGACGTAGTAGAATGAGAAAGCTCCATCTTTAATTTAGCTAAGATTTGGGTACCTATTATAAAAGGGGTCCAGCATTAGAGAATTAACAGTCAATCAATGGAACATGATTACGGCCTTGAATAGCTGTTATCTGAGCTACAGAACAAGGAAAAGAGAAAGGGAGTTTGGGGTAAAGGGAAATATTTTCTTTTTTTTAAACAATCTTTTTTATTTTACATACCAATCACAGTTCCCTTTCCCTCCCTCCTCCCGTTTCTCCCCCACCTTCCCTTCCCCACCCTTCATCCACTCCTCAGAGAGGGTGAGTCCTCTCATGGGGAGTCAACAAAGTCTGTCACATCACTTGAGGCAGGACCAACGCCCTATCCCCTGTATTAAGGCTGAGCAAAATATCCCTCGATAGGGAATGGGCTCCAAAAATCCAATTAGGCATAAATTCTCGTCCCACTGCCGGTGACCCCACAAACTCCCCAAGTCACAGAACTGTCACCCACATTCAGAGGGTCTAGTTCTGTCCTATGCAGGTTCCCCAGCTGTCATTTCAGGGTCAGTGAGCTCCCACTAGCTCGGGTCAGCTGTTTCTGTTGGTATCACCATCATGGTCTTGACCCCATTGCTCATATTAACTCTCCACCCTCTCTTCAACTGGACTTTTGGGAGCTCAGCCCAGTGCTTAGCTGTGGATCTCTGCATCTGTTCCATCAGTTACTGGATGACGACTCTATGATGACAATTAAGGAAATCATCAATCTGATTATAGGGCATGGCCAGTTCAAGCACCCTTTCCACTATTGCTTAGATTCTTAGCTGGGGTCATCCTTGTGGATTCCTGGGAACTAAAGGGAGATATTTTCCATGGCACAGGAATGAGAAAAGTTCCAGAACATTCCAGGTGGAGAGAAGTAAAAGAAGAATTTGTTCTACTTTCTCTCAACATGGAGACTAAACTTTATCACATAAATGTGGAGGTTTTAGGGCCCTTTCTTACCCAAACTAAAATGGGAAGGAAGAATCAGACAGGACAGCTGCTACTCTGGTATAAAAAACTCTAGATGATGATAGAGCCAATTATGAGTTCAAAATAGAAATGATGCACCCAGAAATCCCAAGCAGAAGGATTATTAGTTGCAGGCCAGCCTAGGCTACAAAGTGAGTTCTAGGCCAGCCTGGGCTGCATAGTGAGTTATAGGCCAGCCTGGGCTGCATAGTGACACACTGTCTAAAATATGATGATAACAATAACAATTAACAGGAAAGTAGAGATTTTTTTTTAACAGCTTATATGTAGATTCCTACATGACAAGCAGGTAAGTCTCTGTTAGGTGGTTGGCAATAAGGGAATCCATTGTTCTTTTTGTATTATTGAAATTTATTAAATATATTCTGATCATGGTTTCTCCTCCTTCATTTCCTCCCAGATCCTCCCCGACGTCTCCACCCATCCAACTCCAAGCCTTATTTCTCTCTCTCTTTAGAAACCAAACAAGCAAAGTTAAAAAAAAATAACCAAAACAAAACAAACCCCAGAATTTAAAAATAAGCTAATTAGTCAAGCAAAAAAAAAAACCATTGAAAAATGACAAGAAACACCCCCCCCCACACACACACACAAACCAAAAACCATAATATACAAGCAAAAGACTAGTAAGATTTTTTAATGTGCAAACAAAGCAACATGAAAGAAAAGATCTACAAAAATACCACTGAATTTGAGTTTGTTTTGCGCTGGCCATGGGCCTGTCCTTAACTGTAGTTTATGTCCCCCAAGGGACTCCATCGGAGAAAACTTATATTTTTCACTGTAAGTGGTTGTCAATCAGAGACAGCATCTTGATCAGAGATGGGGGATTGTGCTCATTTTCCTCCCTCACTGGAACTCTGCCGGCCGTCTCTGTGACATATGTGGGTCACGCGCACCCACCTACAAGACACTGTGCTCTTGTTGTCCCCATCTCCACTGGCTCTACAGCCTTTCTGCCTCTTCTTCCACAAAGTCCTGAAGGGAGGGGTTTGGTGGAGACAGCCCTTACAGGACTGAGGGTTCCAATGCCCTCACTCTCCGCATGCCATCAGCTGTTGGTCTCCATTTTAGTTCCTACCTACTGCAAGAGGAAACTTCTCTGGTGATGAATGAGTGAGACACTGATCCAGGGGTAAAACATTAGGAGACATTCTATTGCTATATTCGAACAATATTTTGCTATTTGGGTTCCCTCTGGGCCTGTGACTTATCTAGTCTCATGCTCAATGAGTTGTGTAGGTGTTGTCTTCAGCAATAGGGCCTTGCTGTCAGTTTTTGGAGAGTAACCCACAGCTTTGCAACAACCTGGGTTGTTTGAGGGTTCCCATGAGACCCCTTTGGACAACAATTCAATTAGATGTAACCCATTCCCACCCATTCTACGTCCTGGAAGCTTTATTTGGTGACAAAAAATGCCTACTTGGGGCTCTGTCTCCTAGATAATTTGGTAATTTTATTTAGATGGCCTTCATAAATATATGTGTGTGTGTGTGTGTGTGTGTGTGTGTGTGTGTGTGTGTATAAAGCTGGGCTTTTAATAGACTTTTAGCAGAAACTGTGGTGAGACACGGGGAGGGTGAGGTGCTGGTCAGTTCATTTGGCCCAGTCCTGGGGCATCCAGGTGCCTCCTCTCAGTTTTTGGTCCTATTCTGCGAATTGCTTCCAGGAGAAACAGAGATAATGAGAAACCAGAAACCTCCCACCTGGCATCCTGGCTTCCAGCCAGGGCACAACCAAAGACATTTTGGTTGAAGTATTTCTGGCATCCCTGGCCTTTGTCAAGGACAGAACTTCCAACAAGCCTTGGGACAGTTCCAGCTTTTGGCCTTGTAAAGACTGTTTTCTTCCTGGGTTCCTTGCCCCGAAACTGCCCAGCCAGTTTCTAGCACCTGCTTTTATCAGTAACTATTTGTTGAGGGGCATCCCGTGCATGTTAGGGTGGTCAGCCTCCTGCATACCACGAGATGCCAGAGGAATCTTCTCCCTGATTTACAGCAGCCAGAAATGTTTCTAGACATGACCAGCCTTGACCTGGAGTGCTGAAAAGTCTCCCCCTTCCTGAGAACCACAGGTGTAGAGCAAGGATCCTGGAGAGGGAAACAGATGAATCGCACACTCTGAGCATCCGTTACTGAATTCATCACCTCCAGTGATTATAGCAGCAACCCAACTAGAGCTGGGAAATGCCCCTGAGGCAGCCAGATACGAAGAATAGAAATGACACTGGCCGCCATTAACTAAAGTTCTATAAATCTGTATGTGAAGCTGGTGGAACGGTGGGATGGCGGTGACATCCTCTGGATGTAGGGATAACATGGGTCCTCAGTCCATAGCCAAGCTCTCAGCTTCAGATAACAAAACACCTGGAGTCCCGGGCTGTTTCTGCAGGACATTTGGGCTGTTCTGTTGGAGGAAGATTTTCAAATCCCAGTTGTACCCTTAGCTTTGCTCTGAAACTAATGGCAAACAATTATGTTCACATTGGTCCTCCATCTCGTTTGTCACAGTCACTGAGTGTGAGTCTTGAGGTATCACGTATTTTGGTGTTACCTGGGAAGATTATTAAAAAGGCAGACACAAACTGTTGGGACCAATTGAGTCCTGGCCTTCAGCTGTTCTTCCCTGCTAGGGCCTTCTAATTGAAGTTACTAAAAGCTGTGCTTTGCCTAGAGGATCAGAGGATGGGATTTTCACCTGTTGGCCATTGACTGCAGGGTATTTAAGCCTCCATGGTGCTATTAAAGAGGGGCTTTTGTACCAGCGATTGGAGGTCCGTGTTGGTCTATCTCTGCATGTGTTTCC
The DNA here is from genome assembly GCF_950005125.1 of Chionomys nivalis. NCBI lineage: Eukaryota > Metazoa > Chordata > Mammalia > Rodentia > Cricetidae > Chionomys > Chionomys nivalis. The sequence goes on along the minus strand of NC_080100.1, from coordinate 34,482,723 downwards.
TCAACCTTCCTTGTCTGAAGCTCGAGAACTGGATTCTAGAGCATAGAGCGCAGACGGGGGTGTGGGGGATGTAGGGGGAGGTGGGGGGTTGGGGAGTGCTCGGCAACAAATGAAGTCTGAGCTAGGGGTCCACAACAAATATGCCCTCGTGTACCTTCATGCACCTGGCCCTTTTCTGCATACAGTTCATTGAGCTGTATCTCAGAGGCGGTGCCTCTGAGGTGGACCCCATAAATTAGGCTAACATGCTTTAGAAAACAGCACAATCTGTCTGAAAACAATTCCCTTGGCCTTGGGGAGTGAGCCATTAGAGAAGGTCCAATGATGTACTGCCTATTTCATGTCTGTTACTGTATCTAAGTCTTAACTATATCTAAGCCTGGTTGGTTGGCCTCCCTTCTGCCCCCACCTACGACTCCCCCAGTACTCCAACCCCACACTCCTGCTCTCTCCCTCCTCTCCTCAACCCAATCATCTTGAAAGATGAAAATTTACAGCCTGGAACCAGGAGTCACCGTTCAGTCAGCCATCACGATTTAGTCTCCCGCTAAAGTTGAGGGTGACCAGCTGGGGGTGCCTTCAAAGGTCCCCACCTCCAACACCATCAGCTTCCTAGTGGAAAATTCCTGGGCACAGAAGGGTCAGCTTCCAGACAAGAAATCACCCAGATATGCTTCCCTGGGCACAAAGGCCTTGGTGTTCAGCCAATCCGTGATTAGAAGTGGGGGTTTTCATGCCAGTGTCTGCTAAGTTCACATCTCAGGCAGCTTTTTACTGTAACAGTGATTATTTTTTTTTCTCCAAGGCCGGGCCTCCACCCTCCCATCTTTGGAGGAATGTGTTAATAATTTGCCCTGGGAAATGAAAGTCTCTTTGATACACGTAGAATAAACACATGGAACACTGCTCAGAGGTCTCGTGTCTCCAACAGGAGCCCAGTTTCGGACTGAAACGAGAGCGAAGCCAAGAGTCTCATTTCTGAATTACTCTTCACGGGTGTCCTTCCCTTCGCCTCTGTGGCTCCTTCCTCGTGCAGCTGGATGTTGCCCACAGGAACCGTAGAAATCTGCAGCCCACAAGGGCCATGGCCAGCGGTTGTGGTTTACCAGGCCTGAAAGGCCTCTGCCTTCGGGATGGGATCGCATTGTGTGGGATGAGGATGGGTGTTAAAACAGGCTTCATGAAACAATAACACATTAGAGTGGACAGAAACCACTTGGTCCAGCTCTTCATTTCATGGATGAGAATGCAGTGCAGGAAATTTATATAACTTCATGGTCATACATGGTATAGTATAGTCTCCCCTTAGCCCTGGTGCTATTATAGTTTCCTTATCCCAAAGACAGGTGAAATAGTAGAAGTTCTCTGGTGAGATTTCCTTAGTCTCCTTTTCTGTACCCATTCCTGCTTTGGAAAAGTACCACCAAACACTGAGTAGCATCCCTGGGGCTCTGGGCCCCTTTGGAAATACAAGCAGTGGCTTGGTCTGCTTGCTCTGGCATGGGGGTTGTTCTCACGCCAACAGAGAAAGCCTCCATCCCGTACCCCAAGACCCTGCCCTGAAGGCATCCAGCAGTCAATGAATGGGCGTGCTTCTTCTCTCTGTCCCCTTGCCATTCAGTTTATCTGCACCTCCTAAAGGCAAGCTGGAAAAGACAGGAGCACAGGTGACAGTTGTGTTTCTTGCTCCCTTTGCCCTTGGAGCTCTTTCAAGTTCCATTTTGACATCTATTTGTTGGTAAAGTCTGATGAATTCGAAAGACTTCTTTTGGACAATCCACAGACTGGCAGCAAAGCTCAGTGTCCAGGATATGTTCTCTGCCTCGTTGAACCTTGCCTTGAGATTACAGCTCATTCCCCTCTGCCTTTCTAGATAGGAATAAAGCAAACAGACTTTAATAATAGGTATTATAGTAGGATATTTTTTAGGTAAATTGTGAAAAATAATATCCATAAATGTGATTTTTTTAAACCTGATTATGGATTTCTACACAATGGCTAAAGATTCCCATTTACAATGGCTGTTTCATTAAGAGAAGATTATGACGTATCCCTACTTTACTTTTATTTATGTGAGACAAATTTATGTACTTTTGCTGCATTGTCATGATGAATTTTCTGTATATGCTCATAAGGTTTTTTCTTTCTTTGGAGACATCTAACTATCCACTTTCAGGCTGATGATCCAAAGGCCGTCCTCTCATTTTTTTCAAAACTTAAAACTTGACAGTAATGTTCTTTTCCTCCAAACCGTGTGGCTTTGATGTTCATTATCTTAAGATTCATAATACATTTTCTCCCTATCATCAAAGCCCTAAAACTTGTTTTGGCTCAGACATCTCCAGAGACTGAGTTCATTCCTTCAGTTCGTCTGTCAGGTTCTTCCTTCAGAACAATTTGTCTGGATATCCCGAGACCCCATTCCTCAGATACATGTCTCTATTCTCCTCTCTCTTCTCCTCTCCTCCTCATTCCCCTGCCTCCACCCTAGGCAGGCAGTTGCTTCTAGAACACTCAGTTCAAGGATTATTTGTGAAAATTCTCACGGAATATCCAATCACCTATTTCTCTGAATTAGGAATTTCGAAGCCAGCATTTAATCTGTGTTTCTCAACTGACACCCTTTGCTGAACTTAAAATACTCCCAATGGGGATGGGGAGAACGGTTTCATTTTTAATCCTGGGTAAAATAGGCATATTTGTTCATAATACCTGGCAGCCACAAGACTTAAAAACTTCCTCCCAAAACTTCTAACCAAAGACGGATCCTTGTCCAGTTTAACAAAACGTTAATATGCTTAGGTTCCACCCTACACTCACACCCTCACTGAACAGGCTTTGGGAAAGAGAAGTCATATTGTGGAGGGTTGACACCTCTCACGTGCCCATACAAAGGCACCATGGAGTATGGATTTGGTCGTCCAAATCACCAAAAGAATGATATGGCATCTGTTACCCCAGCTACAAGGTTTCCATTCAGGCAGCAGAAAATCTGTCTGCATGCCACCCCATAATTGTCTGTCCCCTCCCAGTTATTAAGCAAAGGGACCCCTGGTTTCTAAATCGAGTTTGTCAAATACTGAACTACAAATGGACATAAGATTGGTTAGCGTTCTTCCCACTGACACGAACTCTCGGACCTCCCTCCATGCAGGGCTGGCAACCCATTTATTAAAAAGGGACAAAGCGCTCCAAGATGGTAGCAAGGTTTGGCACTCCTGGCACTGTTGCTGCCATTCTGTCTTGTCACTTGTCCAAGCCCTGCCCTTGTCTAGCTTTCCTTTGACCTTGATACAAGCCAGGAACGTAAACACGGTGACTCTTACAATGGCTCCTTTGTGTTCATATCTTTGCTTTCTTCCCAACGATCCTTAAAGGCACAACACACAAAGCCAGGAGTCCAGGTGCTCCGCTCTCAACCTGCTTGCTGACTGCTGGACCATGGTAACAGGATAACTGGATTCTTAACGCTCAGATTTACTGATACCAGAATTTGCTTCCCACCTATGGCGCTGCAAGTGTTAAGTGATTAGTCTGACGCCAGAGAGGGAGTGAACTGGTCAGAATTCAGGCTATTTCACAATAGGCTTGGTCTATGGAGTTATCTCCAGACATGCTCTCTGTTAGGGCTAGATAAACCGCTGTTGATACTCGCTATTAATTGATAACCAGCTGGGACTTTCCACTAGAAAGAAATAGAAACACAGTAAGCAATTCCTCTGAGCTGTTCTTTCTCTTGACTCAAGTCAATCCTGGGGTTATCTTTTTGAGAGAGTCGAAACACCTTCAAGGATTGAGTATTCATTTGTGGAATGTGCAGACATTTATAAAGTATCTCTGTACTAAAGGACTGTGGGAGGAGGAACTCATGAACAAAGGTGGCCGGGAGCTGGGATGTAAAGAATGACTCAGACCCACACAGTGAACTGGGAAACAAGAAGGGCAACGTGGCCAGGAAGTGCTTCTATCCACAGTATGTTTCTGACTCAGAAGGGGTTAATATATGTGGATACTTAGGATCAAGGAAAGAAAGGAGAGATCTGTGAAGCTGATATCCTCAAATAAAATCCTCTACTTCTGTAGAAAGCTCACTGCTGTCAGCATTTGGCTGGAAACACCCAGGCCGAGGATTTTCCTGACTGAAAAATCTCTCACCTGTGTGAGTGCTTGTCTGATCCAGACAAAGAGTGCGTGACACCGGTGTCTCTTTTCTGGAGGGCCTATATTTAGAACGCATCACCTAATCTGAAATTTATAAATTCTAAAGAGAGCCCTTACTGAAATATGGACGAGTCTTCGTTAGTGAGGGAATGGCGCCTGGTGACGAGTACCTTTATCAGGGAATATATTCCTGGAGATAGATAAAATATGGAAGGAGACAGAGATGTGTTTCAAGTATGAGGTCAGAAAAGTCAAGCAATTCTGTGGAAACCGATCATGAGCCTCTCATTGTCGAGTGCTTTGAGCAATACTCGGCGATTCTCAAATACAAATTGTCAAGTTTCTGGAAGGCTTCCTCCTTCCCTTCTGCCCCACTGTCTTTCCTCTCATTCTCCCCACCCCCAAAACTGGTAAATGGGAAGAAGGAAGTAGCTGTGGCTGCAACTTGCAGGATTTTGAGATGTAAATGATGACATAGCTTCCGGTGGGGCATGGTGGGCAGAGTGGTCCCTGCCTACTACTCTCTGTCTACCCGCGGTGTGTAACTAGTGAGCTAGTTCTCTGTCTCTGTCTCTCTGTCCCTCTCTCTGTCTCTGTCTCTCTCTCTCACACACACACACACACTCATGCGTGTCTATAGCATCTTCTGTTCAAGCCTGGCCTCTGCTGCCAGAGTCCCAGTGACCCCAGGAGCCTCGCAGGCACTTCCTCCTCAGAAAACAAGGCACAAGACCCCAGTGCTCCCTGTGACCAGCCAGACTCGTGAGCAAACTGACTTAAGAGAAAGGAGTTGTTTTCTTCTTGGACATTCCCTCCACCTGTTCAAAGACATCGAAGGCACAGATATCATTATATGTGACTCTTCTGTACCCCTTCAGCATGCTAGATGCAAACATATGTGTGTACACACATACACACACTCATACACAAACACTCATACACACACTCACACACACTCATACACACACATACACACACTCATACACAAACACTCATACACACACTCATATACACACACTCACACACACGGGAGTTCTGGGGATTGTCTGACTCCTCTACCTATGAGGGGAATCAGTAGGATGTAAGGTCTTAGCACTTCATTTCTAGAAGAAATTTATTTTTTCTTGAAAATTTACTCTCAAGACAGCAGCCTTATAGAGAGATCTGATTTTGAACATTAGAAGCAATGCTATCCGGGCTTTCACAAATAGAAATCTCTACTTTTTTTTCCTAGCTGTGCCATCTGACTGTGCCTGTGCCCCCACCTACATAATCACACGCACACCCATGAACATACTGTAGCCGAAGGGGACGCTAATAAAGTCAGAAAGTGAGAGAATGGCACACTCGCATATCCAGGAGTTTTAAATAATGCCTGAAAAGAACTAACGAATCTTCCTAAATTCACCAAAGCGGCGCTATTGAGATTTCTGAAGCCATGTGAAAACATGTCCATGCTTGGTTAGGACACCCAGCGGTCTGCTTCTTTAACATGGGGCCAACACAGGAAAGAAGTCAAGCCACTGAAGTCTCACGATCCAAAGGAGGAGCAGAAGGAGAGTGAGCACGAGCAAGGAACTCAGGACGGCGAGGGGTGCACCCACACACTGAGGCAATGGGGATGTTCTATCGGGAACTCACCAAGGCCAGCTGGCCGGGAACTGAAAAAGCATGGGACAAAACCGGTCTCGCTGAACATAATGGACAATGAGGACTACTGAGAACTGAAGAACAATGGCAATGGGTTCTTGATCCTATTGCATGTAATGGCTTTGTGGGAGCCCAGGTAGTTTGGATGCTCACCTTAATAGACCTGGATGGAGGTGGGTGGTCCTTGGACCTCCCACAGGGCAGAGAAACCTGCTGGCTCTTTGGGCTGAGGAGGAAGGAAGACTTGATTGGGGGAGGGGGAGGGAATGGGAGGTGGTGGCGGGGAAGAGGCAGAAATCTTTAATAATTAAATTAATTAATTAATAAAAAAATCAGCAAGAAAAAAAAAAAGAGGAGAGTTATGTTGTCAAAGGTCAATTGAAATAGTGTAATAAATTATTTAGTGACTAATTAATGAGTTCATTGACATGCTTCTCTTCCTGATGTTTAGTATTGTCTGTAATAAAGCATGCAACAAAAAAAAAAAAAAAAAAAAAAAAAAGAAAGAAGTCAAGCCATTGGAAAACAGGAAGTCCTCTGCAGCAACACTTACCTTGCCCAAGTTCTCACGTGCCCTTCAGCGTTAGGAGTACAGCAGCTGGCAAGACTTAGTCTTAGGGAGACCAACAACACACCATAGTCCAGTAGTTCTTTCCCTTGCTTTAGAAGAAAAAGGGAGAGAGAAAGGGAGGGAGGAGGAGGGAGGGAGGGAGGGAGGGAGGGAGGGAGGGGAAAGGAAGAGGAGAGGAGAGGAGAGGAGAGGAGAGGAGAGGAGAGGAGAGGAGAGGAGAGGAGAGGAGAGGAGAGGAGAGGAGAGGAGAGGAGAGGAGAGGTTTGGTTGGCTCTGTGTAGCCCCTGGGTTGTATACAATAAAGGCCCCTTCACAGCCTTTTCTAATGACTGGTGAACAGATGACCTCCATCCACGGAAAATGAGAATAATTTGTGAACAGCTTTCTGAAATACATGGCCCCAACCTCAGTTGCTCTTTATGGGCTAAATCGTCCTCCTCAGATTCCTGTGTAAGGCCTTAATTCTCTGCAAAAAGGCATTTGGGGAGCTTTAAGAGGGCAATACGTGTTGAGGAAGGCATTGGGGTGTGGGTCTAATCCAGAAGCTCTGAAGAGAGGGGAAAAGAGGAAAAGGAGGAGGGAAAACAAGGAAAAAGAGAAAGGTCAGACTCTTCAAGCCCATGCAGAGGACAGGTCATGTGAGGATTCAAGGAGGCGGCAGCCTGCAAGCCATGGAGAGAAATGTCCTCAAAAATGGCACCAGGCAGCACTTCATTCTTGGTCTTCTGGCCACCAGAACAGTGAAAACATAATTTCTGTCATTTCAGATAACTATGACATCCCAAAGAGTCTAACACACTGGCCACTGTGGAGATTAACGTTGCTGGCAAGGATTTAAACAGAATCACTTTCAAAGTGGCCAAGTAGGCCGGGCGGTGGTGGCGCACGCCTTTAATCCCAGCACTTGGGAGGCAGAGGCAGGCGGATCTCTGTGAGTTCGAGACCAGCCTGGTCTACGAGAGCTAGTTCCAGGACAGGCTCCAAAACCACAGAGAAACCCTGTCTCAAAAACCAAAAAAAAAAAAAAACAAAGTGGCCAAGTAGGTAGGCGTGTGTGTGTATGTGTGTGTGTGCATGTATATGTGTGTGTACAAACAAATGTATGCATATACACATGTCTGTAAAGCACACATGAAGGAAAACACTTGTGTTTTGCTCTGAAGTCCATGCCTAGGTTTGTAGCATATACATGGAAAGTAAATTTTCAATAGCTTGCAGGCTTCGTTTTAGTCGGTTAAAAAAATGAACAGAGCAGTTTCTTAATAAAATGTGTTTTAGCCTAGCATCAGGTGATACAGTCTTTTCATGAAGACTCTCCATGACTTTGAGTACCTTGAACTAAAATGTAGGGCATACTAGAAGTTACTCTCCCATCGTGGGTTGGTGACAGAATGGTTCATTTGTTTGAAACAGAAGGAATTAGCGATTCATACAGTTGGAAGGGAATTCTTTCCCTTTTTCTCATTTACCTTAAAATCTATTATATATTGTGAACTTTGATTGAACTAATCCTTTAGCTTATTCACAGGCCTCTGAACATTTAGAGGAGGAAATCATGCTTCTCTCAGTGCTTTCTATTCTCATGGCCCTGGACACATTCCCCTGACTCTGTGTATCAGGGGCCAAGTCATGGAACTCATGTCTGAGATTGCAGTAGAGGATAAATGAGACATTACACTCAAAGTCCATAAGTCAGTATCTGGCATAGACTAGAAGCTTAATCAATGACAGACATGTCAACACTGGATCTATATTGATATTATTTTTTACAGTTGTTTTACAGATGTAAATGCTAAATTTTAACCCACTCAAGGATCTTGCGTGAAGTTGCACAGCTATACAGTTATAAGTTCAAGTTTCAACTCCAGATCCATCCACCTGACACCTGTTCCTTTCTCTTCCCACAAAGGAGATCTGAACAAAATACTCTTGCTGTGGGATAACCCCTCTGTATGCTGGCACTATATTTTATTACCATTGGTTAATAAAGAAGAGGCTTTGGCCTGTAGCAAGGCAGGCTAGAACTATGTGGGAAATCCAAGCAGAGATACAGGGAGAAGAAGGGCGGTATCAGGGAGATGCCAGGGAGCCCCTGGGGCAACATGATATACTAGAGAACACAGAAAACCATGAAGCTACGTGACAAAATGTAGATTAATAGAAATGGGTTCATTTAAGTTGTAAGAGCTAGTTAGTAATAAGCCTGAGGAATAGGTCAAATAGTTTGTAATGAATATTTAGCCTCTGAATGATTATTCTAAAAATGACTGCAGGACCGGACAGGGCAGAAAAGCCTCTGTTTACACACTCTTACCAACAGAGCAGAGAAGCAATCAGTAAGAAGAAGTCTTGATTACTCCAGGGAAAGTTGTTGCTTACAGGCTGAGATGGTGACTGAGCCGTCTTAACCTTTCTTTGTGTCTCCCAGAGCCTCCTTTTCCTTCCTCCGTTCAGAAGCTGAGGAAGAAATGACAAAGGAATGAAAAGGCTAGATAAACACATTTTGCGAGGATCCTAGGAAAGGGGATTTTGTTTGCATCAAATGTTGATAAAAAGATCATAGACAGCCCTTTTGATGTTCCTCTCCCCACGGTTAGGACTAGATTAAAGTGCATGAGTCATGGAAATGACCCAGGCAGGAAGAATGAGTCACCTTGCCTTTTTGGACCTTCTGGCCACAGTTTCTCCTGGGATCAACATCACCATGGGTAGGCGGGTCCTGCGCCACCTGCTGTAGCCCATCCCCTGCTGGGAAACACTCAGAACAAGGGGAGTCTGGGAGAGTGAGAATCCTTGAAACCTCAAAGGGCTGCCCTGTAATCGTTCCAAAAGCATTTTCTACTATCAGCTTGGAAGCTTCTCGTCCATTTCATCACTTTCAACTCCCGCGTCTACCCTCACTGTAGGCTAATCCATCCTAAAGGGCGGACACAACCTTCACAGATGCCCGCTATGATCCTTGCCTTCCGCTTCAAGCAGGCTAGCGGGCTTGGGTTTGGGCATTTTCCCAAGAGCTGTATCTCTGTGCCTTTGCTGTTGGTATTGATCTCTTGGAATCTACCTACTGTGCTTCTTTCTAGGATTGAAATGCCCCCAGTTAAGACCCATACCCTGGGCTCAATCCTGGGAGCCAGAGAGGTAAAGATTGTCACATCTCTCGGTTCACTTTGTCCTGAACCTATAGACTTCCCCTTGGTCGAGGGTCATTGGATGCCCTGAAAAGCCCAGACTTGACATCAGCTTACTCCCGATGAATCTACTTCTGTATGTCCTTTCCTTGTTCTCCCTTCCTCTTGTCCCCTTGTAGTTTTGGCATCTTTGAGGATCAGGCCAATCCAGAGTGCAATGAACTGCAAGGCAAACTGGAGACTCTCTGTCTAAGCTCTGGGGCAGCCACTACTCAGTTGGGACCATTTGAAGACAAAAGGGAAACACAGAAACAGAAAATATCTTAGACTTCTGAGATTTCAGAGAAACCAAAAAATAGTAGACCTCCTTCTTTGGTAGTGAAATGATTCGATAGTCAAAACTTTGAACTAATAAGAATTTTCAAAGCAGCCAGTGTAGACCAAAAGGAAAGCCATGTGGGGTGGCTTGTAGTTTGCCTGCTGCTAACATGGCCTTTTGTGTAACTTTTATGGCAGAGTCTGGCTCATCCAGTTTGTATCCTCTTCTCTTTGAGCAGACAGCTGAATTCTGGTTCTCATGCTAATTTGCAGTTAGACCAAAAGATCATTGATAGAAACCAGAGACCCCATAGCTCTGCCAGCCACACAGACTCCATAGCCAGGCACCTCCTCCATTTCCCAAGTTTCTCCTCTCTGCCAGCCCAGGAAATCTGAAGTTGGAAGGATTTGCAGAAGAACCCCCAACACATACCACACAGAGGCTCGAAATGCACTCTGACGAGAGACGAGAATCCTCTGAGATTTGGGGAACATTTGTCTACAACTATTAGCTGAACTGGATTCGTGTAGCGTTGGGACTTTTTCCCTCCTCGTATGAGAGTAATATTTCTTAGTCCATTTGATCTTTCAGTATTGAAACTTCAAAGATAAGGAAAACGATGTTTTCTTCAAACTAATGAAATTAAAAAAGAAATAATACTGATATCTCCATATCCAAGCTGTTCTACTACTAGATAAAAAGTGTTGCCTGCTATAAAGCTCGCTCGCTGCTTTATCCAGGGCAAGAGAGATGTCTGGGCATCAGTCGCTTGCTCGTCTCCCTTAGCAATGTTTTCTGTTGGTGGTTGATCCCGAATCCTATCGCTTCTCAGTCGCCTAGATGCCTGGATGTTGGGTAGAAGTTACAGTGTTTTCTCACACTGTCCCAACACTTCAGTTTGCTTACTATTCTACACCTATAGCTTTCAGAATCTTTAAGCTTCTATCTATAACATTCATTCTCCAAATGGAAACACACTGCATTAAAACATTTAAAGCATTCCATTTAAAATAATTTCCTCTGTTGGCAACTTGAATAATTTCTAAATGAGTAAGACGCGCATGAACAGTAAATCTAGAGGATCCTGCAGAAAGCAGGTTTTTTTTTTGTGCTCTTTGGAGACTTGAGCTACACAGCTGGGTTAAAGAGTGTCAGGGAGCATTCTGAAGTGTCCCTCCCTGTCTCTAAAAAGGATGTTTTCAGCTGCATGATCACACAGCCACCTGCTGATTGTGATGGCTCTACTCCTAGGAAAGCTCCTCTCCCTGGGTAGTTGAATGTCCTTGGAAGGGGCCTTCCTTCTCATCTATTCGGTGTTCACTCAGAAGTAAGCAGACAGTCCTCATCCTGGAAAGACTGTCTAACAACGAGAAGAATGATGGACATTTCTTGGTTGCTATCTTCATTTTGTTTCTCTTCCCAGTAGATACTCAGCACGACGCTATAAGGAAGTACAAGGTAAGTGTGGGTTTTAGACCATCATTTTATTGCTGAAACAGCTAAGGTCATGGAGAAGTTAAACATTTACATAAAGTTGCAGAACTGGCAAAGGTGACTGACTTCACCTTAACTGCTGCACCATACTGACAAGGCCAGGTCAGGAGGAACATGGCAGCTACCCTGGGCTTTCTATGCACACAGCTAGGTTAGCCTCCTCAAACAGTCCCCGAAAGAAGTCCTTAGGATATCTGAAGACCGAACTATGAAAAAGGTTTGTTTTTAAGGCATTGGGTGTCAATCCTTAGCATAGGTAGAAGGGTGCCATTTATGTGGGTGGAGCATTTTTGGATGGAGATAGATATGAACAGAACAAGGAAAGGAAGGGGTTCGGAGTTTGCCACACATCACCCCTAGCAGGGAAGGAGAAACAGTGAGATTGGCATGATTGTGGCAGAGGAGGGGGAAGTAGAAGAGTCCCAGTGGGAGAGAGATGTTCAGTCCAGGGACAGCATGACCCACATCCCACTGAAAGCCACTGGAGATCTAATCTACACAGACCTCAGGGGGACGGGACAAGGCAATGTGTTCCCCTTTTCACCCACGCTCAGCCCTTCATCAGAACTGAGCTGCATCATGGGAGCTAAGGAACAGAGCCGCCCCCGACTCTCAGTGTGCACACTCATCCAAGAGTTGCATTATCCAGACAGATTAGAAGAGATACCAACTGCGTGGCAGGTCTAAATGGTCCAGGTTAACTCTAAACGTCACATGGAGTTGCTTTAGGGCTATTCATTTTCAATATTACAAACTATTCCAGGTCTTTTGCATTTTCCACACTAATTTAGACTCTACTCAGTTTCTACACACACACACACACACATGATATACTCGCAACCAACTGGATTTTGACTGAGATTGTGTTTATAGGTAAGTCTGAAGTTGGGAAAGCTTTTTGATGCTTTAAGGGCAGAGAGCCATAGGCAATAGGCGAATGGATGGTGTGGGTGTGTTTGATAAACACTTATTCACAAAGGCAGGCAGTGGGCTGGCTTGTCTCAGTCACAGCATTTTGGCTTCTGTTACAGGTCATCTTGCACCTACCCACTTCACACAGTGACCCTTCTAATACACAAACAGGATTCCTGTATTGATTTAACCCTTCCTCTTTTTTTTGACTGAGTAATAGTTTGATAATTTTAGTGTACAAGCATTCTACTTGCTATTAAGTTTATATAGCTTTTATGTTATTATAAACGACTCAAAGAGATTAGTAAAGTTTCAGTGAAATCTATTTTAAGAAGTATGGGGATTTATAATTTATTCCTTATTATCAAGAATACAACATTTTGGCTACTCAGGAAGGCTAAAAATAGAGATAGAATAGCATTTAAAAATCAATCTGGGCCATTTTAAGTTAAAATTAATTTGCTTTTGCCTCCTAGTTTATGCTTCCATATGAGACTTGTGGAAGAGCAAGTCTAAGGGCAGAAACTGCAGAATGCGAGTCATGATGGCTCAGTTCTCCACGCTCCACAGGGAGGCTGAAAATGACTGCAAAATTTGTTTTGGATGGCTTACTTGAGATAATCAAGAACATTGCCATCTAATATATTCTGTTCATGGCATTCTTAAGAGAGGTTTGTAGGACATGTACATGCTTCTCGGTGGTCATCAAATTAGCTCAGGGATTAAAACGCGGCCACCAAATTTTCCCAAGTGGAAAGTAATAAGTAAGTAGTAACACATGCTCGTAATCTCAGCAGCCAAGAGGCAGAGGCAGGAGGATCATACTTTCCAAGCCAGCCTGAGCTTTGTAGCCTGAACAAAACCAAACACCTTCAACGGTTAAGAGCCCTTGGTCTTGATTCTGGACGACAGTACAGTGACGAAGAACTCGGAGTCGTTCTGCTACCTGTAGCTTGGGCGAGCTTGGGCCAGCTTGGGCGAGCTTGGGAGAGCTTGGGCGAGCTTGGGCATGTCATATTAGCTTCCTAAGGTCCAGCCTTCTTGTGTGCAAGATGAAAATGGTGGTGCACGATGCACGAGACCTTCACAGAATTCTTCAGAAAGCATCAGGTCCTCCATAGATAGTCAATAAAAGATGTTAAAAACCTGTTCCCCATTATCATCACTACTAGGGAAGTGAAGTGGACAATGACAACGAGGATGTTTGCTGTAAAGCTACTCCCCTGGCAAGCATTGTCTGATGTCTACCAAAGACCTTAACGCAAAAGTAAGGAAGAAAATACAAAATATGAGAAATGTCTTCACTTGGAGAAGAATGGGATGGTTAGAAGGTGGGGGATGTTTGGCAGGGTGGAAGCAGGCGAAACCTCCTCAGTGGGTTTCAACCTGAGGAAGAAGAGTCCAGAAAAGAGCAGAAAGCCAGTCTCAGAGGTAGTTCTATCCCATCACCACAGGGAGGGGCAGAAACGTTTTAAAAAGCCCTGCTTTTGATCTTCGGACCCCAGATACACTATTCTCTGCTTCATGTCAAGGCCTCAAATGAAGATTCCAAGAGGTTTTCTAAGCTGCGTGCCACAGTAGGTCTTGCAAGAGCTCAGGTTGTCCTGGTTGGAGGTAGCTCACCTTTATGTGGGACCAACAACAGGCTATGAATACCCAGCATCCAATACTCAGAGGCTAGACGTTAAATCTGAAAGAGCCAAGGTAAGACCAAGCATTTCCAATAGTTGTGACTCCACAGGAAACAGTGACTAGGATCATGCTTTATGTGGATAAATTTAGCCCCTTTCGAGAAGAAAAATGGCCCGCCGTGCAATATAAATAAATAACCTTATGCCCAGCTACTTAAAAGAAATGCATACATTTCTCTTTCATCATGTTTTATTTTGACTCCATTTTGTTATAAACTTATGTACATGATCATTTATAGGAGAAGAAAGCCAAGAATTTAGTGCTTAGTGGTGTGAGGTATGAGGGATGCTAACAAGTGCGCTCTCTCTCTTTCTCCCCTCCCTCTCTCCCTCCACCCTGTGTTTGTGTGTGTGTGTGTGTGTGTGCATGTGTGTACAGACTGCCATCTTTCTATGCCTGTCTTTGCAATTTTTTTTTTTACATTAATGGATTTCCCTGTGTCAAGTTTCGGTCAAAGCTGTTTGCCCCTCCTCTGGGACTCAGCATTCCTTGCTCACTGCGTCAGTGGTATGCCAAGCAAAGGCCTGCTACACAGTTCATTGCATTTTCTTTAGTTAAAATGACTCTAGGGGCTGGAGAGATTGCTCAGGCATTAAAAGCACTTGCTGCACTTCCAGAGGACGAGGTTCGGTTCTGTGACTCCAACTCCTTGGATCCAATGGTCTCTTCTGGTCCCTGTGGGCACCCCGTACATGTGGCATACATCCATACGCACATATGAACACAAATTAATCAATTGCTTAGTTAATTTGAAAAGTAAATAAATAGGATGACTTGAGCATCTCTCTAGGAACTGAGAAACACACTTTCTACATTCAGTCATTCCATCTCAGGTGCAAGTCGACAAAAATCTGCCTTTCTGCCTCCACCCCAACTCCCAGTGTACCTTGGCAACAACTGCTAACTTGTACGAGTCCCTTTATGTGACTCTACAGAATTGTAGAATTGTAACCCTACGCAGTTCAGACATGGGGTCTCTAGGCATTCTCTACTCATGTGGGTCTACAGAGTTTCACCCTCGATTGCCTTCCACTAACTCAACACTGCATATCCTGCATGTCCTACATATGGGTGTCTCACCAGCTTCCTGGGGCTTCTACCTCTCTCGGGGTTTTCATAGGCAAATCCTAGAAAATCTGATGCTAATCCAGTTTCTATTCCCACCATCCATGGAAGGCATTATGCTACACACCAAAGAGACCATAAGACATGTTCCCTGCTCTCCCAGACTTCACAGAATAGAGGCATGTACACATGAAATCAGCCATTGAAGTGATGTGATGTATTTAGTGTGTAGGAGTGGAGATCTAACCATGGCTGGCAGGGAAGGCGTGGAAGGAATGATTCAAAGAGGAGGTGATGTTTGACAGACACTTCCAAAAGGTAAATAAAAATTATCCAAGTAGGGAAGAGAGAGAGGGAAGGGGAAAGGAGGAAGGAGAACATTACAGGCAAGGAGATTAGCATATACAAGAGCGTGACCATACCACACGGGTTAGGTAGAGAAGCTGAAGAAGCTTTATGACTGCATGAAGATAAATTAAAAAGTGGAAGCTGAGAGCAACACGTTAGCACTTAGAGAACTTCTGGGAGGTGAGCAACGGCTACTTTGTTCTTTACTACTCATGGCTCTTCCAAGTTTACTGAGTGGGGCAATGGTCTCCAGCTTGTGAAAGATGGAAGTTAAAAAAAAAGTCTTTATTTTGTCTCATTGCAGCAAAAGACAATCAAAACCAAAACTACACATAAGTTCCCAATGGTGGTCTCTTTAGAATGGCTCAGCTAAGATCTGTCGAGAGCTTTTAACTTCATGGGGAGGTGGATTCTTCTCGACGCCCTCCATGCTGAAGTCTGGTTGCCAGCAGCCCGTGTCTGGAGATATCACTGTGATTACTGACTTTTGACTTCTGCTCTTCTTGCTTTTTCGCCCTGCCATTTTCTAGTTGCCATTTCTGTTCAGCCAGGATTGAAAGGGGGGTGTGGTTAGACAGGAGATGTAGAAGAATTGGTCATTCTCAAGGGTACAGATAGCACCTACACTGTTGGGTCCATCAGGGAGCTAAAATGGACTCTCCTGACATTTGTACCTGGGGTAGTGGGTTTTGGTAACATATTTCCTTGCAATACCCCTGTGTGTTGTAATTCAGACAAATGTACCACCATTCTGATGCTCACTTACATTTCTTTCTGACCCCACATGGATTCCAGTGATCCAGGAAGCTGTAGCTTCCTGGCAGTAGAGTGCCCTTATCATATAAGCAACCATGTTGAACTGAACACCAGCCAGCACCCACTAACTGGTCCATGGAGCACTCACACAAACCTCATCCTTACTCTGTAGGTGAGCACAGCTCTAGCCTATGACCGCTAATGCTGATTGTCCACTAATCTCTTTCCATTTCCCCTGGCATCAGTAGCCTGTAGTTGCTTGTGCCTTTGGGGTATTACATAGTTACTTTTCTCATCACTCTGACAAAGGAGCTGGCAAAAACAACCTAAGGAAGGAAAGAGTTGCTTTGGCTCACAGTTTGAGGAGGTACAGTCCCTCAGAGTGGAGGAGACAAGGCTGCAGGAAACTGCTGGTCACAGTGTGCCTGCAGTTAGAAAATAGAGACAGGGAAATGCCAGTTCTCAGTTTTCCTTCTCTTTATCTTATGAGCCCAGGACCCCAGACTATGGAATAGTGTCACCCACATTCAGAGTGGATCTTCCCTCCTCAGTTAAACCTTTCTGGAAACACCATAACAAATACACCAGAAACAATGCTTCCCTGATGATTCTAAGTCCAATCAAGTAGACTGCAGATGTCAACTCTCTGGGATATCATATAAAAGTCAAATTATCTTCCCTCGAAACAATCTGCTAATCATACCCATAATACTCCAAATGTGACCTTATTTAGATAGCAGGATCCCTGTAAATGCTATTAGTTAAGATAAAATCAACTCTCTTCAAGTCAGCCATTTCCCAGATCCCCTCTACATTCTAGCCTTGGAAAATACCTTTGACGGAATTGAGGGGGACCAAGAATAAAAGATGTAACAGGCTGCAGCAAATCTCAGGCAGACCCTGAGACAAAAATTCAAGTGTAGGTATATTGGAGTGATGGAGACATTACCAGGAGGGAAATGGGAAGTCAGGCGAGAGGGAAGACAATCAAAAAGGGAGTGCTATCAAGTTGGCTCCCACACAGGATGACAACTGCAGCTTAATCCCTCAGGAAGTTCTGGGAAACAACATAAAACAACACCAGTCTTCCCACTAGACAGCAAAGAGCTGGGGAATTTATACATCGAATCCTCTCAGCCATCGGTAGAGGGCAGCTACTTCAGGACACTGGTTAGAGCCAAGATTCTACTCGTAAATCAGGCAGATTTCCAGGGAGGAAAGAGGTAAATATCTATTACAAGAATATACATATATATATTACTAATATATGAATATATAGACATATAAGTATCAAGAGTATGTAATACAACTTTCAAATAATAATAAGATAGGCAGTATTGCATTGTAAATTGAATAAAGGCAAAGGATAGTCACAGAGCATTACCTCTGGCTTCAGAGGTCCACATGCAGGTTCCCCAGCTGTCAGTCCAGGGTCGACGAGCTCCCACTAGCTCGGGTCAACTGTCTCTGTGGGTTTCCCCATCATAAAAACATATGAGACAGTTCGTGAATGTGCGTGTCATCTTTGTGCAGGGGCCATGCTAATCTTCTCTGTATCATTCCAATTTTAGTACATGTGCTGGCAAAGCCAGCACTCTGTGGTTGATCTCTGTTGTTTGTTGCTTTTTATTCATGTAGACAAGTGAGACTGGGTTGTGTTTGAAATTTGCCAGGAAATGATGTCTTTGCTGAGCCAGACAATAACTGGTGAGTACTGAAAGACTGTCTCTTCAATGTTGTTTTGTACAAGTCACACTGTGACTACATTCCAGTGTAAAGCGTTAGGATTTACACACGTAAGGAACTATTGAGACAATAATTTAAAAATGTAATTACTCATTACCGTGGTTGGAGGCTCTGAAAAGGTGCTGTCCCTGAGGGAGAAAGCAGAGACAGTCACAAATCACACAGAACGTCCCCAACTTCACAAGTAATCAAGGTGAGGCAGACAAAATTTGGGTCTTCAAAAATTTATTTCTTCGCTTACTGTTTTTTAAACACAAAGACCTTTTGTTAGAGTTCAAGAAAAACACAAAAGAGGGCAGACAAGCTCCAATTCACAGCAGGCGCAGGAGGATGGCGTACAGAGGAGGAGAGAAAGCCGCGCCTTTCAAGATAGAAAGTCAGCAAGAAGCCAAGTGGCGAGGTGAAGGATGGGGTGGGGTGGAACTTCGGAAAAAGAATTTCCACCCCATGGGGTGAAACCCACATTCTGCTCTAGTGATCAAGAACCTGAGAGTGGATAGCTCAGGGGCCTAGGGTAAGACCAAGTACTACTGTCCTATGAAAAGACCATAGCAGTAAAATGACATTCTGCTACGCTCATAGATCTGGGCCTTGTTCAGCCATCATCAGAGAAGCTTCCTCCTGCAGCAGATGGGAGCAGAGATCCCTCCATGGGAGTCACACTGGGGGAACAAACTACTCCTGAGGGCAGGCGCGTGCCCAGCAGCAGATGCCAACAGAAGCCAACTCAGTGGCATCTTTCAAGCTTCCCTGTCTCATAATGTCATGTCAGGGTTTTCTTTTTTTTTAATTTGATCTTTTCTTTATTTTTTATTTTTATTTTATCTTTATTACCCTACAGGTCCTTTGTACATATCTTATAGCTTCTGGTTCTGTGTTTGTCCCAGATCTCAGGACCTGAATCTGATCCCCCAAACCTACACAAAAGTGAAAAGAGAGAACCAGTGCCCCAAAAGTTGTTCTCTGACCTCCACATGTGCACTGTGGCTTTCACACCCATACACATACAAACACACCATAGATACACACACACACATACACACACACACCAATAATAAAAGTACTAAAAACAGGCTAGTGTGTTTTACTGACTGTCCATCGCTCTGGAGTGGACTCTGGGTAGCTTCTCCCTGGTATGTCACCACAGAACAGTGATCACCTCCTCAGTGCCCACTGCTTTCCCACTTCTGAACAGGCAGCTGTTTTCTTCTTCCAAGTCCTCCCGTCTGGGCAGTTGTAGTGTATAGCAAGCATTTCCTGGTGGGCTGCACAGTGGTACATTAGCAATGCATTGGGTGAGTGAGCGATACTCCTCCTCAAGGGGTTGGATGGAGTCAACCTCAAAGCCACATCCCAGAACCTCTGGTTGCTTTGTATTCCCACTAATGGACTTCCTGCTGTGATGGCCAGTCCCAGAGAGCCAAGAAAAAGAAATGAAGACTTCCTTGTCATGCCTGGGTCTAGCCTCGAATTCATCTTTAGATTGCCCTGTGCATATAACAAAAAGAATACAAATAAGTAATCCAATAACTATGCACCACTTAAGACCTACATCACTAATATTTTGTGGGCTTCAGGGATCGGATTTGTTCAGTGTTGCCTTAGAAACAAATGGTTAGTCTGGCATACCATTATTTAAAACACGGCTGGAGTTCAAGAGATAGGCAGTCAGACATCACAAGCATGAATGACCAAGGGATGCAGAGTTCCTGCATGCTGTGTTAAGCAGTTGCTTAGCAACTGAGCTCCACAAGATGCTTTGACTTTGCAGAGTGTGATTGCATGGCCTAGAGATGATGGGGTGACCTGCAGAGTTGACAGTTGATAAGGGCTTTCAGGTTTGGAGGGTATTTTAGAGCTTAATAGCTAGACTTTCTGAAACCCATCTCTATTTTATATGCATACCTCCTGAAGAAAAGAAAAACATTCAATACAAAAGGGAAAGAGGAGAAGGTGGGAGAAAGGAAGAGAATAAAGGAGGGCTCCTAACTAGGGTACATGGTTCCAAAGCACCAGATTTTTTGTTTTTGTTTTTGTTTTTTTTAACAGAACTTGCCTCAAGTTTATTTGTAAAAACAGCATAAGGTCCTGAACATCTGCAAATACTGTGTGGGTGTTCACACCAGTCCATCTATCTTCACATTGGCAGACTGAGACCTTTTTTATGGGGCCCTCACAGGGGCCTGGGCACCTTTGGGAGCCTGAGCTGCAGCTGAGGCCTCTGCCTTGGCTTGAACTTTGGGCTTTGTTTTTTGGAGCCTACGACCCCTGACCATGTAGTTTCTAATCTGCTTCCCAAGTTTGGGGTGAGCAATGAAACAAGACGGGTGAGTTTGCAGCTGAGGCCCTTTGGCACCTTGGGCTTCACCACCTGGGACTTCTCCAGGGCCTTGATGGCCTCCGCACGTGCGCTCATGGCCTTTGCATTATTTGCCTGCATCTTCTTCAGGCCTTTCTTGTTGTGCTTTTTGGCAAAGCGCATGTTCCTCAGGAACTTGGGGTCGACCCCCTTGAGAGATTCGTATCTTTGATGCCATTTCTGTGCCATTTCCAGGACTGGTTTTGTGTGTGGCGTGGTTCTTGAACTTGGCCATGGCTGGATGGTAATCGGCGGCTCCCAAAGCGCCTGCGACCGGAAGAGAGCATCAGGTTTTAAAGCTGATAGCAGCTGGTCTCTTGGTGTGAGCCAGGCTTGGTGCTGAGTTCTTCACACAGAACACCAGTTCTCTTTGCCTTTATAGCAACTACTTGAAGCATCAATTGTTAGTTCCCCCTACTTACAAACAGAGATCCTAAGGGTTGCTTAAGTTTGGTTATCAAATCAGAATTCAAACCCAAAAGAGCCTATCTCAGAAGCGGGACTTTCAACAACTCTGCACAGCTTCCTTTACCTTGCCTGGACTCTGATTGCAAAAACAATGCCAGTGACCCTCAGGCCCAGGGCCTGGGTGTTGAGGTAGAGAAAGGCCTGGGCCAGCAGATCTGAGTTATTCATCCTGGGAGAATGTGAGGGTCTGAACGGACTCTACCTCTGCTCAGTAGCAAAACGTCTCCAAGTTAGCTGAAAGGTCGAAACAGCAAGGACAGAAGCTCGGATGGAGTCCTTGTCTCAGCATCCTGATAGCCACACCAGGTCCAGGGCCTTGACATTGTCAGGAGACCTCTCTAAACCTCCGCCCTTCCTAACGAGAATAGCCTGGGCAAACATACTTCCTGGCTGTACGTTAGGATTGCTTGAGGAGATTTAACAAAAAAGCCAGTATAAAAGCCTTACCTCATTCCTGCTTAGGATCATGGTACGCCTAGGATCAGACTGCAGGCTAGTTGTAGGGAACCAAACACCAGTGACCCTCCTACCCAGAGCTAACACATCAGTGGGATGGGAAAAATGTAAAGAGAAACTGATTTATAAAAATATCTACACATCCTCAGACCACGGCTTCTTCACGTGTGGGCTCAAGAAGCCGTGTATTAAAAACAGCCAGGGAAGAATTGAGCCTGCATAGGACACCCACTAGCATTCATTCTTGTCATTGTTCTCCATACAGCATAAGACCTATTAACATAGCATTTACATGGCATAAGTATTATAAATGTATTATAAATGTAAACACTCATCTAGAGATGATTTAGAGTATAGAGGAAGACATGGTTGGCTGTGTACAAATACTACACCATTTTACGCACAGGCTTAAGAATATGAGGATTTGTATCCACAAGATATCCCTGGACAAATACCTGGCAGATACTAAGGGATGGCTGTGTATATGTAGCTTGTGGTAAGAGATATTGAGGAGTATCATATGAGTTATGAATGCAATGAGAGGATCATGGCAGTCAGTTTGCATACATGTCCATTGCGGTGATTTGAATGAGAAATGTCCCCACAGTCTTGGGCTTTTGAATACTTGGTCCTCAGCTGATCATACTGTTTGGGGAAATTAGGAGGTGTGGCCTTGCTGGAGGACAGACATGTGCCACCGTGCCACTGTGTGCTGGCTGTGAGCACTTAAGGCATCGCAATTCCAGCTCTCTTTTCTTGTTTACAGTTCCAGCCATGAGTTTTCACCTCCCTGTTCCTGCAGCCATGCCTTCTGCTGGGGTTCACCATCAGAGTCCCATCCCTCGAACCGGAAGCCAAAATGAGCAGCAGCAGTAAAGTAACTCATGCGTCCATGTACAGATGCATGTGTATACTCTTATGCATGCATAGATAAACGATTTGTGTGAGGACTCTGAGCTGGAGAAGAAGGTGGAGGACTGAAAAGATGTGGGGAATGTTACCACTGGCTTTGGGGAGGTCAGCAGGAGCCAGAGCAAGCGGCAGGTCAAGCTTAGGGTCTTAGGTTTTATCTAAAGGATGACGGTAGCCATTGAAGGGTTTAGCCATGGGACCACACACGTTCAGAGTTTATCTTTTAAAAACTAAGGGGTAAAACCCACTCTGTTTAAATGTAGGGAGTGATTTGGATGGGGCAGAGAGAACAATTACAAAACTGTTATAAGACTCTGAGCGAAGTTTCTGTTTCTTGATGATGCAAAATGTTTGCAGAATTCTGGGTATTTTGGGAACCTAAATGAGTTAGAGAAAAAAATGGTCAATGTAAGTGCCACGACTCACTTGAAGTCGGGGAAATGCTTTGTCCAGAATTTAGGTGAGTGGGGCCCTTTGCTTGAATACATGCTTACCCTCTTCCTTCTGGATCTATTCTGCTCCCCCACAAAAGCACACCAAGTTATCTTCCCCATCTCCATTCTTTCTGCCATTGTCCTTCCTCTAGGATGTCACTGTTTATGGATCTCAGCTTAGGTGCCATTCAACCTTGGGCTGCACTTTCCCATCCTTGAAGGGCCCCCACTGTGCATTGGGGCATGGTTGGAGAAGCACACTAATTGTGTGGGCGTTGGCCAGGCACTGAATTTTTAGCTTTTTGTGCCCTGGTTAAGTGGCTGGTCCACTGGCCTCAGTCCATTTCCTAATGGACAGGGGTCAGCTTCACAAAGCCTCACTCTGACTGGCACTAATTACCACCTTTGAGAGTTTGCATTGCCCTAGGCACAGGACTGAAAGGACAGCAGGAAAACAAACTTCTGCTTGCGCCTCCTCAGGGGTGCTCCCTGGTTTCTGATCATGCCTGCACGGGGGCTAAGGGGAAACAGACCTGTTTGTCTTTCTGCTTCTAGGCCAGATGTTTCTTGAAGGAGTCAGCCTTGGAACCCAAGTCCTCAGCTCAGGACATGACACCCTCAGTTCATGGCAGAGCTCATTGTAAGTTCCCTCCCTACCATGCTTCCTCTCCGAACGGCACATTTTACCTTTAACACTGACAGACCTTGAAGGAGATAGCTCCTCCCGGGTGTGTCTGCAGTACCCAAGTGTAGTACAAATTCTAGTCGGTATTAATTAGTCAAAGCCCAGAGACAAATACGGGGTTAAAACTGAAGATTAGAGACGCAGAGCAGTAAGCCACTAGAGAGACCTTTTACCTTTACCAATGCTCAGACCAAAGGGGCAATTCAGACTGCCTAGACTGCACTGTGTCTCCACTAAACCTCAGACTCCACACTCCAGTGAGCCCCTGTCCCTTTCCGCCCAGCCATATCGCTCCTGTCTCCCCCTCCCTAGTGCTGGGATTAAAGGTGTGTGATTCCCAAACACTGGGTTGTGAGCCACCACCACCTGGATCTATTTCTGGATCAATCTTGTCTAGCCCAGAGTAGCCTTGAGCTCACAGAGATCCGTCTGCCTCAGTCCTGGGATTAAAGGTGTATGCCACCACTCCCTGGCCTCTAGTGGCTTAGCTTTGCACTCTGATCTTCAGGCAAGCTTTATTTATTAAAATACAAATAAAATATCACTACATTTCTCCTTTTGTGTAAAATAAAAAAGAAGACTATAACTAATATAAGAAAAACTATACACAATAAATATAATAACTATATACAATATATACAGGCAATAAGTGCATCAACAATGTCTAGTACAATTGCATTTGACAAAGTCAGAGAAAATACTCCATTATCTATCCAATTTTGGTTAGTCCAAAGTCTTGTTCCTAATTTACTTTCTATCATAACTTGCATTACCATCCAAAACTTTCTTTTGATATCTCTCAACCTTATACACTTTACACCTCTTTAGCGAATTTCTTTTCTAAGCTTTGCAAACAAGTAAAACTATAGCTATAACTGTCTAGTTTTCAACTTCGTTAGAGACCCCCCCCCAAAAAAAATATTAACTGAATAAGCAGGAAGTGCAAGCAAGCAACTTCCAAAAAAAAGTGTGAGAAAAGACAGAAATGGCTTACTGCCTGGACAATCATCCAGGGTTACTCTGAAATGGTGGGACATCCATCTTTGTCCTATAGACTTTTCTATAAAGCAGGATATTCTGAAGGGCTATCCCTTCTTGTCTTGACAATGCTTGCCAGTTACTTTTTTGGTGCATTCTCTTTGTCCAATTAGGACAGCATACTGTCAACAGTTGATGCAAGGTCACTCTCTTGCCCAAGGGCTTACTTTTGCCACAAAGGAAATGGACTCCATGTGGAGTTTCTTTGATGCCCATTTTCTTCTCTGAAGTAGATTGGTGCTGCCAGGAGCAGACACATCTTGTTATCATAAAAAATGAGTCTATGTTATTAAAACATCTTAAATGGCATATTCTGTAGATCTCCCAAGTGTTTGAAGATGACCTATCTATCTAAAATGTATCTTTGTTTAACCTTGAAAACATACCTAATGTGATTGCAAGTTTGATTGTGATTAACTACTAACCTGCATTTCCTTATTATCCTAAACAGTTGGTAATAATTTTCAAGGACGAGAAGTTTGCAGTACACTGTTAAATGAGTTGTATAGGTACAATACCTTGAACAAAAGTAGAAATGTATGTACAGTATGTTTCACAAAATTAATCTCCAATTTGTATCAATATACAAAATTTATATACAATATACAAAAGTCCAATCCAATGTAAAATATTTAAAACTAGTAGTTGTTTTTAAAAGTAGATTCAATAATCTACCCTTTTATCCTATCATCTATGTCCTCCTTTCTCTTTTCAAAACAAGAACCTTGAATCTAATCTCCTTTGTTTAGCTTTTTCCTGACCATTACCAATAACAACTTATAACCAACCCCCCTAAACAATTACTAATATTCCCTCACCCATATGGCCACACCCAAGCCCTTAACTAGGCAGTGACTTAGTAGACAAGTAGGATGGCTCAAGGTCAAAGGCAAGTTTCCAGAAGGGAAAGTACTGTATAGACAGTAAAGTCAGAGTAGAAAGACCAAACATCCAGACGGGTCTCTGTGAGTTCCAGGCCAGACTAGTTTACATTATAGACTATTTCCAGGAAAGCCAGGACTATGTAGAGAGTCCCTGTAGAAGAAGGAGGAGGAGGAAAAAGAGAAGAGGAGGAGAAGAGGAGGGGGGAGAGAAAAGAAAGTGTGGTATGCAAAATTCAGTCTTTCATTGTAGGACATGGGTCTCTCTTTGATCCTTACAACACCTTGGTGAGTGACAAACAGCAGGCATCTGCCTTATTTTATAGATAAAGAGATAGAACCCATAGCCATTGGTGATTTGCCTCACAGCCATTTCCCGGTAGATCTAGCTCTCCAAATTCTACCTTCAGGAGTTAATGAGGTCAGTATGGAGACTAAAAAGTACTGTTCAGATAGATTTATATTTTCTTCTTGATGCTGAAATAGAAAATACCACAAACTGAATGGCTTGAAACCACAAGTTTAACTCTCCCAAAGTTCTCAAGCCCAGGCCTCTGAACTCGGAGAGGTCCAGTCTCACCAGTGAAAACTTAAGGGTGAGTGTGTCCTTTGCCTCTTCCAGCATCTGGTGTCTGTCACCATTTCTTCACTAATTATTTGTTGGAGGCAATAGTTCAACAGTTAAGGACATAGACAGTAAAGCCAGCCCACCTAAGAATTCAGTATCCCTCTTGACGATTACATGACATTGAACAACATCGTTAACCTCCCTGAATCTTGATTACCTCCCTATAACAAGATGATAGCACTGCCCTGTCTCAGAGGATGCTGCAGGGACCAAATGGCTCAGTTATATACGAATTGCATAGAGTAGCGTGTACACTGCGGATATATTAGCTGCAATTTGTCTTAGTCTGTTTCCTATTGCTGTGATAAACACCATGACCAATTTGGGAAGGCAAGGATTTATTTAGTGTATATGTCCTATCACAGCCCATCCTTGAGGGAAGTCAGGCAGGAATTCAAACAGGGCAGTGACCAGGAAGCAGGCACTGAAGCAGACGCCATGGAGGAATCCTGATTACTGACTTCCTCCCCAGGGCTTGCTCATCCCACCCGATTATGCCATCCAGAAGTGGCACCGCCCTCAGTGTCCTGGGCTCTCCCACATCAATCACTAATCAAGACAGTGTCCCACAGACTTTCCTTCAGGCAGTCTGATGAAGGGATTTTCTCAATTGAGGTTCCTCTTTCAGATGACTCAGGCTTATGTCAAGTTGACAAAATACTTACCGGGACACAGTTCTTCCTTGACACTATGACTAATAGCAAGGTCTTTCATTTCACTTGTTATCATTAAATAATGAGATTTGGACGAAGTGAGAATGGACTTTCTCTTCTGGTGTCCCTTGAACCATGTACGCGTTGCCAGTTACTTTTCTGAAATCAGCAATCAATATTGTTTATAGGGAAAGGATAAACACTAAATGCAATGGAAGAAAAGAATATTTACACATCTTTCTTTAGGGCTGGGGAGATGGTTCAATGAGCTAAGGCCCTTGCTGTCAAGCCTGACAACCTGAGTTCAATCCCTAGGACCCACATGGTAGAAGGAGAGATCCAGTTACTGCAAGTTGTCCTCTGACCTCCACACACGTGTTCTCTCTCTCTCTCTCTCTCTCTCTCTCTCTCTCTCTCTCTCTCTCTCTCTCACACACACAGAGAGAGAGAGAGAGAGAGAGAGAGAGAGAGAGAGAGAGAGAGAACACAGGATAATTTAAAACTCAATCTTTCTTTGAGTTTCCTTTTGACTCTGAAGTCTTTTGAGCCTGTTCACTCTAAAAGCTGGGTTTCCCTATTGAGGACATGCAGACTGCAGACTGAGGGATAGTTTAGTATTAAAAGGGAAAGTTTTCACAGAAAGCAGGACTTGGTCTTGGAGCAAACTGCCACCGAATAGGACGATGTCCAGACCAAGTCTCTGAGCTGTGTAGCTGTAGTTCGAGCTGGCAGCATGGCAAGGGTTGAGTTTCACAGCGTTTCTTCTTGTCTTTTCACCTGCATTAAACTCTGTTTTCCGGAGACTTTGCCCAGCTTTCCCTACTTTCCTCTCATCCAAGGAAGCAAATATCCATCCAATAGGTAAAAGCCCAATCTCAGAATGTCGATGATTTCACCCCTGAAATTAAATTCATTAACATCAGCATCCCCCCAAAGGGAAACCACAGCTCTGCTTTGGACTCTGGGCCTTTAGCCACTGCGTGGGAGGACCTGTCCGGAGACTGGCAGGCTATTGGATGCTGATGCTGCAGAACATTCTAGTGCTAGAGACAAACTGGCAGAGGCTCCAAACCTGAATGAACTGTGATACTTAGGAACATGTGTTCTCTTCAAGTGTGAGATAAAAATCGTACTTAGAGAAGACGAGTTAGTTATCTGTGTTGAGAAGTGGTGTGTATGCACCTGTACCCATAACCACACAGAGAAACACAAACACCCCTACACAGTTAACTAACCATTCAATGATTGAGTTCTTTAAAGAAGAAAGACGATCCTAGCTGGGTGTGGTGGCTCATGTATATAATTCCAGCACTCAAGAGGCAGAGTCGGAAAGATTGCTATGAATTTGAGGATGATTTAGGCTACAGAGGAACACTCTGTCCCCAAACAAGCAAATGAACAGATAAAAGGAAGGAAGGTCATTACACAGTCTAGCCCAGGGCATGAAAAGCCCACCATGATGGGCGTATCCAGAGCAAGACAAAAGCAGAGTGAACAAACTGCAAGCCCCTACCCCTGCCCACTGCTGCCCACACCAGGACGGGAGGCTGGAGCAAGCTGGTCTTCTCA
The DNA here is from genome assembly GCF_950005125.1 of Chionomys nivalis. Taxonomy (NCBI): domain Eukaryota; kingdom Metazoa; phylum Chordata; class Mammalia; order Rodentia; family Cricetidae; genus Chionomys; species Chionomys nivalis. The sequence goes on along the minus strand of NC_080100.1, from coordinate 34,454,798 downwards.
AGCCAACTGGAGCCAGATGAAAGGACACCAAAGAAGGAAGAGGAATCACTCCCAAGTGCCCAGCTAGCCAGCTCCTTTCAAAGCTTCTAGACCTTTCCAGGCTCACCCTAGTATCCAGTTCATACTCTCTGCCTCCCTGGGGGATGCAGATGAATGCAAAGGAGTCAAAGCCAGGACAGAGCTGAACTGTAACTACACAGGTCAGAGATGGGGTGCCAACAGACTGCAGTGTGGCTGAGAAGAAAAGCATTCCAGGTCCCACAGTCATTTGGAGAGCCTCGGGGCGGGGGGGTTGCAAAAAAAATCATTGCACCCAACATTGAAAAAAAAAAAAAAAAACAAAGAAGAGGAGGCAGGTGATTCCAGTGTCCTGGCAGTTGAATACCGATTATTAGAATCCATAGTACGACCAGCAGTGAGGGCTCCACAAGTCTCTCACCTCTGAGTAGGTTTTAGGGGCAACATCAACTTAGCCACTGACTAACAGAAGCAAAAACAGTCAAGTAATACGACTTTCCCGGTGTGTTCGGCTCTGAGCATAGCAAGAAAGGAAGAAGGGCAAAACTTTACATTACTGCTTGTGGAGGGTGGTGGGGTGAAAATCGGGCTGAATACCCCTAGGGCTCTCTCATGGGGTAGGGGTAACCCCCAGTATCCCCCTGAGATTCAAACTTGTTTAGAAGTTCATCTAAAGATTAGATGTGACATCTGTGACTCTGGAAGGTAGGGAAGTCCCAGAAATAGGATTAAGGACATTGTGAGGCAGACAGGACTGAGAAGAAAACAACAGAGACTATTCTGTAATATATAAATATAAATATGTAATATTTACATATAATATATTATATGTATAATAAATATATAATATGTAAATATAAATAAAGCCTGTAGGGCCTTGTGAGTGACTCTGGGGTGATGTCACTGGATTCAGACTAGGCTTGGTGGAGAACTGAGTATAGGATGTGAAGCATATCCCCCTCCCTCCTGAAAACCTGATGTAGCCCAGAGATGCCTGCCTTAGCATCCTGTCAGGCCAGGGTGGAGCCCAGGCCACACGGCCTCCCATGATGTAAACCCACTATCGAGGAAAACTGCTCAGACCCTGGGTATCTAATTCCCTGGAGACATGAATATCCTGATATTGGTTAGAACCCAAACCTCTGCAGGCACCATGGCATCCTGGAGAGGAATTGACTTCCCTTTTGCTCTATATCAGAGTGGGATGAGAATAATATGCTCTGAAGGTAGTATTTCTCCTCTCTCTCTCTCTCTCTCTCTCTCTCTCCCTCTCCCTCTCCCTCTCCCTCTCTCTCTCTCTCTCTCTCCCCTCTCTCCCTCTCTCTTTCTCTCTCTCTTTCTCTTCCCCTCCTTTCTTTCTTTTCTTCTTTATCTTTTCTTTTTTCTTTCAGAGTCAGGGATATATATATATATATATATATATATATATATATATATATATGCATGCCCTGGCTGTCCTGGAACTCACTTTGTCAACCACGCTGGCTTTGAACTCACAGAGATCCACCTGTCTCTGCCTCCCAAGTACTGGTGTTAAAGGTGTGCACCATCACCACTTGGCTAAGCTAGTATTTCTACGTCCAAACTGCACAGAAGTTTAAACATTAAATCATTCAACAAAAGAGGACGTCTTGAAGGTTGCGCTGAGGTCAGACAGACCTGAGTGAGAGTTCTGTTCAATTCTGTTAAAATTTCTCAGCTCTAGATGTCTTGCTTGTTTGTCTGGATTATCTTCAGATCTATAATGATGGCACCTCGTCACAGGGAGGAATAACAGAGTGGAACCCTTGGTAGCACTGAGTGTTCATGCTGAGAGTTACCGGGGAGTGGTTTCCACACTGGTGAGGAGGAGAGCAGCTGGTAAGCCATGGCAGAACCAGAATATTCACAGAATATTCACAGAACTCTGATGCAAGAACCAAAGCTAACCAATTCCAGAGCATCTATAAGATTTTTGGTATAATTTTTTGAGTCTCCCTAAAAGGTTTTCAGTTGCTTACAATGACAATTTCTGTTTTGGGTTTTCTTCGCATCCTTCCCCCAATTCCCTTCAATTCTCTCCTGAGAATTCTATCACCACGGCTTCATTCCATCTTTACACGTAAATTCCCATTCAAAAATAACCATGCAGCTCTCGTTCCCTTGGTAGTTTGGTCAAATTCTCCCTACTTTTGACATGAGAACTCCCATCTCTGAAACACATCACCGAGGTGAAGTACAAGCAGCGCCTCTCAGGGTGGTGGTGGCAGGGACATAGAACTTGCTACATCAGGGATCTTCTTGACAAGCTCCCCTAGGCCTGAGTCCAAGACGAAGCTGAGAAAAATGAAAAAGGGTTTGGCTGACAGAGAGGATGATAGACACAGAGAGAGGGTTGTGAAGGGAAACTGGCCAATGGCAAAGGGGGGATTGGTAAAGAATTGGCAAGGCTTTTGTGAAACCCCTTGGTGGAAAACCATGAGCCCCGGCTTGTCCGTCTGGCGCATCATCTAGGAGGCAAATCATTTTTCCTGGGGAAGGTGCCTGCCAGGAAGCTGCCCCTCTGTGGGGGCCTTTGGAAGAGTGGATGTGTCTGGACTCCTGCCCGGCCTTTTGGATGGGGACGAGAAGAAAAGGCCCGTAGTGAGGTCTCTAAGGGCTGAGGGGTGGGGAGCACCCCAGTGGCTGACACTTCTGAGTCAGAGCGATGGGAAGAAAGAGTTGAGAAACAGAGGAAAAGGACGTGGGGGCGGGAGGAGGTGGGAGGCCGCTTTGTTTCTTCAGTCTGAGTCTGTCAGGACCTGCCTCCTTCCTTGATGGGTTCCCCACTTGGCGTTACGCACCCATCTTTTCAAAACTCAAGTCTGTCTTCTTCCAGGTGAAGAATCTACTCACCCTGTGAGAAACCTCTTTCAGAATAATAATAATAATAATAATAATAATAATAATAATGATGATGATGATGATGATAATGATATATGGTTTTGTGTGCTACCCTAACGGGGTTGAGCTGCTGCCTGGGAGATGGCCTTGGGACACAGGCAGGATTTCAGCATCTCTCCTTTTTCTCTACAGTCCTTATCTCAATGTTTCGCTGTTTTCTCTGGGTCATTGGAAAGTTCGCTCTGGCCTTCCCAGCTCCAGGCTTACCACTCTGTCTTCCCTTTCTACAGGGGACTGACTTGTGCCCATCTTCCCACTGGTTCCCCTTCCAAGTCTTGCCAGATAAATGTCCTTCCCATAGACAATTGGCAGGGGCAAAGTTCACTAAGAAAAGTCCTGCTGGGGTGGCAATGACTGGTAATGATGTGGGGTGTTCACCTCCATCAAAGAATGCTGCCTTCACCTGGTACAGCCTAACATTTCTCGAAGCTTGGAACCCATAGAAAATGATGATCATTTCATTGCACACTGTGACACGTTAAAGCAGCAAGCAGGGGGCCCCAGGAGGCTGAGCCACTCACAAGCCTGAAATCCTTTCGTGAGCATCCAATGGGGAGCCTGGGTCTTAACCCAGTAGCTTTAAAATGTCTTTCAGCGAAGCCCAGCAGTTTACAGCTGTTCTCAATATAGAAGGCTGAGCCAAGGACTTACCAGTTTCGGATGTTGCCACTCTGCCTTTAGCTTCCTTATGTATCAGGACACTGAATATATATTTATTAAAAGAGCAGCAGAATTCTGTGAGTGTAAGTAGAGACTGCCTGTTCATTTCCTGGCCACCCAGACCTGAATAATCACACAGAAACTATATTAATTACAATACTATTTGGTCAACAGCTTAGTCGTATACCTTGCTAGTCATACATCTTGAATTAACCTGTTTCTATTAATCAATGTATTGCCACAAGGTTGTGACCTACTGGTAAGTTTCCATCCTCTGTCCAGTTCGGCAGCTACATGACATCTCCCTGACTCCATCCCCCTCCCCCCACACTCTCTCTTTATCTCTGTTTGGATTTCCTGCCTAGCTTCACTCTGCTAAGACATTGGCCAAAACAGCTTAGTTCATTAACCAATAAAAGCAACACGTTACAGAAGGACGACCCACATCACGTGAGTTCTTGTTTCTTCTAATAAATCTATATTTAGTGCTCTGATAAAGAAGATTAAAGCAGTGACGCCACAGCTGAAACCAGACTGAGTGAGATGGAGGGAGTGAGTTGAATGCCTGTGTCCCTTTCTCTGTGCTTCCTGTGCAAGTGCAGCGGTCTCAGCTGCCTCGAGCTCCAGCCTCCATGACTTTCCCTTCAAGATGAGCTGCACCCTGGAACTGTGAGCCAGAAGAGACCCTTCCTTCCTTCAGTTGGTTTTGATGGGTAATCTGCCACTGTGCTGAGAAAAGGAACTTACACCCTTTGCTGTCTATATATTTGAAAAGAGAAAAGGAGCAAACACGGTGTTGTTGGGGAATATTGTTTTTAGGTGTGTGACTTTTGCTTTTGCTGTATTTGTTTAACTCTGGGAAGCTGTGTCTGTCTAAAACACTCACCAGATGGAGGTGAACAGCCAATAGCAAGGCAGGAGAAGGGATAGGCGGGGCTGGCAGGCAGAGAGGATAGGTAGAAGGAGAAATGAGCCTGAAACAAGCCATACTTTCAGGCTAGGAGTGGTGCACTGTTGCCACCTAGACGTCCAAGCAGCTTCCACTCCCCACTCTGTGTCTGCCTCAGCAAACTTCAAGTTCATGCTCCAATATTTGGAAAAAAGAATCATCAAATATAGAAGATTTAATGGAAGATTTTAGCTTAGGGTTGTGTCTGTATTTTTCTTAGAAATTTAGAAATGTAAATGTTCTTTATATAATTAAGAGAACTGTTTGATGGGCCTTATGCTTATCTCCGAACACCCTTCATGTTATTTTTATTACTGCTGCAGCAAAACGCATGACAGAAGCAACTCCAGGAAGGAAGGGTTTCTTCTGGTTCATAGTATGAGAATGAAGTTCACCATGGGTGGGGAAGATTTGGTGGCAGGGGAGTAAGGTAGCTGGTCACACAGCATGTCAGGATGCAGAGCAAGGTGAAGGCTGGGAGTCAGCCTGCTTTCCCCTTTTTCTTCAACCTAGGACCCTAGCCCATGAGAGGGAGATGTCTGCTTCTAGGTACATCTTCCCTGCTTGGTTAAACCTCCCTAAAAGCATGCATGCTCCTGAACACACCAAAAGGACTGCTTCTGTTGTGATTCTCAGTCCTGTAGGTCAAGATCCAGCCTAAATCCACAGCAAAGGTTCCATCTCATTACTGTGGCTTCTAGAATGGTTTTTTGTTTTGTTTTGTTTGTTTTTTGTTAGTTTTTTTTTTTAACTTTAAGTTTTGAGACCCTGATTTTAGCCTATTTGAGAGTTAGCCAGATTCTTCTGCGGGATTTTTTTTCGTAAGATAATAGTTTCAAAATTGGTTTCAGTCGAAACCTGGAGCTCCTTAGGGGAGAGAGATAGCTTGGGAAAAGTGTTTCCTCCTCCCACTTTGGCTCTGGCAGGTAAACCCTGCCCAAGAGTTGGCAGAGAGTCAGTGAGGACTTCCTGCCTGCAGGACTCTGGGAGCTCATGCCTCTCTCATCCCTGTTCAAAGAACGAAAATGCCTTCTTGGTCTATTACGAAAATTATTTAAATAAGAGTCAACCACTAAGTAATTGTGTCTAGGATATGTCAGGCCAAGGCCTGCCTTCGAGCAAGAAATTAAACAAGATAATTAAGACCGAAAGGGTCAACTGAGAATGCACCAGGGAAAAAGAAGGCATCAAAATCCAAATCATATGATGCTTCCTTATTCTCCTCTCAGTAATGTCTTAAATACCAGTTACCTTGAAGGAGCCCATTGGTCCAGACTGGCACGGTGCCCTTCCTGCGGCTATAGAGCAGTATAGTAGAGAATCCCCGAGGGACAGCACTTTGACACAGGTCTCAGAAAGATTCCAAAAGCAGGCTCTGCAAGCACCCAGGGGCGCTGTTTCATTTTTCACATAAAATTTAACACATGAACAAAGGATAGCATATCCCAAGGTGCAATCGGGTCTTAAATTCAAAAGAGGAACAAGCCAGACAGACAAGTTAGCTTGAAAAGAGGACAAACTGGCTTGTTCAAAGGACAGATTTTAGCACAGCCATGTCACAAAGAAGCGGGACATTTATACTTGAATCCCAGAATTCAGTAAGTGTAACTAGATGATAATTAAACTTAGGATCTTATCTTCATTCTACATGTGGACTTCATTCCATTCTCTGACATTTTGTCATTTTACGTAATCTGAAATTCCCTAATCATCCCATGTCCCATAATTGATATCCTGCTTAGAAGTGGCTGGGATGCTAGTCAAATAAGGCATGCATAATGGGGTTGGGGGGCGGTTTGTAACTGCGTCTACCCCATGTCCCATTCCTACCAACTTTAACTCCAGGTTAAGAGTAAATAATTAATCACTTCAAATACTTTATCATTGTCCTTAATAATGCAAGTCAGGCTGGGGAGACGGCCCAGTCTTGCCCGACATGAGAACCTGAGTTCCACTCCTCCACCCTCCCCAGAGCCCATATGAAAAATGCTGGGCATGGCAGTGTATGCCCGTAACCCCAGTGCCGTGGAGGTAAAGACAGAGCATCCGTAGGACTTACTGACTAGTCAGGTTAGCCAAATTGATGAGCCCCAGGTGCAGTGAGAGACTATGTCTTAAAAATTAAGGGGGTAAGGGACCAAGGAAGACACCCAAAATCAACCTCCAGCCTCTACATGCTCATACTTATACACATATGAACACATATGTTACATGTTCATACAGAAACACTGAAAATACAGATCTTCAAATGGATGGCTTCAGATCTGTTTGATGCTAGCCTATATCTGGAATTGGTTAGATAGTCTTTCTTTAATTCCTGGAAAGTATTGTAGACTCCAGCGGTGCCTCTGCCTCCCCTGAATTCTGTGGCTCAGCTGTGAATTGGTATATTTGCTGTCTCAGACATCTGGGTGAATCTGCGGACTCCAGACCAAAGCACATTCCAGGCCCTGCCCTGGATGTCTGACAGCTCTCAGGAGGTTTACTCACGGTTTCTTCTGCTTCCGGCCTTTGGGTCCACTTGACTATCTCCACATCAGTCTTTCTCAACCCAAGTGTCATCCCAGCCCTTTTGTATCTTATACAAAGCATTCAGTCTAAGTTTTCCATGAGTAATATACTATATTAAAGGATCCAGAGGGGGCGGATCATGCAATATAGTTCAAAGTATCTCAAGACCTTCTTGGCTCTCTCTTTTCTTCCCCTCCCTTATTGTCCATGGGAACTCCAAGATCTCCCCGCTCTGTTAGTCTCATGAGCCCAGTTCTCCTCAGCTCCTATAGGACAAGTCCCTCATGGACCTCGACAAGACCTCTGCTCAACAAAATCTATGTTCCTTAGAAGAGTCCTAGCAATAGACTAACAAAGCACCAGGTGTGTCTACTCATTGCTTGATTGAGATGAAATTCAAGTCGGCCTCTACCGAAAGGTGGTACAAGGCTTTGCCAAAGGAAGCGAATTAGGAGACAGCGAACTAGGCGGGGACCCTGCAGCGCTCCGATACAGCCTGTGAGGAAGCCAGAAATCCATCTAAGACTCAGCTCACCACCTGGAGAGCAAAGGCCGTTAAACCTTTGAATCATTGTGCTGATTCAAAGAGATAACATACGCAGGCCCTCTGAAATACAGAGGAGTGTTTCTCAAGTCATGTTTTCAGCTTTGCAATGACTAGGGAGCGTTGTCGGCACTCGCAGGGAGGTGCCGGGTATGTGACTGGGAGTGCAGGGCAAGAATTCTGCAAGGACTGCCAGATTGCAAGAGCATCCTCACTAGGAAACACTGTATTTGAGCGCATGGTAAATGCAAGGCCTGTCACCTCTGACCTTCTGCCTGGCATTCAAAATGCAGATGAACTTAAATATGGTGCAGCTAATTCTTTTAAAAAAAAAAAAGATTCTCCTCGTTCTGGGTTATTTTAGCCCAATCTTTGTTCCAAGGTGATAGTTTCTCTGACATCCCATAATACTGCCAACGTTTTAATTACAATCTTGAGTTTTTTCCTGTAAGTTGTTTTTCCATTTAGGATGTCTGTGTTTAATCTTTCACTTGAAACTATGTTTTACTCCCCAGAAGATAAAAAGGAGGGTTAATGATGAGATATAGTCTGGGAGAATTTTTCAGTAGGGGGACACAGGTGACCTGGGTCCGGGTGACCTCTGTCTGCTCCTCGGGCTTCAGAAGTCACCTTCCCAATGCTGGGCATCATCCTTCAACAGCAATGGGTTTTAAACAGGCTTCAAGTGTCTTCCTCACCCTGCCTCCTCACCTTGCAATAAGTGATAGCCCTAAATAGCCACACCTTCTCCAGGGATGACAGGGTTCCACGTTCTCTGACTGTTGCAATTTGAGTGTAAAATATCCCTGGTGAGCTTGTGTGTTTGAGCTCTGGGTCTGCAGCCAATGGTGTCACTTTAGAAGATCCTAGAACTGGGGAAGAGTCACCAGCTGCTGATCACTGGTTGACAGTCTGACCCCACTGCCGGTCATCTCATTACAGGTGGGACCACCGCCTCACAGTCCTTCTGCAACGCTTGCCCCACCATAATGGGCTGTGTCCCTTCCTAACCTCCGAGCCAAAATAAACCCTTCCTCATCGCAATTACTTTCCTGCCAGACTGACTGTCAAAGCCGTCAGAAAAGACACTAATACACTCCACTGACCGGCAGGCTGCTGAGCTGCCGCCATGCACCAGGCTCCTGGGTTCCTCTGCAGCCAGGGGGAATCTCATTGCCACCCATGACTCATTCCCTTTATCCTCAAGTAGAGACTTAAGCTGAGACTCCTGCCGTAGAGGTGGAGTCCATGAGGTATGGGGAGGGTTTATCATGAGTCGTTCTTGGGCCAGGAGCCAGGTGACCATTTGGATCCTTCTTATCCACTCTGCATTCCTAGGTGTTACAAGGATGTTCTGAAGATGTCAGTGAGGTGGGGATTCCTCGGGACATTTTACTACTTATATAAGGGGGTGTGGAATCTCTACCTTTATGGACTTATGGGAGATGGTGATTCAGATGGGGTGGAGAACCCAGCTGACTGGGGAGATGATATGGATCCTAGACTCCATCTGTTACATCAAACATTATTTCTTTTCCATAATTTTCAATGACTCTGTATGTGAGTAGAAAAATTCCAGTTAAAGGGCTGTGGGGTTGCCCTATCCAGCATGGCTCCAGGGATTGGCCTGACTGGGGAAGTGAGGTGATTAAGAAAAGACAGACACAGGGACACATGGAAAGTTTGGGGTTGAGTGGACTGGGCTCTGTGATGGAGATGCTATGGCCCCCAGGAGGCTCAGCATATTTATTATGTACAGTTGAGCAGAGAGATTGGGTTATTGCACACAGCTGAACAAGGAGGCAGGTTTAGCTGATTGCAATAGAAGATGTCTCCGTAGTGAACCAGTCTTCAGGTCTCAAGTACTCAGCACAAGAAAGGGGGATGGAGGCGTGAGAGGGAGAGCTACTGTGCACACCTTCTGCGCACACTAGCAGCATCCACAGATGGACCAGAGGAAGGCTTTGTCATGCCAGTGGGTCCAAGGCATTGGAGTCTTTGACACGGCCCAGACCATGTGAAACAAATCACGTTGGCTCCGGACTTCATTCGTTCCCTACATGTGCAAGGCCCTACCTTCAACCTCCAGGACCACAAGAAGGAAAGTCCCATTGCCCTACCTGTCTTCCAGTCCTTGCAGAATCTGTGTCCAAGCTTCTTTTCTTAAGTCTCTGCTTTCATACTTCCCTTCACAAGTCTCCTTCAAGAAAATAAACACAAAAGCCAAACCCTTGTTCATGCATGAAGACAGGCCTGCAGCTAGCCAGTGCTAGCTCATGAGCAGAAGCCCTGGCCTGTTGCTACTGCGGCCAGGTCCCAGAGGTCCCAGCAGTCTGCTTGCAGAATCCAGAGGTGAAGCCTGAGCTGATGAAGCATTCAAAAGCTGCCCAAGTGGACCTAATCCATCAAAGTTTGTGAACACCACGACCTGTAAACCCCTTCACTTTTCATTCCGCTCTCGGCCTGTGCACTGGAACTATGGGTCTCTTTTGTGAGTCCTTATTCTATTAGTTACTTCTTTTCTGTTGCTGTAATAATAATAATAATAAAAAAAAACCACGACCAGAAGCAACTTAAAGAAGGAAGAGTTCATTTGGTCTTAAGGTCCATCACCATGGAGAGGTCCCGCAGCAAGTGGCAAGCTTGTAACAGGAACAGGAAGCTGAGAGCTGCTATCTTCAAATGTAAGCACAAAGCAGAGTGAGCCAGCTAAAAGTGGCATGAAGCTTTCCCTCCCTGGGCCCCACTCCAAATGATAGACTTCCTCCAGCAAGGCTGTGGTTCTTAAGCCTCCCTAAATAGCACCGCCAACTGGACACCAAATGTTCAATGTCCCAAGACTATGAGGGGTATTTACCATTCAAGCCAGCACACTTCTCGACATTTCTTTTCCTGGAATGCATCCTTTTACCCCCAGGTACACTCAGATGTGCATTTGCGTGGGTTATCAGGACCCTCCGGGATCAGTGCCCGCCCTGCCTCCACCAGAAATCCTTAACTGGTGTGACCACTCCAGCTGCAGACACCCGTACCGTCACTCCTGCGACACTCAACCTGAGTTCTTAGGGGTTTCCCTCACCTTTGGCATGTTGTAAACTTAAAGGTGGATATTATTTCTTGTTCATTTTCCTTTTCCATGTTTCTGGGAGTGGCTTGTCAGAGTAGATAGAACTAACTTAATTGATTTCCCATTAAGCCATTGAGAGTCACCTTGGAGAGGCTAAAGAGTCGCAAGTTCTTGGGAAAGCTTTGTATTAGAGTGGAGGGCAGTGTCAATTATCTCAGAACCTTCGCCACCTCTCTCTCTCTCTCTCTCTCTCTCTCTCTCTCTCTCTCTCATACACACACACACACACACACATCATAAAACTGGGTATTCAAAAAAAGAAGAAAAGTTCCATCTGCTTTTTGTCAAAATCAGATGATTTTATATCTGTACTCTTGCACTAGAGCCACGGGGTAGATACATTTAATGACTCACTCTAGACAGACTCAAGTCTGTCCCTGAGAAATGAGGAGGGGGAACCATTAATCTTCTAAAATAAACAATGTTAGAACCGCTCCTTAATCTAAAGAGTGAAGATCCCGGGCGGGGAGGCAGCAGTCACAGGCTTGCCAAATTCCTTGATGAGTGGGGTGGCCCGATGGGAACTGATTGGGAGATCATTCTCTCTGTCCTTTCTGGGGAGCATTCACAGTGTCCACAGCTCAAAGAGGGACTTAGAAAGGCCCAGTCTCAAGTTCTTATGAAAAAGGGACTTTGGAACTTTGAAGGGCTTGCTTTTCAAAGTTTGTTTTGAGAATTTGGGGGTGCCTCGTTCTCATGTTTCCTTCTTTGGCCTCTCCTTGTGGCAAACCCAAAGCCATCCCAACTGCTCACAAGTCCCTGCTTCTCCCCCAGATAAGAGAATTTTCCACTACTTCCCTGTCCTCACTTGTGTCCTGACTCCGGAAGTTTTGCCAGTGCCTCCTTTAAGATCAACCATGTCACCTTTCTTTGTTACCATCTGCTCTGTCCTCCGAGCACGTGTCACAGTGGAGATTCCCTCATCTCCCTTGGCTTCCAACCCCATCCTCCCTGCCACCCTCTTTAACGTTCTCTGGTGTTAAGTTCTCAGACACTGAGAGTCTGGCTTTCTCCAACTTCTCCTTAATCCTGCCTCGTCTCCCCTCTACATTCTTTCTCGATAATGTTCTTTATTTCTACAGAACATTGATGCCAAGGATGCTCAAAACTGTAATCCTCTCCCAAATTACATAGTAGGGTGTATGTGTGTGTATAGGGTGGGGGTAAGTACACGAGCACACACATATACACACACATAAGCATACATATAAACACACATACAGACACATAAACACACACACACACACACATGGCAGTCAGAGATACCATCAGGTATCTTCCTTTATTGCTCTCCACTTTATTGTTGAGAAAGGATCTCTCCCTGGGCCTGGATTACTAATGAGATGAATGGGGGAGACAGAGATCTACCTGTCTCTCCCTCCCAACATTCAGATTCTAGGCGTGTGTCACTGTGCTCACCTTTCTACACGGGGGCTGGGGATGGGAACTCAGGGACTCACGTTTGCACAGTAAACTCTTTGCTCACTGAGCCTTCTCCCTGGATGAAGGCTCTCTTTTTTGATGCTCAGATGGACATTATTTGGACATTTTTCTGGGTATCTTACATACACCATTTCCAAACCTGGTGGATGGTCCCTGCTCCCTATCCTACCTAACCCATATTTTAATAGGCTCTGGTATTTACTTTTAATCTTTCCATTCTTATATTTACTATAATTACTTCATTCAACTTTTACTTTAAACCTTGGAATGAGCTATGTATCCAATCTCACTGATGTTCCACCATCAAATTCCCAGAATCACACCCAATGGATTCTGCATCGGAATTATTTCTCATCTTTTCTCTGACTTACACCCACAATCATAGGCCAGGTCTTAGCCCCTTTTCTCTCTCATGATACCTTTGTTACTGCTGGGTCTACATAAAACTTGAATTTATCAAGCTCATATAGAAAATTTCCCATCAACCGTAGATTTAAAAATATTCAATTCCAAAAGCCAAGGCCTTCCACACGATGTTTATTTCAACAACAACAAAAAAAAAATCTTAAGCCCATATACAAACCTCACAAGACTCTATGACTTAATGTCAAGTCAGTTAATTCAGTGCTACCAAGTCTCTCAAGGATGAACAATGAGGTAGGAGGACCCTGAAGCCTATGAAGGTGAAGTATTCCAACAAACAACTCCCACATACATTTCTAGTATCTTTTCCCACTAGAGCCAAATGGGACATTCACAGTCCCCTGAACAAACAGAAGCTTTCATGCCTCAGTGTGTTGATATCATGCTACAATGATACCACACTGTCATCCTGCAGTATCCCAAAATAGCTCTCTTCATACTAACCCAACTCTTGCTTCTGTGGCCTCTCTGGGGTACCAAGCTCATCTCCAAGCTCTCTTTTCTGAAACCCTCCTAATGTCTCCAACAGCTGGAGAGCACCCCCAGCTATGGAGGAGCACTGTATATCTAGTGTTTTACGTGTCCTTCTTTGTTCCTTCCAGCAGATGGGCAGTTATCAACACTTTCCACCCGCCGGGTGAATGACAAGCCCATGCTGTTTGCATTCTTGTGCTAGGGGCCCATAAAAACTGTAACTTAATCCCCACTGAGAAAGGATATCAAAAAGTAAGAGAGGGAAAACCCCAAATCTACTCTTATTTACAGCAAATGGATAATCACAAATGAAAGCAAGGAGTAAGTCAACAGCCCTAGGTTGTTCAAAGTCCCCGAACTTCAAAGAGAAGCTTTCATCCCAGAATGGTCTTTGACCTTGAAAATAACCCCTGAGCCGTTGGAATATTCTGCCTGACTAGGGTGTTTGTATGCCTAGGGCCTTACCATAGAACTAGATAAGTTTAAGCTAAGAATGTGATTTATGGCAAATGTCTGCTTTTGCTCTGGAGAGCTGGAAACTGAGTGGCTGAGGTCAGTCACTATGATGCTGATGTCCATGTAACAGACCTCCAATAAAAACCTTGGATGCCAAAGCTGGGAACTGGCCTGGTGGAGAACATTTTTCATGTGTTGTCACATCTCCTTGCTGGAGGGTAAAGTGTCTGTGTCCCTGGATGACTCTATCGGGAAGAGACGACTGGGAACATTGCTCTGGCTTCTGGACTTAGCCACCACATATTTTTTCTCTTCCATGACTTAAGCTTTATCGTTTAAACTTTATTTAAATCTACTGTCTATATTTGAAGGGGAGGGCCAAAGGTCATCATCGGGGTGCCTTCCTCATTCACTCTTCACCTTTTTTTGAGGTGGGTCCTCTCCTTGTGCCTGGAGCCCCGGGACTCTTTTGTCTCTGCTGCCCAATGCTAGGATACAGGCACATGCTACCACAACCCCCTTTAACATAGATCAAGAATCCTCTTGTCTCTGCTGCCCTGTGCTAGGATACAGGCACATGCTACCACATCCACATTTAACAAAGATCCAGGGGACCGAACTCAGGTCTTCATGCTTGCGTTGCAAGGACCAACCAAGCCATCTCTCCAGCCCATATGTTTTCATTGTAATCAAGCAGAATAACAACCAATGTTTTATTGAATGAGTTTCTCCCAGAACATAATCAAACCCAACTGTGGTCTTGAGGTTTCCCTCCACAGAATTTCATTCAAATACTTCAAAATTTTAAGTTTTAAATTATTAATGGCTGACCTCATGCGTGTTTATCAGCCACTGGATAATCCTACTGCAGGGGATATGCTTTTTCTCATCTTTTGATTTCCTGCAATGTTCTGTACCTCAGAGACCAACCTACAACAGATACCTAGGGAACATTTGCCAGTTAATGTCAGAATCAAGATGTTAAAATATTTTTTTAATGTCTCCCTAGTTTGAATATCATTCACGAGCCAAAAAAAGACTAGGTTCAAGCTATGGTAACAGAAATCCAACTATATAGAGGCTTCAGGGAGTCTGATGTTTGCTTTCTTCATGAGCAGTTTTTAGGTAAACAGTTTTTACTATTGGGGTAGTCTTACTTATGTGATCCCTCGGGGACCCAAGTTGCTTCCTTGAGTTCTTTACCCGTCTCTCACGGTGAGAGGTCAGTAGCCTCAGCCACAGAAATGATCATATTGCCCTGTAAACAAAAATTTGTTGGAATGCAGACACTTTTTATTTCCAGTCTTGTCACCATCTGTCTTTCTGCTACAGGGACAATGTCAACAGAGACTCATGGCCATAAAATAAGGTTCAAAATATTTACTATCTACCCCTACAGGAAAAGGTTGCCATGCCTTCCAGAAGCAGGAAGGAAGACGTGAAAAATTAGAACAAGACAAAAGTGTATGTATCACTCTCGCTCCTATGTCCTTGTACCAAAACCAACCAGACTTCTCTGCTGCAAGGGAGGCTGCACACGGCAGGTTTTAGCTAAGGGGTCAGAAAACATTGTTCATAAGGAGCTGGATAATATTTGCAGCTTGGGATTCTATGTTGTCTCTGTCATGATTACTCAGCCGCTTTGCACATAAGAGAAATCATAATCAATATATAAATAAATGAGCATCACTATGTTCCGGTAAGACTATATTTATTGAAGCAAGGTAGGGAACAAAATTTTTTTCAGTGTCTCCAGGGATCTTTGGCTGATGACTTCTACAGATTAAAATACAAACAACCAAAATTCTACTTGCTGATGCTAGGGGATTGGCACTTTCTATTCACAGCACCTCTTTTGTGGGCATTGCTGTACTACAGAGCCTCGAGGGGTGAAAAGCACATTTCCCAGACTCTCTTGGCATTAAGGGTTCTGAGCAAACTGAATTCTACCGATTTTGACACATGGTAGCAGGATCTGGACAAGTTAAGACAGAAGCTGCCTCCCTGGGACTGTCTCCACAGGCAAGTAGGTGGAGATACAGAGTGGAATAGCTGTGGCAGATGGATTCAGCTTGCTGGGATGCTGTCACTGACTTTACAGATATCCTAGGCAGGTGCCACTCAGAGACTAGGAAGCTCGGGAATCTGCTGGTGGCCCTGGAACAGGCTGCGAACATCTCAGCTGAGAGCTACATCAATGCAGGAGATGATACCTGGCAGAATTCTGGGCGGGAGATCCAGGACTCGGGCAGAGAGTCATCAGAAGCAAACTATCAGCGTGCAGGACCATGTGGAGGCTCTTTCTTCTGGGGAGGTTTCCTTGCCACAAGAAAAAAATGTCAACTTTTAAAAAATATTTATTTTTATTATTTGTGTGTGTTTGCGCACACATTTTTGCACACATGACGAGGGGATAATGTACATACAAGTACAGTTGTCCTCAGAAGCCACAGGTATCAGCTCCTCTGGAGCTGAAGTTGTAAGTGGTTGCAAGCTGCCTGACATGGGTGCTGGGAATCAGACTCTAGTCCTCTACATGAACAGTTCATATTCTTAACCCTGAGCCATCTCTTCAGCCCCAAGGTCAGTAACTTTCATGTTGGTTTGCTACAATAGTATTCAAGGAAAGTATTTTGTTTCTGACGAAGCTGTACATACACCTCACTCTCATTATCATTGTGTGTCACAGACAATGTTAGCTGACTGTATTAGACATGTCACATTACATCTCTGGGACCTAGTTTCTTAATCTGTCAAAGGACAATACAAGATAAAGTAACTTTATTAGAGGCCCATGAGCAATTAATATAATTGAAAATAGTTGTTGCTCTATCTGTTTTTGCTCTCTAGGGCTAAACGGCTCACAGACTTTTTTCAGTGGTATTGGTTACTGCTATGAACTAACTTGAAGTCCTCTCAAACTCGTATGCTGAAGTCCTCAGACTATGACCAGATTTGGAGACTGAAGTATTAAAAGGGCATTAACTCGAAACGGAGTCATTTCCGTAAATCCAGATCCACTGACTTGTGTCCTTATAGAAAGGTTTGGGGACACAGATGCATACGAAGAAATTGACGTGAAGACACAGGAAGACGGCAGCCATCCACAAGCTGAGGAGAGAGGCCTCTGGGGAAACTCAGTGTGCATGCTTTGTCCTTCACATCTGGCCGCCAGAATCATGACATTATCAAAAAATTATCAAATCTTATTGTTTGCAGCACACACTTCATATTGCTTTGTTACATTAGTCCTGATAGTGATGGCAAAATCAAATTTCCCACAAAGTTTTCTGGGAGCGTCATCAACGGCAGTGAGCAGAATGGAGATTGAATCTTGCTGTCTACGCTCTAGCACTTGAGGGTAAGCTTGATGTGTCTGGTAAGAACTTGGAGGTAAAGTTGATATATATACCATGGCTGGTTGATGTCCATAGGAAGCCTGCCTTTGCAGAGGAGGAGTGAATGGGGGCCAAGAATGGGAAGAGCAGAGTTGGGGGGACTGGGAAGAGAGGAGGGAGGGCAAACTGCACTCCAGATGTAATAAATAATTAATAAATGATTGCCTTGTGAGCGCAAGGACCTGAGTTCAGTTCCCTGAACCCACATTTAAAAAGCTGGCCTTGGCAGGGCACATTTGTAATCCCAGTGCCAAAGGGGCAGAGACAGGAAGATCTTTGGGATAGGATGGTCAGGCAGCCTGAATCAGTGAGCTTCTGGACAATGAGAGACCCTGCTTCGATGTTAAAATCCCAATTCCAAAATCAATCAAACAAACAACAACAGCAAAACTCAAGGAAGGAATGTCACCTGACATTGATGTCTGACCTGTGCACACATAAGTCAGTATCTGTGTGCACACATGAGCCAGTATCTGTGTACACACACACACACATACACACACATGCACATGTACACGCATGCATGTGCACACACACACCATGCATCTGCACACACACAGAGAAAGTTTTGGTGATCTCCAAGTCAGAGACGTCTCCTGACAGTTGAGGGAAATAACTTCTGATTATAGTCTGGATTCCCATGAAACTTTGCAGGGGGTAAAAATTCCCTGGGACGGTCTTCTTGCCTATGTAATAGCAGTACATTTCATGTGAATTAATGTTTTGACATCCATGAATCTCGTGCAAACATGTTTATTTTCACTGGCGCGGAAAACTCATACTAAACTGCCTGAACCCTAGGCGCAGCCAGTAATAAGCTCCTGGGTCTTACAGGACATGGGCAGATGCTCACCCAGAGACCCTGATGAAGGCCTGCAGTGCGCGCCTGAGCCCCTCATCGGGCCCTCTTCTATGCTGTAATCACTGATATTTCCAGTTCTGTTCATCCTCTCAATTTCTGCCTAACTCATGTCCCTTGCAGAAAGAAGACAGAATCTTGGAGTAAGGGATGGTGCTGGGTGCTTCTGCTCTGCCTGTCCAAGTGACTCTGAAAGGGTCGTGTTTGTTTATTTAACAGTTCGGCTTTACCCCAACCCTCCACAAGCCGACAAAGAGACAGATGAGAGCTTCTCATGACATTGTGCCTTGCCCTTGACCTGGTCCTGGGCTTTTTCTAGCTTCAGCAAGTCTGTAGCTTCTGGGGCCAGGCCTGGCAATCCTAATCTGCATTTGAGGAACTTAGAGATTTTGCTTCAAGTACATTTTCTGATTTGGTAGCTTTGGGCTGGGACATTTTCAAAGGTAGAATCCTAGCCTGCTACTGGGCCCTACTTTGAGCAGCAGGTTCAGAGGAAGGTACAGGTAGAGCACATGGCTCTTTCTAGACTGAGACTGAAGGAGCAAAAATCAAGGCTCTGGCCCTCTGCAAAATACCAATTCTAAGACCCACCCACTGTTCCATCCCCATGGCTTTACATTTCCGTCTCTAGGAAATATGTCTGCTAAAAATGCAAACGGTCTTTGAGTATCATTTCCAAAGCCCAGCTAACACAATAGTCTCCAACAGTATCTTAGCTGGGAACTCGTGGCAGCCATCCCGATACAAAGATAGTATGGGACTATAAGGAAGGCTCCAGTACAAGACTTCAGAAAGGAATTTTGACTAAAAGGAAGGGCTATCAGATAGGAACACTTTAGCTGCACACAA
This sequence comes from Chionomys nivalis, assembly GCF_950005125.1. NCBI lineage: Eukaryota > Metazoa > Chordata > Mammalia > Rodentia > Cricetidae > Chionomys > Chionomys nivalis. The sequence continues at coordinate 34,436,165 of NC_080100.1, read as the reverse complement.
TAGAAAATCTAATTAAGAGCTATTTAATTAAAACAGACATTTACTCATCTCACCTAATCCAGCAGCTTAGGACTCTATTAATATCACCACAAACACGAATTCCTTTTCCGTTTCTGGTTATCAGCTTTATACTGGGGCTTATTGCCTCACGCCCCAAAAATGGTCGCCCAAACCTCAGGTATCATTTCCACTTTGAAAATGGAGGGGAGTTGGATGTAATGGCGCATAGCATCCCTGCAATCCCAGCACTCGGGAAGCATGAGGATCATGAGTTAAAGACCAGTCTCGGCTACAGAGTGAGACCCCCATCTCAAGAAACCCATCTTGGGGCTACATAGATGGCTCAAAATGAAGAGAACACACTGCTCTTGCAGAGGACCCAGGTTCAGTTCCCAGCACCCTCACTATAGGGCTTACAACCTCATATAATTCCAGTTCCAGGGTAGCTGATGCCCTCTTATGGCCTCAGTGGGTATCTCCACACACATGGTGTTTACAGACTCATACAAACACAAAACTAAACCACAAAAATTATTATTTTTCAAAAAAAAGTCTCTAAAATGAGAAGGAAGGATGAGAGGGAGGGAGACAAAGTGGAAGGCAGAGAAAGTGGTATGCAAGCCACACCGTGAGACTTACCTGGAAGGGGATGTCTCCCCAGAAGCTTCAAGCAGACTTCTTATCTTGCATCTGATTGGTTGGAAATAGATGGGTTTCCTTTTCTTAAACCAATCACCGGTAAACTGGGTGAGTTTTTCACCCCCGAACCTTGAGTACCAAGATGGCTCCTTTTGAGCGTAGGGGAGGGAGCTACGCTTCCCAATCATAAGGCAAATCCACCTCTTACAAGATCACAGAATGGCTCATGGGGTAGAGGACTGTGAGCAGGCCACGAGAAACGCCTGCTCTGGGAAGAAAGCAGTTCAAGCACATATAGGAGTCAGCAGGATGCCCAAGGCCAGCTTCACCCTAGTTACAGCTTGAGCCAAGTGCAACCGGACACCCAGCACTCCCCAGGATCTCTCTAGGACTGGATGATTACTGAGTATCCGGGAAGATGCGCAAGGCAGAACGTCCAGCGGAGATGGACAGAGCCATGGAGGGAGACAGGCAAAGTGAAGGGGTCCAGTTTGTTGAATGAAACAGTGTCCAATACAGATTTTACCTGCTTTCAACCTCAAAAGCCAGCCTGTGAGTTAAGGGTTATTTCCACATTTTACAGAGTAGAGCGACCGAGAATTTTGCACCCCCCCCCCCAAGTCTGTGAGTAGATTCTGGCATGCTTACTGATCTCAAAGCTGGGAAGCTTTCACACTCACGTATTCAGATGAAGGTCTCCATCTGACCTCACCCTGCTCTCCTGTCCGAGGACTCTGCTCTTCAGAGAACATCTCCATGCTCCTGTCTGTGGAAGTCCCTTAAGCTGACTCAGTGGGCCGCTCACAGTGGAGGGAACAGGCAGAGGATGGCTGTTGCTTCATAGCTCTCACTTCCTGAGCGTGAGGCTCCATGCTCAAGAGACAGCTCAGCAGGTAGGACTTGCTTACTGTTCTGTGGAGTTCCGTTCCCAGCATGCAGCCCTCACAATCTCCTGGAACTCAGCCTCCAGGAGATCCAGCATCTTCTTCTGGCCTCTGCAGGTACCCACACACGTGTGTGCATACCCCCACAGACACACACACACACACACGTAAATAAATAATAAAATATTTTTTAAAAGATAAGATATAAGTCCATCCTTCTATTCCATGCTTGCCCCACTCACTGGCCATTCCAACTCATAAAAATATTATTGGGTTTTTTGTTTGTTTGTTTTTAGAAAAATGTAGGACTTTAGGACAAAAACAAAAATGCACTTGAGGGCTACAATAAAAATAACAACTCTGCATTTGCTTTTCTTAATTGCCTAGTAATTTTCCTCCACTTTGGTTATCAAAAGCCTCTGCTATCTCCTTGGGTATCTTGTCTGATTTGAATCCTACTCTGGCAATTACAGAACACTGATGGGGACTATTTGGGCCAGCTGGTCTGCTAATTTGTCTCCGCTTCCAGTGATTGGATTCCTTTGCGGTTGCCTCCAGCAATGAAACCTTCAGATCCTGGGGAGGAGGGTCCGCACAAGGAACCCCCAAGAGAAAAAGGTGTCATTCTTTTAACCTGTGTTCTTGGTTCTGCCTAGCAGAGACATCGCTCGGCCCCCGCTACTGTTGCTGGGCTTCCCTGCTTGTGTGTTCGTGTGTACCCTGAGCTGTGGCAAGTGTTTGGGTAGGAGGAGAATCTTCCATTCCTTGGCATATTTCCTATAAGCATGATGATCAAGGTGGGACAATTATCTAGATTCCAGAGATGCTCAATTTTTGAAGCCTTGTCAGAAGAAATCAAAGGCAGATAAAACCTTTTCTAATGTGCTCTCGTGTGCATCGCAGAAGGAAAGACGGGTGTGAGCAGGCAGAGGGGAAGAATGCCAACCTCAGCATCTGCAGAGAGGACAGAGGCATTCAGTCCTATGCCACCTGATGTCACCATAGAAGCTAAGAAATCTGGCCAACATCACACAGTTTGTGAATGTAAAATCTAGGAACAAATAAACGGTATTGCATCCAAACCCTCTTTTCTAGTACACCCTACACTGACTTTGGAAAAGGCGTTGAAAGTGGGGACACTCTCTGCTGCTCTTTTTGTTGCAGACTTCTCTAATTCTCTAAGTGTCTTGAGCAGTCACATATAAAATTCTTAGGGAAACACTGGGAGCCAAACATTCTCTGACATGCCAAGATGGGCTGTATTTAATCCTTCACTATAGAGATTAAAGGTGAATGACCCAGGCCCAAGATGAATGAGGAGAGCCCGAGAGATCCCTTCCCTAATTGGTGATAAAACCCATGGAAACAGACTTCCCAGGCTCCAAGTTTCCCCTTTCAGCCTGCTGAGTGGTTCAGTCTCTGACCGGGCCAGACTTCTGGCCCAGCTTCAGGCTTTTCTTCTCCCACATGTGAGCTGGTCTGTGAGTCACTGGGGCAGGCTGGAGACCGAGGCAGTCCTGACCTTTCTGTTAGCCCTGTGTACTTGGGAACATGCTTCTCTTCTGTTCCCTCCCATTTCATTCCAGCTTCTGATGCTCTGGGGCAGTGTCACAGTAGCCAGTGCTATTCAGCAGACTCGGCTCTCAGAATGAGTAGGACACTGAAGCACAGGCAGGACATATCTACGAAGAATCATCATCACCATGTAGCCCTTTCTTTTCTGCCATCCTATTACCTAGACTTATAGTGGGATATACGCCTACACTGTGTTTCTATGGGTGTTCAACACTCTAGAGAAGCCCTTTGGTTATGAAACCACCTTGGATAGAATGAGATTGAAGGTGGTAGAAGGATCAGACACAAAGGGAAAATAAAATTCATCCTGAGCATCAAGTAAACCAGTCCAGTGCACCAAAAGAAGCAGCGAGGGCTACAGACAAAAAGCATGGGCTTCTAAGTAGAAGAGAATTGAGTTCAAAACCTAGGTCATCTCTTGCATTCAGATGGCTGTGGGAAGCCCTTTCTTCTCGCTGAGCTTTAGAACACCTGATTTTTAAGAGGGTCATCATGGCATACACCTGTAACCCCAGCACTGGGGAGATTGAAAGAGGAGCTCAAATTTGAGGCTAGCCTGGGCTACAGAGCAAAACACTGTCTCAGTCACAACAAACAAACCCTGTCAGCCTTTAAATGGTGCTGGTAATGTTGACTTTCTACTGTGATGGGAATTTGAACAGAACAATCATGTATGACAGCCATGATCATTGTGTTGATAAAGCAGGTTTCATGAGGGGTACCAGCCCGCCACCGTTCTTTTCCGTTTCCTCCATAAAACACCTGAAAGCACAGATTCCCATGACTACTACTTGGTAGCCTCCCTTACCGGGAGCTTCACCATTCCTGCCTGGTTATTCTTCAGAGTCTAAAGTAAGATGACTCGAGACACTGGGTGCGAAAGTGGGGTGCTGTCCATTCAATGATTTCTTTTTCTTTTTAAACAAAAAGCATTTTTCTTTCTCTATTGTCTTTGTCTCTATATTCTCCACTAAATGGCCTTCAAATGAGGCGCAACTCTATGGGCCAGAACTAATGGCCTTGCAGCAGGAGCAGAGCACGCGATGCCATCTGGATTCCTTAAAGTTGGTCCAGACAGGCTTCTTAATGTGAGGGAGAGGAATCCATACTCATGGCAAATGAGAAAAGGGGTCCTTGGCATGGTGCCAAGGTGGAGGTTAGATATCAAGATTGCCAGAGCAGGCCTTGTGACATACCTCCTCGTTCAGGCCGCCCTATCTGGCTGAGCGGTCAAAAGCAAGCTCCCCAATGGCCTCAGCACACAACCGTATGTAGGTACCAGCGACAACAGAGCCAGCTGCCTTGACTAGGCTGGTGCGTGTGAGGCCAGAGAGCAGACATGACATAGACAGAGCTGCTGGCAAATCCACACGGGACCCAGGTGCCTCTCGTCTCCTGAAGCAGTTCCATGAGGAGAGGTGGTAACATATGGGCTCCAGCTCCTCTTTCCGCAGCTGTGGATTGGAATATACTGCTGCTTTCTGTGCTGCCAGAAAGAGTCTCAGTGGTAGCCCTGCTTGCACACTCCTGCTCCGTTCTTAAGAGCAGGCACAAGTTCCTGAAGGTATAAGATAGGCTTACTCCACCCGGGGATACAAAAGATAGAGACAGATTCGACTCTGAGGACAAAGATAAATGCAAAAGTGTCTGGGAAGAAACAAAACAAAGCCTTGGCTGCAGGGAACTGTGCTCTAAATTAAAACAAACTAGGCTAGTTCTAATATAATATATATATAATATCAGGAATATTATATGATATATTAGGAATATATACTATGTAAAATATATAATTATAGTATATATGTAATGTACTATAATATAGCATATTAGTTTTAAATATATTATATAAAATTACTAATATATTGTTAATTATTAATTAATTAGATATTTATTACTTATAATTAAGTATATAATAATATATGTGGATAGAGAGAGAAGAGATGCTCACCATATTTATGTAGCCCAGACTGGCCTCAAGTTTGATATCCTTCTGCCTAAAAGTAAGATCATTTAGGTAAATCCAGTCCAAAGAGCATGCTTTCCAGTAGTTTCTTAAATTAAAAAAAAAATAGATGCTATAAAAAATGTTGTACTGGCTGGTTTTGTGTGTCAACTCGACACAAGCTAGAGTCACCAGAGAGGAAGGAGGCTCAGTTGAGAAAATGTCTCCATGAGATTCAGCTGTAAGGCATTTTCTCAATTAGTGATGAGTGGGGGAGGGCCCAGCACATGGTAGGTGGTACCATCCCCGGGCTGGTGGTCCTGGGTTCTACAAGGAAGCAGGCTAAGCAAGCCAGTGAGCAGCACCCCTCCATGGCCTCTGCAGAAGCTCCTGCCTCCAGGTCCCTGCCCTGCTTGAGTCCCTGTCCTGACTTCCTTTGGTGATGCAGAGCGATGTAGAAATGTAAATGGAATAAACGCTTTCCTCCCCAAGGTGCTTTTTGGCCACAGTGATTTGTTGCTGCAATAGAAACCCTAACTAAGCCGGGCAGTGGTGGTGCATGACTTTAATCCCAGCACTGGGGAGGCAGAGGCAGGTGGATCTCTGTGAGTTCGAGGCCAGCCTGGTCTACAAGAGCTAGTTCCAGGGCAAGCTACGACTGTTACACAGAGAAACCCTGTTTTGAAAAACCAAAAAAGAAAAAAGAAAAAGAAAAGAAACCCTAAGACAAATGTCAATGGACTTTCACCAGTCTTTCTGTGTGTAGTTACAGTTTTGTGGAATTTTTGTGTTAGTGGTTTGCTTTGAATGTGGTTTTATTTTGTTTTCTTTGTTTTGGGTTTTTGTTGTTGTTGTTGTATTGGGTTTGTTTTTTTTTTTTTTTTTGAGAAAGGACTTAAAGTTGGGTGGGTAGGAAGGGGAAGAGACTCTTGAAAGGATATGGGGGAAGGGAAGAATATGATCAAAATGTATTTAAATTTAAAAATTGTTTTAAAATATACAAAAATAAACTAATACGGCCATAAAAATGTCACCATCATGAAAGATAGAAGCAGCAGAACATTCTAGTGTGGAGAGAATTCAAGAGAAAGGTGGAGGTGTTGCTCAGTGGGAGAGTGAGTGCTTGGTTGCCTGACGTGCAGGACATCCTGGGTTGGTCTCTGACTAGGGGTGGGTGGGCTGGGTGTTACAGAGTCAAAAAGAACCAAAAACTGGACATGGCATTTTATTCTTTATTTGTTCCTGCCCTTCCCCTCCAGAACCTATAACAGGTTCCAATAATTGGCACATTTGAGTATAGATTGAACCACGGATTATTTTCCTACTTTAGTGTTAAATTCCCCTATGTAATATTTATCATGGGACTTTGTAATTGAACGCCCCTGATCTTGGGAGATGCTCACTGAAATGGTCAAAGGTAAGATGCTACAATGTCTGCAACATACTTGCAAACTCTGGATGGATCAGCAAAATGATGCTGTCGGCGGTGACGGTGGTGATGCTGATGGCACACTACCCCCAGCACACACTCGGGGCAACTGTGCGAAAAGCGAAGGTAAATGGTGTTCATGCGTGCAGGTTTTCTTGAAATCTTTGACATTGTTCTAAATAAAATAACAGGGGAGAAGTGAGGGGATGTGTTATTGATTTGAAAACATGTAGAGGCATATCAAGCAAACATAATATGTGGGCCATTACTGAATCCCAGTCGGTCAAAGCAACTATCAAAAAGGAGTCACCTGGCAAAAATCTGTGAAAGCTGGATATGCTGTAGGTGCTAGAGGGTATTAAGGAATCATGGCTTGGTGGCACTATAATGGTCTTCAGGTCTTAGAGAGGCACAGAAGGTTATGAAGAAACTGTATGATGTTTAAGACTTGATGTTACATAGGGTGGAAGGTAAACGAATAAAAAAGCAAATAAGAGGAAAACGGGGAGAATGTGATAGCTCTTGAAGCCAGATAATAAATATATAGGCGTTCTTCCACATCTTAGTTTTGTGCCAGAAAATCACAATAAAGTTTTATTGAGCTCTAGAGAAGAACAAAAGGTAGGGGAGAGGGTAGAACTGGTGCTCAATGCGTCTTACGTTTGCTCTCCTTTGTGGAATTTATGGAGGGAAGACATGAGAGTAAAGGGTGGACTATTAGGGAGGTGAAAAGGAAGAGGGAGGAGGAGATGAAAAGGAAACCGGAGAGTGAGCATGGCCAAAGTGCATTATATGCATGCAGTCCAGTGCTTCGTCCAATTAATACACATTTATTTTTAAAAGATCTTTAAAACATAAAAAAAATATGAGGAGGGTACTAGCAAATAAAATAAATTTTGCTGGAGGATAGAAACAAACAACTTATAAATTGACCATTTGTAAATTGCAGTCTTTCTCTGTAACATTTGGGAACTTAAAGTTCATTTGTTTTTCCTTTACTTTGGGTTCAAATCCCTCCCCCCTCCCTCCAGCCCTTCCTTCTCACTCAACACGATAACTAAACAGATATCTATCACTGTCCCAGAGGCTCCAGCATGCACATTTTTACCCCTGTCTCGTGACAGAACTGCTGAACTGGGTGCTTTGTGGAGAGGCTCACGGTGACTTTGGGCTGGGCTCAGACCAGGACCTTGGACCTTAGACCTCTGCTCTAGCTGCTAGCGAGCTTGTCATCTCTTGACCGTCCAGAATGAAGGCAGCTCTAGTCTCTATAGTAACCAATCTGCCTAAAATCGGAATTATGTGGGGGAACAAAACGTTTAAAGCCAATTGGATCCATTCATCCCTGAACAATGTCAATTTAAGGGCTGTTACCCAAGTTGTTGGCTTACTGAATGGTCTCTCACCATGTGCTCCACGGAAGGAAGTGGGGGAGGGGCAGCTGCAGCAAACACCCCGTCCCATACAGAACCACACATGCTTTTTTCCCTTCTCCCTCTTTAAACATCTCTTTTATAGCCCATAGTCATAAGCTCTTAAAACAAACTTTCAGAAGAGGCAGTTTTATGGCCCCAAGACTGAGAGGCAAAGTAGAAATCTAAGAGTCGCCCACAGGCAAAGCAAGCTTCCCAGGAAGAATGGGGACTGAGCAAAACCTGACAGCTGCAGGTAGGTCTCCCGAGAGCTCTCCCCCGCAGTCAGCTTCCCTCAGACAGTCCTTGGCAAGGGGGTGCAGCAGTAGCTGGAGCTAACATGGCCCTAAAATGGGAAGTGAAATTGTCCAGCCTGCGGCAATGTTCACCTGTTCTACAGGGTCACAGGACAGTTTAATGGGGGGGGGGGGTGACTTTAGGGTCCGATGGCAGCTATACACAATAACTCATTTTAGTTCCCCGTCACTGCTTCCTATATGTCTGTCTGCTACGCATAGCTTTCTGTTCCTCACTTCCCTCATTTTCTCCAACCCTTACTTCTAAACAGTTTTTGACTTCCAAAATATTGCCAGGTGTAGGGAATGGAATTCCTGTGCCCTTTAAATAGTCTATTGTTTTAAAAACTTTTTCTTATTTTTTACCTTTTCCAAGTGAGACAATTTAAGCAGCGGGATTCAACCTTTTCTCTTTCGTCTTCCCTCTACCCAAGAAACATGATGACTAGCCGCTCACTTGGATGCTTTGAAGGAACCGACATGCCAACAACTGAGTCTCGGCACAGCCAGGCTTGCCGGGCTTAGCAGATGGAAATCCGGATGATCAGCTCTGTTTGAAATTTGGGTAATTGTCTTAGGAAATCATATTTCATTGGTTACTTTGTATTGTGTCTGACAGCCCTAAGTTGCACGACACAATTAGCTACTATCCTGGAGTATGTGCAGAAAATTGTTTCCAACCACAAAGACCTGGACTGAAGAGAGCGGCCCATAAAGGAGACCTCAATGCAGGGAGCCATGTATGCCAGGTAACCTAAGTCGAGAAGAACTGGTTTACCAGTGACCCGAGGAAGAAACCAGGTCCTGAAGGCTGGTATAGGGTACCTTGTGTGAAGCGGCCTAAGTCAGCTAAGGAGAGCCTGGTGTCACTCAGTGGTAAGGTATTTATCTAGCATGTGCTGGGTTCAGTCCTCAGCACTATTTTAAGAAGTCATCTAAGGAGGAGGGAGATTATTCAGCAGGCCGTGGGGTGTCCCTAGGTCTCACGCCAGGGAGTGACAGGGTTGCACTTGTTTGTAGGAAACTCTCCCATCAGAGAAGACCTAATACAGTGGTTCTCAATCTGTGTGGGTCGAGACCCCTTTGGGGGTTGAATGGCCCTTTCATGGGGATCGCCTAAGACCATCAGAAAATGCAGATATTTACAATGCAGTTCATAACAGTAGCAAAACTGCAGTTATGAAGAAGCAGCGAAAATAATTGTATGGCTGGGGGTCAGCACAACATGAGGAACTGTATTAAGGGACTGCAGCATTAGCACTAGTAAAAGAGGCTACAGTGAGCCTTGGAAAGGCCGTGAAGGCATCCCAAGGGAGTCCCCGATAAGGACTGAACCCGAGCCAGCGTGTTTTGGAGATAAGAGAACAGAACGAGTGAATCTGAGAGATGACGACTCCCGCTTGTCAGAACTGTCGATGCGCAAGGCGCTTGGCGGCGAGACGCTCAGCCCTAGCTTGGGAGCTGGGAGAGAGAGGCTAATGGGCTTGGCCATGAACACTGCAGTGCAGCCTGGTTATGAATTAACGCCAATCTAGGATGGAGCCGTCAGTCAGCATGTCCTAATTAGAAACCTCTCTCCTTAGATGTAGTTAACTAGCAATTGGGAACCCCAATCAGGAGCCCATCACCTTCAGAGAGAATCCGTGGCCTTTCAGAAGTCTATCTGGGTCTGTCCCAGAGGCTTTATGGCTTGGCATCTAATGGAGACAGGTTGTGAGCTAGAAAGATGGCACAGCCCCACAGCCTGGCATGGAGAAGCTAATGAGCCCATCATCTTCAGAACTCAACCCACAGCTGCTGCGTCTGTCGACCTCTAATGACCTTGACTCCTGGGGCAGAAAGATTGGCCTACGCTACCTTTGAAATACCTTTGCATTTGCTTTTTATGCCTGTAGACAAACAGTTACAGATCTGCCCAAATTTGATGCAAGCCACCTTTTCTTTGTGGTTGTTTTTTCCTTTTTATTTGTGTGTGTGTGTTGGTGTTTGGTTTGGGTGTTGTTTTGAGGCAGGACATCATTATAACCAGAATGGCCTCAAGCTCTTGATCTTCCTGATTCAGCCCCTGGGATCACCAGGTACTCTGTGAGCCAAGTTCCCTTTAATGCATTCAGTAGCACTGAGGCTGTAATCAAGAGGACCAGGAATCTTCCCCATGTGCCGCTGCCAGAGACCATTGTACCTCAGTGGTACCTAAAGGACATTAACTATTGGTTACATATCCAGTTTACCTCAAGGCCCTCTAAGACAGAAACCAGTGCACATTAATGGCAGGCCAAAGGGCAGAGTCTCCTTTAAAGTTCAGCTTGCTTGCTGCCCCACCAGGCCCAGGTCTCCCAAACATGCCATTTCCTTCATGCCTCCTGTGCAGACTCCTTCCCCCAACCCTCTCTGAGCTGGATTTAATCAATGACGTTCAGCTGAAGAAACATGATCACACATGACAACTTTCTAAAAAATCCTGGAAAGACTTAAAAAATAAAGCAAAATAAACTCAAGCATCCCTCCACAAATGTGGGCTCCAAATAGAAGGTTTCATTGTAAACCTTCCAGACGTCCAGGCTCCAGTACTGTTTTTGAAAGACATTCCAATAACAGATGCCCCTTTAATTGGGGGCATGATTTGATAAAAAGCAGCAGGCATGATTCAAAAAAAAAAAATCCTCTCGAGACATGTCAGGGCAAATTAGCTGTGAGACTGAAACCATTTCCCATTGGATTAAATGAAGTTACCCAGATAAGTAAATATGAACAACATTAGGAAGAAGGCACAGTGTCATGTCCTCCACGGGGAAAAATGAGGCTCTTTCAGACATTGGCAAACATGGACTCTCATTTGAGTATTTTAAAATATCTCAATGCCCCTACTCTATGTCTGCCTTTTTCTCCTTCAGAACCTCTGTAAGATGAACTGCCTGTGCCCTGTGTACCTACCTAGAAATCAATGTTCCTGTGTTCTGCCTGCTGGTCCCATGTGGAGTACGTATGCTAGCAAATCAGGAAATGGACATCGGAAGAAAAGTTGAAGATATTCTTCAAATGGCATTTGGCAATCACATGTACCTTTTGTTTTTCAAGATCCCGTGGTCTGATTAGCATAAATTATTGACTTGACCTCAAGTTACAAGCAAGGTTTCTCCCCTAGCAACTTGCAATTTAAAAATAAACTTCTAAAAAGACAAAGTTTGTTTGCTTGCTTTTTGTTGTTGTTTTAACTTTTGATTACTATTTTCTTAGCTGCCTTGAAAAGTTAGACATATAAACTTGACATCAGCTTGTTTCCATGCCCAATTCTGTCACTTTTACTACTTGGTCATTTTTCTCATTGGTAATTGGACTAAACAAAAACGAGGAGAATCTTTAATTATATAAAGTTTATTGTCGACATTAATTAGTCCCCCATAGACTCATATATTTGCATGCTTAGTCTCCCGTAGATAACTCTTTGGAAGGATTAAGAGATGTGGCCTTGTTGGAGTAGGTGTGTCATTGCTGGAAAGCCCATTCCAGGCCTAGTCTCTCTCTCTCTCTCCTCTCTCTCCCTTCCTCTCCCACCCTCACCCCCGGCTTTCTCTGCTTTCTTCCTGTAGATCAGGATATGCTATCACTTCTCCAACACCATGCCTGCCTGCCTGTGTGCCCCATGCTCCCTCCGTGATGATAATAGACTAACCTCTAAAACTGTAAACCAGACCCCAATTAAACACTGTCTTCTATAAAAGCTGCCTTGGTCATGATGCCTCTTCACAGCAATGGCCAGTGACTAAGACAGCCATGTTACTTACTACTAAGAGATGTTACTCTGGGATGGAGTCTTGATCAACTTTCCAAAGTTTCTGAAATCGAGGAAGAAGAGACATTCCTGGTGACAGAGAGAACGGTGACTCAATGGGCAGAATAGAGAGCAGAATGGGAAATAAACTCATATGCTACCTACCTGAGGCCTAAAACCTCAGTGAGTTCATTGAGGCATGATTTAATCAGTATGAAAATCATTTCAACGAAATCAACACCAGAGGTGGAAAGTTGATGTAAGACCAAGCTCATCTGCTTGCAATCCCTGGATTTTAACACCAGGAAATTTACAAACCACTCACATGCATGGTGGAAGTCTGGGCTTGATCACTCCCTGGAGGGGAACCTCATGGACATTGACATCCTTCACCCTCAGCCTGCTGTGTCTACTTTTCCCTCTCCTTGACTTCACAGCTGATCACACATGCCTTTCCCTAGGACCTACTCCTTTAATCTTGGCTGCTATGAATGATGTCTCGGTCCCTAGTCAGTGTGTCCACAAATCCTTTTGTGTCCAACATGTCCCACTTCCCCACTTCTTTCTCTCCAAGTGCCAGCTCTTACTTCTCCATTGGCCTCTGTATTAATCACTTTTCTGGTGCTGTGGTAAAACACAATGACCAAGGCAGCTTATAGGAAAAAAAGAGTTTATTTGGGCTTATGGTTCCAGAGGGTTAGAGTCCATGACAGTAGAGTTAAGGCATGGTGACTGAGAGCTCGCACCTTGAACCACAAACAGGAAGATGAGCACTGGGAATGGTGTGTGACTTTGAAACCTCAAAGCCTAGACCCAGTTACATCCTCCTGTAAGGCCCCACCTCCTAAACTTACCCAAGAGCCCCTCCTGCTGGGCCTATAGGAAACATTCTCATTCAAACCATTACAGCCTCCCAATGCATAAGGAAAATCAATCGGGGGCAATCTGGAAGGACTCCGACCTCCTTCCCCTTCACCATAAATGTGTTCACATTGTCACTTGTCAATTTTGCCTTTATATATCTGCGAAACTGAGATGGCCCTCTCCTTGACCAGTCAGTTTCTGCCTTGAACCTCAGCCTCCTCTTCCCACCTTCCTTTGCTGCACCACAGGCTTCTCTCGTGCATTACCTACTGGGCTGGGAGTTACTGCAGACTCCTCTGGCCTGAAACATCCGCCTTTGAATGCAGGCTCCTCGGCTCCTATAAATCCTTCTTTCCCTTTCCTCACCAAACCTTTCAAAAACGCAACCTCACTTACCATCCCTCCTTGCTCAATACCCTCTCCTTAATTCCCTGCAGTCTGGCTTCCACATCTTTCTTTAGCCACAAGAGACCCCCGTGTGTCCTATCCCCACATTTTATGACTCCAGAACCTCAGGCACCCTCTGCTTTTGTCTGCGTGGGGAACCCTGTACACCTGCTCCAAACTCACCTGACTCCCCTAACCTGCACTTCCGTGATTCCCTTCCTGACTTCCTTTTATTCATTCATTTAAGAATATATGGGGAAATGGCTGCAGGTTGAGAGCACTGGCTGCCCTTCAATTCACAGCACATACACTGTGACTCACAAACATCTCTAATTCAAGTTCCAGGAGATCTAATGCCCCTCTTCTGGCCTCCACAGTACCACACACAGGTGGTGCACAGACATACATGCTGGAAAATACCTATACACAAATAAACAAGAAAACGTATTTTCTAGTACCTGCTATAGGCTAGGATGGTACAGATCTAGGGATGAAGAAGGCTGAGACAATGCTTATCCTCACAGAGAATGATGCTAGCATGCTGCTTAATCGGAGACACGCTGCCAGACAGATAATAACAAAGCATATGGGAATCCTTGGTTTTCAGGGCAGCAATGTAAACACTGTATTAGTGAATAATGATCCCTGGCTCCTAGAGGAAGGCAAGGCCAGGTTCCAGCAAGTCTAATGGTCATCAGCCAGTCACTATCTGCTCTTGTTTTATGTGTGTTTCTGTTTAAAGACAAGCAACTTAATCAATTTTAAAGTCATTAATTGTGTGCAGGATTTCTTTTTTTAATAGCTTAAATTTATTTATTTTTTTTAAAAAAGAGAGCATCACAAAATTGTATTCTGACATCCACATGCACGGTGTTATATGTGTGCAGGATTTCTTTATTTAAGAAAAAGTATCAGCTAAAGAAGCTCCATGTTTTCCTGATCCAAAAACAGGAACTCCCCGAGATCAAAGTCTCTCTGTTCAATGAAGTCATCTCCTAGGTCCTGAGAGGAACAGCAGCCTTAAACTGTTCCCTGGTTTGTGCAGTTCTCCCCCACCACAGCCAAGCACACGGTCATGTAGCATCTTTCAGTTCATGTCGCACCGTCAGCCCCTGAGTGTCGCCACCACCGAACAAATTATCCTGACACTTTAATTACATTTCTTCAGCCAAAACTTACGGGCTGTTGTGATTAACTTTCAGCCCAGCACATTAGGTTTTCCTGAGAACAAAGATGGAGCTGGCTTAGCCAAAGATGAGTGTGAGGATTGCAGTAGATTCCTCAATGGGCAGAGGAGAGAGGACAGTGGGATCCAGAGGCAAAGGGACCCGGGACACAGTGCTGCCAGGCGCCAACAAGACCTCAAACTTAGGCACTTGTCTTCTCTGAGCTTCAGTTAACTCATCCATTACATAGCAGAAACAGGTTAGGTGAGGGCCTGAAGACTTTAAAGATATGCCGCATGTAGATTTGCTACCTCATGGGTGAGTCATTACCACTAATTAGAGGTTCAGGCTTCAGTTGGTTCCCTTTCGCTCAGACTGCCTCAGTTTTCAGAACTATGGCCCTGTCCACTTGCCTGGTTGACTTTCTGGACCACTGCAAGATGAACTGGTGCCAAGAGCCTCTGTGGCACTGCAGGGGAGGGAACCCTCATGGTATGGCCTAAGTGAGAGACTAAGAAGAAGCAAGAACCCTAGGAAGACAGAAAAGCAGGAGCAGAAACAGGCCATTGTTGCCATGGCAGAGGGCAGAAGAAACACAATAAGGCCCAGTGACTGGGGAGAAAGGGCTGGGAGGGAGAGAAAGCACAAATCTGTACAGGGACAGCAAATGGACCGTCACGACATGAAACACAACCACTAGATTCCCAGGATGACTCAGGCTCTCCATGGTCAGAGTTGGCTCACAAGAAGCAGGGAAAGCCCGAGCAGGCCACAGAGAAACGTCCCTGGGAGGTTCTGGCTAGGCTGTATAAGCCCATGTATAAAGATATGGGGTAAAAGAAATTGGGGACCCAGTTCTTGTTCCTGGTTAGCATGTGGGTCTAAATTTCAACTGAACCAAGCACAAGGACTCAGATTGAACCCAAAATTTGGATATGCTGTTACTATGCCTAATGTTGACACGGACTTCAGACACACTTCCTGCGTGAGGGTCCCTAGTGATGACAGCATTGGGGGCCTCCTTTTCCGAGATGACCCCTCTGAAGAGACCCAAAGTTCATAGATGAGCTTGGAATCCCTGGCTCCATGAAAATAAAAGAAGAATCCCCCTGAGTTTCTATAGCCTCTTCTTTTACATGCACTTAGGGGAGAACTGGGGTCCTCAGGGTTCTCATGTGAACTCCTCCAAGGAAAAGACTGCCTCCTGCCCCCTTCCTCTGCGCCCCACAGCGACAAACCAGCCCGATATCATCCTTGCTTCCTCTGAGTTTCAATCCCATTCATTCCCCACTTACCCCCCCTCCCCATTTGTCCAAATTCCTCTTCCCGATGAGTCAGAGATTGAAAATTCTTGGCATCCTTGTTGAATAAATAGTATTTGTCCACAGTGATACTGGTCAGTGGCAAATTGCCATCGCTCTGGGACAGGGAGGTGTGGGTATACAACCCACATGTCTGCCCAGGACCCTGGTCCCAAAGGCTACAGGCTTTGCTTGTGTTCTCCTCTTCCAGCTGGCTGGGCTGACATTCGCAGCAGGGAGGAGGTAAAGGAAGAAAAGAGGAAAGGACCAATGGAGGGAGGGGAAGGGGTGCTGCCTTGACACAAGTCTGCCTGCTCGTACCTGGAGTGTAGGTAGGATCTCTCCCATTTTGTTTTACAGATCTTCCAAGAACCTTGACAGCTAGAATTTTGACTCCCACATTCTAAGGGGGATCCTGGTGTTCCTTGCACCACATCAAACCACTGGCGTAGGTGGGCAAGCAAGGGACTGAACCCCACTTCTGTTCTGATGCCTGGGGGGCTCAGGGGACACTCTGCCCCAGGGGGATACAAGCTGTTACCATCTCTTCTCTCTCAACCTGCTCCAGTGAGAGAGCTGTGTGTTTTAGAAAGCTCGGGAAGACCCATATCCTGAAGATCCATGGGCACAGAAGTGTCCCGATACCCCCTGAAAAATCTCACAGGGTTTGGCAGATGTGCAGGAATCTCTCACCTGCCTTAGCAGGCCCTGCCCAGCACCAGCACCTGGCACTAGCCAGGGAACTGGAGAGTTCTCTCTGTCATGCAGGACTTTTCTATTTCTCTTCCTTCCATAGCTTCAGAACCTCTGCTAATGCCTTTTGATTAATATACTACTTGTACAGATTAATAGGTTACCCCGAGGCATTTGCATACATGTAGATCTCATGCCTTGGTTTTGTCACTTTCCCTTCCTTTCTATCCTCCCTTCCCTCCCCTCTCACCTCCTTCTTCCTGGATGGTCCCTCTATTTCCATATACAGATATCTGTTGGAATGCTTTTAAATTCAAGGGTTTGAAGGATCACTCACCCCCCCCCAGAGACTATGTGTGATCAAACCCAACTTCTTGCAGAAAGCATGGGCAAGGTCTAGGAAAAACAGACTTCCTTTCTTGAAGTCACACAGTCAAGGAGTAAGAGCCCGAGACACAGTCACTCACCACTGTCACTGAGGGCTTAGCGTCACTAGGCACCACTCTGCTTACTGGAAGCCAATCGTTCTTAGAAGCATGTTCGGATGCCCGGGCTGTGGCTTCGCTGTGCCTCTCTTCTGGAGACTTTCCATTCCCAGCCCCTCGGTCTAACCCCAGGACCTCCGAGGCCAAACACAGAATTCCTGAAGACTTAGTAGAGGGGCTTTTGTGTGCAGCCTTTTTCCTCCGGGACCCTGGAATGCATTGGTAGAGGTCTTGCTGATTTACAGCCCTGCTCTCTTTCAAAGAATTCCCTGGCCTGTGTTGAGTCAACAGATAAAAGAAAAGGCTGGTTAAAGGTTCTGTCACCGGGAGCCAGTTGTCCCTTGCACTAGCAGGATGCTTTCTCTAACCCCGGGCCTGGCTCTGGCCTCTGAAAAGGCACCATGGTTCCCCAAAGTGCCCGGCATCTGTGGAGGAGACTTTAAAGCTTGTGATGCAGGCGATAAACATATCCTGGGTCCAAGCAGATCCTGTGCTGTGTCCAACCTCGTTTCTAAACTACTATTCTACCCCAGGTCAAGTTTTGGCCTCTGCCATGCTAAATTGCCTTAAAGTTTTGTTTTGAGGATCAAATTTTCTAATTTCACAGTAATCATTCTGCTTGCCCGTTGAAAACAGTTGCTACATCCTGCTTGCGCTTGCTAACCATTCTGAAAAGAATCCCATCCATTCATTTGTTCCTTCGCTCATTTACTGTTCACCCTGTTATAGAGTTAAGAACCCAGTAATAGGTGAGTAAAACTGGCTGACGCCCCGGGGACACTACCCTCAGCCCTGCTCCAGGCCACGTTACTCTCTCCCCAGCTGACAGGAACGCTGCCAGCTGGTGACTCACAAACTGAGTTCTCCCTGGGAGTTGTCCTTGGCCAAGGAACTCTGTCCCTCGGGGAAATGCCTCTTCTTGGGACATCCAGCCTCCAAGGCCTGGTGGCCAAAGGGAACTCTGTCCCTTGGGGAAATTGTCTCCAAGGCCTGGTTGATGTCGAGGTCTGTACCTCTGGAGGCCGGGGCCTCTTTGTCTCACTGAGCTCTTGCCATCCCCTGAAGCAATGTCTAAACGTTTAGTGTCTTAGGCATCTCCGCCCCTGTCACAGTTACATCACAGTGCTCTCCTGTCGCTGCCATGTCCTCTGTCCTGACCCTTTTGTCATGGCTCCCGGGAACAGCACCGCTCCAAGTAAGCCTTCTGCACCTGAATTCCCAACTCTGAGTGCTGCTCCCCAGGGAACTTGTCCCCAAACACCTGCCATCGTGAAGTGTACATACTAGAGGAGAAATAAACAAAACAAATCGTCTCAGTATGTGAAATGTGACATGGTTGTGGGAAAAGCTAGAGCAGGGTCGGGGAATTTTAAGTATAGAACGGAGGCTGATTAATTTTCATAACCTTATTTATTTTTTAACCTTATTTAATTATCTATCTATCTGTTTGTTGATTATTTTGTGCAATGATCCCATGTACTGCAGCCTGGCCTCAAACTTACTACGTAGCTGAGGATGACCTTGAACTTCTGTCCTTCCTGCCTCCACCTCCTGAGTGCTGAGATTACAGATAGTCTTTCCTCGCCCCACCTACTGGAAATCGAACCCAGGGTCTCATGCATGCCGGGCAGAAACTCTACCAGTTGAGATGCAACCATAGCCCCAGCATTCATTTTTGACAGAGTGATCAGCGTAGCATTCTCTGAGACATGTGTACAGATGTGCAGACTTGAGATTGGCTAAATGAATGTGCAAAAGGCTCTGCATTCAAAATTGCTACTGGCAGAGTTCTCCAGAGAAACATAAGCAGTAGTATGTAGTGTGTATATGTGTGTATGTGTATGAGTGTGTGCATGCATGTGTGTACATGTGTGTGAGAGAGTATGTGCATGTGTGCATGTTTATGTGATTGTGTGTATACAAGTGTGTATGTGTGTGTGTGGAGGGCGAGTGTGTGCATGTGTGTGTGATTATGTGTATGTGCATGTGTGCATATATGTGCTGTGTGTGTACACGGGGGAGTGTGTACATGTGGATGTGCACGTGTGTGTGCATGTGGAGGGGGAGTATGTGCATGTGTGTGTGCAATTATGTGTGTGGCATATGTGTGCTGTGTGTGTACATGGAGGGAGTGTGTGCATGTGCATTTGTGGGTGTGAGTATGTATGTATGTATGTACACTCATACAACAAGTCAGAAATTATCAGCAGGCTAAAACTAGAGTTGCCACAGTCCTGGGGAAATCCCAGGGAATATCAGAGTTTGCTTGTAGAGCTTCGGTAGATGAGATGACCACACTGGGGAGAGAAGTCTGTTTCATTTAAAGTCTGCTAATCGTGAGCTCATCACATTCGCTGATGCCTTTACAGCAACATCTGGTTAGCACATTTAATGTCCTCCTGGTCCGTTTACCTCCCTGTCTACCTTATTGTCTTCCCTTCCCATCACCAGAAGGTGCCTCACACCGAGATAGGGATGCTCATCTTTTTTGTTCTCTGTTACCTCTTTAACGTCTGGAACATGCTGGTCCATATAGGTTCCAAGTTATACTTCGTAAGCAAATAGGGAATGAATTTTAACCTCCCGTATACTAAGATATTCTTTCCAAAATTTTGCAAACTCTGAAAGGAATTCAGAACACTGAAAATTGATACAAAGGCAGGGTCCCCTCCCAGGTGCTGTTGGAAATAAGGGGGTGGGGGTTCTGACCAGAGACACAAAAAGTGAGGATAATTTCCCAAATTCAGATTACAGCTGATACAGGAACTGTGGAGAGTAAGATTAGATGAAGAAGCAACAGAAGATGGTAACAGATGAATCTGTGAACAGCAGTTTGTGGAGACAAGATTGCTCCCTGGGACGTGAAGCTCGCCAAGTAGGCTGGGCTGGTCAATGAAGTCCCAGGGATCATCTGTCTCCACCTCTCTGATGCTAGAGTTACAAGCCAGAACCACCAAATCCAGCTTTGTTTTGTTTTGTTTTGTTTTGTTTTTGTTTTTGATGTGATGCTAGGGATCAAATTCAGGTCCACGTGCTGATTTTTCTCCCCCTTTTGGTTTTTAAAAGTGGGGTTTCTCCATGTAACAGCCCTGGCCATCCTGGGATTCGCTCTGTAGACCAGGCTGGCCTTGAACTTAGAGACCTGCCACCCTGCTTCTGTATGCTTCTGTAGCAAGCACCTCGTCAACCAGGCTATGTACACAGGCCCCGAATGTGACTTTTGATCTAGGATGTAGAGTTCATTCTTCTATAGCCTCCTTTGTTCCCAGTGTATCACACTGAGGCCACTTGCTCATATGGTACCTGTTTGTTCTCCTGAACAGATACAAAGTGGTTACTTTCCAGTTTGAGTATCTCAGAGAGAAAATAACCATACAATTTAAAATATGAAGAGATGAAAATGATAGCTAATGCCAATGAGGAGAATGGCCCCAGGTGGATAACGTGAAAGGTGCTAAAATCTCACTAAACATTATGGCATTTTTAATATTGCAGAGATTTATAAAAACAGGAGGGGCAAAATATTTGCAAACTATACTTCTATCCAGGGATTAACATGCAGAATATGTACGGAACTTAAAAAACAAAACAAGTCACCTGGGAGGTGGTGGCACACTCCTTTAGTCCCAGCACTCGGAATGCAGAGGTTGGAGCAGCTCTGTGAGTTCAAGGCCAGCCTGGTCTACAGAGTAAATTCCAGACAAACTCCAAAGCTACAAGAAACCCTGTCTCAAAAGAGAAAAAGAAAAAACAAAAACAAGTAACCTAATGAAAAGTGAGGGTGAGGGTTAATTCATGTAGGTGGGCATTTCTCAAGAGAATGTACACAAATTATGAACAAATAGGTGGGGAAAATTCAATATCACTTATTGTGAGGGAAATAGCAAACAAAACCAGAGATAGCACCTCACCCAGTAAAAACAGTCTTTATCAAAAAAGATAGAGAACAAACAGGTACACCGAAGGTCTGGAAGAAAGAGGACGTGCATAGCGTGGGTAGGAATGTCAATAAGACGTTATGCAAAACAGTGTGGTGGGTCCATCAGAAAGCTGGAAAGAGAATCGCAAAATGGTCCCATAATCCCACTGCTACATCGGTAACCAAGGGAAATAAACCAGCATGTCAAAGAGGCGCCTTCGTCCTGTGCTCACTGCTGCAGCACTGCTCAGAAGAGCCGAGATATCAGAAACCATATGCACTATGAAATCAACTCAGCCATCCACATAATGACATCTGGTCGTTTGCAACAGCATAGGTGAGAACAGAGACCACTGTGCTAAGCGAAATAAACCAGATACAGAAGGATAAGTACCACACAATTCAAATATGGAATGTTTAGCCAGGCATGGTGACAAACACTGTAAACCACTGAGCCAGGAGAACCAGTGGTTCAAGGTCAGCCTGTGTCTCCAAAAGTTGAAAAAGAAAAAGTTAATCTCATTTCATTTGAGTGGAGTGGTGAAGCCTTGTCACTATTTCAGACACACACAATTTACACATGTGGAAACCCAGCCAATAACTCCAAGAGGTCAGCCTTCAGGCATGGCTTAGGGCATTTGCCATATGGGGAGTTAGAAAACAGGCTGGTGACAGAAAAGATTTTATGACTGAAGAATAGAAGTCAGTCCAAGAAAAGGAGAGAGCAGCCTCCAGTTGAGACACTGTTCTGATTGAAGGGCAAGGTGAGCACACACGTATGTATTGGAAGACAGAATTCCTGCCTTTATACCAAGCGCCAACGGGAAGCAATGTAAGGTGAGGACATTTTTCAAATGAAGAATTAGCATGCATGAAGGGATGGCAAGATTTTGCTTCTGATTTGTAAAGTTACTTGTATAAATCCTCCCAAATGAGGACTATTTAGCTTAGGCTAGAATAACCACTCTTAGAAGAACCGAATCATGTGAAAAAAGAGCTGATAATTGTCCACACCTTCCCTCTGTGCTAATCACTCATTTGTTGTTACTCAACTCCAAATCTAACTTTTTAACATGCTGGACCACACCAGAGCTGTCCTGGGCTTTCCATGAGACCCTGTCAATCAGAGCCTTGGGGTGTGAAGGCAGGTGGCAGGAAGGGGACACATCTTTCTGTTTGGTGCACTTCCTGCAAGTGTTGCCCCAGCAGTCGGAGCTGACCCCAGTTTTCAGAGACCCCAGAATCAGCCTTCCCATGCCCCTCCGAGGAGCCAGCAGCAGGCTGGTGATGCCAGAGAGAGCTTCGTTCAGTCCTGGGTCATCCTCAGAGCAACATGGCTCTCCTAACTCCACCTCTTGACTTCTGTTTTCCCGGGCCTTCACTGGTAATTGATTTCTTTGTCATTTCTTTTTCTCTAAAGCTAACTTCAAATCGCATAAATCAGTTTAAAGTACACAGCTCAGAGAACAGGCATCATCATGCATGCCTTTAATCTCAGCACCCAGCGGGTAGCTGCATGTGCATCTCTGTAAATTAAAGGACAGCCTGGTTTACATAGTGAGTTCTAGACCGGCCAGGGCTACAAGAGAGACCCTGTCTTAAAAATCAAATCATACAAACAAACAAAAGCCATAGCTTACTGGTGATTAGCATGTTCACAATGTTATGTGACCTTTACCACTGTCTAAATACATAAGCAGTGTATGTGTTTGTACCTGTGTCTGCATGTATTTTTGAATGCAGGTACATGAAGATACATCTATCTATAGTCATATATATATATATATATACATATACATATATATATATAAATGTTTTATTTCTGAATCTAATTCTACCTGTTGAAAGCTCTGAGTGTCTTCTAAATTTTGAAGGGTCAAAACTTCTAATCCCAGCAAGGAACTTATTCTAGAATTCTCCTTCTCTGCATGTTTTCTTCCCTCTCTTACAGTGAGAAGCCTGCCGCTGCCTCACTTTGTGGGGGTGACCTGCTGGCCTCCGTTTCGCTCATCTACTAGCTTGGACTTATTTTCCAAACCCAGTGAGTCATCATCCATATTTGTCCATCGTCTCTAAATGGCCAGAAAACTACCACGACCATAACCTCTTTTAAATCATGTTATTACAACAATAAAAATGTAGATTAAAATGTTTACTGTGCAGAAAATGTGCCAAACATTGCACTATAGCAGACTCTGACCATGTCTCCCAGCAATTTTGAGGGACTGGCTGGGAGTTTGTCTATGCCTGGGAAGCTGTCTTCCCTAAGCAAAGCTGACTTTATGACTTTAAATTCTTGTGTTGCACAATTACATGACATGAGCAAACATGCTTTATTCAATGATTCCTGATGACACAAAAGAGAGAGATAACCACCATTTCCTTTTGATGGTGTCCCTCACCCCAAGCCCCCCAAAGCACATACACTCTGTAGAAACAATAAAATGCTTCTCTCTAAAGAGATGTGACTTTTTCTCAAGATCCAGGATTAGAAAGGGAAAGAGGGTGTATGGCTTTGTGGGCCACTTAGCATCATCATCTGACCATTAAAAGTTTTGTAGGAAAGTTTGACTTGATGTCTTCCTTGATGTTGACAGGAAAACCACTTTTGGGGGTTCTTGACTATAGTTTCTAGAATTTACTGGAAGATCCTCTCAGCTCTCAGAAACTGTTTCTTCCTCTTTCACAGATGCATTCCAGCCAGAGAATCCAACATATGCAATCATTAATGTGCACCCAGGTGTTTTTGCAACTAGTTTTTAAGAATAACCCTACAATCTGGGTCTCGAATGCCGTCCCCTGAAAAGCCCATGTATGAAAGTCTTAATCCTCAGCTTGGCGTTACTGGAAGGTGGTGGAAACTTTTAAGACAAAAGGCCTAATAGGAGGGTGTGTGGTCCTAGAGGACTTGCCCTCAGAGGGGATAGTGAAGCTCCGGTCTCCTCCTCTTTCCCTCCTAGCACATTCTGGCCACGTGGTCAACAGTTTGCTTAACCATGACACACTTCTGCCTTGCCTTGCTGCACAAGTTGATGCATCATGAATTGACACCTCCAACACCATGAGCCAAAGTGAACCTTTCCTCTTTTAAATTTGGTGGCCTTGGGTATTTTATTGTAGTATTGGAAAGCTGGTAACACGGGGAAAGGTCCTAACTGAGTCATTTGTCCGGGTTTTTTGGGTACCAATTATCCTAACAATAGTTCCTGTCTAACTATCCACATGACATCACTTCAGTAGACGACAGAATAAGATATGTACAGTTGGCTCTCAAAAGCTGCCTCTGACCGGGATGCCTATGTGTATCTATGAATGGCTTATACTCACCTAGGGCTTAAGCAATGTGTTCAGACAGCCACAGCTTGAAGCAGGAGGTGGTTCATACCAAAGAGATAAGGATCCGAAAAGTTAGGCTAGAGTCCTCGATTCCAGGCATTCTCATGCTAAGCCAAGTAGATGACTTTCCTGTGCCCATGACTGCTGAGTCCAGGAAAGCCCTAAATCCACCGTATACGGAGGGCTTATTGCTGGAGAAAAGCAGGATAGGAAGAGAACGAGTAGACAAAAACACAAGTCAAAACCAATCTCCTTGCTAAGGTCCATAAGACTAAATGCCTTCTCTTTCTCCAAGTCTGCTCTATCAGGTCAGAGATATGAACTCCCACCGAGTTAGCTGTAGGCAGGGCCTGGATGCTCTCTGAGATGAAGCGCCGCTGACCCCTACTGGCTACTAACATGCATTGCATCTCTAGATGACCAAATCTCAGCATGTAACTTTTTCCAGCCAAAGGATGGGCTCTACGTGGTGCACACATCTTGACTTTTGTTGTGCTTTGTTGTTGTTGTTGTTGCTGCTGCTGCTGTTGTATGCCTCCTCCGGGGTGGTAGATAATTCTACTGCCACTATATAGCGGATAGAATTTGTTTGCACAGAAAATGAGCCTAGAGCAAGTTTGAAGGTTTTATGTGAGGGGTTGTTTTCCATTGTTCACTCTCTGGTTCTTTTGCTGGATAAAACACCAGGCCCCTGAAGATTTCAGCGCCAGACACGGAATTTTGCCCACCAAGTTATTGGTCAGGGAGGCCATGGAGGTATCCAAAACAGCAAAGCTATTGCCATTGATATTGGTTGCTAATATTTGATGGAAAAGCTCTGGTTGCTAAAGACACCATCCACTTTAGTTACAAAATCAATCTCAAAACTAATCAGAATATTCTCTCCCTGCTGGCTAGCTTTCACAGTGCAGGAGGCTGGTGTTGTGCAGGAGGCTAGGAGAGAGAAAACACATCAGTGGTCTTACCCAATGCTGGACCCTGCATGCTGCAATAACAATCTGCCAGCAAATTGTGCCCACTGGAAAAGTAGTGGCACAGAGGTTACGGGGTAACCAGTCACTTTCTGCCTGAATCTGAGACCTGTCCCTTTGGAGGGATTTCATGTCTGGTACTGAAGCCTATTCAGAAGCCTAGATCTGGGGAGATCAGAGTTTCTAGAGGTAGAGGGGTACTTACCAGTGTTTCTCTACGTGGCCATGTGTCAAGCTGCCTTTTCACTACGTATGTTTATACTAATAGATTTGTGCTGCTCTTAGCCTAGGTCAGAGAAGTTTCTCTTTTTTCAGTGGGTAGTAATTGATTCAAAGACTCAAACCTGGTCAAAGTGCTGAGACCTGGTGACGATGAGAGTTCAGCGCTAGATGGAGCGTCTAGACCAGCAGTAGATGGAACGTCTAGACCAGCTTTACCCCCCTTCAATGCACAGCAGTTCTGGCTGCCTGCACTGGACCCGTCCAAGATCAAGCCTGTTAAAATTCCAGCATGGACACAGAGGGGCTTACAAGGATGCATTCCTAAAATAGGAGCTACTGACAGTGGGTGGTTGTCAAGGGACAGAGTCACTTTGTGTAAGGAATCGGGTCAACATCATGTTGTCCATGCCCTGGTTCATGTCTGCATTCTTAGGCACAAATTGAACTCAGGGAGTTATTAGTAACAATTATTCACAATAAAAGATGTCGTGAAACTGGGAGGAAGATGGGTTGGTAGTATCCTGAGAGAGTTTGAGGGAGGTGGTAAGGAGTGGCTATAATTACGAAGCATTGGACACACGTTCACATTTTTCAAAGATTAATAATCTATGTCCTTCCACCACTTATTCTGTGTCATAGTCACTGATGGCATGTGTTCTCTTGTGCTATCCATGGTGAAGCAAAAACACTAAACATAGCAACCAAACAGGCCTGGGCTGGGCCCTGGATCTCCAGAAGGAGCTAAATCAATAAAGTCCGGGACCACAGAGTCCTGTAGAGAGTTAGGATGGTCCACCTATGGGTGTGCTCAGAATCTGACTCTGTTCATCCGTTCTGGTATCCCTAAGGCGTATCTCACCCTAGTTTACTGCACCGGTTAACCTCAGTTCTCCTGCCTCTGCCTCCTAAGTGCTGGGGTCACCCACATCACATCTATCAGCTTCGACCATTTCCCATTATGACCTGACCAAGACGCTTCTTTACTGAACAAGGGATCTTCTTGCTTCTCTAGGTGTCAGTTTTCAGTCGCAAAATCCAGGCTTTCTTTTTAAGAACCGCTTTCTGCTCCTGTTTCTCACGGCCAGCCAGGAACCCCAGGGCACTGTTGAGACAAAGTGTGGGATTAGGCTACTCAGTGTGGTGAAAGAGGCATTGCTTTCTTAGAGAGGCAACATTTAACACTCAGGCTTCCCAGTGAACACACAAAGGACTTGAGAATGCAACAAAGTCTCTGAGGGACACAGGTGCCCTCATCTTCATTGGGAGTAGAGAAGATATTTACAGCCACATTCACCCCTGGCAGGAAGAGAGAAAGAAGTTTTGATCCTTTTGAGATAGAGAAAAAAAAGAAAGAGAGAGAGAAAGAGAGAGAGAAAGAAAGGAAAAGAAGAAAAAAGAAGGAAGAAACAAAGAAAGGAAGGAAGGAAGGAAGGAAGGAAGGAAGGAAAGAAAGAAAGAAAGAAAGAAAGAAAGAAAGAAAGAAAGAAAGAAAGAAAGAAAGCAAGCTCTACGGAATTGTCCAGTGTTGGCAGCTGTGATGGTTTTCACAGTTTAAACTGATTGAATTGAGGAAAAACCCAGCGATACCCCTGGGAATGTATCTGTGGTGGCATTTCCAGACACTTAGAACATGAGGGTTCTCTTGTACTCAATAGATGAAGTCCTTGAAGGATTCGTTATACAGCAATATTATCAAGAGGCCGTAAAAGGCAGAAGGCACAGCCTACTCAAAGAAACTGGGTCACTGAAGGCGTCCTTGGAGCCAGATCTGCCCTGGTCTCCTTCCTCTTTCCCTTCTCTTTTCTTGTCCTCAGTGAGAAAGATTTTCTGCCACCATGATGTTTAGCCATGAAGCCAAGTAGCCACAGACAAAGCCCTCTGAAACCAGGAGCTTACTTCTCGCTACTTAGTTTAAACTGCCTTATAGTTGCTTATACCACATACACACTCACTACTAAGGCAGTGTGTCCAGGCCAGACTGGGTGGAAGAGGAGATGGAGGACTCAGAACCAACTTGTGTTCATTAGATTCTCTCAGCTGAAAAACTTATAAAGGTCCTATTTTCCCCATCAATATTATTTTGTCTTTTGTGCACTCCTCTGCTTGTCTTGCCTGATAATATCCAAAGTGTAGAAAAGAAACTCTTTTCTCAGTAAGTCTCGATTAGCACCAACAAGCTACAATAATTTGAATGGAGCACTAGTATCTAGTGAGCAGTAGCGAATGAGCAACTTTACCGTTTCTTGGCACATGGCAATGTGACGTTCATCCAGTGTCTAGGTAGATTTGCTATCAAAAAAAATTAAATCTTGAAAGTGAATTTTATTTTATAATGCAAGGAAAGAGTAGTTAACAGGTTAAAAAACATGGTGTATCTGTCATGGCTAGAGCCTATACAAGGTGGTGCAAAGACTATCAAGAGCCATTAAGTGTAGGCTCTGAATCCTAAAGCTGACTCCCTACTCAGAAAGAGGAAGCATAGTAGACAGCAATAAAAAGGATCACACAATCTGTTCCATGCTAACGTTCACTGCTGAGTGCTGGGAGTTTATTTTGTTCCCTTCATACCAAGTGCTTTCTGAACTTTACCTCTTTAAATCCCTAGAGCATTCTTATGGGGGTTGAAATTATTATTATTCTCATCACAGGAATATGAAAACTTATGCAAAGTGTAAACAACTTGTCAGGATCTCATTCTGACGTGAAACCAGATCCTACCCTTAAACATCAGGGGATCTGCCTGCCAGGAAGCTCACAGCATGGGACAGCAAAGCATGTTGAGAACTGGGGAATAGATGTGGCTCCCGGCTGGAGAAAGGAGAAGCCTTCTGGGGGAAAGAGAGGTCGAAGACACACATGCGGCTGGCAAGTGAGAGTCATGGGTCACCTGGGTTCCAACAGTTAACCTGCTGCCTGCAGGGGACCCTGCATGCAGGGAAACTGGCGGCCAAATAACAGTAAGTGGTCATTAATAAAACCAAGTTGAAGTCAGGTCATGGGGTGACTGCCCTGAAAAATCACCCCTAGGGACTGGGGTCACAGAATGCAAAATATCAGCCGATTCTTTCAATGTAAGAGATTACAAGGCGTGAAGTCAAGCTGTGGGCAGGAAATTCAAAAAAAAAAAAAAAAAAAAAGGGAGAAAGCTTTCTGTGATCTAGCTAAACTCCACCCCTAAGCATCTTATGTTCTAGTCCTTATCAGGAGCTATCAAACACTAAAGTATTTTTCAACTTTGGCCCAGTCATCTAAAAGAACCATCTCGGATGAATCTATGCCAAATCCTTTTCATGTGACTTTTTTTTTTTAAGATTTATTTATTTATATGCCCACACGCCAGAGGAGGGCGCCAGATCTCAGTACAGATGGTTGTGAGCCACCATGTGGTAGCTGGGAATTGAACTCAGGACCTCTGGAAGAGCAGCCAGTGCTCTTAACCTCTGAGCCATCTCTCCAGCCTCCGTGACTCTTGTTCTCATCGGTGAGCTTAGACACCATCATCCCCATCACCATCCCCAATCACAGTTGTGCTACAGATGAGGAAATGGAGGTTCAGGGGTGCTGAGTACTGGACGTAGGGCTTCACACATGCTAGGAGTCTTAGGGCTTCTATTGCTGTGAAGAGACACCATGACCACAACAACTCTTATAAAATAAAACATTTAATCGGGGTGGCTCACTTACAATTTCAGAGGGTCAGTTTGTTATCATCACGGCGGCAAGCATGGTGGCAGTGTGCAGGCAGACGTGGTGCTGGAGTAATAACTGAGAGTTCTACATCTCATAGGCAACAGGAAGTCAACTGAGACACTGGGCGATATTCCGAGCCTGGGAAACCTCAAAGCCCGCCTCTACAGTGACATAGTTCCTCCAGCAAGGCCGTACCCATTCCAACAAAGTCACATCTTCTCATAGTGCTACTCCCTGTGAAATTATGGGGGCCAACTACATTCAACCTACCACACTAGGCATGCACCCCATCACTGAGTCATGCTCTCAGGACTCCTCCCTAAATGACTTTATAGAAGCCTTTCAAATAGCACCAGGTCGAAGTTCAAACCCAGATTATCTGATTCTGGTGTTCACTATTGTGTTCTGCAAACATCAGCTGGGCAGTTCCATATACCAAGCACTGTGCCAGGCGATAGGGACCCAAACATACATGACTTATAGCCACCACTTTGGGGAATCTTGCAAGGATAAACTTAGCAGAGGCGATAACTTAGTAAGTGCTAACAGTACCTTTGTTAACTGTCTCAACATCCGTAACGGGTGAATGTGTATAAAATATCCAAGAACCATTTTCAAGAATAAGGAGTCAATTCAAAGCAGTTTATTTCATTTCTCCTTGCTTGAGGATAACTAAACAAGGCCAGCCGTCAGTACCCAAAAACAATGAGTGCTGATTTCTACCGGTTGCCATTAGACTAGCTCCTTGCGCTTTGTAGGAATGTTGACTGATACAAGTCTGCCACCTGCTGGACCCAAGCAGAACTGACGTCAGACTCAAGGGAACGCCGTGAGTCAATGAGCATTGTGGGGTTTCTAACTACCACTGTGAGTGCAGCTGTGAGATTTACAGCTTGCCTGCCCCGCGAAGGGGTGTTGAAGGGGTGGAGGAGGGTGTTTCTGTTAAACTAATAAATTGTCCTTGAGCTCCCGTTTGAGTTTGTTCTTAATATATGGGCCTGAAGAAAACTTAATCCCGGTGTTATGGTGTCGGGAAATGGGGCCTTCGGAGAGGGCCAGAGTTGACTCTCCTCGGCCCTTCAATCACTTGAGTGACCCACATCATAAGATACTAAACGTCTTGATCTTGGAGCTCCAGCCTCCAGAACCCCAAGAAACAAATTTCTGTTCTTTGTAAATTGCCATTACCAGGGATTGTCTTATGGACGGAGAAACTAAAGATGGAACCATTAACTCTATCTTTTTAATAAATAAATAAATAAATAAAATATTTCTTTATTATATATACAACTTCTGCCTCCATGTATGCCAGAAGAGGGCACCAGATCTCATTATAGATGGCTGTGAGCCACCATGTGGTTGTTGGGAATTGAACTCAGGACTTCTGAAAGAGCAGCCAGTGCTCTTAACGTCTGAGCCATCTCTCCAGCCCCCCATTAACTCTCTTTCTCAAAAAGTTGCTCTAAGAATAACGGTGGGGGAGGGTTATAGTTAAGAGCCTAGCATAGTTTCTGTTCCATAGGAGATTCCTAGGCATTATGTTGATTATGAATATATTAATGAGAGTTTCGAATGAAGCACTGGAGACAAGACGACGTGTAAGGCCACAGACGTGGAAGACTACGCGAGCAGATGACTTCTTCAAAGAGCATCAGCTCTGAGGGACCACGCTGAGCTGTGAGGTCCACGGGGCTGATGCACTTCCAGTAGAGATGTGTGTAAGTGTTGAAGGGCATGGCTAACGATACCCACGCTCCCATGTTACCTAACTCTCTAACTCGCAGATCCTCGGCTGAGAAATCTTCCCCAGAGGGCCCTAGGATAACTAATAATGCAGCAGTAAGTCTTGAGACTGCACACGGCACAGTGCAGCTTGGAGCCGAGGCAGACGCTGCAACCAGCTGGAGAATTTTGTGGGCCTTGGTTTACCCCTTTGTGTAGTCAAGGTCGCTGACTCTGAGTTTCTGGGATGTTCTGACAGGCTTCACTTGTGTGGAAGAGTTTTTCCATGTGACCATTGCAAACGGTTTATCATGTTTTGTTTCTTCAGTAATTTCCAGCCTTATTTAGAATGGCACAGCTCTTTATGGGTATATTCTTTATTGAACAGTAACTAACCGTGTCAATGACTGGTTGATGGCCTCCAAGCTCTACGTTCATCTGTCCTTGCATGCTCTGTGACAATAGGCGGAATTGCTGCAAGCAATATATGGATCCAAAGAAAACTTAATCCCCGTGCTGGTGTTCTGGGATATGGGACCTTTCTGAGAGGGGACAGAGTTCGCTTTCCTCTGCTCTTTGGCCACTTGAGGCTTCACCAAGACAGCCAGCATCATCAGACACCAAATGGAGCGTCTTGATCTTGAAGCTCAGGGAGCCACTACATGGGGCTGCAAAGGTGGCTCAGCAGTTAAAGCACTGCACTAGCTGCTCTTCCTGAGGACTCGGGTTCAATTCCCAGCACCTACGTGGTGGCTCACATCCATCTATAAATGCAGCCCTGGGAAATCTGAGGCCGTCTTCTGGGCTCCATGAATCCTCTATGCACCTGGTACACAGATACACACATTGGCACAACACCTGCACATATAAAATAAAAGTAAATATAACAAGTAGGTATTATGACGACATTGAAGGACAAAGGGGGCTCTCTCAAGATTCCTGGCTGTGACTTAGGAGTCATCATCTGCAGTGAAGCATATATGAGCTCTGCCCCGCCCTCGGGCCCAGAAAACCTCGTCACTTTTGTGCCCTCGGCCTGTAAAGGACCGAACTTTCTCCAGCCCTCTGAAAATGGAAACCAACATCGTAGGACTCTTGGAAACGCTGGCCATTCAGGCCCCTGGGCCTCACATCTATAGCCTAAGGGGGTCTCCCAACCCCACAAGTCCATGGCATTGCTTGCTGATGACATGGCTTCTCCTCCACACTGCCTGCTGTCTTCTGCTTGCCTAGTGACTGCTGATGGAATCACATTAGACAAACCAGCAAACGTCACTGTTGTACCATGTGACTAACTTTCTCCGGAGAGTTTTGTCCCTGTTGGGTACTCTCTTTTAGCTCCAGGGCACCATTGAGATTGTCCGTACAACTTATAGATTCTTAGAGCCACTCTTTTATATTTAGCTTCCCCATCAAATCGAAGATTTAATTTCTACCTCTTCTAGACTGACACACTAGTTTGATGGGCAAGATAATTTCATTAATTTTTTTTACTTCCACCATTATGGAACATTTTTCTCTATTAATTAATTCCTTCATTTATTCGATACATATTTATTAAGTAATTACTATAGGGTAGACTAGAGTGAATAAAGAAATGTCAGTCTTATATTTCAATAATTAGTATTCTTTTTCTTTTCTTTACAAACTTTTTATTTGTACCTGTTTTTCTCTTGGAATCAATAATTTCCTAATTACAATATTTAATTTTTAAATAATTAAAATGGTAACTCTTTGGCATATTTATGGGGGAAATTGTCCAAGAACAGAGTTAATGTCATGATTTTCATGCTACTTTAAAATGGCCGATTACGGAAGATGTCCCTTGAGTACCAGATTTTGTGAAATGAGAATCTGCCATATTTGGCTGCTGTTGACAAGCAAAGGAAGGGTTTCTGGTACATTGTGCCGGCCAAAAGGTCTGGGTGTTGGTTTGGGGAATGAGGGGTGAACAAGACCTGAGAGAAGGCATAAATAGCCAGTCACAAGCATGTTGGGGACCTAACATCTGGTGGGCACTCAGCAAGCACCTAGCAAGTTCCGCTGGCCAATAGTCACGAGGGATGAGATCTAACCCACAGTCCCAACTCCCAACTCAGCATTGAGTTTCTCACAACGATGAAAACAAGGCTTCTGGTTGGGATTTCTATTTGTGCCTGGAACTATAAGATTTAATACACCGGAGTCTGCCCCATTCAAGCAGAATAACATGACATTTCTTCAAGCTGGTTTCCCCGCACAGTTCTCTCCCTATCAAAAGGGATCATCTTAATATACCTGGAGCCCCAGTAATATTATTACTAGCCTGATATTGAAAATCGTATCTTTGCTTATGAACCACACAGAATACGTCCAGAATATTCTTTGTACCTCAAATTATTAAATTACAATGTATGTGTTATGGGGATGTTATAATCAATGCCAAGTATGCTCACAGGCTGTAGAATGTCATTTTGATTTCTTAATTGCCTAAGTCAAAGAAACTTCGAATCTGTCATTTGAAGACTCGGAGATTAATTCAGATTTAGCTATTGAAAGTTACTTCTTTGTTTCGCTAAACTCGGTTGTGTGGAAATTTTCACCCTGCAGACTGAGATCTCATTTTCCCCCTCAATTTTTCAATTTGAATTCAACAGTGGAATTTCTTTCCCTGGGGAAAAGAAGGAAAGCATGTCAGAATATGAATTCTTGAACGCTGTGGTGGTACCTACGTGACATGGTCCATCAAGCTAACTTACCTAATTTCACTGCCACAGGTAGACATCAAACCTTCCCGTAAGCAAGTAGAACCTAGGATGCTAAAGAAACAATCACCATTTCATCAAGGAGCACAAAGCCTGTGGCTGCCAACTTGGGCCATCAATCAAACCAGCTTCTCTGCATAATGTAAACAAAACAATCTTCACTGTGGTTCAGTTGATCTGTGGCTTAAATTCAATAAAAGTTTGTTAGTTGCTGGGCAGTGGTGGCACATGCCTTTAATCCCAGCACTCAGGAGGCAGAGGCAGGTAGGTCTCTGTGAGTTCGAGGCCAGCCTGGTCAATAGAGTGAGTTCCAGGACAGCCAGGACTGTTTCACAAAGAAATTCTTTCTCGGAAAAAAAGATAAAGAAAAGAAAACAAGAAAGAAATATTTTAGCTATGTTTCTAGGGAGAAGAAAATAGTTTTTAAAAAGCTGTTTTTTTAAAAGGGATTACGATAATAAATAGAAAAAGAGCCTCTCAGCATTCTGAAGCTGTATTCTAGCAGGACCATCTGTGAAAGCATCCCTTTGTTGCGATGTGAAGGAAATTGAGTCCCCTGGCACTATTAGGTTTTTGATGACATACTGATGCAGTGAGAGCATCTCTTCAACTGGCTGAGCAATATCCTTGCGTCTCACCCTACAGGTGAGATTGTTTTCCTTCAATGACTATCGCTTTAATTATCCACTCCCCTCTGGATCTGCTTGTAAAATGAAAGTGGTTAAGATGCCTCTTTCTTGATGTAGCTTAGAATTCTATGAATAGTGAGAACTTCACACGCCAAGAAGAATTCTGCAGTTAAGAGTCTCCTGAGAGGAAGAGAGAGCCTTGGGCAGAGCTAGAGGGAAATGGAATAAACAGATAATACTGAGAAATACAAAGCTATTCTAGACACCTATGGTCTCTGGTTTCTGCAGAACCCCACTTTTCTTACTAAAGGATCTGGGTCTGGAACCAGCAGTATTTCATCAGCCCTTCATGTCCCCACCTTGGTCTTTCTGCACAGATGAGTCCTTCCCAGACTTCTACAGAAACAGACGTTGGTGAAAGGTCCAGAAACCTAGCCTGTTCATGCTCTCCCAGCATTGGAAGGAACCCGGATAGTTTCTGTAGTTCCATACAAACAGGAAGACGGGAGTTCTGAGTTTCTCCTGAGCCAAGAAACTTGTCTTGACTGAGCATCTACCATTTACAGAGCAGAATGGAGGCTTGAAGATGTGAGGTTGAGTTTATGAAACTGAGTTCATCCCGCCAAACTGTGCTGCCCCACATCCACTGTCCCGAAACCACGGACGGCACACAGGGGAAAAGCCTTAGGGTTTTTTGGGTCTGCCTGGTTTTCATAGTACAACTATTAAAATCAAACATCTAACTGTGAAACAGGCCCATCAGATTGGTTGTCTACCAGTGTCTGACAGCAGAGCCTTCTTCCAGCAGCCAGGAAACCAACATCAGGCTTCAGGGAATCAAGAAGAGACTGGGCGTTTCTAGAAGACAAAAGAACAGGTAGACTTACTTCTGAAAGTATATTGAGAAAGGAGAAAGAGAGAAGTTTTTAAAATATTCTGGTTTTTATTTTGATGTTTTTAAGGCTGAAAGATGTGAACACGTGTTTAAGCTAATAACAGGAAGATTTTTGAGAAAGGATCAGGATGAAGGTTGAAATGTAATAGAATAATTAGTGGAAATCACAGTAGAAAATATATGTAAAAATCATTGTGGAAAACATTTCTCTGAGAACTTAGCATACTTAAATCAGTTTACTTCACTCAAGAACCTTATGCCCTGGACACAGGGGGACTTGACTGTTATCCCAATACTCAGGAGGTAGAGGCAGGAAGATCACAGGTTGAAGTCTGTTTGATTTACAGAGGAGACCCTGTTGGGTTAGCCTCATGGCATGAGGAATTGAGTCAGGCTGTACAGAGCAGTAGCTCCTAGCCATAGGGAATTGCTTGGCCCCAGCCTGACCACTCCACACTGCCTGCAGAAACAATATGCCCGGGTCCTGAAAATACCCTCACCCCCGGCTTCCAGCAAAACCATGAAACAATAGCTACAACTTCCTGGTAGCTACTTAAATATGTGTGTATGAATAGATACATATTCTTGTTATGCCCATATTGCAAAATTTTCCAAACCCAAAGAAGAGACTGAGTCCCATACGTAAAAACAAAGAGTCTTTCTTTTTATTCAAGTTCAACTCAGGCTCTCCATGTATTCAACACATTGGCACGCTCAGAGAGCTTCTAGCTCAGCTGGGGCAGGGTTTTTATAGTAGCAGAGGTTGGGGTGAGGAATTTCTAAGGTTTGGGACCCCTGATTGGCTGGCATTTGTCTAGGGACACCCTAGTGAAAAGGGGATGGTTATGTACTGGGCTAAAGGACATCAGGTGATCCTAACTACAATAGTTGGCACATTAGGAATTTCCTTTGGATGGTCTGTTCCTGGGTAGTCTCAGATTGTGGTCTTTGTTGAAACCTTAGGGTAAACTGAGGTTCCGGTCTACATTCCTGTTGGCCTCTATAGAGCCTATCTTGGCAGGTGTGTACCAAGTTGCCCTGGACCCTACAATTCCCAGCCCCATTAAGTGCATTCAACCTCCAGCCCATGGAAAGGCTGCGGTCCCTCACTGTTGGCAAAGCAGTTTTAATCTACTGAGATCAAATTTGCCTGCCTCTCTGCCTTCAATTCTTTATAGACACCCCATTCAAAATAATAACAAAAAAAAAAAATCAACCTTAAAAAAAAAATCAACCTTATGAGGTGGTCCTAATGTTATTCTGATTGTATAATGAGGAAAGTAAGACAGAGCTCACACAGTGTTAAGTCCCAACACTGAAACAAAGAAAACAGGACCCAGATAATTAGAGCCCAGATTCTCAACAATGGTGCACACTGGCCTCTCGGGGGAGACTTTCGGGTAGAATGAGATATACAAATAACAGCACCGAGTTCTGAAGATACACACTTCTCTCCAGCAGAAGACGCTGAGGGAAGTCCAAGAGAAACACAGAAAAATGCAGAGGGATAAGGGACAACAGCAGGCGTCATATGCCTTGGATAGCGAGGTTTTCTAAACTGACAACATGGCATGGTTAGGAGAAAGCTGTAGATACGAGAGAAGGAGCAGCCGGGGGCATCTGGAAGAGTTCAGAGCTGAGGAAGTAGACGACTGAACATGGCCAGCAGACTGGACATGGTCGTGAGAGACGCAGACACAGAAAAGAGAAGTGGGGGGGGGGATAAGTGGGGAGGATGGGTGGGTGGGAAATGCTAAGAGAGGGAGGGTACGGGAAAGTTGAGAGGGGAGGGGATTGAGAATTCGAGAGAGGAAGACAAAACACGTGAGTACAACAGGGTTATCAGGAGAGTGAGGAGCTGGCGGAAGGGAAACCTGTGCGCTGAGGAAGTTTAGAGGAGAGGAGGGGCTGAGAAGACCCAGGATGCCAGCGTGGACTCCGAAATATGTAACAGGTGCTTGTGATACCAAGGGATCCTGGAGATCAGCACGTGCTCTGGTGCTAATAGACACCACAGGTAGCCAGCCATCTGTCCATTCTGCCAGTGAGAGGGAAAATGGCTCCTTTGGTAGAGAGGAACCGGTTTCACAAGTTCCTGGGGAATGCTGGCTTTTTGTCTAACTGCCAGAATTTGGGAAAAAGGAGTTTTCTTTGGACCCGACAAGACTTAAGGTCCCTGATGATCAGAGTAGTCAGTCTAGACACTCAGAAGGGATTACTCCCTACTTGCTGAAGCAGCTGGTGTCTTCCAATTAACGTACCAGCTACAATTGTGTAGGCAGATGTGTGAAGGGTCCAGACCAATTTAGCAGCAAGTGTTAAGTGTGGGTATTTTCTTCGACTATTTGCAGATCCTGGCACCCTTGCTGTGGTGTGAACTTCTGAAGAAACCGTCCAGCTTTGTTTTGGAATGTCTCTGAGGCCAAATGGTGCGAACATATGTTTAAGCTGAGGAGAAGTGGGGCTATCCTGAGACTGTACAGCTGGGAGTCTCAGGCTTCCTGTAGAGAGGCTCAAAGCTGTTGGAGCAATGAACTCCAAAGATCCACAGTCGTGCTTAGTGTTCCTAGGAGACGTGAAAAAGCAAATCACTAACCGGTTCTAGACTGGGTGTATTACACAGAGCTTACAGAATAAATCTATATATCTAAATATATACAAATTAGATATATATAAAGGGGATTTATTAGGATGGCTTACAAACTGTGGTCTAGTTAACAATGGCTGTCCATTAACAGAAGTTGCAAAAATCCAGTATTTGTTCAGCCCACGAGGCTGGATGTCCCAGCTAGTCTTCAGGGTATGCTGGAACCCTGATGAAGCAGGCTCTAATAGCAGTGAAGAAATGGTCTTACCAGTGAGAGCAAGAGCAAACAGTCAAAAAGAGAACAAGCTTCCTTCATCCATGCCCTTTATGCTTCTGCTGCCAGCAGAAGGTATGGCCCAGAAAAAAAAAAAAAAAAGGTGTATCTTCCCACTTCAAGGATCTGGTTTAGAAGTAGGTCTTCTCACTTCAAATCATTTAATTAAGAAAAAAATTCCACACAGTTATGCCCTGTAATTTGGGTTTTAGTTAATTCCAGATGTAGTCAGGTTGACAACCAAGAATAGAGGTGTAGTCAAGCTGAGAACTGGGTATTGGCAAACATTCACACTTTATACAGCCTCCAGTTTGGAGCCTCACCACATGGACTGTTTCCTAAAAAGAATTACCAAGAAGGAAGTGGATTTAAAACACACAACGAAGAACTGTATATTTCAGACCATAAGTAGCGCCACCTTTGTGTCAAGTAGGTACAGTCTGTAACCATGGCAACCTCGGAATTCATTTCCCTAACTCTATAAGAAACTTTGGAAGGTTGAATTCAATCTCATTTCTTTCAAGGACTTCCTCTCAAAAAAATCCACTCAAAGGAAAAACATTGTTCTGGATATTTCAGAGCTGCCAAAAAGGGACAGAATGGAGGAGTGACATTGCTGGAACCAAACCCTATACAATGCTAACTTAATTCACACTGCAAGACTTCATTTGAACTTGACCAACCAATACCAAGCTAAAAGCAGAAGTAGAGGATGGGTGGTCCAGGTTAGAACTTTGTGAAAACATTCTGGGGATGTTCGCAAATTCACCATCCACGTAGGTCTCCAAATGTGCTGTGGGTTTGGTTTTTTTTTTTCTTTCTTCACATTTGCTTCCTGTTTTCACCCCAAATTTATTGGCTACCATCCAGACATAACTGGATGCAAATCCCCAAAGCTTCCATAGGAATCTAATAACACAAATGCACTTCAGAGAATGAAAAAGTTCAAAACCGCCTACTTGAGATTTGAAAATAAAGGTCACAATTTCTCGGAGCAGTGGGTACTATGGTAGCAGGAAAACCCACCAGCCAGTATGAGCCAATCACATCCAACTATCATAACTTCATTTACATATTCCATCCAGTCATGGGTAGGCCAGCCAAAGAATAAATAAACACATACATAAATATATAAGGCCATGCACTGAAGAGTTAGTCACCAGCTTGTGTGCTTCTGGAAGGTAGTAGAATCCTTAGGATGTGGGACCTGCTGGTTGGAAGTCACATCAGTGGTGCATGTCCCGAAAGGGACACTGGGATTCTGGTTTTTTCCTTTTTTTTTTTTTGCTTTTTGGTTTCCACGAGATGAGCAGTGTTTGTTCTGTCATGCTTTTTCTTGCATCACCATTGGCCCCAAACCAAGGCATCAACTGACCATGGACTGAAACCTCTGAAACTGTGAGACAAAATATAACTTTCCTCTTTAGTGTTGTCTACCTCGGGCATTTTGTTAGCATCAGAAAGCAACATAGTCAACGTTCATTAGAGATG
Source organism: Chionomys nivalis (assembly GCF_950005125.1). Taxonomy (NCBI): domain Eukaryota; kingdom Metazoa; phylum Chordata; class Mammalia; order Rodentia; family Cricetidae; genus Chionomys; species Chionomys nivalis. The sequence continues at coordinate 34,396,840 of NC_080100.1, read as the reverse complement.
TAATTATATTATATTTCATAAACTTCAATGATAAGTTTTAAATGGAGAAATAGTGACCAAAAGATTGACTAAATGTTTGTCAAAGTGCTAGGTAGCCATTAGCTTTTGTTTACATAAATTTTAAAAAGAGAAAGTTTTGCAAAACAAGATTTGTCGGTCTCCAAACTCTCTGACAGCCAGACAAGGTGGAAATGGGTCTGCATTTTTTGGCCTCCACAGAAACTTAGGTTGACATTATGAGTTAAGAGGGTTATATTGTTTATGTTTTCAGGTCTATTAAAGTGTGATTTTTGTACATTTACCCTTTGAAGCGCCAGGTCCTGTGAGCCTGACAATTGACTACAAGGTGTATGCCCCTCAACACTGTTAAAACGACTATAGACTATTTCCAGCACCACAAGCTCTCTCAAGCCCCTTGTAGCTCATGAAAGCACTGATGAAATCTGTCTGTATGTTCTTTGCCAAGAGCGCTTCAAAGAAGGGATCTCAGGATGTGGTCCTTTCTGTCTGGTTTCTTTTCTTTTCTTTTTGTGTTTTTTTTTTTTAATTGTATCGAGCTATATATTTTTCTCCACTCCCCTCCCTTTCTCTCTCCTCTTCGTCTACCCTCTCCCATGATCCCCACGCTCCCAATTTACTCAGGAGATCTTGTCTTTTTCTACTGATGTAGATTAGACCCATGTATGTCTCTCTTAGGGTCCTCTTTGTTGTTAGGTTCTCTGGGATTATGAATTGTAGGCTGGATTTTCTTTGCTTTATATCTAAATGCTACTTACGAGTAAGTGCATATTATATTTGTATTCTGGGTCTGTGCCAGGTTCTCTGGCAGAAAGGGCAGGGGCAGAGCCCGACCTGCTGGACTTTCCCTGGAGCTGAGTGGGATGGGAAGTGCCTACGACGAACGGGGGAGAAACACACACACTGAGTTGGGAGTCTGTCAAAGCAGGATCTTGCCTAATTGTATTAGGCAGGAATTCATACAGGCTGAAAAAGAGGGTGGAACACCTAGGATGGGCTGAGGTGGAGCAAGGAACAAGGGCCAATAATATTCTACCATGTTAGTGGTGACTGAGCAGAGGCGGGACTAGGTTGGGTTGTGCTGAGTCACTTCCTGTGTGGAAGTCATAGCCAGAGACAGGTCTCCAAACTCAAGCCAGGCTCAGGAAGTTACACTAGGCCTCATGCAAACTCAAGTTAGGCTCAGGAAGTTACACTGGGCCTCATGCCCAGGCCTCATCAGGCCTAACAGGTCTGGGTTACCTCACGCAATATGATGTTTTCTAGTTCCATCCATTTACCTGCAAATTTCAAGATTTAGTTATTTTTTTCCACTGTGTAGTACTCCATTGCGTAAATGTACCACATTTTCCTTATCCATTCTTCAGTCAAGGGGCATTTAGATTGTTTTCAGGTTCTGGCTATAACAAATAATGTTGCTATGAATATAGTTCAGCACGTGTCCTTGTGACCCAGATATCAAACCACACACCTATGAATATCTGATTTTTAGCAAATAAGGAAAAAATATAAAATGGAAAAAAGAAAGCATAGTCAATAAATGGTGCTGGCATAACTGGATATCAACATGTAGAAGAATGAAAATAGATTCATATCTATCGCCATGCCCAAAACTCAAGTCCAAGTGGATCAAAGACCTCAACATAAAATCAACCACAGTGAGCCTCATAGAAGAGAAAGTGGGAAGTACACTTGAATGCATTGGCACAGGAGACCTCTTCCTAAATATAACCCCACTAGCACAAACACTGTCTGGCTTCTTTAACTCAGCATCATGCCCTAAAATCCATCCATTACCAAAGATCTCAACTCAATGAAATAAACCAGACTCAGAAAGACAAACATCACATTTCCTTGTCTTACCTACAGGATGTCTGTGTATGTGCATGTGAATGTATGTGGTGTGTTTGTGTGTATGTGTTTGTATGCGTGTTAATGTGTGTGTATGTATGTTTGCAGGTGTACTATGTGTGTGCATATGTACATGTGTGAATGTGTATATGTGTGTACATGTGTGTATATGTCTGTCTGTATGTGTATATACATGTGTGAATGTGTGTGTGTGTGTGTGTGTGTGTGTGTGTGTGTGTGTATGACCAAAAAGGAGAAGAAATACTATCTCTGAAAAAAGGAAAGAAATCAAGAGAGGGAAGGAGGAACAAGAGAGAAAAATAGATATGAATATAATCAAAGTGCACAAATTACATGAATTAAAGTGTCATTACAAAATATATTATATGTTACAATGCAGGCATGCTTTTAAAAAGTACAATGCAAAATAAGCTTTATATCTTTGTCCTTTGTAACCTGTATTGTTTCCTACCATTAAGTGTTGAGTTGCTTGCTTGTCCACTGGCTTTATTTCTCCCACGTGTGGCTTGCCGTTTGACACCCCCACCTCTCAAGGAGCAATTGGGTTTAATTATGACAATGTCAAATTCCAGTTGTTACTGTGGTTGAGAAACAGAATTTTTAAATTTAATTTTAACCTAAACAACCATATGTGGCTAGTGGATTCTGTATGTATGACTGCACAGTATAGTAATGCCTAAACACACTTTGAGTAAACAAAGGGTACATGTTCTTTAATCACATTTTAAGAACATGTTGATCCCCAAAGGTTTGGGAATTCATAAATCTGGTTCTTCACCATGGATAGTCTGAGACACCCTGATGTATCACAGCAGGAGCAGAAGCCCTGTCTGCCTGGCAGGCATATTTTTCATTCCAAACTCATAAAGTGGCATTTTAAACAAGGAAGTGACGATTGGTTCAGAAGTTGAGGACTCTTCTAGACTGGGTGGTTGTGGTCAAGGAAGCATGTTGGAAATGGTGACCTCTGATCTGGGGTAAAGGGAGACCAAGTGAGGCACAGAATAGCAGTGTATGTGCAGCATAGGAAAGGGTGTGGCGTTCTGGAAACAGAAGAAGACTATCGTGGTCAGGTGTTGAGCGTAGAGTGGAGGTTGGTGAGGAACAAACTGGAGGCGAAGGAAAGAGCCAGACGTGCACACGCAGACCACACATCTTCTTTTCCTCTCTGATACCATAGAGAAGAGTTGGCACACCACCACAGGCCTTAGGTGGCTGCCATGGTGGCAGTCTGAAGTGTGAACCATAGACTCATAGGGTTGAAGCCCAGGTGGTGGCACTATCGTAGGGGATCATGTATCCTGGCTGACCGGAAGGGGTGTGTTAATTCCACCAGTCGAGAATAAGACCACTACCACAGTTTAAAGCCAAATCTGAAGCCAGCTTTAATTAAATACTGGCTAGGCAGATGGGCCCTGGCCAGGTCCATACCCAGGTTCCTAGGAAATGGTCCAGAATCATAGTCTGCAGAGGCTTAAGAAGGAAAACCCATAATTCATTGCATTTTCCACCAGTTCCACTCAGGGGCAAATGTACATCCTGACATTACCTCCAACCTGTGAACCTCCCACCCCACATGAGATTAAGCACATCCGGTACAGATGGATCAAACAAACGTATTTAGGGGAGCGAAAGCATGTGGCTTGTTATCCCACATAAACAATAGCATCCAGCATTTCAGGAACTCTCTTCCTTGAACAAGGGGCTTGCAGATCAGGGGAATTTTTGTTTAGTGGATCTCTTAGGTATAGTAATTGAAACTTACAGTGTAGCTTTGGCTCTCACAGGTGAGTCATTAGAAGTGGCGGTTACTTTCTAGGCTGGCCACGTTTCCAGTCCTGGTCTCTCTGCTCCCTGATCTGACACAGTGTAAGGCGTTATTTTCTCACACTGGGTTCAGCCGAGCATGCCTGATTCTCTCTGTGGTTCTTGTCATGGTGAAACCCTCAGCCAAAATAAATCTTTCCTCCCTTAAGTTGCTGTTGCCAAGTGCTTTGTCACAGTGACAGGGAAAGTAGCCAATCGGCTGCGAGTATCTGCTTGCCAGGGGAGGGGCTAGCCTGTAAGGAATGCCACAGAACTTTCAGAGTGATAAAAATAGGCTGTGTCTTGCAGAGGGACATTACGCCCTCACTCAAAATGCACCGGAAAATACAATTTTTAAAAATATCCAACGTTTTTGGAGCCCAGAAAGGTGAAAGAATGATGGTAACCATGAATTCTCACGGGAAATTATAAAATGCAGAGTTCCAAAGAGCTGTGCAGTCTGCCCAAGCCATACTTATGGAACAGACTCAAGCCATGTCCCCTCCAATCTACCTGCCTGCCTTTCTTCAGAATGAGCCCAAAGCAGCTCCATTATAAGATGAAAATGTCTATAACTATTACGTTGGCTTGTGTAACAATAAATGTTGCCACAGAAATGTACGAATTTGGGGAGATTTTAATTTTAATTTGAAAGTCCTTCTCTGTGTTCATTTCTTGAAGCTGCTTAACAAAATTATCACAAACTTAGCGGCTTCCAGCAACAACAAAAACTGATCAATTCACAGTCTAGGAACCAAAAGTTTAGAGTCAAGGTGCTGGCGGAGTCCAGATCCTTCTTTAGGAGGAGACAGAGGATTCCTACCTCCTTCCTCCTCTTTCCTCAGAGTTGTCAACTTGTCTTGGTGGCGACGAGTGACACTTGACTGGAGGCTGTGTTGCCCCATATTCTCGCCCCTTGTCCCTGAGTGCCCTTTGAACAATACAAATCACTGAGGCTGATTTCAAATAGAGCTCCTTCATTATAGCTGCTAAGGCTCCTCCTGTCAACAAGGTCATATTCATGGGTTCTCAGGAGTAGAACATGGATATCTTTTCATGCACCGTTCCACAGACCACTGAGCCCTAGACCCACACCATACAACAGCCTAGAAACTCTCCAGGGAATGCCATGAGCGGGGGAATCAACAGGCTGACCTTGGCTGTTGTTCTCCTAGGGTCACCATCCTCCGCCATCTAGCTCATCTGTCACTGTGTTTGGGCAAAGTTGCTCCAGTATCCTACTGGTTAAAGCCAATCTGTGTGGCTGCAGCATGGCCAAGAGCAGCTGCTGCACCCACAAGGGGAGCTCATTTGAATGCTGCACCTTCCCCATCTTGCTCAATCTGTGTGTTCAGTGTCTCTGGAAATGGCTGGGGCACAGCGCTCTTGCCGCAGTGGTGAAGGACTGCGTGACGAAACGGATGCAAGGGGGAGTCTAAACCTTTCTTTGTTCTCGTGCTGGGGGTTGAGTAGTAGCAATGTCTGCCAGCTCGATGGACATAGGCTGCCCCTCCCTGGTATCTGCTACTCTATTTAACAGTTTTCCTCCCTGTGCTGATTAATTTGATTGCCAACTTGATAGGCTCTAGATACGAGATGCCTAGGATACAAATTGCAGGACATATCTATAAGGGAGTTTCTGCGCTGGGTTAAGTAAGGTAGGAAGACACAGCAACTGTGAGTGGCTGAGATAACAGACTGCATACAGAAGCCATCTGACCACCAGCATCCATCCTTCTCTGCTCCCTGCAGATGCAGTGGGGCGAGCAGCCTCAAACCCCTGCCAACATGGTGGGCTGCACTCTCAAAGTGTGAGCCGAACAAACCCTCCCTTCTTAAGTTGCTTTTGTCAGGGCAACAAGAAAAATAATAAGTAGACTCCCCAGTGAGTTCTCAGCCCCCTTGGGTGTGGCACATCCTTAATTTAAGAGATTGGTGCTGGGAAACTTAAGAGATATATTTGAGTACTGGGTTATTAAGCATGTCTAAATGTGGTTTTTATTTTAATTCTATCTGTGTGTGTGTGTGTTATATGTATGTGTGGGTGCACACGTTTGCACATCGATGTGGGAGCCGGAGTTGATGCAGGGTGTTTTCCTTACTAGCTCACCACTATATAACTGAGGCATCGTCTCTCACATGAAACCAGAGTTCACCGACTGTCTAGCCACTACCTCTCCAGCACTGAGATTATAGTCAGACCGCTGCATTTCCCTACCATTTATGTAGCTGCTGAGGACCTGAACTCTAAAAACGCTAAAGCAAGAACTTGACCCAATATCTTTCCTGTTTCTGCTTGTGTTTTTAGGTCAAAGGACACAGAGTATTTTGAAGGAAGGAGACCATGTGGGGAAGGAGAGTGATTAACAGCATTGCTGAGTACTCAGCAGTACTGCTGGGTGATAATACTACAAAGTGATTAGTAGTGCTAGGGACTAAGTGCTAGTTTTAAGTGGCCGTAATATTGTTAGTGAGTGAGTGATAGATTGTCACTGGGACCTGAGACCCTTCAATTTTTTTTTGAGGAAAATAAATAATAGGCACCTAGGTAATATGAGGCAAAAGATAAGAAAGGAATTTGCCTACAGAGGAACACAGATTAGATTGCTACAGCCGGGTGGTGGTGGTACACGCCTTTAATCCCAGCACTTGGAAAGCAGAGGCACAGGGATCTCTGTGAGTTTGAGGCCAGCCTGGTCTACAAGAGCTAGTTCCAGAGAAACCTTGTCTCGAAAAACAAACAAACAAAACCATTAGATTGCTGTGTCCAAACAATTGTAAGGGCTCTGCATTTGTGTCTGGGGCTTTGTATCTGTGTGCGTGTGTGTGTATGTGTGTGTGTGTGTGTGTTCAGTGACAGAGCTCTTATTTAAAATATGAAGCCTGGGTTCAGTCCCTAGTACCACACAATAACTTATTAATATAGCTAAATGCAGAGAAAATTTATTCCTGTATTTATTCCCAAATTCAAATATCTGTTAATTAAAAAGGGGAAAAAAAGGTTTGTCATTATCACTGACACGTAAAACCCCAAGTGATGCCACTTACAATCCCAACAGTCGGGGGGTAGATAGAGTCCTGGGCTTACAGCCAGTCAGCCTAGTCGGGTGGACGAGGCCCACATTTCAGGGAGAGGCTGTATCTAGAAAAACAATGGTGGTCCTGAAGAGTGAGATCCTCTGGTCTATACACACACATATGCACACATGCACACGTACAGAGAGAGAGAAAGAGAGAGACAGAGAGAGAGAGAGAGAGAGAGAGAGAGAGAGAGACAGAGAGAGAGAGAGGAGAGAGAGATACAAAGCCCCAGAAACAAATAAAATACATTGATTTTATAAAAGCACAAACAGATGAGCCGTAGAGATAGAGGCTTTCACTCTTAGCAGTAAATAGTGCCATCCGATGCAGATGAGATCAAGATTTCCCCCTCAGGCTTTTGAGCCTGGAGGATGAATTTACTAACATTTTCTCAGCTCCTTCTCAGAGGTGTACATTTGGTGACCCGTCCGGTTTCATGCATGATGCAGTAACACCCACCCTTGTGACTGCAGACTGTTTTGGTTTGGCCAGCACGGACACTTGAGCCTTGACAGGCAAATACCACTCCCCTCCCGCAAGTCTCCTTGTCAGGAGGAGACCACTGCAGGGAGCCTGAAGAAAAGCAGCGCCCACGCATAATTGCTCAGCAGGGCATGTGCCCTGTAGCCTCCTGCTCCAATATTTACATCCTATTCCATTGAGATGGCCCCTCTCTCTTCTCACGTGACCCAAATGCAGTTCTCACTCCGCCAAGAACAAACAGCCCAAAGGCAGTTCTGCGCTGGCAGCTCTGCACATGCTCCGTCTGGCCCCAAGGCTCCTCACTCACTCATTGAGGTTTCTATTGGTTTAAAGCAACCTTCCGGCCGCTGAAGCTCTAAGACCTGCAGCATTTCCCTGGCTATGATCCAAGGTACGCACCCCCACGAAGACTGTTTCATTTTAGGATTTGGACTGTTCTATCTGTTTTGGGGGAGGGGTGTGTAATACTCACACATGAGTATAGATGGTGAATGGGGCTCAGAGAGTAACTCTTCCTCCCCCACAGTTTTTATAAGACCTCTATTTTACCTCTCTTCAACGCTGGCCTTGAAGGCAACCTGCAGATTCAATGCTCACTTAATTCTCCAACAGGAGCCTCGGCCAACGATGCTGAAGCCGACTGACGTGTTGGATGCAGCGTGTGAGCTGGTGTTTTCTCTTCTCCAGAGCCCTGGATGATTTTTGCCGTTCTTAGGGTAAACGATGAGACAGGCTACCATGGATTTCAGCCCCTCAGCTGTGTTCGATCAGCAAAAAGGTAGAACGATGCTTTACTACGTCCTTCAATGCTGCGTATAACAGAGGGATTTCCAGTTGTAAGGAAAGGGGTGTGTGTGTGTGTGTGTGCATGCACGCATGTGTACAAGCCTGTTAAGAATGTTCTCTTCTAACTTGATAAGCTTTTAAGAGAGACAAAAACAAGTATGGGCTTTCTGTCTTGCTGACGTATTCCTAGCCCCTGGGTTTAAAACATAGCAGCTAATTTAGAGATTGCCATCTTGATGCCGTGTCTTAAAGTGTATTAGAGAAAGTGATATCAGAATATATCCCATGCCTCTTTCAGTCTGTAAACCCCATCTTTTATCACTACAGTCCTCACGAGCCACTGTGGATTCCCCTCCAGGAGAGACATGACCCACAGACAGGGCATGCTGACACAGTAGCTCAATCAAGACTGTGCCTTGACTTAACACCATATTATTTAATTGCAATGATAGAGTATGGTTTTTTTCTTACCCTTCATTTGAATAAAGGAGGTCATCTGCCACAGGAGGAGTAGGCTGTGGGATTCATTCACCTTATCATCATCAGACATACAGCCCTTCAGTCTGTATATGTGATTTTGTATATGTTGTGTGCCCCCACGTATGTATTTTGTATATGTTGTGTGCCCCCACGTATGCATTTTGTATATGTTGTGTGCCCCCACGTATGTATTTTGTATATGTTGTGTGCCCCCACATATGCATTTGGCACCTGTGTAATTATACAGGATGGTGGGAGGAGTTTCCACTCTACATGTTAACAGACATTTCTAGAACCTTTTTATGAAATATCTGGCTGGCATCTAATTCACTCTTTACACTGAGTTTCTTCAACACCCCAAGGTCCTCTGATGGTCTCTTTCTTTCAGCTACGGCATGAAATGGTGGCTTGGGAAAGCCTCGTTAGGAAAATCCATGTCTTCTTTCTTTTTCCCAAATGTCGCTGCTTCCGGCTGGTGTTACCTCTCCTGGTTCTACATCTGGCTTCACAAGCTAGAGATGTTTGCTCAGTGGGGTTCTCAAATAATAACTTAGATTTCTGAGGCATTTAATGGATAGAGTCTGAAAGAGAGAGGAGAGAGAGAGAGAGAGAGAGAGAGAGAGAGAGAGAGAGAGCACATCCTCGTTCACTTTGAGTCTGGAGATAGGCACTGGAGGGCAGGGGCTTCCACTAGCTTCCCCTATCACCCCCTTTCCCCTCCCTGTACCTTGTGTTCTGATGATGGCCAGAAAACAGTGTTGCTGAGCCACGGAACCACAGAGAAGCACAATGGGCTTGTTCTGGGGATGATTTTGAGGGAGCAGGGACTGACTGCAGAAGAACGAGCCCTCCAGAATGAGTTTATCTGTTACAGCGTAGTGCTCTCTCTCGGGAGTGAGCTCAGGTCATACCTAATGCTGGTTGAGAGTTATCTTCTTGCAACATCTTTAATTCTCAGCAATTCCTCTACCCGAGTCCTCCCATAATATGAACCCTTTCCCTGCTATCTCTATGCATCTCCTTTCTCTCTGAAATTAGTACCTGGTGGAAACAGAGATGTCTACAGTCACAGCTCTGAATGGCAAATCAGCTGAGATTTGCAATCTTGGCATTTTACTTGGGCCTTCATTTCCTCAGCAGGAAAATGATGTTTATGTAGCAGGGTCATTACAAAAATCCAAAATGATACTTAAAGGAGCAGTTGCCAGATTGCCAAGATGCAGTGTTTTCAAATCACGGCTGCTGTGGCTCTTGCTGGGTTCAATGCCAACTGATCTCCTCCTGACATCCAGTTTAAAGGTGCCCATCCTCAGCCAGGGTGCTCAGTGGTTGCTGGGTGACTGACTAGATTGCATTGCACCTTCGTCCAGAATGGCAGGTGGTCACTCAGAGTAAGTTCTGAGAGACAATGAACAGAAAGGATGCCCGTGTATTTCTATCACCCTACTAACCCTTCCTCTGCATTAAACGCGTGGGAGAGCCTAGGAACTTTTAAAACCTGAGTAGATTTCAGTATTGTATCGTTTAGCAAACGGCGGTAACATGAACAGAACGTTGAGCGTGAGCACTTCAGCTTAGTACCTGATATGGCGGGGAGGGAACATGGGAGCTTGCTCTGTGGAGTTTATGCAGAGGCCTGGGATTGCAGGACCTCCAGGAATGGTGTAATTCTTCAGGGGACCTTGCAAATAAATAAACATGGGCTGAGTGTGGAACTTTAAGGAAGGGTTTGCAACGGATCCTAACAACTAGAGAATTGAACCCAACAGTCCCAGGTTCACATTCGTATGTGGACAGAGACATTTCTTCTGGGAGAAGCTTAAATATGTTTTGGAAACTTTCTCTAGGGACATGTAGACAAATGTCTACCTCTTTGTTATAGACCACCAAGGACTGGGAGAACAAGTGAATTTATTGGACTTGCTTATAGGGCAAAGATTAGGAGTTTCTTTTTTAAAAAAATATTTATTTATTATGTATACAATATTCTGTCTGTGTGCATGTCTGCAGGCCAGAAGAGGGCACCAAACCTCTTTACAGATGGTTGTGAACCACCATGTGGTTGCCGGAAATTGAACTCAGGACCTTTGGAAGAGCAGGCAATGCTCTTAACCACTGAGCCATCTCTCCAGCCCAATTAGGAGTTTCTTATGGGATCACAAGTGACCCCCAAGCTGCCACACCACAAAAAAAAAAAAAAAAAAAAAAAAAAATCTCACCCCAACATGAATGATAACCTCTCTATTACTGGATAGATGGAACCCCCCTCTTACTGAACTATCTACAGTAGATGGTAGATGGAATCCCCCTCTTACTGAACCATCTACGGTTGGTCTGTATATTCTACCACCTCCCAGGGCCGCATGCAGTTAGGTTAAATTCACATACAAATGGCTAGGTTGTGTGGGAGGGAACAGGCAGAATCTAAGGCAAGACTCCCCTGATCCTCCAACCCTTCTTCCTGAAGGAATGTTCACAGTCAGCAGGTTTCATTTCGAGGGTCTCCTGCAAGGAACCACAGCTGCTCTGATGAAAATGGCAGCGATGGCGCTCAGAGGATAATGTCCTACAATGTATATTACACGGTCCACTTGGCCTTGAACTTGGTTGGACAAGAAACAGCCTGGGGGTTGGAAAGCATTGAAAATGGTGATGCCTGGGTCCCACCTGTGGAGTTTTCAATAAAATGGGTGTGGCTATGGCTTAGTCCCCACCCCCAGGATGTTCATCCCTCCCCCTAACCTTTGGGGGGCGGGGATAAGTGAGGACAGAGCAGCTCAGGGTAGTTCTTGCAAAAATCACAATCTCCCAGTTACTAACGAGAGGACCCAGACCTGGGTGCTCTCTTATGCAGGCAACAAAGCAATTGCAAGCTTCCAGTTCACCAAGCTCTCCAGCCTAGCAATGGCTGGAGGTAAGTGCAGACCAGAACTCAGCTCATGGCTGTGCAGAGAATGGGGGAGCCACATGCAGGGATCTAAAGAGGTAAATCTCTATAACTCTATTTTTCTACAAAGTCTTGTCTCAAGTCCCCATACCTCCTGAGCTGATGGTCCTCTGGTTTCAGTCTTCCCTCCCGTGTGAGTTAGATGGTTTTGCCTATCTATAAGGTCTCTGTGGGCTTCAGGGCCAGGTTATGACTGGCCCAGACTCTAGCTTGCCATGTTAACTTTAGAGGGAGAAAGCCTGATTTCGCCAGACTCCCTGCTCCTGTGTCTTGTGCTTTCTGCTCTCACCATAGCAACAGCTGTGATCCCACGTGTTCCGCCTGGCTGCCTGCCCTCTCTAGGCCCACATGCAAGAGAGGAACGTAGTAAAATGATTTACTACAGAACACGGAGGTTCCTGCTCGCTCGAGTCGACAGGCTGTATAACTGAGGGGAAATCTACATTTTCACCTCTGTACAAGTACTGTACCTGAAGGAATCACTGCCTGCAGAGAGAAAACAGGAGGCACAGCCACTCACCGCGGCCTCCTTTGTCCTCATCAGCCTGGTGTTGGTCACAGTGAGGAGGCCAGGTCCTACTGCAGTTCTGTTGGGAAATGGATCTGATGAGGTTGAATGGAATGTGTGCAGCCACCTCCGCACTTCAGGCTCCTCACAGCCTCGGCCCCTTGTAGAAACATTGCTGCAAGGATGAGAGGAATGGCTGGTCTCCTGCTCAGAGTGGTACTGTTAGCTAGCATCCTTGATCAACTATAATGAAACACCATCCCCAGACGCTTACAACAACAGACATCTCCTCTCACAATTCTGGAAGACCCGTATGAAATCGAGATGTCAGGAGCATACTCCTTCTAGAACTTTCAGGGAAGTGTCTTCCCTTGCCTCTTCCATTTTCAGGCTGTGTCATGACCTCATAACTTCCACCTCTGCCTTCATCTCTGTCTACCAGGCTGCGTGTACATATCTCCTCCGTGTGTGCAGTCCATGGTGCGATTCTCAAACTCCGTCTGCTCCAGACAATGCAGGAGAAATGCCTCATAATCTGTGACTTAACCCCAGTGTTTCACATCTAAGGCAGGTGTGTGTGTGTGTGTATGTGTGTGTGTGTGCGTGCATGTGTGTGTGTGTACGTGGGCTTGTGCATATGTGTGTGCGCGCCACATAAAGCAATAACCATAGGTTCCAGCAGTTAGGACATGAACATCTCTAGAGCTACATGAATTGGGAACTTTCAGAAAGCAGATGTGCATGGTAGTGTTTTGTCAGCCTGACACAAGCAGGGGTCGTCAGATAAGAGGGAACCTCAACTGAGAAAGTACCTCCATCAGATTGGCTTATAGTAAGTCTGTGAAGCTAATTTCCTGACTAGTGATTGATGTGGGAAGGCCCAGTTCACTGTGGGCAGTGCCATCCTTGGGCAGGTGGCCCTGGGTTGTCTAAGAAAGTAGGCCAGTAAGTGGTCTTTCTCCATGGCCTCTGCTTCAGCTCCCATCTCAAAGTTGCCTTGAGCACCTACTCGGAATTCCCTTCATGATGGACTCTAAGCTGTAAGATGACATAAACCCTTCCTCGGGTTGCTTTTGGTTACAGCGCTCGGCCCAATGCTAGAAAATTTAACCAGGACCTAAGGTAAAGTCATAACATGGCATGGTTTTTGATAAAAATCCACTCTCGTTTATGGTATATGGAAAGCTGGCATGTAAGAGGTGAGAGAGCGCATCTCTTGGGTGCCAACTCTGCATAGGCATTGTGTGTGGATAACATGGTGGGAGAGCTGATGTCTACTGAGCACCCAACCTCCTGCGCTAAGGACTACACCTAAATCAACTCATGGAATTCTACTATCAGCCTCTTTCTTTTACCAGCAGAATTCAGAAAGCTGGTGACCTAACCCAGCATTACCACCAGCAGAACAGAAAAGCTGGGACCACAGCCTAAGTCTATTTCTCTTCAAATTCCTGCTCTTTTGGCCACCGTATGTTGTCTTACTGGGAAGCTATAAAACTTAAGGGGGGGGCGGCTGGAGAGATGGCTCAGAGGTTAAGAGCACTGCCTGCTCTTCCAAAGGTCCTGAGTTCAATTTCCGGCAACCACATGGTGGTTCACAACCATCTGTAATGAGGTCTGGTGCTCTCTTCTGACCTTCAGGCATAACGCCGAAAGAATATTGTATACATAATAAATAAATAAATAAATAAATAAATAAATAAATAAATAAATATTAAAAAAAAAAAAAACAAGAAAATGGAGGTACCAAGCTGACTGTGAGCACTATTGAGATTTCCACATGGTGGCTCACAACCATCTGTAATGAGGTCTGGTGCCCTCTTCTGGCCAGCAGGCATATACACAGACAGAATATTGTATACATAATAAATAAATAAATTTAAAACTTAACAGGGAAATGAAGGTATCATCAACAACAACAAAATAAATCGATGACCCACTTCATTTACAATCAAGCTGTTAATCCCATGGGTTTTCAGATCAATACACAGATGTGCTGATTGTAAAACGCAACTTCTCATCTGCCGTAGTAACGCTAAGCAAAGAGGCTTGCATCTTGCTGAAAAAGCAAAAGTTAAATCACGGGGCCACAGCCAGATGCCTCCAAGGGAAGAACAAGCAAAGTTGAAAGGATCTGAGGAAGAGGGCAAGGGAGAGCAGGAGAAGGGGGCCGGGAAGGGGGGGGTCATTGACGGTTTCAGGCGGAAAGACTGAAGTCGAGGTTGGTGTTCTTCTGATCAGCAGTTCTGTGAAAGGAGGGCGCACAGCAAATGGCTACCCACAGGCTTAGAATTGGGGTCTCTGCCGCTCCTGAGCTGATGCTCAGGGTTGTCCTTCTCTGGGTTAACAAAGAACAGAGGGAAAGAGGAATAGAAGAAGAATCTCTTTGCCAAAGTGCTGGGCCATTCAAGACCAAGGCTGGTCCTGCTTCTTCTCTGTTCTGCCCCCCTTCTTTCCCATTGGTCAGCTCTTGAGACAGGTTAGGAGAGTCTAGTTCATTCCAGAGACAACCGAGGCTTGTATCTGTTAGTCCCTCAGAAGATCCCACCTCCAGGGACCTGAGCAGTCCTCCCCTTCACCCTTCCGAGGACGAACAGAAGGGAGCATGCAACAGACAGATACTTGCCAAACAACCACAGGTCACACCTTAAGGAGGCACGATTGAGTGCTGTGCACTAGAGGAGTGATGTCATTGGCAGCATTCTCCACCACGGGACAGCTCTGTTCTTAGGAGTCTGGGTATCCAGGGACCGAAGAAGCCCCTGATTGGGTAGCCACATCTCCGGTGTCAACCCTGTCATTTCTCACAGCTTCACCAGATCCACTTCAGGAGTCTAAATCTCAACCCAGGCAGAACTAGACTGGATGTCTACACTGAGAGTTGGGCATCTTCTCTGTTCATCAGCTCCACGGCACAGCAGGACAGAGCATCTCTGTGGGTTACCTCCCGCCTGTGGAGTTCCCCACTTGGGGCCATCACTTTGCCACCTAAAAGAGAAGAAAACCACTACATTTCTAGCTGTTATTTTGATGAAACCAACATCTTACCCACCCACAAGATATGGGCCAAGGTGAGAAGTCATAGATCTGAGTGCAGGGAGGCTAGGGTTGGTAGGAAAAGTGGCATGTGGCTAGCCTACACTGTCTCACAGAAAGACTCCTTCCAGCGGTTGTCACACTCTGACTCTGCTCTAAATTCTCTGAAAGTCTTTCGGTGCAGTGTCTGCTGATTCCACTGTGTCATGAAAATCTACATCTCAGATTTTCCAGTTTGCTTTAAAGTCATGAGTATTTCATCCCACAATTAACCCTCTGCTGATAGCCGTGTGTGCTTAGTAAGTGTCCTTCATTTGTTTGTTTGTGAAAATTGTAGCTAGCATTTGGTCGTTAAAAAGTTGTTTTGTGCCATTGCTTATACTGGGGAAGAAGTCACTGCATTCTGTACAAGAAGCACTTCCACTTTTAAATGTGCCCTCGGGACAGTATATGCATGTGACAGGCTAGTGTCTACTCACTCAGTTTTTAGCTATTTGAAAATAATTTCTTGTGACTGGGTAGTAATATATGCACACATGGATATACATAAGGAGGCCAGAAAAATATAGGTGTCCTGCTCTATCTCTATATGCCAATTTCCCTTGAGACAGGCACTCTTGGTGAAGCCAACACTCACCATTTTGGCTAGGCTGGATGGCCAGTAAGTCACAGCAATCCTCCAGTATCTGCCCCCCAAACACACACACACACACACACACACACACACACTTGGCTTTTTACATGAGTTCTGGGGCTCAAACTCCGGTCCTTACACTCACATAGCAAGAACTTCTGCTGACTCTGCCATCTCCCCAGCTCCTGAAAACAATTTCCAATTTATGGGAAGAGAAGACCTAAAGTAATATATAGAATATTGAATAGTTTCCACCCAGGCTTACATGATGTAATATTTTAGCCCATTTTATTATTTGCTCTGTGTGTCTGTGTGTGTGTCTGTATGTGCGCGTGCGCGTGTGTGTGCATATGTGTATTTAATCTACTGTCTGCATCCCAGTGTTGTCTACTGATCCAATAATATCTTTTATACTACTACCCCAACTTCAATAAAGAATCCAGGCAAGAGTCACGAATATTCTGTTCAGTTATCACATTGCCTTCTTTTCTTTTCATCTGGTATATCCCTGTAGACTCTCTCTGTCTCTTTTGACAGAGAGTTTTGAAGTTATAGTCTTTTTTTTGTTAAAAATTGCGTTGCATTTTTGTAGTTTGTATGACTCTTCCTCATAGCTCAAGTGAGAGTCTGCCTTGCTGTCATGGTGTGTGTCTCTAGTTATCACAGTATTGTTTAAATCCTTTATAATAATCATCTGGGGTTGTTGCAGTTTTCAATGTCAATTGATGCTAACAGGGCCAAACTTTTCTCCTATTTATGAAATTCATAACTACCAAAGCAATACAAGAATAAGCACAGGTCAGTGAAGTAGTATTACCTTATCTAGTGAAGAAACTTGTTCCTCATCGCCTTACCCCAGCCTCTTTCCAGTTCCTCGGTAGCAAGATGGCCCCACAGAGCTCATGGGTGTCAACCTCCAGAGAGAAACAGTCTAGCAAAGGCTGCTACGCTCTATTAACAGCTACAAGGAGAGTTAGAGCTCCATTTCCTGTAGTGGGCACCGTGGCAAACCCTTCATTCCAACCATCCTTGTTTAATCCGTGCCACAGACTCTGAGACAGATGCCATTTTTGCTCTACCCAAGGTTGCATGACTGCCCAAGCCAAGAAGACAAAGGCAAGGCAGCCATGCTAACTCAGGCTGCTTGTTCCCCCAGGATGCACCTCTCTATCCCAGCAGAACACCCCCACCGGCATAGAGCACTAGGAGGTTAAGAAAGGCGAGACAGCTGGAGTTCTTGGCTGAGCATGGTTCTTCCTTTCATTTGCTGCCCCTGGTCTGGGTTTCTCTCTGCAGGGAGATGGGCCAAGAAACCTCACCTCATAATGGCAGTCCAAGTTCTTCTAGGGTGGGGTGGAAAGGACCCCATGGAAGCTGGCATGTGGAATAAAGAATGGCCCCAGGGTTTGAGCAGGGGAGAGGTGGAGGGGCTCAAAGAGTGAGAAAGCGCTGGAGTGTGACCCGTGGAAGCCCTGTGACAGCTGGGGGATTTGCACAGACAGAGCTTGACCTCCGTCACAGAAGCTTCTGAGTCCCCCTCAGCTCCCCAGCCTCCCTCTCAGTCAGTGTGTTGTTCTGTTTCAACAAGTTGGTATTCTCCGGAAGACAGTTCAGAGCCCTATGGTGCTAGAAACAAAGGCCTGTGTGAAACAGCCCCTGATAAAGAAGAAGAATCTTTTCAACCCGGGCCCCCTGTGCCTTGGTTGTGGTCCCGTCAGCTTCATCCCCGAGACCACACCTTTAATCAGAACTCACAGATATTTTTTTAACATCTTGGTTTTTAAAATCAGTGAGAGGACATCTAAATTCCCCTGAATTGATGCTCTTGTTCTTTGCTATGTAATGTTATATGAAAACATTGTCCAAGGCTTTAGGTCATAAGCAGGCTGACCGGAAGGGACCCTTGAACGCAGGGAGGCGCTGAGATGGATGCAAAGGGATCCATTTTCTTTTTTAAATTGATTTTTTTATTTGCATTGGTATTTTGCCTGGATGTATGTCTGTGTGAGGATGTTAGATCTGGAGCTAGAGACGGTTGTTAGCCGTCATGTGGGTGCTGGGAGTTGAACCTGGGTCCTCTGGAAGAGTAGTCAGCTTACCCACCCTTTTGTTTCCTTTTTGTGTTTCTGTTTGGGGGCTGAGGCACAGTCATGCCTTTTCTATAAATAATAAAGACACTTCCAGAGTTGGAGGTTAACTTAGTGAATATATAATCCCACACTCTCCCTCAACTTTATTGTTTTACCAGTCGGCTTCTGAGCTCACAATGGTACACCATAACTTGCTTGGTTTTCAGAAAGACATTCAGAGTGAGAAATGCTTTCTCCTGTCACTTTTTCAGCATCCTGAAATTGTACGCTTAGAGCTCTGATGTGATGGTTTGTGCCAGCTTTGCTTAAGCTACATGTCCACCATGTGTGAGCGTTGAGGGCAGATTCAACTCTTAACAAAGCCAAGGGTGTGCCTTCCAAAACTGTTTACAGACGCCGCCTTCTTCCACCCCTTTAGCCAGCTCTAAGTCAGAGGCTATGAGCCATAGCCTTCACTTCTTGTGTCTACCCCTCTTCGGTTTGCTGCTTTGGAGAGAATATGCTAATAAAATCAGCAAATACATAATCAATGTATTGAACACCTCACGTATTCATAGTCTTTAAAATTTAGGAATTTTTTCTTTAATAAATGAAAAGCCATATAACCCAAACAACTGTGTATTCTTTTCTTTTTTTTCTTTTTTTTCTTTTTTTCTTTTTTTTTTTTTTTTTTGATTTTCGAGACAGGGTTTCTCCGTAGCTTTTTGGTTCCTGTCCTGGAGCTAGCTCTTGTAGACCAGGCTGGCCTTGAACTCACAGAGATCCTCCTGCCTCTGCCTCCCAAGTGCTGGGATTAAAGGCGTGTGCCACCACTGCCCGGAAATAACTGTGTATTTTAATAAGGTCCTATGGAGGACAATTATACACCCAGTAAGGTTTTATTCATTGCCTTTATGAAGCAAGTAAGTAACCTAAAGCAAATAACCCAATAAATATCCCAATGATGGAAAGCTATTGCATTTTAATTCTGGTAGACATCTTTGATGGCTAGTCTTCACTGTGAACTTGATTTGATTTGTTCATGCAGTGGTAGGTGACCCAGTATTTGCCTTTCCACAGATGTTAGGTAGACACATAGAATATCAGTAATAGAAGGAAATATAGAGGTGTGCAGTCTGCTCAAGGGCATCACCAAGATATGCTTGACCATAATCTCCTGAGATACAGGCTGTGGTCAGAAAGCACTGCTCTCAAAGTAGCCCCTTCAATGGCCCTGGTTCTTCAAAAATCTCCCTTCTGTTTTGTGTCCATCAGAATTCATTCTGAGCCTACAGGAAGCCAGGCCAACCTCTCTTTCCCAGCATTTGAAAGCAGCTGTGTGTTTAATGGACTCTGCTCCTTTCCAGTCAAACCAAACCTTGCTTCTGTTACCACTTCTCACCCCTCCCAAAGGTCCCTCAGAGAGGCCACTCAGAGAAAACGAAGAAGGTAAAGACAGTCACATAGTTGTTTCAGAGTAGCAAAAGGAGAGTTGACATAATGCTCACCTATTTTTAGTTTCCAAAGCTAGCCAAGGCTAACACAATCTTTTGTAAAAATGAATGTAAAATTTATACTTGCCCAATTAACGAAGAACTGATATAGTATATGAACATCAAGAACCCTGCAAGAATTCAAGGAGTGAGAAATTCATTGCATTTGGAAAATGAACCCGAAATTGATCAATAAATACAATTATCCCATTTTAAAGAGTCTATAATTTTAAAAAACACAATTTTAAAAAAGAATTAGATTACTGACAAGGCCTGCTGTGGATGTTCCCTAAGCTGGGAATGGCAGTGCATGCACGTAATCTCAGCACGAGGGAGACTGAGGCCGGAGGATCCCCAGAAATTCAAAGCCAGTGAGTTCAAGACAAACCTGGGCAATTTATCAAGATCCTGTCTCAAAAGAAAAACAAAAGCATCACCACCCTTGGCGCGGTGAAACGTGCTGTAGTTCTAGAACTCAGAAGGAAGAGGCAGGAGGGTCGCTGCGCATTCAGAGTGAGTCTTCACAGTGAATTCCCAACCAGCCAAGGTTACATAACAAGCAAGGCTCCCTTTTTAAAATTAAGTAATCATTTAACTAATCAACAAATAAATACCACAAAATAAGAAAAAGGGGGGATGTCTTCTAGAGAGGCATCTTTCCTTGTTCCTGTATGTCAGAGTGCTCCAAACTGATTCTGAACTGTATTCAACAGTAGTGGCATTCTCCTGGCTCAAAGCCAGGCAGGGACCATAAAAACTCTTCCTCACCAGCAGGTGGCAATGTTGTCACATGAAGCCATTAAGGTGTCGTGAAAGCCCGTTACCTCCTAAAGGGGGCAAAGGCCTTACTTCCTTATGAAGTTAGGTCCTTGTAGGTTGCCCCAAGAAGTGATTTCTCTACTGTCCCACAGGACCCGGGATAACTACATGGAGAGAGAGAGGGATCTGAATTGGGGTATGCTGGGGGACACACACCTTTACACGATTGTACTGTCCTGTCTTAACAGTGAGACATTTATCTTCCCTCTGGATCGTGTTGTTTTAAAAGACAGAGACCCTACACCTTTGTGACCAGGCCTTTGCTGTCTATTGTAGACGCAGAGTGCTCAGATGACTGAATATATTTAAATTCTCCAAGGCAGTCAGTCCTACCCAAAAGTATAACCCGAGGTCATCTGCGGATCCCTCTGTAGATGCTCAGAATGAATTCCGAAGCCATGGTAACTCAGTGGGGACTTCAGCCACCCAGGACCCTCAGAATGGAACAAACTAAAAGAAGTATCTCAAACTAGCTGGTTTAGACTCTGAAAACTAAAATAACCTTTATCTTGACATGGCCATTCCACTAAAGGGTCACGGCTTAAGTAGCAAAGGTGTTAGCCTGACCTCGAAGCGGTTTCAATGAAATGGACTCAGTAAATAATGCAATTGATGGCTTTCTCTAAGAACGCCACAGTGACCTGAGGGCATTTTAAAACTCTAGAGATGGAAGCTGCATGTATGTAAGATCTGAGGAGCTTGGAGCACCCACGACTTTGCTATGAGCCAGCTGTATATCTGATGTCCTAGAGTTAGCTCTAAGCCCTCAGGATTAAATCAACAATTTCTAATACAACCAGAAACCAATAAGGTGTTTGGCCATGTAAAATAAGGAAAGAAACCAGATCTACAAATCTGGTCTACAGAGTGACTTCCAGGACAGCCTGGTCTACAGAGTGACTTCCAGGATAGCCTGGGCTGTTACACAAAGAAAACCTATCTTGAAGGAAACGAAAGAAAGCAAAAGGAAACAAAAGATAATATCAAAAATATCTGCCTATCTTTCTATTTTTTTAGATAAAAATTAATCATTTAAAATAGTTGTCTGTTTTGTTTTATCTACCAGAGTTTTTATGAAGGTTAGCATTCTCTGTAAGTCCACATTTATTAGATTCAGCAGTCAGAAGTTACACTATGAAACCGCTGTGGAGTGTGTAAGCACACAGGGTTTGCACTGTGAAGCCGCCGTAGAGTGTTTCTGCACTATGAAGCCTCTGTAGAGTGTGTAAGCACACAGTGTGGGCACTGTGAAGCCGCCGTAAAGTGTGTAAGCACACTGTGTGTGCACTGTGAAGCTGCCGTTAGAGTGTGTAAGCACACAGTGTGGGCACTGTGAAGCCGCCATGGAGTGTGTAAGCACACTGTGTGTGCACTGTGAAGCTGCCGTGGAGTGTGTAAGCACACAGTGTGTGCACTATGAAGCCGCTGTAGAGTGTGTAAGCACACAGTGTCTGCACTGTGAAGCTGCTGTAGAGTGTGTAAGCACACAGTGTCTGCACGTCTCATCTCGCCGCAGCCTGGAAGTAGTTCGCAGACAACACCGAATACTACTTCAGCACCATTTTGTTTTCCTTGATCATTACAATTTTTACTTTTATTTTCTTTCTATAATAACTGTGTTGGTGTTAGTCACTCGCTGAGTAAACCAAAGTTCCCTTTGAACAAATCCCAGAAATCAATCATGGCTTCAGGAGTAACTTACCAGGTGGATTTATCCTTTGCCAATCTTTTCTATCTGTGTGTAAATCAAGAAATATTTTTGAATATCAAGAAATATTAAGAATCCCTATATGTTCTCTAGTATTAGAAGGTCAGAATTTTAAAAAATACAGTTCTTTGGTTTTTAGAATTTCGAATCATCCAGGAACTGTTTCCTTACGTGATGTATTATTGAGGTGTTTGCCTAGCTATGACCTTCCCTTACTTGTTGAATGACTGAAGTGTTTACATAGCCATGACCTTCCCTTTTGTGTTGTATTTGTGTTGTATTACTGAAGTCTTTGTGTAGTTCTGACCAAGTCCTCAAAAGCAACTTAAAGGAGGAAAGATTCACTCTGAGTCTGTAGCAGAGGGTTCAGTCCATTGTGACTGGAAGGCATGGTGAAGCAAGAGTCACATCACAGCAATAAGGACGCTTCATAAAGAATCCCAAGGGGCTAGGAAAAAGAGACCCCCAAGGGCTCACCCCCAACGTGAATTCCTCAACCTAGACCTCCTAATGATATCAGAACCTCCCGAAATAGCACCACTCACTGGATACCAATCCCCTAATACACAGACTTTTGGAGAAGCCATTCTATGCAAAGCGTTAGTAACGATCATTGTACAAAGCTCTGTCTGTCTACCCCTAACGATCATTGTACAAAGCTCTGTCTACCCCTAACGATCATTGTACAAAGCTCTGTCTACCCCTTTAGTAGTAAAACACTAATGTAAGTAGCAAGCCACATCTCTCCCAACATTTAAGAGGACAAAAGCTTGCCTAACTTTGCTGAGCATAAACAATATAAATTCACTATAGAGAGTTCAGAACATGTCCAGACATTCAACTTTTCAGTGACCTTTCCGTAGGTCATCTGTGGACACATATAAAATGTTTTAGAACATACAGTCTTTACATGGCACTTCCTATTCCTTCATGTCCCTCTCCTTTTCTCTCCTGTCAGTCTCTCTCCCTCTAGGTGCATTCCAGACTCACTCTGCACAATCTATGTCATAAGTCTGTCTGTTTGGGCTTCATACAGAGAGGCAAGAAGCATTCAAACCTTGCTCCCTG
The DNA here is from genome assembly GCF_950005125.1 of Chionomys nivalis. Classification (NCBI taxonomy): domain Eukaryota; kingdom Metazoa; phylum Chordata; class Mammalia; order Rodentia; family Cricetidae; genus Chionomys; species Chionomys nivalis. Next base: position 34,374,032 of record NC_080100.1, on the reverse strand, counting down.
GAAAGAAAATAGACATATGATGAATTCATGATGCTAAACAGGTAGATGATAAAAGATAGGCAGATACATACATACATAGAAGATATATAGAGAAAAGAAAGGGATGTATGTTATCTAATTATATAGAGTTACTAGAAGATGTTAAGTGGGTTTGTGACTTTTTGTTAAAAATAAAACCCTTACCCCTACTTTAGATTCCAAAGGAATCCGTCAGTCCTTCCTTCGTACCTGTTATTTCTGCAGCATCCTGTCTCATTTCTGCAGAAATGCTTTGTCAGCTGCAGGGTTAGGCCTAGGGATCTGCTCTCCCCATGGTTTCCAAGGCCTTCTACACAGCCTCTAGGGAAGTGCCTCCCAGTTCCTAATCACCCGCTGCATAGCATATCCTACACTAAACAACTCTGAAGCTCATTTTAATCCCCCTGTGGATCTTCCCTTCCCCTTTTTCTGGGCTTTACTCCAAATTCCTTCTAAGCACTCTTCCTAAATGGTCTTCTGGCCAAGGTTGCCCATCTTCAGTAACAGGCTGCTTGTTACCTCTGGATGCGACCTGGAACATTTCTGTTGCGCTCTAATAACCCGGATACCCTTTTCTGTCACTCATTCACTGTTACTTCTCACTGCTAGGAGGCACACAACAATTTCAGTGTAGAAATGTTTGCATAAAAGCCCTTTGAAAGCAATGCTATTCACAATGGTAACAAAAGAATAAAGTACTTAGGGGCAAACTTAACCTAGAAGGCAAAAGATGTGCATACCCCAAACCACGATGAGTTGCTGAAGTAAATTAAAGAAGTTGTCAATAAATGAAAAGACATTGTGCTTCCTGAGTTAGAAAATCATATCAAGATGTCACTGCTCCCCAAAGAAGTTTGTGGATTCCGTATGATCTCTGTCGAAACTTAGTAACATTTTTACAGAAATGGGAAAGTTCATTGTAAAAATTTATGTGGAATCTCAATGGACTCCCAGACATTTCAGACAGTTTTACGGAAGAAAAACAAAATTAGAGGGAGGCCTCACCTTTCCTGATTTTAGAGGTTATTATAAAGCTGCAAGAATCAAAAAATCTGGTACTGGCATGAAGGTTGTAGTCATATAGACCAATGGAATCGAACCGAGAGTTCAGAAATGATCCCATACATCTACAGTTAGCTAATTCTTAAGAAAGGTGCTAAGATCACTCAGTAAATGTCTTCGAAATATAGTGCTTGAGAAACTAGACAGTACAGGAAAGAAAGATCTTAGATTCTTCCCTTATGGCATATCAAAACCCAATCATAGTACCTAGAATCATAAAACTCTTAGAAAAAGGCCTAAAGAAAGAGCAACAACAGTGCTATTCCAAAGTGAATAAAGGATATTAATAATTATTCCTCCAAAAGCAGAGGGACAGTCTAGTCAATGGCTCCTATAAAAGTTGTTCAACATTGCCAGTCATTAGGGGAATATAATTCAAAACTACAACTAAATACCACTTCATATTCAAAAGGATGCCTGCTATAATGCACGTTCACACACAACGCATAAGAGCAATGAGGTGTGGGGAATGAGAACCTGTGGGCAGATATGGAGATATAAAATGATAAGGCTGCCTTGAAAAACAGTGTCTTAGTAGGGGGATTCTATTGCTGTGATAAAGTTCCATGGCCAAAGGCAACTTGAGGAAAGCGTTTATTCCATCCTGCAACTCTCAGGTCACAGCCCAACGACCCATCACTGAGAGAAATCAGGGCAGGAACTGGAAGACAAGAGCTGAAAAGGAGACCATAGAGGAACACGGCTTACGGCTTGTTTCCCAAGGCTTCCTCAGCCTGCTTTCTTATACAACGCGGGACCACTTGCACAGGAATGACAGACATTTTCTCAACTGAGAGTCGCTCTTCCCAAATGACTCTAGCTTGGGTCAAGTTGACACAAAACTAACCAATACAGACAGCATGGTGGATTGTTAAAAACTGAACAGAAGAAAAAGTATAATCACATGATCCAGCAGCTCCGCTTTGGAGCTGAAAGCAGAATGTCAAAGCAGTTTGTGCACACCGTTCACTGCAGTGTTACTCACGGGAGGCAAGAGAAAGACAAAGGAAAACCAAGTGTCCATCAAGAGATCAGTAGAGAAATACAGTATGTTTGTTCATGTATAGGAAAAAATATCATTCAGCATTCAAAAGGAAGGAAAATGGGATCCATGCTCCTTCTTGAATGGGTCTTGAAGACATTCTGCTCAGTGAAATGATCCAATCACAAAGAGGCAAATACTATTGATTCCACACCTATAAAAAAAAACCCTAGAGTCACATTCACAGACACAGAAAGTGGAGTAGTGCTCTCGGGGGGCTGGGCAAGAGACATGGGGGTTACTCTTTAATGGGTACAGAGTTTTGGAAAACGAAAAGGGCTTGAAGAGGTTGGTTGTAGTGCTTGTGCAACACTTCGAATGTCTCAAGGCCACAGAACTGTACAGTTAGAAGTGGTTCAAATGGTGAATTGTATATTTTATAGGCAAACTATCTAGACCACAGTCTTGACCTTATGGGATTATCTGCAGAGCAAACCCGCCTGTTTTCTTGAGCCATTCATGAGACACAAATGAAATCCACTGTCTCTAACTATTCCCAGCCTCCTCTCATCATGTTAACCCACAGGCTAGAGATCTCAGTATGGCACTGATCTGTGAAGAACAGAAGGACCCTGTCACGTCCTTCAGTATGGCTATATTCAATGATCAGCTAGTGTTCCTCCTAGTGCACTCAACATGAATTCCTGTGGAGCTAATATCGATCTGATTCCTTGTTCTTTGCTAGTGTACTCTGCTAAGACTGTCCTTGTTTGGAATTCTCTCACAGTCGGAAAAGAAAACTAAAGCTTGCCCACAAGATGGTACAAAATAAGCCAAAATAACAATCACACAGAAATAATGTATTGGCAGATGTACGTGTTCTGGTACACGTTGGCCTAAGGGGTGGTGATGCAGGTGTTTAGGTGACGTCAACAGGTCTCCACTCGTTCCTTCACTCATTCGTTCTTGGCCCTGTTCCATCTTCAGTCTGCTTAGATAGGCTTGCCACCCAGAAGCTCACTGCAAGCTTCCCGATTCGTGGGTGGTGAAACAGAGTGAGCAGCACGCTCAACCATCCAGGCCAGAGTCTGTTTGCTTTTCACAAACTCTAACCGGGTCACAGCTCTGAATACGTCACCTTGGCCACGATGATGCAAATCTTAATAGCTTCGTTCCAGGTCAAGAGTTCTGCTCCCAGATCACTGAAACAGCTATTTGGCTGAAAGCGGGGCCCTGGTGATCACCCAAGAGTACTCAGGTTAAAACTAGTATCAGGGTCAGGGGGCATTGAACAACAAAAAGGACAGTCAGTCACCTTCCTATGAGTCCTAGTAGGTATTTTACAGAATCAGATATGTTGTACATTAAATGTGATACCCAAATCCTTCTGATGAGATATTTTGGGGATCCTAATTCTAGGAAGCAGTGTAGTTCCACGTTGTGATCAAGGCCCTATCTGCACCTTGTCCACTCAGTCATGAACGATATGTGAACATGTTATTATATAACATACAGTCTCTAAAAGCCCACAGGTGGGTCTGGTGTGACAGCTTTCACCTGTGATCTCAGCACAGGGGAGACAGAGGGAGAAGGATCACCCATAAATTTGAGACCAGTCTGATCTACAGAGTGAGTCCCAGGCCAGTGAGGGCTACATAGTGATACCCTATCCAAAACCAAAAGGAAACAAACAGCTCAACAGTTTCATTGTCACCTTTAGCAGCTCCCTGTACCAACCAGGCTCCCCCTTCTAGGTACCACTAACAGCATCTTTGAATGTATAGCCGAAAGTAGGTTCATCTTTTTAAGTTGGGGTCCTAGATCTTATGTCCATAGGCACTGGGAGTCAACAGAACAAAATTCCAGACTTATGTGAAGATTTGTAATGAATTCCAAGTGATACATGGCTTTCTTGATAGCCATTATCAACAAGAGCTCATTTTTAAATATATGTCTCAGACATCTAATGCTGTCTAAATAAGCCAAAATGTTTATATGGAGCAAAAATTAGAAAACATCAGGCTGTTCCTAGGCACACGGAATTTATATTAACGCAGTGCCACCCTGTCACCTCTCTAAAGGAGTGGTTGTCAATGTCACCAAGATCACTTCCACTTTATAGATAAGAAAGCGAAACTGGTTGAGGGTGATCAGCCCGCACTGCCACACAGCTGGTTAGCACAAGCGTGGCTTGTACCAAAGTCATCAAACTGACCACACTTGAGTGGTATTTGTTTCAGACAGCCTTCACCTGGCACGCAAATGAACACAGGCACCTTCTTCAAAGTCAAAAACACAAAACCAAACATGGACGAGATAGGAAGCCGGCACTCACTTTACAAAACAGTGTTGTCAGAAGCAAGCCGATCTCAGCAACAAGCTTGCCCTGGAACTGGCCAACTGGTTAAAAATCATTAATGGTTTCTCAGAAATACTAGGACAGAGGAACCAAACCAAAACTTTAGTACTTGTGCCAGCTGGAGTTCAAAGAACTGAAAAGCCAACTTGAGCCCAGTGTCCGCGGTAGAAGAAAACACGACTTTAAGACTGTCGAGATATTCTTTCTCTGAACATCAGTTACACTTGGAGAAAATACTCCTGAGAACAACTGAGGGCTTGGTACAGCCTCCTTCCAGGGGTCTTCACTTGATCCTAACCTTCTCTGTGCACCCCAGGGTCACCTGACTCCCAGTCTGTTGTTGCCCTTAGCAGTAAAATCTGTTGAACCCACTCCTCCCAAAGTTTCAGAGCTGCACAGGTGCCTACCTCTTCCAAATCAGCTTCATACAATCTTAGTTCTCCCAGAAATAGCATCTGCACACTCAGGTGGTTGCAAATGAACAGACTTAACCGGAGGGTAGTAGCACATGCCTTTAATCCCAGCACTTGAAGGGCAGAGATGGGTGGATCTCTGAGTTCGAGGCCAGCCTGACTCTACAGAGTGCTTTCCAAGACAGCCAGGGTTGTTACACAGAGAAACCCTGTGGTGATATTTTGTTTGTTATCTAACAAATAATGCTTGCTTGAAGATCAGAGTTCAGGGCTAAGTCACTAGTAGGCCATAGAGGTCAGGCAGTGGTGACACACACCTTTAATCCCAGCATTCGGGAGGCAAAGACAGATGGATCTCTGTGAGTTCAAGGCTGCCCTGGGTTACGTGAGATTGGTCCACTCTAAAAGAGAAACAGAGCCAGGTGGTGGTGGCTCACATCTTCAATTCCAATACTTTGGAGTCACATGCCTTTAATCCAAACACTGGGGAAGTAGAGACAAGAAGGGATAGGGCTGGGCAGAGAGAGGAACATAAGGCAGGAGGAGACAGGAGCTCGGAGCATTTAGTCAGAGGATTCCTCGAGACAGGATCGCCCATTCAGTCTGAGGATTCGGTAGATGTAAGAAGTAGTGACTGGCTGCTCTGTCTCTCTGATCTTTCAGCATCTATCCCTATATCTGTCTCGGGGTTTTTATTGTAAAGACCAAATTAGAATTTGCACTACAAAACCCTGTTTTGAAAATGGAAGGAAGGAAGGAAGGAAGGAAGGAAGGAAGGAAGGAAGGAAGGAAGGAAGGAAGGAAGGAAGAAGAAGGGAAGGGGAGAGGAAGGGAGGGGAGGGGAGGGGAAGGGAGGGGAGGGGGAGGGGAGGGGAGGGGAGGGGAGGGGAGGGGAGGGGAGAGGAGAGGAGAGGAGAGGAGAGGAGAGGAGAGGAGAGGAGAGGAGAGGAGAGGAGAGGAGAGGAATAGGCGTTCATGAAAGGACAAAAACGCAAGATGAGGCAAAAGGTCCAAATCTAAATGCCATAGCTGGACACCAGTGGAGAGCAGTTACTCAGCTTACAGCTGAAGGACAATGGTGGTGGATAAGTTATGGGGGCAGGGGTTAAGTGAGAGCCAGTTCCACATAAGAAAAGCTCCTGGTTGAAAGGAGCAGCTACTGCTAGAGGCTGATTGAGAAGCTTTAGTCCCATCCTCTCCTTTCCCAGGCTGCCAGTGCCTCCCATGAGCAGCAAGAGCGTTGGGGCATCTGTAGATACAGTTAGCAATGATCAGGACCAGAAAAGGTGAGGAGCATCTCCAGAAGAAAGAAGGAGGAGCATAAAGCTTCTCCCAAAGGCGGGTGAGCCGAGGTTCTAGCATGTAGCCCAGTTGACAGACTGCTCAGCTAGCGAGCACATGCTTTCAATCCCTAACAGCTGCATGAAACCAGGTGTGACAGCCCACATCTGCACTGCCCAGGGGTGGGTGTAAGAGGGTCAGAAATCCAAGGTCAACCTCAGCCATATAAAAAATCCTAGGCCAGCCTGGGCTACACGAGACCCTGCCTCTAAACAAGAAGCAATTGAGAAGACCACGTAGTTTGTTTCAGCTCTTGAAGAGTAGATTGAAAGCAAGAGGAGGCCCTTCTTCCTGCTCTGCTTTCTCTAATTTTGGGAAACCCGATTGCCTAGAAGAGTCATAACAGGTCAAAGGGCATCTGTCCCAAGGCTCCTTCCCAACCCATGGTGTTGTCACCAATGGCCCACGGCGGCCTGCTTTTCCTCAGAAGTGCCCATGGAGTATGTGAGCAGGCTGACTCAGCCTCTGCCTGGATTCGCTGGGGTGGGAGGCTTAGTGAATCACTTGTGTGGGTGACAATTTAGGCTGTGTTATTCTTTGAGCGGATCCACTCCGTGCACTAATCGAGTGTCCGTTTGATTCATGGAGGTGACTCAGCCGAGGAAGTCGACCTGACCATGGTGTATCAGGCAGCTTCTAATGGAGATGTCAGTGCTCTGACTGCCGTGATTCGAGAGGACCCTTCCATCCTGGAATGCTGTGACAGCGAAGGTGAGCTGTTTGTGCATATTTTTAAATCCATGCTGCAATGTTTTATCTTCTCAGAGGTGGTCTTTTGAGGTGAACAACGTCTCAAACTGGAGGTGTCTTGCCTGTGGCTCTGTGTGCACCCCTTGGCATTTCTCTGCATGAAGGTGTTGGACACAAAGCTTCAGCATCTTACTTTATTTCTTATTATGGGTGATTTGTTGCCAGTATTTTTGCAGGAATGGGCAATAAGTTGTCTGTGTGCATACGTGCTTATGGAAACCAAAAGTATCATTCATAAGGTACCATACATTTTATTTTTGAGACAGGGTTTCTCACTGGAATTTGGAACTTATCCAATAGGCTAACTAAACTGACTGGCCGGTGAGCCCAAGTATCTGCCTGTCTCCGTCTTCTCAGGGCCAAGATTACAAGCACAAAACATTATGCCTGGCTTTCTTAAGTGTGTTCTAGGTACCCTACTCATGATCCTCATGACTGTACAGCAAACACTTTGGGGACTGAGTGTTCTGGCCACCAGTAGTTACAAGTGTCTAGGAAGAGATGATTACATCAGCAGCAGTGGATGCTGGGGGAAATATAAATGTCATAGTCCTTCAGAGAGCAGAGAATTTGGCTCTTGGTTGATAGAATGGTTGTATTCCCACCCCCTGTTCTTTCTAAATACAATGGAGAACATTGGATATGATAAAAAAAAAAAAACTCTGGAAAACAAAGAGAAAATGACAGACTGGTTAAGTTCTGGGATCTGAGAACCGGAGTGTTGGTGAGTTGTCTGGATCTTTGTCTTGCCTTGTGTAACCCAGGAACTGAAGGTTGGAACTGAAGGAGTTGGTAACACAGGATGCCAACAGACTTGAACAAAAGAAAAGCTACTGAAAACCTGTGTTCGCTAGGCAAAACACCAAGATTGACAATATAGAAGCATTGCTAAGAAGACACTCTATATACTAATGCATGGGTCCACAGAGAGGGAATACTTCCATCATTGCTCCTTTCGGGAATGAACCAAGGACATAAAAATACCACAGTGATCACCAGGAATATGCACAATTAATAGCTGTTAATAAATATTTTTAATGTAAACAACCATAAATCCCTCTAGTAGGAGAAAGGCAATTTGAATATTCCTATAGCTATTTAGGAAATTAGATTCATAATTTAAAAATTCCTAAAGAGGAGTATGTTCAGCCCTAGATGGGCTTACTGATTTCTAGAATTCATTTATTTATATGTTATTTAGATTTACTTTCAGTGTAGGAGTGTTTTTCCTGAATGTGCCTCAGGTTAGAAGAGAATATCAGATCTTCTGGAACTGTAGTTACAGATGGTTGTGAGCCACCATGTGAGTCCTGAGAGGGAAACCCAGGTCCTCTGGAAGATCAACAAGTGTTCTTAATCACTGAACTATGAGCTGTCTCTCCAGCCCCTCTGTAAATGTCTAAAGAATAATCAGCACCATTTTTACATGATTTCTTTCAAAAAGAGAAAAGAAGGAAATATTACTTAGCTGTACTTATGAACTAGAATTAGATTAACATCAATACCAGATAAATAAAATATTTTAAATCCCCATATTTATCAATTATCCTCCTGAATATAGATGCAAAAGTGATTATATGAATTCACATATATGAATTATATATTATAATCAAGTTGGGTTTCTTCTAGAAATGTAAGTCTAGGTCAATACTTGCAAGCCAATAAAATCTCCCAAACTAGCTGGTTAAAGAAGAAAAATAAATCATATTACTTGACAAAGAAGCATTTGATGGAATTCAAATTCAATACACTTCCATAATTTTGAATATCAGAAAATAGAAGTGGAAAGGAACTTTCTCTATGTGACAGAGAACAAAACTAGACATGGTAGTATGAGTCTGCAATTCTAATGTCTTGGAGGCTAAATTATGAGAGTCATGAGTACAAGACTATGCCAGGCAATTTAGGAAAATCTCCTCTCTGATTTTCTGTCCTAAGATTATCTTCAAACAGTCTAGAACAGTGGCTCTCAGCCTTCCTGATGCTGTGACCCTTTAACACAGTTACTCAGGTTGTGGTGACTCCCAACCATAAAATTACTTTCATTGCTACTTCATAACTGATTTTGCTACTATTATGAATCATAATGTAAATATCTGTGTTTTCTGATGGTCATAGGCAACCCCTGTGAAAGGGTTATCCAACCCCCAAAGACGTCACAACCCACAGTCTGAGAATCACTGGTCTAGAGGGACAGTATTACTTAATTGTTAATGACTGAATGTTTGACTCTGAGGTCAGGAACACAGGAGGAAATGTCCACTCTCAGCACGCGTATTCAGCTCAATATAAATTCAAAAGGTCAGGGGAAGAAGGCAAGGGAAGAAAATACAAAATTCACATATACAAGAGAACAGTAAAACTGATTTTTACACAACTTAATTATCACCATAGACAATCCTAAGGTGTGAGTTCAGAGGTCACAGGCATAAAATGAGTACATCAATCTATGTGCTAGCAACTAATAATAACTAGTAAAAAACAAAATTTAAAACACGATACCATTGAAAGGAATCCATAAGTGCTTATATATGTCTTGTATGCAGAACACTTAAAATACCTATGAGATAAACATAAGAAAATCTAAATAAAGGGATGTATGTGTCACACTCATGGGAAACAGTGTAATAAACACACAAATGCATATACAAGATATTCAGAATTAACTCAGCTTCTAAAAGTAAGCAGATAACGAGTCTATCAAAACCTGATGTGTGTGTGTATGTGTGTGTGTGTTTTCACTCAAGCATATTCACAAGCAAACACATAGGCAAATTTATCTGAAGTTTATTTTCAAATAGAAAAAAAACTAGTGTTTGTAGAAAGTTCCTCTCTGGTAAAGCTTTCCATCTTGGAGGGAAGTTCCTAAAGTTTCAAGATGTCAAAGAGGAGTAGAAACACTCCAGACTGGAGGGGCTCCCCCTGAAGTAAGGAAATAAACATCTCAAAAGCTACAGGAAGTCCTTGAAACTGACCAGATGCAGCAGAACCCTCTCTCCTCAGGCACACATAAGCAGAGAACTGATAAACACTCTCAGAGCAGCCACGCCACCTAAAAGAGAAAGAGACCAGCCATGCTACCTAGAAGGGCTCAGTCCAGCTGAGCTGCCTGAAAAAGATGCTCCAATCTGCCAAGCTGCCTCCAAACTGTGCAGTACATTCCGGTTTCCAACTGCTGTGAACTGTCATTTGTACTGGGGTGGGCCTTGGTGATGCAGCTTGTTTTTGAGACATTTTTGCTCCTCTAAGTAACCCCTCAGCCATACTCCTGTAAGTAACCCAACTAAGCTCATTGGTTTCAATAAGTTTGACAAAGTATCTTTACTTTGGTCTGTTGGGTTTCTTTTTCTTTCCTTTTTTTTTTTTATAATTTATTAGATTTTTAAAAAATACCAATCCAAGTTCCCACTCCCTCCCCTCCTCCCATCACCTCCACACACTCTCCCACCCCACCCCCATCTAATCCTCAGAGAGGGTAAGGCACATTGCTTTGTGGAAGGTCCAAGGCCCTCCCTACTACATCTAGGCTGAGCAAGATATCTATCCAAAGAGAATAGGATCCCAAAAAGCCAGTACATGCAGTAAGGATAAATCCTGGTGCCTCTGTCTGCCCCAGCCATGCAACTGTCAACCACATTGAGAGGGACTAGTTTGGACCTATGCTTGTTCCTTCTCAGTCCACCTGGAGTTGGTGAGCTCCCATTAGCTCAGGTAAACTGTTTCAGTGGGTGAACCCATCATGGTCTTGACCTCTTTGCTCATATTCTCATTCCTCCCACTCTTCAACTGGACTTTGGGAGCTCAGTCCAGTGCTCCAATGCCTGTTTCCATCAGTTGCTGGATGACTGTTGTTGGGTTTCTATCTTGGATACAGTTGTTCATTTCTTCCCAGGAACAGTATCACTCAACACCCAGGATAGTTAAAACAAAAAATAAGTGGAAGGAATCTAATGTTGTAAGATGTACTATTACAAAGTTGCAAAAACAAAACAAAACAAGAAAAGGAGATAGTCTTGACTGAGGAATAGTCAAGGAAAAAGGGCAGAGAATATAGAAGCAGACCTTCAGAAACATACTCAACTGATGGAAATTCAGTGCAAGAAGTGTGACTTCATCAACAAATGGCCTCAAGTGACTATCAATACACATAAGCAAAAGAGAAGGAGGAAGAGGGGAGAGAAAAGGAATAGGAAGAGAGATAATGGAAAGGAAGGGGGAAAAGAGAGCAGACTCAATCCAAATCTCACATGTTTTACAAAAATTGAGATAATATGGATCATGGACTTAAGTAAGACATAAAGCCATGAAACTTATAGAAAAATTAGCAATAGCTTAAAAAGAGAGAAAAAAATTATTTAAGATCTAGGACTAGGCAAGCAGCTCTTAGACTAATACCAAAAGCACGTTCATCAAGATAAACCTTTACAAATCTAAATTCATCAAAAACTAAAATCTTCTGGTTTTTGTTTTTTTTTTGATAAGGGGATCAAAAGTCTAGCTGCAAAGTGGAACAAAATATTTGTAAATCATGCAGTCAAGAAGCCAGACTGCTTTCAGAGTCATGCTTTGTAGGCACTGAGAGTCTGCTGCCAGCTAGAGCACATGCCTTAAATCCCAGAACTGAAAGGCAGAGATAGGTGGATCTTTGTGAGTCTGAGGCCAACTTGGTCTACATAGAGAGTTTCAGGACAACCACAGCTCCATAGAGAAACTCCATCTCAAAAATAAAACCAAAATACCCAAATCAGATCAAAATAAACAAACAAGCAAAAAATGACAATTCTTCCTATTTGCCAGCAGGAAACAAAACATAACAAAACAAAAAAACCTAGCAGATTACTTAGCTCCCATGACCAGTTTCCTTGTTTGAAAGACGAGGATAATAATGAGAGCACAAAAGGTTTATTTTTTGTTTTTAATGAGAATTACAAAGTGTAGCGCTAAGCTTGGCCCACCACAAGCGCTCAGCCACATATTAACTATGAGCTGCCTCAGGGGTTTCCTGATCCTGCAGGAGCTACTTGCCCAGGGCCAGAGAAGGAGTTTTAAAGTGGTCAAGTTTTTTGGTCAAAACCCATAGCTAATGAAAGAATTAGAGCTGGAACCCAAGCGTTCTAGTCCCTAGATCAGTGCTCAGTCCTAAGGCAGAGCCCGTAAATCTCCCCTCGGAGCTGGCAGGGGGTGGGCGGGGTGGAGGGAATCTTACATTATTTGTTAAAGTATAAACGTGGGCAGCCATTTTGGTGATAAAATTGACAATATTTAACAAAAGTCAAAATGTTTGTACCTGTGATCAAGTAATTCTACTTCTGGGTATATTTCATAAAGAAACATTCATACCGAAGAACAAAGATGAGTAATGAAAACTGACCTACTTGGGAATGGCATAAGTGAACAGCAAGACGGAAGGCTAGCCTGGGCTTCCTGAGCTGTGCAGTGAGACCCTGTACCAATGATGATGAGGACAAGGATGAAGACAAAGATGATGGGGACAAAAATGGTGATGCTGTCATTGGTTTCCAAATCCTTGGCCACACCGGACATTTCTTCTTTTAATAATTATCACTAACAATACATAGCAAGTGGTTTCCAGTGTCACCTCAATGTGCATCCCTGACTAACTATGAATTAATCTTTCATGTGTTTGCTTAGTTTGTATTTGCTGTCTTGTATGCCTATATCTCCTTTCCCTCTTAGATCATTGTCTCTCTGATTGAATTGCTCTTTATTTAGTTTACCTAATAATCTTTAAATTTTACAAATTAGAGTAACTTTTCCTACTAGGTATGGCAGAACAGACGTGTAATCCCCGCACTCAGAAAGTTGAGGCAGGCAGATCACTAGTTCAAGGCCAACCCAGGTTACTTGCTTAAGAACATGTCTAAAAAAATATAGTTAATTAACTAAAAATTAAAAACAAAAATATTATGCCAGTGTGTAGCTAGTCTTTGAACTTTGACTGATAATATATACTATGGAAAATTAAATTCATATGTAGTTGAGTTTAACAAGGTATTTTTTTTCACAGTTTTTGGGTTTTCCTTCTTCCACAAGTCCCTAAGATTATAAGACCATGAATGTTTCTTTTCTTTCTGGAGTGTTAGATTTTGCTTCTTACATTTCATCTCTAATCCATCTAGTTTGTATTTATGAGTGGTGGGGAGTCTGGTTGCATTTGAATTTGGCATCTGTATGCAGCCAGTTTGTCAGTACGTATTTATTAAATACCTTTGCCCTCTCCACCAGTGTACACTGCCACTTCAATTACACAGTGAGCCCTGTGCAAGTCTGAGTGTTTCCTGGACTCTCCTTTCTACACCGTTGAGCTATTTCTTGTTTTAGTTATCATAACTTTACAATAAATCATGTCTGTTAATAATACAATTTTCTGTTCTTTGTTCTCTGAAAAAATTTATGTAGAAAGTACAATCTCAAGATGAATATAAAATAGTCAGGCAGAGCATGTGATTTTATGAAAATAATATAAAAAAGTTAATTTGCTTTATTTACTAAATATCTCAGATTCACAAATTGTTTCATTTTCTTATTCATTGTGTCTTTTCTTTCCCCTCTATTGGTCATAACTACCACTTTCATTTTTAATAAATTTTTGTTTGTTTCTGGTTTTTTCATGCAAAATTTCTCTGTGTAGCCTTGGCTGTCCTGGAACTTAATCTGTAGACCAGGCTGGCCTTGAACTAAGAGATCTGCCTGCCTCTGCCTCCCGAGTGTGTGTTTGGGTGTGTGCCACCACAGCAGCTTGTGACTGCTTGATAGGAAAGGGAAGTAGGGAGGAAGGAAGGGAAGGAAGGAGGGAGAAAGGAAGTGGAAAGGGAAGAAGGAAGAGATGGGGAAAGAAAGGAAAAGGATAAGGAGGAAAGGAGAAAGAAGAGAGGGGAAAGGAAGAAGAGAGAAAAATCTCACCCCTCACTTTCCTAAGAATCACTTTATTGCTGCTTTACCCAGAGTGGATGTCTGAAAAGGATCTCAGAAAAGAGGGCTGCTGGACCACCAGCTGCCATGTTCAGTGAGAACTGCAGCCCTCTCTGGGGACCACAGCTGCTGGGTGTATCCAGAAGAGAACCACCATCTGCATAGAATCTAAGCACATGTCAGTTTGCCAGTGGGTTGGCTCTAAGCTTGGTCCCTTGGACTGAAGGAATGTGACATTCCTTGCTTGTTCCAGCCCCACAAAGTTAAATGAAATGGGTTCATTCATCTCTATTTTTATTCAGAAAGAAAACACACTAAAAAACAAAATGCCTTTGGCTGTATTGATTCAGAAAGAGAAGAATTCAGTGAGGTGGATCCTACTGAGAATTGGTGAAGCCCAAGGCTACCACCCAGCTTTACCACCCACTGCCTGCCAATGTGTGCTGAACCTGTTTGCCTAGGTGGACCAAAAGCCGCTCTTCCAGATTCTGCACTACCCCGACTTAGTGGGGATAAAGTTACCCCGTATATCTGGAGTTATTCACATCCCTGAGGCCACAACAGCCAGTTCTGGTCATCTGCCCAAACTGTTTTAATCCACCAACTATTCCAGACAACTGAGAAGGAGGAGAGGGAGAATTATAGACAACTAAGGGGAGGGAGGTTAGAAGAAAACCCAAGCAGATGCTATCATCATCTTGGTCTCAGATCCACAACATCCAACAGCTGGATTTGTGCTGCAGGAAAGCAAAGCAGATGGATAGGCAAATGGTCTGCTCTAAATCTCAAAAGTTAAACGTTTGTAAAGGCTGCTGAAATGCCACTCATTCCAGGATGCACGCCCTTGATGCATGCGGTTTCCGGACGTCAAGTAGACACAGTGAAACTGCTGTTGAAGATGGGCGCCAACATTAATACCCAGGATGCGCATGGGCGCACCAGTTTGTGCCTGGCAACCTACCTGGTAAGAATTTATGCTTGTTAATGGGGCTACAGAGCAAGGGACCTACAGATGTCGTGTGGATTCAACTCAAAGAAAGGTGCCCATGAGTTGATACAGTAGGAGAGTAGAACTTTCGAATCCACTCATTATCCCTAAGGCTCGTATAGATCCTTCACAAGCTAAGGGAGAGGTGGTGTGACCACCAGCATAGTGTTCTTTTCTATCTCAGCATCAGAATTTCACTTGGGGCATTGCTGGCTCCTTCTGAGTATTTTTTAAGAAGGCTGCCATAAATAACCCCCAGATGGTGGTAGTGATTTCAAGATCCAGCTAACATCTGTGGGGTGAGATTAGATGGAGGGGGGCTGAGTGGATGCTCCAGAGTGAAGAACATGAGAAATGACAGGAGCTGGGAAGAGTGAGGGGACTGGGGTGTAGGGAACAAGCCAGGATCACAGGGCAACACCAAGGGAAGGACTCGGTTCCCAGCTAGTGCTCACATTAGAAACTGTAATGTCATTCCTCACACTCAGGATTTTGGTTCAGCATTGCCCAACATTGAAGCAAGACATGGTTAAGACTCAATGGAAACTCCTCTAGCCCCCTCCTCTCAGTTGCTCTTTCTGATTCTTCTGGGGTCACATGGCTTAAACCCGTGTGAAACAAGCTCTACCCACCACATGAGGGACACTTGATTGCTTTTCTTCTTTTCCAGCAATGTGGCCACCATCCGCTCACATCTTGCCTCTGGCATTCACTACTGCTGCCAGTTGGGAGTGGTGGGTTCACCCCAACCAGGCCTCCTAGGGTGCCCCACTGAAATAAAGCACTTCCCTTTCCCAACACACCACCCCTTCCTGCCACAATTCACACAGAGTTTACAATGATGCATTGCTCAATTCCCACAGAGATTTTCTCCAGAGGCCACTTTTTAATTTTTTTTCCTTTCCCCGGGACCCACAGACAAATCGAGGCAGGATATTTTGAAGTGTGGTCCACAGGCTTCTTGGATCAATATCCCATAGAGGTCTTGTTTGGAAGGCGGGTTCTGAGGTATACTAAGGTTTCCTCTGTTAGATATCCCTTGGATAGCATGGGGGCAGGAAGGAAGGGAGCCTGCAGGTTAGACCAACCTCCCTGGAAACATCTGTATCCACCTGATTTGAAGACCACGGCTCTGCATGTCCTAGCTGAGTGAGTCTGCATATCTCAGACAGATGTATGGCCACGCTCTCAGTCCCCTGCCTTTGTAGCACATGCCATCGTCACTGCTCTTGTTACACACTTTTTTGTGTCTGAGATAAAGAAAAGAAAACATCCGGATTAAGGAGCAAAGGAAAGGGGCGGAAATGCTGTGTAAAGTTGACTGCCATTAGACTCAATGAAGACAAATTGTATGTCTTTTAGAACTCTAAATTTCCAAACTTGAAAGGACTGGAAGGACGTTCTCCCCAAACATCAATTACGAGGGGCAAGATGGATTATTTCCAGGTGACCCCTTTGCAGGCAACTCTTTCCATCCCAAAGGGCTGTGTGAGAGAAGTGACCCAAGATAGGACGACCTTCTTAACTGTGCTGGCTTCTGGGTGAGGTCTAGTCTGGACCCATCCCTGGATGCTGAGGCTCTGGGAAGAGGAGGGTCGCTGTGAAATCGGTGATGTCTAGATTTGATCAGTAGGAGAACCTTGGCAAAAGAGGCGCTTAGAAACTGATTTTTAACTCAGGGTACAAAGACATTTGTAGACATGTGACCTTGGGCAAATCTCTTCACCTTTTTGTTCCTCTGTCTTTATTTTTGAGGTATAGTAAAAACAGTAACCTCAGCTCCTCACAGCTGAAGGCAATGGTGAGGTCGGCTGACATAGTGGGTATGGTGTTCATCTGTTGCCTCCAAATGGTATCAAGGCTTTCAAATGTCTTCACTGATTTCTAAATTTCTTTTCTGAAGAAGAAGGAAAAGAAAAAAAGAATGAAGAAAACCACATACACACATTGAGTTTCAGGAAGAATTGCAAAATATTTTAGATGTTTCCAAGCTTATTCCACCAAAAGATCTGCTTTTTCAAAAACCATATGTAAAATCTTGGGCAATTCTGAAGTTTGCACAGCATGCCTAGCTTTTGGGTCCTCAGATCCATTTTTTTTTCTTTTAAGCAGAGAGCTTGATGACTTGGACATTAGCAATTAGAAACATATTTAGAATATTAGTAAACTATGAGTCAATACTAACAATGCCCCCAAATATTTGTTTCTACTTAAGACAGATATTGCTGGCCAGTTCTACAGAACCTTATTTGGTATAACAGCCTGTGGAGGTTTTTAGTTTTGATTTTTCTAGCAGGGTCTCATGTAGTCCAGAATGTCTTCAAAGTCACTATGTAGCAGAGGATGACCCCTAACTCCTGATCCTCTTGCTAGTAACCTCTGGGATTCTGGGTCTGCATCTCCATGTCTGGCTCACTCGGGAGTTTGGCTGTGCTCCTTGGTGGCAGATATTGTCTAGATGCTTCAAAACTACAAGGTTCTGTCCATATGATTCTTTCTTCAGGAAGTTTATTAACTCTTTAGGTTTTGGTGCTTCCAATATTGTCATCCTAAGGGAAAGAATCTTCAGCTGTCTCAGCTCTCTGGGACATCTCAAGGCTTGACTATATACATGTGGATGAAGGCTAGAAACTGCTTTTGAATAAAAGGTTATCACATTATTCTTCTCAATAAGAGTTTCATCTACGTATTTGTCTGTTTATAAGTAGTTGTGTAGCCCAAGGGTTGAAGATAAATGTAGGAGAGTTTCTGCTTAGCAAAGAGAACCAAGCTTGGTTATCAGCTAAGCTGAGTCAGCTAAAGAAGTATAAATTAAGAAAGTAGTGTAAATCTGGGCAGGGCTAGTCTCAGGTTACTAATGTCCTTTAAATAAGATAGAAAAAAAGAGGCTAGAGAGATGGCTTGGAGATTAAGAGCTGAATTGAACTCCACAGTTCCAGAGTTCAATTCCCAGCAACCATATGGTGGTTCACAACCATCTATAATCAGATCTGATGTCCTCTATTGGCATGCGGGCAAACCTGCAGACAGAATACTGTATACCTATTTATAATACTACAAAAAAAAAAAAAGATCCAGCTGGATGTACTGACCAGCAAGGTGATAATATCAAGTTTCAGCTGGTACAAACAGGGTGCAGGGAATTCACACAGCCTCCTAAGAGACATGTAGGTGCATAAAACCTTGTGGTGTGTGTCCCTTGGAGAATGCTCGTGTGTCTTCACCTTAGAGAGTCAGGATGCCAGCGTTAGAACTGCAGCTGTTGGCAGGGTGTGTGAGTTGTGTGTCTAAGCACTGGGATGAGACTGACTCAAGTAAGGAAGATGCTGATGCTGTCCTTCGGGTCATTAGAAACAGAGCACGAGATGATCGAGTGCCAAGACCTATACTCTAGACACGGGAGACAGGCTGAGCATACAGGCTGGGACTCAGAAGTGTAGGAATCCAGCTTTTAGACGTGGATGTTGTCATCCAAGTTAGACAGGTGATGTGTGTATCATGTAGAACTAAGCCACATGCCAGAGCAGCCAGAGCAGGTGACTGCTCCCTGTCACATGCTATCTTTGGGGTAGCCTAATTGTTGCAGCTGAATCCCAGTGAGGGGTCCTGGAAATGAAAGGGAGAGGCAAGAGCATCTGCATCGACCTACATGTGAAAGGCATCAATCAGACAGAAAACCTGGGAACTTGAAGCTCAGACTTCAGCTCTCTGCTCCGGTGCCTGAGTTGAAACTGTGGTCTTTAATGGTTTCCACTTAAACAAGCTTTTAACCAAACCAAATAAGTGGCCAAAATAACTACAACAACAACCACCACCACCACAACAACAACACACACACACACAAACACACACCTATAGAAAGCTTGACCCGTGTTATATGAAGCTGTCTTATATAATGATACTATCGCTGCTGCCTTTCAGGGCTGGCTTGAAGGCTGTGTGAGTCTGCTCAGAAATGGTGCCAAGCACAACATCCCAGATAAAAACGGCCGCCTGCCACTGCATGCTGCCACCGCAGAGCCCGATGTGAGGTAAGCAACATATACGCAAGATGGAAAAGACCCAGCTTGCACAAGGAAGGCATGGAACCCACCCCTCTGTGACTGATAAAAAGGAAACTTACACATTTTGCAGAGAGGACCTCAACACAATGCTCTAGCGTAGTTTTAAACTCTGATCTTGCTTCCCTCTTACATCTGAAACGCTTTCCTCATAGTCTTTTATTTTGACTGCTTTTCATCATTAGAATCCATAAATTCATTCATTCATTCGTTCGTTCATTCTAGAAGTCATTTATTAACTCAGTAGCTATTACTGGAACTTCATTATGAAGCGGAATTTTAGTCCCTAACAATGCCACAATAAATAAGACAATCTCTGATGTCCCAGAGTGGACGCTGTCGTGAAGGAATCTAGTGGCTCACTAGTAAACAAAGGAACAAGATACATTCCAATAACGACAAGCGCTTTGCAGAAAATCATACAAGCTAAAACCACTATGATGTGTCAGTCCACTTAATGTCCAAATGGGCTGTAGAGCCTGGGTCTAGGAGTTGAAGAGGCACAGGAGCCTGAGGCAGAAGTTCAGGGCACTAGAGAGAAAACCAAGACGGTATACACATGGAGTCAGTGTGAAGGAATTTACTCAAAGAAAGTCAGTGATTGAGGAGGTCACAATTTGGTAAGACAATTGAGAAACCAAGGGGAAGATGCCTGGTCCAATGAGTTCCTCATTCCTCAGTGTCGAACTGGCGCTGTCTCCATCATTTTGCAAGCCCCTACAGCAGAGCTGATGATAGCATTTCCTGCTACAAACAGCAATGCTGCTGCTTTACTCTTCCTTCACCTCTGTGCTGGCAACATGACTTTAATATTAACTGAGCATCTCCCAGTCCCAGGCCTGGCCAGCAACACGAGTAGGGGTGGGATGGGATGGGGAATATGCTGTGTGCCTCACCCTCAGCACCCAGGGCCGGAATGAAGATCTGGATGAAGCTCTGAGTCTGAAAAGGTGAAAACTTTCTCCAGGCAGGGGGGAATAACAGGATTTCTTCATTTCAGTCACTTTTATAGAAAGTAAAAGGCTTGGGAAATCCCGGGACTGTTCCTGAGGCTTGCCGTTTGCTATCTTGGACTCTATCCAGACATAACAGAACTTACCCAAAGCCTGATGAAGCAAGGAAGGTTAGGAATGAAAGAGCAAGCCCAGACCATGAACCATCAGTAGTCATCATATGTAAAAGGATGGTTTGTTTTAAGAAAAGGAAGAGGGAGGGGAGGGAAGAAGGAGAGGAGAGAAGGAGAGAGAGAAGAGGGAAAGACTTTAAAGACAGCTTGCATAAATATTTAGTTACAAAAGTAAACTGCTTCTGCAAGAGTGATCTTGAGAAAATAAGTTTGAAAACAACATACCTTCTAAGACTCATTCTGCCTTGATTACTGAACTTAACTGACTTTATCTGCTTCTCTTGAGGATTTTAAAAGCTACTTATTCTGAAAGATAAATGCCTACTTAAGTTAGAGTAATTATAGTTATTACAGTAAATAAAACTCAAAGCTTGAGTGCTTCACCCTCAAGTTAGTTCTCAGACATATCACAGTCCCAATGTAGGTGTTGCTGGGGGAAGGCTGGCTCCCCTCTGCACGGTGATCCAGGGACCCGAGCATCTCCCGTCTTGTAACTAGCAGCCTGAATTGTCACAAAATGTCCTTCCCTTGGCCTGGTAATGGGCAAAGAGGAACAAAGAGAGTCCTTGCTCATTCTTACAAAACCTCAGGCAGACATCACCATTCATGTCTTCTTTTTCCATTGACAAGAACTGGTCATTTATACACAGTTGTATAGAGTGAACATCATGAGATGCAGTCCTGGGCAGAGAAGTTATCTGCCTTTGGTGATGCCAGTCCGTGAACTGGGAACTCAGGTTTGGATGAAAAGCTCTCTCAGCCCTCACCCTCTACACCTTTTCAGTCAGAATTACATGGGTCAGCCAGGTCCAACCGCTGAAAACAGATCCAAGTGTATGCCCTCTTCTGTATGGACTTTTCTTTTGTTTGTTTGTTTGTGTGGTTTGGGGATTTTGGTTTTTGTTCATGATGGGGTTTCTCTGTATAGCTCTGATTGTCCTGGAAGTCACTCTGCAGATCAGGCTGGCCTTGAACTCGGAGATTCTCCAGCTTCTATCTCATCCCTACCCCCATGTGTCCCGACCAGTGGGACACGAACAGAACTGATTTCGCCCTGGAGGGTAGGAATGAAGGGGTAAGAGACACGAGAAATGACAGCAAGTCAGGCTTTCTGATCAAGCTGCCCGCTTTATTATTTCTCAGAAGCTGTTATAGCAAACAGGTGTGTGGGGGGGATAGGATGCTGGAATTCAGGTCTGGAGACATCTCTAGCTGATAAGAAAGTACTGAGGTCTGTAACTGTTAACTAACAAAGTAAATGCTAATTGCTTCTAAAGCCTGGGGCCTGCAGGTCTCACTAGGTTAATTTCCTAGGCCCAGGAACTTGCCCTGCAAAGGTGAATATCTTACTTAACTTGTGAACTTAAGATGGCATAAAAAAATGCAGGTCTCCTTCAAGAGGTGCTGAAGACCACCCTCGTCCACAATGGCCTCGCACCTGGCATCCGCGAAGCTGCCAAAGCCTTAGACAAGCGCCAAGCCCATCTCTGTGTGCTTGCATCCAACTGTGATGAGCCTATGTCTGTCAAGTTGGTGGAGGCCCTTTGTGCTGAGCACCAAATCAACCTAATTAAGGCTGATGGCAACAAGAAACTCGGGGAATAGGTAGACTCTGTAAGGCTGATCGCGAGGGAAAGCCACGGAAAGTAGCTGGCTGCAGTTGTGTGGTGGTTAAGGACTATGGCAAAGAATCTCAGGCCAAGGTTGTCATCGAAGAGAACTTCAAGTGCAAGAAATGAATAAATAAAAAATTTGGCTCAAAAAAAATGCAGGTCTCAAAATACAGGTCGTTGCTTCTGGCAGCCAAGTGCTGGGATGAAAGGTATGAACCACCACCACTTACTCTGCGGACTTACTATATATAGCAGTGTCTCTAGATATTCCAAGACCTATCCAGGATCTATCCACATACTGTATACAGAAGTGTCTCTAGATACTGCAGGATCTACCCCACATACTGTATACAGCGATGTCTCTAGATACTCCAGGATTTAACCCACATACTGTATACAGTGATGTCTCTAGATACTCTAGGATCTACCCCACATACTATATATACCAGTGTCTCTAGATATTTCAGGATCTACCCCCACATACTATATATACCAGTGTCTCTAGTTATTGCAGGATCTACCCCACATAACTTTGAAAGCAAAGACTTGAGGCTTCCTTGTCTCTGGATATTATCCCTAATGACCAAGCCAGTTTCCTCTGATGAGTTGAGGCTTCCTCATCTCTGGATATTATCCTAAATGACCTAGCTAGCATCTTCTGGTGAACTGAATCCAGAAAAGTAGACATCCTTCCATGTGTCAAAGATAACAGATTTCTTCTTGTAATGGATAAATGATTCTGAATGGTAAAATTTTGCTATTCAACTCATGAGAAACAAAGCTGTGGTTAACTATTTTGAAAGCCATATTTTGTGTTAGTGAATCTTCTTCAAAATGGATTTGGTCAAACCCTTAACAACCATAGACACCAAATTAGTTAGTTGAATTACCTGCAGACTCTCTGGGAAGCAGCTCATCCTAAAGGCTTCCTTCCGGAAGTAAACTGATAAAAAAAATAATTATAAGGTACTTTGTGGTTGTTATACGAGAAAATTTATGGTAGAGTTACGTCTGTATTAGGCGTTTGAAGAGGCTAAGCAAGCCAAGCTTTGTCATGGCAGTGGGAGAAATCCTGTTTGAGCATCAGTGTGCACTTGGCATTGCTTTCTGAAAAACCAACTGTCTTAGTTAGGGTTTCTATTTCTGTGAAGAGACACCAGGACCATGGCAGCTCTTATAAGGAAAACATTTAACTCATGTGGCTCACTTACAGTTTCAGAGGTTTAGTCTATTATCCTCCTGGCAGGGAGCATGGCAATGTGCAGGCAGCCATATGCTGGCTACATGTTGATCAGAAAGCAACAGGAAGTGGACTGGGACACTGAGTGAAGCTTAAGCAAGAGACCTCAAAGCCTGTGCACACAGTGAAGCTTCCTTCAACAAGGCCACACCTCCCAATAGTGCTGCTCTCTGAGTTTCTGAGGGCTAATTGCATTCACACTACCACAGAGACTTTGTCTGGTTGTGTAGGCAGCTTCCAACCCTGCAACTGCCCTGAGAAGCAGAGGGTCTCTCCCACGAAGCACATGAGCCTGGTTTCTTAAATGGACACAACCTTAAAAAAAATCATTTATTTACTTTGTGTGTGTGTACTCATGTGTGAGTGTACACCATGACATACGTGTGAAGCCAGGGGGGTAACTTATAGACGTTAATTCTCTCCTTCCCCCACATGAGTCCAGGGATCAAACTTAGGTCCTCAGACTTGGAAGAAAGTGTGTTTACCCACTGAGCCGTTTAACCAGCCCATATTTAGGTATAACCTTAGACTGGCTTAGCAAATGTTTTGGTCTGAATTAAACTCAAAGCAAACAATGACAATGATGAAGAAGAGGAAGATGATGTTGATGAGAAAGAGGATGCTATTTTTTTAATTTTATTTATCTTTTTGAGACAAGTTTTCTCTGTGTAGCTCTGGCTGTCCTGGAACTTGCTCTATAGACCAGGCTGGCCTCGAACTTGGAGATGCCCTGCCTCTGTCTCCTGAGAGCTGGGATTAAAGGTGTGTGATACCACCACCCAGTTGATATTGGTTATTATAGGTAATGCTCTGAACGAAATTCTTAGTGCTTTCTAGGTCACATTTAACATACCATTCTTCTATACAGTAAGTAACACTTTTATCCTCAGTTCTCAGAAAAGAAACTGAGGCAATGGAAACTAAGTAACTGATGCATACATGAAGAAAACCTACCTGCCTGATGGGTCTGCTGTCTTCCTGAGAGACACTGTTGTGAGCCTTGCAGAGTTTATTGCAATAATCATATTTCATCAATAAGCCCTTGGCCTGTGTTGCCAGGCCTTATGAGAAACAGCCTTACAAAATTCACTGGCTCATGATCAGGTCATATTTTATTCATTACAACATCTTTTAAAATCCTATATAAGAAACCACAGAGAAAAAGTTTCACTAAGGGAAAGATTGCTCTGCTTCTCCAGAGCAAATAATTTGGAATTTGTATTATAAGAATACTGTGGTTTATGGTCCTGGGCCTCCCTTTCTGTGCCTAGAAAATTCAAAACTCAGTCTGAAACTGAGCTTTGACACACAATGGACTGTACACCGTGTCTTCCATCTCCTGCCCTTGTTTTCTCTAGCTAATTTCTTCACTCACCTTGTTTTTATTCGTGCAACCAAAACCCACTTAAAATCCCTGTTGGGTTGAGAGAAGTCAAGAGTGGCTACAGACAAAACTTGAGTCTCGCTCTATCTGATCAACCACTTTATCTTGGACAAGACACTATGTGAAGGCTCAGATAAGTTTCTTTTCTAGAAAGTGAACAGAATGCAATTCTTCCCTTAATTAGGAGAAAGGCAAAAATAGAGGGCAGCATATTAAACCTACTGAACACAGCGCCTTCTGCCTTGTGTTGAGAAAACATTAATGGTGAGTGTGATATTAATGGTGATAGTAGAAAATAGACAGACATGAATATCACATGCTGGGACTAAAGAATAGGACCCCTTAATTGCACCCCACCAGTTCCCACCTGGGCACACACAGGTCTGCAAAGGGTGTGTCCAAACGCAAACACACAGCTGTTTGTGTATGCAGCCCCATAGCAGCATTTATTGCATAGGATTCTGGGCTAGAAACACTCATTCCCCGCCGTTGGCCTTCAGAATCTCAGGTTGTTCCGTTTCCCAGACACTCACTTTGCAACTTTTGTGAGCACGGGTCCATCTGTAAATTCTTCATATTAGTAAGCAGA
The DNA here is from genome assembly GCF_950005125.1 of Chionomys nivalis. Classification (NCBI taxonomy): domain Eukaryota; kingdom Metazoa; phylum Chordata; class Mammalia; order Rodentia; family Cricetidae; genus Chionomys; species Chionomys nivalis. The sequence continues at coordinate 34,349,173 of NC_080100.1, read as the reverse complement.
ACCAACAGCCACCTGGAGGCCTTGTGAACAGATGTTTGCTCTGGCTTAAAAATCTGCTGACCCTCAGGTTTCCAAACGGCAGACTCCTCCCATGTGACACTCACTGGAGGTTATTGAGAGGAAGCCTCAGACTGAAGCTGCTTTTAAGTAATCTAGAGGGACGCTCGAATTCTGCCCTTAGCCTGTAAAGAGATTCGGGCTCTCCGATCACTTGGGATCCACATCCTCAGCTAAGGCCAAAGGAAGTGGGGATTGAAGCAAACACAGGGATAAGTGATTTATACGTTAGAACACAGAGGAGCCCAGGCTTCATCCCACAAGTCCTGTGCCTGCTAGGAACTCTTTGGTTCTCAGCAGGTCCAGGTTTTCTCCCTTTCAGCAAGCACCCCATGCTTTTCTTGTACCCTTGGCTGGGGCATTCAGAGGGTGCCCGAGTGAAAGAGGGGCAGGATCATTAGGACAAAGTCCCAAATCACAGAGTTGTGTTTGTACAGCCCTGTACACATTTGTCCTGAAAGGCAAATGGCGATTTTCTCTGAAAGAAGTCACTGGGCCCCCTGAAGGATTTCTTCATGGTCTCCATGGTAACAGATTTCCCCGCTTTCTTTCCTTTTCTCATTTTCCCCTGCCACAGCGCCAGCAATCCTGCCTCTTTTCATCACTCTTGACTACAGTCAGGTTTCCTGGCTCACTATCTTGGGGTCCTTTGAGCTGCTAGTGCTCTAACCTGATGTGAATACTTCCTTATGTCCCTACTCTTGCATGCAAACAGCCTTAGGGACAGGAAGGGGAGATGACTGACTTGAGGGTCATGAGCTGCAGGACTGGGAGCCTGCGGGATCAACAAAACAGATTGCAGAAGTCAGCTGCTCCTACGACTTCTCTTACTGATCCGTCCTGCCACCTGAATCACCTGAGGGCGATCAGGGAAGACCCAGAGAAGACAAGACCCAGCAAGGTTTAAATGAACCATTATAGAGAGGCTGGGAGTGGGCACATAAAAGCTATCCTCAGTGTTCCGTAAGCGTTGATTCAACTAAAAATTGTAGCAAATCTTTAGAAATGAGAAGCATATCTTTTCATTTTACAGATAAGAAAAAAATGGTCCTTGGAGTGTTATAACTTGTCCAAGGCCCCAGGCTAGCTGGTAAGAAGAGGGGATGGATTCTAATAGCAAGCCTCTGTATTCTAGTTACTCAATCATGGCCCAGGTGAGAAAAGGTACCTGCCGGGGATCCTTGTTTGCTGTCCTGGAGCCTGGTATGTGGTGGTCTGGAGCTTTTGCTCTGAGATCTGAAGGCAGATTGAACAGGTTCCAGCGGGGATGATGAAAGGAACGTTTCTGGCCACCGTAGCATCAGACCGGAACTGTAGGAGAATAATAAGACTGAGGCCAGGAAGAGATCCAGAGTTGGGGTAGATGGGGACTGAATCACGTCACCTCCACACCGCTGAACAGCAAGGGTCACCAGGCTGCATAGTGGACACCTTGTCTCTAGTTCAGACTGAATCACAGAAACACGGGGCTGGGGGGCAGGGTAAGGGCAGAGGGTGCTCTTCATCTGGATATCTGTGTCCAGCGTTGAAAGCCTACGAGTCTTGAAGACTTCAGAATCAAATAGATAGACAGCATAGATTGGTTCTTCAGACATAGAAGATGGAAGATTCTAAAAGGTAGCAACTGAGGAAAATCCAGAGAAATGGGCAAGAGACGGTGTTCTCTCTTCACCTAGCACAACAGCATGTGCCTGTTATCCTAAGCTGAGGAAGGATGGAGAGTCACGGGTTTGATGCCAGCCTGTGCTGCCTAGGAGTTCAAAGCCAGCCTGGGGTACACATCAAGATACTAAAACAAAAACAAACTCATGTTCTCCAAAAGAGCAGAAAGATGTTACCACCCCAGAATGGTTGTCAGAAGCCAGTCTGACTCTGCCCCTCCTCCCTGAGATGCTCCCACTAACTAAACAACAAAGTCATTACTGTGGAGACTTGGTTGATGTCATCCTCAAAGGTCAGCCTCGGAGCCAGGGATTGCAGAGACAAAGAATTTGAGAAGCCCATAAGAGAAAGGAATTCATCCCACGGCCTTGGGGGCCCACGCAGGTTGCTGCATGGGAACTCTCTGTTTACCCCTATTGAAATCTTCTGAGTCTCACTTTCCATCTCTCTCCACTGGATACAGAGGGGAAAGAAATTCTGTCTGAGCACCAAGGAGCCCATACACCTTGGGGCTAGCTGAGAGAGTAACACTGCCCTTAGCTCAAGAATTCTCAACCTGTGAGTCGCGCGACCCTTTAAGGAGCCAAAGACCCTTTTATAGGACTTGCAAATCAGATATCCTGTAAATCAGATTTTTACACTATGATTTGTAACCGTAGCAAAATTACAGTTAAGAAATAGCCACGGCCCAGCACTCGGGAGGCAGAGGCAGGCGGATCTCTGTGAGTTCGAGGACAGCCTGGTCTACAAAGGGAGTTCCAGGACAGGCTCCAAAGCTACAGAGAAACCCTGTCTCGAAAAAACCAAAAAAGAAAAAAAGAAAAAAGAAATAGCCACGGAATAGTTTTATGGTGGTCAGGACAGCGTAACATGAGAAACCAACTGTGTTAGAGCTGCAGCATTAGAAGGTTGAGAACCACACCTCAGCTCATATCTTGACCCCCCTTCTAATTCTGTACCCACGGAGACAAAAGTGACTCCTGGAGAGACAGAGAAGAGACAGTCACCAGTTCAGCCCCACTCTACCCATACAGCAACCAGAGGTGAGACCATTAGAAACAAAAAGTATTACCCCAGTTGAATTGTTTTTTGTTTGTTTGTTGTTGTTGTTTTGGTTTTTTTGAGACAGGGTTTCTCTGTATAGCCCTAGCTATCCTGGAACTTGCTTTGTATACTAGGCTGGCCCTGAACTCAGAAATCCGTCTGCCTCTGCCTCCAGAGTGCTGGGATTAAAAGACATGTGCTGCCACTATAATACCCGGTCTCAGTTATTTTTATAATGACTTCCTACCAGGTAAAGGAATGAGTCTAGAGTTCAGAAACTGTGAAGGAGACGAACTGCTCAGTCTTAGCCCATTCCTGTGCAAGGAATTCTCAGTCTGCCATAGACACTGAATTCTTCTCTCCGTGGAACGTCATTCAGGAGTGAGGCAAGAATTAGGCACCGAGCAGCAGCTTAGCTCCCCCAGAAAACAGTGGAGAAACTAGATTCAAACCCAGGCTTCCAAAGCCATTTCACGTCTATGGCAAATAAAGAGAATCCTGTCCTCATTCAAGCTCTCCTTGCTTCACGTCTACTGCAGAGGCAGCAGGATTGGTCCGTCACCCTTTTCTTCTCTTGTTGGTAGTAATTTAACACATAGGGTTTGGGATGTCATCTAAACTGAAATACAGTGACAACTGGATGGAGAGACTGGGAAGATGAATAGGTCACTGGAGGGCTTCCCATGTAAACACAAAGTCCTGAGTGTGGATCCCCAGCACCAAGTAAAATCATGGTACCTCAAATCTATAGCTCAGCTTTGGGGCTGAGGGGGACAGAGATGAGATAAACTCGGGATCACTGACAGGCCAGCCTGGACAATCAGTGAGCTCTGAGCTCAGGGAAAAAGAGAGAGAGAGAGAGAGAGAGAGAGAGAGAGAGAGCGCAACTAAGGGAGACCTTGATGTCTACCCTGTCCTACACACAGACACACATACAAAAGCATGAATGCATACATGCTACATGCATAGGAACACATGAACACTTAGGACACACATAGAGATTGGAAAACTGGGTTGGGGAATAGAACTAAACAATTTCATTTTGCAAATGATTCTTATAAAACAAATAGTTTTGAACCTCTTTGCCTGAATTGTTTTCAGCCCTCACGGTGGGAGTTCATTGGCCAGCACTTTCTCAAGGGTCTCCAAACACGGCTGTTTACCAGCTCGCCCTGAAAGGGGCTTTTCAGCTGTAATGACTAGGCTCCTCCAAGACCCGTTGAGTGCAATCCAGCAGTTTGTGGTTTCAAAAAAATATCCCCCTGTGGTTCTGAGCTGGGGCCAAGGCTCAAAATCTAGGATGAATGTTTCTAGAAATAAAGCTTTGTGTCTCGGTCCCAGTCCACACACTTTGTGCTTTTTATCTCAGTCGGTCCTTACACTGAGCTGTGAGACCAGGACTTATTACCCCCCCAAACAGGAAGCACTGGGGTAGAGAAAAGGTACGTAATTCACCTCAGAGTTCAGAGTTTGACAGGTCTGACGTGTGATGTGAACTCAAACATCTGGCTCCAGAACCTGGCCCTAGGACCAGTGCTGTCACCTGCCTCTCCCTCCCAGAGAGAATATTGACCTCGGCCAACCAAGTGCAGGCCAGTGAACTTGAGAATGGCTGACTGGCTTCTCATTGAATCCTGTCATCTCCTGCTCAGAGGTCCCTATTTTACCAGGATGTCAAGGTGTAAATGTAAGCACTGTCTATGCTTATGCAAAGGGAATAAAGCCAAGCCGCGCGTGCGTGCCTTTGGCTATTGAAGTACTACGTAGGTGACAGAAGGTGAGGCTAAAGACTCACTGCCCTGCCTCCCCTCGGTCCAGCAGCACCAAGATGGCAAGAAGCTGGAGAAAGCAGATGTGCTTCTCTGTTGTCTGTGTTCACATGGTCCCGTTGGTGGGAAGAGCCTCATTGTATTTGTGAGGGGGGGGGGCACAGCTGTATTCCCCGTGTTGTGTTTTGATACCCACGCTAAGCACCCAGGACTGCCAGTGCTAGTGAGCCGCTCTTGTTCCTCCCAACAGGCTTCTCACAGTCCTGCTACAGCAGTCCAGCCTCAGTGAGATCAACCATCAGGACTCGGAGGTGAGTAGGCTGTCCCCAGCCACGGTCTGCATGTGACGGCAGAAGGCGTCTTTCACAGGCAAGCAAGCTTCTCTTCCCCTACCTCCAGGCAGACTGCTGTCTGTCAGTTGGGGTTGGGGTATGGGCAGCTTCATCCAGGGAGGAGGAGCTTTCTTGCATTAAGTACTGAAACATTAATCATATGACTGAAATTTCATCATTTCTCCCTGGGTATTCCCTCTCCTCTCTCCTTGAGTCCCCCAAACGTAAACCACAAGCCGTGGCTCCAGATGTGTTCTTTCCGGGTTAGGAGGACACGCAGACTAGTCCCAGGCCAGCACTACTAGTCTCTGTTAATCATAATTGCTGTTGCCTTCACGTTGCTAGGTCAGCCTTGAAGGAGAACGTCTGAGCCATCAGCCCCCATCCCTGAGCAGAGTTCAAGGTCAGACCCCGTAGTGCTTCCCCAGACCTGCTTAGGGCTTGATCATAGTCACGCCATGTTCAACGATGGGTACTGATTTTCACCAGCCAAGGATTTCTGTAACAATTGTCCCAAATCCAGCTAAAATCCCTGGGTTCTTAGTGGGCTTTCTATATAAACATATGCTGGATTGGGTTGCTCTTCAGTAAGAAGGGCTAGTAATATTGAGAAAGTCTTGTCCCACTAAACACACACACACACACACACACACAAGATGTCACGCTACGCTGATTTTGATAAATCAGCTGATCCCAGACGCTGAGGTAGGTGTCAGCCCCTCTTAGCTTCCTCCTGGTCTTCACCCCTGCCCCCATCTGTCTTGAGTCTTTCATCGGAGGTCTCCTCGCGACCATCATGATGACCACGCCAAAAAGCCCCTGTTCAAACTTGGGTTTGAAACGGAACACCTCCCTGATTTGTGGTCACGCACCGTGTTCCCTCGACACATCTTCAGTGACCCAAAGCCAAACCTCAGAGGATGGAACGGCACACCTCCTTAGACTTCTACTTTAAAAAGGAGAACCAGGGATGGGATAGGAGCTGTGTGCACTGACCACTCTGTGCCCACGTGGGAAGCGAGTGCTTGGAAGATTACACTTGTGTCAGCACACTGGAGATGTCTAGACCCTGAGCAAGCCACCGACTACTTCCTCCACCTCAGTGCTGCCACGCCCCCTCCTCAACCCCCCCCCACACACACACACAGAGTCTGATTTAGGTAACTGGTGTTTGAGTTATCCATACCCTAAAGCCAAATTCCACTTGCAGGCCTTCAACCCTGGCTACTTTGAAGCTGAACTGACTGGTGCACCCACCAAAGTCATAGTTCCCCGTCACCCTACTCCTCCCATGAAGGCGGAGGAAAACACAAATCTTTCAAAGATCTCTGGTTCTTCCTCATGCAAAGTGACCTCTGTTTCAAAAAAAAAATTAATTAAAATAAATCCAAGGGGCATAGTGGTGCACGCCTTTACTCCCAGAATAACTCAGGAGGCAGAGGAAGGAGGTTCTCTGCGAGTTTGAGACCAGACTGGTCTATATCTCAAGCTCCAGCAGGACTTCACAGATAGACAGACCCTGTCTCAAAACAACAACAAAAATTCCTCCTGTTATCATGCCACCATTTAGGCCCACAAAATTCTAGACTGAGAGAGTGGCAGTCTCAATGATGATGTGCCCTGCCCAAGGGCAAACTTGCTTCTTCAGCCTATGCCTCAGCAGGTCTGCACCCATTCGAAACCACTCTCTAAGAGTGTCTGCTGTAGAAAGCATGGCCTGTGGGTTGTGAGGTGCTCAGCAATTAGGGTGTCCTGCACAAAACTTGGCTTTCAAATATGCTTGGTTTAGTCACACAAATATCCCTCATAGTACCATGCTAACAGACATGTCAGCAAGAGGGGAACAGCTGGTTGAGCAGAAAATACAGATGCAGGATTCAACTGGGGGTTCTTCTATGGTGAGGATGCTTCAGGAGCTTTGTGGGCTCCTCCACAGTGAAGTCTCCTGGCAGGCAGGGAGAATGGCACTGGTGGAGATTACAGCCATGTATGAGCCCAGCAACAGTGCCGGAAGTTCAAAGGTCACTGAAGCAGGGACACACACACACCAGTCTCAGGTCCTCTGATAATGAGTAATCAACACAAGAGACCAGAGAAACAGTGTCTTGGGAACATGGCAGCAAGATCCTAGAGACCATCACCAAAGTTCCAAGTTTTGTACCATTTTACTGGGCTGTGGCTTTGGGCTATCTGAGCTCAATCACAGTGTGTGACTAGTCCACTAACATAACAATGTCACCTCTGGGTCGCATGGCCAGTCCATTAACACATCAGACTCTCTTATCAGAACTGCTTGGTGACTAGCTTAGAGGCCTATTCTAAGTCAAACAAAATGGTTTCACTTATGTTCCTAACACCTGCCTGCATCTGCATTAAACATGAAGGTTCAATACAGATTCAGCCGTCTGTGTTTATGGGGAACTAGTCCCGAGTCTCTCTAGGATATCAAGAATCTGAGGTTCAAGTGCCTTCTGTAGCAGTGTCGCTTTTGCCTGTAACCCATGTGCATCTTCTCTTGGACCTCAGCTCTTCCCTAGATTACTTCCAATACCTCATGCAATGTAAACCCTTTGTTAATTATTGTTATACTGCATGATTCTATGATAAGAAAAAAACTCCGTGCATGATTAAGACAGGTATGATGTCCACATTTTTTAAAATCCTCGTTTGGTTGAATCCATGGATGTGAAGCCCACAGATGTGAAGAGTCATGAAAAGAAGAAAGGAGAAAATCAACGTCTGAAATCATCCTAAAACTAGAATGCGATATTCTTATGTTGAGGAAATGTCCTTTGTGAGCTCAGTGGCTTGAAGCAATTCTCCTAAGGTCCAGTTTCTGTATCATCATATTTTCTTTCTGTCCAGTAACTTCAGCGCTACAGGTAACATTAGAAAGACCCGACCACCTTCATCTCCAGGTAATCACTTCTCCTCCCAGTCTAGCCATATGTTCAGAAAAAGCACAGAATATCACAGAGAAGGCATTACATTCTATGTGTTGTTCCTTGAGTTTACTTTCTCCCTTCTCCATGTTCATGGATAGAAATCTGGTTCATTCCTTTTGATGACTCCATAGTGTTCCATACAATGAAAATACTTTGGTCCGTTTAATCACTCCCCTGGGAATCCAAGTTGTCTTCCAGATTTTCTACCATCAGTCCGCTAATCTAAAACACTGTCTTATATGAGTCTCCTTGAGTCCCTTATGGGAGGATTTCTCTAGAAAAATAACTCCTGGGTCATAGCGTGTTCGTTTTTAGTTTGATACATACTGCCTACTTGTTTCTCAAAACGCCCGTTTGCAGTCCCACCAGTAGGCTAGGAAGCCCTCTTCTGTGTTGCTTAGTTATCCCCTTATTTATTTGCCTTCCTCACTTGAGATTGTATCTTCCATGCATTTGATGCTCTTTCTGGATCTTCTTTCACGATTTCCATTCATCTACGGGGTGCTTGCCATTTTCTTGTTGTTTCATATCTCCTGAAAGCTGGTCTTTTGTCTCTGCTGGGTTTTAAATACATTTTCATAGTGCCATGTTCAGAAACTTGTGAGTGCAATGTACTTACTAGATGATTGTTCTTGCCTGGTACTGATTTTGCTTTGGGTACCCCCCCCCCTTTTTTTTCCTCTAAAGAATGCCTATCTACCCTCAGAAACTTAATTACAGTGTGTTAAATTTTCTCCTAGTTTGTCTGCGGTTTCACTTCTGAACCCTTTGTTCTAGTCCAGTGATCAGCTTGCTTTTTCCTGTTTGGTTCTCACTGCACTGTTTGATTGCACAGTGACTCCTGTAGAAGTTATCCACACTCTAGGGTTTCGCACGGTGGGAAAGGCAAGATGGGTCTCAGGTGTCCTTTGCATAGTTAGTCTAAGAGGAGCTCAGAAAAATCGCTGGTTTAGAGAGAGGCTTGTCTTTTTCAGAGAGAGGGCGTTACTGAGTTGCTAGCCTCCCCTGCTCTCATCTGAGCTTTCGCAGGAAGAACACCTCATCTGGAGAGGCCATGAGCTGTTGGCGTCTGGGTGCATCCACCCAAAGGAGCACCATTATGCATGGTATTTAGGATGCAGTGTGGATCTTATGCACAGTTTCATTGCAGTAGGCTTTTAGAAGCAGCTTCATAATCCAAATACCAGTTATAACAGTACTCTGAGAAAATAAGTTCAGCTTGCAAAACCAGATGTGAAGTTCTGGACGTGAGTCACAGTTCTAGTTGCATTCTCTGCATTCCAGATGTGTGACCCTAGCCAGTGTGCACTCAAAAGCAAGATCAGAACACATCGATCCTGACTCCAGAAGTCTCACCTGATAGCCAACCAAAGGCAAAATGTTATAGCATTTCTAAATATCCCAAAACTTTATACTAAAACTGACCATATTTCAAAGTGGAGTAAGGTCGTTACTACTCAGCAGCCCTTATCTCCCTCTATCCCTGATCCTCGAACTCCTGTGAGAATGTCTCTTCCATCTTTGTATCCTTGACTCCATCCCAGTGTGCGTGTGTATGTTGTGTGTATGTGTGTGTGTTTGCTGGAGAGATTACTAAGTGGTTAACAGAATCTTCTACTCTTGCAGGACTCCCATATTTAGTTCCCAGCACCCTTGTCAGGGTGACTCACAATCACCTATAAATCCAGCTCCTGGAGTATCAATTCCCTCACCTCCATAGACACTGGCATACAGGTCATACACACATACACACCTTACAGTATCAAATATTTTTAAAACTATGTGCATATAGACAAATAATTTATCTTAATTAATATGATATATACATTATATATACATTGCATATAAATACACATTATAGAAAGAAGTTGAAATCCAAGAAAAAGTCACACAATTCATGTTATTTTTACATTGATGATCCTTTCCCCTGTTTGTTACCTAACCCGATTATACATTTCACAAATCAGACAATTCTAGGTGACATTAGTTATTTCTGCCATCTACTCTCGAAAATAATATTTTTTAAAAATTGCTTAGCATCTTCCAAAAATGTCTGTAGATTCGAGAGCAAGGATCCTTATCCCTATTTTGCAGCGTGGATACCTCTCAGCGGCTGGTGAGGTCTGTGGATGACTACCTGAAATTGCACAAAACAAAATATATAGGATTACGAAAGTCATCAACTGTTTTGAAATACAGTTATCAGAATGGTTTAAAGAGCAAATTGATAATAGTAATACGCAAATGGCTGAGGTGCCTATTAACATATGAACATTATTATCATGTTAACACATGAAAGCTAATGCTGTTAGCTCTCTCAGTACCACTTGGTGCCTGTGGCTCCTCACAGAACTTCTTACCCCGGCCCCCTCCCTAAACTTCTTCCTCCCAGCCTCTCTCTCCTAGGTAAATGCGGCCACTTTGGACACCTGGCATCTTTCCTTCTTGGTCTCCCAGCATGCTCCTGGCCTCTCCCCCACCCTCACTCACTCTCCCCTCCACCTCTGCTCTCACGTCCCGTCCTGGTTCATCTGCTGGCTATGTTCAGTCTGGACTCTTCCAGATGCCTCTAGCTGAATTCTCCCTCATCTCTACAATAAACCTTCTCAACCCATATCCAGGAACAGCCATGTTCTTATTTTCTTATGTCAAATTTTAAACGTCAACCAAGGAGACCCTGAGCTTCTTGGCAGTTCTAGGCCCTTCAAGATGGGGAACTGTTTCGCTGACCTCCGCCCCTGCTCTTGTTCTGTCCTCCACATACCCAGACAAGCCAGGTCCTTGAATGTGGCCACATCAGCATTGTTCTCTGTGTCCTTCAGTGTTAAGTGGCAGTGGTAAAATTGCTTCACACGAATTCGATTTCTGATTCTGAAAACAAAAACAACCTCTCCACCCCCAATCAAAAGCAGCAATGGCGGTCTTGAAGGGAGATCTGGGATTCTTTTAGAGCCTGTCAGCTAAGCAGAAATTGAAATGGCATGCCACGGGCTCTCTACCCAGGCTTACTCATCTGCACAGGAGGGCCGTTTCATAACAGCCCTCCTGTGTACCCTCCAGCTACAGGGCGCAGAGTCCTGCAATGGCCTCACGACACCTTTGTCAAAGGGACACACTCTGAAGATGTTCGCAGCTTAATGTGAATTATTCTCCAGTCTTTGAACTGATGTTTGTTTATTTTTCATAAAAAAGGGAGTCTATTGTTACCAAGGCCATCTGGGTACTTTTTTTTTTTTTTTTTTTTTTTTGGTTTTTCGAGACAGGGTTTCTCTGTGGCTTTGGAGCCTGTCCTGGAACTAGCTCTTGTAGACCAGGCTGGTCTCGAACTCACAGAGATCCGCCTGCCTCTACCTCCCAAGTGCTGGGATTAAAGGCGTGCGCCACCACCGCCCGGCTCTGGGTACCTATTTGCATCGTTTCTATGACGCCTCGATTTTCCACCCCCTGAATGTTTCCATGGTCTAACTAAGTCCTCAGTGGGGCTGAGAAGACAGATGGTGGGGGAAGCAGATGAAGAAGGTTATCTCACATCCAATGAATCCCATACTTCCCATGTCCAAGAGATCCTTGATAACCTGGAATGCACTGCTTCTAGAAAAAAGATGCCTCAAACACCTGTGTGCTTGGTGCAGTAGACAGCATCTTCATTTACCCGTGACACGTTTCCACTGTGAGGTCTACTACCGCTCAGTGCGTACCGGCTTCCAAGCCTGAAGCCTACCTCTATATAGAGCCTTCCCCATACACAGCCTGACTGCACGCTCCACAGAAGCTGGAGGAAGGAGGAAGCAGTTGCAGGAAAATGTTCCTCAATGAAGAGTTGCCCAATGCCCATGATTGTCCAGCTGCCTGAATGGCTACCCGTGAGCTTGTGAAATCTTTGGTTTTTAGACTACTAATGGCACAAGGATTTATTTTTATTTCTTATTAGCTCAGCAGGGGAATAATAAAGAATAGCAACAGGAACTTTCTTGTGACTGAAAGTTTACAAATTGTTTACAGTGTAACAGTGTTCAGGGAAGTTAAGTCAAGTCATAGTTGATAGCCCAAAAGAGTTATTTCTAGGCAGGCGTGGTGGCGCAGGCCTTTAATCCCAACACTCAAGAGGCAGAGGCAGGAAGACCTAATGAGTCTGTGGCCAGCCTGATCTACATGGAGAGTTCCAGGACAGCCAGGGCTACATAGTGAGACCCAGGAAAACAGCAACAAAGAAGCAGACATTTCTGAAGTGCTGCTCATTATCCTCCTTTAAGGGGAATCTAGAGACAAATGGCGGAGTTAATACTATAGAGAAGCAACCAGAACCCTAGAGACAACCACCATTGCTTAAACTAACAAGACTTGAATCAGCTAAGACGATGCACACGAAAACAGAATTCCCAGCACCTGAGCTTCTTTCCAGATATTGAAGTCTACCAACATGATGAAAATCGTTTTTTGTTTTTTTCCAGAACCACAGAAATGTGAATTTGAATTCCAGCCTTACCAAGTACTCAATCACTGGCCTTAGACAAATTGCTTAACCTGTCTGCTTTGGCTTCCTCACTGCAAAAGTGATTCTAAAACTCCTGCCCCTGGGATCACTGTAAAATTCATTGAGATAATACAGACAGACTTCTTGGTGCCAAACAGGTGCCCAGAGGTAACATTTGGGCTTGCAGACAGCTAAGCAGGAGGACACAGTTGTCAGTAAGCCCAGCAACCAGACATCTATCCAGGAAAGAGAGAACCCAGGCTACATGTGACCTCCACATTTCTCCCACCACACACACACACACTAAATAAATAAGTAAATAAATAAATAGATGTTCTTAAACCTTGGTAATGTTTTTCTTGTGTAGGACATAATAATTAGCCTTGCATAACCACAGTTTAATTTAGAACCACATTTTCACAAATGAATTCTTACATACTTAATTCTACATAATCATTGCCATCTATTGTATGTGTTGTGTACACTTGTGCTTTTGTGTGTATATGTGTTTGTGTGTGTATGGTGTGTGTGTGTGTGTGTGCGCACGCGTGCACATGTGTAGGCTAGAGGATGTTTGATGTCTTTCTCAGTTGCTGTTCATCTTTCATTTTTTTAAGGCAGGTTCTCTTGCTAAACCTGGGGCTCACAAATTCAGCTAGACTGAATTCAGGGAGCCCCTGGGACCCTCCTGCTTCCATTTCTCCAGCACTGGGGCTACAGTTGCATGCTGCTAGGCCTGGCCTTTTAACACGGCTGCTGGTGATCCGAACTCAGGTCCTCGTGCTTTCAAGCCAAGCATGTTGCAAGCTGAGCCATCTCCTCGGTTGACAGCAGTACTAGTGATGAGGTCTTTCGGAGCACTCTCCCGAAATTCTGAAGTGTGAATTGAGTCAACCAAATCCTTCTGCTCAGTCATGAGGACCTAAGTTTGGATGCCCAGAACCCACATAAACAGCCAAGCACAATGTGTATTCTAGCACTAGGGAACTGGGGACAGGTGGTCCCCAGCCCTCACCTACCAGGGTGCCCAGCCCATTCAGTGAACTCCAGTTGTTTCAAAAAGTAGGTAGAGAAGAACCCTGAACGTCAACTTCTGGCTTCTACATATACATATACTCACATTCACATACATTTTTACCCACATGTACACAGGAGCACATGCATGAACATATATACGTAAATACCACACACACACATACAAATTAAAAAGCAAAACCAAATTTTACAAAGTCAAGAAAGGCGGCCGGGAACAGTGGGAATTCACCCCTTGCTTAATAAGTAGTTTCTCTTAGCACCTACAATGGGCTCACTGTTCAGAGCGCTTGGCATTGAGACAGGCAGACGAGAGCGCAGCCATCATGGAACCCGTGACTGAAACATGATCTCACAACTAGGAAAGGAGTAATCAATGTGAAACAAAAGAAAAGGAATCTGGTTCCCTTGTGTTTGGGTTCCTGATCCCAGTGGCCTAACTGGAAATGCAGAAGAGAAACTCATGGAATGACTCTGTGTTCCATGAGAAGACGCAGCAGTTGGAGCAAGTGGGTAAGCTCCACTCTCTTTAGTATTCTCTTTCATATCCTTTTATTCCAGCGTTCTTTCCCATATGGAACCAATTTGTTAACTGTCCCCAAGAACAGCTGTAGAGGTATTAGAGGACACCGGGAACTTGAAACCCCACAAGCACGCTGTAAATTACAGATTCAAACTACGAAAGGGTTGGGGAGTTTTAGCATCCTGGGCCAGTTCTCAAACCTCAAACCCTGGGCTCACTTCTCTTCTCACTCTGACTTGAACACTTCACTAGGGCTGTTTCTCCTTCTAGGAAATAAGAGGACAATGGCATAGATCAGGGTTGGTTAGCTGCTGCGGTAACTCAAAAATCTCAACCTCCTGGCCCAAGAAGAGGGATTTGTTCATATCATGGTCAAATGGTGATTGATGTGGTGGATTTGTTCTCCCTTATCAGTTAGGGACTCAGGCTTTGCAGGTTTGTGTGCCCGTCAACTTCTACAGCCCTGTCCTCCTCCACATTCAGTGGTGGTGAGGAGAGAAAGCAGCCATGGAGGAAGGTATGCTTCCTAGACAGGGCCTTGAGGGAGTTTCCGAACCTTCCGTCCATTCTCCAGTGGTTAGAACTCAGTTGCATGGCAGAACCAGGTGTAGAAAGCTTAGCATGTGGTCTGACTGTGTGTCCTGGGTGAAGAGGAAGTAGCTTGGGAACTTGGGAGAGATGTCACCACAGCCCTTACGCCGGAAGGAGTGAGAACGGTAGCTGTAAGAACTCAAATGACATCCTGGATCAATAAAAATCCTGGGGGTAGCGAGGTCAAGGCCTGTCTCCTCTTCCCTGCTCATCCTCTGCAGCAGGGCAGGGCAGGCCTCTCAGCCATCTTCATGCTCTCTGCAGCTGCGAAGAAAGGATTTCCTCTCGGCAGTGTGAATCAGATCATTCCAATACCTGCTTGACACCCTCCACCATGCTTCCACTCAGGTGGGAAAAAATCCAAATGATTTGCATAGGATCAGTATTCCTACCTATCAGTATTCCCAGGTTCAGCCTGTCTTCAATTTCATTTCTCCTCTCCCCTCATCCATCCATCCATTCATCCCACAGCCATGCATAAAGTTTCTGTTCTAGGCACTGGGACCTCAGCAGTCCCATAATGTTCAGGACCTGGTGGCAGTTTGTGTTCTTGCGTGCCCGCTGTCTCGGATGCTGTCCTTGAGCATACCCTCAGCCGTGTGGCTTGGTGCTGACACTCTTCCTTCAGTCCTTCTCACAGAAGACTGTATAGAGCAGGCCCTGCTCCCTGACGCTCCATGCGCACACTGCCAGCCAGGAAGCCCTGGCTCCTCCATGTGCATTGAGTGTCCATCTTCCTGTATTTTACCCACAACCCAACTCCCCCGAGGGCATGGATTTGGCCTCTCAAACTCACTTTTGTAATCTCAACACCTATTAACTTAGCAAAAAGTTAATCATCAACCACCAACTTGAACAAGTGGCCTAATGAATGAAAGAACTACCAAGCGGCAGCAGTTGGTGCATGGGTGACGGTCTGCTAGCCAGGGGAAGAATGTGAACTTGCGTCCTCTCGGGAGCCTTGTTCATTTCTGTCCCTTCTGATCGTTATGCTGCAGGGAATGACACCGCTCCACTGGGCAGCTTTCCATAACCGGCCTCAACACACCCAAGTGTTGTTGAAGAAGGGGGCAGATCCCACTCTCCTGGACAAGGACTTTAAGACAGCCCTCCACTGGGCAGCCCAGGTGAGAAAGCAGGCTGTGAGCGTGTCTCGCGTTCAAATGAGGTAAAGCGGACCTGAGCAGGTCACCCAGCGAAAGTTAGAGCTACCACACAAGCTGGTCCCGATATTTACTTGAAATGTATATGATAGAGCAAGGAGGGCCGTCTCCCATATCCAGAAAGGCAAGAACAAGCCTGCCACTTCAACACACATACACACACCCTTAACGCTCTCTCTTTACACTCAGTGCTTCCTGTTGACTTACAGAACCCCTCAGGTCCAAGCTCACTGACTTTCCTTCATCCCTCCAACAGCCACATCACTGCAGATGACCCCGGCTTTTGTACCCAGCAGTGAAACAATGACTCACACCCCTGCATCACGGTCACATGAGTTCAGTCACCTGAGTCCACACAGCCATAGATAGCAGAATAGGCCTGTGAATTCTAGGGTCCAAAGAAAGTCAAATAGACTGAGAGGAAAAAGTTACGACACCTGACGGCTCTGTTGCCTATCCTTTCGCCTAGGGTCGGGCTCTCTAACAAATTAGTGGAGTTACCTATTCCCCACGCTAGAGGAGAGCAGGGGTATGCTGCCTTCAGCATGCTGGGTTTCCATGCCGACGCCCAGATGCCCACTCCTCGCTGCTGTTGACCAGCCAGGATCGCATTGCCGAACGGTTGCCAGCCTCGTTGTGAGAGTCATCTCTGCTGCCCAACCCTGGTTTCACTCAGGGTTTTCCTAGGGCAGAGGTAGCACCTGGGACTTTCGGGACTCACAGGTGTGCCTACGATCAGGGGAAAACAAGCGATTTGGAAACTGCTCTGTTTTTGTGTCTCTAAACTTGGCTTCAGTTGCAGGGCATCGGACCCAGTCCTGGGTAGAATGACAAAGTGAACCAGACTTGTTTTTGTCTTCTCCACCTGCTGTGGCATCCTCCCATGCACTTTCATTATCTGATCACATGCCCCGCCCCCTCCCTGCGGGGCTGTTGAGGGCACTTAGGAAATTGACTCTGGCCAGTTAGGGACCAGAGTAGCAATGATCCCAAAGAATCTGGTTCAGCACCCGAGCAATGCCCTGAGCGTGTTGCTTCTCAGCTCAGGTGGAAATGGTATCTGAATTAAGCGTTACTACAGATTCCCCCTCAATACCCTCACACTCTGACTCCTTCTAGGCTCCTGTCCTCTGAACACCCCCTCCCCCCGCAGTAATTCTGATGGACCTGTATCACCTGCTTCATCTTCCTCCATCCCAGCCACAGTCGAGTCCTAAATTAGCCCTTGTAGTAGAATGAATCCCCAGCAGTCCTTGCCCCAAATGCAGACTCCTGAGCTCCGTGCACCCAGACCTTCTGAGTCTCTGTCCTTATCCTGTAGTCCAGAGCGACAACACACTAAATTTCCATGACAGCCCTGGATTTGACCTAAGGAGAGTCACACACATTTGCGTAACTTACCTCCAAATATATTGGGAGACGGAGGGTATGAATGGAACCGTGCCTAAAGACCTTTTAAGTAATGTAGATGCTTAGGCCCCACTTAGAGTTCTCCTTCAGTTGTTCTAAGGTGGAGCCTGGGCATGGAGACTTTTAAACCTCCTTCTTTCCCCCAGAAAATTTAAATGCACTGCTAGGACTAAGAGCTGTTGTTAGAGAGGAATTCCAGTTAATGGTTGCCAATATCTTCAATGTTGCATTTTCACTACAGTTAAACACATGAGTGAAATGCCTCCTGTATTTGCTCTATCACAACTCAATAAACCTTCTGGAACATCTGCTGTATATCTGGCTCTGGCCCTGAAGTAAAGTGAATAACAGAAAGGTTCCCATTTTTACCCTACGGTGCTGGCTGATATCTATGCACGAGTGCTGGGCTCTTGCATTTCTGAGCAAAGGGTCTGCAGCTGTCTTCAGTCACCCGATGACAGTTGGTGACTGCATCCACGTGTAAGGAATCCTGGCTCTGAGGACCTGTGGTCTCTCTCCCTTCCACGTGGCTAGTGTTGGTAGTCGAAGTCCCAGGCTGTGTCTTCTGCCCTTTGCACTGAAGGAGTATCGGGAAATCACGGCCTCACTGGTCTGCTGCAGTTGCCTCTTGCTGCACAGGTCCAGCGCTGCATGCTCGTCATAGTGTTTCCACATGAATGAGTCTGCTTCCCATTGGCATTTATTCCTTTGCTCAACTTCCTGCCTTTCTCTTGAACTGTACAATGAGATCACATATAAGGCTATGACACTTGGAAATAATTAAGCCTTTGTATTTGACCCAAACAACCAAAGCAGTAAAGATTTGAAACATCGGGGCCCAGAAACTAACTTCAACTTCTGCTTCTATTTTATAGGTCCTTTATTAGCTAGAGATAGACTACAATAGCCATGCCCTCTTTCCTATTCTCCTATCTGTCTAGAAGACACCACTGTTTGGCTATAGCTGGGCTAACAGAAGCATGTCACTTGCTGTCTTTGATAATCTTAGTGCCATTCCAGACCCGCAAGGCCATGCTCTCACCTCCCTGTGATGATACTAGCTTGTCAGGTATCTCTGCCTCATCTCCCTCTAGAGGCCAGCACAGAGTGATAACCCCCCTGATTACCTCTTACATGGCCCAATGATCAATACTATTACATTGGAGGTGGAGGGCTGGAGAGATGGCTCAGCTGGTGAAATGATTGCTGTGCAAGCCTGCGGACCTGAGTTGGAATCAGGTGCCTGACACCCACATAAAACGCCGGGCACGATGATAATCCTGGAATGATTGTAACCTGTAATCCCAGTGCTGGGGAGGCAGAGCCGGGAGGACGCCGGGGGCTCACTGATCAACTAAGTAGTCTTCCTGGATCAGTGAGCTCCTTGTTCAAGGACAGTCCCTGTCCCAGAAAACAGGGTAGAGAGAGACAGGGAAAGGCACTCAACAGCAGCCTCTGGCCCCCACATATGCACACATATACAGGCATACACTGTCCTTTATCTATCCATCCATCTGTCCGTCTGTCTGTCTCTTTCTCTCCCTCCCCCTCTCTCACACATAGAAACACAAATGACATTATTCTGGAAATTAAATTTCAGAATGAGTTTTATCAGAGACAAACCACATCCAAAACAATAGTTTCTCGTTTCCAAATTCTCTTTGCTCATTGCCAATACATAGAAAAATAGTTTTGTCTATTGTAAAATATGTGTCTTATATTCTGAAAACTTGTTACAATTGTTTCTTAATTTCAGGACCTTGAGTTTCATCTGTCTTTTCAAATATTCTACTTAGACAACCACATGAGATGCAAAAAGTCATTCCAGCTCTTCCTTCCCAGTCCTCCTATTTTCCCTCCACTCTCCTGTCTTATTACAATAGCTAGGACTCTGGCCCTCGAAAGACTAGCTGAGGACAGCTCCGTTTCTAACACTTCAGAGATAGATATTGCGTGTATCCTTTTCCTCCCTCTAGTTAGCGCTGAGCCCATTCTCGACCACTTACTCTGCAGACTCGCTATCTCCATTCCAATCTACTTCATCCGGCAGCAGCACGTCATAAAAGCCCTCAGGCCTTCAGGAAGACGTGACTGAAGCACAGACACTGGCTCAGAAGCCGCTGCTTTGTACACGCTCTAGCATATGATGAATTATGTTTACATCCCCTCATTCAAGGTAGGGAGAATAACCCTTTCCTGTCAAAGGAAGGTACCATGCAACTTCTTTTGCGTTAGAAATTATCCTAGTTGCTGTAATGAAGGCAATGCAGGGCGAAAAGAGTCACTTCTGGCTTGGCGTTTGAGGGGATGCAGTACATGGTGGAAGGAAGCGTGGTGGCAGGCGTCAGAGGCAGCTGGTCACATGGCACCTGCAGTCAGGAAGCAGAAATGAACGCTGGTACCCAGCTCCCTCTACCCTATAAAAATATACACTCTGGGACTCCACCCATAGCGTGGTGCTGCTCACGTCCAGGTCAAGCCTACCGTCTTCTGAGATTTCTGTGGGAGCATCTTCGCAGACACACCCAGAGATGCCTTTCCAAGACGATTTGATGATTCTAGTCCAGTCAAGTTGCTAATGAAGATTAAGCACTCTAGTTCCCCAGCCATATGCTGATAACCAACTGGTCCCACAGCCTCCCGATGAACCTCTTTGAAAGGACACTGTCTTAGTTATCGTTCTATGGCTGTGAGGAAGCAACATGGCCAAGGCGATTCTTATAAAAGAAAGCAGCATTTAATTGGAGACTTGCTTACAGTTTCAGAGAGTTAGTCCGTGATCATCATGGAGGGAGGGCTGCATGACAGCTGGAGCAGCAGCTAAAAAGCTTATATCCTAATCCACAGGCGGGAAGAGAGAGACAGAGAGAGAGAGAGAGAGAGAGAGAGAGAGAGAGAGAGAGAGAGAGAGAGAGAGAGAGAGGAGAGAGAGAGAGAGAACAAGACTAGATCTGGTCTGGCTTGGGCTTTTGAAACATCAAAGCCTACTCCAAGTGACACACCTCCTCCAAGTTCCCTTGTTCTTATCCTTCCGAAACAGTTCAGCTTCCTCTTTGGCAAGCGGTCTTCTGAGTCAAGCTCCTCTCCAGTGCTCTCTGCTCATGAGGGATAAAGAGAAAACAACTAGGACACAGAAGTTCTTAGAGGACGTGAAGGCAACGTGACAGTGATTACCCACAATACAAAGCAGATAAATACAGCCAAACAATCTGTGACACCAATTGAGCCTCCCACTGCAAAGCCAAGAGCTCAGCAACAGACTGTGTGTGATATTGCTGATCCTCTGGTGTACTAGCATTCCCACTGGATGTGGGCCCATTCTCTCTTCCTCCTTTGGCCCCATCTGGGCATTCCTATTTCTGCTCTCCTACTTCTTTTTGGCCCCTGTGACCTCCCTAGCCCCCCAAGGCCTGAGTCTCCCTTTGACTGGAACCATCCAGAGTGCTAGCAGGGAATGCAGGGTGTCACCAAGAGATTTATCGTCCCCACTGTTGGCTTCTAAAGCAGTGTTTCTGGTAGGGTACAGAGGGGCTACCTTCCTTGCAGAGGCAAGGTTCACCATGACTATTTATGTGACAGGTCCGAACAGCGGTTTTCAGTTCAGCTTCCTCAGTGTGAACATGCAGGATCCTTTTCCTCAAAGGTCCAAGCCTCCAAACTCTACAACGTCAATCCTGGCCCAGCTCATTTTTAACTCTGACCCAGAGTGAATTCCTCCATCCCTCCGGCCTCTGTTCTCTGACCTCTCGGCCTATCTCCCGGGGTTATGGTCAGGAGCGGTTTAGGAAGGTGCTAAGCAACAAGCAGTCTCTCCATGCACACAGCTGTCACCATTATTTCTGAGGAAAACTCACACAGGAAAGGGAAGTACAGATGATAGTGTTACACGGGAAACCCAGGAGCAGGCAAAGGACTTATCTGGGTCCCACAACAACAAAAAGCAGGTTGGGAGAAGACGGTAAAGTGAGGGGAGACACCTTGCCCATCCTTCTTCAGAGGCCTAGCCTACAGCACTCCAGCCTCCATGACACATGGGACCATTCGGTCAGGTTTCAGAAGAGGCAGACACAGGTGCCCTGGGCTTCAGCTACTGCCAGTGACTTGTTCCAAGAGTCGGGCGAGGAGAAGGAGCAGAGAGGTGAGGTGTGTCCTTTTGTTTTTTTCCATTTGTCCTTAATGCTCCCTCTTCTACAAAGAGGGGAAACTGAACAGAGGTGTTTTGCCCTTTGAATCACCTTGGCAACCTGAAGGCCTTTTCTCTTCCAGGAAATTGTAAACAAAACAAACCCACCGAGCTGGCACTCTTTTCTGTTTTCATTCTCCGGGAGCGGGTACTTTCCAAGAAGAGTGTCTCTCGGCTGTTTCCAACTGTATTCCAGACCCCTTCGGAATGCACCGAGTAGTATATGAATGACTCTAGAAAAAAAAAAAAAAACTGTGAAAGCCCCTTATCTATGTGTTCAGTGTGGCAGACTTCTTAGGACAGACAGGCACAGCACACAAATACGTGATCGAGTCACATCCAAGCCATGTGGAACAAAGGCTAGACGAAAAGAGGAAAGGGATGCAAGGTGGGGAGGGCCAGGGGAGATAGAAAAGGGTCCACTTTCCAGTCGCGAGACCAAGGTCCAGGAGGAAGCCCACTGCCTGAGACACCCGAGATAGAACGTTCTGTGCTCAGCACCTTGAAATTCTCAGTTTGTTTTATAAGTGGAGCCTGCACACACACAATTCTCACCCCCAAACTCCTGCGTCAGGAGCCGACTCCTGCCCAGCCTCTGTCACTGCCCTCTGCTCTGTCCTGAGCCTAAGGAAAAGTTCGGTGTATCCCCTGTTGCAGGATGGATCCTGGGCACCTGGGAGGATCTGGAAGCATGCTAGGAATCTCCAACACAAGGATTGCCTAAAACTCACCATGCCAGACTGAGGAACAGGGCTTTTATCTGTAGCCTTGTGTCATGGTTCAGCCCTTCTCCTCATCGTGTTAATAGTGAATTTAAGTGCACAAGTGCCCTCACGGCCACCTTGTCCAATGAAATGAAGACGTCAAAGAGCAGATCTAGGGAGCAATTTGTTGTCTAGGCAACACATCTGTCAGGCTAGCTCTGACGTCGGTTGCCGTTTGCCACCAAGTCCATCATCAGTTCACTGGGTGGGGAAGGACATTAACCCCAACTGGAAACAAAACTCCCGGCAGAGAATTGAGATAGGTGGAAATTTGTTGAAGAAATGGAATACAAATTATAGATAGCCACTGTCTGGGATTAGATTTCTGTAGGGGCCCCAACAGAGCAGACTCAAAGTCAAAACAGAGTGGCCACGCTGAAGCTGCATCTCACTAAAGCCAAGCTAAGCTGTTAGCTGAACTTCTGAGAAACCAGGAGAGAGGGGGGTGGGATCATAACAAAATCCTCCACAGATCAAGCCACATGATCATGACGCTCACTCCTTTTTAATTTTTTACCCTTCTGAGGCTGCTTTGCCCATCACAAAACTGCAAACTTACTTAATACATTGTGAGGGTTTTATTTTTCTTTTTGTAATTTTTTGGGGGGATGATTTATGTAGCTCTAGAATATGAACTTTTTTCACGTAGTCATGCCGGAAAGTCAAAGGGCTGGACAGGTCTGTGAGTACTCGACAAGCTGGCTGTAAACTGGGAAGACGAGTCCCCCAGTCCTCATCATCTAAGGAAATGGCCACTCTGCTTTTTCCTTCCTTGTTCTGTTTGTTTTTTTGTTTTGTTTTGTTTTTCCGCTTATCCATCCTCTGTCTTTTAAAGCACGCCCTCCCTCATCATGCATAGGTAGGAACATGGACAGGGTTGTTCATGATGGGATTTCTCTGACTCTTTTTTTCAGAGTGGAAATAGGATCCTGTGCTCCATCATTCTGAGTCACCATAAGGGCCCGTCCATTATCAACTGTGATGATGAGAGCGGAAAGACGTGCGTCCACATCGCAGCAGCTTCGGGTTTCGGCGACCTTATTAACGATCTGGCAAAAGTCCCTGAGTGTAACCTGCAGGCTCTAGATGTGGATGACAGGTATCCATGGCAACTCAGAAAGTATTGGGAACTACCAGTCATCTTCCCCTAATGTTAATCTTAAAATAAAGACACTGAGGGCGCTATCCTTTCTGACTATATCCTTATTACTGGTAATACATGTGTTTGTAACAAATCTTGGTCTATTTTAGTAAGAGGAGGAAAAATCATTGTTATGAACAGAAATCATGACTACAGAGTTGTCAGATTTTCCACTTTTCGCTGAATATCTCAGGAGGCTTTCTGTTGAGCTGACGTGGGCCCTAGTTCTTAATGGAGTTTGTATTTCCTTCTTAAAAACCATGGACCTTACTAATGAAAAAAAATTTTCCAGCTATTGTTGTTAAATTGACTGGAAATGGAAGCTGGGTTCAGAAAGGGATGATGACAAATCTCAGGGGTTGTTAGTAACCCAGTGGAGGATCACCTGCGTCTTTAAATGGGGCGCTCATCACCTACAGTGACATGCTTACTAACCTTTGTTGACTTTAGGCACTGAGTGTGGGGGAAATGCAAGAAAAAATACAACAATAAGCAACACTATTGAAAAGTGTAAGAATTACAAACTTTCTGAGTATGTATTCTCCGTTCTCTGTCAAAGCAAGACCTGAGCGTCTGATAATCTTAGAAATCCCATAAGAGAACCTCCGCTGATACCGGAAATTCTTTTAGCGTGTGTGTATGTTGGGGGTGGGGGATGTGTTATCTTCTACATAGGTCTCAGGAGTTGGAGATGTTTAACCTGGTAATCTAAATGAAAACTGAAGGCTACTTTTTCCTAAGAGCAGGTGTTGGTCCTGAGAAAGGGCGTGTTAGTAAGATGGGTCGGGAAGTAAAAGATCCAGGCAGAGAAAGGAACACAAGGTAGCGGTAAGGGATGGAAGGAAGTTTGCCTGCTTCCAAAAGCTGCTAGAAGCAGCTCCCTATTTTGCAGAATTACACATTTTAACAAAGAAAATCCATTTTCCTGAGCTTCATGGAAAAAAAGAAACCCAGAGAGGAGAGTCAATGCAGAAGGCTAGGCCCGATGAGAAGGAAAGTGAGTTTCTAGGAGTCTCCCCGCCCCAGACCGCTGGGTAAGCCTTTCCTGTTCCTCCATCTTTCCTTCTCACGTTGAACACGAAGCCCTGTCTTTTCTGTGAAATTCCGAGTTTCTGTTAATAATTGAGCTGTTTAAAATCATCAGAAGCTTAAAGGCATCTCTGCAACTTGCCCTTCTTTCTTCTTTCTTCTTCTTTCCTAGTGAAAGAGTTTCCAAAAGAAAGGCTTTGTGGTAAGAGAAGAGAAATAAGATTGTGATGAGAGGCATACAGGTGGGGGAAGGGGTTTGGAAAACTAGGCTGCCTGTTCTTAGCCTATGTCAGAAAGCAGGCAAGGTGGTGCTCCCTGGAACCATAGCCCCCAGGAGACTGAAGCAGGAGGTTCACAAGTTAGAGGCCAACACAGGATACAGACTGTTGTTATGGAATGAGACTGTCTCAAAAACACACTCCCTCCCCCCCTTTTTTAATGGCCAGCAGCATGGCTCAGGAGATAAAGGTACTTGTCACAAGTCAGATGAACTGAGTTATATCTGATATATAATGGAGGGAGGGAACTGACTCCCATGAAGCTATCCTCTGGTCTCCATGCAAGTGCCATGGTATGCAAGCATGCACAGACACATCCACACACAAGAAAGAAATGTAGGGGGAAAAACTGAGTCATGTAATGCCTCTACGGTATTTTAAATATTACAGTACTCACCTAAGAGTAATGCCAAATCACAAATAATACAGAAACAGCCTCCATGTCTTAAATGTCCCATATTTCATCCATCTGTGAGGTCATAATTCATTTCAATAAACAATTTTATTTATTTCATAAATAAAAGGGAGGACCTTTTATCGGATTCTCCTCCCTGCTTATTTCTGGCAATTCTTCAGAGGTGTTTACAGGCTTTACAAATTCAGCCCTTACTGACAGCTGAAATAGCCTTGCAGCCTTCCACCCAACAACCCTTACCCACTAGGGACCACCACTCTGTTCAGTTGATTTAAATCACAGATGCTGACCTTCCAATTCTTATTGTGTTGTCCGAGGCCAGCTTACAGGATCATCCTGCAGCCTTGAGGTAGACAAGACACTGTAGCTCAGACAACGTGACATATGTGTCACAGATTTGCCACCGAGGCGCTCAGTATGTAAGTCAAAGGTTGTCAATGTGCTGCCTTGTTCTCTGTGCCCCTCCCATGAGGGCCAGAGGAATTAAAACCAGTTGGTCTTAGCAAGCATAAGGCAGGATTTATTTCATAAGCCTTCAAAGTGAATTGTTGCATCTTGGCAAGCTTCCATCAACTGACTTCATTGGCAACTTTCCTCTAGATGGAGAGAAGAATCTGCTGTAGCCTCATCTTGCAAAATATTGTCTAGAGAGCTCTCTTATATAAAATAAAACAAATCCTACCTGTCACATTCAGACACGGTGTGATAGGTCACTGCACATTCAGACACACAGTGTGATAGGTCACTGCACATTAAGACACACAGTGTGATAGGTCACTGCACATTCAGACACACAGTGTGATAGGTCACTGCACATTCAGATACACTGTGATAGGTCACCGCACATTCAGAGACACAGTGTGATAGGTCACTGCAATTCAGACACAGTGTAATAGGCCACTGCACATTCAGATACAGTGTGATAGGTCACTGCACATTAAGACACACAGTGTGAAAAGTCACTGCACATTCAGACACACAGTGTGATAGGTCACTGCACATTCAGATACACTGTGATAGGTCACCGCACATTCAGAGACACAGTGTGATAAGTCACTGCACATTCAGAGATGCAGTGTGATAGGTCACTGAACATTCAGACACGCAGTGTGATAGGTCACTGCACATTCAGAGATGCAGTGTGATAGGTCACTGAACATTCAGAGATACAGTGTGATAGGTCACTGCACATTCAGACACTGTGATAGGTCACTGCACATTCAGACACAGTGTGACAGATCACTGTATTGATGATACATTGCCCTCTAAGGTGTCATAATGTGGAGAGGGGGTCGACAGACAGAGAACACAATCTGAGTATGGGGACCACTCCATGTACTTAAACACTCTCTACATACTTGGGTCTAAGGCCCCTCTCCTCCAACCTCCAGAAGCTCCCATGCCTGAGGATTATTTGGCTCTCTCTCATATTCCCTTCTACCCAGAGTCCAGGTTCTAGAAGAAGGCCCAGGGAGGCCTGCCTTCTGCCCTTCCTTGCTGCCCCAGGTTCCTTTCCCGATTGAGAGACAGGAAGCTTAGTCATTCTCTGCAAAGGAGACCTCATTCATAGGAATAACACCCCTTTGCCTCCCTAACCCCACCCCCAGGAGGGTGTGTATGGGGAATAGAGCCTAATAGTGTGATATTTTATCATTCAAAATATGGCCTATCCAATGTTGACTAAAACTTAGGAGATTCAAGTGTCTAGTCCCTTTACACAGTATTTTCCAAAAGCCTAATATCCACGGCTACCCATCACCTCTGTGTAATGTCCACGGCTACTCATGACCTCTGTCTAATGTCCACGGTTACTCATCACCTCTGATCTGATAGACATTTCCAAGCAATTAAACGTCTACAACATCAAAAGTACACGAGCACAGGACAGCATGTAGCTCCAGCTGAGAAAGATGCATTTATTCACGGTGACTGTACTCTGAGGATATACAATGCTCTCACTCCACCCTGACTCCAGGGTTAACTTTACCTAAGGCAGAGCCTCAAACTTCTGCTTTAGGTAAAAAGTTTGATGCACACTGGAACACTTAAAGACCCACTGGGAAAGGAGTATCAAAATGAACTGTCCAATTCAAACTTCTCATGGAGCTGTGCAAAGTCACAGTACACTGTTAGCCAGAACTGTTTTGTCCATGATATAATACAGAGCAATATTGTCAAAGCTTCCTCTCTGTAACCATTTGATTGAGACTCTAATAGGTTAGGAGTTGCGGTATGTGCTGTAGGTGCAACCCAGTGAGTGAAATGCTCTCCTTCCTGCTCACATGTAAAGTGCATCCAAGGGAAAGAGTGGAGTATTGACTACATCAAATATTAATGCTTTATCACAAACAAGATTTTTAGAGATTATGGTAATTTTTATTATCTGTAATAAGTGATATTTTTTCAGTATGAAAACATAGAATTGAACCTCGGCCCTCACTGATAGTCAAGAAATTCTTGTCATCTATTTAGATGGGTAGATAATTTAACCTCCATTTCTTTTTTTTTTTATTTTGGTTTTTCGAGACAAGGTTTCTCTGTGGTTTTGGAGCCTGTCCTGGAACTAGCTCTTATAGACCAGGCTGGTCTCGAAATCACAGAGATCCGCCTGCCTCTGCCTCCCGAGTGCTGGGATTAAAGGCGTGCGCCACCACTGCCTGGCTTTAACCTCCATTTCTTTTGGCTGGTTGTAGAATTTTCACAATACCAAAATATATAATAACAGAGGTGGGAGATGGTCCTCTTGATGCTTGTTTTCATCCTTTCGGGTCTGATGAGCCTCCACTCTCTCTGGGCTGTTTTGGGGAGCATGGTGATCTTGGGCTACAGGGCCCTGAGTGGCTATACACATCACTCAGACAGGACAGCCCCCACCTCCCAGCAGCCCTACCAAAGAAGCGAATTCTGGTGCCTAATGTTGTTTAGCCTGGTACTTCCTTATGCTCTCATCAACCTCAATTTTTTCATGGTATTGAGGTTCAAATCCAGAGCCCGGCACATGCTAGGTAATGTGCTACTACTGATCAACATTCTCTGCCCTTTCCCAGCCTATGTCCCGTCCGTCTTGACATCTGAGGGAGAATTCTGTCTAGGGCTGGGGAGGCCAGCTCCCTTTACGTGTGCAGTTGCATATGTTGCCTTTGCTTCAGATCTGCTCCCAGTTCCAAGCCTGGCTTTTGGAAGCAGGAAGACATTATTAACATATTTACCCTGTCACACCTCTCTTCTAAGATTAAGTACAAAGTCAGTCGTGCCTTAAATATAGGACAGAAGAAAAGTGGAAAAGAATACACAGTCATATTAATAAATGATATTGTTGAAAGTGTGCCATTTTTAGAAAAACACATACTTAGAGATAGGAACTGACTATATAACCTAACATGACCCAAACTTGTAATCACGTTGCCTCAGCTTCCTGGATGCTGATATTATAGCTGTGAGCACCATACCAAACCACCTTCCTTCCTTCCTTCCTTCCTTCCTTCCTTCCTTCCTTCCTTCCTTCCTTCCTTTCTTTTTTTCAAGACAGAGTTTCTCTGTAGCTTTGGATCCTGTTCTAGGACTCACTCTGTAGTCCAGGCTGGCTTCAAACTCACAGAGATCCACCTGTCTCTGCCTCCCAAATTCTGGGATTAAAGGCTTGCGCCATCACCGCTGGCTCACATTTCTTATCTTTAATCCAAATAAATCTTGAAGACAATACAGGCTTTTTTTTTACTCTATATCCACCATCCTTCCAGGGATCAATGGATAAACTTCTGCTCAGTAACAGTCAGTCAGGGCTAAAGTACAAGTGCACAGGGTTAGATGTAGAATCTTCCATTTGTGACATCCAGCATGACAGTACCCAGAGCACTTCAGAGGTCAGACATTTCCTAGAGGAAAGGTCACTGTGGGACCCTCTGTGACTGGCTAATATCACTTAACAGTATGCTTGAGGTTCATCTCTATTACCATACACGGGTAGCCTGTTCATTATGTCATTGAGTCATAATCTGCAGTATAGAGGAACCACACAATTTGTTTGTCCACTGACCCCTGAAAAGATGGTGGCTTGCTTCCATTTGGGGAAGTTATGAGCGGTTGCTATAAACATTTGAGAGCAGGCTCTTATGCGGATGTAAGTTTTCGTTTCTCTACCTAGATATCTGGAAGTGGGATTTCTGGGTCACATAGTCAGGATTTATTGAACCCTGTAAAACTTCCATTAAGATCATAGGCAAATTCCAGGTCTTCTATGTTTTTGCCAGTATCAATTATTATCAAGCTTTGTTGGGGTTTGCCTTATTTTAATCATTTTTATAAGCACATGGGATCTCTTTGCCATTTTAATTTGCATTCCCCTGATGACAGTTTTGTTCTTGCTGAGGTAAGGTCTCACTCTGTAGGGCAGATTGGCCTGGAATTCACTGCATAGCCCAGGCTAGACTCAAACTCGCAGAAAATCTTATTGTTCACCTCCTGGGTATAGGACTTCGGGTGTGTGCCACCACACTGACATGACAAGTATTTTTGAGCCTGTGGCACCTTGTCTTATGTGTCTCACCACCCACACATCTCTTTTGGTGGAATGACAATTCTGTCCTTTGCTGTTCTCCAAATGAGTTTGTTTTCTTATTGTTCAGTACTGAAAAATGCAATGTATTCTAATTATAAGCCTTTTGTTGAACAAGTGGTTTGCAAGTATTTCCTCCTGTTTTCGGACTCCTCTTTATTTTATTAAGAAAACACTGGTTGTGCCGGGTGGTGGTGGCACATGCCTTTAATCACAGCACTCGGGAAGCAGAGGCAGGCGGATCTCTGTGAGTTTGAGGCCAACTTGCTCTACAGAGCAAGTTCCAGGACAGCCAGGGTTAAACAGAGAATCCCTGTCTTAAAAAATGAGAGAGAGAGAGAGAGAGAGAGAGAGAGAGAGAGAGAGAGACAGAGACAGAGACAGAGACAGAGACAGAGAGAGAGAGAAAAGAAAAAGAAAACAATACTGTAAGTATTAGTGAATATCTGTCTTCTGGTTAAGGAAGGACTTTCTAAACATGAAAGACATGAAATGTAATTGAATGTGAATGTTTTCCATTTTACATAGAAAAAAATCACTAAAATTTGAAAGATTGAAGAACAAAATGTTTGAAGTTTGTATAGATGACCTATAAATGATCGATATCTTTAGTATGCAAAGAGCCCATTCAAATGCATTAATACTATCATAGAGAAATAGATAACAGACACAGGCTAGTGACACATGCCTTAATCCCTCCACTTGGGAGATTGAGGCAGAAAGAGTGTATGTTCAAGGCTAGTCCATGTACAGTGAGAATCTACCTTTTAAAAAAAAAAGCAACAAAAGGCATTAAGAGTGATTTCAATAAAAAAAAATTCAAATGGAAAATTTAACCTTAATAGTAAATAAAGAAACACAAAGGGCAATATCTAAGTATCATTTTGCCAACCAAATTGACAAAGATTTTTTAATTTTAATTTATTTTTTTTAAAAAGTATCTTTTCTCATTTTACATGCCAAATCCAGTTTGGATAAGGGTTTGTCTATCTTGTTGATTTTCTCAAAGAACCAGCTCTTTGTTTCAATGATTCTTTGTATTGTTTACTTTGTTTCTATTTTGTTGATTTCAGCCCTCAATTTAATTTTTCCTGTCATCTACTCCTCCTGGGTGAGCGTGCTTCTTTTTGTTCTAGAGCTTTCAGGTGTGCTGTTAAGTCGCTAGTGTGAGATTCCTCCACTTTCTTTAATGCTATGAACTTTCCTCTTAGCACTGCTTTCATAGTGTCCCATAGGTTTGTGTACACTGTGCCTTCATTTTCATTGAATTCTAGGAAGTCTTTAATTTTGTTATTTCTTCCTTGACCCAGGGGTGATTTAATCGAGCACTGTTCAATTTCCATGAGTTTGTAGGCTTTCTGCAATTAGTGTTCTTGTTGAATTCTAACTTTAAACCTTTTTTATCTGCTGAGTTTGCTTTGTTTCCAAGAATGTGGTCAATTTTAGGAAAGGTTCCATGAGGTACTGAGAAGGAGGTATATTCTTTTCTGTTTGGGTGAAATGTTCTATATATATCTGTTAAGTCCATTTGAGTCATGACATCTGTTCTCTTATTTCTCTGTTAAGTTTCTGTCTGGTTGATCTGTCCGTTGGAACGAGTGGAGAGTGTTGAAATCTCCTACTGTTGGTGTGTGGGGTTTGATGTGTGATTTAAGCTTTGGTAATGTTTCTTTTACATATGTGGGTGTGCTTGTATTTGGGACATAAATGTTCAGGATTGAGACTTCCTGATCTTAATGGATTTAGACATCTTAATGGATTTTTCCTGTGATGAGTATGAACTGTCCTCCATCTTTTCTGATTGATTTTAGTTTGAAGTCTATTTTGTTAGATATTAGGATAGCTACACTTGCTTGTTTCTTGGGTCCATTTGATTGGAAAACCTTTTACCAACCTTTTACTCTGAAGTAATATCTGTCTTTGAGGTTGAGGTGTGTTTTTTGTAGACAGCAGAAAGGTCCTGCTTTCTTATCCATTTTGTTAACATGTGCCTTTTTATAGGTGAATTGAATCCTTTTTTTTTTTTTTTGAGACAGGCTTTCTCTGTAGCTTTGGAGCCTGTCCTGGAACTAGCTTTTGTAGACCAGGCTGGTGTCGAACTCACAGAGATCCACTCACCTCTGCCTCCCAAGTGCTGGGATTAAAGGCATGTGCCACCACCACCTGGCTTGATATTAAGTGATATTAATGACCAGTGATTGTTAATTCCTGTTATTTTTTGGTGGTAGTGTTTGTGTGTTTCCCTTCTCTGGGGTTTGCTGGTATGAGGTTATCCGTTGCCTTGTTTTTTGGGGTGCAGTTAGCTTCCTTGGGTTGGAGTTTTCCTTCTAGTACTTTCTGTAAGGCTAGGTTTGTGAATAGGAATTGTTTAAATTTGGTTTTGTCATGGAATATCTTGTTCTCTTCATCAATGGTGATTAAAAGCTTTGCTGGATATATTAGTCTCAGATTGCATCTATGGTCTCTTAGTGTCTGCAGCACATCTGTCCAGGACCTTCTGACTTTCATGATTTACATTGAGAAGTTGGGTGTAATTCTGATAGGTCTACCTTTATATGTTACTTGGCCTTTTTCCTTTACAGCTCTTCAATATTTTTCTTTATTCTGTATGTTTTGTGCTTTGATTATTATATGGCAAGAGAACTTTTTTTTTGGTTTAATCAATTTGGTGTTCTGTAAGCTTCTTGTACCTCCATAGGCATATCCTTCTTTAGGTTGGGAAGGTTTTCTTCTATGAATTTGTTGAATATATTTTCTGTGCTTTTGAGCTGGAGTTCTTCTCTTTCTTCTATCCCTGTTTTTCTTAGGTTTGATCTTTTCATAGTGTCCCAGATTTCCTGGATGTTTTGTGTTAAGAATTTGTTGAATTTAAGATGGTCTTTGACCAATTAACCTATTCCCTCTATAGTTATCTTCAACATTTGAGATTCTGTCTTCCATCTCTTGTATTCTGCTGATTATGCTTGCATTGGTAGTTCCTGTTCATTTACTCAGATTTTCCATTTCTAGAATTCCCTCAGTTTGTGTTTTCTTTATTGCCTCTTTTTCAGTTTTCATGTCTTGAACAATTTGGACAGCTTGCTTCACCTGTTTGATTGTTTTATCTTGGTTTTCTTGAGTTTCTTTAAGATATTTATTATTTCCAATTTGTCTTTTCCTCCATTTCTTTAAGGAAATTTTTCATTTCCTCTTCAAGGGTCTCTATCATCTTCATAAAGTTATATTTAAGATTGTTTTCCTCTGCTTCTTTTGGATTAGAATGATCAGGTCTTTCTGTTGTATGATCACTGGGTGCTGGTGTTACCATGTTGCTTTTTAGGTTGTTGAACAAATTTTTGCATTGGTGCCTACCCACTTCTTCGTCCAATTGTCTTTGCCTCTTGGTCAAATTCTTGCAGTTGCTGTCTGTGTCTTAGGGAGCTGCTCTTTTATTTTGCTCTGTGCAGTTGCTCTCTGAGTCTCATGAAACTGCTGAAGTCTCCATTGGCCCGCTCTCTTGGTTTGCTCTGCACAGTCTCAGTCTCTTGGTATTACTCTGTGCAGTTGCAGCCTGTGCTTCAGAGTTCCTCTGAGGTCATGGGGGATGGGTGGGTTTGGAGGCAGAGTGGGCCTTGTAGCTTACAGGATCCAGTCAATGTGTGGGGACAGGGGGCATTGGAGCAGTCTTACCTGCAGGAAGCTTGCCTACTGACTGGCTAGTGAAGCTGAGGCAGGTGGGGAAGGAGCCCGGGGTTTTGCCCCAGTACAAGGGTCTAGAGAATCAGGTGTCCAGCTGGCTGGCTGATCACTCACCTCTTAGTCTGCTCTGTTCCCCAGGTTGACAAAGATTTTTAAGATGGTGATAAACTTGGTGTTCAAGAAGGAGTGAGGTCTCAGCTGTAAGAGAGTAAATGGAGTCAACATTCCTAGAAGGCAGTTGGCACTGTGTGTAAAGAGCCTTCAAACCACTCAGACTTCCTCTTCTAGGAAATTCTCAGGAAGAGCAGAGATGGCAAAGCAGACAGAAAGCACAGAGGTGGAGGGAAGCATCTTGTACAGAGCCGGATTCACGCACACTATTTCATACTATGGATAGCAATGAGGTTGTCCTCCTTCAGCCTGACTCTGGTGTCAGCCAACCATGGCTAGCCAGCCTGTAAGGTTCTGACTGAACCCCTTGTGTTTTTTCTGTGTTATTCCCCACAGGACACCCCTGCACTGGGCTGCAGCTGCCGGAAAAGCAGAATGTGTCCAGGCACTGCTGGAGCTGGGCATGGACAGCAACCTGAGGGATATAAACGAGAGCACACCCCTGGCCTACGCCCTCTACTGCGGCCACACAGCCTGTGTCAGGCTCCTCTCCCAAGAAGGCCGGTGAGCTTCTCATGGTGTCTTCTTCTCAAAGATGTATGACATTAACACTTCTTTAGACCACCAGCACAAGCCCAGAAATAACAATATTGCCTCTCTCTCTCTCTCTCTCTCTCTCTCTCTCTCTCTCTCTCTCTGTGTGTGTGTGTGTGTGTGTGTAAATATGTAGAGGGCAGGGAACAGTTTTCAGATGTTTTTCTCCTTCCATCATGTGTTGTCCAGGGCTAGAACACTGGAACACGGGTCATCAGGCTTGGTGACAAGCATTTTTATCCACTGATCCATCTAGTGGCTGCAGTAATTTAATAATATCAGCATTACATAATATAAGTAACATTATGAATTATCTAAGTAATGATGTGTGTTTGCTGTCATCTAACATAGAGTGAAACGGTCTCCATTATGTGGATCATGATAATAGCAGCAAGCTTGCATCCCTCAGTTACAGGTCATAGGACTCGAACCTCCTCTTTCTTTCCTCTCCCGCTCTTCTTCCTTCTGCCTACATCACTTACTCTTGAGACCCTTAAACACGCTCGAAACTTTCTGAAGATACCAAAGTGCTTTCTCAAATCTGTTACCTCCATCACTACTATGGTGTCAAAATAGTTAATTAAGAAAATTTTAATAAGCCAGGCGGTGGTGGCGCACGCCTTTAATCCCAGCACTCGGGAGGCAGAGGCAGGCAGATCTCTGGGAGTTCGAGACTAGCCTGGTCTACAAGAGCTAGTTCCGGGACGGGCACCAAAGCTACAGAGAAACCCTGTCTCGAAAAACCAAAAAAAAAAAGAAAGAAAGAAAATTTTAATAAAATGTTTGTTTTGTTATTTAAATAATAATAGGTTTGTGATTGCTACATGTTAGAATAAAAAAACTTATTTTAATGAAAACACTAGCTGTAATCCTGGGATTCTGGAAGCTAAAGCGGTAGGGTCATGAATTTGAGGCCAGTTTGGCTGTCTGTATAAGAAGACACCGTTGAAAAATGAGTAAATAAATAAATAACTGTTAATTTCATTTAATGTAGCTATTTTCCAAAGCATGGAAAATTAATAAGAGCAGCACTGTTTTCCATTCTTGGCAAATCTTTCTCTCTCTCTCTCTCTCTCTCTCTCTCTCTCTCTCTCTCTCCCCCACCCCCCTTTGACTAGACAATTAAGACAGCTTAATTGAATTTTGCACTGTGGTATGGAAATTTCATCTAGTCAAAGCCCAACACCAATGAAGAGAGAAATTAAGAGCACCGAGATTTTCCCTCCTCTCATCTTGTAGCACTGATTCCCAATCAGCCGACAGGTTTCATGTCCCTCTAGACTCTGTTCCGTGCAAAGTTGTGCAAGCTTTCTACATCGGAATTCTTAATTCTTCTGGGCTCAGAGGTGGGGGAAAATCAAACCTCAAGGCAAAAAAAGGTCTTCAGATTGACTGGATCCAAGAGTGAAAGTCAGTCTAAGCACTGCTCCTCTAGACAGAGCGTGTCAGTCCTTAGATGCTGAGCCCATGGCAGAAAGAGACGGCTACAGCTGGCAGCTGCCTCAATGAAGCATTCAAGCAATAGTGTGCTTAAAAGTCATGAAACCGTCCCACCCACTGGATTCCAAACCAAGAAAACTAGGGAGTACATTTAAAAGCACACACACACATACACACACACAAAAAGTTTCATTTATAAATCCAGAAGCAACAAAATATCACTGCATCAGTTCAGAAACTATTATGAAAAAAAAAAGTGAAGACAATAAATACAAAATTTAGTCACCCCTTCTCTTTTCTCAGTTGCTTATGTAATACCACCAATAAGACACAAACTCTTGAAAGCCTTGATTTCTTGTCCAGGCCCATTAAGCTTCTAGAATGTCTTGTGTGTTTCATCATTAGTGCACTCTGCCACATGGCTACCTGAGTAACTTTGGTAGTTCCGATTCTAGGCAGTAATTCATTGATCATGTGACTGCCATGGTGAAAGGGAGATAATAGTAGTATTAATTCGTACTAATAATTTTAAAATATAAGCATATCAACAAAGGTTCACAGTGAGAAAACACCCATTGTCTGCATGCAGATTGAGTGTTGGTGTTTTTTGACTAGACTACAGTGTCTCATTCCAAAGAGTACTATTGCCGTCTCCCCCTTGGCAGCCTGCACGTGGGTCCAGTTTCACAGCTGATCCCTAAAGCAGAAAGCATTGACTTGATTGTGAGAACAGCACAGGCTTCCCGAAGAACTGGAACAGAACAACGCCTCAGGGAAACTCGGCTTGAGCGAGCCGCCAAACAGCTGCCACGAACCTTTTCTCATTTGAGTTTGCTCATGAGTTGAGCCTTGCTCACGTCTGCCACGCCCAATCTCTGACACACGACTTCCTCTTCCCCTGGAACGCAAACTCTGAGTCGCCTCTGCCTGTTTCCTTTAGTAGAGTATTTTTCATAACTATAGTTAGGTGAGTTTTTTTTTTAGATGTGAAAGAAAAACAAAGAACAAACAGCATAAAACGGGCAAGATTCTGGGGGCATAATATCAGTGCCGCTGGATCCCCTGGGATCTCTCACTCAGAGCAGACCAAAGCCTCTTTCTGCCATGTGAGGCCTGAAGTCACACCTTACCCTTCGTCTCTAATGCCCACACCACTGTGGAACACTGTTGCTGAGAGATGAAAGTAGGAACAATCTCAGCTGTCTGCAGCTGAAATGTGTGATAATTGAAAACAGATTGCCATGAGTAATTGAAAGCCTAAAGCCTCCTGAGGCTGAGGGGATGGTTCAGTCAGTAAATGCTTGCACAACAGGCACGAGGACCTGAGTTTGATCCCCAACACCCATGTAAAAACCAGGCAGAGTCGCCCACAGCTGTAAAACCAGCACTGGGGAACGGGAGACAAGGGGTGTTTGCGGCTTGCTGACCAGTCCATAGCTGAATAAGCAAGTTCCAGATTCAGTGAGAGGCCCTGTCTCAAATACTAATCATCATAATAATGTTGGTCCAGAGACATGGTTCAGCAGGTAAAGGGGCTTGGCATGCTAGCTTATGCCTGAATTCTATCTTCAGAGCCCACATAAAGGTCAAAGGAGAGAACCAGAGTCACAGAGCTGCCCTCTTCCTCCAGAGACATTCTCTGGCATGCAAGCACCTGCATTTAGGCACACCATTGACATTGGCATATAATGTCAATACAAAACACAACTCTCTCCACAAAAGAGATCAGAAATGGTTTTTTCTGGAGCCAGATATGAATAGCTAATGGCCTGAGAACGTAGATTTAGGTTACCTAGGTTACCTCCAAGTTCATGTTCCAAGATGAAGCGTTTATGGAAAGAGAACAAAGAAAGTTGTGAATCAAGGCACCTCGCAGATACATTGACGGAGACATTTGGTAAGCAGATTAGAACAGAGCAGGGGAATTTCTGCCATGGCTCTCAGGTCCAGTCTGACACTCTTTAGCCTTTTGGTTGATGGGAGCAAGGTATCAATTTGTTCTTTCCAAAGGCTTTACCTAATAGTCGCCCACAGAGGAGGGCCATAAATTGCTATTCAGAGGGCTAAAAATGGCCTGAGATGATTTGACTCTGGGCTTGTAACATTCCACTCCCTCCACAATCAGTGACAGTTTAGCCAGTTAACTGCAGAAGGGTCAGTGGGGGCGGGGGATGCAGCTCCTTTCAGAGAACTGTCGTCCGCGCACACAATAATAAATAATGTTAAAGATTAAATAGTAGGGATGACAAATACAGAGGAAGACACACACACACATCAGCCTCTGGCCTCCACATGTAGGGAGAAGAGGGAGGAGGGGGGATGGAAGAGGAAGAGGGAGAGAGAGGAGAGGGGAGAGGGAGAAAAGAGAAAGTAGCCCCCATGGAAGTTAGTGCAGAAGCCCATAAAGTGGCCAAAAAGCCAAAAATAAACAAGAGTGGAGTGCAGGGTCCTAAATAGGACAGCTGTGGCACATCTGCCAAGGCTCAGGGAACATCACAAAGAGGAGAGAGAATAGAACCAGGAGATATGCAGCAAAACGATGTCTGGTGGACCGAACACAGCCATTGCCCCCATGGACTCCCTGCTGCTGTGCTTATCTGCATAAGACCCGGACAAGATTGGCCTGTCAACATTTCATCATCATTAATGGGAAGGGATCCTCCCCAAGGAATTTTCCACACTTCTTGACTAAGGGGTTAGGATGTCATTGTCTTCTGTGCTATAAACATGATAAGTTGCTTATGCTCCAGGAAAAACTTCTCTCCCACACTCACACAAGAAACCCTAAATAGCCCCAGAGGGAGTGCCGAAAGGAAAATAAGGTTTCAGCAAGCAGAGACAGGGGGATGACAGAGAGGGAATTTGGAATGACATGATTAGAATTTACTACATGCATGTGTGGCATTATATTGCATCCACATACAATGCTGTCAAAGAACAACAGAATGGGGAAGGGGGAAGAGACTCTAAACCCTGAGGAATCAAGAGACGTGGGTAGCAGATGCCTAAAGGGACAGCACTCAGGAGGCTGAAGCAGAAAGATGATGAGCTTGAGGCTGTAGTAAGCAGAGTCCCCATCTCAGAGAGCAGGGAGGTGTTGAGTTACCACCTCTGCAAGGAGTTAATCGAAGGTGGGTCCTTGAGCAAAACCTTGGCTTGAAGACACAGGCATCTGGGGATGAGCCCAGACAAGCTGATCAGGCAGATGGAATGGGGGTTGGGAGTGTCAGTATCTTGTTCTTTCCCATTTCCTGTCCTTGAAGACACAGGCATCTGGGGATGAGCCCAGACAAGCTGATCCGGCAGATAGAATGGGGGTTGGGAGTGTCAGTATCTTGTTCTTTCCCATTTTCCTGTCCTAGCATGGCATTCTTGTTCTTTTTCTGTTCCTCTAGCGCAGAACCTGCTCGGCCTCTCCCTTCCCAGAACAGCCGACCCCAAAAGAAGGAAGAACGATTTGGCGTGCTCAGCCAGATCTTCTGCACAAACAAGAAAGAAGAGCAGAAAGCCCATCCGAAGGACCACAGCAGGGACAGACACAAGGAGGAGGACACCTCGGAAGTCAATGACATCATCACCACCTTTGACAGTGTCGTGGATACCAACTGCCAAGATCAGTCTGGTGATCAGGCTGCTATGGTTGTCTTTAAGAAGAGGACCTCAGAGAATTCAAAGTATCTCTTGCCAGAAAGGAAACCCCTAGCCCGGAAAGGACTTCCACCAATCAGAACACAGAGTCTCCCACCCATCACTCTGGGCAATCACTTCCTGACAGCCTCCCATGGAGTCACTTCCCATGCTGGCCTAAGCTCTGGTTCTCAGCACACTGCCCAACGTTCTCAGAAAAGTCGAAGTGAACAGGACTTATTAAATAACAGGACTGGCTGCCAGATGTCACTAGATAATCCCTGGAAAGGTGACACTAACCAAGGGTTCTTCTGCAAGGCTTGGACCGTGTCTTCTTCTGATAAGTTACTAGACAGGCTATTTGCTGGCCAGCCCGGTCACCAGGAGCTCTCTGGGCCACCTCATCTTCCTCATCTACATAATCCCTCACCAGGTAATGGTCTTACTTTCTTCTCTCCCTTTTTAAAGGCCTCTATGATATGTGGAGTGTCTCTTTGTAGGGTTAAATTAGTAACTGCCGGGTTTGTTCCATGTACGCAATGGCAATAAAATAGTAACTACAAAGTTTGAGGATTTCTGGGAAGTGAAAACTTTCAGCTTTTCCACCCTCAGTATGCTGAGGTATAAGACTGTTCTCAAAAAAACAAAAAGAGGATCGCTAGTTCCTCTAAGAGATTCTTTATTGGAGTTGTATGGCACTCTTATTCTCAAGATGCTAATTTTCTTGTGCAGTTAGCTGTGTGTTTAAACCATCGTTCCCACTCCAACCAAGATCTACCCCACCGAAACCTTTGGTGAGAAGACAGTAATACCTCACTGGGACATGTGTAGAAAGGTGTCTTGTTTGCACATTCATGATTTATATCTCCCCACAAAGCAAAGGCCTGCACGGCTCTTCTCCCTCTCCCCCCACCCAGAGCTTCCAACGTCATTCAGTGTTTTGCTTATGCTTCCAGACACACTTCACACATTTGTGTCTAGGCCTCTACTTATAAACATGAACTCTCTTTCCACTTTTCTGTATCCCTGCTCCCAACAGTTCCGAGGGCTCTCAGTTCTTCTGTACTGTTGTTCTGCTCTCAAACTCAAATAGCCGTGTCCTGAGCTCTAAAGATAATTTCTACAAATAATCATAAACTCTGTATATCACCCCTTGTAATAATTATCATACTAAAGAACTTAAATTTGGACGGAGGATATTGTCTCACACCTTTAATCCCAGCACTCAGGAGGCAGCGGTGGGTAGATCTCTATATCAAGGACCGTCTGGCCTGCATAGAGAGCTCCTGGCCAACCAAGCCTACCTAGTGAGGTCCTTTCTCAAAAAATAATCTAAAAACCCTTACATTTTATATAAATACAAGCATTATATATTAAAAGATTTTAATTTTCCCTCATTATAAATAAAGCATCACCCTAAGCCATTTATTTTGCTGTTTGCTTTTTGAGAGGGTTGGTGTTGAACTTACTCTGTAGCTAAAGACAATCTTGACTCCTAATCTTCTGCCTTCACCCTCCCCGTGCTGGATCATAAGTTTTTGCCATCTTGACCAGCTCTCATTTTTACTTTTTTAAAAAAGTGATTCATATGGGATTCTGGGCCCCTCTGGGGCTGTACCAGCTCTCCTGCTCTGTTCATTCACGCGGTGCCTTGATTTGCTTTTAAACGATTCAATTGCCAATACTTAAAACATGACATTTTCTATAAAAACTTAAAGAAAGAGCCTAAATTTCTCTTGAGAAACTGAAGTCAATGTTCTTATGTGGCAATAACTGGTCAGCTCTGAGTAACCACAGTAATCTTGGGTGCTATAGTTCCCAATACAATTCAGAATTATTTACATCACTTAATCCTTATCAATATACTTCAGGTATTTTTTTTCTTGTAGTAGGTTAAAGAAGAAAATTATATATTTATTTAACCCATGTGTAGGTGGAGGCTGCTCATTTGTCCCTGGCTGCCAAGACCCAAATAATCATACAGAAACTATATTAATTACAACAATGTTTGGCCAATAGCTTAGGCATATTTCTAGATAACTCCTACATCTTAAATTAACCCATTTCTATTCATCTTTATATCACCATGAGGCTGTGGCTTAGGTTCTGGCATTTGTCTCCTTCCTCAGCTACATGGTGTCTCTCTGACCCTGCCATCTTTTTCCCTATATCTCTTCCAGCCAGGCTATATTCTTCCCTGCCATAGGTCAAAGCAGCT
Organism: Chionomys nivalis; assembly: GCF_950005125.1. NCBI lineage: Eukaryota > Metazoa > Chordata > Mammalia > Rodentia > Cricetidae > Chionomys > Chionomys nivalis. The sequence goes on along the minus strand of NC_080100.1, from coordinate 34,308,138 downwards.
TCTTTATTAACCAATGATAATAAAACATATTCGCAGCATACAAAGAGGAATTCCACATCACCCATATTTCTAAGTTTGAAAAGGGAAAAAAAATCAAGATTTTTTTAAAAAATATGAAAGTATCATGTTTCTGTTTGAATGTGGAATTTTTCTTACTAATTATTTTTTAGCTCATGGCATTCAAGAGACAGTTTGGAATGCCATCCTCAGGGATACCATCCACTTGTTTGAGACAGGCTCTCTCACTGACCAGGGGTTTACCAAGTAAGTTAGACTGGCCAGCAAGTGAGCCCTAGGGCTACTCCTGATTCTGCCTCCCTAGTGCTGGGATCACAAGACTACAGCAGTTTTGCATGGATTCTGGGAAATACAGATCCATGTGTTTGAAGAATACTTTACCAACTGAGCCACCCTTGTGGTGCCTGCAGTAGGAATGGCCCCATAGACTCATGTGCTTGAATGTCTGATCACCATGCAATAGCAGCATTAGGAGGTATGTGGCCTTTTAGAGGAAGTGTGTCACTGGGGATGGGCTTTGAGGTTTCAGATGCTCAAGCCAGGCCCAGTGTTACTCTCTCTTCCTGTTGCCTTTGAATCCAGATATAGAACTCTCATCTCCTTCTCTAGCACCATGTCTGTCTGCATGCTGCCATACTTCTGTCATGATGACAATAGGCTAAAAATCTCTGAACTGTAAGCCAGCCCCAATTGAATGTCTTCTTTTATAAGAGTTGCTGTGGTCATAGTGTCTCTTCACAGCAATAAAACCCTAACTAAGACACCCCTCCAATCCCAACCATCTAATTTTATATGCAGATGCTGGGCACTCGTCCATCATTGAATATGCTTGATGCATGAAGCTTTTAAAGAAGAATGTGGCTCTTCTCATGGACATAAATATGTATATGTATATTTCAACACAGAATGGCTTCTCCTGATTCCACTTTATTTCTCCCAGCATTAAGTTTAGTTTTCCCTGCCTAGCTCTACTCTGCCCTATCACAGGCCAAGGAGCTTCTTTATTCACTAACCAACAAAAGCAACACATATACAGAGGAGCCTCCCACACCAGTCTTTGGTCCATAAGTAAGCTTCCAGGGGCTCACAATTGCTAGATGATTACACAACTGAACTTGGGTCCTCCTGAATGTGAGAAAACATTCCATCCCAACCCCAGCATAACACTGGGGGATATGAGCTAACTTTATGGATAGGCCTGGGAAGGGAAATAAGGAAATGTATTAAAGTCAAGATGCAGTCTCCGAGGGCACAGCTGGCTCCAGTAATCCACTCCCTTGAATTTCATCTCATCTTCTAAATTCCTATCACATCCTGTAGCTTGTCAGATTGTGGATCTTCAATGGAGTAGTCACTTCTCCAAAGCCCTGTCACTGCACATAGCTCCATGGAGAGCCAAGTCTTCACGCATGAGCCTTTGGAGGACATTTTAATTCCCAAACCCACAGCATTTCTCATCTGCAGAATGGGAGACAATCCCTAACTCATGAGGTTGTGGGTAGCTGTTAGGATTAAGTGAGTTTAAGGCTGGGGAGATGGCTCAGTACTTAATAGGAAAGTGTGAAAGCCTGAGCGTGGATCCCTAGAAATCATGTAAAAACTATGTGTGATAGCCTTGGAAAGAAAGAAATAGGGAACTACCATGAGCAAGCTACATAGGAAAACTAACCATATCAGCTAGATCTGGATTTGATTGAGAGACCCTGCCTCAAAGAATAAGGTAAAAGTGATCAAATATGATTATTAACACCAACCTCAGACTACCACATGCATATATATACAAGAGCCTACACACGAAATAACTAATGTCATGCACACTTGCACACACTCACTTTCACACTCACACATATATACACTCACATACACACACTCACACATGCTTACACACACTCACATACATTCACACACACAGACACACTCACTATCACATGCACATACTGTAGGCAGAGTTTTCCTGTCCTAAAGCTGCTCTCAAATAAACACACTGAGGCTTACATTAACTATAAATGCTCAGCCAATAGCTCAGGCTTATCACCAACTAGCTCTTACATTTTAAGTTAGTCCATACTCCTTATTTATACTCTGCAATGCAGAGGTATTTTTATTAGTATGGCACATTCATCTCCTACTCCTTCTGCATCTGGCTGTCAACTCCAGATTCTGCCCTTCCTCATCCCATCTTTCTCAGTTAGGCTTTCTCACCTAACTTTATCCTGTTTGGCTATTGGCCAGTCACCTTATTTTTTGTTTGTTTGTTTTGTTTTTTTGTTTTTTGAGACAGGGTTTCTCTGTGGTTTTGGAGCCTGTCCTGGAACTAGCTCTTGTAGACCAGGCTGGTCTCGAACTCACAGAGATCCACCTGCCTCTGCCTCCCGAGTGCTGGGATTAAAGGCGTGCGCCACCACCGCCCGGCCCAGTCACCTTATTTATTAAACCAATCATAGTAGCATATATTCACACAATATACAGAAGGATTTTTCCACAGCAGACATACATTCACATACGCTCACAAAACACACTCCCACATATATTCACACACACTCACACACTCATACTCTCACACCCACTCACATTCTCACACACACTCATCCATTCTCTCACACTCACACATGGGCGCAGACTGAGTTGGTATAAACAAAGTAATACAGTGACTAGCAGATGCTATTAGACAGATACATTTTGCTGTTGAATTAATGTTGTTTTGGTTTGCTACCTGGCCTCCAGTTTGTTTATAGATGTGGGTTAGTCCCTGTGCTAAGCACTACACATTAAAAATAAACTACTAATAACCTGTATTTTAAAAATAATGAGGTTTAAACCAAGCATGAAGTATAGTCATATAGTCACTGCTATTCAGGAAGCTGAGGCTTCTTATTAATATAGCATAGGCCACATGGTGAGACCTAAGAAAGAAGGGAGGGAGGGAGGGAGGAAGGAAGGAAGGAAGGAAGGAAGGAAGGAAGGAAGGAAGGAAGGAAGGAAGGAAGGAAGCAAGGAAGCAAGGAAGCAAGGAAGGAAGGAAATTTGAGTCTGGTAGTTCATGCCTGTAATCCCAACACTTAGGAGGAGACATGAGGATCGGTAGTTCAACATCATCCTTGGCTACATAGCATATCAAAGGCTGACCTAGGTAAGAGAGATCATGTCTCAGCAGCCCCTCTGCTCCCCAAAAATAGAAGAAAGAAAAGGGAGTCAGGACAAGTGTGTCAAGTACATGTCTTGCTCCTGTTCCACTCCGCCCCTCAGGGCTATGCTTCCCAGGCTCCTTGCCTGCTGACTTCAAAGCAGTATCAATCAGTGGGAGGCACTGAGAGAAGATGAGGATGAGAGGACTAGGAACCCAGTGGTTCTCCACGGCAACCCTGCATCCTGGGGGAGCTGCAGTAGGTACCATCCCCTTCACCTCCCTCCACAGACGGGGCTCAGTGCTGTGACTCGCACTGTTGCCCTCCAGCAACCCTAGAACAATCTCTCAATCCAGGGCGTGTGCTTGGTTCCCCGGCTTTTCTGCGACTATAACAAACAACTGTATGAAATTCCCTCTCTTTGAAAGGCCTAGAGGGCTCTGTTAGATGAACTTTGATTAACAAAGCAAGAAACGTCATTCTGTACTACAGTGTCAGAGGAACGTCAAGACGCGGGCGTTGCGACGTTTGTGTCGTAAGGTCCTTTCTTGTCAAAATTCCCATCGCCTAGAAAACATTATATGATTTGTTTAATGATATTCCAGTCAAATTGATGATATAATCAGAACTTAGACCCAGCACTCCTACCCAGGAGTATCCTAAGTATTGACACCGAATTTATTGACATGCTTACCAATTCTATATCATAATTTTCTTTATCAATTTTGTTGTCCCCAAATTAACAGACTTCCCTATCTTCTGAACTTTACTTTTGTGGATATCTTTTTTCCTTTTTTTAAATTTTTTTATTTATTACTTTAAAAGAAATACCAATCCAAATTCCCACTTCCTTCCATCCTCCCACTCCCTCCACACACCTCTCACCCCACCCCCTCCAATCCTAAGAGAGGGCAATGCACCTTGCCCTGTGGAAAGTCCTAAGTCCTCCCCACTACATCTAGGTTGAGCAAGGTACACATCCAAAGAGAATAGGATCCCAAGAAGCCAGTGCATGCAGTAGAGACAAATCCCAGTATCACTATCAGTGACTCTTCAGTCTGGCCCAACTGTCAACCACATTCAGAGGGACTAATTTGTTCCCATGCTCGTTTACTCCCAGTCCAGTTGGAGTTGGTGAGCTACCATTAGCTCAGGCACATCGTCTCAGTGGATGAACCCCTCATGGTCTTGACTTCCTTGCTCATACTCTCCCTCCTTCCACTCGTCAACTGGATCTTGGGAGCTCAGTCCAGTGCTCCGATGTGGGTCTTTGATACATTGTTTTTAGGATTACTGAATCTTTTGCCTTAAATTCAAATGGCCTGGGCCAGTGAGATGGCACAGAAGGTACAGGAGCTTGTCTGCAAGGCTGGTAACCTGACATCAGTTCCTGGAAGCCACAAGGTAGAAGGAGAGAACTACTCCCACAGGTTGTCCCCTGACCTGCACACACAAGCTGTGACTCAAGTACACATCCGCATGTAAATAGATAGACATAGGTAGGTAGATAAGTAGGTAGAGAGAGGCAGAGATGATAGATGGATGGATGGATAGACAGACAGACAGACAGACAGACAGACAGACAGACAGATAGATAGATGTTTGGCAGATAGATAATAGATAGATGATTGGTAGATAGATAGATAGATAGATAGATAGATAGATAGATAGATAGATAGATGGATGCATCCATATATGTATAAATGTAATGATGATTGGTAGATAGATATATAGTAGATAGATAGATAGATAGATAGATAGATAGATAGATAGATGATTGGTAGATAGGTAGATAGATGATTGGTAGATAAATAATAGATGATAGATAAACATGTATAAATATAATAATGGCAGATAGATGGATAGATAGATGCATCCATATATGTATAAATGTAACAAATTTTTGCTTAAAAATCAAAAGGGTTCACTAAAGTGATTGAAGTCATTGTTTTGGGCAGGTTGAAATTCCATGAAACTTCCAGGTTTCCACGACCAACCTTAGTGTGGTGAAGCCCTTGGATAGCTCTGTGGTGCCGGCTTTTGTTGAATGGTCCCTTTAGCTTAGGATCTCTCTTCTCTCTTGGCCATGTTCAGCAAGACTAATAGGAGCTAGTGGATTCAGCTGTCTGAATTCTGGGCATCAGCTATCCCGTGCTTGCTCCCCAAACATTCAGCTGCACCGGTGCTTGTTCAGTGTTTATTGAGAGCCGTCAGTGGGCGGCATGAGGGATGAGGAAGAACACTCAACCTAATGAGCTGGAATTTGGCATGCCTCAGCTTAATTCACTGCCAGCAGCGTGCAGAGAAAATGGAACAGAAAGGTCTGTGGTGTTCTCTGCTAGCTTGGTTATTTACAGGCCGTCACAAGAAAATAAAGAGCTCACTTCCTTGTTTTCCTCAAGAAAGAGCTTGCTGAAGAACTTTCTATATTATCCCCGTAACTATGCACTCTTCAGGCCAGGTCGGTCAGCACCAGTGACCCCTGCATTTAAGCCCAACAGCAACTTTTCCAGGACAAAAGCCAAATTCCTAACCAGGCAAACACAGCCCTCACAGTGTGGACTGTGTCTCACTCTCAGGGTACCTCCCATCTCAAAGTCCCACCATACACCACCTCTCATCAGATCCGGACTAGCTCTCAGTTCCTTGAAACCCTGCCACCTTCCATTGCGTGACACCTTTGCCTGCATTAGGTTAGTTCCTATCTTCTCTGTGTGACAGATTCCTACAATATTTTAAGAGTCAGCTCATGCTGAGCACAGGGGCACACACCTGTCCAGCACTGAGTTGGAGGTCAGCCTGGGCTACATAGGAGAGCCTTTTTTAGGGTCTCAGGCCAAAATCCATCTACTGTTTGAAGGCCACAGTGACACCTATAACGGTGACTCCTCATTTTCATCAGTGACACTGGAAGAGAGATTTTTATTCCTGTTTCCCACTTTCTAGACGAAGCCCTTGAGACTCTTAGAGGTTAGCTCACCTGCCTAAGGTCTCAGAGCAGGATAGGAAGGGGCAGACATACAAGTGAGGCCTGCAGGATTCAAGAACATCCCTTCTGTAAGGCTTAGGTCTGAAATGTCCTCCAAAACCTTGTGCACAGACACATAAAGTAACTATTGCAATCCCCTCTTTCAACAGAGGTGAGCGACATAAAGTGTCACATCACTTCTGGGGATGTCAGGATCCTGTGTAAACACAGACTAGGTCTGGAATAAGTGAGCTTGAAACAACACAGGTAATTGCTGACTTTAGTATTTAATGTCACCAAGAGGTGTGTTCCCTGAAGGTTCCTAAGATACCCATAAGAGAGCTTTCAGCTATGCAGAGATCCATCCTGTCCCTCAGAACAGAGCAGAAGGCCAGCATGGAACCCTCCAGACCACTATCCATCCTCCCATCCAGTATTTCTTTGCTGCCTAGGGAGATAGGAGAACATAAGTTTTAAGGTGAAATACAGGTAGTCTGGAGCCTAGGTTCGGTCCTTGAACATATTTAGAATTCTCCAAGCCTCAAGGTCCTCATTTGGCAAATGAGGAAGACAACGGTTGTCAAGGCAGAGTGAGACCACGCCTACAGCAGCTGGCGCGGTCCTGACTACAGTGGGTTCTGAATAAACAGCATCCATAACCAGCTCTATCTAGTCATATGGATTTCTTCTCATGCGTGGCTCCATCGGGGATCGAAAATATTCTACTCAAGAATGTTTCCTCTCTAAATGATGGATCCTGGGGTTATTTTACTTTTAAGGTTAAAGGAATGAAACATAATGGCAAAGTACCAACCTCATAAACAAATCTTTGCTCGGTTTCTGTCATACGGCACTGCTTAGGTGACTGCCATGCATAGTAGGTGGAGTCCTGACTCATGCTCCCCTGTTGCTTATTCTAAGGATTGCTTTGTCCAAAGAGAAGAAAGGCCTGAACCCAGTGGACTTGCCGAAGGCAGATCCCTTATTAGACTACTAGACCAAAACCTGGTGCTTTACTTGCAAAGATCTTGATTAATCCATTTGGGGTGTTATTTTTAAACTAAACCTAATCTTACCATTTTACCAATAAAGACTCTGGAGTCAGATGCTGGGGTGAAAACGGGCTAGCTCCTGAGAAGCCACCCACTGACCTTCCTCCTTAGCCAATGTCCCAGAAAAAGTGAGGTTCTGTTCAATAGTCCCAAACCAAAAAGGCTGCCAAACTCAAAGTCCCTCCTACTTCCTGCGTGTTTCTCTGTTTCCCCATCTCCCTCTGACTCTCTATGGCTACTTCCTGTCAACTAATCACTGGCTCTGCTTCTTCCATGGTTGATCTTGTTTAGTTAATGCAATCTCAGGGTTCACAGTATGATCAAATATCCTGCAACAGGGTGTGGCCAAGACAGCAGTAACTTTAACCTAAGCTCACCTCACGGTCTGTGCAGTTGAGAAACACTGTTCTAGGGAAGTGATACCCTAGACATCGCTCCTACTCAGAAGAGATGCCAGGATAGGTGATAGTGCTAATCTACATGACTGGTATTTTTCCAACTTCAAATTTTATCAGTTTAACTCTTCAGAGCAACTTGTTGTGCTTGCTTATGACAGTAAATGACTTCTGGATGTGGCCAGAGGGCTCAGTGGGTAAGGATGCTCTGTCACCTAGTCTCCTGACCTGAGTTCTGGCCCTAGGATAGTAGAGGAAGAATTTGTATGTGATGGAAAGATTAGTTAGGTAGCACATAACACAACCCAGAGCAAAGCCAGAAGCCAAGCTTAGTAGCTCATGCCTACGATGCCAATGCTCAAAGGGCTGAACTCCACACTCACATGAGTGTGTGTGTGCACACATACACACACACTAAAAATTTTTTTCAAGTAAAACAAAAACCTCACCTCCCCCTCCATGACATACCCCCATGGGTGAGTAAATTTAACAAAACGTTTTGTTTAATGCCTTCTCATTTAAGGTGTGAGTGGCGTGTAATAGGGTGTGGCCATTATTATTGCCATTGTGTCTTTTACTTTACGGGACCTTCAACAACTCTGATGCCTCTCTTGTTCACTGAACCTTATGATTTGCTTTTGGTTGAGTCTCAAATGATTGATACGAATGTGTTTTGTTCCCAGGACAAACTCTGCAGCATCTCTCCCCAAACAGACCTAAATTCAGGGATCTCCCTCTCACTCGGAACAGCCTTGCACCTCTGCCGGACCAAAAATGTAAGTACTCACACCCCCCCACACACACACACCCAACCTCACCCCCAGTCCTCCACAAGCATTAACACAGCTAGACAAACACAGCAGCACTTCACTTCCTTTCTATTTTTTCAAAAGAGTGTCAGGTGCCAATACTTGTGCGCAGAGAACATCCCTGAAAGGTCCTGGAAATTAGTAATGCCTACTTGAAAAAGAAAACCTTTTCTTCCCTCGGGGAATTTTGTTTGAAATGCAAACACAATAGCGGAAGTTTGTTTAGCTATGTATTATTTAATGTCTTTAAGAATGTACCTTCAGCTGGGTCTGTTGGGGCATGGCTTTAATGCCAGCTCTCAGGAAGATCAGAAGTTCAAGTCTAGTCTTGGTGTCTAATGATGGAATTTGAAGCCAGCCTCTGTTACATGAGACAAGGCTCAGAAAGGGAGAGGGTCCGAATGTGACTGATTTCTTTACTGGGTGTGACCTAGAAGTTATTTACTTGCGAGCAAACATTGCTAAGCAGAAAGGAAGTGCTTGGTTTGTTGGGCTCGGTTCTGCTTTGTTTGAGACACAGTCTCACTGTATAGCCCAATGTGGCCTTAAATTCTCAGCCCTCCTACTTCAGCCTCCCAGATGTAGAATTACCAGTCTGTTCCAACATGCTTAGTTTCTTTAGTTGGCTTTATTAATTTATAGTCATGCTATTTTATCTAAAACTCTTGTAGCGGTGGGGGGGGGGGTGGCGCATGCCTTTAATCCCAGCACTCAGGAGGCAGAGGCAGGCGGATCTCTGTGGGTTCGAGGCCAGCCTGGTCTACAAGAGCTAGTTCCGGGACAGGCACCAAAGCTACAGAGAAGCCCAGTCTCGAAAAACCAAAAAAAAAAAAAAAAAAAAAAAAACCTCTTGTAATATAAAGCATACTCTTTTAGACCAGAAATCTTCAAAATGGATGAGCCTAAATGTCACCTGATATGCTTATTATAGTGATCTAACACCCAGAAATTATGAGTTTATATATCCTTACATCCATATTAGGAGGCAGGTTTTATCACTACTCCCATTAGACAGGCAATCCGGAAAGGACTCCCCAGCATCACTTCGGTAGCACCTAGCACAATGGGGAGCACAGCCAGAGGCCACGCTTACTGCCTCATGCCTGTAGTGGTAGCACTCAAAAGGCCGAAGCAAGACAACAGAGTATGAGGCCAGCCTGTGCTACATAGCTGTGCATACGCGTACAGCCTGAGCAATGAAGATACTATCTAAAACAAACCTAAAAGAGAATCAGCTGCCTCGTGAAACAAGTCAATTTAGTTTCTTCTTTATCCTACCCTATTTAACACACATACATACACACTCACAACCCCTCCACATTCAACTGTGAGTTACATGCCCTAGCAATTCCAGACACGCTCTTAAACCTTTCCCCTCTGTAGCTGCAATAACAACACCATCATGATGAGACCATTAGAGGATTAAATGAGACAACATGCTTACATGCCTAAGACACTTGGCATATTTATTTACACAGAGTGAGTAGGCAAGGCGCCCTCTGTTCCCTAGGTTAGAGTCTGAACGGGGCCAACCAAGAATTCTAGGACTCTGAGTCAAGACAGTGAACTATGGGGTCGTGGTACAATGTCACCTTTTCATAGTGATGTAAACTCAGAGCTGTAGCCATTTGTCCAAAGTCAGAGAGGTAGAAGTTGAGAGCCAGGATTCCTCCGTGATGGGCTGATCCTCTGCCCTTACTGATTAGTGCCAAGAGAGGATTCTGAGTGGTGTCCGAGAGAAGCGCCAGGCAGCACTTGCTTTCAGTCAGCTCCTTGACCTCGAATGTAGCCTGGTGAAGCCAGAGAGGCCTTCTCAGTTAAATTCAGGGCGACAAGACAAAGATATCTAATCAGTTTTGCTGAATGCAGAAAATAATCGAACAAGCTGAACTCTTTCTAAAAGAAACCCGAGAGCCTTTGGAGCTTTGCATGAGAGCTAATGTCTCCAGGCTCATCCAGAGCAGCGTGCTGAGCTGCTCCAGCGCCAAGTGCCCTGCCAGGCACGCACAGCCAGATCACGTGGAGTCTGAGCTGTCGCAATCCTGTGTTTGTGCATTTTTCAAATCCCTGATGTGTAGTAGGCCTGGTTAAATATGAACACACAGGTTTTCTCCTTAGTCCAGCTCCCATCAGCACGGCTTCTTAGAATGTGCTTCCGCTCCTTGAGCAATTGCAGGGTTCTCCTGCGCCATTCCATAGGAGCCTCTGGGAGAAGCAAATCTCCATTATCTTTCATTCTATCCCCTGACCCTTCTCCAATCCAGTTCTATCTGGAGAACCCCTGAGAACAAACCGAGTACTTCCGGCCATTCCAAGCCAGCGGGGTCACGACCCACCAGGTGAAGAGAGCAAGCCGTCTGCCAATCCCACCCACGATGAAAACTGACTGGGGTCGCGCCCTGTGGAAATCTAGAAGATCTATATTTTTCAACTTCTGCGGGTGAGATTACTCTAGTTTATATGAGCAAAGTCTTAATTTAGTTAGCTGTGTTCTACAAGCCATTCACAGTTTTATAATTCAAGATTCCTTATTTCAAATAAACATCCTTCCTAAATACGCACTTAAAATCTTCGGGTGCACAAACACTACCAAGTCTATGAGTTCCTGTGAGTCCCCTACACACTGTAATTCAGAAACAAAATACATCACTGGCAGGAAGATTCAGTATGTTTCATTCATGTTTATGGCATGTTTGCTGTTTTTTTCTGGGTTGTTTTGGGGTTGGGTTTTTGTTTTTGCTTATTAGATGATTTTATGTATTTTTTAAGTGTATGCTTTACTGAATAAAAAAAAAATGTTTGAGAAAAGTAACCCTAGGCTTGCTCTCCACATTTATTTCCATCCTGCCTCGGCCCAACAAAGCTTAATTAAAATCCAGTACTAATTTCCTATCGTAGTCACAGGGTATGGCTATGAAAAGCACAATCTTCTGCGAAATATTTTCTGATATTGTCAGCTCTTGGCTAAGACCCAAGTCACTTGACAGCGTAAGTGTTTTGTCTCTGTTATTTAATTATTTCCACCTTCTGTTGTTTTCAGACACATCTGATGCTCCAATAATAAGAAGGGTCATGGGAGCTAGCAGGGTGTGCTTCCTGGCCTGACTGAATTTCCCACCATTCCTCAAATATTGTGCATGTTAAGAACTCTTTTCTGTTTCAAAATAATGCTTTCTTTTTTTTTTATGCCTTCTAGGCCTTCCCAAAGTTGAGACTTAGCAAAGTTTCTGGAAGACTACTGTTAAGTAGTTTGAAAATTCCTGGTTTTAGGGTCCCTCTGCCAATGCAATAAGCCAAATCAAGCAAAATTAATAAGATCAGCAATTAATTAATAAAAAGAGCAAAGCAAAACAGGGCACTCCCAGGTGACTCTCAGAAATGGGAGGAGAAGAAATCACAGGGCAAGTCTAGGACCCAGGCCTTAAATACCCTGGGGTGTGGTCTTGAGCATCTCAGGAGGAGGAGTTGCCCTTTGGCAGGCTTTCTGAGGGGCGGAGTTAGGAGAGAGAGGAGGGGAGCTGAGGCAGAGCTTGCCCCTAAACAACTACCTCTTTCACTGAGAAGGTGGTGCAGCTGGAGGCCTTGCCCAAAGTCACCTGAGGTGACAATCACTCCATGTTATTGCAGAGTCTGCAGAGTCTGGAACCACGTCAAGTGTAACGTTTGCTACTTTATATTAGGGTTATTCTCTCGTGAGAAAAGACGCTGCTGTTACGATATGGAGCCTTCGTCTTGCGGGCTATTACAAGACACAAGGTAGACCCTCAAACTCTGCCTCCCCGCCCTAGGGAGTAGAGATGTAAAGAGGGTGTTGTCGGGGGCAGGGGTGGTTAGAAGTGGTGAGGGAGACCGCGTCCAGTCCTTGATGGTTGTGTTTGAGGCTGTGAAAGAGAAAGCAGATGGCTCAACCTCCTATACTGAGCAGAAACTGAGGGAAAGCAAGTGCCCTATCTTACAGAGGAACCTTTTCTTTTAATTATATTTATTTATTTTACATCCCAACCATGGTTTTCCCCTCTCCTCTTCTCCCTTTCCCCTCCACCCACCCCCACCCCCACCGCCTCCCTTCCCCCATCCACTCCTCCTCTGTTTCTTTCTGTCCAGAAAGGTGCAGGCCTCAGCGGGAATACATGGCGTTCCCTGGGAAAGTGAAATCGAAGTGATTTCATGGGTGCACTGGGGGCAGGTGAGGACAGGAACATGAGAGATCAGGTTCAGGGGGTTGAATGGAGGCAGAGAAAACTGAAAGAGGTGACTGGAAAGGGGGAGCATTTCAGGGTCAAGGTAGAAACCTGGTGCTAAGGAAATTCCCAGGCATCCACAAGGATGTCCCCAGCTAAGATTCTTAACAATGGTGGATGCATAGCTTGAACTGGCCATCACCTGTGAGCAGGCAAGACTTCCAGTAGAGAGGGACGCCAACCCAGCCACACAACCTTTGACCTACAGTCTGTCCTGCCTGTGGGATGTGCTGGGGTAAGGGTGGCACAGAGATTGTAGGAGTAGCCGACCAATGACTGATCCAGCCTGAGACCCATGCCACCAGAGTCCACCCCTGGCACTGCCTAGAGGGCCAGGACCCAGAGGCTGGATGGCCCAGAGACCTGGGATAGGACCAAACGCAATTGGAGAAGACAAAATGTTAATGTAATGATGCCTAACGATATTCTGCTATACTTAATGACCACCCCAATTGTCATCAGAGAGCCTTCATCCAATAATTGATGGAAACAGATGCAGATCTGATGCCACATACCATACAGTTCATGAACCACGCAAGGGGCTGGAGATTAAAACACACAAAGACACAGAGATAGAGACACAGGTCATCCTTGATGCCAGAATGCCCCAAGAATGCCCCCCTTATTGTGTTCAGGGGTAGCTTATATATGGATCCTTAACTGATAGCCACGCCCCAGCCAAACCCACCAGAAACCACTACTGCCGTCAGGGACTCCTAAGGATCTTGTGCTCAGAGCAGCTGTAGGCACTCAGATCAGGGGAAAACAAGCTGTTTACAAGAAATTTGGGATCTGGGGGTTCACAGCTCCCAACAAAGACTCACAACTGAACATTGGGCTGAGCTCAGGGACTCCTGCTAAAGAGGAGGAGGAGGGATTGTAGGAGCCAGAAGGGTCAAAGAACCTTTAAGACGTAGCTTCCAAAAGGTTTTCTTTTCCTGCTATTTTGTTCGTGGAATGCTTTTGTCTTTGAAGCCTACCTGTTTGTAAGCATCAGACTGTTAACTTGTCTGCTCAGTGTTTTACCTGACTACTTTAGAATCCATTTTCACCCACTAGAAAAACGCCTTTCTCTACTCTACCTAGACTAGTCAGGATAGACCAGCTTCTGCTTCAATAATAAACATCCCCAAAGTCTCGTTGGTCAAGGCATTTTGTTCCTCAGCCACAATAGAGGGCCCCTACCCACTGGCAGAGCTGGCTAGTATAGATTCCATCTCGACACGGTTTCCGTGGTGATCAAAGCTGAGGAAATGAGCCGTGAATCACCATTTCCTCTCACGTTTCCTTTGCCAAATCAAACTGTGTGAATGTGACTAACCTCAAGTGGGGGAGAAGTCCAGAAGTTCAGCCTCTTCGTATCTGCAGGAAAGAGGGAATTAAAATGTTAATAAATGATCATACAATGGCCACACTAACCGAAACGGAGAGATAGAGAGAACCCCTAATTGAGTAGATGATAACAAACAAAATTTTAAATGTATTCATCTACGGATAAAGCCACTATCACCTAGCATCTGGGTTGACTTAGGCACACACACGAAGAATTTGCCAGTATTGGGCCTTTTGTTCAATTTGGCATGGGAATTTTTGTTAGCTATAAAGATGTGGGTGCTGTTACTGCCACCTCCTCAAGTAGAGCAGCTGCCCCTCTGCCATGAGGTACAGTTGCTTATGGCACAAGTTGGTCATCGGCTGCTCTTTAACGGACAAAACTAGAGACTGAGAACTACAGTTTGCATCTTAAATGGTTGTCAAAGGCCTGTGTGTTAAAGGCATGTGTCATTTCTTTCCTTGTATAAACAGATTGTTTCATTTGCCTTCCTCTATCAAGATCTATGATTGGCCCAGTCGTTCCCCTCTCCCTCTTACAGACACATAGTGTGAGGCAGAAAGACAAGTTAAGAAACTTGCCCCCATTACATGGCTAATAAATGACATAGCCAGGCTTACTAAGTAGGTTTCTTTTGTCCCAAAGCCCACACACAGAATGCCCAAACTATCACTTTCCTGGTCCAGAAACTCATTCTCATCTCATAGTGCAGTAAGTCCTTCTTGACTTGTATGCAGTCTGTCCATCTGCACAGGCAAGGTAAAGCTACTGTCACTATGGGCAGGAAGTGCACAGAAACCTGGAACCCTGTGTTAAACCATCAGGGCTGTGGGAAGTCATGGTTATTTTCTCCATATTTCTTAGTTCCCTGTGGAAATCACCTGGCTTAACACTGGTGTCACTTCTGCTAGTGAATACGTAATTCCATTGTTCTCGTCTTCTTGGAAGTAAGCCAGTGTAAATAGATTTTTGCAACTCTGGATTATTTATTTTTTAACTTGACCAAAACACAGCTTGACACTCGTGTGATTTTAGAAAAGCCCTGTTAGTAACAGAGGGAAGACAAACATAGTCATTAACGTTGCTTTGACCTCTAGTCTTTTAAATTAGCCCATGCTTGTCTTCCAGCAAATGCTTCCTGGCACTTGGAAAGTGGTCTTGAAAACAATCCCCTGGAATCCTTGACAACAACCCCTTGGAGACATGGTTGGAATGAAGTAACTAAGAAAGAATCATATTTGACCTTAGCATAAAACATAATACCCGAGTGAACAAAATTTTAAAAGGTGTATGATAACTCTTGCATATAGAAACCTAGCCTCTTAGCACATCCAAGGAAAACCAACATTTAAGGTCAAGCAGTTAAATTAGAATTGCATAGTTTCCAGACATTAACATGGAAAATTTATCAATACTGGTAGATGAAGACTGCCAACAAACTTTCTGTGTAGCTTTGTGGTAGAAGTTTTGCCTGATGAAGACATTAGGGATCCAAGGTGGAACCGAGGTGACATTTTTAATTGTAGATATGGAGAGAGAACAATCAGAGTATCCGGAAGAGTACAGAGCAAGAAAGTAGTAGTCTGAAAATGACCAGCAGACTGAACTGGACCATGGGGGGGGGGGGAGTAAGAGAGTCAAGAGGAAAGAGGATTAAAAAGAGGAGAAAGGGGGAGAGCGAGAGAGGAAGAGAAAGGGAGTGAAGGAGAAAGAGAGAAAACCAAAGGAAAGAGAACAGAGAGGACCAAAGGGCACAGGGCCTAAATGACAGGGTTGTATAGGAATCAGAAGCTGGGGAGTTAGGGTTAGGGTTGGCTCCCTTTGGGCTGGAGAGGTTTAGGGTAGGGGGTGGGTGAGAAGAGTTGAGAGAGTGCTCAGGTGTTGAGTGAGCCTAGAAGCCTGCATCCATTACAGTTAGCCTTTTGTTTTGGGGTTTTTTTTGTACCTGACACCTAGCATGTGCAAGGCTCTGAGTTAGATTCCTAGTGCATGCATGCACAAGCACACATGCACACACACACACAAGTCTTTAGTTTTCTTGGGTAATTTACCAGGTTCCAGAATATCTTTAGAAGTCAAATCTGGAAATTAGTTAAGTAAATTACATCAAAAGCTAGAGCATTTCCAGTCAGCAGGGTGTGCACACACAGCTGTGACTAGGAGGATAAAAGGAGTTTTCAGGCAGATGTATGAAAAACAGGAAATGAGTTGCTGATCATGAAATCTCTAGTCTAAATTTTTTATTAATGACAAAACACCTTGCAGGTGCTAGCAGTCTATAGGCTATAAGAAAGCCATCCAGTCAGCTCAGGTGGATGAGGTACTGAAGGGAGGAAGTGGACGATTGTGAACACTGACTTCATTTGTAAGATAAAAAGTCAGGCGCAGGGCAGAGTCATTGTAACTGACCATGTACAAACAGTGGATGCAGGGACACCAGATAACAAACATCTCTAGGGGGGGATGGACAGTGGACCTCCTGAGTCCAAAGGATGAATGTGTAACCAGAGTTTTCAGGGTAAAAGCCTGGGTTCCAGTGCCACCAACAAGCAAGGTTTGGCCACTCATCCTGGCCTGCCGACTAAAGACACAAGTAACAGTGTTGAATGGGGAAGGCAAGAGAGATGAAGGGGTCCAGAGATCCCCAAGTCTATTTTCAGGGCACTCTCAGGAGCTTTGGGATTAAATGGAGAAAGCATTGAGGGAGGAGCAAGAGGAACAAACAGTTAAGTAATCCATTTAATGTGTGGTCTCCTTGGTCATTGTCTTAGTTCAGATTCTGCAAACCGGCACAAAGAAGAAAGGACTTACGGATGAGGGAGAGGAGAGGAGTCCTTGTTGTCTGAGAAGACAAGAGTTCTCAGGAGATGATTATTTATGCTCCAGGGGACAGCCTTGACCTCACGGATAACTGCCCTCATCTGGCAGGTTGTCTGTCCTCTGAAGTTTAAGTTTTCTTAAAATCAAGATCACCGGTTTATGACAGTGGATAGGACCGGTTAGGCAGGCACTCCCCAAGTGGCTGACATGTAAAAGGAGACTGTGTGTTGGTTTCCTGGGTGTCCAGACCTGAATAATCACACAGAAACTACATTAATTACAACATTGTTTGACCAACAGTTCAGGCAAATTCCTGCTTCTTATATCTTACATTAACCCATTTCTGTTCATTTATGTATCAGAAAGTTGTGGCTTACCGGTAAGGCTCGGGCATCTTTTTCCTTCGGTAGCTACATGGCGTCTGCCTGACTTCGCCTTCTTTCTCCCTAAATTCAGTTTAGTTTTCCTGCCTAGCTCTATTCTGCCCTGCCATAGGTCAAAGCAGCTTCTTTATTAACCAATGGTAATAAAACATACTCACAGCATATGTAGGGACTCCTACATCACTGCCATGCCAACCTGCAAAGGTGTGAAGCATGAGATGCAGGATTTTCTTCCCCCTACATTTAGTTCCCCTGTGGGCCTGAGAGAGAAGTCAGTGCTCTTCAGCAAAAGCAGCTTCAATCAGAAGAAAGAATGAAGGACTTCATTTCTATTGCCTCTATTCATGTGATGCAATACCACCCCCAAAAGCTTTAAAGATAAGCCACGTATACACATTGAGCACTCAGACACTGATAACAGATAGACAAGTTATAAGGAACCAACCAGGTCCAGAGATGTCTCCCCTGCAATGAGCAAGTAAAGCCTGGGCTCGGCCTCAGCAAGGGATCCACTTTCCTTGACTAATACCATATATCACCCAGAAGATTCCCTCACCCCAAAACACTTGGTTCTCACTTCCCAGCAGGGTCAATACAACACTGGAGAACATCACACACAGGAATTAGTGTTGGTGAAGGGAGGAACTAAAGTCCATTCCCTGAAATAATGTGCCCTCCCCAACTCTAGCAAATAAAAGCAGTAAGATACATGTGGACAGAAGAGTGGGCAAATGAATGAGGCAAAACATTCATGATTCTTCCAGGATGTCCTCACTTGGTCTCCAAGTGTTCTGCTTTTCTGCCTACCCATTCACATGAACACACACCTCTTGCCATTACTGGCCAGTTCAAACTATCAACTGCCATGTTCTAGGGGGCCAGAAACTGACTGTGGAAATGTGTTGCAGTGAGATGGAAATGAAGCTAACTTGCAAAGACTAAACAAAATGGCTTACAAACTTGCTCAAATCAGTCCGGCTCTGGAGGGTCAGACACACTGAACATCAATCACACGGACATTCAGGAAAAGGAGACACAAGATTGGCCTCAAATGTCGGTTCACAGGACTGAGGAGACAGTTTGGTGAGCACTTGCCATGAAAGCTATAGAGGACCTGAATCCTGATCCCCAGAATCCACAGAAAAGCCAGGACACAGTAGTGTGTGTGTGTGTGTGTGTATGTGTGTGTGTGTGTGTGTAATCCCAATGCCCTCAGCAACATGGAATGTGAAGATGTACAGTCTCTGAAATCTCAAAAGCCGGATAGCCTCTACTCACAGTAGGAAACAACAAAGAGACAGAAACTCTCACACCAGGTGGGAACCAAATATTGACACCTGAGGCTGTCCCCTGACCTTCCTATGCCCTCCATGAGATATGCGCAGCTACATTCCCACACATGTACATGCACACAAGCTCATACGCAAAATACCAAGTGGTGGGGTTCACAGATCCAAGAGAACAAATACATCATCTTCTCTGTATTCCATCAGGGCTCAAGAGGTGGGAGAAATTTAATGACAGCCGTGGGCTATGAGCATCAGGTTCCTTCTTCATTGAGTTAAGAAGCTCATGACCCAACAAGTGAACACAGAGGCGACTGCTGGGCCAAACACCAACTGTATTTGAAAACACTTACTGTAGCCGCTGAATAAATGAGAAGAACCGAGTTTCAGAAAAGAATGTGAGAAAGTAAGAGTAAGCAGGAGACACAGTCAAGTGGCATACGTCTCAAAGAGAAGACCCTAGAGCAATCAACTCAGACCCACAGGACACTGAATTCCAGAAAACCTGAAGACCGCCACTGCATACCTAGCTCAGGGCGCTCGACAAGTGGTTTGGGAAAGAGGGAAAGATTACAAATTGAAAAAATGCAAGCACTGTCCCCTCTCTAGCCCGTGAGAGCATGTTGCATTTTTATATGGTTTCCATGCTATCACATGTGAGCACATGAGAGATTTCCATGCTCTTGAACATGTAAGCACAACATGTATGCTATACTGTGTGTCACAGTCCATATTCAGCAGTAGAAATTTGAATTTCCACAAAGTCCTTTGCGTTAGCATGGGAAATTCTTTTATCATTTAATTAGCTATATTTCTTCTTTTTATTTTTTATTTATTCTTCTCTCATATAATACAGCCCAACTGCATCCTCTCCTCCCTCCGATCTTCCCAGCCCCCACCTTCCCTCTTCCCCAGATCCATTCAGAAAAGGCCTCCCAGTGATAGCAACAGATATAACACGTTACAATAAGACTAGACTCAGACCCTCACGTCAAGGCTGAACAAGGCAGCCCAGTAGGAGGAATAGGGTCCCAAGAGCAGGCTAAAGAGTCAGAGTCCCCCCACCCCCGAACTCCGCCTGTTTTGTTGTCTCACAAAACCTACTCAACAACCACAGCACGTATGCAGAGGACCTAGAGCAGACCCATGCAGTCTCTGTGACTAAAAACAAATTATTATGGGGTGTTTGCTGAAGCCAATGCTCACTAGTTAACCAGAGTCCAGGTTTAAATCCCATACTGAAGAATTCTTGTGAACCTCCTGTTGTTTATCAGTGACTTGAAATTAGTCACGGCAGAAATATTTCACCATGATGATGGGACAGTTGGGAAGTTTAATTTTCTTTACCATTTTTTTGTTTAGATAGTCCTAGATAAAAACATTTTTAAAAAAATATTTCAGTGTTTATAAACACTCTAAATTAAACTACAATATTTTTTTTGAGACAGGATCCCTCTATGTAGCCCTGGATGTCCTGGGGCTCACTGACCAAGCTAGCATAGAGATCCACCTGTCTCGGCCTCCCAAGTGCTGGGATTTAAAGTGTGCACCAACACACCTGGCTCTTAAAAACAAAATGTACAGGCTTCCCTCTGGTGAGGCCGATGATAGACAACTGATTTTGAAGGTAAAGATAATATGCCTGGGTTTTGCTGTATTAAGTAATAATACTTTATCGGATACAATTTAATTCAGCATTAGAGGAACCCATGCACTGTTGCATGTGTGAGTCAGCACTGCACCCAGAAAGGGACTTCCCCTCAAGGTTCATCACGAGTTAAACACACCTTTATGCGTACTCACAGGAGACCACTGTCTCTCCCTGGTGCGTGCCCTGCAAGCCTCATAACAGCTGCAGATAAGTTAGTCAGTTTTCTGTTCAAGGTAAGTAGTTTAGTCTTAACACAGATGACACTTCTATGGCTCTGTCAGGCAGTATTAACACCCCCACCCACGCACACTATTAACACTCAAGAAGTCAAGCTATGTGCTCCTCCTCAGCTCCTCTTCTATCTAAGAAATAAACAGGAAACCCAGCAAAGAACACAAGATGAGAAAGAAGAACATATACTGCTTTCCTCAAAGCTTATTCTTCTACAACAAAGAGAATTGCTATGGTTTGGATATGATGAGTGTGTCCCCAGGATGAGGCGGACAAGGTCATCAGGATAGACGACCTGTGGATGAGTAATGGTGACTCTGTAAGAAGAGGAAGAGATGGGCACACATGCCACACCCATACACGTACACTCACACACATGCATGCACACATGTAGTCACACTCCTTGTCTCCTAAGGGCTGTCCCAGGACTGCCAATGAGAGGCCGCCATGCAATGTGGCTTCTCTACCTTGGACTCAGAACTATGAACCACAATAAGCTGCTTCACCGGATCTGAAGTTATGCTGTTGATGGCAGAGAATGGCGTGATTCAGAGAAACAAACTTTCTACATATATCCAGGCAAGATATAGATTCTTTCCACAGAAATGGATATGGACAGGTTTGAATTGCTTGGATAGTAACCGGTATAGACAGTGACTATTGTTACTATGAAGAAAAGTTAGTGTGCATGGCACCAACACTCAGACATCACCCAATGACAGGACAGGAAGGCTGCAGAGATCCCACCCCAATGACTCAGACATCACCTAATGGACAGGAAGACTGAAGAGACCCCACCCCCGTGACTTAGACATCATCCAATGGCAGGGCAGGAAGGCTGCAGAGATCCCACCCCAATGCCAAGGTATAGGAAGTTTGTTTCTTGAGACAGTTTCTCACTCTGTAGCCCAGGCTGGCTATGAACTTGTTTTCCTTTGACTACCAGCACTATACTATACTATACTATACTATACTATACTAACTATACTATACCATACCATACCATACCATACCATACCATACTAACTATACTATACTATACTATACTATACTATACTATACTATACCATACTATACCATACTATACCATACTATACCATACTAACTATACTATACTATACTATACTATACTATACTATACTAACTATACTATACTATACTATACTATACTATACTAACTATACTATACTATACTAACTATACTATACTAACTATACTATACTATACTAACTATACTATACTATACTATACTATACTATACTAACTATACTATACTATACTATACTAACTATACTATACTATACTATACTATACTATACTATACTATACTATACTAACTATACCATACTATACTAACTATTCTATACTATACTATACTATACTATACTAACTATACTATACTATACTAACTATACTATACTATACTATACTAACTATACTATACTATACTAACTATACTATACTATACTAACTATACTATACTATACTATACTAACTATACTATACTATACTAACTATACTATACTATACTAACTATACTATACTATACTAACTATACTATACTATACTAACTATACTATACTAACTATACTATACTAACTATACTATACTATACTATACTATACTATACTATACTAACTATACTATACTAACTACACTATACTATACCATACCATACCATACCATACTATACTATACTATACTAACTATACTATACTATACTATACTAACTATACTATACTATACTAACTATACTATACTATACTATACTATACTAACTATACTATACTAACTATACTATACTATACCATACTATACTATACTAACTATACTATACCATACTATACTATACCATACTATACCATACTATACCATACTATACTATACTAACTATACTATACTATACCATACTATACCATACTATACCATACTATACCATACTATACTATACTATACCATACTATACCATACTATACCATACTATACCATACTATACTATACTATACTATACTATGCCATACTATACCATACTATACCATACTATACTATACTAACTATACTATACTATACTATACTAACTATACCATACTATACCATACTATACCATACTATACCATACCATACTATACCATACTATACTATACTATACCATACTATACCATACTATACCATACTATACCATACTATACCATACTATACCATACTAACTATACTATACTATACTAACTATACCATACTATACTATACTATACTATACCATACTATACCATACTATACTATACTATACTACACTATACCATACTATACCATACCATACTATACTATACTATACTATACCATACTATACCATACTATACTATACTATACTAACTATACTATACTAACTATACTATACTATACTATACTAACTATACCATACTATACTATACCATACCATACCATACCATACCATACCATACTATACTATACCATACTATACCATACTATACCATACTATACTATACTAACTATACTATACTATACTAACTATACTATACTATACTAACTATACCATACCATACCATACCATACCATACCATACCATACCATACTATACTATACTATACTATACTATACTATACTATACTATAGCACTACGACCGGCATTTGCCTCCCCACCCCCACTTTTTTCCCTTAACAACCTGTTCTCTGGACTGGGCTGACGTGTTCCTGCTAAAAATACAAATGACTGTGGTACATTTGTACATTTACTCATTCAACAAATATTTACTGGCTGCTTGGCTCTGCAGCAAAGAGTGCGCAGACCAGAGAAAGAGCAGATTGATAAGGGTACATGATAATGGACTGTCTTAAACTTACTGGAGAAAAGTCATTAATTTGACTCATATGAATTTTACTCAGGGTTTTTGTGTGTGTGTGTGTGTGTGTGAGAGAGAGAGAGAGAGAGACAGAGAGAGAGAGAGATTTGAGACCAGTAAAATTACTTTTAATAAAACCAAATATTAAGTCTATTTTTTTAATTTTTTTATTTACTTATTATGTACATAGTGTTCCACCTGCATGTATGCCTGCAGGCCAGAAGAAAGCACCAGATCTCATTACAGATGGTTGTGAGCCACCATGTGGTTGCTGGGAATTGAACTCAGGACCTCTGGAAGAGCAACCAGTGCTCTTAACCTCTGAACCATCTCTCCGGCCCCAAGTATTAAGTCTAAACATTGCTTTTCTCATCTCTCTTTTATTCTTCCCTAACTCACAGTCACAGGATCCTTTTGTGAGACTATACCTGGGCATGGCAGCACGTACCTGTAACTCCAGCACTTGAGAGGTAGACAGAGAAGGCTCAGGAGTTTGTGGTAATCCTTAGCTACGTAAACAGATGGAGGCCAGTCTGTGCTACACGGGACCTTGTTCCAGAAAACAAAACATAGGCTATAATTTACTATTGTAAATACTAAATTTAATAGGTAATCCCAGATCTGCAGAAGGATTAAGAGTTTGAGGCTAGTCTGGGCAATATAGCAAGTCTGAGCTACATAGTAAGACTCTGTTTAAAAAACAAATGCTGAGTATAAGCAACACTCAATGCAAATTAAAGAGATCATCCAAGTTACTGGCACTGTGCTATCCCAAAGCTCAGGGATAGAGGCTTCCAGCTGTTATCCCATGGCTAGGATGTGAGCAAACCTGGAACGCTCTTACAAAGGGCATCTCACTGACGGGAACAACGGACTCGCAGTACATTACAAAGCTCTCCCAGTCTCAGCATGTCTCCCCTCCTCAATGATCCCTCAAATCAGCACACCAGTTCTGCATCCGTGGGCCTACAGGAAAGGAGACCTGAGTCTTAAGGTTCTAGAACATGTGAGGGAGGAAGGGGTCCTGGGAACCTGCCTCTTCACCACCCACCTCCAATCTGATCAGGGCCCTCCGTTCTCAGTCCTGGAGATTAGCTTCTCTGGTGGAGGCTATCACAATGCAGCAACTTTCCTGTACTCAGTACTTATCCCAGGAGAACGGCCAGGTTCTTCATGCTAATGGATTATGAGTTTCTTTCTCTTCTCTCAAACCTTATTTCTTTCTTTTTCCTTTTTCTTTCTTTCTTTCTTTTTTTTTTTTGTGACAGAATCTCTTTCTGGAGCCCTGGCTGTTCTAGACATCACTCTGTAGACCAGGCTGGCCTGGACCGTACAGAGATCCACCTGCCTCTGCCTCCTGAGTGCTGGGATTAAAGTGGTGTGATGCCACACCCAGTTTTCACCCCAGCTCACACTGTTTTTAGGAAGCAAAACAGCCTGGGGTTTTTTTGGGTTCCTGTTTTTCCTGGCCACTTGTTTATCTTGGAGTTATCTCATGAACTCCAGACAGACACCTCTGTGCACAGTTTCCTGGAAGTGAAGGCCAGCAGTGAGCGCCACACATCCAAATGTAAGTGAATACAAAGTTGGGGAACGTGGAGTCCAGGCAGTCTCTCCTACGGTGATTTCAACATGCAGCTAGTTCCCATGACAGAAGCTCAGAACAACACGTTCCAGGATCTTCTCAGGTGTGTCTCATCTTCAGCGTTTGAAATTTAACTATAGAACCCTTAAACTTAAAAATTAACTTGATAGAATGGGATCTTTTGGCTTTCTGTGACTTGAAAATTTCACCCTCATGAGTATATGAGGAAGGGCCTGTTCCCCATTAAGGATAATCTGGAGAAGGTGTCTTGTTAATATTTGAAGAGAAAAACGTGAGGGGAGAAGCTGGTCCACTTAGCTAGTCTTCCCACCATCGCTAGAGTCCTCTTGGCTGCAAAGGAAAATACACGTCAACAATGACTTTACTCCTTTCATTTTAAACTGCCATCAAAAGGAGGGTGCCATGAAGCAGAAGAAAGTATTCAGTCTTCCGTAGTCTGATTGCTTATTCTCATCAGCCAGTTCCTATCTCTCGCTTTAATTCCTTTTCCATAAATAAAGATCGATTACACACGAACAGTGCTGAATACCTGTTGTACACACTGGTCCAGGTAGAGAAGCGACTGTTGTGCCCTCTTAAAGCTGCCAGTCACAGGACGTCAGCCCAAATCCCCCAGTTGGTGTTTGCACAGATAAGATCATTATAAAACCTGTCAACTCTCTATCTCAGCTAAAGGGAGGGCAGTCTCCTCAGGGTCAGTACAGGACACACCCGGACAACAAATTCTCAGCTCAGAGGTTGATTTGCCACCTAGAAGGTACAAGTGTAGGCGGGGCTGCAAAGACAGGCAGCAAGCTCAGCAAGCAAGCAAACAAGCAGGGAGCAAGTGTTTTTTGTAGGAGTCAGGTTTTTAAGGCGAGAAAAGGGGAGTCTGTGCTAGGGCGAGTTGGTAAATCCTGATTGAACATATTAGCCGAGCAATGAATTTTGATTGTTGGACCATGATGTTCTGTCTCAGGAATGAATCTGTGGCCAAATAAGGGAATAGACCTTGGGGGCTAGCTTTAGGAATGGAATCTGATAGGTTTTAGCAAGAGGGAGAAGGGTAAAAGGCAACAACCTGATCAGCGCCATGTTTCCCATGCTCAGGCCTGCGAGAGACCTTCACTCAGGTTCTGTCTGACATTTATAAAATCTGTTGACTATTTCGTCCTGCCTGGATCCCAGAGACTCCATAAAACCCGATTCCCAATTGAATTTGCTGCCACTAATGGGCATGACTCCCTTGGGTTGCATTTCCTCTGAGCATGCTACAATATAAGGGAAGAAATGGAAAAGAAGGAGACAATACACTTAATTTAGAGAAATTCTTGAACTGTGCTATAAAGAGCAGATTTCATTAGGAGGAAGTTTTCAGAAGGCATTGGATGGAGAAGGAAGTGGGAGCCACAGGGAGGGGCACAGACCAAAGGGACTTTTCACAGCCAAACTATGCACCAAGGAGGAGAGAAACGAAACTTGCAAACAGAAACAGACAATTAAAGCTCCAGCAAAGGAGGGAAGAGAAGAGAAGCAGATGCAGACAGGTGGCGAGTTTGGAAGATGAGAAAACCATGGGTTTAGTCAAAGTCGTCAGTAAGGAGAGGGGTAACTAGCGGCTGATAAAATCAATCGGGGCCATTGGTTTGGGCTGAGTTCCTTCGCTGAGCTCCACGTGGAATTACTCCAGGTGAAGTTCTACACTCCCAAGAAAGGTGACAGCCAAATGGACACACAGGCCAGCTTCAGATGGCCAAGACAAGGCTGATTCCACCCTCGTGAGCGGGGAAGGTGTGAAACAATCAACTTGTTCTTTTCTAGCCCTGCTTGCCTGAGCCTTTCATTCTCTACCAAATTTCTTCGTTCAGCGCTTCAGACCCTCATCTTGTTGTAGCATGAGTGCCACACAACTCTAGCGTCACAAATCAAAGCTAGCTAAGATCTTTAAGTGGACAGTACTTTCGTCTGTAGACATAGCCGACCTAGTCTGGTATGTCGGACCTGGTTTCTAAACATTTCACATTTACTACAAATAGTTAACATTCACAAGGTAGTTCAAAGGTACAGCGCTGTTCTAAACTTAGTCCTCATGTTTAAACCTGGCAACGATCCGATCAGTAATACCCTAACTATTGTTGTGCACAGTTTGCAAGGGTCTCGAAGCTGAGAAGAGATGAGACAAGGATTCTAGCCCTCACAGGCTGGCTATGACCCTAGCCTCTAACCCTGCACAACTGTTTCCTCAGAGTGTCTGACGGATGTCGAAACAGTCAGCACTCAAGTCCTCAGAGTTTCTTTTCTCTTGGTGTGTAGGGGGGAGGGTCACTCCTAGCCCTTGGAGGGAGGTTAGTACCAGGTTCTGCCTGTGAGTCACTGTGATGTGCCCATCTTCCCTGGATCCGCTCATAAGGTCATTTACACTGTCCCCTCTCCAGAAGTCAAGTGCGGAAACTAGCGAAGGGCTCTGGGGCCCTTGAAGATGGGGAAATGCTGACATAAACTAGCTCAGTTCCCTTGCCAAACCCTCGGCTAACCTTCAGTGTTTTCAAGAACCCGCTGATTTATCAAACGGCTGATGTGCAAGAGTTATTTCGGTAGTTATGATTCACCCTCACTCCCTGATCAATACATGGCTGAGGTCAACGAGCCTATCAGGTGGTGTTTATCAGGGCGCTTTCAAAACAAGCTGTCACGAACAAGAGTTGGGACTCCTTGTCACAGTCAAATATAAAGGAGAACCTCAGTGGGGGGCCAGAGAGATGACTCAACAGTTGAAAGCACGTACTTCCAGAGGATCTGCGTTCAGTTCCCAGCACCCAAATCAGGTGCCTCCCAAAGGAATGTTAACTCCAGCTCCAGAGAGCTGGACATCTTCAGCCCCCGCTGGCACCTGCACTCAAGTTCACACACACACACACACACACACACACGCACACGCGTGCGCACACACACACACTTAAAAATAAGTATTTAAAAGGAGACTCTTAGCAAAACAAGAAAGGCTGAGTTTGTCTTCTTCAAGACCAGCAACCTGACTAAGGAGGAAGTGCCACACTGTTGAAGACTACGCAGGCTTTCTGCACAGAGCCGGTGGAAGAATGAATCTACTGTCATCCTGAAACTGGACTGGGGGATCCCCAAGACCAAAGTGGATTTCCTCATATTCTGGTTCTCTGTCCTCAGGCTCCCAGTTGCAGAAATGTCGGTGAGACTAGAGCCCCGGGTTATGACAATGAGGAGCCTTCTGAAGACCAAGACCCAAATATAAACTCACTATGCTCAGGGTCTGTTTAACTAGTAAAGCCCTGGCCCATTGGGCTCCAACTGAACTCTTAAATCACTCCAGCTGCTGAGGGTGATGACCGCTGGGGGAGGGAGGAAGAACAGAGGGTGTGGGCAGAATGGGCACTTGCCAGAGAGAGATACCCTTCTTCCCTCATCTCCCACCATGCACACACACGGTGCACACTGTCATTTGCTTGTGAAGGGCGAGGAAGAGGCTATTTGATGATATTAAATAGGGAACTGAGAAGGGAAAAAGAGATCTAAATGGAGTATGACCATTGTCTACTTCTCTGTTCTCCTGCCATAAAGGTCCTAGAAAGAATGTTCTGGATTTACCTATGCCATGTGACTAAGAAGAAAAAAAATCCCAGGGGTGTAGAGTCTTGGCCCTAACATTTTAGAAGTCTGTAAACTAGACATCTGAACAGAACAGGGCCCAGATGTTCTGTAAATGTGACTTGAAATGATCTTGTCTAAAATAAGGGCAATTTGAAAACTCTGAGTTGAGTTTCCCAGGCTTGGCTTTTGGTCAAGTATTGCAGTTGTTTAGGCTGCCCGGCCTCAAGTTTAATTTAAAAAAAAAAAAAAGTGACATTCTTCCTTGTGAGTTCTGCAAGAAGCAATCAGCCATCTCGTGTCCTGAGTACCGCCCAGTGCAGAGACGTGCTGAGAGTTCTAAAATAGACCGATGTGTATCTCAGAAGGCAGATATGACTTCAGTCTGTTTCATGAGTAGCTGCCAGAGCCATAAAATCACAGAACTGAAGTGCTCCCAGAACCTGTGAGATGCCATTGTCCTATTTCTCATTTGTACGATGAATATGCTGAACGAGAACATCTTTTAGTATCCTCGCAACTGTGGAAGTCCCCAATTATGCATGCACATATAATAAAGCTATATACCCATGGCATAGCTATGTAAAAGAAGTCCATAAAGAATCAAGCTGCACTTTAAAGTAAATAAGTAAGCATTTTTAAAGGTTTATATGACCCATTATTTCTTTCTCTTTCTTTCTTTCTTTCTTTTTTATTTTTCTTTCATTTCTTTTCTTTCTTTTTCTTCCTCCCTCCTTCCCTCCCTCCTCTTTCTTTCTTCCTTTCTTCCTTTCTTTCTTTCTTTCTTTCTTTCTTTCTTTCTTTCTTTCTTTCTTTCTCTTTCTTTCTTAGTTAGCCTCACCAGAATGTGAACTCAAAAGTGGTCTTCAGTTAGGGTTACTATTGTGTGGTGAAACCCTATGGCCAAAAGAAACTTGAGAAGGGCTTTGGCTTACACTTCCATCCACTTTTTTAAGATAAAATCTCAAGCAGATTCCATTGCCTTTTTAGGTCCCCAAATATGTGTCACATGAAAAGCTAGGAATTGTTTGGAACTGAGGCTTTAGTTCGGTGTCAGCGGCCTTACACGGCATGTGTAAGGCCTCGATGTGTAAGGCCTCGGTGTGTAAGGCCTTGGACTTAATTTCTACCAATAAACACAGAGTTCAAAGCAGTTTAGAACCAAAGTACTGAGACCCCAACTTTATACACCCAAAGTCCTAGCTCAGGGTTGCTTTGCTCTTGAAAACATCCAGGGGTAGGGGATGGGGGGCGTGTGGGGGGCTGAATGTCTTTGGCTTCTTTTCTCCTTAATCGGCTTCCTTTATAATTTGTAAATGTTTTTAGCCTTCTCGGGAGCACCCAGAGAGGAATAATGAGGGAGACCGGACACAAAATAGCAGCCTCTTTCTGTGGTGAGGCTTGTTAAAAATCGCCACACTCTACCTCCCACGCTGGGAACAGCCTCTGGATGGCTGCCCTCGTCTCTAAGCAGCCTTCAATTCCAAACTCACACTTCTGTCCGAGCCCTTTCTTTTGGGCAAGATCAATTTCAAAGATGCCACTGGTTCCTACTGACACTTGCTCCTGAGACACTTTACTGGTGAATGATCTCACTTCGAAATCTTTCTCTCGTGACTGGAGTTGGAAAAAGCATCCTCCTAGTGCCTAACAGGGAGAGGTCTTCTTCACGGAACATAAGGGGAGAGGCCTCCGCTGCGGACTGACTTCAGCATCTTCTCCGTTAGTAAGACTTCTATCCTCCCACCTCCCACACAGCTCACAGAGAGCCCCCTCTGTGATAGCTATCTTAGATAATTGGCTGATTTTGTCAAAAATGGATCTTGTCTTTCAACATGTTCTAATAGAGGACTCTAGTAAACCCAATTTGTCATGAGGGGGTGTTTTGACACTTACTCCTTTTTTCTTAAATCAAATTCTAAAAATGCTGAGCCTCTGAGCTTGGAGGAACTTAGATGTCTCAAGAGTCATTTATTTACAGGTGTAGCCAGGATTTCATAAGAAACATCTCTTTGGCTCAGGTTCTATTAAAGGAGCACTGGATTCAGTGGTGTTTGCTCTAATTCAGACATTTATAGGGGAAAAAATAAGTTTTATGTCTAACACTGAGTCTCACCAATTCCAACAAATGAAGGTTATTTTTGTTTTGTTTGGTTTTTGTTTTTGTTTTTGTTTTGTTTTGCTTTGTTTGTTTTTTTTGTTTGTTTTTTTTTGTTTTGTTTTGTTTTTTTCGAGACAGAGTTTCTCTGTGTAACAGTCCAAGTTGTCCTGGAACTAGCTCTTGTAGACCAGGTTGGCCTTGAATTCACAGAGATCCACCTGTCTCTGCCTCCTGAGTGCTGGAACTAAAGGCGTGCGCCGCCACCAGTGCCCAACGTTTTTTTTTTTTTTTCAGAAGAAAATAGAAATAAGATCTAGTAAAATAAAAACAAAAAGAGTATTTTGAGTTGACTCAGGCAATGAATTCCATTTACTCAGCTTTTAGCTTTTCCTTCTGTATGGAGTCTGACAATAAATGGACCTTATTGTCACACTCATTCCACAGTCTGCGTGGTGGCTTAAGGAAGCGTTCTGTAGTACAACTTCCTCTTTGTGGAGACAGAAGAGGAATGGTTTCATCCAGGAAACTCATTCTTTCTGTTAACGATCTATGTGTGATGAGAGTGCGTTAGAGTACCCCGGCTGGGGGCCACAACAGTCGGATATGTACGACGTTGTTATTCACAGTCCCTGCCAGATAGGATCACAGTGCCAGGCATGTAAATACGGTTCCTCCAGGGGACCACTGAGAATTCCACTAACTCACAAATAACGACTTCACCGTGTCCCACAATGACCCCTTTTGACTCGAGACACATAACTAACTTCATTCCTAAAAGCAGCTTGAAGGTCGGCTTGCTCGTTTACTACTCATCCAATTATTAGAGATAAGAAACAAGCGGTACAGCTCAGCAGATTCAGGAACAATCCTGAACCGCTCCATTGTGGAAGAACACTACGCTGCCACCAACATTTCCAGAAATTTAATGAATGATTGGATGCCAGGGGCCAAAAATCAGATATTTAGCTGTATTTTTGTGCACTGGTATGAAGGCGCCAGATCCCCTGGAACACACCGTTCCAGACAGTTGTAAGCTTCCATGTGGGTGCTGCCAATCAAACGTGGGTCCTCTGGAAGAGCAGACAGTGCTCTTAACCGCGGAGCCATCTCTCCAGCCCCCAATTTATAGCAAATCTAAACAGGAAATCCATCACCCCGAGGTCACTGTTACTCAGTCAATGGTTAGTCTCTGCAGTGTCTAAGCACCAGTTCCCAGACCAGCGGTTCTCAACCTGTGGGTCCCGACCCCCACGGGGGTTGCAAATCAGATATCCTGCATATTTGATAACTTACATAGACTGACAATCTCATTTTGACACTGCGCTAAAAGGAAAACCGTGAAACTGAGTTTATTTAAATGTTGTTTAAGTTAGAGAAATAAGAGCCGCTTAGACATTTCCCCCTCTCCTTGGGAAATAGCGTGACCCACAGCGCATGCTCAGTGACGACGGCCCTAGCAATAAAACAAGCATGGGAACAAACATTTTCAGGACAGGCAGGCCACGTCACTGCAGCACTAGATTCAGAGTCAATTCTCCAGTAACCCTTGTAGCCGCACCGTGTAAGATCCCGGAAACGGTACAGCCTGTCACCCTGGTCCTGCCCTCGAGGGACGTACATGTTTCTGTGACCACCCTCTATCATGGTAAGACCTTCTCTGGGCATTCTGTTGGCTCCGGGAGTAGCTAAAACCAAGAGAAGCTTTAAGAAGGAGCCTGTGTTTAGCCTGGGGTCTCAGATGAAGTGTGAATTAACCCAGACGTGTAGATGAGAACAGCTGACAGACCACACACAGGAAAGCCGGGAAATGTGACAAGGTACAGATACTTCAAACAGTTCAATAAGATTGACAGAAAGAGGACGGGGTGGGCGCTGGTAGACAAAGGACACGCGGAAATCCCTGAAGATGGTTTTGTGAGATGCGGTCATGAGGATCGCCCTCCATCAAAGGGTTTGTGAAAATGAGGAGCTAAGTGACAGATACAGTATTTAAAATACTGGTTACGGTACGAAGAACAGAAAGGAAATGGGGTCAGCAAGATTAGGAGGTTGTCACTAGGTGGGAAAAATGATAACCAGAAGGAGATGGACAAGAGCTAATGTAGTCGCCGGACATAAGGAATATGGCACCGGACGGTGGCAAGGATAGCGCTGGGGTTCTGGTTTCAGCCACTGGAAACTCTGGGACCATTCACTTAGCAAGGGTGGCAGATGGAGAACAGACAAATGCATGGAAGCCAGAAATTCTGTGCAGGAAATGCACATTCGGAAATGCTGGTCGAAGGCCTTCTACGTGGAGATAAGCAGACTACCGAACTTCGATTTTATTCTTGTTTTACTGTTTTGTCCTATTGTTGTTGCCGTTGTGGCTTTACATAGGGTCTCACGGCGGAGCCCAATGCCTCAGCCTTTTAAGCACTGGGATCGCAGGCATACGCCACCAAAGTCAGCCGGACTATTGAACTCTAGAGGAATCCATAGAGGGTTCTATAAAATTGTGGTGAAAAGACAGATGCCACAAAGCCAAATCATCATGGTCAACAGTATTATACGCTACTTAAAGCACAAGCTAGGTGACACTGGTGTGAAGGAGCCTTAATATAGCAAGGGGGTTGTCAGTGCTGGGAAGGTGGTCCAGTGGGAAGGACTGTTACCATTATAAAGAGGTATTGGGGGACCCGTCCCAAGAGGGGCGGCAGTGGGTCACCTGAGGCCTCAACAGGAGACAGGTAGGTATGCCAGGCAGAGGGAGATTGGATATAGAGTTTATTTAGGGAAAAGGGAAGGGGAGGGGGAAAGGGGAGAAGGGAGGAGAAGAGAGAGAGAGCTACTTGCCTTGGCAGAATCAGAAGGTTGGGAGTGGGCGGGGCTTGCCTCTTAAAGGGACAGGGTACCCAGGTGACAGGCCAGGCCAGGCCAGCAGATTCCAGCATTCCCATCTTTTTCTTATAATAAAAAGTCCGGGAGTTAGGCATAGCAGATTGAAGGAATCGGGACAGCGGATTCTCAAAACTGTTTCTTGCTTATTTGTGGGTGTCAAAGTTTTTCTTGTGGGGGGCCTGAGATAGCTGGGTGCTGGTCACATCCTGGGGTAGCTGGTCACTTTACTCCTCTCCAGGATTTGTGTCTCTTGGACCTGGCAGAG
This sequence comes from Chionomys nivalis, assembly GCF_950005125.1. NCBI lineage: Eukaryota > Metazoa > Chordata > Mammalia > Rodentia > Cricetidae > Chionomys > Chionomys nivalis. The sequence goes on along the minus strand of NC_080100.1, from coordinate 34,274,516 downwards.
CAGAGGACAAAGTTAAGCTTAGGTAGAAAAAAAGTTTTCAGGATCAGGGAATTCACCTGTTTAAGGTAAATCTTTCAATTTGGCTCCCTGGAACGCATAAGAATTTTTTGAGTTTGTGAAAACATAAGCTTTGGACACATACATTGTATAAACAGCAGCATATTTACGTCAGAATGACTGTGACAGATGTTTTTGCACAATGAAAAGTACAGAAATTTAATGACGTGCATTTGTTCTCACGCCTTTATAACTTGCAGGCACACACCTTAATAACTTGTATTTGTCTATCTTAAAACACCTTTTATTTAGAGCATGTTAAGAAGTTGTACTGAAGTTTATTTGGTGAGGTTGTCCTTTTCAACTGACAAAACCTCTCAGCTGTCAAACTGCATCAGAGATCTTTGAGAAGGATAAAATTTTACTTGAGGAGTTATTGATTAAAAAATGATAGAGAACTTATACCCGGTTGTCTACCTAGAGCCTCTCCTCGGGGTCCTCCGTGGTCGTTGAGGGTTGTATTTGCCTTTTACTGTTTAGCACCGGGCCTGCAGGTTTTAGAAGAGCCTGTGGATTATAAAGATCTGCAGGAAGACAAGCCTACCTCGGCCTGAGCAGCTAGGTAAGCTGATGCCATTTGATTCTTTGTCCACGTCTAAAGATCTTCAGTTTAGATGAAAGGCAGTTTGTCCAGTGGTCAGCGCTTTTACTTGATGGAGTAAATTGTGGATGGACATTGTTTTGTGCCCACCTGTCTTCTGTCTTCTTTGGAGGAAATAGAGTGCTGCACTAGGAGCCAACCTGTCTCTCTGTTATGAAAAGTCTTTTAATAATTAAACATTTAAATGCCATATTTCCCAGATCTCTGAGTACATGAGGGCTGTTTATTGGTATATATAAGTTATAACCACAGTACAGAATCTACCTGGAGAACTGGCTCCAAGCTTGACAGTACTGGCTCTCAAATTAACAGGTGAAATTTATACTTGTGAAAGACAAAGAAAAAAAGCTGTTTGCAATAGAAGCTTAAGGGCAGGACTGACAATAGTGGAGAACAGCTTAATATATTTTAAAACAGGGTCGAATCACATATACAGTATTTTTGTAAGAGATTTAAGAATAAATACCACTTGGTCCTAAATGGGCTGTCTCTATCAAATCCCTCCCCTCAGGGCTCAGGGAACCCTGTGGAAGAGGAGGCAGATAGCATGAAAGAGCCAGAGAGAGAGAGCAGATGGAGGAGGACACAAAGAAACAAGGCCTTCTAAACACAGCAGGGATAAACAAACACATGAACCCACAGAAACCATGGCAGCATGCACAGGTCCCACACAGCTCTGTACCAAATGGGGTCCCAGGGCCGAGAGGAGAAGAGGTCACAAGCCCCAACCTCAACCCAGAAGCTACCTCCAGCTGATAACCATTCACAAATGAAAAACGAGTTTTCCCCAGTGTAGATCCAAACCTCTCACGAGGGATACAAACCACGCTGAAGAGCAGGTCCCATGCCCAGCAGTAGAAGGGCAACACAAAGTGTGTTATCTTTTTAGTTCCTCATGTCATAATATTTTAACCTTATAGGTCCTTGCATATACTATGGCTTCTGGCTTTGTTTTTTGGGGATTCCTGTGAGTGTAAACACATGTGTCCTTGTGTCTATATGTGTTTCCTGTGCTTTTTCTTTGGATCGTTTGCTTCTGTCTATTTGTTTTGCCCTTCCTGGTTTGTCTGGTTTTGTTTTTATCTTGTTTTATTTTACTGTACTTCATTATTATTCTCTATATGTCTGTTTTCTAGCCAGAGACAGAAAAGGTGTGAATTTAAATGGGAGGGGGGGGATCTCAGAGAAGTTGGGAAAGATGAAACGGTGATCAGAACATATTGTATGAAAAAAATCTATCTTCCATAAGAAAAAATATTTAAAAAGCATTAAAAAGAATTTTTTGGTAATATTTAGCAGGACTAGTGCTGGAGGAATGTTGGCATAGAAGTCAGAGTTCCAGAAGAAAGTGAGTGTAAGGAATTTCAGAGTGAGGAAGCACTGACAGATGGTACGGTCACTTGCCTCAATAAACTTGATGTAACCAAAACTGATCAAATAAGCCAGTGAGGCGAGACGATGCAGAAGCAAGGGAGAGGTGTGTGTGTGTGTGTGTGTGTGTGTGTGTGTGTGTGTGTACGCATGCAGGAGAGAGAAGGGATCTGTAACAGGGCTGTCTATGGGACCATAAGAAAAACCTTGAAACTGGCAATGAGCAGAAATCACTTCACTTGTGGCGGAGTGGAAGGGGAAAACGAGGATTGCTTCTGCAGGTAAGTCTGTGGCGAGAATCAGAGGAAGTTCCTGTCTAGTGGTTTTATTTTCTCATCAAGTAGAAGACAATTCCGCAAACAGAAAACTGTTTTTTTTTCCCTTAAGTATGTGTAACATTATGATCATGAATTTTTTCTGATTGTGGTTTCCTCTATGAGTAAAACAAAAATGTATCATTAAATAATTCCTTGTCTAAGGAGATCCTTTTTTTCCTTTTTCTTTTGGCTTTTCAAGACAGAGCTTCTGGCTATTCTAGAACTCGCTTTGTAGACCAAGCTGGCCTTGAACTCACCAAGTCCTGCCTGCCTCTGCCCCCAGAGTGCCAGGATTCGGCGTGCCCCACAACGCCCGGCTAACAAGGAGATTTTATGTCCAGTCACTACCTATTGGTCCCTAGCTTAAGTCAAGATTCAGTGAGCAGCAAAGTACTGAAGAATTCGGGATGGCTGTGTAGACTACAGGAGTAATGCTATGGGCTCAAGGAGCCTTTATTCACTGGCTTTATACAGAATAGGGATATCCAACCCCATTAAAGAGCTGAAAGATTACAGGTACCTCTACGTGCACCGGTGACCTACACCCCACCCAAGAGTGTACCATCAGAAGCGCCCTCAGTTCTAAGTAGCTAGCATGAAACAAGTTCTGGCTTTTCTAGCCAGACTCAGTTCCATTCCGGCCACAAACAACATGGCAGCCAACTTACTTGCCAGAGTGATCAAGACTCCCCCCAAATCTGGAGAAGGAAGCAGGGAAGCTTCTCCTCCCTAGTTTCTGTTTTCACTCTGGGGGTCCAGTTTAGTTGTATCACAAGGGAGGGCCCATGAGAAGTCTCCTGATTGGTCAGCAGCAGCCCTCCCTCCCCCATAAACACACCCACACTCACACTCACATTCCCTTCCTGTGCTCTCAAAAAGAAAGACTCAGACCCCTGCTTCAGCAAAACTTCCGAAGGAAACTATTTCGTAAACTTCCATGGTGACCTTTTCAAAACTAAGTTACAATTCTGAATTTGTTGGGCAGTGAAACGAAAGTGGGAGAGAAAGAGATGGGAAACATCCCAGCAGAAATGATAAACGGTGGACAGAGAAAGAGCCAGAACATGGAAGGTTGTACTTGACCGATCAATAGGGAATTCAGTTAAAGTTATAATCCATCCACACCCTCCCCCATTCTTTATCGTCTAGCAAGCATTTTACCATACTCCAGAAGAATAAAATATGACCCACTCCTCCACTAGAAATGTAGCTATCACAGAGATTTTTCTTGTAAAGAAGTAAATAGCAAGCAAAAGCTACAAGCAGCGAGCCAAAATCAACAGATACTCAATTCCAGCTGGAAAAAAAACTATCTTTTTAGGGTTTCCAGCCACACCCCTCACTGGCATTGGCCTACTTCTCTTTATGCCTAAAATTTTCACGTTTCCTGACATGACCTTAAGCCGGGGTCTCAGCTGTCTAGAAGCACCCCACTCCCCCTGCTTGCCTTGCCCAGCCTGTGACGCTGCCACGGCCTATGGAATAAAAAGTGAACCCTGCTTTTCTTCCTGGCCAGTTGGCTTGGGCATCTCAGCCAACACAATTCCCTGTTGACACTGTGGCAGACTGTGGCCCAAATCACTCACTTCCCAGTAAAAGCAATGGAAAATTCTTTTATATGGTCCCAACCGTCACTACTCTGGCATAAGCAACCACAAGTGTGATTGGTCTGCCTGGAGACAGGGCCAGGGCCAGAGGGAGTTGGGGCTACTGGACCTTATGTCACTTGGAAAACAGGTTGTTTTTCTGGGGTGAATTTAGGTTTATTGAGTTTATAAAAAGCAACTTCCTTTTGGGGGGAAAAAAAATGGTTGGCTACTGTTTATAATAAAGCCTCACAACCCTAAGGAGGTTTCCTACCTGGTCAAGCATGTGTTAAGGACTCTGGGATTTTATCTGGCTGAGGCCGTCAGCTGTAGGGGACACTGTGTGGGTCCTTCTACATTAGAATCTCACTTGGGATCACTGTACAACCAGAAAAGAGGAACCCAGGCAAATGATGGTGGAAGACGGGCTAGCAAGCCATTTGTTTTCAGTCCGTGACCCTGGGAATTTGCACTCCACGGGGAGACAAATAGGAACATAAAAGTAGAAGTCTCCTGAGAGCAGAGGAGATTTCCACTGTGATCCTTTCTTAGGTCAGCTCCAGCTTAGCACCATGAGGGCAGGAAGCTGTGAAACACACTTGACCTGGCTTCTTTAGCAAACCCATCACATGGGGGAAACAAGGTTGGAGGTACAACAGCCAAATACAGTGTGTGGTCCCTGTGGTGGTTCTGGTTTGAATAAACCAGTTACAAAAGACCTTCTGAGAACAAGCGATGCTATTTGGGGGTAGTTTATTTTGTTTAGTGTGATCATGATATAAGTTTATGAGAAAACGTTTTTATTTTTAGAGATGGGCATATGAGTATTTAGGGTTGAAATATCATTGCTTCTGGAGTTTACTTTGAAATATCTGGGTTAAAAAGAACAAGGTAAATAGTGTAACAAATTAGTAATTGGCCTAGATGTTTGAAATACCTGAGTATTAATATACTCTATGCTTTTTGTTTATTGAAAATACATAGTTGGGGAAGTTCAAAAAAATAAAAGAAGCAAAAAGTGAAAGACAGTTTAAAAAAAATTAGAAAGCATCTGCAGGTCAATTATTCCCTACCATCCCTTGTACAACTAAGGGCCAGGTGCAGAATCAAGAACACACAGGCAACAAAATCCAAGTCATTCTTCAGGAGGCAGCAGCTGGAAAGCACACAGTATTCTGAGCAGTAAACCATGGGCCAGGCTGCATGGAAGCAGGGAGGAGGTGGAGAGAAATAGAATGGAGACAGAGAGCCAGGGAGAGCTTTTTTTTGGCGGGGGGCGGGGGGGGGGGCGGGGGGGAGAAAGACCTGAGCTGAGGCTTGCCCACTGAGAAGGCCTGTTGGGTAGAGAAGCCCTTCTCTTCCAGCCAGGGGGTACTCTCAAAACCCAAGCAGCGACTGAGGAAACAGGTGGAAACAGAGAAGGAGCATCTTCAGACACCAGGGCCTTTAAAAAATCCTTTGTAGCAACTTTAGTCACAATATGCTCCTGAAGAGACATGAAATCTAACAATGGAAGAGAATACATCTGATGATCACTGGTCAAACACGCTGTTTCTCAGCGTGGTGGTTTGAATAAAAATGGTCCCCATTGGCTCAAGTATTCGAATATTTAGTACAAAGGAGTGTATATGTTTAAAAGGATTATAAGGATTAGTAGTTGTGCCCTTGTCGAAATAGGTGCAGCCTAGTTAGGAGAATTTCTTTCCAAGCCCCTCTGCGGTTTTATGTGGATTTAGTCAACCACGTTAGAGCACCAATTTGTTGTAGAAGGCCACTTGTTTGTTTTCCGGCTGCCCAGACTCCTGAAATAAACACACAGAAACTGTATTATTTAAATCACCACTTGGCCTATTAGCTCTAACTTCTTATTGGCTAGCTTTTACATCTTAATTTAATCCATTCCCAGTGTTTTCTAGTTTGCTACTAGGCTCATGGCCTATGGACAAGGTTCTGTCGTGTCTGTCTCTGGCAGCGGCTCCATGGCTTCTCCCTGACTCTGCTTCCTTTCTCCCAGCATTCAGTTTAGTTTTCCCCACCCAGCTCTGTTCTGCCTTGCTCAGCCACAGGCTCAAAGCATACAGAGGGGAATCCCACATTATACTTCCCCTTGGAACTAAGAGGAACACACTCATTCAGTGTTCCACTCTGTGACAATCTGTCTCTTCGTCCACAGACTCTGTACAAATCAATGACCAAAATTGGTGAACTTCACTTCCAAATTCTCACAAATTGCTAACAAGACAAGTGACCTCAAATATTTTGTAACTAAACTTGCTCTGCTACACTGCCAAAGTCCCTTATCTCTAAGGCTCCACTTCCCCCACTCCTAAAAGTCTTTTTATCTCTGATTTCTTTACTCTCTGCTCTCACAAAAAAAAAAATAATATCTTAAGATTATGCTGTAACTTTTATCTCAAGATTTGGAAATTGTATATATATGGGAATAGTTTAAAATCTATGTAATCTATAATAAAATTTGACTTTAAACTTCTAAAAAAGGCTTATAATTAAAATTCTATACACAGATATATGTTTGTACGTGATTCAACTCTTCTTTAAGATATATATATATATATGATGTGTATATATGTGTGTGTAAGATATATGTGTGTGTTTGTGTGTCTGTATAAGTGTAATTTGGATTTAATTCTACATGTGTGTAAAGGTAACCTGGATTTAACTCCGTGTATGTGCATGTAACTTTGATTCAACTATTGTTTAGGAAAACATGTTTTAAATAGCAACTCTGTGACTCCCCTCCATCTTGGCTGAGGACCTCATCAGGATACAGGCAGCTGCGTGGCTGGCAACCATCTTTACTAAGGTTAGAGAGTGCATATCATGTGACATTTCTTAGTTCTAATGAGCTCTCTGTTGTATCTCCGTTTAGACTAAGCCTCAAATACTTTGGATCGGTATGGACTTTTTGTATGATGACATAAATGTAGGATTACATTTGTTACAACATACTGTAAATGTTACTCAACTCTGGTTTAGAATATATTCTATATGGTGATAAAATTTTAAGGTTATAAAATTCTATTTAGATTAACAAAAGCCTTTTTAGAGATTTATACCTGAGTATTTATGTCTTTGCCAAGTGTTCAGCACCAAGCTTCTGCAGAATTTAAAGTGGCAACAAATATTTGATAAAGTTTAGAGATTCCTAAGGTCTGCTCAGGTTCACAGTAATTTTGTCTAGCTTCATCTTTGCTCATAAGGTTTAGTTATTTGGATAAATTAAGCCTTACAAAAATTACAATATTCTATAATGAAATGTCTGGACCCCTGAGTGTTGTGGGAATTTATTCAGCCAGTAGCCTTTTGGTTACCTTTTGGCCCCTTAAGGCATGATCTGAGTTATTGTGCATTGATTGATAAGCACAGACCGGGAGTGTGCTTGCTCTCTTGGGTGGTGGTTGGTGTTCTGTTCACAGCTTCCAGTGCCACAGAGCAGAGGACTCTGGCTCTCTACCCTTATTGTGAGTTTTTCCCCCGAATAAATATTTGCTATCTTTTATTCCGGGATCTCGTGGACTTCCTTAATTGTGTTTGCACCTGAGAGGGACCTTTTCCCTGGGCTTGGGCATTTGGGTGGAGATCCCCATGGACTGTCAAGGGCAATGCTGGCCTCTGATCTCCCTCAGTCTCACAGGCCCCTTTTCTCCTGTTCCCATCTGACCCAGGGGATCTTTCCCCTGTTGCTTTTCCTTGCCTTCTCAGGAGACAGCCTCAGCAGTTTGGAATAAACTTGTTCTGTTTTCACCCATGGAATGGCTATTTTGATTTTTTTTTTTACTGAGACTATTATCTACGATTTAAAAGTTTTATTTTGATATTAGAAGTGCTTCGATTCAAAAATCATTATTTTCAGGGCTAAACCTAACAAAGATGAAACATAAAGTCTCCTAGTCTTATAAAAGCTACTAATTTATTGTAAACTATTGTGGACAATTAAGAAATGCAAGTTAATGGTCAGTCACCTTTAACAGGAATAGAACATAAAGTCCTAGCCTTATGAAAACTGCTAGCTTATTGGAGACTGTTAAGGAACACAAGTTAAAAGTCGGTCATCTTATAAGTGATCAAAGTCTTTAATCGCAGTCATGCTAAGTACTAATATAATTAATTACAGGAATTAATTATATTATTACTAGTTATGTATTAATTACTTAGTCCCCATATATATAGTTTTCAAAGTTAAGCTTAAAACAAATAACTAAAAACAAGCAAAGTTTGTATATTCAGGATATGCCTAATAGATAGATAGTCCTCAAATGCTTCAGAGATCTACAGAATATGGCATTTAAAGTATTTAATAAAAAAGCTTTATTGTGAATGACATGCCAGCCCTTGGCAGCACCTTTATCTCCTCCAAAGATGATGGGCACAGAAGAACTCCATCCGGAGCTTGCTTTATATATGGCAACACCAGCCACTGGACAAAAAAGCCACTGCTTTTCACCTCAACTGCTGCCAAGACCCTGTCCTGACTGAGGACAAGGAGAACACAAGGGAGCTGATTGTCCCACTTTGCTGAGGTAAGCATCCTGACAGTTCCCCTCAAAAATCTGCATCCTGGACAGCTTGAAAATGTCCACCCCCCAAGGGGTCCAACCTCACAGAGCGCTTCAGCTAGGCCTGCACTTTCCTAACGCCCATGGCTCCACAGAGCCCGGACGGCAAGTGAAACAGCCAGCTATCCCAGGACTTGGTCAGCAGCCCAGCTTTCTCAGGTTCCCCCAAAATGCTTACACCCCAGACAACAAGAAGTCGTCTAAAGAACACAGCGTCCCCATTCCCACCTCACCTGCTACCCTTCATATTTTCTCACCTTTTTATAATAAACAAAAAGGAGGAATGTTAGCTTCTGTCGTGGAAGCATCCTGCCTCTGCCGTCAAAGCAATTATATCATCCCCTGTGGCCAGGAGCCTTTCTACCACCAGCTGTGTGCCAAGGGCATCCCTTAAAAATGCCTGCCGGGCACAGCTCGCTCTCTTGTCTGTAGTGATATTTCATTTGTATTTTAATAAATAAAGCTCGTGTGAAGATCAGAACACAAAACAGCCATACTAGTCAGCCATACAGGCTAGGCAGTGGCGGCACGCACCTTTAATCCCAGCAGCCACACTAGTTAGTTATAGAGGCCGGGCGGTGGTGGTGCTCTCTTTTAATTCCAGCACTAGAGAGGACTGACTATAAGGAAGGATGAGGCAGGAACTTGCTCTTTTCAGTCTGAAGATTTCATAAAGGTAAGAACTCTCCAGTGGCTGGCTGTTTTGCTTTTCTGATCTTCAGGTTGAACCCCAATATCTGTCTCTGGGTTTTTATTATTCGTGTTACACTTGCCTCCTCTTTCCTCTCTTGCCTCTTGCTCCTCTCTTCCACTTGCAGAGCAATTGCACGGGTCTTAAAACTGAGCATACACTCTAAGAGGAAGCCATAGTAACTCTCTTTTTTTTTTCCTAGTTTCTGACCCTAATCCTACATCCTCAGCTAAGGATCATTTAAAGTCGCTGGTATGTATATCTAGAGGAGGCTGTGTTGCATTTGTGAAAGAAAGACAGGGTCAGAAACAAAACACATCGTAAGTAGCAGAGTCACACACAGAGAGGACAGGGAACGGGAACAAATCAGGTAAACAGGTCCCCAGCATGACTGACAGGCTGTATACAGCACTCCTCCTGCCTCAGCCTCCCCAGGCTGGGATTACACAACTCACCAGCAGATAGATTCTCCTTGGTTTGGGAAACTATTAAGGCAGCCAATAGTAAATGGTATAGCTCACTCCTGTAAGCTCAGTCCTGGGGAAGCTGAGGCAGGAGGAGTGCTGTGAATTTGGAGGCTAGACTGGGATGCAGCATTGCGTTCCAGGTTAGGCTGTGCTACAGAGTGAGGCCCTGTCTCAGAGCAAACAAACGTGTGCTGATGCCAACCCTGCAGAAGTGAAACCACTGTGAGCCCACGGGTCTTGTGGTGTGTGTAGGCCAACCTCCAACACAGGCCAGCAGGACTAAGACTTAACAGTCCTGTGACTTGGAAGGTCTCACAGTCTCACTTCCGTTAGATGTGGGTAATAATAGCTCAGATTTCCAAATGCTGTTACTAGGATTTAGTAAGATAACGTATGCAAGTCATGAGCGCCTGATGCACAGTAAGTTCTTAATGAGAACTTTTAATAATAATGACCAGCAGGGCTATAAGGGATCATAGGAATTTAGATGCATAGAAGAAGAAAAACGATTGCAAGTGGGACAGAAGCGCTCTGTCACTCAGTTCCTCGTCCACTCAGTTATGACCTCATAGGATTACCATAATATGAGGTGTTGGAAGGAAGGAGCCGCTTGTTGGTTCCCGGCCGCTTAGCCCAGAAATAATCACATAGAAACTATATTAATTAAATCACTGCTTGGCCCATTAGTTCTAGCTTCTTATTGGCTAACTCTTACATATCAATTTAACCCATTTCTATTAATCTGTGTATTACCACGTGGCTATGGCTTACCAGCTGAAGTTCCCAGCGTCTATCTCTGGTGGGGGCTACCTGGCTTCTCTCTGACTCTGCCTCCTTTTTCCCAGCATTCCATTTAGTTTTCCCTGCCTACCTAAGTTTTGCCCTATCAATAGGCCAAGGCAGTTTCTTTATTCATCAATGATAATCACAGCATACAGAGGGAAATCCCACATCAATGAGGTAAATGAAATCTCACTAAACACACAAATTTACTTTGTATGTATCTCACGCTGTGCCTTTGGCTTGTTCTCAGTGTTTTACTGTTTTGAGATTATAAACACAACCTCAAAGACATATGTGAGATCTGCCAAAGCCTAGTCTGTAGCAAATGGAAGTAGGAACAGTTGTTAAGTTACTGTGGTACAAGCTCACATTCTTTCTCACCTTGCTAGACGGGCTATAGAGCAAGTTCAAAAAACAGACTGAAATGTACCAATGCCCTATTATTAAAAATAAAATCTACAAATCAAAAGCCAAAGTCATGTGTCATCATCTTAAAAAACCAAACTGGAGGCTTGTAAGATAGCTCAGTGGGCAAAAGGGTTCTGCCTCCAAGTCTGATGACCCAAGTTCAAATCCTGGGGTCCACATGGTCCTCTAGCAAGTTTTCCTCTGAACCCCACATGTGCATTGTGATAACCTTCCCTCCACAAAATAAATGAACAAGCAATAAATTTCTTTGGTTTTTCTAAAGTGTACTTTCAAGCACTTAATTTCCAGCAGCATGAATTTACATATGAATGATTGACTGACTCTATGTTTTTTCTCCTTTTGGGCATTGAAAGCAATCTCAGAGAGATTATTTATTTCTACAGCTATAGAACTGTAAAAGACTATTCCTCAAACTAATATATTTATATTTGCTATTAAAACTAATGTATAATTTGTTTTTTAATCAAACTCAGACCTCTTTGAGGCTATTTTAAATAGCTGTATGCCTAAAGAGAATCTCGGTGATTGATTGGTTCACACTCAGAAACTGTCAATAAGAAAGCTTCATCTTGAGGTCTTCAGGCCCACAATTTATGGTTGTTGGAGAGCTAGCTCAGCGGTCAAGAGCACAGTACACATTGCTCTTGCAGAGGAACAGCGTTCAGTTCCCAGCACCCATGATGGATGGCTCACAACCTCCTATGAATCCATCTCCAGGAGCTCTGACACCCTCTTCTGGCCTCTTCGGGCACTGCACTCATGTGCCCATACCCATACTCACACACATACACAGATACACATGATTTTAAAATGTACCAGAAGAATGTGCAACTCAGAACTCTGTGCCCCCAAAGAAAGCAGGTAAGATGGGAGCCCGCTGGGGGCAAGCGCAGCTGATTTCCGACCAAAGGAATGGGTTTTTCTGTAAGAAACTTCTATTACGACATTGATTGAGAACAGGGACTAGGGATTGGTGGAAGATAAATAGAAATAGAGGAAACAGAGTAGAAATGGTCATTAAAAAAAAAAAATCCAGTAACTTCCAGTATACATCACTACATACTATGGCAGTGACCAGAGCGCATGTTCTAGGAAGCAACCGTAGACTTGTGTGTGTTCTAGTCCCTTCAATGGGCTCCCAACTCTGTTATGAAAAATTCTGTCAAGATCGTGCTCGTCACAATTTCCCTTTTATTTTGACACAGTGTGATTCTTCTCCCTATATAGGACCTTAGGGGTCTTCTTCTCCTCCTCCCCACGCCTGTTTTTGTTTGTTTGTTTGTTTGTTTTTGTTTTTTTTATCGGCAGTGCTGTGTCCCCACACAAGCAAGGCTGACAATTATGGAACACTCCCGAGGTTCTCCAGAGACCATGATCAGAGGTTAAACAATCTGCCCTAAAGAGCCCAGGTTTGCTTTTCCAGTCTTGAGGCAGGGCCCAGTTTCCCACATTCACACCATGTTAGGCTCTTCCTCTGCACACTCCAGCTCCTAGGGCCCTTGGAGGGCGTCACAGCGCCGCTGTGCAGAGCAGGGTTCCTAGGAGGCACCGCGGCTTGCATGCGGAATCTTTCTGTGCTACGCTGATTTTTTTTTAAATCTGATCACTCTACAGTCAGTGTTTAAAAAGCAGCAAAAAAAAAAAAAAAAAAAAAAAAAAGATGGGGCGGGGCTTGTCTTTCTAGAGATAAACTTAGCCTTGCTCCTTCCTTTCACTTCAGGAAGCCTATTGTTTGACAAATACGCTAACGCTGCTTAAATTCCAGACTGAAATTACAAGAAACTAGGAGGAAACACAAGGCCTGGAGGATTGAGATTTCACTTTTAAATGGGTTTATCCTATCCTTTTCCTGCCCTCCCCAGCACATCCCCCACCCCCACAAGATTTTACTCTTCAGAGATAGTCTCCATCTGGCTCTTTCTCCTTTCAAAAAGTTACAATTTATCATTGCTTGTCAACACAATAGTGAGCATTGCCATTCGTGGGAATAATAAAATTAGCTCTATCTGGATAGAGAAGACGGCAGAGTAACCGCGCCCGGGATGGCAGACCTCCTCAAAGAACAGGGACATCCTCACATTCCTCTTGTTTGGCCCCCAAACACTTTTCTGGAAAACCTCTTGTATGACAGCCAAGGACACCCATATCTGGATCCCTGCGGGCTGAGAAAGGGCACATCATCACTTCACAATTAAGGAGGAAGCCCCGTGCTATTATTTCACCCAGAAAAGACATGAGGTCATTTCCAAAGAAATGAAGGCCTTGATTTATTTGGGATCTTGTCAATATCAACTTAATACTTACATTATCAGAGAGAGAAAACTTGGCCTTTTAGGAAAAGTTGGGCCGAGTGGCGGGAACCTGAGAAGATGTGTTGACACAGAGTGGATTGACGGAACCTATGCTCACAGTGACCCCTGTGAGTGCTGGGGTTAGCGGTTGGTGGGAAATGGAGGCAGGACACAATCAGGAATTGATTGCATGTAAGCATTTCTGGTAACTGGATTGCCACGGCTGGGGAGCATATCTAGGGCTGGAACGTATTAGGCAAACCTGTCATTTCCGCCACACTTCCAGGCCTGCTGATGGAATTTGTTGGTTCTGTTTCTCTTTCTGTAAACGTATTTTCAGACTAAATCTTGTATGCATGGATTTTTACATTCTTTCTCTTAGAGGGTGCTCAAAATTGCATCAGCTTCAGGAGTCACACACAATGTGGCCCTGTCACTGTTTAAGAACGAATAATTATTGAATTCTAATTTACTGTGTAGTCTCTTAGTGATCATATTCTTGATTGGAGGCATCTTTTTCATTTAAAAATAACAGTTTTATAACCTTTCCTTTACTTGTACAACATTTTTCTGAAACAAAACTCAGAAAAATCATTAATGTGTATATGCGCCTGCGTGTGCACGTGTGTGCTTGCGTGTGCGTGCGTGTGTATGTGTGTGTGTGTGTTAAGGTATTGGGATTAAGACTCTCCCTCTTGTAGAATAGAATGAAAGATTGCAATGTCTTCACAGAAACCACTTCTACCACCACCCAAGCTCCTCGGAGCAATGCTGCCAGCGACGGCTTGTCACGGTGCTCCTCAGAGGAAATAACGGGCACATTGTTCAACATTTCCATGCTGTCTCTTTCTGAAAGATCCTCCAATTATTTTTCTGACCTTAGTTCCAGGAACGGTTGTGCTTCTCAGGCCGCTGCTCTTCTTTATCTTATCGACTGTGTACAGAAGCTGCCACAGTTCAAATTTGGGGCTGGTTGTGGGTAAACCCAAGGACAGATCTGCAGCCAAGCCACGCCTAGCAGTTATGGTAAAGTCACATTCCAGGCTCCATTTTTTTTCCCTTTCTTATTTCTATTTATTGCTTGTGATGTGTTGTGGCATTTTATGTATCTTTTCTTGAGAGGGAATTGGGAACATGAATTAATAAAATATTTTTTTCCTTTTGATTTATAGAGATAGCGTCTCTCTACGTAGCCCTGGCTAACTTTAAACTGTGTCACTCAAACTATCCTCAAACTCAGAGTGATCCCCCTGCCTCTCATTCCTGAATGCTGGGATCACAGACACATATGGCCATGCCTGGTTGAACACTAAGATATTGTTTCAAAATAACTCTGGTCACATATTTAGCATAGACACCTAGAATTAACATAGACATATAGCTATGCACAGAAGACAAAGAAACTATTTACATGCTATACCAAAATAAAAAATATTTTGAATGAAGGTATGTGTGGCAAAGAACAGGGCAGCTGCTTTAGTCTCGGTGTGCCTCTGACATCATCCTAGCACTTCTAAACACAGAGAATTTAGCCCATCTTTGCCGTCCGCCACACCGTCTCTTCCCACCCGCGTTCCTAATAAGACAGCAATGCTTGGCCTAGCCTCCATCCCAGCTGTGCACAGGGGCAGATGCAGGAGGCATGCCGGTGGAGTTGATATCTGGAAAGCAGTAAGAAGGCCATCTAGTCATAGAAAACAGCTTCACTGGCAGTGTAGACAGAAGTGTGAGCTGGCTAGGGGACAGGGAGACCCAACCCTCTTGGACCATCCCGAGGACCTGAGCTATTCTAAAGGGCATGCTAGATCTCACGGGGGATGCAGGAGGGACTGATTTGCCAGGAGACTACAAGGAGAAAGGCAGTTTCCTGGCAGGAAAGGGGTTTGATTCCTGTCGGTTCAGTCTTACTGGAACAGCTCTGACTGCAGAGCCCTGTCTCAAGCTTCCCACTGTTGGAAATGCCAATTCAAATCAAAAAGAGAATTAAATTTTTCCATCACCCCAGCACTCCCAGTTCTAATGTCCCAGCCATGATTATGAGAATGCCCAGTCCCAGACTCCCGTCCCCCGTGTCCCCCTCCCCCCCATCACCATCAGCTAGCTTCACGCTGCTGGAAACCCTCGCTGACACCACCAACCTTTTTCTCTCTTTCCATCAGGTATGTCTTTCTCTGACTCTTTCTCCTGTTCCTAAAAAGAGGGGGTGGGCTGACTGTGGGGAAATTTGAAACTACATGCACCAATTTAATCTGCATCTTTTGTTTCCAACCACAAATTGAGATGGTGACTACAGAGTTATGTCACCCAAGAAAAATAACTCAGCATTCGAAAATATGTGCTAAGGGCTGTTGTAGCACAAATAATAAAAACCCGGAGACAGATATTGGGGTTCAAGCTGAAGGTCAGAAAAGCAAAGCAGCCAGCCACTCACTATCTCTTACCTCTACCTCAGATAGAAATGAGTGATCCTGCCTCCACGAGTTCTCAGACTGAGACTGAGCGTGAGACCAGTCTCCTCTCATTTTATATTCTACTTTAGTAATAGGATTAAAGGTATGCACCACCCTGCCCGGCTTCTATGGCTAACTAGTGTGGCTGCTGGGATTAAAGGTGTGTGCCACCACTGCCTGGCCTGTATGGCTGATTAGTGTGACTGCTTTACACTGATCTTCAGGCAAACTTTATTTGTTAAAACACAAATACTATACCACCATAGGCTGTGGAGATAGTTCCGTCCATAAGGTACCTGCCACACAAGCATGGAAGTTTGGGTCCAGAGAACCATTGTAATCAAAAGTGAGTGGGCATACTTTAGCAAGTAAAGGTGCCTGCTGCCATGTTTAACAACCTGAGTTCAATCCCTGGAACACACCTGGTGAAAGGAGAGACTCAACTCTAGAAAGTTGTCCTCTGACCTCCAGACACACTCAGTAGCATAAGCACATGTTCATATGTACACACACACACACACATACATGTGTAAACAGAGACTGCACATTCATTTCTTGGCCACCCAGTCGTGAGCAATCACACAGAAACTTATATTAATTAAACGGTTTAGCTGAGGACTCAGGATTCTTGCTGGATAGCTCTTATGTCTTAAATTAACCCTTTTCTATCAGTCTATATTTTACCATGAGGCTCGTGGGCTTGTAGCCTGTTACCTCACATCTTGCTCCCCAGAGGCTGGTCGCATCTCCCTGACTCTGTCTACTCTCTCCTGTGGCTCTGTTTGGATTCCCCACCTAGCTATATTCTGCCTGATTATTGGCCAAACCAGCTTCTTTATTAACCAATGGTAATAAAACATATTCACAGCATGCAGAAGGGCATCCCTCCTCTCTCTCTCTCTCTCTCTCTCTCTCTCTCTCTCTCTCTTCCTCTCCCTCTCTCTCTCTCTGTGTCACACACACACACACACACACACACACACACACACACACACACACTGCTGTTATACATCTTAGAGAAAATGGGAATTCCTCAGGTAGAAGTGACAGACATCTAATGTGACCATGACAGGCACTATGGTAGACAATATTCATGGCCTCTCTTTTTTCACTCATTTTCCTTTGATGATAAAAATCATTTTGTGCATCTGTTGGATAACTGTGTTTCAGAATCATTGAGACCTTTTCCATCTAGAAATAGACTGACTCATCTAGACTGATTATAGTATCCAATTCCCCTTACCAAAGCAAGAGGCATGGGAAACATGTGGAAGAGACTAAGATAGGCCTCTTCAGCCCTTCTAACCATAAAACACAATGAGCCACCCTTGTCGTTCTGAGGACATAAAGTACATGAGTCTTCAGTCACATCTTTAGGTCACTGAATTGATCAACTCCAGAAGCTCCTCCCTTCTAAAATCATAATGAGAAATAATATAGATTTCTAAATTTAAACTATGCTCAGTTCTGTGGCCTGCATTAGGTGGACACTGCACTGTGACAGTCACCAGAGACAGGAGAAACAAGGCCAAAGCTTCAGCTCTTAGCCTCGTGAGCAGAGCTAAGGACAAGCACCTTGGAATCGTTAAAGCTCCCAAGGAGCCCACGAAGCATCAGCTTCACTTTCACAAGCATCCTTTTCATTATGATTCATTTGGCCAAAGTCACATCTCCCATCCAGTCATTTCCCCTAAGTTATTTTATTCTCATGGCCTTTTATTTTTGGCAGCTGGTTGTAAGCCAACAAGCTTTTCCTGTGAATATCCTGATAAGTATTTTGATCTGCAGGCCAGGCTGTCTCTGTCACATCTGTTGTACTCTGACATCTTAACACAAGAGTAGCCATACGTGACACAAAAATGAATGAGTGTGGCTGTGCTCCAATCCTTCTTGTCTATGGATACTGAAATTTGAGAGGGGTTGGTTTTTGTTTGTTTGGTTGCTTGGTTGGTTGGTTTGGTTTTTTGAGGCAAGGTATCTCTGTAGCTTTGGAGCCTGGAACTCACTCTGTAGACCAGGCTATCCTCAAACTCACAGAAATCCTCCTGTCTCTGTCTCCTGGGTGCTGATATTAAAGGGGTGCACCACCACTGCCCAGTTGAAATTTGAGTTTTAGGATATCTTCATGTGTCAGAAAATACTACTTCTATCATTTTTAATCAATTACAAATGTAAAAACCTTTAATCCCAGCACTTGAGAGGCAAATGCAGGCTGATTTCTGTTTGTTCAAGGTCAACCATGTTTACCAAGTGAGTTCAACGACAGCCAGGGCTACACAGAGAAACCCAGTTTCAAAAAACCAGAAAAGTAAAGCAAAAACCACACAAATAACTGCATGTAGAACTGGGTAGATTGAATAAGATTGATGACTGTTATTGTAACCATGCAATTTGTAAGATGTTATCACTCAGAGAAACTAAGTGAAAAGCATACTACTCCCCTTTCTTTAACTACAGCAAGTATCATACAACCTTATCATTTTAAAGTTTATAAATCACTAACATTAAGTACACTCATATTCCTGCACAACCACCATTCATCTCTAGAACTTTTTATTCTCCCCAAATGAAACTCTACTGTTCTCCTTTAAAAACAAACATAAACACCTTCCTATTCCTTCCTACCACAGCCCCTCAATCCCCTTTCTGTCCCTAAGAACTCAGTTGTTCAAAGGATATCATGTACAAAATAATACCACATTTGTTACTTTGTGCAGTTTATTTCACTTAGTATATTCAAAGTTCATCCAAAGTGTGATATTTATAAAAATTACATTCCTTCCTGAGGCAGGGTAATACTCCAGTATGTTCATATCATATTTTATTTATCCTTTCATCTGTTATCATCTATTAATAGACATTTCTATTTCTGTAGTTTGGCCGCTGTGAATGGCGGTATAGTGAACATTGATGCACAAAATATCCATTCAAGAGCCTTCTCTTTGAGATATATACTGAGGAGTAGAATTACTGGATTATATGATCATTAAATATAATATAATATGGGCTAAAGAGATGGGTCAACAGTTAAGAACATTGTCTGCTCTTCTACAGGACCTAGATTAATTTCGGGCACCCACGTGAAGACTAACAACCATCTGTAACTCAAGTTTTAGGGGATCTGGTAACTTCTTCTGGCCTCCATGGGCACTGAGTGTTCATAGTGTAATAACATACATGCAGACAAAATAGCCATATACATAAAGTAAAAATTAACCTTGAAAAATGTATCTATGAGAGAGAACACAACAATACTTTTCCACGACTATCTCCATCAATTCTAGAACTTTGGAAGTTGCTTACAATTCATTTCCTGCTTACTTAGGCAATATTATATCCTTCTGGAGTCTTAGGCAGAGTTGAAGTCAGATATTTATAGTTTTCCTTAGTTATGAGAAAAGATAAATTAGATATGAAACTTTAGACTCAGAAAGATAGAATAGATAATAGAGCATTTTCCTTAATTTGTCAAATGTAAAAGGACTAAATATTGCAACTATGATTCTTTCATGATAACTATTCTGTATATATAATTTTATTTTGTTAAAGTTAAAACCTTCCTTTTTAATTAGACAGAAAAGGGGAGATGATGTGGGATGTCCTTCAGTTTATGTATTGCTTTTATTGGTTAATGACTAAAGATGCTTTGGCCTATGGCAGGGCAGAATACAGCCGGAAGTGTTGTAGAAGGAGAGCAGGCGGAGTCAGGAGGCACCATGTAGCTGCCAAAGGAGACAGATGCCAGAACAGAACCTTACCCAGTAGGCTAGTCTTGTTGTGATACACAGATTAATAGGAATGGATTAATTTAAGAGGTAAGAGGTAGTTAATAGAAACCTGAGCTAATAGACCAAACCGTGTTGTAATTAGTATTGTTTCTGTGTGATTATTCGGACCTGGGTGGCCTGGAACAAAAGAGCAGTCTCCATTAACACACAGCTGCACCGTTCTGCATTTTCATCGACAAGATTTCCAGTTCCCCTCCATCCTTGACAATTTATTTTCTGATTTCTTGGGGATACCCATCCCAGTGGCTGTGAAATGATTTCCCAAAGGATTTGATCTGCATGTTCCCTAGTAGTTATTTATGTTGAGCATTTGTTGATGTGCTTATAGGTCATGTGGTTTTTTGGTTTTTTTTAAAATGTCTAACTCCACCCGTGTTTTAATAGAGCTGTGTTGTTGATTAAAAAACATTTTGGACATTAATTCCTTGTCAGAACTACCTTGAATTTTTTTTTCCTCTTCTGTGAAGTGTCTTTTCATTCTTGGCAGTACCTTTTTGAGAAAAAATGCTTTCTTTTGATGAAGTTCATTTGACTTATTATTTTTCTATTCTTCTTATTACAACTACATATAAACACAATTACCTAACATATAAAAGTTTCTGTTGTTCTTGTTTTCATTTTGCAGAGTTGGGGATTGAAACCAAGATCTTGTGTCTGCCAAGAAAACATTACCTCTGAGCACTGTGTCCACTTCTCAAATCTGAAAGTTATCAACACAAAAAAGTTATTGAAACACAATGAAATAATAAAAATTATTGAACACAATAAAATAATAAAAGTTATTGAAACACAATCCAAAGATAATTTGTAGTTCATGGATTTATCCCACAAGCCAGTCTGCAAACCCCTGCTACAGAATAGGAAAATGGAGTTGTCAAAATTACTGTCTTGCATTAAAAATGTTTATCTAAGCCAGGCAAGGTGGCATATCCCCGCAATTCCAGCACTCAAGAAGTTGAGGAAGGGGAGCAGGAAGTTTGAACCCAGCTTAGACTATACAGTGAGTCTGTCTCAAACACACACACACACACACACACACACTCATGTGCACATGGTTTCATTTTATGTGTTCCAAAAGGCAAACTAGGAAACAAAAAAAAAAACAGCTCCAGTGTCGTATTTGATTATAAGAAGCTAACATCCCAGGTTGCCAATGCTCTTGAGAATTCTGTTCTTAAAATGGTTTTATGCTCTTTGTTGCTTTGTGGCAGAGGATTTCCAAATTTGGCACCTTGGCCAGTGCCATCTAACCAGCCTCCTCTCCTGGGAATCCTTCCTCCACTCCCTTACACATACTGTTTGCATCTTGGCCTCCCACAGCCCCCAGAGGCAGCCACTTTTAATGCTTGAGAGCGCTGTTAGAAAGGCCTGCTGTCACTGCTTTACAAGGACAGTTTGCAATCTCTTCCGAACATTGAATACAGCCTCTTGTTTAAAGGAAGCGCTACTATTGCCCTCACAGCTCCCCCAGCCACAACTGCACTGCCCACAAAGGTTCCCTAATTTAGCTGGTAATGTCAGTTTGTAGCCAGGCCTTTGGGAAGTAATTAAGATTGAATAAGATTGCAAGGATGTGGCCTCCCAGGTAACATTAGTGGTTTTATCAAAAGAAAAGGAGCAATCAGAGCTAGCAAACTTGTTCTAGCCCCCACCAGACATAGGTACCATGCCCTTACATTTCTCCATCTCTAGAAAAATGCACAAATAAAACAATAAAATAAAAAGTAATAAATAAATAAATAAATAAATAAATAACCCTGTATTATTTGTTAATCGTAGTCTTGGACTGACAAGATGGATTTGCAGTTAAAGGCATTTGCCTGCAAGCCTGAGAACCCCAGGGACGTACATGGCAGGAGGAAACTTCCAGTGGGTGGCTCTTTGACATTAATGTACCTGTCATGGCATGCATGCAGTCAAACAGTCCTGGTGCAAGTATATGCACATGTACTTGTGCATGTATGTGCTTATGTGCACACACACGCATATGTGCACACACATATACACCCAAATAAATGTAATTTTTAAATTGCTATATATTTATTTTATGTATTTTTTGCATCGTGTGCATGCCTGGTGCCCTCAGAGGCAGGAGCTGGGGTTATGGATGGTGGTGGGCCACTATATGAGCATTTGGAATCTAACTCAGGTCCTTGGAAGAGCAGCCCATGCTCGCTCATAACCACAGAGTCATCTGTCCAGTCCCAAACATACATTTTTAATTAAAGATGCGGTCATTAATTAAAAACGATCAGTCACAACAAAACAGACAAAGATAATTTTTTTGTAATAACAATGCCCTAGTTCTGAACTGAAGGAGTGATTTTGCATATTTTTATTGTTTATAATTTACTTTTATGGATCAAGCATTATATAACAAAAACACTTAGAAAGATGTAACCAGCCCTTCTTGTTACAAATCAAAAATATTATTACTCATCAGTGGAAACCTCGGGGTTTTGTGTGGTTAACAAAAGCCTTCTTCAAGGTACAGTCTAACCCAAGCCCAGTGAGGGCTCCTAGGCAGTTCAGCAGCCTCTTACATGCCTCCTTCTCCTCCATGTCTAAACTGCAGAGAGATTGGTTCGTTTAAAAGTCATGATGAGATCACCTTTTTGCCTATAATACTTAGGTGCTCTCTCATCCTTCTCAGAATAGAAGTCAAAAATCCCCTCAACAGTCAACAAAGCCTAAGGTCAGCGCTGCCTCATCGTGTCTCCTCGGGATACTCCACAAGACAGTCCCTTAGATCTGCCTCCTCGTGTCTCCCTGGGACGCTCCACAAGACAGTCCCTTACATCTGCCTCATTGTATCTCCTCGGGATGCTCCACAAGACAGCCCCTTACATCTGCCTCATCGTGTCTCCCTGGGATGCACCACATGACAGCCCCTTAGATTTGTCACAACCCTGCAACTGTTGGTCCTTCAGCCTGAATACTCTTCATCCACCACACAAAGCACTCCCTCACCAGACTTATGGATTTTTAAAAGATCTATTTTAATTGTGTGTGTGTGTGTGTGTGTGTGTGTGTGTGTGTGTGTACAGGAATGCAGTTACTAGATGGGTTACAGAAGACAATGTTGAATCCTCTAGAACTGGACTTACAGGTGGTTGTGAGTCACTCAACACGAGTGCTGGGAATCAACTCCAGCTACTCTGTAGAAGCTGCACCTGCCTTAACCATTGGGTGATCTTTCCAGCCCCCAGTTATATTAATAGGTAAGAGTGAAATTGTCACGCTATATACTGCTTGCACATCCGACTTGATGGGAAATGTTCACATTGTTTTCCAAACTGTCTGTACTCACTTTACATTCCCGTTATCAGTCTACAAAAGTTCCAGGTTTTGTCGCCATGGGTATTGGCAGATTTGTTCCATGTACATGTTTAACAAAACAGAGTAAAATCTGATGAGGCTCTGGTGGCATGCTGAGAAGGTAAGAGACTCCTTTGAACCCATTTCAGAGAGCACTCCAGTCTGCTCCCTCCCACCCACCCTCCAGCCTCCACAAAAATAACCTGTAGCCAAACTGCTGTGAAAGTACAGGGGGATTTAACACGCTTAACCACAGAGGTTGTTTTTCAGACTGAACTGATAAAACTACAGCTTCAAAGTCTTGCTAGTGAGCACGTCTCCAACCGCGACATCTCTGCTGTCTCTGCTCGAATCAAAGCGGTGAGTGTCAGGGTCGGATGTGTGGAAAGATGTCACAGAGGCCAAAGTCACCGACAGTTCAAAGACTTACAGAGTGGAAAGACTTCTGAAGGTTTGCTTGGTTCATATGTTTTCTAGATCAACTACTAACTTAACTCTGCGGAAAACTACCAGCAAGTGATTATCTCTCCACTTCCCCAACACTGCCTTATTCCCTTTCACAAAAGGCCTTCATTGATTGTTTGTTTGGGTTGATTTTTATTTTTATTTGTTGGTTGGTTGGTTGGGTTTTTGAGACCGGGTCTCACTATGTAGCTCTGGCTGTCCTGGAACTCATTGTGTAGACTAGTGCCTACGTGCTGGTAGGCACTAGGAGTCACAGGTGCTCCTAACAGTTGCACCCCACAGTGTTGAGTACAAGGGTTATCACATTAGGCCAATTAAGAGATGCGCAAACTGCTCGGAGGATTTTACAGCTTGCTTTTGATTGCATCAGAATATTCCGGCGAGAATGCCTTTCTAATAAAGTAATAGCAAGTTGGCTCTGGAGCGACCTTTTATTAAGGTGACATTAGTGACTCATCAGAAGCTATAAATAGACCTCGGTTTGAATCTCTGTCCACAGTCATATGGGCATTCCCACAAAGAGAGATGCTACTTATGGCAGAAGGCAGTCTGCCAGCCACTTTGACAGCTAATGTGGGGTGCAGATGAGGGGAGCCACACCCTTGTGGAATATGAGCCCCGAGGACTGATTCGTCATTCTGTCACATGTTTCTTGGTGTCCCTCGTAGCCTCTGAAACAGTTTTGTTGTTCTCATTAAAGGTCGCCATCGATATGCGCATGTGTATCTAGTCGTCTCTGATGATGAATCCAAGATAATAACTTTCTTGAGTCAGTTATTTATCTTTGTCTCCTCTCTTTTCCAGGATGCAGCAGTCATAAAGTATGGCGGCACACACATGGGAGAGCTCAGTCAGTATTTGCTGGATGGAAGAAAGATGGATTGACGTGCATATGAAAGACCCCCAGTGCTGGGGAGACTCTCACTCAAGTCTCGGGATAGCACGACCCCCCAGTAACTCACGAGAAACCGTCCTTGCTGCAATCACACGAGGCTTTAATGAGATGAGACGAGAACCAGTGCACTGGGGCCGAGACTCATAACCCACGCAGGGGGAGAGTTCGACCCCGAGTGACCGGGAGAACCGATTTTTAAGGGAAGAAACCACAACCCAGTGATCCGGAATTGGCAGGGAGTGTGTCACAGAAAATTCTGAAAATACCAGTGAAGATCACAAGGGGGCAACTCCCTGCCTCTCAGGACCACTCCCAAGGTCATAATCAGCTAGTTCCTAAAACACAGTACAATGATAATCACAAGGGGGAAACTCCGTTTCTCAAGATCACAATCTAACTTTATCTTTGGCTAAATCCTAGACTTTTCCTGCTTGGATTTTTGGCTATTTTCTTCCTTCTGGGGGTGTGTGTGAGGGGGGAACCTGGATTTATCCAGGGCTTTCTTTGGGGATACCTGGAGTTATCCAGGTCTTTCACATATTCTATTCTAACATAATATCATTCCATTGTCTCCCTATTTAAAAAAAAAGTCTCAAAATCTGATCATGGTAGCACACACTTAGAATCCCAGAACCTGGAAGGGCAAAATGGGAAGACAGTAAAAGTGTGGCCAACCTGGGCTACATAGTGACATCCTATCTCAACAACAACAACAGCAACAACAACAAATGTCTACCATTTCCCTCACACCCTGACTCCACTCTTCCCTTCATCTTGCAGTGAAAAGAAGATAAAATACTACCTGGAAGCAGAAAGGAGTAAAACATATGAAGATCCCATTCTCACCACAGCTAAGGACCAGTTTTACCCCAACTCCGAAGGAAAGATGGGAGGCAGGAAAAGTAGGAATAAGGAAAGAGATGTGACAGAAAGAGGTCCAGAACAGACAGCTCCCCCAGAGAAGACAGACAGGACTGTCCACCCTGGGTAGATTCTGCTAAAGCAATCAGGGCCTGGAAGAAAATGAAGAGAGGAGAAACTGTGTTTCCTACATTCTTGCAAGTTTGTGTAATTGTGATTGTCCCTATGCTTGGCAAACGTGTCTAGGCTCTCACCAGGCCAAGAAAACAGAGGAATACAGAGGGTGAAGAGGACATGGAGGGTTGTCATTTCATCTCATCACTTGTGTTCAGATGACATTTAAGTAGACAGCGGAGATACCTCTCCTTTTTCTTCCCTGACACTGTATGAACAAATCTTCCTTGGAGGCTGCCTTCCATCTTGACTTAAATGCAATTCTATCTGCCTTTCTCTTCATGAAACCTAGCAGATCAACAGCACAAAGATGGCCAGCAAGTAGAAAAGGCAAATAACTGTAACAGCAATACAGAGACCAATCTATCTGCAGAGGCTCCATTCCAAGAAACAAGGAAGGGGGGGAGAGAGAGACAGAGACAGAGAGACAGAATACTTGACCAAGGCCCTCTGAATCTAGTAGTAAGAAGCCAACGCATGTCTTCTTCAGGTTCTAGGACTTAGCTTTATGTGAAAAGTGCAGGGCTGAGCTGTTATCTGATCTTTAGAAGGAACCCCCTCACCACAATACCACAGTGGCTGGGAAAACCCAGAGGGACTGAGCTCAACTCCCAGCTATCTTCTTCTTTTTTATCACCTTCCCTTTGAAGCATCTAGAAATACAAATCCCAAAAGGTGTTCATATATGAGGCTTGACAGATGCCTAAAAATTCAAGTGAGGGACCCAGGGAGTTGGCCCACTTGAATACGCATGAGCATCTGAGTTTGGTACCCACTGCCCAGAGCCAAGAAGGGGCTGGAGAGCCAGCTCGGCAGTTAAAGAGCATGTTCTGGGGACTGGAGCTTAATTCCCTGCAACCATGTCAGGTGCAGTATGAACAATAAAAACGCAGAGACAGATATTGGGGTCCAAGCTGAAAATCAGAAAAGCAAAGCAGTCAACCACCAGAGAGATCTTTTACCTCTACCAAACTTCAGACCGAAAGGGTGAGCTCTTGTGTCCATGAATTCTCAGACTGAACACACCAGTGAGCTCCTGTCTCTTCCCCTTTATCTTCCCCTCTCCACCCAGCCATATCGCTCCTGTCTCCACCTCCCTAGTGCTGGGATTAAAAGTGTGTAACTCCCAAATACTGGGATTAAAGGTGTGAGCCACTACCACCTGGATCTGTTTCTAGGATCAATTTTGTGTAGCCCAGGGTGGCCTTGAACTCACAGAGATCCATCTGCCTCTGTCTTCTGAGTCCTGGGTTTAAAGGTGTGTGCCACTACTCCCTGGCCTCTTAGTGGCTTAGCTTTTCACTCTGATCATCAGACAAGCTTTATTTGTTAAAATGTAAATAAAATACCACTACAGTCAGGTGTCTAACTCTAGCTCAAAGTCAGAGCCTCTGTACATACTTATGCATGACTTAAAGTAATAAAAAGTAAATCATTTACAAAAATTAAAGATAAAAAGCTGAGTAGAGGTGCATGCTGAGAGTAGAGGCCCAACTGTGCACCTGCACACACATGTACGCATACATGCACACAAAAGCTCAAGAGATATGGTAAAGTCAAAAACAGGAAGGGTTGTGACATAACAGAGCCTGAAAGAAGATTTGAAGGTTTGAATGGAGGGTGGATGTTTATGAGCTCCTGAGAGTATTTGGTCTCTCTCTTGCCTCTGCTTTTCTATGTGTCTGCTTCCATCTTTAATGATACAGAAAAAAAATAACAACCAGGGTCTCATATATCATTGTTCTATGTTCTTCTTACCTCACACATCACTATCAAATCTCCTATGACCCCTTGGCTAGTTTTTCTCATAGCCAAAGGCCTGCCATGTTCTACTGTAATCCTAAGACTGCAAATACTAGGTATCCTATGGTGTCTTGATCCAATGAATGAGGTTTCATCAATTTAGAGATTGGGTTAAACAGCTGTATCTAAGTGGTTAAAAGATAAAAACTTGAACTGGAGAGATAGCCCAGCAGTTTAGAACACTTGCTGTATAATCATGAGGGCCAGAGTTTGGATCCCAGCACCCAAGTAGCAAACCAGGGATCCTGCACACAAGCTCCAAGGGAGCTGAGACAGACACGTTGCTGAGGCTTGATGGCTTCCAGCACAGCTGAGAAAACATGAGCCTCAGGTTGGAAGAGAGAGACCCTGCCTCAAAGGCAAGGCACAGAGTGATCAAGGAAGATGCTCAACATCCTCTTCTGCTCTCTGCACATGTGTAGGCATGTACACTTACGTGTGTGCACATACCCACGACATGAATAAACCATCAAAATAATAAAAGAAAACAAAGACGGCTTTAAAAATTAGAAAAAACAGCAAATGTCCAGAGGGATAAAAATTCATAGCCAGCCAATGGATGATTCTGAAATTATTGTGTGGCTGAAGAGATGGCCCAGTAGTTAAGAGTGTGTGTTCCTCTTCTTGGGGACCCACGCTCGTTTCTTAGCACCCACCTGGAGTCTCACAACCATCTGTAACTCCAGTTCAAGGGATTTTAACTTCCTCTTCTGACCTTGGCTGGCAGCAATGATCATAGACTTGTCACAGAAAACCTGTGCTTCGGGTTTTCTTTTCTTTGGAGTTAACCATACATTCGATCTTATTCCCATCTCTCCCAACATCAACCTAAGACTGATGTGACTAAAAACACACACCACCATGTCTAAGACTCACACAGGAACAAGGCAAAGGAAGAAGGCAATAAGTTAGTGATGCTACACGGGAAGGTAAAGCTGTTTTCACCCCCAGAGCACAGGAAACACCGGCACATCTCCCTCCGTGGAGTAGCCGTATCAGAAACGTCCAGGCCTCCGATGCGCATTTGGACTTTGTGGTTCTCTTTGCCGGCTTCAGTCTGATAGTTCTGCCATTGCCGCTCTGTACTCTCTCGTCGGTTCGCAGAAGACAGCTACAACTTCACTGAGACCTTCTGCTCATACAGCTTCTTTTTTTAGAGTTGCTGCCGCCTGGGAGGAAATGGAGCTACTCGTGTTTCCTTTCCATCCAACGTTAGCTCTTTGTGGGGAGGTAGCTGAGGGCTCACAGTTTGCTCCCACAGCTTGTAACAGTACTGTGTTTTCTTATAAGCCTCTCTTGAAGTCCTTGTCCTGTAAATTATTTATAAATTGTTTCAAAACCTCCAGGAAACAAGTTGGGCAAGCTCTCCCGGTGCCAGATGGCTCAGCAGACTTTCGATGTTGCTCATTGCATGGCCCTCTCCTAGTGCCCCAAACCCTGAAAGATGCCTAAAAAGAAAGTGAATAAAAAGCACATCACTCCCCAGGTTCCCAGGCAAAATCCCTTCCCACAGGAGAACACACAGGAAAAAAAGAGTAGGATCTCTCTTAAGTGTAGAATAATGGCCGTGGTCCTCCAAAAGTTCCCACCACGGGCCTTTGGGTAGCACCTGGACTCTACCTCACAAACCACTGTGTTTAATCATGATTATCTATGGTTTAAAACAAACAAATGCTGAATTCAAGAGACCTTACTCTGATTGGAGGAGAAGAGCAGAGGCACAGGCCCTGGGGGACCTGCTTTGCACTAGGAACAGAGTATTTTTATCCTGAGATTCATCCACTTCCAGGCAAGAGGCCTCAGAATCAAAAAAATAATATACTTATGACCGTTTTAGAAGCATAGGCATATGTGTCAGGCCTCGTGAGACCTCAACTCTGATGTCCCAAGAAGCCTTCCCTAGTGAATAGCTGGGCGTTTTCTCTTCTCAGAGAGCTGGCTTGCACGGTGGCAACCCCAGAAGGCTGTGCGAGGCCAGTCAAAGGGAATTATGACCCCCTTTCAGCAGGGTTCACACCTGGGGAGAGAAAGGATGAGGCTGGGAAAAGAAGGG
Organism: Chionomys nivalis; assembly: GCF_950005125.1. Taxonomy (NCBI): domain Eukaryota; kingdom Metazoa; phylum Chordata; class Mammalia; order Rodentia; family Cricetidae; genus Chionomys; species Chionomys nivalis. Next base: position 34,245,539 of record NC_080100.1, on the reverse strand, counting down.
TGCAAGTTGGCGTAAGCGCAGACACGGCATCAAAAGTTACCAGCAGTGTCAAGCAGCACCCCAGAACAAGACACAGGGTCAAACCCGAACTTGTTCTGTCGCCACAGAACCAGTTCTGCACCAGACATAAGCCATAAAACTCACTTTCTTTTCTTCCTGGGTTCAAAATTAAATTGCATTTCTCAGCATTCTGTGTATTGAGGTATTGTCATGGGACTTGCTGATGGGCTATGGGATATGCCCCTTTCAGGCCTGGCCCGCCTTAACGCTTACATTATCCTCCATAATCTCTCCCTTCTAAAGACGGTTACAGATGATCAAGTCAAGGATTCCTTGACCCTTGAAGCCACAGCTAGCAGGAAGCTCAGGCGTCAAGGATCTTTATTGATCAGGCCTCTTCTAACTATGAGATGAGTTCAGACGTAATTTTTATTGCTATTGCTAACTTATTCCAATGGCACTTGGTGCCTACAGTGGTTGATTCATCCTGGTACATACTTCTTCACTCCAGTGTCTTTTAAATCTTCAAGAGTCTATGTTCATATAAGAGTTCTAGAGCAACAAAAGGGATCCTGAGTTTCAAACCAACATTGACCAGGCATGAAACAGACATAGAAATCAACATGTCCCATGACCTTAACTCTCTCTGTGTGTTCTTCTTTCCTTCTTTCTTTTCTCTTTTCTTTTCTTTCATTCTTTCTATTTTATTTTTTAACTGAGAAAAATTTCATATGATAGATTTTTACCATGTTTTCTCCTTCCCCAATTCCTCTCAGATCCTTCCCACCTCCATACCCACCCAACTTCATATTCTTTCTCTCTTAAAAAAAAAAAAGAAAGAAACACACACACACATGCCACCCCCTACCACCACAAAACCACAAAAAAACAAAAACCAGAACAAACCAGCAAAGACCAATAAGACAAAAAAAGAAAAAGCCAGAACAAAGCATGCTATTCATTAAAACATTACCAGATGTTTTAGGATTGTAATTGCTGCAATGAAACACCATGACCAAAGCAACTGCAGGAGGAAACCATTTATTTGGAAGCTCTCACATCACTGTTTGTGTTGGAAGGAAGTCAGGACAGGAACTCAAACCATTAGGGCAGGTGCTGGTGCAAAGGACAGGCAGAGGTGCTGCTTACTGGCTTGCTCATCATGACTTGCTCAGCCTGCTTTCTTATAGTACCCAGGACCACAAACTCAGGGATGGTACCACCCACAGTGGACCAGGCCCTTACACATCAATCACCCACTAAGAAAATACTCTACAGATTTATGGAGGCATCCTCTCGATTGCAGTTCCCTGCTTTTAGATGACTCTAGCTCTGTCAAGTTGACATAAAACTAGCCAGCACACTGATTTATTTATTATGACTTTTTAAAACAGATGTATGTTCCCCTCGTTAGCCTCTGATCTCATTGAGGACAAGAGCTTTGTCTGTTTTATCCTCCACAGTCTACCTGCACCTAGCACGATGCCTTTAACACAGTTCATGGATATTTGTTAAAATAAATTCAATGAAATAAAGCAGGTAGGTGTAGGAACCTCCAACAGTCTTGTGTTGGTCTTAGAGAATTCACTTCTTAGCCAAGCCTGGCTATATGGCCATTTGAAAATGCATCGCTACTAGGAATGATAACCTCAGTTGGCAAAGAGCTTGCCTTACAAGCATAAAAATTTTATTATTTTTTTTTTTGGAGAAAGACTCAAAGGAAAAACAAATCCAGGTGTAGGGGTGCACACTTGTAAAGCCAGCACTGAAGAGGCAGAGATGGGTGCATCCTTGGGGCCCCAGGACTGTCTTCTAACCTACTTGACTAGCTCAAAGTAGGTGAGTGCCCTGTCTCAAAAAACAAAATAGACAACACCTGAGGAAGAACAGCCAGGGTTTTCTTCTGGCCTACACACACACACACACACACACACACGCACTTCTTATACCGACACATACATGTACACATATACCCATCCACACATGGACACACATATACTTACACACACATACATATACCTACATATGCCTGTTCCACATATGCACACACATATACCTTCACACTCACAAAGAAAATGCCTTATTAGCTAAAAATAACACAGCATTCATTCATCATTCTCGACTATGCTCTGTCTATACATTAATTTCGTAACAGCTAGATAGATTCTGTCTTCTTGTAGATAATATGGCCTTTCTGGAAGACACAGAAATCCTTTTTCTATATGTTGTAGCCAAGATTGGCCTTGGAAGTAAATGTGCCCCACCCCACTTCAGCCCAGGCAGCCGGAATATTAGTAAAAGGCTCCCTGGCTGCCCCTTGGCTGACCTGCCTACTGGAACCTTTCTATCAGAGTTCCAGGAATGCATTGCTTTTGTTTTTTCAGAACGAGATACTGAGAGCACATAGTAATAGCATTTTCCTGCTGTGCTTTTGTATGAATCTTGTGCTTCTCCCACAGACTCCTGCCTGCCATTTTCCTCACCCAGCCCTACTTTCCCCCAGCCACATGAAGCCAAAATTCCTCACCTTCATCTCAGTATCTTCTTAGCAGTATAAATAATTTTGTGAAAGATATATTAAAAATATACTTTCTGCTTCCTTTGCTTTGCTTGTAACCTTACCAGGGGCAGATTCAGTAAGGACTTACTAATTTTCTTTTCTCCCTCATTTTGAGAATGAGCCCTTGGGATCACTGCTGCTTTGGTGGAGCAGTAGAAAGGATAGTGAATAAATTCTATATCACAGGTCAGTGAAATGGCTTCAATGGGTGGAGGAGCTTGCAACTAAACCTGATGATCTGAGTTCAGCTCCCATAGCATGCTATGGAGAAAGAAAACAAAACAGCTCCCTAGAGTTATCCTCTGGCCTCCATACATGTCAACACTGAGAAGAACACTGTACTGTATAAATATATATAGCACAAATGGCTGACACTAATTTAGAGACAATTCAGACAAAGCAACAATCTCATTGTTCCACCCTCTTACAACATTCTAGCCAGAACTTTAGATTAGAACTTCAGACAAGCCTTACCCACTACTCAGAGACTGGCTACAAATGTTACAGCTAGTCCTCATGAGAATCACCTTTGTTTCATTTTTTTACAGAATCCTATAGAGATACCATTGCCCACTAGACAACAGGAAGCAATTCTAAAAAAGAAAATGCCCCTCTCCCAAGAGATTTTGTTTTCTCAGGGTTATGGATAATTGTCATCTGTTAGGGGTTGGTTATAAGTTATAATAGGGGTGGGGGTGGAACAATGAAGTTTAGACTCAGAAATCTCTTTTGAAAAACAGAAAAAGGGAAATAGATAGGATAATAAGGTATATACTTGTAAACTATTTTAGCAACTATTAGTTTTAGACAGTTTACATTGGCATAGATTCTTGTATATTGATACACATATAAAATTATTTTTGTATTCCTGTCTTAGATAATTTGCATATTGATAAAAATTCAAAATTGTATTTTTCATATTGTGTATGTTCCTATTTCTGTTTACAATACTTTTGCACACAAATGTTATTGTACTGTATGAATGTTTCTACTTCTACTTAAAGATATTTTATATATAGATACAAATTAAAGATATTTTTCTCATATTGCACTATACATTTCTACCTCTGATTAGGATATTTTTATATATTGTTATAATTTTGAGATCATTGTCCTTATGCCGTACACATGTTTGAAGTTTTTTTAGTAATGTGAAGCTTTAGTCTTTAAGCTATATAGGTCATTAGGACTTACAGGTTACTAGTCACCCATGTTTGCCACACTTATAGTTATGTTAGTTACGTTCTCTAGATGCACAGAGATGTACTCCACCTAGATAGGTAATCTTCAAACACTTCAAAGACCTACAAAATATGGCATTTAATCAATAATTTAGAATTCTGTTGCCGTGAGACACGACCGTTCCTGGCAGCACTGATCTACTCCCAGGAGAATGATGGGCACTGAAGACACTCCATATGGAGCTTGTTTTCTTCTTGGCAAAACTGTCCTGTTGGGCATAGAACTGCACTTGCCTTGACTGCTGACGGTAAGCATGCTGTCTAATCTGGACAAGCAGGACACAAGGAAAAGTGACTACTAAACCTTGCCAAGACAGGGTAGGACAGTCTTTCAAATCTTTCTGCTTCTAAAAATGATTAATCAGATATTCTAGGCCTACAGCCAAAGTTGGTTGCCTCAATGTTGCAGAGAAACTTTAGGTGACTGTCCGTCCAAGCAGCCAGTTGTCTCTGTCATTTCTTGCATTTTTTAAAAGTCACTGGCTTGCACTTTCTACTTACTCAGGTAATATTATATTCCTTCTCAGGTCTTTAATGGGGTTGAAGACTAGATTGTCACAGTTACAATCCTCTTTTATTTTAGCTAAGGCATGTTAGGTATGAGACTTAGACTCCTCAGGATAGGACAGCTATTGGAATAATCTTTGCAATTTACCATTCACCTGTGGAGGCCAAACAATGCAGGCCCATTTACCTTGTCTGATAGTCAGAGAGTTTGGAGATTTGACAAGCACAGTTGCACTGAGTTCTAAGTCAGAAGGTGATTACTTGATTCTTTTGAAATTAAGATAGCTCAGTGTCATCCTGACAGGTGGTCAGGACATGCACAAGTACTTCTGCTCCTTTCTTAGTAATTATGAGGTCATCTAGGGAAGGATGGTGTACGTGACCTAGAGCACCTTTGCTGTCTAGATGGCAGAATGTTAATGATTTGATGTCTCAGAGTAATAAAGCAATTGACTGTGTGTCATGTTAATGAAGTATTCTGTTACCTTCTCCTCCATTTATGTTGGGTATAAAAGCTGTAGAAAAATAAACACTGGAGAATTTTAGGATTTCAGTCACTGGAATGCCCTCCCAATACTTTCTATGCTTTCTGTCTTATTATTTTTATCTGTCTTCATATTCTTTACTTATTTTTTTTTCTATTCCCATGCCCCTACCCTGGTGAGAAGTATTTTTGTCAAGGTTGGTCCTCAACATCTGAACATTTAGTATGTGATTCTTACTTGACATTGTTCTTATTGGTTGTAGTTTTATTTTTGTGTATGTTATTACCCTTTCTTTCTCCTGGACAATACTTAATAATCATTCTTATTGTATATAGCTCTACATTAGATTTAGAACCTTCTTATTTAGAATGAAGGAGGAAATATAGTGGGTATTCACTCCCCATGACCTTGGGCTATCTGACCTAATAGAGGTGCTGCTTTTTGTCTACCGATCTGACCTCTTAAAAGGAAAGAGGGGGGCAGCCACTCACTCTCTCATGTGGTGGTTGGAGATTGGACCGCTGGGCAAATGGAGAACCACAATGGCTATTTGCCTTGTTGTGTATCTGTGAGTGTATCCTAATAAATTCTTGATACCTCTCCTGGTTTCTCCTACTCTCTCAAGTCTGAATAGAGGTGTCTTAGGCAGTGTCTTTTGACACTGTGTGGAGTGGCAACATGCAGAGAACAAAACACACAAGCTACATCTTCAGATCCAGCGAAGTCACGTGACACAGCACAGTTAAATACCACCAAGAACACCTTGAACACATCACGTGTTTGATTTTGAGTTAGTTTCTGGTGGCTGCATGTTCAAAACCCTTGTATTGTTGCCAAAATTTTTGTGACAACTCACATTTGATCATGTGACCCCAAATGAGGTCACAACCTACAGGGAGAGAAGATAGGCTTTGCCCGAACGTCTGCCTGCAGGGAAATTTGAGATCAGGCAACCGTGATTGGAAAGGTACTCCATGACATGAGGGAAGTCCCGAGTGGACATGAAGAAAGGAGCCAGTTTAACAGGGACAAGTTTGCTTCGCGGCAAGTAATTCATTCTTGTGGTGGCTGATCTAGTCCCTTGAGACTCGCTCACCCGCAGAAATATAATTTCCCCCAGAAAGGCATAATTCCATCTCTTGTGAAAGACGGTAACTTGCTTGTAAGAGTAATGTCCCGTTACACCTAGAAAATGTCCTGCCTCCTGACACTGGCACAGTAAGGGATCAAGACTTGGGATGAACAAACTATAGCACCTTCTTTCGTGAGTAAGCAACAGTATTCACACACACACACACACACACATACACACACACAGCTTTCTTCACAAGATCTTATAGTTGGTCAGAGTTGAGTTAGGACTTGGGTCTCGATTTGTTTAGTGCCGAACCTAGTTTCTTGACAATTGTCATTATCTTTCTTACACTCCAAACATTTACTCATAACTTCTAGATAGTTATCAGTTATCCTAAAAAGTACATCAGATATTTTCCCCAAGAAGCTGTTTTCTGGGTTTCTTTGGACTTTCTCTCTAAGAACCCTGAGCTACCAGATAAGAAATACGACTTCCCTGATACCATCATGCTAGAGATGACACAAGATGACCGGAATGATAGTCTTGATTGAGTCCAAACTTCCAGTCAATGCCAGGCTTGCAAATCAAGTCATCCTGGGTTCTCCAGGTCAGCCTGTCCAACCGTTGTATATCACAAAGACGCTTATCAGATCGTTCATTGCTAGGAGGGCCCGACCCCTTATATTCCATGGTCAGGTGGTCATAGGCTGTATAAGAAAGCTAGCTAAGCATGCACCTGGAAGAGTCAGCCAGCAAGCAGTGTTTCTCCGTGGTTTCTGCTTCAAGTCTCTACTGGCGCTCTCTCCCTGACTCCCCTCAATGATGGGCTGTAACCTGTAAGCTGAAATGTGTTCTTTCCTCCCCTGCATTGCTTTGGACCAGAATGTTATATCGCAGCAACTGAAAGAAAACTAGAGCACCAGCCTAAAACAGCCATTTTAGGGTGACTTCCATGTGCTGTGGTACTAGAGTTCAGGGATTCAGAAGGAAGCAACACACTTCCTGTCACTATAGAGCCTCTATTCCAGGAGGCAAAGATACTCAGTGAGCAAACAGCCAAGATGGTAACAGATTATTGTAACTGCCGTGAAGAGCAGAAACAGGATGCTCTGAGAACAGGCAGAACCAAGATACAGTGAGCAAACAGGAAGCCTGGATGGAAGCAGATGCAAACACATGCCAAGAGAGATGCCAAGAGGACATAGCAAATCCAGAGGCCTTGGGGTTGAAAGGCTCTTGCTGCATCGTAGGCAAGGAAAGTGTCAGAGAGGAAGAAATGCGGAGGATAAGTAGAAGAGGAGAGGAAGGGACAGATGACTCAGGGGCCAGGCTGGGTTTGTGTTTTATTCTAAGTGCTAGGGAAAGCCCTCGTTTAGGAAATGCATCCTGGTTTACAGCTCTTAGATATTAATCTGCAAAAATAATAGAGGAAGAGGAGGCAATTTAGGAAGCTATTAGAAGAGTCGTATTAGGCTTGCTGGTGACAGAGAGGATGGAGACAGGTGTACTCTGGGGCCTTTGCCACCCAACCCTGGGCTAATCTCTGACAGAGAGATGAAAAAGCTCCCACTGGGTTGAGATTATCTTTGCAACTTCTTTCCTCAGTGTAGAGGCTGTGAAGGAGGAAGAGAAAGGCCCAAGGCTTAGGCAGAGGGAAGGGAAACTGGGTGGACAAAGGTGGCGGCTCCCTGACCGCAGAAATCAGTTCAGCCCACAGCTGTCTTGGGCAAGCCCCTGGCCAGTACCCAGGACTGAAGAAACAGTGGGGCCTGCAATGCAAGCGTCTTCCTTCTGCCCTTCCCAAATAGGCATCAACTCCCCTCCACTCTACCCTCCCTTGCCCCAGCCTCATCTTTGGTTGGCTCTCTCTTTTTGTTGTAGGAGTGAACGGGAAAGAAAGATTGCTTTAGATATTGCATTTCTCGTGCATTTTCAGTAATCCTCATTATCCCCAAAACAGAAATACGAGATAGGATGATTTGGAAGAGATTAATATCACTGCCAGGTAATCTGGTTACGCATTAAAAAAAAATCCAGCTGCTCCAATTTTAAAGCTTTTAGTCATCCAAAGTCCTGATATACAAAGTATCCAGCAAGCTCTATGTTATCTTCATGCGATATGATGTGGAAGGAGAAAAACCCATTTGCAATTCAAAAGTATTAAAAAATCGTAAAAATTACCTATGCAAGAAATTGGTAGGTGTGCATGAGAAAAGGCACATAAAGAACAGCAAATTTGTAAAAACAAAGCAAAAAAGGCAAAACAAAAACTAACAATGTAATTACAATAACTGAAGAAATATTTTATGCTCCTAAAACGCAATTAGTCTATATGCTTGATCCAAATCTAATTTAAAAGATGGTTTTATGAACTTGCAATAATAATGATAAAATAAATGAAAAAAAAATAAGCATTCAGGGATAGCAGAGACATATTGAAAGAGAAAAGCTGGCCAGACAAAAAGTTAAAATAAAACAGCATTGGTTTGAGGCAAAAACCGAATCTCTTAGAAAACCTCAAAACAGACTACAGATGATGCAACAATCCAACTTCTGGTGATAAAGTGACGGCACAAACCACTGTTCCAACTACTGAGACGGCAATTCGAGTTCTAAGACTGGATGGCAAAGACACTAGCTAGTGTACTGACTGGTTTTGTGTGTCAACTTGACACAAGGTAGATTCATCAGAGAGGAAGGACCCTCGGTTTAGGAAATGCCTCCATGATATCCAGCTGTAGGGCATTTTCTCAATTAGTGATTAATGAGGAAGGGCCCAGCCCATGGTGAGTGGTGCCATCCCTGGGCTGGAGGTCCTGGGTTCTGTAAGAAAGCAGGCTGAGCAAGTCATGTAAAGCAAGCAGTAAGCAACACCCTCCATGGCCTCAGTCAACTTCTGCGTCCAGGTTCCTGCCCTGTTTGAGTTCCTCCTGAGTTCCTGTCCTGACTTCCTTTAGTGATAAACAGTGATATGGAAGTGTACGCCAAACAAACCCTTTTCTCCCTGACTTGGTTTTTTTTGTTGTTGTTGTTGTTTTTTGATCATGGTGTTTCATTGCTGCAATAAAAACCCCCAACTAAGACAAACAGAGAAAGAATAAAGAATCGTGTCAAGATGTTTTATGATAGAATTATTTCTAAAACAGAAAGCTTGGCTGCAAAGCCAGGCGTGACGGCACACACCTGTAATTCCAGCACACAAGAGGCTGAGGCAGGAAGAACACAGTGAATTTGACACCAGCCACAGCTGTGTGCCAAGTTACAAGTCATCCAGAGGTGTATAGTGAGACCCTATCTCAAAAATCCCAAATAAACGAGCAATAAAATAATAGAAAAATAAAATAAAATAAACACCATACAAAACATAGGTGCCAAACCTAACATCCAATAGCAAAGCATTTAAATAATTTGTAGTACATTCATTAAATAAACATACAAATTTTTAAAAATTGTTCTTCCAGTGCGGGAAGATGTATTAACAGATATTTCTAAGGGAACTGGCGAGATAGAAAACAGTGTGTGTGGGGGCGGGGGGAGCTGGAAGTGTTCGGGCATGCTCGCAGCCACAGCTGCTCAGCAGGCTGAGACACAACCTGCAAAACCACTATACGTTTTGCACCTAGATTTTTTTTTTTTTAAAGAAAGGAAAGAGTCTTGAAACATATCAAGGGGAATAACAGAGATTATATTGGGGAATGGAATTTATTTCCTCATTGTACTCTGCACATTCTAAATTTTCCGAAAAGACATGCATGAAATTCTTTTCTAATCAGGAAACTGGCAATGCACTTAGGATAATGCTGCGAATACAATTTTGAACAACTTTCACTTTCATGGGGGGTGAGTTGGGCATGGATCAGACATTCCCTGGACCAGTGTTTCCACAACAAATGACCTGAAGGGATTTACGAAGTGAAAAGATTGCTTGACTCACATTTCTGTTGATTGCGTCTGGAGATCTGACAGTCCCTCTGTTTGGGGCCTATAAGAAGTGTTGTATCCATCAGGAGTGCACAGCAGGGCAAAGCCACTCACCTCATCCACAGAACCCAAAGGGAAGGGAAAAGGGCCTGGAGTCTCAAAATCTTCTCCAGGGGCATTCCCCTAAAGACCTGAGGCCCACACACCGAGCCCCTTTCCAAAGCTCCCACTGTCTCTCAGCAAAACTTTAATACGTGAGCTTTTAAGAGAACCTTCAGTACCCAAACCACAGCCATCCTACCTCTTCTTCCACAAACCTCCCAGAAACGGAAATGACAAATCTGGAATCCCTGTGAATGAGCTGAGCTATGAGTGAAAGAGATGAATCTTCTGTTCTCAGAATCACTTCCTGTGATTTTGATGTGATAAACACAGCCAATGTGTGAATAAGATACATTCATAATAGCTAATGGGTTTATTTTTGAAGCAGAGACAGCGAAGTGAGATAAATGCAACACCCAAGTTTGTTGTGTTGGTGGTGGTGGTGATAGTGGTAGTGGCAGTGGTGGTAATAATGGTGGTAGTGGTGGTGATGGAATTGATGGTAGTCGTGTGATGATGGTGATTGTGGTAGTGATGGTGATGGTGGTGGTGGTGATTGTGGCGGTGGTGATGGTGGTAATTGTAGTGGTGGTAGTGATGGTGGTGATAGTAGTGGTTAGTGGTGATTTTTGTGGTGGTGGTGGTAGTGATGTGGTGGTGACGGTGATGGTGATGGTGATTGTTGTTGTTGTGGTGGTGGTGATGGTGGTAGCAGTGGTGGTAATAATGGTAGTGGGGGTAGTGGGGGGGGTGGTAGTGATGGTGGTTGTGGTTATGGTGGTGGTGATAGTGATAGTGGTGGTGGTGATGGTGATTGTGGTGGTGGTGATGTGTATATGTTATTGGGAATGAAACCCAGGGCCTTTCATATGCTAGATAAGTACTTAACCACAGAGCTACACTATAGATCTCAATGCTTACTTTATGACTTTAGCATAAAATCTCTCTAATCATTTGATCTCTCTGAATCTTTTTTTTTTTTTTTTAATTTTTTGATTTTTCGAGACAGGGTTTCTCTGTAGCTTTTTGGTTCCTGTCCTGGAACTAGCTCTTCTAGACCAGGCTGGCCTCGAACTCACAGAGATCCGCCTGCCTCTGCCTCCCGAGTGCTGGGATTAAAGGCGTGCGCCACCACCGCCAAGCCTCTCTGAATCTTAATATCACCACATTCATCACTTTTCAAGAAAGGAGAAAAGTGCACATCCACAAGAAATAGCAGCCATGTCTGGGCTCTATCAATGAGTTCCATTGCTTAGCCAGTTCTTTACAATTTAATAAACTGCTTCCTTCATGTGATCCACAGAGACTGTTAATGTAAAGAAGCATTGCATTTGAACCTCAAAAGAGTGTATTTTATTAGTCATATGTTTATCTATTTATAGAAAAAAAATTCTATAAATCTCCAAAGCTTCACACAGTAAAAAGGATGTTATTTACTTTTGTTTCAGTTAACAAATCTCTTTTTTTTTTTTTTTTTTTTTTTTTTTGATTTTCGAGACAGGGTTTCTCCGTAGCTTTTGGTTCCTCTCCTGGAACTAGCTCTTGATTAAAGGCGTGCGCCAGCACCACCTGGCTCAGTTAACAAATCTTAAGAGAAACATAAATAGTTTTTAAGTAGCTATACATGCTTAAAATTTTTCATAGAGTCTGGAGACGTGGCTCAGCTGTTAAGAGCATTTGTTGCTCTTGGAGACGACTTGGGTTTGGTTCCTAGCACCACATGGTGGTTTGCAACTGTAGGTAATTCCAGTTGCAGGAGCTCTGATGCCCTCTTCTGGTCTCCCTGGGCACTAGGTACACAAGTGGTGCATAGGCATACATGCAGACAAAATACTTGTACACATAAAATAAAATCACTAAAAAAGTTTTGCACATTTAATTATTTGGTAGGAGAAGGTAGGATATGCATGCATGTCACATGTGTGTGTAGAGAGATCCACAGAACAACCTACAGACACTGGTTCTCTCTTGCTACTGTGTATGCCCCAAGAATGGAACTCAGGTCACCAAACTTGGTAACAGGTGCCTTTACCAGCTGAGCCAACTTGCCAACCCCAAACTCTGTGTGAATTTTAAACCATGCTTTTGTTTTTATCAGGTAGGACAAACATGAGTAGCCCTGGCCTGAAGTAAGGCCAGAATTCTTAGAAAATCCACCAACATTTTTTCCTACTAAAATCAATAGTCCTCCTGAAGTTGATCCATAAATTGTTGGACCTTTGTAATTTAACAAAAGAGAAAATACCTAAGATTTTCAAGAACTAAGATCCTAATGAGGGTCTATGGAACTTTTAGGAAGTCCTGGGTCTCTGTTTCTCCAACTTAAAATAAGGGCTACATAAAACCTAATAATTTGTAGTATTGCCTATCATTACATAACACCTAAGATATTTGTAGCTAAACATTAAGTGACCAAACCTGTCAAGGTTCACTTGGGCCCTTGACATAAATTCCAACAGTTCCCCTGGCATGGGTGTGGAGGTCAGAGGACAATTCGCAGGGCTAGTTCTCTCCTTCCACCAGCAGGACATAGGGGTCAAACTCTGCCCATTCTTGGCAACAAGTACCCCTACTCTCTGAACCCTCTCACAGTCCTGCAGATCTCTTTCATGACCAACAATCGTGAGCAGGTTTGGTGGCTTATTGGCCTAGCTCCCTCTCTGCTTTCTCTAGTGCATTTCTCATGAATCCGCCAATACTAACTAGGTCATGAAGTTGAAAGGAATATCAATTTGCTTCTACCTGAGACCAAGGTCTTGACCCATCACTATATCCCGACAGGAATCCTTCATCATGATCCCTATGTAATATTCTCACCTAACATTAAGTCCGAGTTTGATGTCTACCCATTATTGGTTCTAACCACCTTTCACATATTAATTCCTTTGATTCTTATGTTGATCTGTGAAGTTATAATATTATACACAAAGACATGGGGAAATAGTAACAGACTAGCTAGCTTGTTCAGTGTCACTCGGCTAATAACTGATAACACTGAGGTTTTAATAAGGCAGTGTGCCTTTAAAATCCTGCTCTCAACTACTACGGTGTTACATTCCGAAAAAGAAGTTAATGTTTACAGAATACTTGCTGTATCAGACTATTTGCTGTCTCTATGGTGTCGCTTCTATTGTTTGTCCCTTTAAAAGGCATAAAACTATATTTTAGGAAGGCTCAGAAACCTACCCAGAGGTCTTCTCCTAGCAAGCCAGGTTGGTGCCTTGAACTCAAGACCTCTACTCCCAAAGCACATGGGTTTTGTTGTTCTGTTTTGTTTTGTTTTTGTTTGCTTTAGTCAAGGTAAAATGTAACTCAAACTGACCTATAACTTACTATGTGGATGAGGATGATCCCCCTGCCTCTACCTCCCGAGTGCTGGAATTGGAGGTATGTGCCATGAGATTCTGTTTATGAAGTGATAGAGATCCAAACCGGGCCTTTGTGAGTCTGAGGCAAGCATTCTACGTCCCAAGCTGAACACAACACATGCTGTTAAATAGATTATTTTGGTTTCATCAGAGGCTTTCCCTAAAGGAGGACACATGTGTGGTGAGGAAAACCTGGGCATCTCTGTGGGGAAGATGGTGACATGGGCCACCAAGGACACTCAAATATGTTTCGTGAAGAGGTTGGCTGTTTAAAGTAACTTGGCAATTTGAGGAAGTTAAATGGGAGATTGCTGGCTGTGCTTCACACTGGAAAATGTACTTGCATTTTTAGTTCCTGTGGCTTGAAATGAAATCCCAGAGTGAATCATTAGCAGTGCACTCTGAGCTGAAGCATGGTGACTCTGGAGTCACCAGCAAGGGTGACTGACCTCTCAAGAATTTATGAACTCCTTGAAACTGGCAAGCTCGAAATCCACCACACTCTTGGCTCTGTGTCCTTTTAATCCAACATGACCCCGAGTCTCAGACAATATTCAATCATGAAAGACTGTATGGAAGTTGTCAAGTGGGAAGCTTTTCCTGTGATAACACAGCTTCTCTGTAATTAAGATGTTACCCCAATCTTCATGGATGCAGTTGAAAGTTGGGAAGGTGACTATAGAAAATATATTAGCCATTTACAAAGATTCATATCTAAAAGTTCCATCAGAGAGTCACGGAGGGACAAAACATACGAAAAAGCCTCACCTTCTGTCTCTCTTCTGGTACCCATAAGCAGTCTACCATGATGCCAACAGTAAGAGGATGTGGTAGAGTTGTTGATGCATTCCCTTGGGACATCTTGGCTCATCATTGCTTAGAGTGTTTCCTCATCTTTTTGTCTAGTACAGGACTTCGCTTTATGATATTTCCTGTGTTTGTAAATATTCCTTGATTATAGGGATGAGCCTCCCTTGAGTAGGTTAAAATATAAACTTAAAGTCAATACAAAAAGAGCTTTAGCTCATGGGGAAAGATAGCTGTTCAAGTAGGGTGGTGGTTTCCTGGGAAGGATTCTTTTTTTCAAAACAAAGCCACTTGAATGGGGGAAATATTTGTTTGGCTGAAAGTTGGAAAGATGAGGATTTGCAAGATGGCCATCGAAGACACCACTCCATCTATCAAGGTCCATATAGAGGAGAAGAGTAGACGGCAGGCTGGAAAGATAAATAAAATAAAAAGTGTGGTAAATTCCTACTTGGCACTTTTTTCCTGCCCTGGTGTGGGAGAATTGTCTGTATTCTGTCAATCATGTATTTTAATAAAACACTGATTGGCCAGGCAGGAAGTATAGGCAGGAAAACCAGACAGGAAGTAGAGGTGGAAAAAAGAGAACAGGAGTATTCTGGGAAGCAGGAAACTCCCACTCACACTCCTGCCCAAACCACCAAGAAGCAAGATGTAACCTACCAGCTGAAAGGTACCGAGCCATGTGGCTAACAGATAAGAATAATGGGTTAATATAAGCTCCAAGAGCTAATAAAAAGACTGAGCTAATGGGCCAATCAGTTTATAACCTAATGCAGACTCTTTGTGTGATTTTTCTCTGGGACTAAACGGCTGGGGGACTGGGTGGGACAGAAACCCTAACCAGCCGGGCCCTCATGTTACAATGCCCCACCTCTTACCTTTCTGGTCTTCTACACTTACGAACACCTGGACCAGAGAGAATCCCAAATTCCACTAGCTGACTCTGGAAGGCTCTGTAGCCTTGAATTATCCGGGGCCCTTTTCCATAATACCCGGAGGTAGGTAAGATATATCCGAAGATATATGAAGCCAAAGGTGGGTGACACTGACGCCCGAAGTCGTCGCTGCAGGGCTAACACTTCCTAAGTGACTACAGGAAAGGCATTTAGCCTCCTGGACCCTCACGTTTCCCTACAGATGAGGTCGGGAAAGCATGTTAACACATCTACTAGGGAGCAATTGTATGGCCAACTAGGGTGTTCTTGCGTAAATAAAATAATCAAATGCTCGTAATGCAAATATAGTCGCTGGTGTGGCATACCCTGTCATTTTTAACTTCATATGTCTAGATACCTAACCACACACTAACAAAACCCAAGAATTCTCAAGTATAACTCTGTGGCAACAGTGCTAATATATGTATGCATAATCCAGTCTTCTAAGCAATCAGCAGTTCATAAATACATGTCAACTAAAGGATGGGTGACCCATCAATTGATTGAATGATCATTTTCAAAATCAAATATACTGATACTCAATAAAATCACAAGCCGTTAGTCTAAATAAATAACTCAGGGACCATTTCCCAAGCTGAATTAATGACCATACTCAACAACAACCTTGCATTAGGCATATGTGAAATCAGTAATAAATTTCCAAATTAATCACTTTACTCACAGTTGGGTGGAAGGCAATAAGCAGAAGCAGAAAGGGCAATAATCACATAGTAGGATCTGCTGTGGGATCTATGCCACGATGAGAAAGAGCATATGCCTCAAGCCCCTAGCCTGCTCCATTTTTCCCATAGCAGTTAACATCTTCCAAAAATAATATGCAACTGACTTCTTTTATGTTTGTTTTTTTACTTTTGGCCCCCTCACTCTAGGCTAAAAGTATTGCAAAGTTTAAGATTTTTCATTGACCTATACCAGCTCTTGAACATTTGCCTCATGGTAGTTACTCAATAAAGACTTATTAAATTCATAAGTAAGTTTATTAGTTAATAGCTTATACTTCCTGATGTACCATCCCACCACTGTCCAATTCTTATGTCTCATGCCTGCCTAAAGAACAATAGATTAAAGATTATTTAAGATCAATGGTTCTAAAAGTTCAGTCAGTAAGTGACGCTTTATCAGTCCTTGGTGGGAAAGTTGTTGTATGTTGATTTTCCTTTTCTGGCCTTAAGATGTTCTTCTATTTTGTAAACATTAGTGGCAGCAGCTGGTAATTAGGTTTGTGTGTGTGTGTGTGTGCATGTGTACACATTTGCACATACATGTCCTTTACCTTAAGTTGGATTTATGTTTTTGTGTGGACTGAAAGTTTCACACCCAAAGAACCACTGATTTGGGCTGAAAAGGTGACTCTGGCTGCCCTTCCAGGGGACCAGAGTTCACTTCCCAGCACCTGCACAGTAGACCACAACTGTCTGTAACTCCAGTGCCAAGAGACCTGACAACTGCTGTCCTCCATAGACTCCAAGAATGCACACAGTGACCAAACACATATTGGGGCAAAACATCCACACACATACAATAGCAATTATTATTTTTTTTTAGAGAGCCATTTATTTGGCTCAAAGTGAGGAAACTCGGGGATAGAAACTACCAGTGCTCCTTAACTGATCACATGGAAAGTGATAGTTGAATTCAATTCTTCTAACCCCAAGTCCAAATTTCATTTTAGCTTTCGTGTTGTTTGAAGTCTTTTTTATCTTGGCTGGGTTTTGGGTTTTGGTACTCAAAATTGACCTAACACATGCTAAGTATGCATACTGTCTAACACAGAGCTGCATATCCAACCCACAGCGTACGCAGCATCAATTTTTGTTTTGATTTGTTTTTCAAGACAGGGTTTCTCTGTGTAATAGGCCTGATTGTCCTGAAATTCACCCTGTAGACCAGGCTGGCCTGAAACTCACAGAGATCCACCTGCCTCTGACTCCTGAGTGCTGGGATTAAAGGTATACGCTACTACACCCAGCATAGCATCAACTTTAAATAGGAAATCTTTTGCACGGGCCTAGATTTTGAGTACAGAAATTACAAGTAGAAAACCAGCTGACTCATGGAGCTCACATTGGTATTTTGAAATAGCATTCTTTAAAATCTTCACATTTTAAAACTATGATTTTGTTCTTGGTAATTTGAGAGACTGCTAGATTGCCAGTTCCAGGAAGAAGCTCCAAGGATTGTAGGCAACCACAGATTTAACCTGTGTATAATGTATTTCCTGGTGGGTTTTCATTTCATGTAGGTGGATCGGGTCAGATTTATTCTTGCTTTCTGGCTTTGGTTGTGTTGATGGCTATGGTAGTTTTTGTTTTTAAGTATTAGATATGAAACTCAGCGCTTCATGCATGCTAATCAGGTGTTCTTTCCTTGAGCTACACCGTGTGTGTGTGTGTGTGTGTGTGTGTGTGTGTGTGTGTGTGTGTGTGTGTGTGTGTGTGTTGAAAGAGCAAAGTCAGCATGGTTTTATGTATGGTCCACAAGAAGACATGAAACCTTAATGCACTCAGAACACCGTGGAGAGTTCTAACAAGATGGTTTTGATGAGTTCAACACAAGCTGCAATGACTTCAAAAATAGGCATTCAATCTGGACAGCAACCTAGCTATAGTATAAGATAAACAAAGGAATCCACTGTGAACTTCAGTTTTAAAGAACGGTTGGAAGCTATATCTGGTGAGAGGACCCAGCAGGTAGAAGTACTTGTTGTACAAGCAGGTCCCTGGAATGTGCTAAAGAAAGAACTGATTCCTAAAAGTTATTCTCTGACCTCCACAGGCACTCTGTGACATATATGCTCCCATGTTAACACACACACACATGCATACACTAATATTAGTGATGATGATGATGATGATGATGATGATGATGATGATGATAAGGAGGAACAGAAACAGGAGGAGAATAATGAAAGGCATGATCAACTTTAAGGAATAGAACAGACATAGAAAAGGATACATATACACAGTGTCTCATTCAGCTCAGACTGAATGGTAACAAAATACCATAGTCTAGGTGACTTCCACAAACAAAAAGAAAGGAGATTGATTCCTGACAGTTCTGGAGGCTGTGAAATTGAACAGCAAGGTGATGGTAGCTTGGTTTCTGATGGGCTCTCTGTAGTTTACAGTTAACCACCCTTTCTTGATGTGCTCTGATATGGGCTTTCCTTAGAGATATTTCCCTCTTTCTCTCTTGTCTTATAGGGCCACCAATCATTTGATCCCATCTCTACGACTTTAGATGCCTTCAGGACCTTCCCCAAGCCCTATCTCTAAATACAGTTTACACTGTGGGTTAGTGCTCCAGCAAATAGATTTTTGGAGAACACAAGGCAGTGTGTTGTCTATAGTCCCCTGAAGTAAATGTGGTCAGCCACACAATGTGACTCATTCTATGAAAGCATCGTAGTTAAAGCTACTCAACAGTGAAACCAGTTGCTCACTTTCTGAAGCTGTGGCTTTGTGTCCCTCCAGAATGACGAGAAACGCATTCCTAGGGCGAACGAAGTGTGGAAGAGAAAGCACTTTGGATCCCTCTCTCTCAAAGCTGCAATATTTGAACTTTTTGACATTGCTATTTCAGTACACTCACCATAAACACCCTTCTTCTGAAAGACTGGATCCATAGCTGGTTATTTCATCATGCAGAGGAAGTCTAATAGAAGGCTTAAAACAACATTCAGACAATGTATGATGACCTAAAATGTCACAGTTCTTGAATTTGCTGTGAGCTCTGAGGTCTGATTGTAATCTGGACTGTGCATGGGTTTGTAATTTTGTGAGAGCTCAGAGGTGTGGTTTAGTCAGTTCTTGAACAGCATTCTCAACACTTCTTCTTATCAGTTTCTTAAGAAGAACCTTCCAGAGGTTAAGTCTGATTCCAGGAATGCATTTAGAAGTCTCTAATAGGGCCGGGCGGTGGTGGCACACGCCTTTAATCCCAGCACTGGGAGGCAGAGGCAGGCGGAGCTCTGTGAGTTCGAGACCAGCCTGGTCTACAAGAGCTAGTTCCAGGACAGGCTCCAAAACCACAGAGAAACCCTGTCTCGAAAAACCAAAAAAAAAAAAAAAAAAAAAAAAAGAAGTGTCTAATAGGTAAACTCATTTCAAGCATAGTGCTTGGTAACTATTAGGTAGGAAAAGCCCAGGAAAAGAAACTAGGTTAGGGGGAAAAAGCAAGACTATTCATTCATTGTTTTTCTCCTACACACTCCATGATCTCCCAGTAAGTCTACAGATGTGGTTAAGTCCACCAGACCAAGTTTGGAATTATGGCTCACCCATAAATACTTGGCAACCAACCCTATTTATTAATTCTGAGCTCTGTTTTACTGTGAACTGAGCTATGGCCAGTTTACGTGTGTAAGCGGAGACTGCTCATTCATTCCTGGCCACCCAGACCCAAATAATCACACAGAAACTATATTAATTACATCACTGTTTGGCCTGCTAGCTCAGGTTTCTTATTAACTAACTCTTCCATCTTAAATTAATCTATTTCTATTAATCTGTGTATCACCATGAGGCTGTGGCCTACTGGTAAGGTCCCAACATGTCCTTCTCCTTTGGCAGCTACATGGCATCTCTTTGATTCCTCCTACTCTCTCTATATATATCTCTTTCAGCCTGGCTATATTCTACCCTGCTATAGCCAAAGCAGCTTTATTCGTTAACCAATAAAGGCAACACATATACAGAAGGACATCCCACATCATTTGTATATATATATATATATATATATATATATATATATATATATACATATACATATATACATATATATATACACACACACACACACACACACATTCTATTTTAGTTTAATACAAAATATCAGTAAAAGTCGTTGAACATAAGACAATAAAAACAAGTTAGTTGCAGTTGGTGTCCCACTATTTGGTAAAATGAATCATGCTATTGAGAATGTTAAGCAAAAAGATATCAAGATACACACACACACACACACACACAGGAGGAGACTGTTTGTTTGTCTCCAGGTCACTCAAACCCAAATAATAACACAGAAACTATATTAATTACAGCACTGCTTGGCCAATGATTCTAGTGTATTCCTAGATAACTCTTACATCTTAAATTAACCCATCTTTATTAATCTAAGTAACACCAAGAGGTTGTGGCCTAACAGTAAAGTTCTGGCTTGTGGCTTGTGTCTTTCTCCTTCAGCAGCTACATGGCATCTCCTTGACTCCGCCTACTTTCTCTCTGTATCTCTGTTTAGATTTCCTGCCTGGCTTTCCTCTTCTAAGCCATTGACCAAAAGAGCTTCTTTAATAACCAATGGTAATAAAACATATTCATAGCATATAGAGAGGAATCCCATATCTCTCTTACACATACATATACACACAGAGAGAGTGACCATGAACTCATTCTGTAGTCTAGGTAGGCCCTATTTTAATAAAACAGTGTAATGAAGGAAGGTCTGAGATTCATCCTGTGGCCTCTGCCTTCCCATACACACACATGCATACACATATACATACCACATGTACATACAACATACACACACCTGGTAGCAATTTAAAACAGAAGTATAAATGGCTCAAGGAAGCCCAAAATCTGTTTTTACCTATAGAAGAAAATATATGAGATTGTCTGGTGACTAAAACTTCTTGCTAATGATACAAGGGTTTTGTAAAGGAGGTAAAAAAAAATCTTCACTGTATATTATCTAATTACTGATAGCTCTCATGGATAAAATAAAAGGCATGCTGTTCTTTCTTTCCTTTTCCTTCCTATTGCTAATGTTTGACAGAGCACCTTTAACCATGAACAATTTTAGACTGTAAAATAGCTCTGTCTCTAAGTATGATGTCTCAGAGAAGGTTCACCAACTCCCATCAAAGCATCTCTAATTTAGAGAGAGCTTATCAGACAGCAGAAAAGACTTGTGATGTGTTTGTTCTCATTCTCCTTGCCAGGTTTGAATTCTTCAACAATTTCTTAGAGACTTCTCTAAGAAAAGTGGGCCTCTTGATCCAATATGAATGATGTCCTTAGATTAGAAGAGAGAGAGAGAGAGAGTGTGTGTGTGTGTGTGTGTGTGAGAGAGAGAGAGAGAGAGAGAGAGAGAGAGAGAGAGAGAGAGAGAGAGGAGATGTCTATGTGAAGATACAGGAAGTTATTAAAGTGATGCTTCTACAACCAGGGTATCCCCAAAGACTGCCAGTGAACAGCAGAATGAAGGGGAGGAGGCAGAATCTTCCTTTCAGAGTAGCAACCAACCCATCTATCTGGCAGTTGCACTTTCAACTTTTGCCCTCTGGAGCTGTGAGGATTCCCCAGAGTTACACTCAAATGTGTATATGCGTATTAGTGCGACACATGCTGAATATAATAGACCACATTTTTCTAATCCACTCATTAGTTGACAAACATGTAGACTGGTTCCAGTTCCTACTAACTATTGTGAAGAGAGCAGCACAAAGGTGAAAGACCATGTGTCTCGACAATAGTATTCTATGGATGTCCTTTGGATGTGTGTCCAGGGGTGGTGGATCTGGGTCTTCTGGAAGATATGATGCTAGGTTTTTGAGGAACCTCCATCTAATTTCCATATTAGCTGCACCAGTTGTCACTCTCAGCAGAGGATGCAGACTCTATCATCAGTGGATTTGTTCTATATACACATATGAGAAGTAAGGACAAGTGATGCTGGGTCACGTTTGCCTTGGGTAGAACTTGGTGAAATCTCCACTTATGTGCACCGCACCTCTAAATTCCATTCTGTTATCTTTCTTGGAACCATGAAAAACAAAAGAAAAATAGCAACAGGAGGCAGGCAAAGCAGGACACTGGGCTGCCCTGACTTCAGGGGACACCGTGACCGATGCATCATCATTTGTCAACCTTGCATATTTTATACTGGTCTTGAAAGTATGGCCCTGGAACAGCAACGCAATTGTGACATGGCAGCTATTTTTGAATGCGAAATAGTCCCAGACCTATGACATCAGAAACCCTGGCACACAAAGCTGCTTTTATTCCAGGCTGATGCTTGCGATCTGCTAATAGAAGCTAGTCATAGTCCACTCCCTTCATCACTGTTTTGTATAAGAACAGACAGCGGTAAAGCCAGAGTGAGCCAATGAAATACAAAGAAGGGCCTTCTTGTGACATCTTGGAAAGATAATGAATCTCTCTTGTTGGATGCACAAGATGGAGCATGTTGCCTGATTGCTACGATGCCATGAACCAAGTACTGGCTCTTTAATGGCATTCTGTGACTGTCAATTCAATCCATTCAGAAACCCACTATACCTCTAGATTGTGAACAACTAACTCATTTAAGTCAACTCCTCATTTTCTTGTATTTCCTCTTCTTACCTTTTCTCCATACCTCCTCTGAAGAGCACAAAGTTACTGGTATACACCATCATGATTGGCAGTTTAAGGCATTTCCATTTCAAGTAGCTGAAGGCATCCCAAGACCAGCGCTCCTTTCAACTCATTTGCAACCTATTGTTGCTCTACCCTCTGTTTCTCACAAACGTCACCTTCTCTAAGTGCTTTCCCATCAGTCTCCTCCCCTTTTTATTGAGTCAAATCCCACCCACTCTCCCAAGTCCTTCAGGGGTCAATCAAGGTGCCTTGCTCATTCTGTCCAAACTGTCTGCCCTCCTGGGGCTTCAATTCCACTCACTCTGGAAAGTTCCAGTGTGTTTCCGTCACATATGGCCTTCTGTTTTCTCTCCTGTACACTGGCCCCTGGCACTGGACATGACTAAGTAGACACATGAATGATGACTTGCCCTGCTCTTTGGAGAAGGAAATGCTGGGGTACCAGATGCTGACCCTATCATTAAGCCACGGATATTCTCTAGCTGTGACCACCTCATCAAACCCCACTATAATTGCGACTGTCATCCTACCGTGATCTGTCTGGAGTCAGATAAGGGGGGAGGGGGACACCTGTTCAGTGAGGAAGAAACAGAAGAAACCCTGCATCAGCACCCAGGCCTTCTTCTGTGTCTGCTCTCTTCGGAAGCTAGATAGCACCGGCAGGTCTGTGCTTTGTGGCAGGAAGCTGAGAGTGTGAGGACTGTACAAGAACTGGGGGTTAGAGTGTAGCTTAGTGTGTGAGGATGTGGTCACCACACCTGAACGGGTCTCTCTAGGAGGAAGCTGTTGTCGAATTACAACCTCCAGGCAAGTCAGTTGACTTCTCTGACCCTCTATTCCTTTGTCTGTAAAATGGGAATTCTAATCATCTTGGCCTCATTATAGGACATGAGAAATTCTTTGTAAAGGCCACGTTCATAGACTATGTAGCATCCTGTCTGGCACACAGTGAGTGCTCAACAAATAGATAAATAGTAGTCATTGTTAGGGGCCCAACCTCCCTGGGGCTTGGTGCTGACTTCCCCGTTCATCTGTGATGATGGGAGGTGAAGGCCTCTACACAGCCTCCTATTGGGTTAGTCTGTCTTCTGCCACTGTGATAAAAGATCTGAGGAGACCAAACATGCAGGCCCATTCAGAGAGTTTGGAGATTTGAGGAGCTTAAGTTGCAGATCCTAACTCAAGAGGTGATTGCTTGGTTCTTTTAAATTAAGATAGCTCACTCTAGTAAGTTGCTGCCCTCCTGACAGGAGGTCAGGATATGCAAATATACTTCTGCTCCTTCTTTAGTAACTAGGAGGTCACCTAGGGAAGGGCCATCTTCAGCGTACTAGACCTAGAGCACCTTAGCTACCTAGACAAAGGAATGCTAATGATTTGATGTCTCAGAGTGATAAGGCCATTGACTGTGTGAGTTACCCTTTTGTATAAAGTTAATAAAGTCTTCTGTTGCCTTCTCTCCCTGTTTATGTTGGGTATAAAAGAAGTGAAAAAAATAAATCCTAAAATCCTGTGAATTTCAGGATTTCAATCACTGAATGCCCTCCCAATGTGTTCTATGTTTTCTGTCTTATTATTTTTATGTGTCTTCATATTCTTTACTTATATTTCTTCAATTCCCACGCCCTTACCCTGGTAAGAAGTATTTTTGTCAAGGTCAGCCCTTGACAAATCATTATGAAAGGTTTGCTTTGTATCAGAGGTTTCAATTCATGGTTGCTTGCCTCTGTTGTTTTGGGCTGGTAGTGGCAAAACACACAATGGCAGGAATGTGTGGTAGAAGAGGCTTGCTCACTGCAAAGTCATTGAGAAGCAAAGAGAAAACCAAAAAGGGCCCAGGTGCTACATCCCCTTCGGAAGCAGGCTCCGATGCCTTAACTTTCTTCCCATCTTTGCCTCCTAAAGAATCTCCCACCACCAATAGTTAATGAGGCAAACCTTTCATTACATGAGCCTTCTGGGGACATTCAAGACTCAAACTATAGCAGCTGTTCTTAGTCAGGAACGTTAAGGGAGCCAGAACCTGGAGTGCAGCTCGTCCTGGCACTCTGCCTGCTCAGCTGCACTCTCGGAACATCCCCTAACTCCCAGTACCACCTCTCTAACCCTGCAGTAGGCACTGCCCGGTCCATCCACCCAGCACTCTCTAGTGCTCACAGTCCCTTCATGTGGCCCTCACAGCAGCTTGTGTAACAGCTAAGGACAATCTTTATTAAGCCTCCCTTTACCTATTATAAATGCAAAGTCCGGTGACTGCAGTTTGCCAAAGACAGTAGAGTCAGGAAGCTGCAGTCAGGGCTCAGCCCCAGATGATCTAGGCCAGACTTAGTCATTCCCACCCCCTCATGGCCTTGTGCCCTGTACAGGCAACGGGATTTCCCAATGAAACGCATGTGTGTTCAATGTACAAGATTCTTTCAGCCTTATAACAGAGTGGGGAGGGACTCCTTGGGACCCACTGTATATGGTGCCCCACATAAAGAGGAATAGACTTTTCAACGAATTGGCTATCTTTACTGTCATGCACTGCTTACTGGCCTGTTTCCTATGGCTTGCTCAGCCTGCTTTCTTACACACTCCAGGGCCACCTGTCCAGGTATGGTACTGCCATAGCAGGCTGGGCCTTCCCACATTAATTAAGAAAGTGCCTCACAGGCCAAACTTATGAAGGCATTTTTCTCAGGTGTGGTCCCCTCTTCTCAGATAACTTCCTACCTGTGTCCAGTTGCCAAAACACAAACCAAAACAAACAACAACAACAAAACACACACACATACACAAACCAGGGCACTTGCCTCCCAGATCTTTGATTTCATCTGTAATAGGAGAGAGTAATACTGATATTCACAAAAGCAAAAGGTTTAAGCTGTCTGCTTAGCTTGTGATCTGAGTAGCGTACCAGTCTTGATTGGCATATAGTGGGTACCATTTCTAATCTTAAACCATGAGTAAGCAATGCTCTCTGAGTTACACTCTCACAGATAATACAATAAAGTAACACAAGAAAAAAAAGCAAAATCCCATGCTATTCTTCAGCCTCCACCATTGCTCGAGAGAATTTCAGATATCTACGGACAAAAGATGCTGCAGCCAGGCATGGGAACACAGGTTGACAACTCCAGCACTCAGCTGGTTGTGGCAGGAGGATTGTGAGTTCAAGGTGAGCCCTAGTTACACTAATTGTGTGCGTGTGCATGTCTGGGTGTGTGAAGGATCTGCCATTCATGTTTTCATTGTTACTTTGAGAACTTAAGCCACAAATTCCAACTTAAGCTATCGCAGCCAAATTGTAAAACATTACAGACAAATTGTAAGTCATCACAAGCAAGCATTAAAGTAAAAACGATGACAATAGTATCAATGAAAATTGAAGAAAAAGAAGTCATTTTCACAGAGATGACATTCTATCTCACAATCCCTCGGTGGAGGAGATTGTATTCCCATTTCACAGATTAGGAAACCAAGCTTCCGTGTCTCCATAACAGAGCCTCCGAACCTCCTACCTCTACATCTAGACATTCCTCTTGATTCTTCATTAGACATAGTCAAGATTACGACTTCTGTCAGATGCAAGAGACGGCACAGCCCCAGCAGAGTGGAAAGGAGAGCCTCTAACCCCTTAACCAGAACCTTCCTCTTTGCTTACAATGTGGTTACCATGAGCTCTGGCAGCACATAGAGCATCCAGCCAGCCGAAGTCAGAAAACGCAGCCCATCATTCTCCCAATATTGGAATTGTCCTATCCCTCCTTTCTAGAACATTATTTTTACAAAGGCTGTCATATAGTTTCCTCCAGGGCAGTTTTAATGAAATGCCCTGTTTCCTTATATAAGAAAGGCTCATGAAAAATCCTGGAACTCGTCTGTTATATCAAAGAAGATAAATATTTTGGTTGGCATGCAGTCAACTATTAATTCCCAAGTTCAACTTGACTATTTTGCTTAGACTATGAACTCATTAGTTTGGGCTCACAAATTTAGGATCTGAAACATTCTGGGAAAAGCCTAAAGGAATTGGCCTTCTTACCCATAAAAAGTGCAACCCCAATGAAAACCACCTTTCCTAGAGGCGCTCCTGTGTTTCTTAAGAGACCAATGCCAGGGAATGCCGCTGGTTTTCAGAGTTGTTTGGTGCCAGCTTCTTTCACTTAGCATCTCCAGGACCCTGGTAGTGATTTCTCCCACTTTTGGGAGAAATCTTTTTTTTTTTTTTTTTTTTACACAAAATGGGAAGTGTCTTAAGCTACGAGGAACTGTGAACTGGTGTCTAGTGTTTTTGTTATTAGGAAATGGTAGTGATGAGCAAAGGAACCACAGTGTGGATCTGATGTTTGAACTGCCCATCTCTCCATCTTCTCCCCTCCCCAGCCAAGCCTCAGAAGTCATGCGGAGAAAGAACTCTCAAGGCTTGGCTATGACAAAGGCAAGACTAATGGGGGAGCAACTGGGCAGCTCTTCCTTCCAGGACATTAACTCAGGCCAGTCTGAAGAAAAAATAGCGGCCAGCTATGTTACTGCTGATAACTGTGCAGGCTCCACTAAGAGATTTCACTGGGCTGATAAAAATGTCATGAGTGTAGTCAGTAAAATGAGTTTACAAACAACATAGGGGATTATTTAGGATATGGGGCAACAAAAGAAACAAAGTAAATCCATGTAAAAACACTGTTAGAAAAAAAACTAAAAAAATGCACTAACGTAGTGATAATCCAAAGTCATAAGAAGTTTATATTATAAACAAATGATATAAACACACATACATACAACAGACACACAATCATAATAAATAAGATTTAAAAAGGAAGTCAGGATGGCAGTCATGAGAACTTGAAGTCATGAGAGCATAGTGGACAGCCGCCTCTTCCAGCCAGTGTACACTTTCTCCAAGAAGACCGTACTTACAATGGGGAAATGCCCCCTTCCATTCCTAGAGGTAGGGCTGGATGACTGACAGAAAGGGGACCCAATGAACTGCAGGCAGTCTTCATACGGGTAGCTCCTGTGGATATGGACATGCGATCTGATGAGATATGGGGAGAAGTTTCCTAGAGCTTCGAGGAAAGACAAGAGTTCATGCATCTGCTGGAATGGTGTGCTGGTGGGAGGCTTGAAACTGCTGGAGTCATTTAGTTACCACAGACAGAAGACATGAAAATGACTCAGGCAACCACAGAGGAGAAAGCAAGACTACAGCCATATTGTCAAGGCTGAACGGACGGATGGAGAGAAGGCTGGACCCTTTCTGCAGTGTGGATCAAAGTTTGCCTGAGGCCTGTGCACTTCTCAGGAATGTTAAGGAGAGTCCACTGATACATAACTCTCTCTGAAGATGAATTCTAAATTGTGAAAGTAACTGTCTACTATGTAAGCTGTGAATACTATTTCCACAGTGTTTAAGAGAATGAGAGTCAAATCCCAGTGTCTGCAGATTCTGCCTTCCTACTCTGACAATGGCTTCTTTGTGTGCTATACCAACAATGAAATACTAGCTATTTCACCGCTGGAAGAGTTAGCTACCTCGAACTAGCACAGAAGTGAACATTATTACTGCCATCCTGATTTCCTCTTTAAATTCTAATATGATTGTGTGTGTGTCTGTTGTGTGTATGTGTGTGTTTATTGTCATTTGTTTATGATATAAACATCTTATGAATTTGGGGTATTACCATGTTGGTACATTTTTCAGTTTTTTTTAACTGTTTTTTAAATGTAGAGAGCCAGGCATGCTGTCTCTTGCATCTTACAAAAGTTATTTGTGTGCTATGTGTGTGCGCATGCGCGTGTATGTGTGCAACTGTGTATAGGTGTCAGGTATGCATGCCCTTACACGCCCACATAGAAGCAAGAGGCGTCCTTCTCTACCACCCTCTACTTTATGCCCTTGAGACAAGTTCTCACTCACTGAGCCTGGAGCTGGCCTGGTAACCAGTCAGCACTAGCAATCCTCCTGCCTCTGCCGTCCACCGCACTGGAGTTACAGTTGAATACACAGCACTCCCAGCTTTTCACATGACTGCTGGGTCATCATGCTTGCAGAGCAGGCTCACTGAGCCCTCTCCCCAGCCCTGATTCCGAAGATTGGATTCTTCGGGACAGAGAGCCTCTCCAATATTATCGAGCTGATGGATCTTTGGGTTTTATAGCCTTCAGTACCCAGAATACTTCTTCACATTTCATATAAATAGGTAATGAAAAAATGGCAGAAGTACATTCAGGCTTATTTTATAAATCAAAGCCAAAATTTATTCATCAATTTTTAAATGAAACTCAAGTTAGTGAGTCCAACAGCAGACATTTTATGCCAATCCAAAGATAAAGTTATTTAACACATGCTGAGTAACGACAGTGGGAAAATACTGCCTTTGTTTTCCTAATTAGGCCATTGTTTGTTTGTTTGCTCGTTTGTTTTTGTTTTTGAAGACAGGGTTTCTCTGTAGCTTTTGGAGCCTGCCCTGGAACTAGCTCTTGTAGACCAGTCTGGCCTCGAACCCACAGAGATCCAACTGCATCTGCCTCCCAAGTGCTGGGATTAAAAGCCATTGTTTCTGTAAGAGCAGAAAACTGTTTTCAGTCAGAACAATGCAATTCACACTACACAACAGTCATGATTTGGACAGCATTTGTGGGCATTGTGTGGTCTGGTGGCATATGGAATGTTCAGGGCATGCTGGCTGTGTGTGGTGAGGTCACCAAGGCAGCACAGGTGATGCCACCAGAAACCCCCATTTGTGTCGTCTTTGGTTTTGAATGACTTGTTGGTCATTGCAAGTTTAGAGGCCTTTTACTCTGGCTAACCTTTGTGTGATCCCCACATTCAGTTCTGAGACTCTGCATTTAAACAGCACTGTTTCGGAGGCTGTGTCTCAGAATGCAACACTGTAATTTCTTCCTTGACACCGGGCTTCACTCTTTCGCACCACCTACATCTCACCCAAGGCGTAACCACTGTATCCATTCCTATTGGCTCCCTGGCTTCACTACCTGCTTCCCGACGATGACTAAAGGGAATTAAGACTACACATCAACAGTGTGAGTCCACTTTCTCGGTGCCATGCTACTTACCTTTCCACATTTTGTCAGCCTTCAAGAAATCTCAAATGCACGTGCTGTAACCACCGACACAGATGAGAACTTTTACATTCTAAGATGTTGGAAATTACCTAGGAACTGCTGGTCACACTCTCAACAGAGAGCTGTCCACACGTTCCTCACCACACCTCGTGCTCGGCCCTATCTAGTCCATCTTACTGACATCACCCAGAATGGCCGCCTTCCTTCCCCCACAAAAGGAGGCACTGCCCTAGATCAAGCCCTCAAGTGCACGCCCTGAAGTCACCTGTCACCTCCACTTCTTTGATCCTCAAACTCACCCTCCACAGTGCTAGAGAACTGACTTTTTGAGCCAGTTTCTGGTTGAAAAGCTTCAATTCTAGGCTGGAGATATAGGCCAGTGGGTAGAGTGTTTTGTCTACCATGTACAAAACCCTAGGTTTGATGCCCAGGACCACATGTACTGGGTGTGGTATCACAAGCCTGAAACCTGAATGGATGCAGGAGGATGAGAAATTTAAGGTAATCCTTATCTGTATATCAAGGCCGAGCAGTAAGTGGGGGCTACGTGAGAGGTATCCTGGCTGCGTCACAAGATGGCATGACAGCAGAAGGAAATGCCATGTGTCGACGAGGTCACACACGTGGGGCTAGCTCCATAACAACCTCCCCTAATGAGATCAACAGTAATTCATTCCGAGGGGCTGCCCCTGTACCATGGCTACCTTCCTCTAGGCACCGACTTTTAAAGGTCCCATCTCCTCTCCACATCACCACACTGACAGCCAAACCTTGGGGGAGACACACTCCAATCAATGTCACACCCAAATCCGACTCTCTCTTTTTGCTCCAACTCCTTTTTCTCCCTGTGGTCAGAAGTTTCCAGCCTCCCCAATTCCTTTTCTTGGATGAAAGGTCATTCATTTGAAATGATCTGAATTTTTGCTGTGAGTTTCTCATGGCCAAGAGTCGACTTCTGGGTCGGAACAGTCCTTAGATGAACGCCAAAAACTGGCAAGCAAGTTAGGCCACAACAGGCCATGGGAACAACATAAGCTGTCTTCTTGGCGTGGACGCAGAATACAGCATATTGGATCTTGGCCCAGGAACCATTAACAAATAGGTAATATGAGCCGCTAGAGCACCTACAGCGGGAGGTCATGTTGGGAGACGAGGCTGGGGGAAAGGCCAGGCTGCAGAGGACTTTATAAAAAGGCTTTGACGATAGGAACTGCCGATAGCTGCAGGGAGCCAAATGGCCAGATTTTCAGTGTGTTGTATGATTAGTTTGAGGGCTTTTATTCACTGCTCTTAACAAAACAGTGATTTACTGTTACATTTTTATCATACTATAATTTCTGAGCTGGAGACTTGGATGGGGTTCATCTAGATAGTTCTGCCTCGATGTCATTGATTGGGACCACAGATTCATCTCACAGCTAAGCTGATCTAAAGTTCCAAGATGGGTCTCACTCACATGCTTGGTGCATAAGCAGGGGTAGCAGCAAGGCAGACGTGAGCAGGACCACCTTCATTTCTCAGAGCTCTTGAGGTGATGCTCTCAGCTCTCTTGAGTTGGTCTGCTAAGGTGCATGGACTTTGTACATGGTGTCTCAGCCCTCCCAGAGGCCACAGGGGGAGCCCCCAGCTCACTCAGGTTCGCTTGGCAGTATTCCTTCCATCAGTGCAGACTCAACTTCAAATTCAAGAAGGGGACTAGTTCTAATTTTACCACAGAGTGTTAAGGGATTGTGGCTGTTTCTAGACCACCCAGGGATAAGTGGGTACATAAATGAGCCAGAGAGAACCATGCTCTTGAAATATTCAAGAATAAGTTCTCCCAAAATACTCTTTTCACCTTATCGGTTGCAGTGTGACATCGAGATCATCATTATTTGCTTATTTATCTATGGCATTACACTTTTTGCCCCCTCAAAGAAAATATACGTCTCTTTAGATCTATATCTCAGTGCTGGTATGTAATTAGTAGTGAATGTTTAGTGAGGAAACACATTGAACAACTGGAATAATTAATACCTGTTAGCATCTAGGCACCCTTACCCCCAAGGTCTCAACTCACGCCGTATTCCTAACAGTACCTCCTTAATTCATGGGTTCAGGACCCCCAAACAGCCCACTGACTGATATAATTTTATTCTCCAGATAAAGATCTTAAGCAAAGTTTGATTGAAAGTAAAATAATATTCCGTATGAACATTTTTGTGAAGGACCTTTCTTTTTGGGAGACAGAAGGATAAAGAGGAAATGGATACATGGCTACAGGAGATGAACCCTAAACTGAAAACAAAATCAAAGACGCTCACAAATGGTAGACTTGATTTTCCTGACAATATGGAGATACATCTCTATACTAAGATAAGCATTGGATACAGTCCAAGGAAAGGGGAAATTGTTAGCAAGTAGGCCGATAAGGCAAATATGGCTGAAGAAACAAATGACAGTACGGTTTAAATGACTGATCAAAAAGTTCTCAGTGCTTAGGAAGATGAGAACAGGCAGGAAATAACTGACAAGCTCTGAGAACAAGGTCTGGAGGTCACACTGAAGACAGGCTGCAGATTCCGTGGGAGTGAGCACAAAAGGGAGGTGCAGAGGTAGGTGGCTAAGGACTGCGAATGAAACACAGCCCCAAGTTTGGGAGAGGGAGCAACTTCAGTCATAAACTGACTAGGATGAAGGTGTGGCTTTACCTGCAGGCTGCTTGCATATAAGATGAAGGCGATGATCACGGGGAAAGGATGAGAATCTGCGAGCTCAGAGCAGTCACTGAGTCATCGAGACGCTTGCTGCAATCGTTAGATAGCAAGGTGTGAAATCAACTGTAGGTCTGACACAGAGTTTCAGAAACATCACTGGGCGCAGGCGTAGGTCAGCAGAAGCAGGTAAAGTCTGTCACCAGCTTCTGTCACCTTCATCCTGTAGCCTGTGTCATTAGCTTTGTTCTCGGGGCCCCAATCACAGTTCGGGGGGGGGGTCATATGACACTCCTCTGCCCATTCTTCTTCCTGTCCTTTACTTCACAAACTAGTACTTATTATCAACCACATTTAGAAATAAGATGTTACAAAAAAAAAAGGTGCATGTTGCGATGTTTGACAGGGCTGTCCAGTGACAAATTCTTAACCAGAAAGCGCTCGTTTCGGGATCAACATTCTGCAGAGAAGTCTGGAAAAATCTAGCAACCTCCACAGAGTGGGTATTTCCTATTGTCTTGTGGTTCTGAAACTTCTTTGTCCAACACTGATTAATCTTTTCTGTTCAGGATTGTTTGCCAAACTTATTTTTCTTGTAATGAATGTGTGTCCTTTTGAGTTTATGTGCACCATGTGTATGCAGGCGTCCTTGGAGGTCAGAAGAGGGTACTGGAGTCCCTGGAACTGTGAGCCACCTAATATGGGTGTAGGAATTGAGCTTGGATCCTCAGCTATAGAGCATTTTAACTGCTGAGCCATCTCTCCAGGCCCTTTGCTTAGGATTTTAATTACTCTCATAAAATGTGAATTTCTTAGTGCCAAGAAGGCCAATACTGACAGCCATAAATAAATGATAAGGTACGTATATGTAAGGGCAGCATAGACCTTCGTATTCTCCACCGATGGGTCAAGGAGGTGAATGTGTTTCAAGATACTAACCTCCTTCTACTCATGACTACCTCAGAGAAACCGAACTTTACATGAATGCTGTAATGCAGGAAGGTCTGAGAAGCAACAGCATAAGAGCCATTCAAGGATAACTGATGTTATAACCACGTGTCAAACCCTTTCTGCCTTTTAAAGAATTTCATTCTTGCAACTTAGCAGGTCAGAACCTTTATCCTCATTTTGCAGACAAAGAAACTCCACACTTTTCCAGGGCCACGGCGATCTGCGCTTTGACAGTCTGGAAGCAGAGGCACCATGAACCGCTATACATTGTTCCAAAGCCACCTTAGCTGCACCTTTGTAAGCGTTTCAATTGAACAATGTCTCTTCAAGTCTTTCTACCCTATCTAGTCACACTCTGAAGTTAGCAGACAGCAGCGGCGAGAAGGGAACACATCTTTGGTTGAAGCATCAACCTCAAGCGTGTCTGGAACTCCTTTAACGGTGGCTTTGCAAAGCATGTCACCAACAGCTAAGGGGCCATGACTTAGAGCTGGGGTACAGAGATCTGCAGCAGAGAGAGAAGGAAAGGGGAGTAGGGAGAGATGTTGCGCTTGATCCATTTTATTCCAGCTGAATCTTCAACATAACAAAGAACTTTAAAATGACTAATTTATGGGTATCATTTGCTCCTTAAACTATTACTGTAGCCTACCATTCCCCCAAAAGTCCCTTGCCTGCAGTCTCTCTCTTTTTGAATCATTTTTTTCACTTTTAATCTTTTTAAAGATTTTTATTGAGAATTTTATAGAGTATACTTTTATCATATTCTTTGCTGTCCCTCAACTCTTCCCACACACCCATCCATCCATCCATCCATCCATCCATCCATCCAACTTCCTGTCCTTTCACTCCTTTAGAACAAAACAAACAAAAAGATAGATGTTGGGAAAGAGAGAATCAGTTTTCTCCAACGGAGTTACACTGATATCAACCACACTCCAGGGCAGGCCCCATGCTCGGCTAACCAACTTGAACTGAAGTATTACTTTACAGATACACATCCCTTATCTTTAAGTTTCTTAACTTGCTTTGTGTGTGGGGGCACACACACACACACACACACGAGAGCCTTTAGGTTCATTTTTCAGTCGAGGGAAGGGTGGTGAATTACAATGAAATTGGTTTTTCCGCGGTACTTCTAATCACAGATCAGGAGGCGCAAACCACAAAAAAAAAAAAAAAAAAAATGTGAGTTTCATGGCAAGTCACCAGTTCTGGGACTCACTGAACAAATCAATCACACACCCAAACTCATTTACTAACAACAAAACATAGCACAGAAGTAAGGTTCGTTTACTTAAGCCTAAGATTGAAGCGGTCGCCACTAGCGTGTGCATTCACAGCCACCAAGCCCTGCCCTATCCCCAGGGAGGTCCCTCGCCTCCAGAGCCCCAAGGGCCTCCGGGCTCTCTCCCGAGGCTAGCAGGCCCTCGGGGAAGACCGCCCAGGGAGGCAGGCAAGGCCGGGCGAGAGGGATCGCGGGCTGCGGTCCGCGACCCCATTACCCTCGGGAAAATGGAACCTTCCGCCCGGCCACCCGCGGAGGAGCGGCAACTGGGAAGCCTTCGATCTCGTCTGGGAGAGAAGACCGGGCTCAGCCACGGGAATCCGGGATGCCGGGAGCCGCATTACGGGAATCGCAGCTGCACGCAGTCCCGCCCCTTCGTCTCCGGCGACCCCTGACCAATGGCAGCGCGCTCCGGGACTGATCCGAGCCAATCAGGTCCAGGACTCCGACTCTGGGGGGCGGGCCCCTAAGGGGCGGAGCTAGGAGAGCCTAGGTCGGCCGCGGGCGGAGGGCGGCGTGTGCCGTCGGGAGGCCAGAGTTTCGAGCCCGCCGGGCTGCGGCTCAGCCGAGGGGCAGGCGGAGTGGGACCCGATCCGCGAGGCTGCGGGACGCGCGGGAGCGGCGAGGCTCGCGGTCTGAGGTGAGGAGAGCAGGGCCCCGGCGCGGGAGGGGGCGGGCTGCCTGGCGCGGCCGCCACCTGGCACCCGGGGCCCAGCGGGGCCGGGCTGGAGCGGCGCGCACACCCGGAGCCCGTCAGGCCGGCTTGGGAATCCCCGCATTCCTTCCGTCCCCACGCCTGGCTCCCACTTCCCTGGCGTTGTTACTCGTCTTCTCCAGCCGCGTTCCTGACGCACAGTTCCGGAGCCCCCCACCCCAAAGTTCCCTCGGGATCGCGCGTCCTGGGCGACCGCCTCCCGCGTTCTCCCAGTTCCCGTGCCTTGTCCCCTGAACCAGCTATGGACAGGGCTCCAAAAAGTGTAGTCTTCTGTGTCCCCTGAAATGCCACCCGCCCCAGACTTGACTTCACTCCCTGCTCTTGATTTCTCTTTCCCAAAGTGAACTTTTCACCCAGAAATCGCAACGTTTTGGCGTTGATGAAAGTTCAGTGATTATGAATATTAAGGCTTCCTCCCGTCCCTTCTGCGCACCCTTCCTAATAAATCCCACTTGCCTTACAGCAATCCCATCTCTCTGTAAATTTTCACCTCCTCTCCTAAGGGCAAACGTTTTTTTGTTCTTTTTTGTTTTTCCAAGTAGCAGGGGCTCTCTTCTTTCCTTGATGAACGACATTGACGTTGTAATTCAGAACGCCAAACAAGACATTGTCAAAGGCCTGGCCCACTGCTCTTTTTGTCATTTTCCCATCAAAAGGAAACTCATTTGGGTTTAATTTGTATAGTTATTGGACGTTCCAGCAGCTGTACTGCTTCAAAAGTCATCAGTTGATACTGGAACGTCAGGGTGAATCCTCTGCAAGATTAAGCTGTTTGGTCTGGTCAGTGCTGTAAACAAACCCTTCTAGATCATGTGTGACTGCCAGCTTCCCGTTGGAACAACTCTTAATTTGAAATTACTGACTCATTACTAGAGGGGATGATCGCCATCGCCTTAAGTTCATGTTCATATTCGACATTTTGAATTCTAAGCTGGAATACTGTATTAAAAGAATTAATCTGATTGTAGATTAAGTCGTGTTTTCCACAGGTTTCTTTTATGGAATAACTATGCCCATTTGATTCTACTCACAGATGAAAGAAAAAGTTTGCAAGGGGGAAATGTCAGATAAGGATAAACTTTATAGTAAAATTTTTCACTCTTATTTGTATTATTGACATAGATGATCTATAATATCATAAACACTGCTACCTGCTAATTTAATACAACGTTGTTATGTAACTGGACATTTTGTTCTATTTTATTTATGACAGTTCTCATTTAAAAATACTTTTCCTAAGAGAATGTGACATTTCATTTAAATACTAGGATGAATGCTGATTATTATATACCTGTGATGTAGTTGTTACAATATCTCCTTTTTAGAAATGGAAACAGGCTCAAAAATGATATGATTCCAAATCCTGTGTTCACAAACTGCCCTATTGGCAGATTTCTTATAGAAAATTCATTAGTATAGTTTGAGTGTTGCCCACAGCACTGCAGTAGCAGAAAGGGGTTTTCCCTAGACATGATTTCAGACCTCATTTTGCCGCATATCACCTGGCCTTGATACATGTTGCTAAAAGGAACATGGAAATTCTCACAGCTTTCTGTGTGTCTTTGATTGCCGAGCGGTTTGATCACCGGTGAGGTTTCTGTTGAGATTATTTTACTAAGCACTCAGCCTTCTGTGGAATTAATAAAGATTCCTGAGATAGCATCTAGGTTCTTGAAAGTTTGCAAAATTGGATTGACAAACTGGTGTGTGAAAAATTACCTGGATACAGAGGCTTTTCAAGTAAATAATGAGTGATGTAAAGATTGGAATTGAAGTAGCCAGTGTGTTTCCTAGAGGTCAGCCTTGAGACCTGGATAAGGTTTGGATAAAGGGGAAGCTAGAGAGATCCTGTTCAAACAGAACGGAGGGCAGAATGGAGAGAGTAGAACTTTATCAAGGACTGCCATGTGCTGTTACTTACAGTATATTCATTTAATAACCAGTAACTTGTGCAGTGTTGTATGTCAGTCTCTGAACATAGCCTTACAGAAGTAGGTCTTAGTAGCCTCTGATACACAACAGCAAGCCCCCAAACACAGACATTATTGTCAGATTCCATATTTATACTTAGATAACCTGAGTTTAGGCCGAACTCTTAACTGTAGTACATGCTACTTTTTCATATTGTCTACATGAGTGACAGGGTAAAATGGCTCTACCAGGTCGTTTAAAGCTCATTATTAGGCTGGGAACGTACCCAATAGGAGAGTGCTTGCTCAGCATGTGCCCGTCCTGGTTCAGTCCTCAGCACTGCATACAGGCGTAATTCTCCATCAGTACCACTTCCACATGTGCATGGATACATAAACTAACCTCTCCTTCAGTCATTCGCTAAGGGCTTCAAGATTCTCAGCTTATGAAGCTGTGTAATTGCTGTGCTCGAGTTTGAATCCTTTTAGGGAACTCTGAAAGTGCAATGGGAACACAGATGTTTGTGCTTGTGGGGGAAATTCCGCAGAGATGTTCATTTGGGTTATAAACAGTGGAACAGGGTGGAATCAGCAGGGCACCGGCCTTGTAGAATCAACCTGGAAGGCCTGGCAGGCACACATTCGAGAAGGTGTTTTAAGGAAGTCTAGAAGTCTGTTGTCACTGGAGCTTACCATCTAGGTGTGGCTGCCATGGAAACGATGAAAGTTAGACCAGTTTGCTGAGGCCATGAAAAACGAGGAGCTTAAATGTTTACTCTACAGTTGGAAAACTAAAAGAATAATTTCAGCATAATTGGAGTAAAAAGCCAGATTGCTTGTAATTCTCTCTGGGATTATAGCAGAATCGTTTGAGAGACATCTAAGGAAAGGGTCTGTCTTATGTAGTGGGCTGGGAGTTGAACCAGGGCCTTTCCACACTGGAAGCAAGTGCCCTACTATGAACTGTACGCCAGCCTCCTCTATTACCATTGTTTTTAAATCAAACTGGCTATTGGAGATCAGCTGGGCAGTGCAGAGAGAAGAAACCAGTTCTCTGATAGACGAAATCTTCTAAGTGCTGTGATCAGAGGAAGAGGAGGTGGTGGTAGAGGAGCTGCGGTACCATCGTTAAGTGCTGTGGTCAGGTCCAGTCAGCAACAAAGACAGGCAGGTGAGAGGGCCGTGGAAGAAGTCTGGGTAAGGATTGTAACAGAAGTCAAGTTAAAGGGTAGATCAGAGAACCTAGGCAACCGAAAATGAAGAGTTGTTTATTGATGTGTGTGTAGAGGGGGAGTTTCTGTGTGTTGGTCCATTATGTTGTATGTGTACATGAGCATATGCGTTTGTAGGTACTTTTGAGGGGGAGATTTATTAAATTGATTTGTATCAGATGCAGAATATCTAAGATGATACATAACTAGAATTGAAGATTCAAGCCAGAATTCTTGAAATTTGTTTTGAAGGTAAGGTAATCATTGAAGTTACATGTCTGCAAAGTAAATATTTTAAAAGAAAAGTAGATCCTGAGTACTTTATCTTTGGGTTCATTCATGGCCAGGAGATAAACTAGCAGAGAATACAAAAAAGTGAATAAAGGAAAGAACCAACTTCACTGTGTGGTTGCATTTTGACCCAGAAGCTAGCTCTGAGGAATTTAAAAAGCAAGGAGGTCACAAACACTTGTGCTGTCACAGGGCTCCCAGGACTTTTTCGTTTAGAATGATTTTGTGAGTTTCTCCAATCCCAAATCAGAGCGCTGTGTCTGTTAGTGTGTGCTGAGACTAAACCGATGCTTTCAAGCTGCCTGGACTGCTCTCCAGACAAGCACCTAAATAAATGCCTTTCAGTAAAGCAGGTGAGCTGCCCTGTTAAAAGTTGAATGTCCTGCTTCCAAAATTTCAGAGTCTCTTTAGTAGCCACTTTCATCCTTTGCTTTAAGGAAGGGTGGGTTAATTATTACTTGTAAATAGTGGGGTGCTGTCTCCTGTGCAGTCCTTTCTTGTATGGAGGTCCTATCTTACATACATCCCCTGCAATTGCACCCCCTAGTGCAAGCTGATTTCATCAGCGCTCTATTTCAGATAGCACAGTTCTTGTTGGTAGACCTTCCCATTGGTGGTCTTCAACCCTACACAGTTTTCTTGTTCTCAAACCTGTAACCTTGTTTTATAGCTGGGTGCCCTGAGCCCTGAATAGGATATTCTGTTCCCAAATCACTTTGCACATATTTTACCTGTTAGCATTCAGCTTCCTGTAGTTGGGAACTGTTTGTCATCAATTGTATTTGCAGTGTTTTAGGTCTTGAGTGATGGTGAGAACATGGCTCTTTATCAAAGTACTCATGAAACTCTCATTTGACTAACATAGGCAAGATAACTTGTAAAAGATTTGTTCTCAAAGGTCATAAATGTTTTGTGTTTTCCAATATGTTTATAAAATCTGACTTTTGTGCTTATTTTTTATTAACTTTGAAATGTGTTTGTATAATAAAAATAACCTTTTGTACTTTTCCTCATAGTACTTGTTCTAAAGTATATCTTTGAATAATGACATGAGAGGCAGTATATATAAGATATATACAATATACGTATGTGTATACATACATACATACATCCACACACATCGATATGTGTGGCTATACGTATGTGTATACATACATACGTACATACATCTACACACATAGATGTGTGTATATCTTATATATTTTACACACACACACATATATATGTAAAATCAAATTTTGTTTTGTATGTTGTCCCTATATTGCCCAGGCTAGCCTCCAAGTCTTAGGCTTAATTGATTTTCCTTCCTTGGCCCCCCAGCTGAGACTTACAGGTGTGTGCATGCCCAGCTTATAAATTTTTTATTATTTATCTGAAATTTTTGTTTGTTTGTTTTGTGGTCAGACAAAAGGATCAAAACAAAGTCATACACATGAAGATGTGCTGTGAACCACTGAGCTACATCCCAGTCCTAAAAGTGATTATATACACTTGAACTTTTTTTTTTTTTTTTGATTTTTTGAGACAGGGTTTCTCCGTAGCTTTTGGTTCCTGTCCTGGAACTAGCTCTTCTTAGACCAGGCTGGTCTCGAACTCACAGAGATCCACCTGCCTCTGCCTCCCGAGTGCTGGAATTAAAGGTGTGCGCCACCACTGCCCGGCTTGAACTTCTTTTATTTCATGCTGTTGACTTGTCTGTTCTTATGTGCCCATGCATGTTTTATTCTTTATATGTCTGAATGATGGTACACCAAATCCTCTTTTTGTTGTCTGAATATTGGCCCTTAGTCTCTAGTTTTTAATGTGAAATTTTAATTAATGTGTAAAGTTCTATAATAAACTATTTTGCTCTTGGGTCAAAGTAGTGTTACGTTTTTATATTGTGAAATACTTGTATAGTTCTGACTAGATCTTTCCTATTCTAGTGTTGCTTTTGGTGCTGGTATGAGTAGTATTTTTTTCTATTATATTTCTTAGTTGATTATTACTGATGTGCAGGAATGGTATTTTTTTTTTAAATAATTGTTTATTCAAACACTATATTAAATATCTAGGAGTCCTACTAGCTTATCATTTTATCTTTGTTTGACATTGTAGCAGCCACATATTTCAAAACTGGTGAAGCTATCACAGCAGTGGAAAAGGTGCATAAGAATGAGCAGATAGGTGGGGAAAGGCAAACCTCTTGTCTTGTTGTTGTTGTTGTTTGCTTTATAAAGTGTTACAAGAACATAGTGCATGCACACTAAAAAAGGTTTTTTAAAGTTTTTAATAAAACGACAGGCCACAGACTGACTGCAGAACAATTATGTACAAATCAAATTTCTAACAAAGGCCTTATATCCAGAATATATATTCAAAACTGTCAAACCTAATAATAATGAAGCAAGTCTAATTAAAAGTTAGCAAATATTTAAATGTTCAAACCATCCAGAAAGCTCTATAGCTAAACATAACACCTGCTACATGGCCCAGCCATTCTAACCCTAGTATTCATTTCTTAAAACTATGGCATGTGTCTGCACACAGACTCAGCACTAGTTAAATTGCAGTATTTTAGCTGGGTGGTGGTGGCGCAAGCTTTTAATCCCAGCACTCGGGAGGTGGAGACAGGTAGATCTCTGTGAGGCCAGCCTGGTCCACATAGCAAGTTCCAGAACAGTCAGGACTGTTACAGAGAGAAAACATGTCTCAAGAAAAACAAAACAAGACAACAACAAAAAACCCAAACAAACAGTATTATATGTTATATCCACATTCA
This sequence comes from Chionomys nivalis, assembly GCF_950005125.1. Lineage (NCBI taxonomy): Eukaryota > Metazoa > Chordata > Mammalia > Rodentia > Cricetidae > Chionomys > Chionomys nivalis. The sequence goes on along the minus strand of NC_080100.1, from coordinate 34,204,262 downwards.
AATGTTTCTTTAATAAGCATATAATATGCTAAGATGGTTCTGAATTCTAGAGATATGGCACAAACACAGAAAACTGCCTCCTTTACTTACAATCTACTTGGGTAATCACACGTTGTGTTCATTTCTTAGGACTAATGTAATGAAGTGTCGTAGATCAGGTGGTTCACAATTAGAGAAATGATGCCGGGCAGTGGTGGTGCACGCCTCTAGTCCTAGCACTCGGGAGGCAGAGGCAGGCGGATCCACAGAGCAGTCCAGTGCAGCCAGAGCCACATAGAGAAAGCATGTCTGGAAAAGCCAACTAACCAAACAAACAAACAAGTAGATTTACAGGGTGATAAACAGTAAAGTTAGAGTATGTTATTTTCTCCAGAAGCCAGAAGTTCTGAGACTGGAAAGCCTGCCTTGGCTCTCCTGGCCTCCAGTATTACTTTAGTTTGTAGCTGTGTCACTCCAGGCTCCGCAGTCTGTCATACGGCATTTTTCTGTGTCTCTCTTATAAAAAATATTTTTCTAATGTTTCAAATTCTAGGGCTTTGTTGCTAATCACATCAGCAATGGTCCTGTTTCCAAAGGAGTTAAGACTTGAGTCCATCTTTTGTAGGGGACACAGTTCAACCTTGAACAAACAGTAAGCAAAATAAGAAAATTATGTGGCAATCTAGAGTAGGGCTTGACAAACAGTGGCCTACAGACCAAATCTGACTTGCAGTCTTTCTGTAAAGCAAGTCTAAACATTTATCTGGTTCAGAACATAAAAAATTTGCTAGTCTGTTTCAAATGTCTCAGATATTATGAAGGAGAAAATAGGCACCAGGAGAGCAGGGCAGTGGGAGCAGTTGGGAGAGGCTGAGAAAGAGCTCTGTGGGAGAGCAAAGGCTGCAGACTTAACCTGTGCAGTGTTAGACCACTCATCACGGGTGTGAGCCTGACTGTATAAACAGAAACTTGTAGAATTTGGTGAAACTATCCAGCAACATTTTCACTAGCTATTTTTCTTGGTAAAAGTATAGAGACTTCACCCCCCAAAACCATTTTTCATTTGAAAATTTAAAAATGTTTAATGTTTAGTTCCTTGTTATTGTGTCATATCAAAGGTGTAACATGAAGAAAACAGCAATCAAGATTCAATTCTTTGCCTAAGTTTTAAGTTATTTCAAAAAATAGCTGGCACTGCTCAATTTAACCAAGTACCACGCATGGCTGGACAGTTGAGGAGTCAGCAGTTTTAACTCGGTGCAGGTAGAAGACAAAAGGTGTCATCCTTCTAAGGCCAACGACCAGCTATTATTACCTTCAACAAAATGTTCTTGTGACATTACAAGACATCAGGGTGTTGAGTTAGATGTAGGTGACTTTAATAGTTGCAACTATGTATTAAACCAATGGTTCTCAACCTTCCTAACACTGTAAACCTTTAATACAGTTAATGTTATGTTGACCTCCAACCATAAAATTATTTTCATTGCTACTTTATAACTGTAATTTTGCTACTGTTATGAGCCATAATATAAATATCTTTGTTTTGTTATGGTCTTAGGTGACCCCCATGAAAGGGTCATTTGACCCTAAGAGGTCACAGCCCACAGATTGAGAACCACTATTTGACATAACTGGGTCCTAGTGGTCCCAAAGGCTTGAGGCAGGAAGATTACTTGAACTCTAGTAGTTAATGGCCAACCAGGACAACGTAGCAAAACCTTTTCTTGAAGGGGGAAAAAGACATACTAATAACCACTGAGTTATTGAATATTCTCACCCAAGTGTTTGTGGGATTATTCTGAAGTTCTCTCATGTGTGCTACTCGAAAACATGAAGGATTTTAAAGAACACATGTGCAGATGGATCCAGGAGTTAGAGAAGGAGCAGGGCTGAATATGAACAAAATAGAAGTTCTCAAAGACCCTAGTACAATGCTTACTAAAGTCAGCTTTCTGAACAAGGCTCTCTGTCTTCACAGGGAGACCCAGAGGAAGGAAGGGGACTTTTGGAGGCAGAGGACTTGCTTCATATCCATGCCTTTTCATATGCTAATTCTGTGAGCTGGGTAAGTAGTTTGTCTGAATTTTTGCTTTTCTTTTGTAAAAGTGCAATGACTAGCTGGGCAATGGTGGTATCTGCATTTAATCCCTGCACTCCTGACAGAGGCAGGTGGATCTCTGTGATGAGTTCAAGGCCAATCTAGTTCTAGGACAGGCTCCAAAGCCGCAGAGAAACCCTGTCTTGAAAAACTTTAGGGAAAAAAAAGGAAAAATGACTAGTTATGATAGCACTCTGTGCAACAAAACAGTTCAGTGTCTGTTAGCATAAACTGGAAAGGAGTGAAGGGTGGGTGATAGTAAAATAATTTAGCTCAATTTAATGTAGTTATGGCTAGTATTTTGCAGATGGAGTCTGAGTAACATGTTCTGTAAAGATCACCTGATTTCTCCCCAACTTACCAGGGAACCCAGCTGGGCTTCACATAAGGTCTGCGGTCCTGGCTGTACCCTTGTCATAGTAACAGCTGATACTGGTATCCTGCTCAGTGAATACAGTCCTTACTCAGTCTTTATCCTGCCCTTGTTAGCTTTTTATAAATGGAAATAAATGTAAAAGTCAGAGTGTATGCAAAAATACTTAAAGTGGCACAGTTATTAAATATTCATCAGTTATAATTACACTGCTTTTTTCCCACTTGAGAAATCCTTGGAATGAAAGAACAAGTAGCAAAGCAGTTACTGCGCATTTGTTCTGAGTTCTTGAGCAAACCGTCCATATCTGTGTGCCGAGCATTACTCACACCTTGTAGCACACCACCGTCCGCTCGCCAGAGGCGAAGGATCACCAGTATAGAAGAGCCACTCGGTTCTGGAATGGACCTTTCTTGATCTGCAGTTACTAGTCATGTTTTCACTTTGTAAAAGCTTCCTAGAAAGCCTTTACAAATTCAAGGAAGTCATTGTATGCAGTATTTTTGCAATATGTGCATATTCTGCAAGAGCTATGGAGTAAGAGGAACATGTAATCCACCTCTAATTTAAATGTTTACTCTCAACAGAATCAAAAGAAAAATTCAGCAGAATACTGTCCATTTTAAAACAAGCCACAAGAGAAGTTGGTTGTACAGGATACAACACAGAACCCATCTCTACTTTGATGTCAGGCACTTTAATAGACGCTGTTTCCTCACATCTCAGTGAGAGTTTTAAAATTAGGAAGTAATACTTCTAGTCACCACAGTGAAAGCTTTTCCATTTCCTCATGGCACTGCGCAGTCACAAGCCCACCCCGCTCTAGTTCTGTAGTGCGTACGAGAGTTCACCAGGCTGTGCAGACTTGCACATTCTTACTGATTGCCATGGCTCGATTACTTGACTTGGCCAGTTTGTCTGACTGCTTCTTAGCAGCTTTTGGATGTGTTTTGGTTTTTCTTATTGCTGGGGTTCGAACCTATGCCCCGTGTATACTGTGAGCCTGATCTGTGGAGCTGCACCTGCCTTGGGCATCCATGAACCATTTCTATATGTATACCCTTTGGAAGACATTAGCACATGTTTCTTTCGATGTATGTAGACCTTGTCTGTATAGTGTTATTTGTTTATAATTAAGATTCAGTGTGTAAACACTAAAAAGAGTGGGTCATTATTTTTGTCTTAGTTGCAAAAGCCCTGACTGCCCCACCCTTACTAGCATTTCAAGGATGTTGAAATACTGTTTCTCTTAGGAAGGCTTGCTTGCATTTTAAAAGATAGCTGTAATGGCCCCCTCTAAAGTAAAAGGCCAGACTGTCTCCTACTCACTTTACCCTGTGGTTTCCTAAGCCAGATTTTTTTGTCTTGTAAGACAATTGCTATCTGCAGGTGTCACCTGACTTTACAGAACTCTGCGGAATGAGCTAGTAGTTTGCAAAAGAAACATCGTTGCTGCTGCTAAGAATTTTGTCTTTTGTTCCTAACTCAAGGTCTTACAATGTTTCGCAGGTGTTCATGAGACTACAGCAAGCTAATTATCAGTTTCGAAGTAGAGTAGTCTCATATCAGAGCCTTTGTCATGTTAGCACAATTCAGTGAAGCTTCACAAATACTTATAGTCTTGATAAAGTCACCACCAAAATCAAATCAAGTTACTGAATATTGCAAAAGACTCCGTACTTCTCCCCTCTACCTCAGCTTAGAGATCCCTGATCTGCTATGTGTCTCCTTAGTTTGCTCATGCAACCTGTTGTGGTTGGCGCCTTTCACTCCACACACTTCTCTGGAGGATTTTTCCTTGTGCTTGGTGTATCATTAGTTCCCATTTACTGCTGTACTATTTATTCTGTTTTGTAAATATGCCCTGAGCTGATTTTCTTTATCCATTCACCAATCAATAGACAATTGGATTGTTTCCTGCTTGAGATTTTTCTGAATAAATTTTCTATAAACATTTGAGTATGTCTTTGTGCGGACATACGTTGTTCTTATTTTCCTTAGATAACGTTGTTAGGTGTGTAATGCCAGGCCTTGAGGGTGTTCTTTAACTTACTAAAGCCTTGCCCACCCCACTATTTTCCAGAGTGTTTGTATCATTTTCGTTCCTATCGTTTTTTTAACTTGCATCTCTTTGTGAGTAGTTTAAAAATGTCTTTTCACATTTTAGTCACATGTGTTTATTTTTCTATAAACTGTCTATTCAAAAAGCATGCTTGTTTTTCTATGAGGTGTTATAATCTTTGAGTACTTTGTAGGCATCATCCTCCTGTCTCAGACTGTTTTAGTCACACTGAGCTGAATTTCCCATTTGTCTGGGCCTTCTGAGGTTCTTTAGAGGAGACCTTGCCATTCAGACATTTCTGAAGTCCTCTATCTCACATCATATATATCATACATGCACTTGTATATATGATTTCACACATAAAAAAGTGGGATTGGTCCTTAACTATTGATACCATCAAGCGGTTTTGTGAAGCCATAACTTTAGTGAATGGAAAAATATTCCCTTTCTGCATTCACATAGACATTCTACCACCTTTCAGAAAATAGCTGCACAGTAGAAATAAGCCTTTGTTTAGCTTGTGTATAAGAGAACGGGTTTTTAAATTTCACATTGTGTCTTTTACAGGAACATCCACGCAAGATGTCAGCACTGAGGATTTGGCTAACACAAGCTTTGTTTATTTTCCTCACCGCTGAATCTATAGGTAAGGTTCATGAAATGTCCCAACTCTACAAATTCGACTTTATATTTTATATACTATATAATTAGGCTCATGTTTAATGGTTAAATAATTGTGCTTATATATTCTTTCTAGGGTCATTATTGGGAGAAATGTCACTAGTACAATTATGCCTGATAATACGTTTTATATCATAAATACTGAATAAAACTCATTAGCTATATTTCAATAATGGTAAGGTTGGGGGTGGGCAAAAATGTTTTTAAAAAAAGGAATAGAGAAAAATCTGTTAATTCTTAGCACTTTTCTTCTCCCCAGTTACCCAGAAGTCATCAAGCAGTGTGGTTGCATACCAGAATAAGGAAGTGCTAGGAGCAGCACAGTTGATACTAATCTGATGGCCACCTGAGAGCAGATGAAGAAATTAAGAATATATATTTAGAAAACTTTAAGAAAATTTTACCTGTATGAGTGTTTTGCCTGCGTTTATGTCTTTTCATGCACCACACATATTCCTGGTGCTGGGGAGGCCAAATAAGTATGTCAGATCCCCTGGGACTGGAGTTGTAGATTATGAGTTGCTGTGTGGGTGCTGGGAAGTGAACTCCAGTCCTCTGTAAGATCAGCAAGTGTTCTTAACCATTGAGCCATCTCTCCAGCCCCTAGAAAACGGTTTGACATAGCTATGACAACCAAGCATTGGTCAGTGGAGTCAGCAAACAGAAATACAGATCTGTGCAGGTTGAAAGGAAACCCCTGACCTCTGTCACAGATAGTCTGCGGAGCACCGCTTTAGGTCAGCTCTCTTCACACTGCGCAGTTCAGCTTCCCTTTGAACAGTTCCCAGTGAGAGAAAGCGTTACCTTACACGGAAGCCCAAATAGGATGGGTGACAGCCCAGAAACCCACTACCAAGCCTTGGGGGGGGGGAGGGGCAGCCTTAAACTCACAGTTGCTGAAACTACAGAGACGGGGAAGGCGACTACAAGGCATCTGACCTGGAGAAGTGGGTGGGAGGCGTCAGCATAAGAAGTACTGAGTGTGAGCTAAGCATGCTGACATGTATCTGTAGTCTTAGCACTCAGAATACTGAGGCAGGAGGACTTCAAGTTCAAGGCCAGTCTGGGCCTTATATCATTACTTTGAAAATGCTTACCATACCAACATTGTCTGATACCTAAACCAGGCAACACACAAATATACTAGCTATACACCAATACACTAATGAACATAGATGCAGAAGATCTTGAATGCAATCCAACAGCACATTATTACTCTGATTAAATGCCTTAATTGCAGAGGTGCAAGGACTGTTTAGCATATACAGCACTGACAGATTGGAGGACAAAAACTGTATGGTCCCCTTAGTAGATGCATTTGATAAATTTCATGTAAAACCTTTTGTAACCTAAAATAATAAATTGGGTATAGGAAGAACATTTCAGCATAATAAAAGTTTACATACGTATACGTATCTCAAGTCCACAGCTAACGTGTTTCATGGAGAGAAGCTGAAAGCTTTTTCTCTAAGATCCTGGTACAAGACAGAGGTTATTTTCACTACCTTTATTTCTAACAACCTCTATTAAATGTGATATTTGAAGACCTAACCAGAGCAATCAGTCAGGCAAAAGAAAGAAATATAAAAGATATACTGGTTAGGAAAGGTAATGTCAGATTGTCTCATGTAGATGACATGGTCTTATATACAGGAAACCTGTTGTTATTTTTACTCTTTGCTTGCCCTTTACTCTTTGGAGGTCCACTACCCAGCTCCCAAATAAATCACAAGGAGACTTATTCTTACTTATAAATACCCCGCCTTAGCTTGGCTTGTTTCTAGACACCTTTTCTTAAATTATCCCATCTACGTTTTGACTCTGGACTTTTATATTTTTCTATTTTTGTATATCTTTCTTTACTTCTTACTCCTTGGCTGGCTGTCTAACTGGGTGGCTGGCCCCTAAAGCCCTCCTCTCCTGCTTTTCTCTCCTTTACTCCTCGTTCTTTCCTTCTATTTATTCCTCTCCCTGGCAGCCCCACCTACTTCTCTCTCCTGCCCAGCTATTGGCCATTCAGCTCTTTATTAGACCAACAGGTTTTTATGCAGGCAAAGTAACACAGCTTCAGTGTTAAACAAATGCAATATGAAAGAATGTAACACATCTTTGCATCATTAAACAAATATTCCACAGCATTAATGAATGTAACACATCTTCAATTAATATTCCACAACATAAACCCCAAAGAGTCCATGAAAAAGCCAAACTAATCAATGAATTCAAAAAAGTTGCTGGTCAGTAGTGCTGTGGGACAATGCTCTTCTACACTGTAAAGATTTGTCACTCATATTAGTTTAATAAAATGCTGATTGGTCAGTAGACAGGCAGGAACTATAGGTGGGGTGACTGGACCAAGAATTCTGGGAAGAAGAAAGGTAGAGAATCGGTCACCAGCCAGATGCAGAGGAAGAAAGATAAGAATTACGAGTTAATTTAAGTTGCAAGAACTAGTTAATAATAAGCCTGAGCTAATAGGCCAAACAGTTAATAATATAAGCCTCTGTGTGTTTCTTTGGAACTGAACAACTGCAGGAAGAAACTTCCATCTACACAGTAGTGTTTCCATATGCTAATGGAAAGTATCTGAAAAAGCAATATTATTTACAGTAGTTCCAAAAATAAATATAAGTAAATTTAGTCAGAGTTAAAAAATCTCTAAAATATAAATAATAAAACCTAATGAAATAATTTTTGAAAAAGACACAAAAACATGGAAAGACAAATCCATGTTCATGAATTAAAAGAATCTATATTGTTAACATTTCTGTATTTTTGAAAGCATTCTACAGAATTAGAAAAAAAAATTATAAAATTCATGTGGAACCACCAAATACCCAAAATAGTCAAGCAAAATAAACAAAAATAGAGACATTAAACTAACTGACTTTAAAATATTTTACAAAGCTACAGTAATTAAAACAGCATGGTGTAGACATAAAAAGAGAGCAGCAGGAAAGACTAGAGAACATAGAAATAAATTCATTATGTATAATCACCAATCTTTGACAAGGGTGTTGAGATATTAAAGTCCAGTCTCTTCAGGTCAAGATATGGGGTAATTGAATATCTAATTTTTCTACTTTTGTCAGCAGTTTGAGAAATCAACTCAAAACAGATTAGAGGCTCCTTCCTTCCTTCCTTCCTTCCTTCCTTCCTTCCTTCCTTCCTTCCTTCCTTCCTTCCTTCCTTCCTTCCTTCCTTCCTTCCTTTTGTCTGTCTTGAGACACAGTCTTACTGTGTAACTCTGGCTACCCTGGAACTCACTATGTACACCAGGTCAGCTTTGTAGTCAAGAGATATGCCTTCCTCTGCCTCCCAAGTGTTGGGATTAAAGGCATGTGTACCATAACCAGCTGGATTAATGACTTTAATATAAGACCTGAAACTATGAAATCACTAGAAGAAAATGTAAGGAAATGCTTCAGGATACTGGAACAGGTTGAGGGGTTTCCCACTGGGATCCCAAAGCATAGGAATAAACAAGACTAGACAAGTTACTTTAGCTTCTGTGTAGCAAGGAAAATGAACCAAATAAAAGACATTCACCAGATAGGGGAATATTCCAAATCATACACCTGATAAAGGATTAATATTAATTATGTAATGAATTCAGACAACTCAATAGAAAAATATAAACAAAATATTTATATAAATAATAAAAAATATAATTTTTAAAGAGGTAGTAGATCTAAGTAGACATTTCTTAAGAGAAGACATGCAAATGGCTAATGATCCCATAAAAACATAACTAAGCACTAATCAGGAAGTGCCCACCACAGTCATAGTAAGGAATGACCTGCTTCCTGTTAGACTATTAGCACTAAAACCTAAGGTACATGCTGGCAGGAGAGTAGACAAAGGGAAATCAAACTCAGTATTGATGGCATTTTATATTAGTACAGGTATTTTCAAAACTAATACAGGGCTCTTAAAGGCAGTTACACTAGCAGATTGTAATAGTTACTTTTCTCATTGCTATGACAAAATACGTGAGAAGCAACTTGAGGAACATAGGACTTGAGTGGCTGGCTAGTCCCACCGGGCTGGGGAAACGTGACAGCAGAAGTTTGGTACAGCAGGATCACGTCATGCATGCACTTGGGAAACATGAATGTTAGTGTATAGCACATCATGTATGCACTTGGGAAACATGAATGTTAGTGTATAGCACATCATGTATGCACTTGGGAAACATGCATGTTAGTGTGCAGCTTGCTGTCTCCTTTTACTCACTCTAGGACCCCAGTCCGTGCCATGGTGCCACCTACATTTAGATTGTGTCTTCCTGCCTCAGTTAACTTAATCTAAAAACCCCCTCATAGATAGACCTAGAAGTTTATCTCCTAGGCAAGTCTGAATCCTGTCTAATTAACAGTCATGATCCTGCATTCTCACTATTGGGTCAACAATAAAAAAGAAATTAAATCATATGTCAAAATGAGACCTGTGTTCTTATTGCAACACTATATACAATGGCCAAGAAATACATAAGTGGATCATGGAAATGAGTATGTATGTTCATAATGGAATACTATTCCATCTTTAAAATGGTGAAATGCTGTCATTTGGGACAACATAAGTTGAACTGAAAACATGTTAAGTGAAATAAGCCAGACACTGGAAGACAAATACCACAGGATCTCTCCTGTGAAATCTAACAACATTGGTCTCATAAAGAGTGCAGTGTAAAATGGTAGTTATTAGCAGCTTAGACGAGGGGAGGGGAAGGTTGCTCACTGGTACTAAGTTATACTTAAATACAGGAAATAAGCTCTGTAACTGTAATAGTGCTAGTATACTGTGTATTCCCAAAACAATTCCAACTGCAAAGATGTGTATCTGGGATATTGAAAGCAGGCAAAATGAGAGGTGGTCTGCCACTGCCCTCAGCAGTCAGGGCAAGAGTTCAGCTGTATAATTGGGTTTTAGTTTTTGATTGTATCTGATTTTCTTCTTTTCCTCTTTCTTTAAATAGAAAATTGTATTCCATGCTTTGATGGCTAAAACACATTTACTGCTAGAACCAGTTCAGTTGTTTTCTCAGAAAAGCCTGTCCTCTACACCTGGTAAAGACACAAATCCTTGCCCGTGTTCTCTAGTCTTTCTGGTTTGGGTTGCTCTCTTGCTGCAGTCTGAATTTTGGTATATGGACGTTATGTCTGTCTCTCTGTTCCTGCAGCCTCGCCTCCACCGGCGTCCAGGGCTGGAGAGAGAGACTGACCACCTGCTTTCTGGGGTTTAGGCTTTCTGAATCAGGGGTTGTGTGGGGGATACACTTTGCACATCTGGTTTCTAAGAAAATCAGAATATTGACCATGGGCTCAGTGATTTTTATATTTCGTACATTATCATTTGTGTGTTTCTTTACAAATTTAGGTATTGAATTCAGACCACAATTTTTTTAGTCTTCCATTTCCTTTTCCTTAAGAGAATGATTATAATAAATTTTTGGAGTCTACATTGAGTGCTGCTATCCTGATACCATTTTGTATCAGAACTATTTTTTACCTTGTTCCTGTCACAGTGCCAGGCCTTGAACCCAAGGCATCACATATGCTAGGCAAAGTCACGCCACTTAGTACAGCCAGTTGTTCTTTTTCAGGTCAAATTGTGGAGCCATGTGGTTATATCTACCCCGAGTTTCCTGTTGTCCAGCGTGGCTCTAACTTCACTGCCATCTGTGTGCTGAAGGAAAAGTGTCTTGAGCAGTTCTATGCAAATGCTAGTTTCATCGTGTGGAAGACAGACCATGCCGCTGTTCCCAAGGAGCAGGTCACCGTCATCAACAGAACCACGTCTAGTGTCACCTTCACAGACATGAACCTCCAGACGGTCCAGCTCACCTGCAATGTCCTGTCATTTGGACAGATCGAGCAGAACGTGTATGGAACCACTGTACTTTCCGGCTGTAAGATTCTTGTCTTGTTTCTACTTTGCCAAACTCATTTTTAGTGATTTCTGTTAGTGTCCCAAGAACAGTCTTATTTTACAGAAATGTTGGAAATACTATGCACGTTTTCGCTGCTATACACGAACATATTGTCAGGCTCTTGGAAAATGCTTTGACCAGCGACTTTTTGGTCTCCCCAAGAGTGTTTTTTTACTGATTTGCAGAGCTTCTGCAAAGTTAATAGCAACTTTCTGTGTCTCCTCATTACTGAGAAACAGGTCCCTGAGTAAAGAAAATACTTGAAAAAAGAGGCCATGGCTTTGGGGAGAGCATGCAGGCTCATATGGGAGGCCTTAGAGGAGGAAAGGAAAGGGGAAGTGAGCAATTATAATCTTGAAAATGCATTTTTAAGAAGAGTGGAACCAGCATTTACTTTTCTTCGGCTCCAGTGTCATAAAACAATAAGGACAAAAATTTAGCAGCAAGGTGTGGTAGTGCATGCCAGAAATCCCTCACCTGGGCTGTGGAACAAGAGGATTGAGAGTTTGGGCCAGCCTGGGCTACATAGTAGGACCCTATCCTAAAGTACAAAAGCAAAAGAAAGTATAGATGAATCATTTTTGCTCCTATAACTGCCTTTATTATTTATTAGTTTTAAAAACGCTTAATAGAGACATTACTGATAATTTATCTGATTATAAGTAAAAAAATTATATAGAAAACTAATGTGAAGGCAATAAATTAATGACATATGTATGTAGTGACCTAGAAAGTATTTAGAAGTTTGAAGAAAAGATAATTAACATCTGTTTCTCATTACTCCCATATCTTTATCTTGGGTTTGTTTATCTAATTGAGGTGGGTCTTAGGTGTTATATAACTTGAATAACATTTGTGTATAAAGGATTTATTTTGGATGATAAAAAAATGCTTATATCCTTTCAGTTCCCCCAGATATTCCTACAAATTTGAGTTGCATTGTGAATGAGGGGAAGAATATGCTGTGTCAGTGGGACCCAGGAAGGGAGACATTCCTGGAAACAAACTACACTTTGAAATCTGAGTGGTGAGTTAACGCCAGATAGGCCCTCTGTTGAATTATCAGACGCTGTTGCTGGGGCTTTCATTTTGTCAGTAGTGACATTGGGTGAATATTTTCTGACATCTCACATCCTCTGACAGCAGAATTAATGTGCTCTTCCTGTGTACCAGTCACCAGCGAGCAGCATGGATTCTGCCCCATGCCGCCTTCAGGAGAAACAGCTATGTTCTCTTCGTAGAGATTGCAATGCACAGCTCTAAATAATGACTTTCAGACACATTCACAGACCATGTGTTTTTGTCAGTGTTCTTTTCCTGTGAAGAGACACCATGAGCATGCTAACTCTGGTAAAGGAAACCATTTCATTGGGGCTGGCTCACATCCAGAGGTTTATCCCACTATCGGCATGTTGGGTAGCATGGCAGCATGCAGGCAGACGTGATGCTGGGAGGTAGCGGAGAGTTCTCCATCCAGATCAGCAGGTCGCAATGTGCCTGACTTGAGCATTTGAAACCCCAAAGCCCACCCCAGTCACACACTTCCTCAACAAGGACACACCTCCTAATAGTGCCACTCCCCAAATATGAGAGTCTATGGAGTCTTTCCATTCAAACGCCACACTATTGTTCTATCCCCAAATTTGAAATATTTTAATATCAAACTTTCAGCTACTATTTCCTATCTCCCATAAAATGTTTTCTTATAAAAATATTTTAAAAACAACAAAAAAAACCCTTCCTATCTTTTAAGTTGATAAATTCTTCTCTTTCTTAAACAGCAGGTTCTACCTGCTTCTGTTTCCTTTCTATGCAATGGAGTTACTTGTTGGATATTGTGTAACATATTTTCTCCTCCCTTTATTTCCTAAAAATTGTTGTCAGGTCTATATATTTGGCCAAATTTGGGTTGGATTTCTTTCCCCAGAAATTTCACTCACCGCATTGTTTTCCTAGCATTAAGCTGAGGGCTGGGGAGATCGCTCAGTCAGTACAGTGCTTACTGCACAGGCAGGAGGCTCTGAGCTCGGTTGCCTAGCACCTGCACATCAGTGGTCCAGGTCTGATTTCAGCTCTGGGTGATAGATAGAGAGACTGGAGCTTGCTGGCCAGCCAGCTGAGCCTCAGAGCTTCAGCTTCAGTGTGACACTCTCTTAGAAGTACAGTGCAGTGGGATTGAGGAAGACACCAACCGGCAGCCACTGGCCTGTGTACACATGCACACACACTCAGCATTTTCTAGTGCTGCCAGCCTTATGCAAATTAAAAATCTGTTTTTTTTGATGCACACCAAAGCTAAAAGAATGGTAACCTGTACACACCTGTCACCTAGATTCTCCAGTTACATCTTACTAGGTTTGCTTACCACATGTATCTGCATTATTCTCCCCAGCAGTCAGTTTATTTCTTTCTGTAATGAATTTCAAAGTGAGTAGTGGGCATTAGTATGATTTACAGTTGAACACTTTAGTGTTTACATGATTAGATCAATATTTGAGTGTACTAGGCTTTGCATATAGTAGTACACGCACAGATCTATCTCTAATGCAGTAAGTTTTGACAAGTGCATACACCTGTAGAACTCAGATGATCACTGAACTTTTATTGTGTTTCTCCTCAGTTAATTCTAGTCCCAACCCCAATCTATGAGGTAGCTACTAAGACTGAACAAGCTTGGGCCTGGAGAGATGACTCAGTGGTTAAGAACACTGACTACTCTTCCAGAGGACCCTTACTCAAACCACCATAGTCCTCTTTCTGAATTATTGTCAGACCAGTAGTGTCTCTTGGGACTGATGTCATTCACCTCAATTCAAATCATCTTACGTGCAGAGTGTTGACAAGAAAAGTGAGTACAATACGGTATTTAGGAAGAGGCTGTTAGAGATGTTGATATACCATACTCAGTTTAGAGATCACATACCGTCAAAGTGAAGCACGTGGAGTGTGTATACCTAGGATTTGGTGTTGCCCAACACATCTTTATGGATGAGGTAGGTCTGCTATTCTGAGATCACAGGAAACAGATAATATTTAGTGAATATTTAAGACATAGAACAAAATTCTAAAATGAAGTTCTCTTAGATGAACAATGTGGAAATAAGACCATAGCTGTAGATCAAGTGCAGTTTTAAAAATATGTGATCTGTCATTGGTGACCAACATTTATTGGGAGCTTTGCTGTAACAGTTCGGGTCATATCTAACTCTTTTCCAGAACTTTTTACACCTTTGTATTTCAAATTTATTTTTAATGGCTGATTCTTCCAATTTTATTTTTAGGGCAACAGAGAAGTTTCCTGATTGTCAAACAAAACATGGCTCCTCATGCATGGTTAGCTATATTCCTATCTATTTTGTCAACATTGAAGTCTGGGTAGAAGCAGAAAATGCCCTCGGAAAGGTCTCGTCGGAGGCTATCAATTTTGATCCCGTGGATAAAGGTACCTATAAGCCTGAATCTGAGAGTTTATCAGACTACACATGGTTTGTAGATTGCCTTTCAGACTTCAATTAATATAGAAATACTTCTTGGTGTAGTCTTTTTATAATATTATTAAATGTAGTTTGGAAATAGAAAAATAGCTGTAGTCTGGCCACACTCATGGCCATTTTTAGTGTGCTTTTGTAATGTTTAATCATAGCTGTTTGTTCTGTGTTGTTTTGTTTTTGAGACTAGGTCTCCTGTAGCCCAGGCTGGTTTAAAGTGACTGTATGTCTGAGGCTAACATTGAACTGGTCTTCCCAATGTTACCTTTTGGTATTCATCCAATTTTCTAACATCTCATACCGTTGCAATCACAGTGACTTTCTTGTTCTATTATTTTCTTTTTAAAATGTGATTTGCTAAAAAAAAAAATAATTCACTGTTTTTTAAACCAGCATCTGAAAATTAGCAAACATATTGAGCAGACAAGAAGTTTCCTTAGCATCCGTTTCCACTGTATAACAGAACATCATTTCTAGAGAGTTCATTTGGTAAAAATAATCTTATCAAGAAGGTCATAGTTGGTTTGACTTTGTATATGAAATTATAAAAGTAAAACATGACTAACATTAGGACTTGTTTTATTCTTCAGTGAAACCCAGCCCACCACATAATTTATCAGTGAGCAACTCAGAGGAATTATCCAGTATATTAAAGTTAACATGGATCAATTCAGGTTTTAGCAGTTCATTAAGGCTAAAATCCGACATTCAATATAGGACCAAAGATGCCTCAACTTGGATCCAGGTAAATTGAAAGTTGCTATTTATCCTAATAGGTTTTTGTTTTGTTTTGTTTTAACACTTATGAAAAGTCTTAACTCTTTTCTCAATGTCTTAAGTTTCTGATTATGTGAAACATTTCTTTTGACAGACATGCTGATAGAAGCACACAGTGACTTTAAGGAAGTAATGCAGGGTCTTAGGAGAAGCATAACTAATAGAAATGAAAGTATGCGATGCAGGTTGATACAGAGATTTTAATGATGAAATAGAGCAGGGCTTGGCATACGTAGTTCAGACCATCCTTGCCACAGTAGGCTAAAACCTGCCTCTGGCTTTTATAAATGGAATTTTACTGGGACACATTTGTTGTCTTTATTTTGGGGGTTAGATTGGAAAAATTGAAGAGTTGTAACAGATTTTTCTGGCCCACAGCCCACTATACTTACTCTCTAGCCCTTAGTAGAGGGTTTGCCAACTTCTAAAGTACAGGGAAGGATTAATGGGAATTTCAGAATTGGAAGGGAAGGGGTGGCTCTCAGCAAAGGAAGTGCTTGCTCCTGTCTCAAGGCCAGCACTTCATTGACTGCCTGGGTTATTTTTTGCTGCAATTCTATTTATCACTAATAGCCTACTTTTGCCTTAATTGATTGATCGGTCCATTCATTTATTTTACCACCCTGGTTGCATTATGAACTGAGAAGGATATTGAGCCCAAAACCTTGGTACTACTTTCTGCTCCTCCATTTTCACTTGGGGCTCAGTTTGGGTTCGTGAGTCATACTGTATACAGAGGACGTGTGCCTAAAGTTCTTTAGAGTGTGTTGTAATACCTTAGATTCTTAATTCAGCAGTACAAAACCCCCACCCAACTTAGCATCAATTTTTATATCCAGTATCGAAATCTTAGAGTGAAAGAAAAAATAGTAATTTTGTATATTTGATCTCCCCATGCCCAAATAAAAGATAAGTTTATTTACTAAGCTAGCTTCTGGTTTTCTTTTTTTTTCAACATTTATTTATTTGTTTGTTTGTTTGTTTGTTTGTTTATTTATTTATTGAGTGTGTGTGCGTGTGTGTGCACATGTGTATGAGTACATATCACAGCATAGATGTGGAAGTCACAACAACTTGCAGAAGGCATTTTATCTTTTCACTATATAGACCCCAGAACTCACATTGTCATGCTAGTGGCAGGTGCCTTTACCATCTGATCATCTCAACAGCCCTAGCTTTTATTTCCTTGATGGGGTGGATAGCCTCCTTTTCCCTGACAGCGGCACGTGCTTCCTTCTCCTCGTGACTCCTGTCTGGTGTGCTGGCCTGGATGATCTCACTGTGGGTTCCCATTCCATCTGCCTTCCCATGGGCTAATGCATGGCAGAGTCTCGATGGGAAGGAGAAGGGATGATGGACTTGAGAACAACATGTTCCTTTCTTCCTTCTGTGGAGTAAGCTGTCTCTAAGGCTGTGCCTATCAACGCTGTCCTCTCTGACTCTTCATCCAGGCTCTTTGTCCCTTTGGACATGGAGTTAGTCAGTAACAGTACAATTCCTAATGTACTAACCACTCGGATTCATGTGTGTGTGTGTGTGTGTGTGTGTGTGTGTGTGTGTATACTTGCCCATATCTTTTTACTAAGTCTCCTTGAAGTGTTTTGTTCTTGTTCTTTATTAGTTGTGTTTAGTTGGTTTGGTTCTTTGAGGCAGGATCTCACTTCAGTAGTGTAGTCTGTCTTCACTAGCACAGTCCTCCTGTTTGATGTCACAAGCACGTGTCATCTCTCTCATGTTGAGAATCCTGAGTATTGCAGATCTCAGAAAAAAGAAAGAAAAGAAAGAACAGATGGATGTAAGCTATAGATTATCATATTTTTACATTCATTCTTTCCAGAGGTTGAATTTATTAATCTTACATTAAATTGATTTCTAAAATTGCACTCAGTTTAGGAAACCTTACATATTGGGAGTGTTGGTGATGATGGTACTCAATTTGCTTTATTTTCAGGTCCCTCTTGAAGATACAGCATCTCCCCGAACATCGTTCACTATCCAGGACCTTAAACCTTTCACAGAGTATGTGTTTAGGATTCGCTGTATAAAGGAAGATGGCAAAGGCTACTGGAGTGACTGGAGTGAGGAGTCAAGTGGGATCACATATGAAGACAGTAAGTAGACAGCTGGGATCACGTGTGCATACAGTAAGTAGACAGCTGGATGAGGAGAACACACCAGTGAAGTTCTGGCTATGAATTGTGTTGCCACATTTTAAAGATACAGACCTCACTGCTCCTTAGATATGATCATTTTAGCCAAACTGTAGTGATTTATGCTTTCATTGTAAGGGCATCACAAAGTAAAACTTGATATGTGTTATTGATAGTGTAAATCTTTTTGATACCTGCTTAGGTTACATTTTTATGAAAGCGTATTTTAGTTGTTATTAAAAAATCATTCACTTAACTCTATTCAAAGAAGGTGGTCTCAAGATACCCCTCACTAGAGAATCGTTTCCTAATTCATTAAAAATCACACTGTCAAAGCTGGGTGTGGTGGAGCATGCCTTTAATTCCAGCATTGGGGAGGCAGAGATGAAAGCTCTCAGTGAATTTGACTTCCAAGCCAGCCAGAGCTACATAGTGAGACCCTATTTCAAAAACAAAATAAAATACTGTCAAAAATATGTGTGACACATTTTTATTTTCCCTACCAGCATTTGATAAGCCTTTGGAAAAGGGATGATTTGGGCTATGGGTTGGTTTGCTTTAATTTTCCTTTTTTCATCATTGATTAAATTATAATTACAAGTACTGTACAGAATATAAAAGCACAAAAAGGTCTAGGGTCTAAAAATGGTCTCCGTGGGTCTGGTGAGGTGGCTTAGTGAGTACGAGCACTTGTTCTTTTAGAGGCCCAGAGTTCAGTTTCTAACCTCCCCATGGCAGCTCATAGTCTGTAACTCCAGTTCAGAGGATCCCACACTCTCTCTGACCTCCACGGGCACTGCATGCTGTAGGGCATTGATAATACATGCAGGTGAAACACTCAAAGTCTAAACAAATACACCTGAAGAAATGAGACTCTTTACAGAGCAGCCTGTAAATACAGTGAGGCTGCATGCAGGAGGAAGAATTGCAACAGAAGAAACAAATAGTGATGCCTCTTTGTTTGTTAGAATATACTTAACATTAAGATTAGAAAAGCTTTCCATTGTAATCCACAGCCAGGCACCATGGCACCAGCTGTTCAGGAGGCCGAAGCAGGAGAATCATTTGAGTCTAGAAGTTCTGACCAGCCCTAGCTAACAAGGCAAAACCCCATCTCAAATAAAGAAATTGAAAGATGGTGGTGTTCTAAATGATCAGCTGTTGCCTGACTAGTAAAAGACCCAGTACATTGTACTGCAGTGGGCCTGCTGCTGGAAAGAGAAACACTGTGTGATTTAAGGGCAAGACCATCAAGAACAAAAAGAATTGCTTCAGAATTTTATTGTATCGTTAAGATAAAAAACATTTTATTTTATGAAGTTTGTGTTTTCTTTTAGGACCATCCAAACCACCAAGTTTCTGGTATAAGATAAATTCATCGCATACCCAGGAACCTAGATCTGCACGGCTCATATGGAAGGTAAATAAACAACAACAACAACAAAAACTACAAAAAGATTTATACTCATCCCACATAAATGCATATAAATGTTATTTTAAGTTTTTTAATACTTAGATTTTTATTCTATTCATCTTAATTTCCTTCAGGCATTTTATAATGTTAATGTAAAGAACCACAAAGCCTTATACAGCTAATGAAGAAGTCAACCAAGTTTCTGAACTTAGCTGATCTCTCATTTGGGAGTTCCGCACAGTTCATAAAAGGGTAACTTCTGTGAGAACAAGGCCGGTGTTATGAACTTCCCTGGACTCGCTAGGGGAGCCTCCTAGAGAGAAACTGAGAAGCTTAGAGACAGCAGAATGTGGGCTGATGAGGCCACACATGTGCTGATTCAACCCATCATACTTTAAAAGGTAGAGAGAAAAATTCTGAAGGGTAAATAATGTTGACCAGCATCTCAGCTGCGCAGAACAGTGCAGAACCAGGAGCTAGACCATGCTACAGCCCCGCTTCAGTTAAAGGGCTTTTTTCCTGATTTTATTTATATTCTTTCTTGTAGTACTAAATTTAAAATGAGTTCAAACTGAAGAGACAGCTCAGTAGTTATGAGCACTGGTTGCTCTTCTAGAGTATCCAGGTTTGGTTCCTGTACCCATATGGTAGCTTACAACTACCTGCGCCCAGTCAGGGAATCTAGACTCTGTCTTCTGGCCTCCATGGGTGCCAGTCATGAACACAGTATGTGTATAGACATGCAGGCAAAACACTAATATACATAAACATAAATAAATCTTTTTTTAAAATGAGTTTGTCTTTTCCTTCCAATTAAATATTTATAGGTTTGACATACAGAATTTGTGAATGTGAAAAATGATTATTCAAGACTCAAAATAATTTTTGGTAAAATTTTATTATAGGAATTACCTCTTTCTGAAGCCAATGGAAAAATCTTGGATTATGAAGTGATTCTTACACAGTGGAAATCATTTTCACAAAATTACACAGTTAATAGTACAGAATTGATAGTAAATCTCACAAATAATCGCTATATAGCATCTCTAACAGCGAGAAATATGGTTGGCAAATCAAGTGCAGCTGTCCTCACCATCCCCAGCTCCCACTTCAAAGGTGCGTATAAGGCAAAGCCTCACTTGTGGGTGTTGGGGTTAAATGTGGACAGGGTCCCAAAAAGCACGGCACAGCAGCTGCTCTCTGTGCTCGGCAGCAGTGGCCACAGACTGAGATCAGGAGGCTCCACCATCAGGACTTAGGAAGTACCTCCCCACCATCAGGACTTAGGAAGTACCTCCAGCCTGTGTGGCTCACTTAAACTTTACGGCTAGCTTATTAAAAGGACAGTAATTAAAAGGACACAGTAATAACTTAAATACATAAAAAACCTCTGGGGATTTTAGAAAAGAGAGAATTTGAGTTTAAAAAATAAATTGACTACCTGTGTAAGTGTTTTTTATTTTGGAGCTTTATGAGCCACATGGTTTGGATATGATGGTAAAATATTGAAATATCAGATCTTTGAGTGTTGACTGATTCTATCTTCATTAAACTTTGTTTTAAAGCATCTCACCCTGTAGTGGATCTTAAAGCATTTCCCAAAGATAATAACCTCTGGGTAGAATGGACTCCTCCACCTAAACTTGTGAAGAAATACATAATCGAGTGGTGTGTGTTGTCAGAAAACTCACCCTGTGTCCCAGATTGGCAGCAAGAACTTGGCAACGTGACGCAAACCTATCTAAGAGGTATACCTCCCTAACCACTTAAGTAGATTCACTTGTCTAACTCCTTGAGACAGTTTCCTTTGCATGCTTTTCTTGTTTCCTGTTTACTAGGTGTTGTGAGCCACTGAAAAGACGTATAGCCTCACAACGGACTAGATATATGCTCTTGGCGAGTTACACTTAACATCTAGCCTCTCTGAACCATAGGGTCTCTGTGTAGAGAAGGCCCAATGCTTTTCTAGACACTCACAAAACTAACAGAGAATCAAGTGCAGCCTTTACTGCCTGTTGGTTGTTATGTGCTCAACTCAGCTAACTCCCTATGATGTAGTACTCCCTCCAGATGTAGAACAGTTCCCTAGTTGAACTTTGAGGGCCCTTGAGTACAGGGAGCCCAAACAGGGGCTTCCGTATGCATTCAAGTTCTACCATAGAGTGGTAAGGATATTACAGGGTTCAAACAGCACTCTTCTGTATGATTGTAGCTGCTCCCCACTACCACATGACTGAAATCATATAACAGCTTTAAGGAAAAGACAGCACTCTCCATGTATGCCCTTTCCTCATACAGAAGGCGTCCTCAGAGTCGGTGCTCCAGAGGGCGCTCTAAGCAGGGGTGGCTGCTACAAACCACTTGTGCTTTACTGTAAAGTGCCCTGTTTGGCTCTTACCAACCTGCTGGCCAGTGTTAATAAGCTTGGGTATCTCCTTTGTCAGCTTACTCTATAAAAACCATGGAGCTCAAAGAGCTCATCTAAAGAGAAGGATTCAAGGCCCATTACCCTGGAAGCAGCATTGTTAGAGCAAACTTTAGAAATGGCTCACTTTTTGGTAATAGGTGTCAAGAAAAGGTAAAAATTTCTCTTTTTAGGAAGATGAAAGGCTTGTATAATTTTATGGATGTTAGTGAGGGAAATATAATTCATGTTGAAGGTATAACTATAATAACCACCTTACTTTTCAGGTATGGTTGAGATATATTTTATAAAAGACCATTTTAACTGTTGCCTGCTAAACCATACCTTAGCTGCCTGCTACACTACTTTGGCCATTTGGAAGGATTAGAAATAAACAAAGTACTATATTCAAGTGTTTTTCTTTTAAAATCGAGGGAAGCAGCCTTAGCTGTCATTTTTCCAGCGCCTGGCCAACCACAGCTGTGCGTTAGTGTTCATCTCACGGTCTCGCTGCTGGATTGACAGGTCTCAAAATTAGCTGAAGCACTAAACCGTCTCATGATAATTTGAAGTATTTTACTTACTCGTCCTAAACATAAAGGCAGTCTACTTCTGTTAACAATATAAATACTTTTTATATTTTTTGGTTCATTCTCTTGTCAATAAAAGTGGCCTTTTGGTTTTGTGTTTGTCACCTAGGTAGCTCTCATAGCCCTAAACTCAGGGCATAGCCCGGAGTCGCTTCCTCCCACTTAGCCATCCGCATGCCAGAATCACACAGCCAGCGTCTTGCTATATTAAGTTTGCATTTAGTGTACAAAGGGCAACTTCATATATAATACTGCAGTTTCTAGAAGATAGGAAAATTAAGTAGTCATGAAATTATAAGGTAAACATGGAAGTTAAATTAAATTTCTCATTTGGGGGGAAATTACTTTCTGTTCCTATAGGAAGCCTTCTGGAGAGCAAATGCTATCTGATCACTGTGACTCCGGTGTTTTCCAGTGGCCCCGGAAGTGCCGAGTCAGTAAAGGCCTACCTCAAACAAGCTGGTGAGTGCACTCCTCCTCGCTTGCTTTGAGAATGCCTTTAACATTCACTAAAACCTTCGATCACTTTTAAGTAAGAATCCTTATTATGTTCGAATAATTTTATTACATGACTCTTTACTGGCATGTGTTACTTCCTAAACTTACCAGATGCATTTACTGTCTTCCAGCTCCTGCTAGAGGACCTACTGTCCGGACAAAGAAAGTGGGGAAAAATGAAGCTGTCTTAGAATGGGACCAGCTTCCTGTTGATGACCAGAATGGATTTATTAGAAACTACTCTATATCTTACAGAACCACTGTTGGAAGTGAAATTGGTAATAAGATTGTGGCAATTACTAACTAAGGATATGTACTAGAACTTTTTCTTAAACTTTTAAATACTAGTTTCTCACATAATGTGTCTTACAGTATATAGCATCCTTAGCAGACACCTGCAGATGTCTCTACAGTTGTATTTATGAATCTGTTTTCTAAAACACTGTATTGTAAGCTGGTAGTATGTCTCAGCAGATCAGGGCATTGCCCATCGAGACTAATGCCTGCAGCTTAACATGGTGGAGCTTGAGGGGAGCGAATTGAGAACTGATTTTCAAAAGTGATCCTCTGACCTTCACACACACAGTCTCTCTCTTTCTCTCTCCCCCCCA
Source organism: Chionomys nivalis (assembly GCF_950005125.1). Lineage (NCBI taxonomy): Eukaryota > Metazoa > Chordata > Mammalia > Rodentia > Cricetidae > Chionomys > Chionomys nivalis. The sequence continues at coordinate 34,181,202 of NC_080100.1, read as the reverse complement.
CACACACAGAGTAGTAAATAAATGTGATTTTGTGATGATTTCAAACTTTAAATATTTTTTTGTCCTTAAAAGAATTTTTAGTTTGGCTGAAGAGATGGCTCAGGGGTTAAGAGCACTGCTTACTCTTCCAAAGGTTCTGAATTCAATTCCCAACAACCACAGGGTGGCTCACAACCATCTGTCATGAGATCTGGTGACCTCTTCTGGCCTGCAGGCATGCACACAGACAGTACTGTATACATAATAAATAAATAAATCTTTTTAAAAAAAATTTAGTTGTAAAAGTTTGCTGGAAAAGTATTTTTATTCCTTTTTAATACTTTACAATGCCAAATATATGACAGATAAATACACTGTATAAAAGAAACATCATTTTTCCTTGCAGTTGTGAATGTGGATTCTTCCCACACGGAATATACACTGTCCTCTTTGAGTAGTGATACGTTGTACATGGTACGAATGGCAGCGTACACAGATGAAGGCGGGAAAGACGGTCCAGAATTCACTTTTACAACACCAAAGTTTGGTAAGAAGTCCTGGAGTTCTATCTATTTGAAGTTTGGCTAGAAATGGATTTACTCTGCTGAAACGTTGTTTGGAAGTACGCTGTTGGCGGATGAAGATGCAGCGTAGTGGTTAAGTGCTTAACAGCATCAGAGCCCTGGCTGTGCATGTGTGGGCATGGGGCGGGTAAGAGTCAGAGAATGGCGTGTGTACATTAGGATGCTTATGTTGTTCATTCGGTTTACCTTGTTGCTTTATAGGAATTCCTCCCCCTTTGGAACCTGCTTTAACTGAGCCCACCTGTACTGAAATCCCAAGGGCTTACTGACCATTCTTTGTAGGTTCTTCTATTCAGAGGGTGGTTTGTGTCAAGTTTGCATCTTTCCTACACTTGGTCCCTCTGCTTGAGACAGATTGCTTGAGAACCTAGTCTGGCTCCTTCGCTGCCCTACTGAAGTCAGTCTCCAGCCCTGCCACTCCTGGTGAGAGGCTACCTGACAGCACTCGTCAAGGACCCAAGTCCTGTTCAGTGCTGAATTTTAGCTTCACCTTTTTCTTCTAATCTCAGCACAGTTTCTGTTGCGTTTCCATGCTTTAACTCCCTGTGTGCCTGGTCTTGCAGCCATGCTCTTGTCTTCCTGCTTGCACTGCACTTTGCCAGGTTCTGTATTCTGCAGCACTCTGTCACTGGTCCAGTTTCCTCCTATGCCCATATAGACTCCACACATGGCTGCAGCTACCTTCTCCTTCCTGCCACGGCCATCCAGCTGTTTGCAAAACCCACAGATTTCTTGGTAATTGCAATAGATCTCTTAGTATTTGCCCCTCACATAATGGAAGGAAGCTGGGTGGCTTGTGCTCCGTCCCTGCTGGGACCAGCTGCCCTGTGACCCGAGGTCCATCACTTCACCACCCCGTCTCTGCGAGTGGACGCTCCTTCCTGTTTGCGTCTTTCCCCTCCGGTGCGGCTGCTCTGTTGTCTTCCTGAAGACTTACAACACATTCTTTTTTGAATCATTGTAGACTTTCTCTTATTTTATTGAAAGTATTTGTAATTTCCCAGATGCTGCTAGGGGAATGGTCTATAGTGATGTCCATGTTCATTGTGGGTTGAATGTAAAGATAATGTGTGAGTACATAAAATCCTGCTCTTTCCTACACGGGAAAATTAGTGTAGTTTCTGGAATGAGATCCCATGTGATGACATGTTCGTAGATCCATAACAGCTAATACTTGAAACAAACTTTGAAATAAATAGTAAAATTTAAAAATATTTCCCTAGTTGCAAAAGCCATATTCACTATAGGAAATTTTTGCAATACATTGTAAAGAGGATTATGAATTCTCTTTACTTTAGAGGATTCTCTAAAGTAATCTATCAATGTCTCTCTCTATTTACATTTTTTAAAAATGGGTCAGTAATACTAAAACTACTTTATAATTTGATTTTGTTGTGGTGGTAGTTACCTGTCTGCAGCATCCATTACAACTTCCTCAAATGGCATGGGAAGGAGAGATACTGCCAAAAGTAATTAAAACAGCTATTTGGGAAATTTAATTCACAAACAATGCAAGTCTAAAGCCATCAGCAGGGGGTGTTCTTGGAGGAGACAAAGCTGCAGATATGATGTGGAAAATATGACAAAGAAGGCATCTTGAGGACAGCAGGCACAGGGCCCAGGACAGGCGCAAGAAATGCAGAGCTTGGCTTAGCAGCAGTTATGAGAGCAGCTGTCCCTAAGTTAGGAAGTCGGTCTGTGCACGGGATCCTAGCACTCAGGATTCACATCTGAATGAGAATCATGGTGTATGCCCACCAGTACTGGGGGAGGGGTGGAGACAGGAGGATCCCAAGTTAAAGTCCGCCTCAAAAGCAAAACCAAAAGCCAACTACTAGTTTATTCCTAGCATTCATCTGATTTTTTTTTTTATTTCTGTTTGTTCTCATGGAATGTAGGTTATTTACAAGGGAATATGTGTGATAGGAAACTAAAAATAAGTAAGCTATATTTCTGAAGGGTTACGCTCCTGTTTTCTTCCTATAAAGAGTAATGAAAAGGCATTGGCTCCGTGATAGATGACAGAGCGCAAGCTTAGCGTGTGGCAGGCCGACTTCAGGCCTCAGCACCAGGGGAGGCAGGTGGAGAGAGCAGGAGGAGCTAGCATCTCTCCCTCATGAGTCCTTTGTTAAGTCCTCTTTTAAAAGCATATAGACTATATGATTTGTGTGGCATTTAAGAATTTCAGATTTATTTGCATCTTTAAATATTTTATTTGTTTTTGAGACAGTGTCTCTAGTGATATAGCCCAGGCTCAAGTCTGGCCTCAAATTCCCAATCCTCCCCCTCCCTCCACCTTCTGCACACCTGAGACTACAGGCAAGCACCAGTGTGCCGGGCCCGCTTTGCTGCTCCTAAATGAGTTGTCTACTTGTCCACCCTCATGCCTCGTGAGCATCCCTCCTTAAATTCTTGGTCCTAGAGCAGATATATTATCATTCTGATGATGATGACCCAGTGAGCTAAACTCATTTTACCCTCCCAGCCAATGTGTGTTTTATGCTTACTACATAGCCAGCTTTGCAAGTAAGGACAGAGAGAGGAAGAAGACTACCTCAAAGCTGAAAACCAGCAGGGCGGGCAAAAGGAGTGTGTACTTGGTTGATAATCTGCAGTGCAGGTACTTTGAAGACAGACAAGACAGCCTGGGTGGGCTCCCTAGTGAGGCCAGGTCAGCCTGGGTACGTTGTGAGACACTGTCTCCGTAAACAGAAAGTCAGGCAGTGTCCAATGAGGACCTTATGCTTTTTTCCCTTTTTGTATCTGCTAACAGTTACCTCTCATTTACCCTTTGTCTTTTAGCTCAAGGAGAAATAGAAGCCATAGTGGTGCCTGTGTGCTTAGCGTTCCTCTTGACAACTCTTCTGGGAGTCCTGTTCTGCTTTAATAAGCGAGACCTGTAAGTGCCAGCTCTCACATTGGAGCTGCAGTCTGTTACGTAGTAGTATTTAACTGTTTGAAGTTTACCGTTGAACTGACTGTGTACAGATGTATCACCTCCATGTGTCACACCTAGCCTGCTCTCTCAGCCCCTGCCTCACACCGAGTATCCCGTTTCCACTTGTAGCTTTGTCTTAGCTGGAATTTCCTGTGCTCGCAGTCTCTGTAAGTCTCACATTTAGCTACGTGTGAGCTCATTCATGCTATTGTATTGCTCAGGTGAGGTTTTTCTTTTATGCTGCTGCAGTACGGTCTGTAGTGTAGTATATAAGGGAGTTTAGAGGTTGCTAATTCTTGCCTATTGTTTATAATACTCTATGAATATCCACATTCCAAACTGCATGGGTGCATGTTTTCATGGGCCTCAGATAATTACTTTATGAGAGGCCGTTGGAACCAGGCATGCACCTCCAGGGCAGAGCCTGCTGCAGCCAGGCATGCACCTCCAAGGCAGAGTGTTCATATCACACATGCGAGGCTCTAGGTCCAGCTCCAGCACGACAAGGAGAGAGTAAAGAAACAGCCCCAAGTTTTCTCAGTGCTGCCGTCTTGCAGACATCCCACTGTCACTGGCACTTGGTACCCAGGTGTTCCTGAAAGTGTGGGTGTGGCCAACCACTCCTGTGTTTCATGCCCATCTTCCTGACCCCAGTGGCTTTTTTCATGCATCACCTCGCTCGTTAATGCTGTAGCTGGTGCAGTCTTTGTCCACTTTTAAATTGGGTTGTTTTGCAAATATTGAGTTGTAAATGTTCTTTTTGCTTGAGAACAAAAAATGTTTTCAAATGTTTTGCAAATTTTGTTTCAGTTTGTGTGTTTTGTTTTTTGGGGTTTTTTTTGTTTTGTTTTGCTTTGCTTTTTAAACTATGACTTTGGGAAAGCAGAAGTTTTTAATTTTGAAGTGTCCTTTCCCAGGCTTTCTCCTCTGGTTCTTGCATTTTGTAACCTTTTTAAGAAATCTGTCTACCCCGGGGTCATCTGTTTTCTTCTAGAAGTTCATTGGTTTTAGCTCTATCATCTGTAATCCACTCTGAATTAATTTGGGGCATGGTTTGGGGCAGGATCAGGTTTCTCCCTCCCCATCTAGTTGTATGAATTTTGAAACAGCTCTTTTCAGGTAAATGTATTTGTTCCTGTGCCAAAAATCAGTTGTTTCTGTACTTCTAGACTCTCATTTCTGTTCCCCCAAACTATGTTTATTCTTTTTGAATTTTTATGTTTTGAGATTGGTTTTATATAACCCAGACCAGTCTTGAACTCCTGTCCATGCTGTTTCTGCCTTCTGAGTGTTGGGTTTATAACTTGAGTGTGCCACCACTGCTACCTTGTCTTTCTGCTCCATAATGTCTTATCTTTTGGGGGAAAAAACAAGTTTATCATATTTTACTTGATATTAGTAAGCCATTTTTATTTAATTCTCTGACTGAATACTTTTAATTGAAAGTTAAATGTCTTTGCATTTGTTTCTGATAGGATGCATCACAACCTGTTATGATCTAAAGTTCTTAATTGATTTTATTAGAGGAATTGAATACTGATAATTAGCATTAGTATTGTTAACCATTTTCCATTAGGAATACAGTCCTGTATGTGTTTTTACTAATATCTTTTTCTTGGTAACAAGTAATAATTTGTTTGACTTTAGGATAACAGATTATTTTTGTTGTTTTGGTACTTAAGATGCTCGGATGACAAAGGCTTCTCATTGTTTTATGGTTCTACAAATGCCCTTCTTCTTTTCTCTTCAGAATTAAAAAACATATCTGGCCAAATGTTCCAGATCCTTCAAAGAGTCATATTGCTCAGTGGTCACCTCACACACCTCCAAGGGTAAGATAATATCTTCTTATTGTTTATAGTATATAGGCTTATTTATTAGTGTATATTTATAGAACTTGCTTAGATGGCTAAAACAGTTGGAATATGCCCAGAGTAATTGTTCATTTTTCTTTCTTTCCAGCACAATTTTAGCTCCAAAGATCATATGTATTCAGAAGGCAATTTCACTGATGTGAGCGTTGTGGAAATAGAAGCAAACAATAAAAAGCCTTGTCCAGATGATCTGAAGTCATTGGACCTATTCAAGAAGGAAAAAATAAGTACGGAAGGTCACAGCAGTGGCATTGGGGGTTCTTCATGCATGTCGTCTTCCAGGCCCAGCATCTCTAGCAATGAGGAAAATGAGTCTTCTCAGAACACCGCGAGCACTGTCCAGTACTCCACTGTGGTGCACAGTGGCTACAGGCACCAGGTCCCCTCAGTGCAGGTCTTCTCCAGGTCCGAGTCCACCCAGCCCCTGTTAGACTCCGAGGAGCGGCCAGAGGACCTGCAGTTGGCAGATAGTGTTGACAGCGGGGATGAGATTTTGCCCAGACAACAGTATTTCAAACAGAACTGCGGTCAGCCTGAGGCCAGTCCAGATATTTCACATTTTGAAAGGTCAAACCAAGCCTCGTCGGGCAGTGAGGAAGATTTTCTCAGACTGAAACAGCAGCGGGTGTCAGAGCTCATCTCAGAGCCCTGTGGGTCTGCGCAGCGGGGGCTGTTTCAGGAAGGCCCTGCAGATGCTCTTGGCGCAGGGACTGGGGGGCAGGTAGAGGGATTTGAATCAGCTGGAATGGAGACAGCAATGGATGACGAAATCCCTAAAAGCTACTTGCCACAGACTGTAAGACAAGGTGGTTACATGCCACAGTGAAAGACTGGCTCCTGCCCAGCTTCAGTGGGACCTGTAAGGGAAAGCTAGAACACTCGCCTGTGACTTCAGATGAAATAATCATCGCCCTCAAGGACAAAGTCACAACTGGGCCATCTCTATTCCAGGTTATCTGGGATTCTCCTTCAAGCACTACATGAACTGACTTTATCCTCTGAATAGCTGAAGGACTCTGTGCTGTTTCAGGACGTTTGCACTGAGATTTGTAAAGCTCTTTGTTTAGCTGCATAGAAAGTGGGGAATTCAAATGAGCCACGGTGCCATGTGGCTGCGCCGCTCTAATGAGACTAGCCATCCAAACCGCAGGAGCAAGGGTCTAGACCCTCCTCAGCCAGCAGTGCCATAGGGCTGCCTGTCCAGATTTTGTCATTTGGCCAAAGAGATGGTTAGGGCAGGTTCATTTCTGGTTCTACCAATTAGAAAATACTGGCTTGCTCCCTGCTGTTTTTACCAATGTTACCAGTTGTTACTGAGGAAAAGGATGAACTTTTAAAATGAACTATGTAAAAGTACCCATTTTCTTAATATTACCCAAAACCTCACAAAAATCTGCTCATTGATAACTTCTTTCAAAGCTAGTTTCAGCAGCCCTATAGAAGGCACCAATAAGGGTGGGCAATGAACACCATAAACTATCTCAAGCATTTAAATATCACTGTTTAAGTTGGGGACACTTTTCTGGACACAAACACCAGGACAGATGGCTCCAACGTTTGGTTGAGGAGACACTTTATATACTGTTTCTTCAGCTTAAAATTATTCCAGTTGACTCCACCTTGCTTTGTTTTCAAGGACAGCAAGGAGGCATTCACTGAAAGGCAGCCTTCATCACGGCCACAGGCAGAATCCCAGAACACACACTGATCTCAGTATCCACCACAGCGGTAGAGGTCCTTGTACAGAGCTCAAGGAGCCGCAGGGTCTTGTAAAGTTTACTGGGTGGGGATTGAACCCATGGCCTTGTACTTGCTGGATACTCACTCACTCTACCACTGAGCTACCCACCCACACATCTCATTATGTTGTTTAGGCTCAAGTGATCCTCCTGTCCCAGCTTCCTGAGTGTCTGGGACTTTGGGTGTGTGCAGGCACACCCAACAGAAGATGGTGTTGTTCATATCTGCCATTTCTGAGGTAGAGTTTTACATGCAGCTTGGGAGTATCTTAAACTTGGTCCTCCTGGTTGCTTTGTTATTGAACAATCCAGGTATCCGGGGCTTAGTACTAAAGCCATTAATGCATTTGTGCCTAACTTTCCAGTGTGACATGGAGGCAGGGGCTTCTCCATTAGTGGCTGATTACCACCAAGTGTGCTCACGGGAAAGTTTTAAAGTTTGAGAGCATGGGCACACTTTAATAGTTCATGGAGGTTACCAAACAAAAGGCTATGAAGAATGATACTCATTAGGTTGGATGCAGTTTTACCTTTTACTCTAAGAATGTTGTTTATATTAGACTTATTGATATATATTACCATCTATATTTTTATAATAGCTGATACTTTTCTGATTTCCTTCACATGTATAACCGTCGTGAGACAGTAGACACTTCTGTCCTCATAATATTCAGTTGCCAACTTGGCAAAACCAACCTGATACTGGGAAAATGGCAGAACTGAAGGTAGATAATCAAAGTCAGGCTCAGAGAGGTCAGGTGGGGTTCAAGACCAGAATTCACACTACAGGGCAATGACATCATCACCATTCAAGCTGGACATCAATGTCTGGTCTGGGGCAGGACTGAATTTTCTATGTATATATGCCAAGAAATGAACACTTGCTGTATTTTCCATTTTCTCACCGAAGGTAGCCTAGTCATATTGCTGTATTCGTGTTTAGCTGCAACCTTCCTCCTGTCTAGTACATTGGAGCGTGAAGTCTACACGGGGGGTGGCGGTGATTATCCAGCGTAAGTTCATGAGTGAGCATGAGAGATCATTGAAGGACGAGCCTCAATGAAGCAAGTTTGCATGTTGACTTCCAAACAGAAACTATCCCAGTGAGCCAGTGCCCCCACCGACAGAGACGGTTGTGGGACTACTGCATGAGAGCTCATTCGGGAAATGTCTAATGGATCAGCTTTGCCCCAAGAGAGAACCAGTCATAAAACTCGATTTAAATGTAGACTTCGCTGCAGCATGTTTTAGAATAATCTGAGTGCATGTACCTTGTATTTTAGATAGGCAAAGAAACTAATCTGGCTTCTTTATGTAAAACCAGTCTAATAAAGCTAGTTGTGTAGTTACTGCTTGACTCTTTCATGTGTAGAAGCGTAGTTTAAAATAAGGCACATTGGCCGGGCGGTGGTGGCGCACGCCTTTAATCCCAGCACTCAGGACAGAGACAGGCGGATCTCTGGGAGTTCAAGGCCAGCCTGGTCTACAAGAGCTAGTTCCAGGACAGGAACCAAAAGCTACGGAGAAACCCTGTCTCGAAAAATCAAAAAAAATGCACATTGGAAAACAGCCTCTCTTTGGCCTCAACTAGTTTTTTGCTTCTAATGCACTTACCTCAGAGAAAAAGCAAAGTCAACATAGGTTACACATCCTGCCATGGTCTCATAAAGGTTTAATGCTAAATCACTAATACAAAACTGTAGAATTTCAATCTTTAACCTACTCAAGAAAAAAATGTTAATCCTCTTAAAACCCCCAGTCAGTATTCGGGGACACAAGGAAGCAGATGCAGGGAGAAAAGTGCAAACCCCGCATGGTTCTCGTGGCCACTCCATTCGTTCAGTCTGCAGAATTCCGGATACATGTTTGTCAGCTCATCCGGGGACCGTAATTCTGTAGTGACGTTAAAAGTTCATGAAGTAGAAGTGTTTATTAAAGCTCATGCTTAAAGCAGGACAGCCCGAGGACCTTCGGACATTACCATTTTTAAAGCGTCCAAGATACAAAGACAGCTCCAGGTGAACCGTGTTACTCAATTATCTTACACTTTTACAGGACCTCTTGCCCTCCCCCTCACCCCCCCCCGTCAGCCCCACACACTGGTTAGGTTTTTATTAACCAGTTGTCAGTACCGTTGGTGAGTCGGGATGAGAATGCACTAGGCTGGGTCCATAGAGGAATTAGTCCTGTTACCACCAGCGTGGTCAGGTCATGACAGGTGCAAATGCTGTCCATGTGCTGTGTCAGAAACAGGGATGCTACAGAGGTGAGGATTCGAAGACCGTAGCCGTCAGTTGCTATATACTCGGGAAGCAAGTGCACTTGGCTCGCCCAGTGCAGCCTGAGGTATGGCTCCTTTTCATGTCTTTGCTCTTAGCTGTGCTTCATTTGGGCACAGGTTTGCCTACTGTTTAGCACCTGCCATCACCCGTGTAACTTCTTTTGGAAAGCTTGTGCGTGTTATTAGCTCTAGTGAGTTGCAGGTGCTGAGCGTAGCCAAGGCTGCCAATTTTATGTTGACTTTACCATCAGTGTCTCACTACATCAGCTCTAATCCTTTAAGAAAGAAATTGTTGGTTTTTCTGTGTGTGATCACCACTATCTGTCATGCATAATGTTTTGGTATTCGTTAATTTGGTGTTCGTTAATATGGGTCTTAGTATAGATGATGTTATATGGCTTTTTAATTCTATTTTGGCATAATGGAATAGGAGTTAGAATAAGCTGATACACCGTGTTGGCCTCAACAACAGAAGACATGACAGTTACAGTTTTCAGATTTACTCCACAAATTCTGGAATTCCAACATCTTCCCTCCCAATGCATGGTCCCCTAATGCATTTATTTGCTCAGGAACCAAATATAGGGGTGCTGCGCCACCTTGTGGCCGGTTAATGATGCTGCAATCTCCACATTTGCCTCTACAAGAAGCTAAACCAGCAAGGATAAAGGTCCCATCTTTAAGTTTCATCTAGAAACACAGTGGATCAAATCCTACAAACTAGCCAAGGAGTAGACTTCACTCCTAATCTATATTGAAATTTATACAAAAACCTTCACTTTGGAGTATTTGTTTAAATCCCATATTCAATACAGGTCCTAGAGACAGCCTGCCTTCTAATGTGCTATCTGTGGGTAGAAGTCCTTCCTGCTTTCCAAAGGGTCATTGTTTTCCTAAAGGGAAATGCTTGTCTTACCTGTCTATTGGTTTGATTTTTCTTAGAGGAATATATACAAATCCTTCCACCAACTACATGTGTGCTCTTCCACGGAGAGGGCTCGGAATGGGTGTAAGCCTTTAGGCTGGGCTTCCTGTCTCGGCAGGAGAGCGGGAGATCTTCTAGTTCTCCAAGTAATTGACTCCGAGGAGGGCGCCCCAGCATTTGAGGGATAAATAGACCAAAGGAGATAAATCCGGAGATTGAGAGCCTTGGGTAAAGTCTGAAGTGGGCCAAGTGGAGCAGGGCAGCAAAGACAACAGGCAGCGTGACTGACAGACCAAGGGTCCTGGAAAAAAGGAAAGGCAAGCACTGGGCAAATAAGATGCACCCCATTTCTGAGGCTCTGAACACATCTAAACAGCTTCCTCATGGCTGGTAAGGAGGCCCCAGGCTCTGGGTCCAGGAAATCCAGCCTCCTCCCCAGGGCAGCACCCAGGGAGATCTTGGCGTCAGGGGCCCATGCCAGGTCCAACAAGGCTGTCTATAAGAGCTCAAGAGAGTGGAGCCGACAGCAAAGACCACAGTATGCAGCCTGGGCAGGGTGTCTTCACTCAACCACCCTGGAAAACAGGAGCTGGGAAACAGTCTGCTTCCTTTCAGGGAAATTACAGTTATGCACCCAAGAGGGGACAAGAAAATGTATTCCTAGTAACAACTGGTCCACACCCTCCTGAGTTCAACCCTTTCTAGTCAGAGACCCATCCTGAAGCAAAAAGAAAGAAAAGAAAGAAAGAAAGAAAGAAAGAAAGAAAGAAAGAAAGAAAGAAAGAAAGAAAGAAAGAAAGAAAGAAAGAAAAGAAAGAAAGTGCAAAGCCATCCTTAGGAAAAGTTGGGGCTTTGGTGCAGCCTCTTAGACACTCTTCACAGAACACCTGCTGCATGCCAGACCCCACACAGTCCTGTCAGCACTGGATTAAATCTCCCAGACATGAGGGTAACGCTCTTCCCTCCCTCTACAGGTTACAGCAAACAGGGCTTGGGAAGTCATCAAGCCATGGGTGAGGAGGCAGCAACTTTGAGGCTCAAAAATGGGTGAAATCACAACCTTCTTGCTCCAAATAACTGTGTTCTGCCTTAAACACCGGGGAGCACCCGTCCAGAACCGGGACCAGAACTGGTAAAATAACCTCTGAGAAGGCACTGTGTGGTGCGCTCAGCTGAGTCTGGCAGGCCTGCCCAGAGCTCTTGCTCAGCTTCTCTAGAGCAGGATTGCGATGCTGACTGGTGCTGACCATCCCCTGGGGGTGGTCTCAGCAGTGGCTGAACAATTGGCAGAGGAGCATCACTTACCCTCAGGATCTTCCATGGATAGGGCAGGGGCTTCCCCTGTTCAGGGGTCTCCCCATTCTATCAGGTTTCTCTTGCTCCCTTACCATTTCCACCTGGGAGTGGGCCCTTAAGTCACCACACCTGGATGTGTCTCTTTTATGTCTGGGGAACTTTGATACCTCCCGTCTCTGTCCTCACTTCTGTATAAAAGTAACATTCTGATTTGTGACAGTCCTCTGGGGAGTGACAGTGGCCAGGTGAGCAAAGGCGGGGGGCAGGAGATGGTTAGTTGTGGAACTGTCCAACGTGACAGACTCGTTGAACCCCAGTTCACCAGACTTCCTGGGCTCGTGGGAGTGCCTGTTTTCATGTCATTTTTAACACCTAGCTGCGCACTGGCTCCGTTTGGAAAACTGGCCAGATCCTGTCAGCCTAGAAGCTCCCTTCCTGCTTCTTCTACACCTGATGCAGCTTTGGCTGACCCATGCCTTCCTCCGCCTGGAACTACCTGCCTTCACGGGAAGAGCAATCTCACCTTTGTGTCATGGGCCATGTCTAAGTAACGGTGGTCACCAAAGTGATTCCTGGGTAAACGTTAGTTGGGTGTGTCCATTTTAACAGACAGCATCCATCTGTACATCTGGCATGAGGGAGATCTAAGTTCTTCAGGAACCTACAAAACAATATACTTAACCTAAATAAAGAGCTATTGCCAGCAAGCCAAGAAAAAAGTTGTGAAATTGAAATAAAAGAATATTTCATTAAATGTGTAATAAAACATGTCAGCATCATTCTCTTGGAACTTATAAAACTGTTATTCATTTGTAGAACACTTACAAATGTGGCTAGAATTGATGCCTATTTTAATTGGCAGGACTCCTGAGCCAGTTTGGTGGTATAGTATATATATATAGTATATATATAATCACAGGACATGGGACACAAACATCAGAGGAGAGCAAGAACTCGCATGGCAAGGTCAGCAGCATGAACTGTCTCTGAAATTAAAAAAAAATGTTAAAGTGATTCCTAAGAAGTCATAAATACTTCCAACCCTTCCTAGTTAGAGACCCCACCCAATACTTTCAAAAGAAACGACACATTAAAATCTTTAACAAGTGTTATCTGTCTTTCTTGGTTAGAACTTGGATGTTTCTTGTTATGACACTAGAAGATGTGATACATTTATTTATTTTTCCCAGCATACACTAAAGTTCTGAGAATATTGCAAGTAGGAACAATTTCTTACAAATAGTTTAAGTGGTAGGATCGTCACTATCACTTCAGATGAATTTTATTAACATTAAAAAAACAGAGCTCATAAAAAAATCAAAGGTAAAATGGAAAATTGATCTCAGTAATTTTACGAGAAGATCCTTGTTTTAAAATATAACTCATATATTTGCTCTTTTTATTAATACATGTTGTTCATTGACTTTTTTTAAGAAAAAAAAGTTATAGCTGAAAGATACATAGTTAACATGAAGTGAGTTAAGTGTTTCATTTTTTTGAGACAGGGTCTCTCTTCAAAACCCTGGCTGTCCTGGAACTCACTACGCAGACCAGGCTGACCTCAAACTCACAGAGATCTCCCTGCCTCTGCCTCTTAAGTGCTGGGATTAAAGGTATGCCTCACCAAGTCCAGTGAACTCAGAATTTTGGTAGTATGTGGACCCCTGGGATTCAGGATAGCTCTCAGAGGACCCACCTTTAAAACATACTAACCCAGATCCACCCACTTTCACTAATCAGCAGGCTATAACTCAATCACTCAAAACCCTGATGGACAGGCCAGCAGCCAATCAGAATTCACTGCATACTCCAGTGGCTTATAGAAGGGTCATTCGTGGGACCTCTGAGAAGACGGTCGTGCTCCCAAAAGAGAACTATAGACGCTGCCGGCATACTGATGACTTGTCCTGTTGCCATCCATCGAGGGTGGCTTCCTTGTGCTACTGTGTCCCTACGGAGAAAGGTCATCTTAGGGGATGAGACAAGGCAAACCTTCAACTCGGGCCCCAAGTTCACTGTCTCGCTGGTGAGAACAAGTTAAGATGGGTGTGGGCCCCCCAGTGAAGCAATCTTCCCGCTGTGAGGAAGGCACGCTGTGTCTCTGAGACTGACTCTCTATGACATGACTACATGTTTTATGAACTTTCCTAGGGTGTCTATTTATAGTCACCCCAAAGAGAGAGGGCAATGAGAGATCAAAGAAACGATCCCACCCCAGTCCAGTGTGAAGAACTGATGGGTTTGTGACTCACAGCAGCATGGGGAGGAGTTCCTTACAGAAGCACAGGCAACTTTCATACAGGCAGCAGCAATACCGCCAGTTCCCTCCCTTCTCAGCAGTTGTGAGGGTCATGTGTGGGTAACCCCAGTGCTCTGATTGCAAGAGCTTCACCTTCCTTGCCCCATGGGGCCTACCATTTCCCCAGTCAAGGATTTTGCCTAGGCTGATAGTACCAAACGCGGTACCTCTTGAGGGTGGGTTTCAATTTAATCTGAAAGTGGCTGGTTGCACCAGCTAGTCATGCCATGATTATAGCTACGGGCACATTTCCTGGCATGCTGACAGAGTACCATGCTTTGCCTCAGCCAGGTAGGACCATCGGCAGCCATTGCCCTCCAGAAGCCTGCAGCTCATCTTCCGTCACTGCTAATGGCAGTCAGGGTGTGTGTGGTGGTGGGGGTGCAGCCAGAAAGGTTGGGGCTGATGCCACAGGCCTGTCTCTCCATTGGTTACACCTAGCTGAAACAAGGACCCCAAGCAGAACGAATAATCTCTACCTCAAAACACTTCTCTTCGGTGAGAAATGAACACACTTGCCCACCCGAGTCTCGCTTCGTCCTTTATACCGCTCTATCTCTGCATCCATCCGGTGCCCACTGTTCTTAATGCTCCAGAAGCCAAGGCATACTTGGTCCTGGATCCACCCAAATCCAAATATTCTGTACCCCGTAAGAGACCAACAGGTCCACAATGCAGTATCAGTCTTCACCTGTAGGCAGCCTTGGCCATCCTCTAGGGAAGGTGCTAGAACCATTCCAAGCCCATGAGGTCTCCCTCCCACCCTTCGATGGCCTGTGTAGCTGTGGCTGTCAATCCTGCGGGAACACAGAATCACTTTTGTGACTTTTACTGACACAAATCTTGCCACGTGTGCCTCCGGGTGACCCTGACAGGCTCCCGTATTATCGTTTCTCATTCTCCATCGGTTGTTCTAGCACAGTGCATCTCAACCTTCCTAACGCTGCGACCCTTTAAGACAGTTCCTCATGCCCTCCGACCATAAAATGATTTCCATCGCGATTCCATAACTGTAGTTTTACTATTGGTATGAATTATGATGTAAATAAATATCAGATACGCAGGATAGCTGATGTGTGGCTGACTCCTGTGATAGGGTCATGACCCCGCGACCCACAGGTTGAGAACTGCTGCAAGCACTTCCTGAGCTGGCTGTTTGCCTGCTACTCTAAGTCACTCCGGACCCTCCAACATTTGTAAAACTCATGAACCACCACAGGGCTAAGCCAAGCCACAAAGCCTACACCATTTCTGAGATCAGCTATGAACTTCGCTATGGGTGTAGCCCCTGGTTGTGTGTATCCGAGGGTTCATGGGGTGTGGGACTTTAGTGCCCAAACACCAGTGTCCTAGAGAAGGTGTGACCTTACCTATCGATTCTGTGGCCTCTGATCCTGACCCCTCCCCAGTTCCATAGAGGCACAGACTTAGACCTACAAAGGCTGGGTGTGACAGGAGTGACGTAGCCGCAGCTCCAGGCCTTTTGCTAGCTTGTGGCTGATCACAGCCCTCAGGAGATACAGCCCCCACCGAGAGAGGAAAGAAAAGAAGTTGGCCAGGGGAGTAAAAGCAGGGGCTACCGAGGAAGGCTTTGTGACTTGCATTTGGCAGAGACTGAGTCAGATAATTCTTTGTCATTGAGCCCATAATTAAATGGTGGTATGGCCTGGGGTTGTAATGACCAAGGTGTGTAAATGTCCCCAGGGCTCTACCAACTCTCACTCCCTTCCCTCTGTCCCTTTCTGAGGTCTGGTCCCAAACTTACATACTGCTCTATGAATTAAACATGCGCAAGCTGCTGGGCCCACAAGTCTGCCTTTCTTCAAGTTAGCCACGTCTTGCCTGACCTTAAGCATCCATAGTGCTATGTGGCAATGGGCCTCATACCATAGACCTTGCTCAAGGGACTGTCCTGGTCTCATCCCCTCAGTTTTCCCAGCCAAGACCTTCAGGGGGTTCCAGAGAACACTCATGAGGCACGCATTCCTGTCTTCTAGTTCGTGTAGAAGTTTTTTTGTATTGGGTTTTGTTGTCGATGCTGTTTCTGGTTTTAATTTGGATTGGGGAGGATGCTGAGGCTCTCTATTCTAGAAAAGGGGAGGGAAATATCGTAGGCCTGAGAGCAATTGTCTTTGGGTGGAGCCTGCTGCCTGATTAAAGGATGTTCCCTGGAGCTAGCCCATAAGATGCCCTGACTCCATCAGCTAGGAAGCTGTTGCCAGGCTTGTGCAGAAACCAAGAGCCAGCAAGTTGTCATTTTTCCTGGAACTCCTATTGATTTCCTGGAGGGCAGCACAGCCTGGTAGATAAACATATCTGGGGAGGGGGGAGGGGCTGGGCAGACCCCTTAGTACATGTCGATAACACACTAAAAATGGACAGCCTAGTGTCTAAGTAAACTGTTGGTTGTGGAAAGGCCAGCTACACTACTCTGGGTGTGCTCCCGCTGCACTACTGCGGGTGCGCTCCGGCCACACTGCTGCGGGTGCGCTCTGGCTACATTACTGTGGGTGTGCTCTTTAGAGCTGCTGTGAAGCACAGAGACCAGGGATGTCCCCATGTCTAGCTGTGGTTTTTGGGTTGGCTGCTTGGATAGCTGCACTAATGGATGGATGGATGGATGGATGGATGGATGGATGGATGGATGGATGGATGGATGGATAGACAGACCAACGTACAGACAGATGGACGGACGGACAGATGGATCATCGGTTGGTTTTTGTTTTTTTGAGACAGAGTCCACAGCATACTCTAGGGTGGCTTCAGATGCTCCTTTCCCACCTGTCTCCGTGCACTATGCTGGGATTACTGGTGTGCACGGCCCGCACCTGACCCACTTCCGGTCTCAGCCCTCCTAGGGCTCTGAACATTCATTAGTTGCTGTGCTCCTGTGCGTCCCGTGGGCCACCTGGGATTCTGAACAGAGACAGAAGTGCTTAGCCCCGCCCCTCCCATGCCCCTCCCACACCCCTTTATTTCTTGGAGCCTGCCTGCAGATGGTGATGCAAAGAAAGTTTTGCTATCTCTGCAAAACCGAATGGCAGAAGTGCAGCTGGGCCTGTGGCCTGATGGGAGCTAGGGAGCGTCAGAGACCCAGTTCTAGGTGTAGGGTTTTTAGGCAGGGTGTCAACAATAAAATGAATTCCAAACCTCAAACTGCCTGCAGCCCCACCAGGTTGAGAGAGCCATGACTGTGGGAAAGCAGAGGAACACAGCCCTGATGACTTAGCAGAGGGAGGAAGAGGCCACAGCCACAGGAGGAGTGTCGAGGACCAGCCTCGACTGGATTCACAAGTTCCAGGGTAGCAGAAGGAAGATTAGAATTGTGAAGCAAAAGTGAACAGAGATAAGAGAGAAATAAGAGACAGAACACAGAACAGCATCGGAAGGGAAATTCAGTGAACACGGAGCCGCCCCTTTATTTTCCATGTCTTTTTATACCCCACTCCAAACTGGGAGGGGGAGCAACAGACTTCATTAAAGAGCATCTCTGGCCTTTGGTCAAGATGGAGCTGATACACCTCTGCACTCAAAATACT
Organism: Chionomys nivalis; assembly: GCF_950005125.1. Taxonomy (NCBI): domain Eukaryota; kingdom Metazoa; phylum Chordata; class Mammalia; order Rodentia; family Cricetidae; genus Chionomys; species Chionomys nivalis. Next base: position 34,163,748 of record NC_080100.1, on the reverse strand, counting down.
ACTTAGCCACTCCAGGTCAGGACCTCCTGTTTTGTAGCCACTTGTCAACAACTTTGAAAGAGCAAACAAGCTCGCACTCTCTGACCTCTGGTAAAGGTGGAACAGACTCACATCTGTGGGCCCTGGCAGAGGAGGGCACGTTCTAGAAGCTAGGAAGGGTCAGCATGCTTCTCCGGAACGTGCACAGCTTTGACTTGGGCCCAGTGTCTTTGAACTGATACGACTCTAAAATGATTATGTTTGCTTAATTAAATTGATGATGATGATGATGTGCAATAGTAAGGAAGGGGCTCAGCTGACAGACTTCGTGGAAGACGGGATTCCTGGGAGGAGGAACAGAGATGTGACGACCTGGAGAGTCCTGGTCACCTGGGGTTCATCCCTCCACCGCCACACGCCCTGATCTCTGTTCACTGTGGGCTGCCCTTGCCCTCTGCAATCATGGCTGTCTTTCTGTGTAGACAAGACTGGCTTCAAACCTGCAGCAATCCTCCTGCTGCTGTCTCCCCCTCTGCACTATCACACCTGACCAGGTTAACGGATTACTGAATGAAAGAGGTGAAACCTTAGAAGTATAGAAAATTACAAAGGCGGTCTTACGGCTTTATTACGTGGATGGTCAAATACAAACGTGTTGACAATGAAGTACCTGGAATGTTCCCCCCGTAGCAGTCCGCATGTCTTCCTCCCCACTCTGCGCCACAGAGTCATACATTACCCAGACACATAATAAATCTGTGGAGAAGCGGACATGCCCAACCTCCAGGGATGCAGAATGTCATCGGATTCTGTGACCTTTCTGGTTTCCGTATTTTTATTTTTGTTTCAAGCCTAGGCCTCAAGACAGTTCTCTCCCATCTTGCCTCATTCATAACAGTTGAAAAAGACAGAAGACCCCATGCCTACGAGTGAAGTTGGCAGTGTATGTATCCCACCTCCTTTGAAGAGCCCTGGAAGCCCCTGCTGACTCAGCTTTTGTCCCTCATGAGTCCTTCCTCTAGATCCTTCATGGTAGCTCAGGGCAGGTCCCTTGCCCAGGACTCTGCACACAGAACTCAATTCAGAGGGGCAGTTGTGATCTCTGGGCTCCTGCACCATGGGCTGGTGCTGTTTGTGCTCACGTAAAACTCTCCACTGATCCCAGTGTGCAGAGGGAATGAGGACCTGTAGTGTCCTCTCTAGGCTCCACTCTCCCAGACCCCCACAATAAGAGGGCAAGACACCAACACCACATAATTAATTATAGATAGACCTTATTGTTATGGTTTAGATAAAACACTGCAGTTCCCCGAGGGATGCAGCAGCAGGCCACGAGGGCCAGCAGGTCCCAGGCAGGGAGCCACCCAGTGGGCGAAAGACAGAGATAGATAGGCATGCCATGTAGAGAAAGTGGGTATTTATTTAGTGGGTTATGGAGGGAAAGGGGGAAGAGGTGAAGGGGGAAGAGCAAAGAGAGGCAGAGAAAGAAAGAGAAACGGGAGGGGGAGTGGAGGAGGAGAAGAGAAGCTACCTCTTTGGGAGAGAGATGGAAAAGAAGGAACTAAAGCTGGATGGATAGAAGATCTGCTTGCTTGGGAGGAGGATGGGGGAGGGAATGGGCGGGGCTTGTCTCTTAAAGGGACACTTATCATAGTTAACGTTCTCAAAAAACAATTAAAAGCAAATTCAAACTCACAGCAGTGAAAGAGCAGGCTGTAAATGGAAAAGTACCAACTACCCCTCAGACATCTCTGGTAACACCAAAAATCACTGTAGCCTTAAGAAGTCATATCAGGCAAGATGTGATCATAAAACCTTCAGCAAATCCAACTTTGTAAACAGCTCCAAGTAGACAGGACAAAAGTAGGAAAAGCTACGCTGAACAAAGATGTTCATCGTAGTCACTCCCTGTACTAAAGAGATGTTCAGCATAACCGTGTTGACTAAGGACTGTCTCAGAAGCCACAGCGTGCAAACACACGACTTTCGGGCGGCTGTTCTAAGCATTCCACCTCAGCTTTGCTGGCATCTGGAGACCAGTTCCTTAGCCACGAGGATGAGGCTGGTCATGCCCTGTAGGCGAGATTTCAGCCCTGCTGGCTGCTGCCCACTAGATGCCAGTAGCACCCATCCCAGCCATGGCGGTCAAAGCATCTCCAGGCATGGCTCCTCTGACGTTGTAGGTGGGAGGCAAACTCACCCTGATTGAGAACAACCAGTACAAACGACAAACAGATGCCAGCTCTCCACAGGGTTGGGTAGAGGACAGGAAGTGATCAGGGCGGGGCCCCCAGTGTGTGCCCTTTCCACAGGAACCAGGTACTCCACTAGAAAACCAGAAAGGTGTCCTGGTTTTGTTGTGGGTTGTGTGCCTACATATGTGTATGATGTGTGCCCATGCATGTGCCTAGAGGTCAGAGAGGGAGGCTGGGTGTCTTCCTTCGTCACTCTGTCTTGTTCCCTTGAGAGAGGGTCTGTCACTGAATGAGGAGCCAGGCTGGAGGCTAGCACACCCCAGGAACGCTCCTGTCTCCACCCTGCAGCCCTGATGTTATAAACATCCATGGTGACACCCAGATTTTTATGTGGGTCCTGGGGATTTGTGCTCAGGTACTCACACTTGTTTGACAAACACAATTATCAGCTAAGCCGCCTCCCAGTCTCTTGCTTTCTTTTTCTTTTTCTTTTTTAATTTAGAGTTAGTGATGTCTGAGCCTTACACAAGAGCAGATGTCCCCAGAGCTTTGACAAAAGGGCAAATGGGAAACACTGCAGGCTCTGCCATCCTAAGTCTCTGCCAGTTACTGCAGTTGCCTTTGAGCAGAAAGGGGAGCAGCCACAGATAATAGGTAAATGAGGCATGGTTAGCCCCTCCCCCAGTAAGCTTCATTTGCAAGCCCTGAAATTTTAATTTCAGGTTAGAACGTTAGGCATTTCCTTTGAATGGTCTGTTCTTGGGTGGTGCTCAGGTAATCTCAGTTTGTGGTTCTTCCTGCAACCAGGTATTGTTTCAGGGTTAACTACTGAGACGCAGGCCTCCATTAAACTAAATATAAATTGGTGGTGAAGAGTCCCAGGAAGGCATGAGGAAGACCCTTGAGATGGAGCAAGGGCTGAGGAGCCTGGCAAACCATTAGGAAGCCACTCCACTTCCTGGCCTCTGCACCAAAGAGAGAAATCTTGTTCAAGGTCAGGGTGAGGAAGGGTAGAGATCAGGTTCCCACAGGAATCAAGTACCAACCAAACAACTGTCCTGGAGCCCTGAGGGCAGCTTCAGCAGTGACTGGGTAACTTCATCCTTTAGGTTCCAAAACTGGGTCCTTCTCTCGAAGTCATGGTCTCAAAGGGGCTGGGCGAGAGTACCTGGAAGAAAGTGACTTGATTTTCCTTGTAAAGCACTTCCTTCTTCCTAGAACAAGTTGACATCGGTGTCACCATGTTCCAAGAGACTTAGCAGCAAAACGAATGGGGAGGGGCCAAAGAAGACTTCTGGAAGTCTCGGTGTCTTTGCTAGGGAAGGGAGCCACGCAGTCTGCGAGGGCTCACTCCACAGCGGCGCTTAGATTTCTCTCTTGGTGTGCTCTGGGATATTTCCATGCACAAGAAACTCCCTGGTGGTCACTGAATTTTTCAGATATGGATTTGGAGGTCGCTCCTCACTGAGAGACTCTGGTCCTGGACTCTGACCAGAAGACAGAAGTTGCTCATTGAATTCTGTGTATGTCTCTTCTGTCATTCCCAAACACTGGTTATGGGTGTCTCCAGGAATAACCTCGGTTGCAGGAGGTCTCTTAAAGCTTTCCCCCGGGGGACAGTCAGGCCTTGACGGAGAGGTCACATACTCATTCGCCTCTCCTCCCAGAATGCTCTCCTGACCTTTCCTAGCTTCCTCTGTGGAAAGGACTTCCAGAAAGTTTTCAAAGTTTACCACCAACTTGTCAATGAGGTCGGCGGGGATAGAGCATGGTTTTAGGATCCTGTCTTCTGTGTTCCCAGGGTTGTCAGACTCCTTAGGACTGGACTTCCTCTACAGAAAGAAAAGGGGGAAGACACCCCAAGAGTCATGTGAGGAGTACAAATGGCAGAGCTGAATCATTAGATTTGGGACACAGACACCCTGCCCCATATACAGCCCCCCACATCTCTCACTGGTCCAGATGGTGACCAGCCACTTCCTCAGGAGCTTGTCAGCAGTGCTCCGTTTCTGAGGAGCAGCACCCCAAGGCCCACACTCCTTCTAGAGAGTTCAAGTCTCTCTTCCACAGCATATTTGCAAAGCTCCAGGTGAGATGAGAACCCTTAGGGGAAAACCATAAAGGTAGACACCACCAGGAAATCTAAGGCCACCTGACAACAGGGCAGGGCTCTGCCATCTTTGTCTCCTGCTGACCCGTGCCCGGCAGGCAGTTGAGAATTAACCAGTGCATTCTGTAGAGGCCTGACCTGCACACTCTGCAGAGTACATTTAATAAATAGGAGAACAAAGAGGCCAACGTATAACACAAGAAAAGGAGGGAACAGAAACAGTTCATTACAAAAATGCCCTTAAAAAAATAAATTCTGAGTTGAAAATAAAAAGACTAACATTTTAAATTCTTGAATCAAGGAAAACCTATGAAAGGGCATTCAATAATAAGGATTTAAGAACTATATAGTTCACTGGGCTGATTTACTCTTAAGGGGGAAATCATAACCTAGGCATTTTTCAAGTTTCCTATTTAAAAGCATACTTAAAAGGAGGATTTCTACTTGGAAAAATACATCAGGAAACTCTACTGCCAATTAAATAATATTTGACTCTAGCTCTGTCCACTGGAAAGATGTCCTTGGGTTACCATTTTCCCCAGCATCCTGTGTCTCTGAATGGCCTCCAGATTAATTTGCTCTTGATTGCTTTTTAAATGACCACAGAGTTGACAGTCAGGCCTCTTGCTCCCCATCACAGAGCCAAGTCTGTTAAACAGGCATCCTTCAGGATTGGTTTTATGTTAGGAACACCTCAGGCCCTGCTGGTGATTCTCTTTCCTCTAGCCCTGAGGGCAGGGTGAAGGTCACGGCGGGAAGGCTGATTCCAGCTGCCCTTTCAGCTGTTTCTTGGGTCTTTTGGACTTCAGTTCTTTCTCGATCAACCCTGAGGAAAGCCTCTCCCACGCGCATCCACCCGCTCCACCTCCCCCAGCCAGCCTACAGTTTCCTAGACAAGACCCAGCAACGTGTACCTTGAAATCATCTTCGATCCATGTGGCTAAACTACTTTCAGCAGGGTTGGGAACATCAGGACAACACAGATGAGTCAATCGGCTATTAAAAGATGAGATTTTAGAAGAGGAGGTAAGCTTGAGGCGTGGTTCATGTGTAGTGTGTGGCTGAGCTAAGGGCAAGGCTTTCTAAAGGCAACTGTGTGACTCCCTGTTCAAGAAGAGCATTGTTATTTGAATTAGAATGTCCCCCACAGGCTCATATGTTCAAATACCTGGACCCCAGTTGGTAGAACTGTGACCTTGTAAGAGGAGGTGTGTCACTTGGGGCAGGCCTTGAGGTTTCAGAAGCCCACCCATCTCTGTCTCATGTGGCCGTGTCGAGATGTGAGCGCTCAGATCCTGCTCCAGAGCCCATTCAGCCTCCTGCCATGCTCCCTACTGTAACCATCATGGACTCTAACCCTGTGAAACTGGAAGTCTCAAATAAAAAGTTTATGAGCTGCCTTGATATAGTGTCTTATCTTAGCAATAGAAAAGGAAAGACAGAAGGTAACTGCATCGCTCCCTATTCAATAAGTGTAAGCTTCCACACTCTAGCCTGGCAGGAAATATGAAGCGGTTGTCTATGGGATACCACAGGAGATGCATGCTTCCCCCATGTAATTATGTCCTTACCTTCCTTTCTCCATCACCCCTGCATCCCTACCCCTGTCCTGATGATGGAAACTGAATTACAGCCACTCTTGGCAAATATATTCTTAGGAGCAGTTAATATACTAACCACCCACGCTTCTACAGAGTGGGCCCCAAAGGATGTTCCCAACTTCAGCACCAGCATCACCAAGTAATCAAAATCCAGACTCCTAGTCTTATCCCAGAACTCTGAGTCAGACGCCCTTGGGGCAGGACCTGATTTTGACATGTGCCAAGATGAAAGATGATTACTCAAGAGCACGGTGTACAAAAACCTGCGCTATGACTTGGCCGCACCACACTGTTGGTAATTGACGTTGATGTGTTCTTAATCACGAATGAATCACAGCTGCTGGGCAGAGGAAGCTCAAGGGCCAATGTAAAGGGCTCTACCAAGGAGACACTGGGGCAGCATAAGGCTCACGGCAGGAAGTAATACAAGATGCTAAAGACAAACATTTCCCCCACACTGGCAAGAACAGGCAGGACAAACGTGCCTGCAGCCAGCCCTCCAACTCTGCGCCACAAAGAACAGATCTGTGTTCCCACCCAGCTGGCTAACGTCCTGATCCCAGGGGTCAGTCTCCTCTCCACACTAGCCTCAGGTGATAGACACTGACAGAAAGCGCCTATGGGGCAGCTGGTACTCCTTGGCCTCGAATCCAGACTTGGTGTACAGACCTGTACAAATACATCTTGTTTGTTAGAGTTCTGATGAGTCTGAGGGTGTGGCCTTTAATCATTTCCACAAAGATGAGCCAAAGGAATGAATGAATGCCACCCCCTCAGGAAGGAACACCCTCTGATACCAGGGCCATGGCGCCTTCCACTGCTTTCTACTGCTCATTTTATTTTATTTTTTAAAATTTTTTTAATGATTTATTTAACTTTATTTTATGTGCATTGGTGTGAAGGGGTCAGATCTCGTGGAACTGCATTTTCAGACAGTTGTGAGTTGCCATGTGGGTGCTGGGAATTGAACCCGGGTCCTCTGGAAGAGCAGTCAGTGCTCTTAACAGCTGAGCCATCTCTCCAGCCCCTCTGCTGCTCATTTTAAAGATAATCACTTTCAATTAGAAACTCACTTTGGCTTTTTGAGACCAGACTTCACCGTGAAGATGCTAAGGAAAAGAAGGCCTCCTCCAACCAGAGATGTCAGGAGGATAATTTCAACGACACCTTTGCAACAAAGAGAACAAAATACCATTGTCAATATAGTTCCCCGATTCATTGATAAAAATCAAATAACTTTTTCTTTTAGCCTCAGCTACATCTCTCATTAATTTTCTTCTACTTGAATTCAATTTCTTTCTATTAAAACCATTGGAATTTTGTTTCCCCATCTAGCTGTCTTTCCCCCATGTGATATGATAAATGTTGATATTTTTCTTCTGTATTAGTATATATCACTTATACAGAACAACGGGCCTTGTCATGACATCTTCAAGCATTACACATTATATACTGATAGATGTGTTCACCAGGGTCATCTTCCAACTTCATTCATTCAGTCAGGACTTACTGAGCATAACTATTGGCCAGACATCATTCTGAGAAATAAAATAAATAAGAAAGCAAGAAATACCAGATCCTTACCCACTGGTTCTTATATGCTGGGGTAGAAAGACACACACAGTAAAACTCTGACACTTAATCTAATTATTGATTTGCCTGGATTGAGGGATGCCTACAGAACAGTAAAAGCATGCTTCTGTGTCTCTGTGAGGGTGTGTTCAGAGGACTGAACTGGAGACCAGCTTAGGGGAAGACCCACCATGAATGTCAGCAGTATCAACATTCAGGGGCCCAGATAGGATAAAAGTGGAAAAAGAGAAAGCCAGTCGGCAAGCGCAAGTTCCCTTCTTCTAGCAAGCGTGAATGTTGATTGCTAGGGCATTACCCATGGATTTCAGCCTTCAGCTTAGCCAGCCTTTGGACGTGGACTCGCGCTAGCAGCTCTCGAGAGCTTCCAGGCCTCCAGCTTTAGTCAGGGACTGCATCATTGACTCAACTCTTACTCTAAAGATTCTAACTTCTAAGACTGAGCGGCTCCCAGGATCTCTGTTTGGACAGCATGCTGATGGCCACTGTTGGAAAGCCTAGACTCCACCTACATAAACTACATCAGTTTTGTTCTTCTGGAGAATCTAAAAGAGAACAACCAAGTAGAGTAACTAGGGTAAGGTGGAGGGAGGTTAACAACTTAATTTTGCATTTATGTATCACTTATTTAATTTTTTACCTAGGGTCTGCCTCATTGTGTAGCCCACACTGGCCTGAACTCACCGTGTAGACTGATCTAGCTTTACACCTCCCATGTTCCTGCCTCTACCTCTTGCGTGCCGAGGCTGCCTTACAGCACCATGGTTAGGTATGCTCACGAGAAAGAGCTGCCCTGCACCACTACAGAGAGAAGCACTCCAGGAGAGGCACAAGCCTTGGAGAAGGAGCAAGTGAGAGAAACAGAGGCAGGGAGTGAAAGGAAGCCAAGGGCGGGCAATGACCGGTGGGTTTTCCACAGGGAATCTAGAACTTGAAACTGTGACCGCTGTGTCTGAGTGTCTTATGGAGGGCTGAGAGACGGCTGAGAACACGAGCTGCTCTTGCAGAAGACCCAGGTCCAGCTCTCAACTCCCACATGGCTGCTCACAACTGCCTATAACTCCAGTTCCGGGTGATGCGAACCCTCTTCTCTATGTGGTCCACATAAGTTCACTCAGCTACATTTTCAAAATAAAAAAAAAGGTAGGGTGAACGGAAGTTGAGTGGTCTGTAATCTAATCTACAAACCAAAGAGGGAAATCCTAGGCTCCGACACAGGATCTTGTTTTCAGTTTGATCCTGAGAGAAAATACCATGAGCTGCCACAACTTGTATCCAGTGCTCTGAAAAAACAGCATGATTTTTTTTTAAAGAATTTTTCAAAGGCAGCATCAAAGAGAATTCCAAGATGACATTGCTAGTCCACGGAGGAGAACATGCTTTCTGTGTAAAGGCTGATGCTCTGCTCATGGTTCCCAGAGGCACAGTCTGTTTTATTCTTTTGGAGTATGAATCACAAAAGGATTTTGAGATGCACAAGAAGACTCTCTTTTTTTGGCTTATACTAGTTATTGCAAAACTAACAGTGTCACGTGTGTTTTGTTTTTCCAGTTTTCTGAACCAGGGTCCTCCAGTGTAGCCCTGGCCATCCTGGAACACGGTCTGTAGAGCAGGCTTTTCCCTTCTTTTCCCTTCATCTAGTACACATTCACTGCCTTCCTACTACATATCTCCCTTAGCCAACCACCATATGAAACACTACATTTTACATTGCTTGTTAATCTATCAAGGTCTTCTTGCTCTCCATGTTTTCAATGTAAAAGCTGGTAAGCTGAACACACACACACAAACACATCTTCTTGCTCAAAAACCCCACTGATTGTGACACTGAGTCTCCTCCTGTTCACCGGTGACCTCTGATGGGCCAGTTTTTTCTTCCGAGGTTCTGTTGCACAACCCCTGACATTTAGGAACTAGCGAGCGTGATGACAGCCTGCCCTGGAACTACTCATGGCTGAGGCTAAAGTTGATTGCTCCCCCAAAGGCTATTGGGGGGCTGCCTATCAGGAAGGAGAAGAAAGTGAGCAGTCTGTCTTACTCAGCCCTCAGTGCGCCTGCTCCTCTGCAGCTCCTTGGTGTTCATCTTTCAGGGAGGTGACCCACCCGGAGAGAGCACAAGGCTTCATGCTCTGCTGCATTCTGCTGGCTTCCCGGCTCTTGACAAATGACATCTCCCACCCAATGGAAACTCCACGTGGAGGCCTGAAGCTCATACTCACTGACTGACCAGGTCCTGAAGTTTATTGTTTTCCCATTGGTCCCCCCAGCTCCAGTGTTGGCCACGACCCATACGGTATAAGAGGTCCTTCGTGTCAAAGACTCTAGGTTGTACTGCAGGACTTGTGAGTTAACTGTCTTGGCTGGAGGGAGAAACAGAAGCTGAACAGTTCAGCAAGCCAAACTGAAAGTACACATTAGTGCTGGCCTCAAAGCCCTGGCCTGAAATTCTAGCCAGCCCTCTCTCAACTTTTGCTTAATTCAAGTCCATCGAGATGGAACAAAGACCTAAATATAAGAGCTAAAAGTATAAAACTCTTCAAAAGCCAAAATAAACAAGTCACAACTTTAAATTGTGAATGGTTTTTAAAACTATGATACCCAAAGCATGAGCAACTATATAAAACAATAGTAACCTGAACTTCATTAAAATTAAATGCCTTTGTCCATCAAAAGACAGTGTAAGGCTGAAATAACTATCTACAAAATTAAGAAAGTATTTGTAAGATATATTGTAAGATATATATTGGTTTTTCGAGACAGGGTTTCTCTGTGGTTTTGGAGCCTGTCCTGGAACTAGCTCTTGTAGACCAGGCTGGTCTCGAACTCACAGAGATCCACCTGCCTCTGCCTCCCAAGTGCTGGGATTAAAGGCATGCGCCACCACCGCCCAGCTTGTAAGTTATATATTTAATAAGGAGCTTGTACCCACAATATAAAGAACTCATAACTCAAAACCATAATGACAACCCAGCGTTAAAATGGGTGAAGAAGTCAAGAGGATATTTCTCTGAAGAAGATGGACAGGCGGCCAATGACTACACAGAGGGCTGCTCCATATCCTTAGTGACTAGAGAAAAATAGTTTTCTAAATGAGATATACACTGTAAGATTTATTTATCTTATTTTTCAGTGAACTCAGAGCCTCGTGCATGCTGGGTAAGTGCTTGGACTCTGCGCTGCCCCCTCAGCCCTGATTACATCTTTGAAATAATCTGAGCAGGCAATCGATAGACACAGTCTGGTAGTTTTCAGAGGCTGTGGGGGGAGGGGAATGGGGAGCCACTGATTAAAGAATACAGAGCTCTCATAAGGAGAGGAGACAGGGAAAGGTAATGGCTACACAATACGATAAACGTTCTTAAGATCTAAAAATGTTTAGTGCTAATTTTTACATTATGTATACCCTACCATAACAAAATCAAATTTAACCTAAATGAGAATCCAAACATAGCCAAGAGCTTACGGTGCCAGGAGATACTGTGGACTTAAAATGAAGCACCCAGGGTAGTGGGCAATAGAGCTCTGCAGCCAGGCAGTGCCACCAGACAAAGTCTGTCCCCGCACGTGAACCCACTCCTTAAGCTGGGTGGATCCCGCTAGGAATAATGGTCATCAAAGTCTGAGGGGGTGGGTCAAACCATTCCGTGACTGAGCAGGAGAAATCACTTCAGCGCCCCCATTCCTCTTTAGGACGCTTACCTACATTCTCCTTTAAACTCTTTCAACTATTTCATGAGGTGGTGCTCTTGACTCTACATTCAGAGAGGTACAAAGAGGCTAGGTATTTGTGTAAGGTACAGATCATAGCCCTGGAAGTCACCCCTGTGTCAGGTCTAAGTCACATCATCCGGGGAGAGGGGCCAATTGAGTTTGCTCAACTTGAGCACACTTACAGAATTCTTTTTCACCTTCAGCCTGGCAAAATATGGTGTAGTTATTGATAAATCCCATTCTTTTACTCTTGGGAATCTCTTCCCACACGACTGTGGCTGTCTTCAGACCGATGTTCTCCACCCAGGTCCTAGGACCTTCTGATGGAGCTTCAGAGGACAGGAGACAAAAACATGAAGGTTGAATCCCACCCAGGAAGATCCATCCCCTACCCCAGAGTTGCTACCACTGTTCAAGTAAGACCTGAAATGCTGGGGGTAAAATAAGGTGGATGCATCAACTTGTTTGTACAGGTTGTTTTGGTTTCGGTCAGGCCTATTATATATGACCACAAGGAATTTCAAAGCCCTAAGAAAATGTGCTTTCTTATGGGTCCCCCATTCCAATGATCACCCAGCTTTCATTTCTATATGTAAAGCACAGCTATGATCAGCTGAAGGCTAACCTCCCTGGCCGAACTGTATACACCAGGAGACAGTTGCCAGCGTTGAAGCTAGAAGATGCTAACTTTCAAAAAGATGAAATACAGTCTGAGTAATGTGCAGGAAAGCCCATGCTCATTGCTTCTTAAAAGTCATCTTGGAGGCTGCAAGACAGCTGATAGAGCGTTTGCTGTGCAAACCTGAGGTCCATGTAAAAAGCTGGCCATGGTGACCATACCAGAGCTTGTAATATCGGAGCTGAAGCGATAGAGACAGGCGGATCTCTGGGGATTGCTGGCAAGCCAGCCTAGACTGATGGGGAAGCCCCAGGTCCCAGGGGAGACAGTCTCAAAAAATCAAGAAGGTGAATGGCTTCTGAGGAATGACAAAGCGAGATTTGACATCTGGCCTCCACACATGTGCACCAAAACACACACGGCCAGCATGCACACAGAGAATCACTTTCAACGTGCACACACAGAGAATCACTTTTTCAACGTGTATCTGATGAACTTGATGGGCCTCCTGGATTGATCTTAATTAACGTTAACTTTGGTTCCAGCGCTAGTTGCTGCTGTGTTGTGCCGTCAGGCAAGGAGTTTCGCCTCTGTGAACCTCGATTTCCCCTTTGTAAAGTGGGAAGTGACCGGGTCTGTGGAACTCTTTATTTATATCTGCCAACCTTTGAAATCTAGTCACTCTGTAACTGTGGCCCAGGACTGTCAAACACACACATTTGAAAGGGAAGGTTAAGCTGTGGTAGAACTGGACCTGATGACAACCCAGCATCTGAATTCACAAAAGTGGGCCCCCGCCAAGGCTGAGATCTACACGTACCTCCTTCTTTGGCGTAAGCTTGGACGGTGTATGGCTGGCCCACTTCTTGTCCCAGCACTGGATACACTGATATATTATAGCACAAGAAAGGCTTTAATTTATCTTGAGGTAAGAGGGGGATGGAGAGAGAGAGAAAAAACTGCATAAGTACACATAATGGAGAATAGAGGAAAGGAAGGACCTACGCCCTGCAGAAGACATTCTGTTTCTAGGTAAGATGGTCTTTACCATCTCTTCTTGTTCTAAAATGGTCTAAATCCCAGAACTAAACTGAGGACAGTTCTGATAAAATTTACAGCCCCATCATGAACAGGGAGAGAAGCCAGTCCTTCCTCCTCCATTGCTGATTGTATCATATGATTCCAGCACATGCTGAATACAATGTAACCCTTCTGACAACAGTATATATGAAAATACCCTGAATTCTAGCTCCTCTACCTGCCTGTGTTCTTTTGTATGGCTTTTGGTTTGTTTTTGGAGACAAAGTCTCGTGATATAGCCCAGGATAGTTTTAAACTCAAGATCCGCCACTCTACCCAGCCTCCTCCAGAGGGACGAGGCTATAAATACATGCCACCATGCCTGGCTAGCGTGTTCTTAATATAGATGCCATGAAGTACCTGGACACACCCAGAGTGCTGAGACATCCCAGGCAAAGCTAACTTACGTCTTACATGGGGAATGGACTTTCTTGAAATAAAGTCTATTTACTCTGTCTGTCGCTGAGGAAGGGGCCTAACTCTTAAATGGGCCACTGAAGGAGAATAGAGCTCAGAGGTAGGACAAATGGTACCCAAAGTCTGGTTTCACCCCAGGATAACTGGGACTCTCCTCAGGTAAAGGTGAAAATTGTGGGTTTTGGGGGCATGGCAGGTGCACTACATTGTTGAGCTCACAGCGGCTGTGGGCTCTGTGCACGTGTTCAAACCAGCCAACATTCCAGCATGAAGTGGGCAGGAGCTCATGAGCCCCACCCCAGCTGAGGCACGATTATGGACAGTTGATGACGGATAGTGGGGGGGAGAGTCAGCTCTCTTTAAGCGTGTGTACCCCACTCTGCGGTAGGTCAACCACTATCCAGTGGATGGCCACACACCTATGCCTATATGGGCAGCACTAATTAGATTCAGTGTGTCATTAAAAAGTAAAAGGAAAAAAGGGAGGAACAGAAAGTTGTGAGGGGTATGGAGAAAATGGGAGAAGTCAGAGGGAGGAGTTAGCATAGATATGGGCAAAATGCATTGTGTGTTCACATGAAATTATCAGACTCAATTAAAATATTATTTTAAAAAGACTCTCTTTTGCCGGGCAGTGGTGGTGCATGCCTTTAATCCCAGCACTCGGGAGGCAGAGGCAGGAGGATCTCTGTGAGTTCGAGGCCAGCCTGGTCTACAAGAGCTAGGTCTAGGACAGGAACCAAAAGCTACGTAGAAACCCTGTCTCGAAAATCCAAAAAAAAACAAAAAAAAAACAAAAAGACTCCCTTTTCTATGTTAAATTATGATTAGCCCCGACAGAGTATCTAGTAAACACCATTATTCCCTGTGTCTCTATTAACATGTATGAAGAAGGCTGTGTTTACTTCCCACCTGGGGACAGGCTTTCTGTGCCAGCTTCGCCTAGGACATGCTGAGAACTATGGCAATTGCTAAACTTCTCCAGTGCTGTCCCTCATGTTACAGCTTTAAAGAGAATTCAAAAGTTGATTTCAATGAAACCGAATCCCACATCAAGGGAGCCTGCAGGGTCTATGCCAGCTACCTTGCTCGATGGTCCAGTTTGTGACGTGAGACACAGACTCCCAGGAAAGGGCAGAGAACTCTGACTCCGCCGTTTCTGGGAGCCACTCCACCATCCAAGAGTCCACCTCAGGAATGGAGCTCTCCCACTCCACCACCAGCAGAGGCTCAGCAAGGCGGGCCTGCATGTCTCTGATGCACTGGATGGCTGAAGAGAGAGGAAAGGACAAATTCCCAGCTGCGCACTCGGCCCAGATGTACCAGCCCCACCAGCAACCCTCACTGCCAGACTGTAAGATCTCCACTGTATCATCTCTTGCCACTTCATTCTCATTTTTCCCCCTTTCTTTACCCAATATCTCTGATCATGAAATGACTTCTTACTCTTCTCTTACCGCCCCCCAAACTGCTTTCCAGAAACAGAACTCACTAGCGAGCTAGAACCCGAAGGGACATAAGTCCCACGCCTTCTCTGTCAGTCAGAAGTGGGAAGCTAGTCTCATCTCTAAAAGCTCGTGGTCCCAAACTGGCCCTGGACTTGAAATTCCAATTGCTACTCCCACACGTAAGCCAGGTAATTTGTCCACTTGAAAAGGTGGCTCTGGGAAAAGTGAGGCTTGAAGATGTGAGGCAGTGGCAGAGCCTGGGAGAGAAGTGCAGAGCCCCGACATCATTGCCCCTCTTCCGCAGGACTCCTGATTCTTCTCCCCTGCCTCCTCTTGCCTCCCCCTGCCTCTCCCTACTTCCCCTGCCTCCACCTGCCTACCCCTTCCTCCCCCTGTGCACATCTCTTATGAGTCGATGAATATTCTCCAAAACGATATCCCCAGTGCTACAGAAAAAGACCTTATGTGAAGATGGGACCACCGTAGATGTGGTGTGGATGGGGACCTGCGTTCAACGTAACTGATGTCCTTATGAGAAAGGGATAATGAGGGAAGGCAAGGCCAGGAAGATGGCTCAGTCAGTAAAGTGCTTAAGACACAAGCACGAGGAACTGAATTTGATCTCCAACACCACATAAAACACTGAGTTCAGTAGACTGGGGAGATAGAGACAGGAGAATCCCTGAAACTACTCAGTTAGCTGGTCTACCTAAGCTGGTGACCCCCGGGATCAGTGATTGAACCGTGTCTCTTCATTGCTGAGATGACCTGGCAGTAAAGAGAATTTGTTCTTGCAGAAGGCTAGAACTAGGTTCCCAGCACCCACATTGGATGTTCACAAGTGCTGTCAGCCCAGGGGGATCCAATGCCTATGGTCTCCCGGGGCACCTACACTCACATGCACACACCTACATACAGGCACACACATACACACATGATTAAAAATAGTACATCTAGGAAGAGGTGGTGGTGCATGACTTTAACCCCAGCACTTTGGAGCTAGAGGCATGAGAATCTTCTTCAAGGCCAGTTTGCCTACATAACAAGTTTCAATATAGCTAGGGTGACACAGAGAGATCCTGTCTCCAAACACACAAACACACACACACACACATACACACATGGGATCTTAAAAAATAAAGTGGAGATATTGGGGCTGGAGAGATGGCTCAGTGGTTAAGAGTAATGGCTATTCTTCTAGAGGACCTGGGTTCAATTCCCAGCACCCATCTGGCCGCTCACAACTGTCTGTACTCAAGTTCCAGTGGATATGATTCTCTCACAAAGACATGCAAGTCAAACACCAATTAAACCTAAAAGTTAGAAAATAAAAAATAAAGTGGAGAGCTATTAAAGAAGACAATTGATGTCTGCCTCTGGCCTCCACACATGTATACAAATTCACATGCACAGAAGCACATTCAATAGAAAAGGAAAGGAAAGGAAGGAAAGAAGGAAAAGAGATAGAAGGAGGAAGGGAAATAGGAGTTTTGGGACTGCCCCAAGCAGAGCCTAGGGCCCCAAGAAGCATGGAAAGATTAAGGAGGGTCCTCGTCTAGGGACTCTGTGGGGGAGCATGATCCAGTCCACAACTTGCTTTTTATACCTCTAGCCTCCGGAACCAATGTGTTCCTGTTGTTTTAAGCTGCCCACTTGGCAGTAGGACAATAAGGTGGTACCTTGGCTTAATTAGCCTCCTCCCTGCCTGCCTAGGTCTTCCACTTCCTCCTCTGGTCTCCTGGAGGCACTTTGGTAACAAATGCCTTGGCAAGGAATCCTGCCCTGCAGGTGCGTGAGCTCGGCTTCCAAACCTCACACTCTTCCTGCCCGCCAATCCTGGAGCTCAGAAAGAGCCGGAGAGCTAGGTCTACAGTGCCAGGTATGAGGCTAGGAGATCATGAGGAGGTTGGAAAGGAGTCCAGAAACTATGAGTCAGTCATGCAAGAGGGGAGGCCTGGCCTCGTTAAGGAGCACTAAGAGACAAGTTTCTAAATCACCCTACAGAATAAAGACTAATTGCTGGCTCCTTCCTTTCCTCAAGAGGAACCCGCTCCCGATATAAAACATTCTCAAGAGGAATAGGAAAACAAGATTAGCCCTGAAAGCAGGGAAGAGGTTGGACTGCGAGCATCATTGGTATCTTATGACAGATCACCCCGGATCTAGTAAATACCAATCTCAGGACCACTTCCCCTTTGCCAGCTGAGACCCATCACCAGCTCTCCATGAGGCTGTCCCCACTGTCCCGCAGACTAACTCACCACAAGTGGCTTATCTTTTCCACATCCTGTACCAGACCACTGCTGCCCGTGACCAAAGACACATAAAATTCAGGAAGTTCAAGTAAAGGGACCCTGAAGGGTTATCTCTGCCAAACATTTATTCTAAAGATGAGAACATGGGGCCCACAGAGGCACATAACCATCTTGGCTCGTACAGCATCTGTGACCAGAATCCCAAAGTCACCTTATGAACACGAATTTCAGCGGTTTAGTTCATGGAGACAGGCTGGAATCGCACTGGGAAAATCGTGCACAAACTGCAAAACTGTCCCAGATCTTTTCATCATGTGGAAGACAGATCTAACAGCATCTGCATCATGGGTCATTTCACGGCTGAGATAGCCTGTGCCATCTTACCACAACACCTGACCCAGCTTAATACACAACATGCACTGATCATATTAATGCAATGATAGCTAAGCATCAAAAATATTATTACCTAACTCCTCCCACCTGATTTTATTTTATTAAAAAAAATTTGTAGAGTCTTAGTTTTCTGTGATAAATTATGATAAGCACTGGAAGAGCAGCCAGAGGTATAATGGACATTATCTTTTCCTGTGTCTCCATTAACATGCACGGATAAAGCCTTTTGACACACATGGGTACCGCACAAAATAGCTGCTGTTGTCAGTGGTCACTGATGCTGGAAAAGGATGACTTACGCTTTCCTGGTTGTCTATGACAACATTCTGCAAACTTCCTCTGTAAGAGTCAGACAGTAAGCATTTTAGTGATCACAGGCTACATAACACAGCCACCTAGTACACAACGGTTGTACAAAGAGGCCACAGAGCACATGTAAAGATGCATATTGGCAATATTTCAAAAACTTCGCTTGCAGAAAACAAAAATGTACCAAGCTGGATTACCAATACTTTGTCTAGGACCATTGTAGGCAATAGTTTCAATAAAAAAAAAAAAATTAAAAAAAACCCTCAGTGAATTTAGCATAATTTTAGCTAAAGTGCATTTTATAGTATTTTTAAGTTGACAACCCATATCTAACAGAAATGTAATTAAACAGAACTTTCTTAAGAACGATGGTAGTGGGTAGGGATATCAGTGGTAGACAGCTTCGCTGTATTGCACCCACAGTGCTGCAGAGGGAGGAAATGAGACATGGAGACAGGAGAGAACAACGACAATGAGACCAGAGATAACTCAACTGGTAGAGTGCTTGAGACCCTGGTTCAATTCTCGGCACAGCATGTACCTGGCTTGGTAGTATAATTGGGAAGAAGGAACATGGGAGTCACAAACTCAAGGTCATCCACTGCTTTGTGGACTGAGGAAAACCCAGTTACATGAGACCCTGCCTCAAAACAAGGTTGGTAGTGATCCGCGCGGGACAACATTTCCAGAGAGGATCTCACTCCCTCCTCACAACAGTCTGTGACATGGTTGTATTCTGAAAGCATTCCAGGTTATGCCCAACAGATAGCTTTCCCAATGGTAATGGTGCCTTGTGGAAGAGCAGAGATTTGAAGCCTGGATTCCAAGACAATGCATCCATCCCCTGTTCTGTATTGCTTCCCGTGATGGAGCCATGGTGGGAACCGCCAGTACCTCCATTTAACAAAGAACACATATTCCAATCACATATCATTTGTTGAAAATACAACTAGAATCCTAGACACTGGAATAAAGGTGTTAAGGACCAGCTGGGCATGGTGGTGCAGATCTTTAATCCCAGCACTCAGCAGACAGAGGCTGAGGGATCTCTGAGCTCCAGGACAGCCTGGTCTACAGAGGGAGTTCCAGAATAGCCAGTGCTGTTACACAGAGAAACCCTGTCTCAATACTATTAAACATTGACTCAAAACACAAAAGTATGAGTTTCCCAGAACTCTGAAATGAAGGCAGAAGAGGGTAAGGTTTAAGAAGAGAAGGGGGAAAGGAAGGCAGAGAAGTCTAGAGTTAGTTGTACAAATGTCTGAGCCAGGCTAAGTTGTACAAATGTCAGCTGCTATGTTGTTTGGCGTGTCAGAAATTATATTTTTTTAAAAAAGAAACAAGCAAACAAAACCTGGCAAATAAACAGACAAAAAACCCTGCCCTCTGGGTCCACTCTCAAGAGTACCGGGGCAACACAAATTGGTCTCATGGGCGGAGGGAGAAACAGAAGAAGAAAACTCTAATGGGGGGAGGTGAGGAGGCTGGGGGAAGACGGTGGATCTAGGAGGAGGTGGGAGAAGGAGACAAATGTGGTCAAAATACATATATGACATTCTCAAGAATTAATAAAAATATTATTTTAAAAGATTTACTGCCCTCATGGGGTATGTATTCTCTTGAAAGAGAAAATGTTGGGAGGGAGGGAGGGAGGGAGGGAGGGAGGGAGGGAGGGAGGGAGGGAGGAAGGGAGGGAGAAGGGGAGGGAAAAAGAGAGGGAGGGACAGAGAGAGTTGAAGAGAGAGAGAGAGGGAGAGAGAGAGAGAGAGAGAGAGAGAGAGAGAGAGAGAGAGAGAGAGATTGTACGTAGAAACCTGAGAAGGAGGGAAAGTTTGAAATACCAATCCCAAAGTGAGGAGGCTGAGGAGAAAGCTCAGTAGGTGTTTTCTAGACAAGCGTGAGGGGCTGGGTTTAGGCCCCGAGTACCCACTTAAAAGCCAGGCATGGTAGAACATATCTGCAGTCGCAGCGTGGGAGGAAGCCAGGAGGGAGTTTCCTGTCAGGTCACTAGGTGAGTTCTGGGTTCAGTGAGGGATCATGTTCCAAACAGTGGCAGGGAGAGTGGAGGAAGGTGTCGACCTCTGGCCTCCACAGTGGTGTGCCCTCGTTCACTCACGCTCGCTCGGCTCGTATACACATACACACATACATTCACCCATGCAAACGTGCAATACAGTGCTCACACAATCCACAATCACACACAATCCACCTAGGCTTTTTATTCCAAGACATAGAAAATAAGGCTTTGTTGCTTTGCCAGGGTTTGGTAAAATGCTCAGAACTACTTCAGCAACAGTGTAACTACCAGACATGGTGGCTAGTGTCCGCAATACCGTCCCTCATGAGGCTGAAGCAGTGGTCTGTAAGTTAGAGGCCAGTTACAGAGTGAGATCTTGTCTCAAAAGAATTTAACGAACAACTTACTGGCAAGTTTATATACACATATAAGCAGTTTTCCTAGCTGGTCCGTCAAATAGAAGGGGAAAGAGAAAAAACAGGAAAGTGAGCACTAAACCATGGGACAGAGCCATCTGGGAAGAAGAGGGTTCAGGAGAGCACACAGTCATTGAGGACATAGGCCTCAAATACGACTGTTTTCTTTTCTGTGGCTCAACCCATCACCCAGCCACTTGGACCAGAACCAACAAAAGTAGCATGCAGAGCTTCCAGACGCTGACTGTGCTGTGTGATTCAGGTTCTAAATATGTAGCCCAGGCTTTGCTCTGAAGAAATTGTATCTTGGGGTGGAAGGGCTTACTGGTTATCAGCAGGTTCTGTTCCCCCACAACAACCTAAAGAGCCCTTGTTCCGACCCTTCTATTTGATTCAGGAAGAACAACTATCCCGAGGACATGGACTGCAACTTCTTCAACCAGATGGAACTAGACGCTCGAGGAAGGGGTACTTACTCTCCTCATGAGCAGCTGGGATCCTCAGGACGGCCTCTTGAGACTGCCCAAGAAAATTAAAAGAAGTCACAGACACGTAGTGTGTCTGGCCCGTCAGAAGCAGTTCATACTGCCGGTTAGTAACATTGTTTATCTCTGTGAGGTTGGTGCTGTTTTCTGCAAAGTACTGTATGTTATAGCCAAGTGTTCTCTCCAGGATGGGGGCTCCTTTTGCCTTCTGTATCCAAAAAAAAGAAAGAAGATTGTCGAAACCAGAAAAAGAAAGGCGCAGGGACAGTGATAAATGGAGCGATGTCATGTTAGCCAACAGATGCTAAGTTGTAACGTTTGCCTTGTGGTGATGTTAACTCTTCAAGTGCCAGAAGAGATGATTTACCAAATGGTACCTACGTATCAACTCTCAACATGAGTCCAGTTTCATGGGTCTAGACTGGGACTAGCAAGTCACGTCCACTTCCTTCTGGGTCCTTCATTCTGTCATGCGCAGGCAGAGGTATAAAAGCTAAAAAGTCAAGGCTTTCCCTTCTGGGCCAAAATCAAGTTCAGAAGTCATCAAAGGTGGGTGGGTAGCTGTGCCTTTATTTTTTACTTCCATAACTCCCTGCTCTAAAGAGGGAAGACAGCTGTCCTGGACCAGACATCCAGCTAGGTAGTCCAGCCAAAACACTCAGGGCTTCCCTGCCAGTCCCCTCAGCAGGAAGCCCGAAGTGCAAGCCCATAAACTGTGACTCAGATTCCTATTTGTAGTCTTAAACTTGGAGCCACTGACAAGATGTTTTGACTGCGAGTAAACATATGGAATATTTCCCGGGAATTATAGGGATTCCAAGTTTTCCGGTATTCGTTACCAATTGCAAACATCATGGAGCAGAACGAGAGGACCTGCGGTCAGACAGTTTTAATTCACTTTAACCCAGCATCATCACAGCCCAGGAATTCCCTTTCATTGACTACAGCAATGAAAGACCAGCTAGAACCTCGAAGGACGAGGGTCCCCTGTCTCCCAAGACAATACATTATCTTTCTTTCCCCTTTAGCCTTTGCTGATATGGCGCTCATATCTTATAAAATTTGCTGGGTTTTATTTTCTGTTCATTTTCAGTCTTACCCACACTAGCCAAACACCCCACCACTGAGCCCATCTTAGCCACTACTTCAATGTGTCCAGATCAGCGATTTTCAGGACAATCCTAGAATCTCACCACCTTTACCACTATCAGACTTTCGAGTCTTTTAGTGAATGCTTTGCTAAGTAAGTTGAATTCTTAGAAAACTCTCTCCTACTGAGGCATAAAGAATACAGTCCCCTAGCAAGGAGGAGGAGGCGGGTGGGAAAGTTTGGTCACTTGCTTCCCAGGCTGGCCTCTTGCCTCCTACCCTCCACAGTATAGCTAAGACCTCGCAAGGTTCATCCTTCACTTTCCTTCCCGAAGACAAGAGTGTGAACAGAGCCATCTCTTTCCACACCTCACCGCATCTGGGGTTCATATAAATGACTTCCCAACTTTGGCTGTGCTCTCCTATGCCCCTGCCTCTGCCACCTAAGGGTGTCCCAAGGACATAGACAAAAGCACTGTCAACCCTGCAGCAATTGGTTTTGGATGTCACTCAAACAGCTAGGGTGATGTCTCCATTTAAAAAGCTCTAAGCTGCCAAGCTTCAGGAAATGGATCACTTCCTAGTGGCCCTGGAGCTCTAACAGCTTTTCCCTCTTCACCATCTCTTCTTCCCTTCAACCTCTCCTTTCTTTCTTTTCTGCTTCCTGCAGCTTGTCTTCTACCTGCCCCCTCCTTTCCTGTTTACCTCTTTGTTTTCCTTTCTGTCCCTTCCCCTCCACCTTTCTTCTTAGTTCCTCCCTCCCCATCTTCCTTGTATCACCTACCATCTTCTTTCTTCCCTCAGGTCTAGGTTTTCATCCTAGAAAGGATCATGTGACTGCTCTTCTGCCTTTGCACACCACACTACTTTAGTACCTAAAGGAACACACGTATCAAATATGTTGGCAATATCGGATGACCTGACCCCCGTCGATGCTCTTCTTGGGTGTAAGGATGAGGTTGCAAAACCTTGCACTATATTCTAGGGGAGGGCAGCCCTGGGGTAGCTTCCTCAGGAAGACCACAGTGCATCCTGCAGTTGCACTTTGTGATTGCCCCAATTATAATGATTCAGATGGAAGAAAGTATCCCATGTCTGTGATGTGTACTTGGGCTCTCTACAGGGTAGCTGATGGAAGCTTCTGAACTGCACAGCTGTGAGCTCTGAGGCAGCACAAGGACCTATAGGACAAGATGTTAGGGTAAAACATGGAGAATCACGGGGTTTTAAGGGGAGGAGACAAAAGGTTTTTTGTTTTGTTTTCAGGTTTTTTGAGATAGTGTTTCTCTTTGTAGCCCTGACTATCCTGGAACTCGCTTTGTAGACCAGGCTAGCTTGAACTCACAGAGATCCACCTGCCTCTGCCTCCTGAGTGCTGGGGTTAAAGGTGTACGCCACCACCAAAGGCTTCTAACCAAGGAGTTAAGTACGGCGAAGGAAGATCACCTTCCACAGCAGCACCACCTTCCTTGCTCCGTCCACACTGGCCGGGCCCACAACTCTCCACAAGTCCAGGATGTGCGGAACTGGAAAGAACAAGAGGGACTGCTTAACTGGCAGAAGGGGGGTTGTAGCAGCGGATATCCCCCGGACCACTGGGCACCCTGTCCTTGGCAAGAAGGAGACAAACAAGGCAGAGAGGAGGGAGTCAGCCTTGTGACGCCCAACAAGATCTCCATTCTGGGGCTGAAGGGCTAGAATCCACCACATCTCCAAATAAATCTGCTCTTCGTCTGATAACTTAATAACAATGTAAAGGAGGAAAAGTAAAATATGCTCTAATGGGATTCACCTGGTCCCCTAAAGCTGGGTGGAAACGCACTTTGTCCTCTGAAATTTGACATCTGTGTACATTAATACACTAACCCTTCCATCTGCAATCAAACGCATACTAGTAGACCTACCAATGACAAACAATGACAGAGGCTAACTTCTAGCAAGTACCACTGCACTAAGTGTCTTATCTGGATGAGCACATATAATCCCTACAGCCCATCACTGTGGGGATTTGACATTACCATCCTCATGGAGAAATGAAGGAATTGCCAAATTATACAAGCTTTTAAGTAACACAGCCAGGATTTTAATCCTGGATATGCACCATATAAATAGATATTTAAACAAAACTTTTCAGATCAATAGACAGATAGTCCTAATGATGAATAGGTTAAAAGAAAAAGGTAGCACCTCAGTTTGGCTTAGAACTTTTCAAATAATTATAAGGTTTGAGGAGATACGAATTAGACAACTAGAATTCCATATGAAATAGGGAATAGATGATTTATGAATTGGAAAACAAGAACTTAGGAACTTCTGGAGTTTAGGTCATACAATCATCTAGCCCTATCAGATCCTGAAAAAGAATGAAGAAAAACAAAAGCCGAAAAAATGCTCTGCTCAGAGCCAAAGTTCTCTGGGGGCGGTTTGTAAGTGCTGATCTCGTTTAGTCAGCAAATGACACCCAGCTGAACTAATAAACAGAAGAAATAATAACTTGTCATGCTGACAGCAGGATAAGTTGAGGACATGACATGAGGACATGCTGAACTGAGGAGCAGGCTAGGCTTTTTTTTTTTTTAAAAAAAAAAAAGATTTATTTATTTATTAAGCATCCAATGTACTGCTGGCAAGGAAGGCACCAGGTCTCATTACAGATGGTTGTGAGCCACCATGTGATTGCTGGGAATTGAACTTGGGACCTCAGGAAGAGCAGCCAGTGATTTCACCCTCTGAGCCATCTCTCCAGCCCTGGCTAGGCTTTTTTTTTTTTTTAAAGAATTGTTAGAATGAGCCATGATAGCACCATGAAAGAAAAATGATGGTGACAGCAAGGAGATTTGGACAAGCCACAACCACACTCCAGGTGCTATTTAATCACCGAACTGCCTGGTGAAGGGTGTAGCTGGGAAGAGGACAGTTTGGGCCATGAACGTGAGGTTCATTCTGATGTTTTCACAGGAAGAGCGCAGCTCAGCCCTGACTATTCAGCACACCTGGCTGTTTCTTAGCATGCATTTTATGTGATGTTTTATACCTATAGTTATTTGTATTGCTTGGGCATTCAGAGATGATGTCTATAGAATATATGACAAACACATACAATTTTAATCAAAAAAATTTAAATTTTAAAATATAACCATCAATATGTGCTAGACCTGGTCCTAACACTCAAGCATGTGGTTTTGAATTTTCTGTGGTCTCTTTCCCACATTACCAGAGCATAGCATGTAAGAACTGAATCTCAGACGAGACGGGCACAGTTCCCCATGCCTGAAGCTACATCCATGAAGAGAAGGTTACAGACTAAGTCTGAACCCCTCCCATGAGGAATGCAAATTCAGAAGGTATCATGTGGGTTTCAGAATCCAACCAAAAGGCTGAATATGGCAAATATGTGATAGTTCCAAGCTGGTCTCACGGAAATTTAAGCAGGCTCGGGAGGAAAAACAAATCCTGTGTCATGAGTACAGAAGTTGTTCCAGAGGCCAGTGTGTAAACTGACTCTTTCTCTTGCTGTCATTAAAAATGTGACCTATTTTCTTGTATTATCACTATAGTCATATACTTAGTGGCTATTTTAAAGGTTTAAAATGTAAACTTATCATAGGATATCTTCATAGGAAGTCATATCACTTCTAGTATGTAAGAATCTCCTAAGAGGGGTTGGAGAGATGGCTCAGTGGTTAAGAGCACTGGCTGCTTCCAGAAATTCAATTCCCAGCAACTACAGGGGGGTTCACAATCATCTATAGTGGGATCTGATGTCCTCTTCTGGCATAAAGGTAAGCATGCATATACATAAAACAAGCAAATAAATATTTTTTTCAAAAAAATCTCCTAAAGAGTATGACAGATAAGACCCTATAGTAACTAAGTCATCTGAGGAGCACGGCTCACTCCCAGGGGCTCAACGGATACTGTCAGTGCTTATGAAGAGGGGGCCCGCAGGTACTCTAGGACTTGCTTTTCTTAAGATGAATCCCAAGCATGGCATGTGTCAAAGCCCAGCAAGACCAGAGCCAGGATAAGCAGACGAGGAACAGTAGAGAGTGGCTTGCCTTCCTCCATAGTCACTCCAGTTTTTTCTTGGCTCCAGTTGCTCCAAAATCTTGACTCATTGGTCCTGAATCGTAGAGCTATGACATATTCCGTGAAAACCTGAAGCCCTGTGAGGTTGTAGACCTTGTTACGATCCTCGAAACTGACCTCTTTCTGAAAGACAGAATGGACGCTAAGCAGAAACAGAGACAGCACGGACTATTTTACTGCGGGTGGGAAAAGGCCCATGCCAGCTGCCTAGACATGTTTAAAGCATAGGCTGAGCGTCATGTGACTAGATATACTCACAGAGGTCGGGAAAATAAATGACAGCCAAAGAAAGAAGAGTCGCTGTCCCTGAGGGTCTGCTGGCTTGCCACAGGGCTCTAGATCAGTCACCACTTTTATGAATGATAAAGTTATAGAAGTTATCAAATCTGAAGGTCTTAAACATCAGAAAGCAAAATGTTGATGGTAAGTTTGGGGTAGCAGAATAAAGATTCTAAATAGGCTAAAATGATGGATGAGACTTCCATGAAGAAATCCAATTTAAAAACACTTGAATTTTGGTTAAATTTCTGGTGGCCAACACTGCCGTACACAAACCAGGGTATACTATAAAAGCAAATTTCTAATTATTTAGGATGTTACTGTGCTCAGAATACAAAATGCATATGGTAGAATATGCTTCCAAGCTAAAATCACAAATGGAAGGTAGAGAAGTAGAATAGTACAATAGTCACTATTTGCTTTTCCTGCTTTCCATGTAAAAAGTAAAAAAAACACAATTCCAGATGAGCAAAGCTGCCAGTGAAGTCTTTCCTTGGGTCTCTAGCAGAAATACTGTAATGGCGGAACTTACCCAGTGGGTACTGTTCACAGCCCTGAACCGAAGGGTGCACCTTAGAGGATAGATAGGGATCTTCTCACGGGGTTTCCACCATATCTGGAACATCTGATGCGAAATTGGATTCATGCTTAAAATTATAGGTGGTTCAGTTTTCACTAAAAAATAAATAAATAAAACCCTCATAATTATAGACAGACAGAAGATACTAACAACATCCACCCAGAGTTGAGTGCACAGACACCCCAGAGAGCCAATGACAGCCCATAATCTGTGGCTTGCTACACGCAGATCCACCAGCAGGGCAGTGGGAAGAGAACGTCACTCTCCCAAAGCCCTGTACCAAAGGAAAGAGCATGCCCAGCCAGAAGAAGATTGCTGCCATGAGTCCTGCGCAAATAAATCCTTTACTCAACACCATTTGCAAAATGATGGCAAAACAAAAGAATATATTCAGTGATGACAAGGATTCAGCCATAGGCAAAATACGGCTCATGGAATAACCTACAACCGAATTATTTTTTTATATTTATTTATTTATTATGTATACAATATTCTGTCTGCATGCATGCTTGCAGGCCAGAAGAGGACACCAGACTTCATTACAGATGGTTGTGAGCTACCATGTGGTTGCCAGGAATTGAACTCAGGACCTTTGGAAGAGCAAGCAGTGCTCTTAACTGCTGAGCCATCTCTCCAGCCCCTACAACCGAATATATTTATGAAGAGTTGGTAGAAGCATCTAGCAGGCCTGTGTCCTTGGCCCCCATGATGGAGAATGGCCACCAGAAAATGCCACTCATTTTCCTTGCACACTGCCAACATCATGGGCCCAAATTTCCTTTCTTGAAAATATGTATTTTAGTCAAGCATGGTGACTCACATTTATAGTCCAAGAATGCGAAAGGCTGGTTGATACAGACCAAAGCCCCGGCTTAAAGAAATAAAAATAATTTTCTTGAAAAATCCTGAAGTTGGGAGACATAACAACAGACATGGAGGAAACCCAGAGAATCATCAGGTCATACTTTGAAAATCTGTGCTCCACAAAATTGGAAAACTTAAAGGAAATGAACAATTTTCTGGATAAATATCACCAAAATTAAATAAAGACCAATTAAGCAAATTAAATAGACTTATAACTGCTAAAGAAATAGAAACAGTCATCGAAAATCTCCCAACCAAAAAAAGCCCAGGACCAGATGGTTTCAGCACAGAATTCTACAAGATTTTCAAAGAAGAACTAATACCAATACCCCTCAAATTGTTCCACACAATAAAAACAGAAGGAACAATGCCAAATTCTTTTTATGAGGCTACAATTACCCTGATACCCAAACCATAGAAAGATATTACTAAGAAAGAGAATTACAGACCAATCTCACTCATGAACATTGATGCAAAAATACTCAATAAAATACTGGCAAACTAAATCCAAGAACATATTAGAAAAACCATCCACCATGACCAAGTTGGCTTCATCCCAGAGATACAGGGATGGTTCAACATATGAAAATCTGTCAATGTAATCCACCATATAAACAAACTGAAAAATAAAAAAACCCACATAATCGTCTCGTTAGATGCTGAAAAAGCTTTCAACAAAATACAACATCCCTTCATGATAAAGGTGTTGGAGAGAGCAGGGATACAAGGAATATGCCTAAACATAATAATGGCAACATACAGCAAGCCAACAGCCAACATCAAACTAAGTGGAGAGAAACTTAAAGCAATCTCACTGAAATCAGGAACAAGACAAGGTTGTCCACTCTCTCCATTCTATTCAATATAGTACTTGAGGTCCTAGCTAAAGCAATAAAGACAACAAAAGGAGGTCAAGGGGATAGGACTCAGAAAAGAAGAAGTCAAACTCTCACTATTTGCTGATGATAAGTTTACATAAGTGACCACAAAAATTCTACCAAGGAACTACTACAACTCATAAACACCTTCAGTAATGTGGCAGGATACAAGATTAACTCAAAAAAAAAAAATCAGTAGCTCTCCTGTACACAGATGATAAATGGGCTGAGGAAGAAATCAGAGAAACATCACCCTTCACAATAGCCACAAATAGTATAAAATAACTCGGAGTAACTCTAACCAAACAAGTTTATGATAAGAACTTTAAATCTTTGATGAAAGAAATTGAAGAAGACACCAAAAAGTGGAAAGAGCTCCCATGCTCTTGGATAGGTAGAATTAACATAATATAAATGGCAATTTTACCAAAAGCATTCTACAGATTCAATGCAATGCCCATCAAAATCCCAGCAAAATTCTTCACAGACCTCAAAAGAAAAATCTCAACTTCATATGGAAAAGCAAAAAACTCAGAATAGCCAAGACAATCCTGTACAATAAAGGAATACTTCCCTGACTTCAAACTCTACTACAGAGTTACAGTACTGAAAACAGCCTGGTATTGGCATAAAAACAGATAGGAGGACCAACAGAACCAAATCTAAGACCCAGATATCATTCCACACACCTATGAACATCTGATTTTTGACAAAGAAGTAAAGCATATAAAATGGAAAAAAGAAAGCATATTGAACAAATGGTACTGACATAACTGGATATCAACATGTAGAAGAATGAAAATAGATCCATATCTATTGTCATACACAAAACTCAAGTCCAAATGGATCAACGACCTCAGCATAAAGCCAACCACACTGAACCTATTGAAGAGAAAGTGGGAAGTATATTTGAACGCATTGACACAGGAGACCACTTCCTAAATATAACCCCAGCAGCACAGACACTGAGAGAAACTATTAATAAACAGGACCTCCTGAAATTGAAAAGCTTCTGTAAAGCAAAGAACATGGTCAACAAGGCAAAAAGGCAGCTTACAGAATGGGAAAAGATCTTCACCGACCCCATATCAAACAGAGGGCTGATCTCCAAAATACACAAAGAACTTAAGAAATTGGTCATCAAAAGAATAATCCAATAAAATAATGGGGTACAGACCTAAACAGAGAACTCCCAATGGATGAATCTAAAATGGCTGAAAGACACTTAAGAAAATGCTCAACGTCCTTAGCCATCTGAGAAATGCAAATCAAAACAACTCTGAGATTCCATCTTACACCTGTAAGAATGGCCAAGATCAAAAACACTGATAACAGCTTGTGCTGGAGAGGTTGTGGGGTAAAGGGAACACTCCTCCATTGCTGGTGGGAGTGCAAACTGGTACAACTTTTTTGGAAATTAATATGGTGATTTTTGATTTCTCAGAAAATTAGGAAACAACCTTCCTCAAACCCAATAATGCCACTTTTGGGCATATACCCAAAGGATTCTCAATCATACCACAAGGACATGTGCTCAACTATGTTCATAGCAGCATTGTTTGTCATAGCCAGAACCTGGAAACAACCTAAATGCCCCTCAACCAAAGCATAGATAAGGAAAATGTGTTACATTTACACAATGGAGTACTACACAGCAGAAAAAAATGGCATCTTAAATTTGCAGGCAAATGGATGGATCTAGAAAACATCATATTGAGTGAGGTAATCTAGACTCAGAAAGACAAATATAATATGTACTCACTCATAAGTGGCTTTTAGATATGAAGAAAAAAAAACCTACAATTCACAATTCTGGAGAACCTAGATAACAATGAGAACCCTAAGAGAGACATACATAGATCTAATCTACATGGGAAGTAAAAAAAGACAAGATCTCCTGAGTAAATTGGGAGTGTGGGGATCATGGAAAAAGGTAGAAGGGGAGGGGGGAGGAAGGGAGAGGAGTGGAGAAAAATATATAGCTCAACAGAAACAATTTTTAAAAAAACCTAAAGTTAAAAAAAATGTTTAGTTTCCCTTTTTTTAGGCTCTCCAGCTATTTTTCTTTTTTAAAAAAATTTATTTTACTTAAAAAATTTCCACCTCCTCCCCTCCTCCCATTTCCCTTCCCCTCCCCCACCCCTCCTCCCATCACCTTCTCCCTCCCTCTCCAGTCCAGAGAGCAGTCAGGGTTCCCTGCCTTGTGGGAAGTCCAAGGTCCTCCCGCCTCCATCCAGGTCTAGTAAGGTGAGCATCCTAACAGACTAGGCTCCCACAAAGCCAGTACGTGCAGTAGGATCAAAACCCAGTGCCATTGTTCTTGAGTTCTCAGTCAGCCCTCCTTGTCCGACACTTCAGAGAGTCTGGTTTGCTCATATGCTCCATCAGTCCCAGTCCAGCTTGCTTTGGCAAGCTCCCATTAGATCAGCCCCACCATCTCAGTGGGTGGGCGCACCCCTTGCAGTCCTGTCTTCCTTGCTCACGTTCTCCCTCCTTCTGCTCTTCATTTGGACCTTGGGAGCTCAGTCCAGTGCTCCAATGTGGGAATGTTTAGTTTCTAAAAAGATTGTCACACTGTTAATCTTTAGGTCCCTGTATTAGAAGTCTGGTTCTCACCTGTGGCTACTGGAAGGTCATGGCACTTTTAAGGGATGGAGCCTAGTAGGCAGGTTTGGGAGGGGAGGGGCACTAGGCGTTTACTTTTGAAGAGGACAATGGAGCCATGATGACTTTCTCTTCTGTTTTGTTCTCCAGTCAGGAAGTAAAGAGCTTTGCAGCAATGGGGCTGACTGGCATAGACTTAACCCTATAAATAAGTCTTTTCTCTTTAATAAACAGTCTAGATATGTGTCGTAGCAACAAAAAGCTGACCAACACTGTAAGCACTATGTTTTAAAACTACCCCAGGAGGTAGAGTGTGTAGTGCTACCACAGAGGACCCAAGTTCAGGTCCCAGCACCCATGTCAGGTAGCTCACAATCACCTTTCAGCTCCAGCTCCAGGAGGTTCGACTCCCTTGGCCTTTATAAGATCCTGGGCCCATGTGTGTGCATACACTTACACCCACATGCAAAATTAAAATTAAATAAAAAGATACCTTTTAAAAAGTGAGCTCAATGGGCCAGGCATGCCTATAACCCTTGTACCTGAGAGGCCGAGGACATGAGAAACAAATTTCATCTTAGCTGTATAATGTGAGGCCAACCTGCCCCAAAACACTAAAATCAAACAAACAAAATTACTTGGAATGGAACAAATGGGCAAAGTGCAGTCATTTAAAAACCTTAGAAGAAAACACAGCAAAAAATTAATTAAAGTTGGTGATGATTTCTTTCTTAGAGGCAATCTCTGAAGCACAAGCAATAAAAGAGAAACCGGTGCACTGAGTTCATCAAACTTATTTTGCTGTCTAAAAAGGCACTATCAAAAAATTTAAAAGATCAAAAAAATGTTAAAGATCATCCAAACAAAGGGAGAAAATATTTGTTAATCACCTATTCCAAATAGAAAGAAACATTAAGACACAACCCAGCTAGGAAGGGATCAGTGGGGTAGGAATGGGACAAGAAAAGTCATGGGAGGAATATTATCAAAATATGCTTTATATGTGTGTGGAAAGGCCGTGATTAAAGCCATTGCTGGTAATTAGTATAGCCAATGAAATACTTTTCAAAGAAAGTAAAAATAGGCAAAATTTTTAAATGAAACAGTCACTTGCAGATGCTACAGTGTGAATCAGGACTCCAGTGGGGTACAAGTCACACTGACCAACCAGGACGACTGTAAAGAAACCGGAACCTTCATACACAGTCAATGAGAATGGTAACTGCTACAGTTACTTTGACCAAGTTTGGCAAATCCTCAAGAAGTTAAACTGAGTTGCCATGGGGCACAGCAATTGCAGTAGGTATAGATCTAAGATCATTTAAGAGATTTTTCAAGCAAACGTTTATACCAATGTTCACAGAAGCACTATTCATACTAACCAAAAAATAGGAACAACCTAAATGTACCCCAGCTGACAAGTGGATCGACATAAGACGACACACCCATTTCATGGAATGCAAGTCAACCTTTAAAATGGAGCAGAGTCCTAACAAATGACAGACCTTGAAGTCATTACAGAAGCCAGATTAGGCCACATATTACACAATTCTATTTATATGAAATGGCCCTAGTAGGTAAATCTATAGGGATAAAAAAACATGCTTGAAGTTGCTAGAAGTTGGAGGAAAAGGCAAATAAATGATTAGGAACTTGCTACTGTTAAGTATGAAGTTTTTTGATTACATTGAACTTAATCCTATTATTGAATTAGTGGTTCTATTTAAAGAATTTTATGCACATAATAAATCCACTGAATTGTATACTTTAACACTTTGAATCTATAATAGTATATTAATTAGATTTAAATAAAGCAGTCACTTTAAATTTATGGTAAAAATTTTTTTTAAAAAGTTCGAAAGACAACAATTGGAGACAGTTTTTTTTAAAAAATAAGAGTTCCTCTTTTCCTTCACAAGCAACGATGACATGCTGGAGAAGCCCTGTTTATTTCTCTGAGAGCCATTCATGTCTCATACTGCAAAAGAGATCCATGGTCAGCCAGAACCCTCCTGTTTATCACTCTTTTTCCTCATTTAATTAATTCCTTCCATCTTCTCCTTCCCTCTCCTCCTCTTCCTTCTTCAATAGATACCTTTTTTAGGCCCACAGCACATACCTATTACTCCCTCAAACTCTGAGTCTATTTTGAGAAGGAAGCGGGAGAGTAATTATTTCGTGTAACGACACTGATATCATCAGCCACTCACTTATGTGGTCGAGGTTCCAGCGTGTGGTGTCAGATTTCGTGTTCCCATCTCCATTCTGAGCTTCTACTTCAACAGTGCAGATATCTGGGGGTATTAAACACGAACGGGGAAAAGAACACGGAGCCTTTGTGACCTGCTCGGTGCAACTTTTTTTCCCAAAGGAGCTTCGAAAGAAAAGGAAATTCACCATGAGTTCAGTACAGACTGCTGAAAACAAAATCACACTTACAAGTTCTAAGTGGTATTTGTTAGTTTTGCACTGGGTTTCTCAGAAGTATCTGGTCCAGGGTTTGTATCTCTCTGCCAAGGGTCCCTGCATCCTGCCTGCCTGAGATGTCGTGAGTCACACAGACCTGGAGACAAGCAGACTTTCTATATGACTGTGTATTCTTACCATCAGAAACAACAAACAGATTGTTGGAAGTCCAGATTACAGTCAACCCCATAAACTATGTGATAATGCATTCCTACTTTAAGAAATAAAGAACAGATTGTTCAAATTCCAGACTAGAATCAGAATATTAAAGCTAGAGCCTTAAGAATTTATCCTTTCAAGCCAGGCAGTGGTGGTGCATGACTTCAATCCCAGCACTCAGGAGATAGAGGCAGATGAATCTCTGTGAGTTCGAGGCTAGCCTGGTCTACAGAGTGAGTTCCAGGACAGCTAGGGCAACATAGGGAAACCATCAGAGGGTTTGCTAAATAAATTATTATAAATATAAATAATATTTAAAATTATAGCTATTATTATACTCATGGTTACTGATGTGGAAAGATACCCCACCTTCTAATAGGATACATAGCATGTACAGATTGATCAGTTTTATAAAAACATACATTTATGTGATTTGTCAGAGATGCTTGGAGAGCTCTCTGTAAAGATGTTTAAATTACTGTCTTTTGAGGGTGCAATTGAAAACATTTGTGTGTTTCATGCTGAATTTTTATCATTTGTATATTGTTTTTTAAAAAGTCATTAAGATAGATAGCTCTATGTACAGATAAATAAAAGATTGATAGAGAGATAATAAACACATAGATAATAGATAGAGGACAGGTAGATGTGGTGATTTGAATGAAAATGGCCCCTGTGAGATCAATATTTACATGCTTAGTTGATGAACTATTTAGAAAGGATTAAGAGGTACCAAGGCCTCCAGAGCGGTGACAGGCGGGCACACACACCACACACGTCTCTGCCTTCTGCTGAGAGCACACACACACATGCACACACACACACACACACAGTCTCTGCCTCCTGCTGAGCGCACACACACACATACACACACACACCACACATGTCTCTGCCTCCTGCCAAGAGCACACACACACACATAGATAGTCTCTGCCTCCCACTGAGAGCACACACACACATACACAGTCTCTGCCTTCTGCTGAGAGCACTCACACACACACTCACACACCACACATGTCTCTGCTTCCTGCTAAGAGCACACACACACATACACAGTCTCTGCCTCCCGCTGAGAGCACACACACAGTCTGTGCCTCCTGCTGAGAGCACACACACACCACACACGTCTCTGTCTCCTACTGAGAGCAACACACACCACACACATGTCTTTGCCTCCTGCTGAGAGCGCACACACACACACCACACACGTCTCTGCCTCCTGCTGAGAGCACACACACATACACACACACACATACACCACACATGTCTCTGCCTCCTGCTGAGAGCACACACACACACACACACACCACACGTCTCTGTCTCCTGCTGAGAGCACACACACACCACACACGTCTCTGCCTCCTGCTGAGAGCACACACACATACACACACACACATACACCACACATGTCTCTGCCTCCTGCTGAGAGCACACACACATACACACACACACACACACATACACCACACATGTCTCTGCCTCCTGCTGAGAGCACACACAGTCCCCCACACTTACTAAGTCAGCCTCACGGTATAATTGGTGTCACCAATTCCTTCCTCTGGACTCCAAGTGCAATTCATATTTTTGTCAAAGTAGAAAATGCAGGAAATGTTTTCGGGCTTAGCTGGTAGAACTAAGGAAAAGTCAGAGAAACATAGAGTCAGTGCACAGAAACCATTGCTGGCACACCATAGTTTAACCAACACTGTCCAGGTGGCATTTGCTAGGTGCAATCTCCTAATCAGACTCAGGAAATGTTTGTCACTTCAGTTATTCCCTTTGAAGAACTGATTTCTACTAAAAAAAATAACAAACTTTTACATTCATTCCTAATAAAAATACTTAGAAGAAAAACCTACTGTAAGTGAATATTAACTGCAGGTGAATTACTAAGCCAGGCATCAAATGAAGTCCTCCTAATAAGTGATTATGATATGGACTTAAGAAAAACTCAAAAATGCTGATTTATGCTATACCATTTTGCACCAACCATTTTTCCCTAAAGAAAACACTTCTTAGAGCCGACGTTCCTATTGAGCAGAAAAACCATGCAATGTTTAATTCAGAACGGGGGTCGAGAGCCATAAGGCGTCCCTACGTAGTAGAATTTACATATTCATAAACAGTTTTGAGAATAAATTACAGTGTCAGAACATAGTCCGAGAACAGAGTTGTGTGAGGTGAATTCCAAGTGCTTGTAGAAAACTCCAAGAAAACAAGACAAGAGTCTTGTGACCTCAGTTTCTTCAAGACATGGAATTGTTCTTTCATGGAAGTGTGTTTTCATGCTCCTCCCAGGAGTAGCAGACAGGAGTGGGTTGATTTCAGATTATTCATTACAACTGGCTATACCCAGAGGGACTTCCAGACCAAACAACTTGGTCATGAACTTTAAGGGTAGATACAAACATGATGCCCCAGTACTCAGGTAAAACCAGCTGCCCCATAATGAATAACAGAAAAGAGATTTGGCCATACCAGATGGTCCAGAAAAGATCAGTGGAGCGAAGGACCCATCCCTACCAACACTGGTGTGATTTGGGATTCCACTCTTTATGCTATGAATGTTCTATTACCATTGGATAATAAAGCGGCTGCTTTGGCAGGGCAGGATAGAGCTAGGCAGGAAATCCAAGCAGAGATAGAGGAGGAAAGAAGGAGTCAGGGAGATGCCATGTAGCTGCCAAAGGAGAAAGATGTCAGAACTTTACCAGTAAGCAACAACCTTGTGGCAATACACAAATTAACAGAAATGGGTTCATTTATAATGTAAGAGCTATCTAGAAATATGCCTGAGCCACTGACCAAACAGTGTTGTAATTAATATAGTTTTTGCGTGATTATTCAGGTCTGGGTGGCTGGAAAACAGAAGTCCAGTCTTCGCGTGTGCTGGTGTTACACAAATCCTGCGCTAATGTTCAGACACCATCAGAAAGGAGATCAAGGGAACTGCAGGAATTTTAGAAGTGGAAGTTTTTACCTCAGAAGGACTGAGTTAACCAAAAGACACCTGAAACCAGAAGAAAGTGAGCTGAGTTTAAGAAGTTTAAGTGTGTTTCAAATGTATCCCTGACTAATTAGTGACATCCACACCAGGCTGAATAAAAAACAATATCTCAAGGGAATTTGTAAAATTATGAAAACCAAAACCAGGAACAATCTCTCACAGACATAGCAGGGTTTTTTTTTTTTTTTTTTTTTTTGGTGTGTGTGTGTGTGTGTGTGTTTTGGCTGTTATTAATAAAGTTGCTATGACTAAGCCAAGACCTGGCCTGGTGACACATACTTGTCGTCCCAGTACTAGAGAGGTGGAGGCAGGTGGATTCTCAGGTTTCACAGGCAGGTTAAGCCTGGCCTATGTGGTGACCTCCAAGCCAATAAGAGAACTGGCATTAAAAAAAATTCAAAAGTGAGCAGTGCCTAGTAATAAAGATATCCTCTGGCCTTCATACTCACAGGCACACCACATAAACACACACACACACACACAAAATAATAAAGGCAAAGAAAGCCAAATACTATACAATCTCACTCATGTATACTCAAAGTTGACCTCGTAGAAGAAGACACTAGATGTGTGGGTGGTCCTTCCTTCCTTCCTTTCTTTTTCAAGACAGGGTTTCTCTTTGTAACAGCTCTGGCTGTCCTGAACTCACTCCATAGACCAAGTTGACCTCAAATTCACAGAGGTCTGCCTGCCTCTGCCTCCCAAGTGCTGAGATTAAAGGTGTGTGTCACCACCGCCCACTGCAGCAAGCATTTTTAACTGATGAGCATACTCTTAGCAAACCAAGAGCCTCTGGATCTAATGTTTTCGATGTCATTGTTGGATATGTAAATTTTATCTCATTAGAGCCAGTTTTCAACGACAAAGAAGCAGCTTTGGCTAACATGTATCCCTATCTTAATTTTTTAAAAGTAAGTTGTGATAAAATGAATCGCCTCTTAGGTTGGCATGGTCTAGGTGTGATCAAACTTTTGACATTGGCACAAGAAACTCATCTATAAGCTTCACACTTGAGAACCATGAAACTTAGTTACAAACAAAAATTGCAAAAGCTATTCATAAAGTAAGCTTGCAATTTTATGCTAGACTATACTTATAGCTATCGCTAGGTTGCCCAGTCCTCTGATACTGTGGCAAGATGTTGTGATCAATAAATATGTTGGGTCTCATTCACAGCTAACCTGGAATGTAGCCTGTGGACTACATGTCTAAATGATCTTGATCTTAAGGGCACCTCTTCATTTAAGAACATGACAAATCATCTCTCCAAATTTAATGTAAGAATATGCACTTTCTGTTGTCAGCACACGTATGCAAGTTTGCATGCGCATACACACACACACACACTCACTCACTCAAAATATCACAGATTCTATGTTGCTCATCTGTGAATGTTCAGAATTTGTTTGTTCTGAAGTTAAAATTTCTCATCCAAAAACATATGAACTTCATGACCCACAAAAGCTGACCTACCTGCCAGGCTGAATTTGAAAAGTAGAGGGAACACCCACAGTGCCAAGGTCCACATTGTTCCGGAATTCACACCCAGAGGCTGGCCAGAGCTCAAAAATCTCATCAGTCAAGTGAGAGATTGCTTCTCTGTCTCTCTATTCCAGTGACAGATTCTAGGCATTTGGGCAGGAAGGAGAGTTTTATTTCTATACCACCCTATCCCATCCATCCTCCATCCCATCCCCCATTCCATCCCTCACCCCATCCCATCCATCCTCCAACTCATCCCTCACCCCATCCATCCATCCTCCATCTCATCCCTCATTCCACCCCCACCCCATCCATCCTCTATCCCATCCCCCATTCCACCCCCACCCATCCATCCTCCATCCCATCCCCCATTCCACCCCCACCCATCCATCCTCCATCCCATCCCCCATTCCACCCCCACCCCATCCATCCTCCAACCCATCACCCATTCCATCCCCCACCCCATCCCATCAGCTGTCTGTCACAACACAGATCTCGTCATAATTACTACTTCAACCCCAGTCCCCATTTTAAAGATGTGTACTGGCAACAGGTTTTCCTTTGGTCCACAATGCACACTACTCTGCAAGACCCAAAGCAAATGACCACCGAGAACAGGACTGAGGCAGACAGAAGGCACCATGACTCTGTACAGATTAAGGCCACTTCTAGTCTTTGCCTTAATTACTGAGCTCTGGACCAAACAAAACAACCGAGAGCTTTCCAGAAACTCTATTTCTTGTCTCCCAACTGTGTGTGCTGGCCTTTCCCCTTGTAAGATTATGAAGTATACTTGGTTTTGTACCTGGTTCTTGGCTTAGAACTCCTTCCTCAAGGCAGACTATAGAAACTAATTTCTCTTTCCTGAGATGAATCATAGAAACAGAAATTCTAATTTTCCCTTTCTTCCCTTTCTCTTTCATAATAACCTGGTAAGCCTGCTCCTCTGAGTTCAGTGAGTCGTTCAGACAGATTAGCTGAATTCAAGGAGGAAGTCATAGCAACGATGATTTATAGTCAGTTGGTCCAGAAGCACAAGTAAAACTGCCCAAGGCTTGGAAGTAGGAGCTGCATTTTCGGGGAGTTGGTGTCTCCAACCTGGGGGGTCTGATATCCGGGAAGATGATATCAGAACTGAATCAGATTGGAGGACAGTTCTCTGGCAACGGGTGCCACAGAATCAATTGTTTGCTATGTGAAAAGTCCCCACCCGTCTGCTAGTAGAACTTTCTGTGATGACTACGCAGCAGCAGCAGAAGAAATCAAGACATTCTGTTTTCCCTACCACATCCTCGTTCCTGGCAATTTAACCACTTCCCTAGACTTACGTAAAGGCCAATCTATGCTAGGACGCATCCCTGAACACCCGGAACCTTCCTTTGAGCCTCTCCCACTGAGCTAGCTGCACGGATGGTTCTCAGTAACAGGCTTTCTGATTTACCCACTGGTAGCTTTGTGGGATCAAAACCTGCTCAATGCAGCACATGGTGTGTGGTAGACACTCAGTATTCCTCATGTAGTTGATAGTAAGGAATAAAATAAGTGCCAGCTCAGGGCCAGGAAAATCTAAAGATGAAGCAAATGTGAAAACATAACTCATCCCAGGGAGAAATGAGAGATGCTACATTTTCCTGTGACCGATAATGGGGCGTTGGCATGGGGACGGTGCTAAACAAAACAAACAAGCAAACTTCTGGAGAGAGCTACAGGGATAAAAGTCTCTTATGCATACAACAACCTAAATGCCTACTAAGTGAAAATACTTAACCAATCAGAACGAGAGCTTAGACCTCAGGAGGCCAAGGCCCAGGTTCAATTGCGAGTTCCACACCATCACCATCATACTCGCCTTAGCAAGTCTGAGGACAGCTTAAGACACAAATAAGCTCCATTCATAAAACGGAGAAGACAGTAGGAAGAAAAAACACTGTCATCAGTGAAAGGGTGAACTGCTGGCTGTTGGTCAGCAGTGGCCAATGCCTCACGCTACTCCAGAGATTTCTTCACTCAGGAGGTAGCTGCTTGGATATAAATAAGTATAGGATACCAAGCAAACTTTTCATTTCCCAATGAAGAACAGATAACTTTTGAAAAATTTTATCATGTGGACTGGCAAGATGGCTTGGTGGGTAAAGATATCTGGGCCCAGCATGGTTATCCAAATTCAATCCCCAGACTTCGCATAGTAGAAGAGAATTAAACCCTGCAAGCTCTCTTCTCACCTCCAAAGGTACACACTGATATGCACACACACAAATGTGATAAAAAAAATTTTATCAAGATAAAAATAAAAAACTTAAAAAGAAACAAAAATTTGTCATTGTACAATAACATCCTCTGTTTCTCATTATTGAAATCTATGTTAATCTGTTTCTAGTTTTAGGAGAAAACATGTCTTTTAGTCTTCGTTCCTACTTTATTTACATGCTCAAAAATATTATTAGAAAGGGAGGGAGCTCCCAATGTGGAAATTCCATAAAAACACATGCTACCAGCTCAATAATTGAATCAATGTATAATTATCTCTATAATAAAGCTAAAACTGTTACCAATAAATTATTTTTCATTTTTAAATCTATGACTGTTTCATGCTAATTACAATGTAACATATGATGTTTTTAAATTAATATCAGTCATCACTTCATTCCTTTATCATGAGACACTTACCTGTTATTTCTGTGAGTTTAGAAAGAAGCTTTAAACAGCTCACAGCCTATGACAGCCAGGGACAAAGCTGGAGAACGCGCATCTGAAGAAAGTGTGACTTTCTAGAAACTAGAGACGCGCTGGCAGTTGAATTTCTTGGATTCCTTCAGCGTTGCACACAGGGAGAAGAGTACAGCTCTCACTTCCAAGAGCTGGGTCGTGGCTTCTTCACAAGGGACAAAGACAGAGAGGACAGCCAGAGTAGTTACTTTTTCAAGCTACCAATGCCAAAGTGAGCTGCTCTTACTGAGAGCTGCCATGCTATAATTCCTCCGGGGAATTTGAGCACAAAGCAGATAAAGGCTTGGGTTTCCTTCTAGAGTTGGAGAACGACTGTGATCTTAAATATTCCATGCCTATCATAATTATACAAGGAAGACTCAGAGTAACGAAGCCAACCAGCATAGCCCTCAGGACGAGGGCCCTCATTCTAATGTGTGTTTGTCACAGGGACTTTTCTGTTTGTCTTTTTTACCGTAAAGCACCACAATAGAAAGAATTGCCTGTCGGCTCTAACCGTTGATAGATGAGCGGGCTCTCCCACTAGTTCAGAAACAGACTTAGGGACTTCAGTCAGTAAAATCTGTGTAGTATGGGTGGTAGGTCCCTACAATTGAAGAACTTCAGTCAGTAAAATCTGTGTAGTATGGGTGGTAGGTCCCTACAATTGAAGAACTTCAGTCGAGGACCTGTATATCATCTGCGAGAAGGAGAAACGGAGAATCTTCATAGTTGGATTGCAGGTGAGACAACCCACATAAGAAAGTTCAGATCACCATGCTTTTTTAAGTCAACCAAGAGAAGACTGAGTCCTCTAGGCAGTTGACCAAGTTCAGACTAATGCCTAGGAAAGCACGTGTTATTCTGTTAGGAACCAACCTCCATCTGAAT
Source organism: Chionomys nivalis (assembly GCF_950005125.1). Classification (NCBI taxonomy): domain Eukaryota; kingdom Metazoa; phylum Chordata; class Mammalia; order Rodentia; family Cricetidae; genus Chionomys; species Chionomys nivalis. Next base: position 34,122,029 of record NC_080100.1, on the reverse strand, counting down.
CCCCCTACTGTCCTGAGCATCATTCGGGCCCTAGTCCTGCAGTGAACAGAACAGATCCCTACGAAAGTGGCCCCATGTCCTCCACCAATAGACTCTGTCCTTCTGCTTATCACAAATCCTTCCTGATGGCCCTAGCCCTGGGCCCTTTTCCCAGCTAATAGAATTGATTCTTATTGTAAAGGTCACCAGGTCACAAGTTTAAATGTGGAAGAATAGTAAAGCACGAGGTCAGTCTCTGGATGACCCCGACCCATTGCTGGCAGAGATGGCACTGTCTCGTTTCAGCCTTTGCGCTCTCTGGATCATCCCTGCTGCCCACCCCCACCCCCAGGCAGTGTCTTCATGATTTAAAAGACAGAAGTGACTCACTGCGGAAGAGTACTTGCTGCACAAGCACAAGCACCTCAGTTCAAATTCCCAGAACCCATGTAAAAAATACACCCGGTCACATCCATGCCTGTAACCCCAGCTCTGTCCTAGATGGATGATTACTAAGGTTTGGAGCTGTCAGCCCAGCTCCAGGTTAAATGAGAAACCATTTCTCAAGAGAATGGGGCAGCCAGCGTTAGAACGGGATGCCAAGGTTCTCCTCTGGACTTCACATGCATTTGTGGGCAGGAACACTTGTATATGTACACACACACACACACACACACGCACACGACAGATACACAGCGGTTTTTATCCAGTATTTATTGAGGGAAATAATAAAACAATTCTGCAACCAGAGTGACAGATTCCAACAGGGTATAGCCACAAGACCACAGCCTTGTGAAAGATACCTCAAAACCCAGAAGTTTCCTTTTCGGGTTGCCCAGAACCAGTAAAGGCTTTTCTGATTACAGGGTTAACAGAAGGGGAAGCCCAAGGGAAGGAATGTAGGACTTTCTGTGTTAGAAAGACAGTACCCCTGCCATCCCTCAATGGTCTCTTAGAGGGGTGAGGTGACTCATTCTCTGTAAAGGAATAATAGGGAATTCACAAGCATTCTGCTGTGCTCCCACGGAGAACTACAGCCACTCCCTCCCGATCCTGCATCGTCAGCCTTTACTTTGAAATGAGCACTATGTGATGGGTAGCTGCTCTTCAAAGCAAGAACACTTTCTAGAAACTGGCCTGCTCAGAGGAAATGCATTTGAACGGAGAAGTTGGTAAAGCCCCAGAATTCCTGAACAGTACAACTTACTGCCCTCGGTGATGCTACTTCTCCATCTTACACTTACCAATTACGACACCAATGGCAGCTGCCATCAGGGATGAGGAAACCACCCAAGCAGTTACTGCTGGCCACAAGCAGCGGCCAGGAGGGAGAGGGGAAGTGGGAGTCTCCTGTCTCTGAGAATGTTGTCTCTACCCCCCACATCCTATCACACGCTACAGCGCGAAGGAGCGAGAGAGATGGCCATCCCACTCCCTAGCAATTCTTCACACCACTTGACAGACACCCTTGCCATTTCAGTTGTCTCTCAAGGTGGGCTCTTAGATGTTCAACTTTGTCTGATCCCATTTTTTTACTTCCTTTTATTCAGTCAGTCATTCATAACCCTTTCAACTATTTGTCGGCAACCGTCCTGGGCCGGGCACAGTGGAGTAAAACTGTCAGTCTTATTAGTCTGAGAAATTCTGAGGGGCTGAGTGAGGCAGGGCAGCTTGCTTGACAGTGTCGGCACCTCCAGTGTTAAGTGTGAGGTACTGGACCTTATGGCCACGCCCAGTTTTTTCCCAGTCTTTACAAACACCAAGCTGCCCTGCCAGGAGGGTACTGAGGCACAGTTCCTCGGGGTTCCCCACAGGATCTGCTGTAGAGTTTTTCTTCTTTTGTTGAAATAGAAGGGCCCTCTCTTCTCATTCTCTTGTTGCTGTGCTGGATGCGGGTTAATGTGTGAGCGTGTACACAGAGGTCAGAGCTCAACAGATGTCTCCACCTTTCAAAGAATGTGTAAGTTTGAGTATTTTGCCTAAATGTATGTCTATACATCACATATGTGCCTGCTGCCTGCAGACGCTGCAAGTGGCATCAGGTGCCCTGGAGTTACAGACAGCTGTGAGTGGCCTTGTGGGTGCTGGGAACTGGAACTAAACGCATGCCCTCTGGAAGAGCAGCCGAGGCTCAGCCATCTCTCTAAGCAAGGTCTCTCTCTGATCTAGTACTCAGTGGTTCAACTAACCTGGTTGGGCAGAGTCCCAGAGACCCTCATGTCTGCGGGATTGCAGGCTGTGTACTGTTGTGTGTAGCTCTTATGTGAGCTCCAGGAGATTGAACACGGGTCCTTATGCCTGTGTGGCAAGCACTTTACCACCTGAGCCCTCTCTAGCCCCTCATTCTCTAAAATGCTGATTTGAATCCTAAAATAATAATGATCTCAGTTTTATACAGCACTTACACGGGTATTTTTACTTAGTTCCCTGAAGTAAATAAGGTAGATAACTTACGTTTCATATTTATTTACATTATTTAAAATTGTGTGAAATATATTTTATCTATTATATTTTATAAGTTATATAAGATTGCTATTTTTTCATAAGTCAAACTCAGCCAAATATTAGCAATTTAAACGTAAGAAGCAATGGTCCCCTTACTTCTATATGAGGACATTAAGTGCTTTCCCAGGATGAAATTAAGAGATGTCAGAGATCTGCCTTCAGTCTTAAAGTCAGTAAGCCCATTTGGGAAGTGAGCTGTTCCAAGGGAGAATGCTCGAAATGGCCAGCTGTCAAGACCACACCACATAAGAGCCCGCTAGGTGTTAATTACATTATATCAATTGAACCCTCATCCACAAATTCCTGTAGACCTGGCACTGTCTCCACTTCATAGACAAGCAAATTGGACATCAGTTTGTGAAGGACAAACATAAACCCAAGCTCTTCAGTATAGCTCTCAACTAAACTGTATGACAGCGCTCAGTGTTTTATTCTCCCCTGTCTCTCCTGCTCCAAAATTTTACTGGCCACAAGGCTCTGGCTCCAACTCACCTAGCTGTAATTTTCTTTAGTCTGCAGTTTAATTCTGTTTTTAATTTTTTTTAATGGTTTAATTTTTTTAAATTTCATTTTACGTTCTGACCACAGTTCTCCCTCTCACTCCTCCTCTCAGCCTCCATTTCGTTAAGAAAATTTTCCTAACCTCTCATTCCCGACCCCCATGACTCCTCACCACAGCTTTTGAGGACATGACTATAAAAGAGTCTAACAACTACCAACAGCTGTACCAGGAGTGACCTCAACAGCTGTACCAGGAGTGACCCCACCAACTGTCTCAGGAGTGACCCATTAATGGGCTCTGACCCATCATTTTAAGCGAGCAAATTCATATATAGTAGGAAGAAGGGAGTCTGATTATCAACAGCTGAGTCCTCACACTCACCTTCACGGTTAGGTGGTACCCATCTAGTCCGGCAGGTTCCAAGGATCCTTGTGGAAGTCAATGCAACGAACAACCCAGGACCTAGAGGGTGATGTGCACTTTATCCTCAGGGAGATGTATGCTTCCTGTTTCTCTAAGGGCTTCCCTTTTGCTTTTAAATCCAGCCCAGCCCAGGGTGGCACTTACCCACTTGTGCTGGGAAATGGGTTGCATTACTGTAACTGCACAGTTAAATGAATAATTGTAGGCGTCTGTTAGACCACTCAACTTAAAAGGAAGTGTCCTCTAAGACGCCATAAACAACTCAAGGAAATTACTCAACTTTCAAGTTTGGATTCGGGAAGTCTTGACAAATGTGGCAGTGGGTATGAAACGTTTTGCTTGTCCTCCACTTGAAGAAAGCAATATGCAAGCATGACATGTGTCAACCAGGAAGGAGCTAGAAGGAAGAGATGATGGTAGATAACTCTGAAGAGAGATTTACAATTCTTGCTTCTGTCCAAACTGAGCTGTGTATCTATATTTGACCCGAGCAGAAACCCGGCTTTGTTACCAACATTAATGCTGAATCCTAACAGTATATGAATCCCTTGCTGTGTGCTGGGATCAGTACTAAGAGCTTTGGTCTTCTAAATTGATCATCACAATAATCCTGTGAGATGAACAGAAATCCTACTGCACAGGTGAAGAAATTCAAATTAGTTGAGAAACTGAAGAAAATGTGGAGCTGTGTTGGTTCCTTTTCTGTCAAGTTGACACAAGCTGTAATCACCTGAGCAGAGGGAACCTTGGTTGAGAAGATGCCTCTGTAAGATCTGTAGGCAAGACTGTTGGGCATTTTCTTAATTAGTGATTGTCAGGAGAAGGCCCAGCCTATTGTGAGTGGTGCCATCCTGGGCTGGTGGTCCCAGATTCAGTAAGAAAGCAGGCTGACCGAGCCATGAGGAGGAGCAAGCCAGTAGGCAGCACAGTTTGATGGCCTATGCATCAGCTTCTGCCTCCAGGTTCCTGACCTGCTTGAGTTCCTGCCCTGACTTCCTTCAGTGGACTGTGATTCAGGATATGTAAAACAAATAAAACGTTTCTTCTACAAATTGCTTCTGGTCACGGTGTTCAACCACAGCAGTAGAAAAGTAACTAAGATAGGAGCCAAGAACTAAACCAAGGCCACCTGATGTTGTTTCCTAGACACCAAGGTCACGTTAGATGATTTGGGGGATCCCTTTGAGTGCCACAATCCTGCAGCCATTTGTAAATGGCTGATAAAGTCAACATGGAGAAATAAAAACCAGAGAAGAGGTTGTGCCATAACAGGGAAGAAAAACAGCCTATGTTTTAAGATAAGTTACACAGCAGAAAAAAAAATTAATGGCATCTTGAAATTTGCAAGCAAATGAATGGGGATAGAAAACATCATATTGAGTGAGGTAACCCAGACCCAGAAAGACAATTATCACATGTACTCACTCACAAGTGGTTTTTAGACATGAAGCAAAGAAAATCAGCCCACAAATCACAATCCCAGAGAACCTAGAAAGCAATGAGAACCCTAAGAGAGACATACATGGATCTAATCTGCATGGGAAGTAGAAAAAGACAAGATCTCCTGAGTAAATTGGGACCATGGGAGAGGGTTGAAGGCAGAAAGATCATAAGAGCCAGAAGACCAGGAAGTTTGTATTGAGATTGTGTCTCCTAGAAACAACAGGGAAGCTACACCCATGATACATTAACATTATGGTTGATGAAATAAGGCCTGAAAAATGATAATATCAATGGACATATTAACAGGGAAGGAGAAAATTCCACAAGAGCTGCCCCCAGACCAAGAACTATAGGCAACTAATGATTGCTGAGAGAGACGGTCTCTCCCAGCCATGAGCACCCTCATTGGTTATCCAGTACAAAGTAGTCAGGCCTGCAGATCTATACATACACGCCACACTAAATAAACTCAGCAGGCTGTGTTTATGTATTTCTATTACATGTAACAATAATAATCAAAATGAAGGCATCGATTTACGGGGGAGTGGGGGGTATAGGAGGAGTTTTAGAGAAGGGAGATGAGAGGGGTTGGCGGAAGGACAGGGACGGAGAAACGATGCGTTTTTATTTTAATTAAATTTTTAAATATTTTTTTCAAAAACGTGGGAAGTGAAAAAATTATAAATGAGTTGTTAAATGAGAATGCTGAGGCCTACAAGCATCTAAAGAATGTCGATAAGAAATAAGCATAAGTATGCTATAACATCACACATGGTGAGTTGGTAGCGGTGGAGCACGCCTTTAATCCCTGCACTCAGAGAGGCAGTGAGTTTGAGGCCAGCCTGATCTACAGAGTGAGTTCTAAAACAATCAGAGAGCCAGAGCTACACAGAGAAAATCTGTCTCAAAAACAAACAAACAAACAAAAAAAATCGAACAAACAAAAAGAATCACACATGGTTCAGGAATTTAAGACACCAGTAGACACAACTGACCTTCATTTTTCATGGCTTTTATTTCTAAATTTGCCTACTTATTAACATTTATTTGTAAACTCTCTCATTAATATAGTATTTTGGTTATTTGTAGATGTGCATCTAGTGTCAGAAAAAATAAGTTACTTGATGCCCAAATTTCCAGCTGAAGTCAAACAGGCTGACTTCTGATGAGAATGCAAAGTATATATCAATGGCCACATATATAGTTTTGAGTGCCTTATGAAGCAAATAAAAGTTATACAAAGCTTCATCGAGGCATAAATTAGTGTTTAGCCTTGAGTTCAATATTGATGAATCAACAATACACTACAAACAAGGGAAACACACTCAAAACTAGGTTATGCATTATTTAGGTGATGGAAATAGCATGACAATTGATAGAATTCCTATAATTGAAGAGCACTTGTTTCTAGATAGAAGGGTGGTGGTGAGGGAGAACAAATGAGAACAAGGTCTAAAGACACATATGTATGAAGATGATACTATGACAGAACGCGAACTCTGTTAGGTCACCTAAAAAAATAATTTAAAAAAAAACAATCAGTCAGATCCTGTACATTCTTCTCTAGGGTCTAATCCACTGGAGCTCCCCCCACACTGCAGGCTTGGACCAGCATGTACATCCTGCATACCAGCTTGGTCTCCTCTGTCTATCAGACTTCAAGCCACCTAAGCCATTCTCATCTTCTAGGCCCAACCTTCCCATACAACCTCTCTTCTGCTCCAATGTCCACATCAGACACAGAACAAAAGAAGTCCATAGGCCCAGAGATCATTAAAAAAAAATACAAACAATATGAAAAACCAAACCAATCTCTCCTCTCCATAATCTACCAGTCCTGTGGAAGTGTTTGCAAATGACAATTACCAGGTAAACCCCAGGATACAGAATTTAAAAAAAACAATCACAAACTTCATTCAGGAATACAGATAATTTAAAGAAGACACAAAGAAACAGCTCAATGAAATAATGAGAAAGAATTTAAGGAGAATAAGCACCCACGTGATACACAAGAAAACACAAAAGATATGCTGATGGACATGATGAAGAGAATCCAGGACTTTCTAGTAAAATTTAATAAGGAGACAGAACACTGAAAAGGACTTACACCGAAATGAAAATGGAATTGAAAAGCCTAATAACTCAACTAGAAAACTAAAAGAGAACCCTTACAAGTAGCATGTATCAAACAAAAAACAGAATACCATGACTCAAAGACAGAGTATAAAGACCAAATAAACTAGAAAATAATAAATTTTAAAAATACAAGAAAGGGACATTCAGGAAATGTGGGACTCTATGAAAAGGCCAAACTTTCTAATTATAGGTATAGATGAGAGAGGAGAATTCCAAGATTTTAAACAAAATCACAGAAGAAAACTTCCCCAAACTAAGGAAACACATACAGAAACAAGATGCGTACAAAGCACTAAATAGGCGAGACCAGAAAAGAAAATCTCCACAGCATACCAGAGTTAAAACACGGAGTATATAAAACAAAGAAAGCGCATTGAAAGCTGCAAGAGAAAAAACACAAGTCTCATATAAAAGAAAATCCATCAGAATAACAGCTGATCTCTCAGTGAAAACTTTGAAAGCCAGAAGAGCCTGGAGCAATGCATTCTAAGTCCTAAAAGACCATGAAGACCAGCCTAACTAATACATCCAGCAAAACTATTTGCCATAATTGAAGGAGAAAGAAAAATTTCCATTATATAAACAGCCTTAAATAAGAATTACATCAACAAATCAAACCTAAAGAATATACAGGAAGGAAAATTTTGGACTGAAGAGAGGAAGGATCAAAGCCAAGAGACTGAATTGATGTGGGAAGGTCATTGGTTAATTAATAAAGAAACTGCTTGGCTTCATAGGTTAGAACATAGGTGGGTGGAGTAAACAGAACAGAATGCTGGGAGAAAGAGGAAGTGAGCTAAGACGCTATGCTTCTGCTCTCCAGGGCAGACACGATGAAGCAAGCCGCCAGGTCAGACATGCTGAATCTTTCCCGGTAAGACTGGTGCTACACAGATTATTAGAGATGGGTTGATCGGGATATGAGAATTAGCCATTAAGGGCTAGAGCTAATGGGCCAAGCAGTGTTTAAAAGAATACAGTTTGTGTGTTGTTACTTTGGGGCATAAGCTAGTCAGGCGGCCGGGAGCTGGGTGACAGGAATGCATCCCACAGCTCCTACTACACTGAATGCACAAACAATACCACCCCAAATCAGCAATATGATTACTGCAATTAACACACAAATATTTCAACAATAACTTTAATATCTACAGCCTCAATTTTAACTCTAAAGATAGGCATTGCCTTGTAGTAAAAGAAAAGACAAAAGTACTCCAACCAAATGGGATCAGAAAGCAAGCAGGCATACCTATCTGAACACATGACAAAATAAACAAAAACTCATCAGAATTAATAAGAGGGACACTTCATTCTAAACAAGGGAACGGTTAACTAAGAAGAGATTACTGTCTTAAATACACATGCACCAAACTCTGGTACAACCAATTTCATTTAAAATGTACTACTGGATTTAAAGAAACAGATTAATACCAACATGTAATTAGTAGGAATTTTAATACCAATATAAAGGCTATTGGAACAAAAAAATAAGCATCAGAATTCATTGACATCATATATAAAATGTACTTAACAGATATGTACAGATATTCCACCCAAAGACTACTCAGCAACACACTGAAGCTTCTCTAAACAACACCACATCCTGGGATACAAAACAAATCATTACAAATTCAAAAGGACTAAAATGACTGTGCATCCTTTTTGACTGCAATGCAACAAAACTTTAAATCAATAGCAAAATAATTCTCTAATAAATACACAAACTTACAGAAATCAAGCAGCTCATTACTGAATGGATCAAAAAAAATCAAGAAATAAAAAATTTCCTAGAACTCCATGAAAATGAAAACACACTACAATAAAACTTCTAGGACACACCAAACACAGTTCTACAAGAAAAATTGATAGTCCTAAGTGTCTACATTAAAAAATCAGAAAGCACAAATAAATGACTTAATGATATGACTCAAAATTTTACAAAAGCAAGAACAAATCAAATCCAAAGAAATCAAGAAATAATAAAAATAAGAGCGTAAATTGATGAAATAAAAACAATACAAAGAATCAGCAAATCAAAGAGCCTGGTTCTTTGAGAAGATGAGTAGGACTGAGAGATCCCAACTAACCAAAAAGAATAGGAGCCAAATTAACAGAATCAGAAATGGACAATAAAATATTACACAGATACCAAATAAATTCAGGATATTTTAAGGGAATAATTTAAAAACTTTATTCTATTAAGTTGAAAAACCTAAAATAAATAGATGAATTTTGAGATTCAAACCATCAAAATCAAAAAGAAGTCAACAGCCTAAATAGACACAAAATAAATGAGTTTAAAATAGTAATGAAAAGGCTTCTAACTACAAATGGTCCATGCCCTGATGGATCAGCAGAATTCTACTTTCTGTTTCAAAGAAGACCTACAGTAAACACTTTTAAAACTATTAAAAAAAAAAACTAACTTAACAAAATTTAAAAGAACAAAGGAACACTCCAAAACTTCTATGGAGGACAGTAATATTCTACTACCAACACCAGGTGAAGACAGGATAAAAAAGAAAACCATAGGCCAATATCACCGATTAACATAGACTCAAATATGCTCAATAAGATACTTGCAAACAGAATACTGGCCTACATCAACAACATTATCCTCTATTACCAAGTTAGCCTTATCCCTGAAATGTAGGGTTGGTTCAACATACACAGGTCAATAAATGTAATAAACCACATAAATGGACTTAAGAAAAAACAAACACATAATCATTTCAATAGAAGCAAAAATTAAAAAGCCAGTGACAAAATCCAACATGACTTCATGATAAAAAATCCTAGAGAATATAGGGCTAGAGAGAATATACTTCAACATAATAAAAGCTATATATGAGAAACTGACAGCCTACCATCATCTTAATTGAGAAAAGCCTGAAGCAGTTCCACTGAAAGCAGCAACAAGACAAGAGTTTCCCCTATTCTCACTTCTTTTCAATATTGTGTGTGACATACTAGCTGGAATAATAAGGTAAGAGAAGGAAAAGAGATCATAGACACACTCCCATTTGCAATAGCCTCAAATAAAATAAAATACCCGGGAATGAATCCAGCCAAGGCAGTGAAGAACTGCTACAGTGAAAACTCTAAACCTCCGAAGAGAGAGATAAAGACATCAGACAATGAAAAGACATCCCATGCTGATGGATTGCAGAATACTGTGAAAATAACCATTTTACTAAAAGCTGTTTACAGATCACCATCCCATCCCAGAAATAGAAAAAAAAAGTCCTAAAATTCACACAAAATCACAAAAGACCCCGCATAGCAAAAGCAATGCTGATAAAAAAGAACAATGCTGGAGGAATTGCCACTTCAGATCTTAGATATATTACAAAGTCAGAGTAATAAAAATATGGTATTAGCACAAAAACAGATATGCACACCAATGGAACAAAATCGAAGGCCCAAACATGAAGACTCATAACTTCAGCCATTTAATATTCGACAAGGATGCTAAAATCCACACACTGGTGAAAAGAAAGCATCCTCAGCCAATGGTGCTGGGGAAACTGGATGCCTACAGGAAGAGAAAACATCAGACTTGTAGCTCTCACTTTGCATAAAACCAAATGGACCAAAGCCCTATTTGTGACACGGCTGGGATAAGCGTAGGCGGTGCCCTGCCTGATGCAGGTGAAGGAGAGGACTTCTGAACAGAATTTGATTTGCCCAAGAAGTAAGGCCAGCGATTAACAAGTAGGGCTTCATAAAACTGAAAAGGCTTCTGCCCAGCTAAAGAACAATTGGGTGAAGAGGAAGTCTACAGAATGGGCGATTATCTTTCCCGCTAGACATGTCAGATTCATACACATAATGTCTCAGTGCTTAGGAGGCAGAGAAAGACAGATCTCTGAATTCAAGGCCAGTCTAGTCCACAGTGAAAGATTTCTAGGACAACAGAAAAATCTTGTCTCAAAATACAAAAGCAAAACAAAACAATAAACTAAACTAATAAATAAAAAATGCCCAAAGAGTAAAAAAAATATAATCCATTTTAAAAAGAGCCTGGGTCCCTCAGTTATCTCCTTCCCTACTCCCATATCTGTCCTTCTTCCATCTCAACTATCCCACTCCCACTCCCCCAAGCTCTCCCAACCCCCCCTTCTCTCTCTCTCTCTCTCTCTCTCTCTCTCTCTCTCTCTCTCTCTCTCTCTCTCTCTCTCTCTCCCCTCTCCTCTCCCCTTCCCTTCCCTCTACTCCCCCGCCCCCATGCTCCCAACTTTTTCCTGGCAATCTTGTCTGCTTCCAATTTCCAGGATGATCTATATATGTTTTTCTTTGGGTTCACCTTATTACTTAGCTTCTCTAGGATCATGAACTATAGATTCAATGTCCTTTGTTTATGGCTAGAATCCACTAATGAGTGAGTACATATCATATTCATATTTTTGAGTCTGGGTTATCTCAGGATAGTGTTTTCTACTTCCATCCATTTGCATGCAAAATTCAAGATGTCCTTGTTTTTTACCACTGAGTAGTACTCTAATGTGTAGATGTACCACATTTTCTTTATCCATTCTTCTGTTGAGGGGCATCTAGGTTGTTTCTAGGTTCTAGCTATTACAAATAATGCTGCTATGAACATAGTTGAACAAATGCTTTTGTAGTATGATTGGGCATCTTTTGGGTATATTCCCAAGAGTGGTAGTATTGCTGGATTCCAAGGTAGGTTGACTCCTAATTTTCTGAGAAATCACCACACTGATTTCCAAAGTGGCTGCACAAATTTGCATTCCCACCAGTAATGGATGAGTGTTCCCCTTACTCCACATCCTCTCCAGCATAAGCTATCATTGGTGTTTTTAGGAGTCCACGGGGATGACCCCAGCTAGGCAATGGAGAAGAGGGTGATGGAACTGGCATTCTTCCGTAGTCAGACTGATGACTATCTTGAATATAAACATAAAACTTCGTCCAGTGACAGATGGAGACAGAGACAGAGACCCACATCGGGGCACTGGACTGAGCTCCCAAGGTCCAGTTGAAGAGCAGAAGGAGGGAGCATATGAGCAAGGAAGTCAGGACTGACTACGAGGCATTGGTTCACCCACTGAGACAGTGTGCCTGAGCTAATGGGAGCTCACCAACTCCAGCTGGACTGGGAATAAATGAGCATGGGATCAAACTGGACCCTCTAAATGTGGTTGACAATTGAGGCAGACTGAGGAGCCAATGATAATGACTGGAATTTGTCTTTACTGCATGTACTGGCTTTTTGGGATCCTAGTCTCTTTGAATGCATACCTTCCTAAGCCTGGATGTAGGGGTTAGGGCCCTGGACTTCCCACAGGGCAGGGTACCTTGCCCTCTCTTAAAACTGGAGGGGGTGGGGGAAGGGTGGGGGGAGCGGGAAGGAAGTGGGAGGGGAGGAAGTGGGAATTTTGATTGGTATCATTTATACAGTAATTTAAAAAGAGAGAAAAAAAGACTCTGGGAACTGAACCAATAGTTCTCAAAAGGGGAGCGGGGGAAAGGCTAAGAAATATCTCATTCCTAGAAATTAGGAAATGTAAGCCAAAACAATTTTGAGATTTTGTTTTACCCGAGTCAGAATGGCAATGATCCACAAGATAACCAACAACAAATGTAGGAGGGGTCTGGGGGAAAGAGAGCCCTCATTCATTGTGAGAAGGACTGCACCCCGGTGCAGCCACTATAGAAGTCAGTGTGGAGAATTCTCAAAAAACTAATTTCTCACTAATAACATTCTAGAAAAGTCAACTGAAGAATTATCCAAAAAGGGTTTTGGAATTAAATGTTGAACAGTTATAATACTCTGGGAATATATTTGCAATCTCATGACATGTGATGGTCAATATTTCCTTAGGTCAATAAATATTGACCTGTTTCCAAACATAAATCTTTAACCTAAGTATGCCTCCTCTAGCTATGACCTCCAACCATCCCATTGCTGGCTTTAGGAGCTTATCAGGCGATTGCAACTGTGGCTCCAGTACCTCAGAACAGCAAAGTTTCAGCAAGATGCAATTCCACTCAAAAACAATGGAAATCATGCACTTTGTAGGATTCCTGAAACTTCCTTTTCTTATATTTTTGGTTGTCAGCCTAGCCTTTAATGGCTGAGCCATCCCTCCAGGCCTGAAACTTCCTTTTCTTAAGTAAAACAAATGACATAGACATACTCCCTTGCCAGGAAGTACAAATGGATCTCATTACCTTATCACGCCAACTATTATGTATTATCACAATTTCCTGGAAACTCTTCAGGCTTTTTAAGCCTTTGACTCATTAATTTTTCTAAAACATGTTTCCTTAAAAACAGTGAGCGGCAGGGTTATCGGCTCTTTTTCATAATTATGCATATCTCACTAATACAAAATGTTTTTCCCCACATTATTATGACTGGAAAGAAACTATGGAGAAAAAAAGCAGCTAACTCTGTGCCAGTCCTATCTTTCAGGTTTTATTCCTAGTATGAGTCACGGTCAGCACAGAGTCATTAGGAGCTTGCCTACCAATGATTCTTGGACTTTGCTGGACCTGCCTCTCAGTTCTGCTTCTCAGGCTGTTGACCTGTCAGTTCTGCTGTCTACCCCTCCCTCTCACAGGCACTGATAAGCATGCTATGTCCTAAGGTAAAGCAAGCACAAGAGGGGTCTACTGCATCTTTCAGGCTCTCAGCAAACACATTGAATCAGCTCAGTTGTATCCCTGCAAACCGCATGGCACTCATTCTTTCATATTCAAATTTATGCATTTGTATAGCTGTGTTTCTCAACTTTTAAAAGCCATTTTTTTCTTTTATTGCCTGAATATTTTTTATTCTCAGGGGCTCTTATTTTTTAAAAAATATTTATTTATTTATTTATTTATTTATTTATTATGTATACAATATTCTTTCAGCGTTATGCCTGAAGGCCAGAAGAGAGCACCAGACCTCATTACAGATGGTTGTGAACCACCATGTGGTTGCTGGGAATTGAACTCAGGACCTTTGGAAGAGCAGGCAATGCTCTTAACCTCTGAGCCATCTCTCCAGCCCAGGGACTCTTATTTTTGAATGGAATTTTCTATATAGCAGGAAATTGGAAAGGCTGTTCCGCCTATCTTGGCAGTTTGTCATTTACTTTCTTCTATATTCTGCAGAATGTCTGTGAAGCAGAAACCTTGAAGGACCTCCTGTCTTTTGGAATGTTCAGCGGTCACTATTCTGTGGGTCCTGCATATCCAGTTCACATAGCATACCATTAAGCAGTCCAGGCAAGGGTAGTTTCTTGCCCAAATGGCTAGCCTTGTCCCATTGAAGGTAAATTCCATAACAACTTTCTTCAGTGCCCATCAACCTCTCTGAAGCAATTGGTGCTGCTAGAAGCAGATATGTCTCACTGTTGAGAAAAGGCTAATTTCTTAAAACAATTTAAATACCATATTCCATAGATCTTTGATGTGTTGAAGATTATCTAACTGAAATATTTCTTTGTATATCTAGAAAGCCTAACATGATTACATGTTTGACTATTATAAATGACTACCTATTAATCTGCAATTTTTAATTATACATTTTTAAAAGAGCTGTCTAAACATATGACCTTAATCAAGAACAGAAATACATATTACAGAAATTTGACCTTAAATTTGTATCAATAGACCAAGATTCACACCAATGCAAAATATTCATCTCTATATCTTATCTCCCTTATATTTTTTAAAAAGAGATTAACCGTAAAAAATTATATGCAACACCTTTTAAATGAAAACAAACATTTATAACACTCATTTTGGGAATTTGGGCATAGTTTTCTCCAAACTGCTTCTTGCTTTTAGTTGGGCAAAGTAATTTTAGGGTTCATGGAGAAATTTGGGGGGAACCTTGTTCCATCAAACTATATTAGGCTGGAAGGAATCCACAGGTTCTCATCTTTTGTGGAAACAAAAGCAGAACCTCTTTTCCAAAGCAATATATCCTTAGACCAAAATTAAGAAGTCAAGATACCTTTATGTTGCTTTAACTTAGCAGCCTATACAACGAAATGACTCTGTGTAGTTAGCTCACTTGACAGTCAAAAAATTCAAAGAAAACACAAATATATATATATATATATATATATATATATATATATATATATTCCAGACTCTATGTATTTTCCATCTTTATGTGACTTTTTCTTTACTCCTTTAATCTATGACTATCTGTACTCTTTCATATTAACTGTCTATATTCTTTATCTTCTCTCTCCCAAGCCTATGTACATTTTTTGAACACATTATGACCCATTCAGAGGTTTATTTCTGTTTGAACCTGTCTTTATTGAGTATCTGTAATCATTTTCTGATCAGGAGTGTTTTTAAAGTGGTAAGCAACTTGGTAGGGGCAGCTCTGGATTCTGGCTCCACCTCTCTTGGCTTTTTAACATGGCAGAGGTATGTTCACGGCCAGTTCTGGGACTATTGGAGGGAGCCATGCTTACTATCTCAATTCTGGGAAGCAGCATGCAGCACATAAACCCTTTTTGTCTGGGTAAATGTTAAATCTGCCATTCAGCATGCTGTGTGGCATGGAAATATCTCCGTGTATGGTGGCAGGAATCCGCCATGCTTTCCTGCCTGTACACACCTAGCAGACCCGATCCAGTTGCTTTCCCAGGAAGGGGTACTGAGTGGCAGGCATGCTCTCAGCTACTTTCTTCTGAACCCTGACCTGGCATTAAAGCACCCGAATCTAAAGTGTGTGGCTGGTCATGTGGGTTAGCCCCAAATATTTGGGCACCATTTTGTAGAAGACTGCTCATTTGTTTCCCAGCCGCCCAGATCCAAATAATCACATAGAAACACATACAACACAACACGGTTTGATTGGTGTCTTGAGCATATTTCTAGCTAATACATCTTAAACTAACCCATTTCTATTATATTTTACCACGAGGCTCATGGTTTGTTACCTCTTGCTTCCTGGGCAGCTACATGGTGTCTCTTTGCCTCTACCTACTCTCTATATATCTCTGTTTGGATTTCTCACCTGGCTTTCCTCTGCTAAGACATTGACCAAAACAGCTTCATTCATTATTCAATAAAAGCAACACATATACAGGACATCTCGTATCAGAGATCTGAAGTTTCTTGGCAATCTGTTCCTGGCGTTTTTCTTTGGCTTTCTTACTTTGATCAATATAAAAATCAGATTCATTCCAAGAAAGTGACCCCATCTAGTTGATAGTCTCTGACACTAAAAATCATGTCAAGTTTCTATGTATCATATGGGATGAAGACTTGGTCTAAAGCTGCATGGAATACAATTGGTCTTTTGGGTTACTGATTCCATACAAATGGATCTTTCTTTTCAGTCATGGTTGCAGGATATTTGATCGTACTGTGACACCCTAAGACTGTTAATAAAGTTAACCTTGAATTGTGGGATATTTGACTATACTGTGATCCTCCAAGACTATTAATAAAGTTAACCTTAAATTAGGTGGTGGAGTTAACTTGTTGACTGGAATTAGCCATAGAGATTTTTGAAGACCCATGTTATGACACAACAGAGAGGCATAGGGAAGAGTAGGGAGGTGCTAAGAAAGATTCATGGGCCTTTTTGATCTGAGAAGCACGGGGGGAGGGGGGGTAAGCTGTTCGTTCCTCTGCTGCTTTCTTGACCAGGCTCTTAATCCAATATCTGACTCTTAAGTTTTTATTAATAATGGAATATTATTTTTATTAATAATAGAATATTAAAATGCTTCAAGTGACTTTCCAACCTTCCTTATTAATTCTCTTTCACACAGGCTGCATGATTTCACCCTTGGAATGTCATTTAGCTTTTTTAGGTCTTTATTTTATATTCTTGATATTACTGCCTTGAAAATCTGGTTTTGGTTTTTTGAGACAGAGTCTCAGTATTATAACCAGGTTAGCCTAGAATCCACAGAGATCCTGCCCTTGCCCCAGAAGTGCTGAGATTAAAGGCAAGCACCACTAAACCCAGCTGCCTTGAAATTCTTAATCTTTTTTTTTTTTTCTGGACAAAAGGCCCCATATTTTCATTTTGCATGAAGTTCCCATCCACAGTTCTGGTTCTTATTGAAGACAATTAGAAACATCTTAAGTTCTTCTCCCAAATACACTTGCCATTTTTACTTAAAATTTCTTTTGCTATTTGGGCAGAATCAAACCACAACTAATTACTGTACGTGCATGCATTAACACTACCCAGCCCTTCTTATCAAAGGCTCACAGTCTCAGCAGATGTAATATGTATTCATGGTCTGATCTTGTTGGGTAGTAGGGGACCCTTCGCAGAGTACTGGCTCCAAAACAAGTGCCACAGTATCTCCCACAAAGGTGCCTGCGATAAAGGCCTGGTTTTTAGGAGATGGGGCTAGAAAAGTATGGGATGATTTCAGGCATGTCCTTGAAGATGATTTTGGGATTCTGGCTCCCTCTCTCTCACCACCCATGAGGTGAATTGCTTTGTTTTGCCACATAATGCCACAATGTACTGTCTCACCACAAGCCTAAAAGTAAAAATGCCAACTGATAATGAACCAAAGCCTCCAAAAGCATGTGTGCTAATAAACTTTTCCTTTTATAAGTGTCTCAAATATTGTAGTGATGGAAAGCTGACCCGGACAACCGCAGAAGTGGAAGGATACGTGTATGCATACACATGTGTGCATGTGGAGACAAAGGTGGATGGTGTTATCTTCCTCCTCTGCGCTCCACCTTATTAAAAGGTCTCTTGCTGCAACTCTCCAATCCAGCTACACTGGCTAGCCAGCAAGCCTCAGGGATCCTGCATCCACCACCTCAGGCCCTCATGCTAGTACAGCAAGCTCTTTACCAACCAAATCACCTCCCTAGCCCCCTGGATGTAACATTTTGTGTTAACAAATCCCAAACTATGAGCCCCTCCAATGTAGATATTTTGGGTGATGTAGATATTTTGGGTGATGGTAACTTTGGTTTTGGGTGGGGAGGGAGGCATGGACAGTATCTAATGTAGCCCAGACTGACCTTAAACTTGCTCTGGAGCTGAAAGGGATCCTCCAGCCTCCACCTTCCAAGTGCTAATTGCAAGACAGATGCGTTACCTATTGAGCTAGCCCCAGCTCTAGTTTTTCACTTTCTTTGAGAAAAAGTCTAATAGGTAGCTGAGGCTAGTCTTAAATCCATGATCTTTCAGTTTAAGATCCCTAAGTACTAGGATTTCAGGTATAGGGCAGGTGGATCTCTGTGAGTTCGAGACCAGCATGGTCTACAGAGCTAGTTCCAGGACAGGCTCCAAAGCCACAGAGAAACCCTGTCTCGAAAAACCAAAATAAATAAATAAATAAATAAATAAATAAATAAATAAATAAATAAATAAATAAATAAAAATGAAGCTAAACTTTTTCATCTGTGACAGTGTCTCATTGTGTATGTCAGACTGGCTTGAAACTTGAAATGTAGTCCAAGTTGATCTCAAGGGTTGTTGGTTTTTAAATTTAATCTTACATATATCAGTGCATTTATTTGCCTGTATTTATGTACATGCACCATGTATATGCAGTGCCTACAGAGGCCAGAAAACAGCATCGGAACCCATGGGAATGGAGTTAACAGATCGTTGTGAGACTCAACATAGGTGCTAGAAACCAAATGGAGCAGCCAAGTATTCCCAACCACTGAGCCACCTTTTCAACCTCTGGTCTCAAATTCTCGACCTACTGCCTCAATTTCCATAGAGCAAATTTATAGGCACACAACAGCAAATACACTCATTTTTTTCTTTTAATTTTGAGATAATGTAATTATATCAATTTCCTCTTCCTCCTTTCCTTCCTCCAAACCCTCCCATATACCTACCCCTTCTTGCTCTTTCAAATTTATGGCATCTTTTCATTGTTGTTATATGTGTATGTATATATATTCCTACCTACTGCCTGCTCAGAGTCTGTATGTATATGTGTGCTGTCAGGGGTGATCATTCAGTACTAGATAACTTCCTGGTGTGCTCCTCCCTGGAGATTATTTGTACTACTCTTAATTCCTTAGTTGCCTGTAGTTCTCTGTGTAGGGTTGAGGCCTCGCCATCTTTCTCTGTCTACAGATGTTGCCCTTGTTCAGCTCATATTTAGGCAGTCATGCTGGTGAGACTTTGTAGGTGTAGCTTCTGACACTACTAGGTGACACAATCTCACAGCAAACTCCTTGATTTCCTGGCTTTTACAAACTTTCTGCACCCGCCCAAAATGTTCCCTGAGCCTTAGGTGTAGGAAGGCTTTGTATATGTATCCATTGGAACTGTGTTCCATAACTCTGTACCAAATACAATCAAATGGAAAATGAAACTTCCTATCACCAGTTAACATATATGAAGGAAACCATTCCAGCTCACAAAATAAAATCTGACAGAGACCAGTGTTTCAAAAGTGAGCAAAAACAAAAATTTGTGTCATCTCACTAGTTACAAAAATTGCTTCAATCACATAATGCTTTAGATTGTTTGCATTTTAAATTTACAACTATTTCAACTCTTATTTATCTATAATAAATACATTTCATAAAAACATGTTACTATAAACATCACCCATTAAAATTTGAATTTCTCAAAAAGAAAAATAAAGTGGGAAATGGGCAACTAAAATAAGTTTTTCTAGTTCTTGATGATAAACACTGCCATGTCACTAAAGCAAGCTGTTAGTAATTGAATGTTTTTATAAAACTACAGCCAAGAATTTGAAGCTCTGCAGGGCAGACTATCCTTTGCTGAAGAGCATCACCTCAGTAACACGGAGTGATAATCAAGAGCAATACAAGCTGACAATAAAGACTACAAAAGCAATTAGCACTTCCACTGACAAGTCTGGGCAGAAGACAGAATATGCTGATAAATCAACCCTTCATAAAGTCTGAATGCCAAAGAAAACAAAAATTCTAAAGGTATTATTAACGGCTTGGCACAATAATCATATTTAAATGATGTTTTAAGATGTTTTCCTCTTGATACCTTGTCCACTGAAGTAATTCTGAGTGCTTAATTAGTGTTTTTTTCCTACTCTTCCCTATAAGCAAGAAGCTAAGACAGACCTTATCAATTATAATACAAGCAATAAGTTGTGATTAAACTTCTAGATATCTCAGTAAGACAACTGTTAGATGTTTAAAGTTATTATAGTGTTACCCTAAAGAGATAAGGAATAAAATAACCTGGGAAGCTCCTAAAATGTCTCCCAGTGATTTTGCCTTACTGTGTCCTCAATTAATCTCTCTTTACTATAGTTGAACTATTGGCTCACATTTAACAAACACAGCAAAAGTGATGGGACATGTCATGCATCTTAGTTCTGACTCAATTTAGTACAGAAATTTATTGACTGTCCTAGAACACATTCTATTTAATCATTATTGGCTGAGATTTCCAGTTAAATCTCAACTTCCTGGACATACAGATAAGGCTGAGTTCTCAACATGGAATGTTATGTCTAAGTCATAACAATCTTACACTCACATCAATGAGCCTTATTCCTACTCCTTCACTTTTTCTGGCAAAAGAAAAGCATAAAGACTTTAGAAGACATGTACACACAAAGAACAAAATATAAAATTAACAATAAATTAATGGCACAGGATAATGTAATTAGAAACAGTGAATGGGAGTTATTTTCTTGGTATAGGGTTCTTTTCCTACTGAATTCTACACACAGATGAGACAACTGAAATTTGTAACTACTCAAAAATGATAGCATCACTCAACATGTTTTATTCATAGTATCCTATGATAAACTGCACTCACCAAGGAAGAAACACTCTAAATTCCAAACAGGAACATTAACTTTAGGGCATTACACAGGTAACTATGTTTATAAACTTAAAGCCAATTACCAGAACCAAATTTTCCTTTTCAGATGACTGCTAACCCAACCCAGTAACTCAGCAGAAGAGTATGTTAGGTATCAGAGCTTACAAAAAACATTCACTGGCAAGAACACAATAATGAATAGCCTGAACAGATTAGAACTCTTGAATTATCATGAACAAATCACCAATGATGGAACATTGATGAACAATTGATTAGGTATGTAGTAGGACACCAAGATAGCCAATTGAACAAGTTGTGTGATAGCGCAAGGACAATTTACACTTATAATACAAACAATACAGTTGGAAATGTGGTCCCTGACTTCTCAAGAGCCAACTGATAGACAGTTAATACATTAGCAGAATAAGATCTGAACATTACACAAGTATACCATCAGCACTCAGCTATGATGGTCTTCATTCCTACACAAGTCTGCCTCTCAAAACTTTTATGAGATTACATGGATTGTCTGATTTAATTTACTATCTTCCTTTTTCAAAAGTTAACTGAGGTCCAAAGGTGGTAACTGGATGTGCTCTCTGACACACACACACACACACACACACACACACACAACAAAGTCAATGTTAAGATTACTCCAACTAGCTACTTATGAAGCTTCATGCTCACCTCATTGTTTCGCATCTTCTGTTATTCTTAAAAGTTCTTCATGTTAAAAACTATGTTCTGCTGGGCTGTGGTGGCGCATGCCTTTAATTCCAGCACAAGGGAGGCAGAGACAGGCAGATCTCTGTGAGTTTGAGGTGATCCTGGTCTACAAAGAGACTTTCAGTTTTCACGACAGGCTCCAAAGCTACAGAGAAACCGTGTCTCAAAAAACCAAACCAAACCAAAACTATGTTCTGTGCTGTTGACTTTTTCAGCCTCCTACATGGAAATCAAGTTGAAATAGGTAAAAGCCCAAGATTTTAAGGTAAATGTGTATGTTCAGAAAGATAAAGGTTTCATTCCTGAACACTAAAAAGGAATTTCACGGAAATATAGAAAAGACTGTGGAAACAAAAATTCTTCATGGAATCCCCCAATTAAATAAATCATAATTTACTGGTGCCCTGCTTGATTTGATAGTCACTCTACATCATAGCAAAATAATCTCTTATGCAAAGAACTAAGGAATTTACCATAGTGAGGATCTCATTTGCTCCCTTAAATTGCCAGCATTCATATTAGCTATTTCCATAGGCAAAGCCTGTTGTTATACCATGTCCTCTTACCAGGTTTACTTCTTGGGCATCATTATCTCAATGACAGATGTCTTAATTCGCAGCTCTCAACTCTTCCAACAGATCAGTGTGTTTGTGAAGTTGATAAATTGCCTGATATTTTAGATAAGGCATTCGTCTATAGTCCACATAACTGTAGGATTCACAGCAACTCTCACCTGTATATGGCTACCCTTGGCTTCTGGCTGCAGGACCCCTTCTGGCTTGCTACCGCAGTCCCACCTGGCCAGCCTCTCGTTCCAAGGCCAGGGCCACCAAGTACAGAGTGGAAGGAGACCCGGAACAGGGCTGCCTTGGGACCAGCCGTAGCTCTGAGTGCTGTGTTCTCAGAATCAGAACAGCAGCAGCTTGTCAGGATCAGCTATGTCTCTGCAATGACTTCAGCACAGGTAGCCAGCTGCCAGGCGCCAGGGCTAGACTTTCCTGGCTAGAGGCTCACAGCCAAAGCCCCAGGAAACATGGAATTTATTTTTACAAAATACATACCAAGAAAGTGATTCAGTGTAGGATGGGAGAAGTTAAAGGGCTCAAGAAAGAAAATTAAGTCTTCCTAGTCATGTTGCAAAATTCTCAGTGTATGTCTTAAGTGTATATTTAACACGATCAGATAAAAAGAACAATATCAGCCTTTAAGGAGTGAAGAGAAAGGTATTACTATGGGACAAACTGCTTAAGTTTTACATACAGTCCCTGGGCAATGCTTCTCTATACACTAAATGTGGAACCCCAATTTTCAATGAATGTATGTAAAATTTTATCAAGGTAACTTTGAGTGTGTAGTTTAGTGGTACAGTACTTACCTGGCATTTTTCAGGCTCTGATTAGATCCTCAGCAGAGAAATATACACCAATAAACAAAGCAAAATAAGAAATATACTTTCAGTAAGAGGCAACAGAATAATAGCTGCAGAAACCATTCAAATATGGACCTGAGAACGGAGGTTCTGTAAGCTCACCCCATACCAGTCCCTCTCAACACAGGTCTTTTCAGTGCTTATCAGAAAAACCATTTCCGCTCCATGGGTGGTTACCAATGCTAAGAGCACCCCTCACTTTTGTCCCCAATTATGTCTCCATTCCTCTCAAGCCCTGACATGTGCAGCTGCTTGCTATCCAACAGTTGAGCTGTCTTGGAACAGCTATTCAATCCTAGTTAAAATATGAAGGATCCCAGGAAGAAAAACTAACCCGTATTAGACATACCATCACCTCTGCCTTCTCTTAGTGATCAGTAGGCATAAAGGAGCATGAAACTCTGGGCGGGGTGTGATACATAAAAAAATTGACTGAATTTTAGTTTTAATAAAATATACAATTTACAAAGTGACAGCAGCTTAAGATTTCTGCTATCGAGCTGCAGAACAACAGATAGTCAATGTAAAACTGATTTCTCAAGTTAAATTCTAAGAAAGTACTATTAATGAAACAAAACAATAAATTTGGGGAAGGAAATTAAGAAATCCCTGGATATTAAAACAACTGTTCTAGAACAAACTACCAAAACACAGGAACAAGCAGAGCACTGAATGAAAATATGCAAAGAGCTGAACAGCTATGGGACTATAGAAGCTTCAAAAAGAAACAGTAAATTCAAGAGGAACTGGCTTGGAAGTAACATAAAGATCACTCCTAGAGCACCCTCTCCCCAAACGGACATTCTTCAAAGCACACTAAGTAATTCCTAGAATTCAAAGGCCTACTCATCACTATGAAACAGAAGAACTGCTATAAAAAACTTGAAGCAAAACTATGAGTTTTAAAAGTATAATACATTACAAACAAATTGCTCAGATTATGATCCACATTTAAGGCAAGTTTGTTTATGGAATAGTTTTGAAAATTGTCCACTTGGCCCCAACAACTATAATCTTCCTCTCTTCAGATACAAATAGAAGTCATAAAACTAGGAAAACAGTGAAGATTATGGAGACTGTTAATTGGCCCACCTTGTGGACATTTGCATAGGTACAATATAAATACTGGCTTCCGTTTTAATTTTAGAATCAACAGATTCCAGGGAGATCATGGTTATGGAACAGAATGCATTTGGAAATATAAATATCCAGTTTAGCCTGCTATGTCAAAAGGAAGACAGGCAAGAGAAAGAATGACTTTAATATCAACCCACAAAATATACTTTTATAGTAAATTAAAGAGAAATGAGTTATATCCTAATATCAAAATGAGCAGATGTTTAAACACCGCAGGCCAAAGATATGTGTATATAAATATATATAAATGCAGCAGCTAGAAACTGTTAAAGGCAGTTCATTACGGACTAGGGGTGGGGATTTGAAAAAAATGAACAGAGAATACTATTTTAAACACTTCTTACAGAATTTTATTTCCTAACTATAACTATAGATAATTTTAAGAAAATTATTCAAACCTATGCATAGAGATGAAAGAATTAACTGAACACAGGAAAATTCACAGTTGGTTTGTGGTGTTGGTGAGATTATGTATACTTTCCAGCTTTATTTTGACTCAAAGATGCTATTCATAGTATTTATAATTAAGCAAAAATCACAAACTTTGAAAGCTATGACTAAGACTGAGTAAATGAAAATAAATTGAGACAAGCATTTACTATAAATGTTCTTTGCAAATACTTATTAGAAGAGAAAAATTAAAAGATGTTAAAATAATAATGCAAACATCTTCATTCGTTCAGTCTTTCCCAGAAGTAAGTTTATAAATAAAGGAAATGTTTTCCAGGTTTTCATCAGTTGAAGTGCTCTATTTGAGCCGTCCATGTATGGTGTTGTATTCCTGCATATCCACACATCAAGAACATACACTGATATATTTCCCTGTATAGTTTTCATTCTTTTTCTACAGGTTCAATACATTTTAGACAATCTATTCCATTTTGTGTATTTTCTGTCAACCTTAATTCCTAACTCAAAAGATTTTTAAAATTCTGTATTTTATAATCTGAACTACTTTAAATTAGCACACAGGGTACTGGATATCTTCATGACATTTTTGAAAGTTTACGTGGAATTATTTTTTAATATGGCATGGGGTAGGTAAATTCAAGATACGTAATGACAAGGTTCTTTCCATTACCAACTATAAAACGTGAATTAAAAATATGATGAAACTGAAATACTGTGTTTGTTGATAAGTGGGCTAGATTCTAAGACTAATAATTTTCATTACCACATCTCATTAATGAAAGTTACACATTAGTATTTCATTTGTTTAAAACTACTTGCTTACTGCATTGATTTCAGGAGAAACAAATTTTCCAAATATGAGAACTAGAAACTGTAATATGCCACAAGAAAAAAGAAAACGCTGTTGGAAAACTTAGGGGGAAATGTGTTTCATTTTTTATTTCCAAGGAAAATCTGTATATTATAAAAGCAAACATTTGTCATACCACCAAGTACAGAGTTCACATTGCAAATTGAACCATTTTCATGACATGTCTGATGATCTAGAAATCAAATAACTTTGAAAGGCTTCGGTCTCCACTGTTCCATGAAAATCATGTTATCACATGTACCACACTATTCTTTCTTTTAAAGGATCAAGTAGAAATTAGACCCAATAATTAACCAAAAGTACATCATATCCTATTGCTTGTTTTATAGGATCATAAATACTATACTAAGATTTAGCACTTGGACATGAAACATGTCTTAACTTTCTGAATATGCTAGAAATAACAAAAACATTTACAATGCTTTAATATTTCTAGTTAATACCATTTATATCAGTAACTGCAATGTTGTAACTTTCAGCATCTCACATAACTAGTCAATGAAGTTGGTTATTTTAAGGGTTGGGAGTAAGAACAGAAGAACAGGAGATACAAGAATATCAGGTTTCACACTTCTGTTAAATTTTTAAAATAAAAACTGCTTTCTTCGCTGCATCAGAACTATCAGACTTGAAGTTTGTTTGTTTGCTTTAATCCCATGACTCGTCATCCACTGGATTGGGAGCTTGTGAAGAAGAAATCCCCGCTGTATTCAAAGTGTTCTTGCCCTGGTAATTCTTTTTTTTTAAAAAAAGAAAAGAAAGTGAAAGAGACAAGTTATGGCAGTCCTAATAAACATTGTCTGGACTAATAGCAGAGACTCACTTTCTACCCTGTCTATCCCAAGCATGCAATGACTTTCTTATAAAATGATACTCTTGATAAAAGGCCCATACAAATATGTAAAGTCTAAGTTGTACAAAATAACTCAAAAAAAAAGATTTTCCAAGTCACTAAGTTTTAGAGAGCTGAAAAATTTAATATTAAACTTCAATTAATTATAAATGTTTATTAAGAACGCTCCTCTATACCAAAATTAACTGCAAAGAAAAAAATAAAAAAACTTGGCATGCCATTAAGACTTATAGCACCTTTGCCCTTGCATTTTGTCTTAATAATATGATCAAAATCAAAGAATTCTTTAGAAAGTTTAGAAGATCCCAACAAATACTAGCAAAAAGGAACTGGGGTGTTCAACTATAAACCTCACATACATACATACATACTTATGTTATAAATGACATAGATAATTAAAATGATAGCTTTAATTACTGAATAGTATTACCTCATAGAATCAAGCACATTTTCAAAGAGCAATTAGATACCCATTTCTTTTTCTTTTTCTTTTTCTTTTTTTTTTTTGAGACAGGGTTTCTCCGTAGCTTTTGGTTCCTGTCCTGGAACTAGCTCTTGTAGACCAGGCTGGCCTCGAACTCATAGATCCACCTGCCTCTGCCTCCCGAGTGCTGGGATTAAAGGCGTGCGCCACCACCACCCGGCTCTAGATACCCATTTCTTAATGTTTCTCAACTAACCTTCCTCGTGTCAACAGATGCAAACACAGTTCCTCTTGTGCTATTACTGAAGCCAGGAGGTACGTATGTACTAAAGGCGATTTCTTCTAGCCACGCAGGGACATCCTGTTGAGCCTTGAGAAAATAAAAACTTCTTATGCAACATGAAGTCTCAAAAATTGTAAAACAAGAAAGAACTACTCCATTTTAAGTATTTAAAGTTAAACTGTTTAGACTTACATCTGATAGTACTTTAACGAGAGGCTGTGCTAAATGATTATCAGATTCTGTATCGAAAAAAGAAATTGCTCTGCCAGTATTCCCACAACGCCCAGTACGTCCAATTCGATGAACATATTCATCAATGGTAGAAGGAAGATCAAAATTGATAACATGTTGAACATTTTCAATATCAAGCCCTCTGGCAGCTACTGAAGTAGCAACAAGAACTGGGCACTTTCCACATCGAAAATCTCCAAGAGCTTGCTCTCTCTCCCTCTGTTCCCGATCACTTTTAAAAAAAGAATTTTGCATTAGAGTCACTTTTGAGGAAGTTATTTTGAGGAAGTTCATCAAGCAGCATTATTTCAAAAAGTAAAAATGACAGCACATAATATTAATGCCCACTATGCATGCACCAACTACTATAATAAACCATCAAGCCACCAATTTATACTCAGTCTTTAGCTGTAACAGCCACCCCATTAGCAGATGGAGTAGGAGACAGCTAAAAGGACCAGAATATAAATCCCAGTAACCGAAAAGTAATTTCTAGTCTTAGCATAAGAGTATATTTAATCTACTTGGTTAGAATTATTGCTCAAAAAATATTCTTAAAGTACAACTCCAGAATTCTACATATTCAAAAATTATTTTAGATCTTCTAATAAAGTATCATAAAGTTGTGTTAATGTACTTTTTTTTTTAGCATTCCAACTTCAAAAAGAAAGGTCAGAGATTAGATTAAGCATAAGAAACATCTACATTTAAGAGCCAGAGACCTATGGACCACTCTTGACAAGTTCCCATTCATGAAGAGTTTAAGGCAGACTTTTAGTTTGCCTGTACCTACTACTTAGTTCCTATAAAAACAAAGATTAAAGGGCCAAGGAAACATCCAGTAAAGATGCTTTTCTCCAAGCCTAATAAATTGAATTCTATTTCTGAAACTCATATTTAAGAAGAGAACCAATTCCAAAAAGTACTGACACATACACAAGAATACTAATACAATTTCAAAAAATGAAGAATAATGTACTCACCCATGAATACTTGTAGTTGATATTTTTTCTTGACAAAGAAAAGTTGCAATGAAATCTGCTTTTTTCTTGGTGTCAACAAAAACCATAGTTCTTTCATCACCTAGTAAAACCACAAAATTATTAATATCCAAACTACAAAATTTAAAAAGGCTGATTAGAGCAAGAAACTTTGTCTCAGCCACTGCTGTACTGCTAGAGTACAGAAAGAGTGTTTCCTCAATGAATGTTTGCCAAGGAAAAAGACAACTGTTTTCCTATTAGAGGGATTTTAAAAAGGTAAGTGTGTCTTCCTAAGCAAATACAAAATAACTGCCTGCCATATCTTAATAATTTCAAGTTTGTCTTGGTCACTTTTGCTTTTCCATTTCGTACTCTATAAATGCCTGTTACTTCCACAAACAATTCACTCTTTCACCATGCCCAGAGGGATGAAGGCATTTACACTAATGACATCTGACTCTGGGCAACTAAACTCCAACATCTATGTGCCAATGCCATCTCTTATTTCAAACCCTTCATTTCCCAGAACACAATACAGTTAAAGGTTGGCCTTTTTCCGAGGCTTAACTCTTTAATATTAAAAAGTATTTACTTGCAAGATTAAAGTATTTAATTGGCACAGGTTATTCTATGCAGGGGTAACTCTACAAAATGCTGAAAAAGAAAGATGGTAAGAGAGTATAGCCTTAATAGAAGAAAGAATCTTTGCTGCTCATGATCACTCTTCCCTACCTCCCTGTCAGCTCACTTTATGACAACTATTTAGTGGCTGGCTGTCACCATTCTAGATATTGGGGAAACAAATAAAGTTCCTGCTATCATTGTGGGCACATATGTAATACATATTAAATCCTAAAACCATCAGCAAAAAGAGTAAGATCTAGAGTTTACTTCTGTTCTAGTTGCCGTTCTATTGCTGTGAAGAGACACCATGACCAAGGCAATACTTATAAAAGAAGATTTAATTCAGGGTTTGCTTACAATGTGTCTCTGAGGATTAGTTCATTATAATGGCAGGGGCATGGCCACACTTAGCATTGGAGCAGTAGATGAGAGCTACATCCCGATTGGCAGGCAGAGAGGCTGGGCCTGGAACTGGCTTTTAAAACCTCAAATCCCAGCCCCCAGGGATACACTTCTTCCAACAAGGAATTACTTCCTACTTCTTCTCAAATAATGCCACTCCCTGGTGACTAATACTTCAAATGTATGAGCCTATGGGGGCCAATCTTGTTCAAACCACCACAGCTTTAAATAAAACAGATGGTATCTGAGCAAGGATAGAACTACTGATACTGAACTATGCAGATTCTCAGAGAAAGAACATTATAAAACAGAGGGGAAAGTAAGTATAAAGGTTCTGAAACACTGACTTTCTCATGATACAAACAACAAAAATAAAAAAGAGGGGCTGGAGGATGGTTCAGTGGATAAAGGCACATGCTGATCTGTTCCCAGCACACATATGGTAGATTACAATCACCCCTAATCTAGTTCCAGGAGATTGAAAGCCCTCTTCTGACCTCAACAAACAGCAAGACATGTACATAGTACATATAAATATATGCAGGCAAAACACTCACATACATAATAATTAGACCTAAAAGAGAAAACCAGGTAACAGGTTCCATTGTGTCCTGGGTATTCTGACAGAGGTAACAGCAAGCACAAAAGCACTGAGGCGGTACTGTGGCTGGATATTTCAAGTAGAATAATGAGCAAAGCATGGTTGGAGGACAGCGGACAAGGGAAAGACAGGATATGTCAAAGAAGTAATGGAGGACATCACATTTTGAACAGAGATGTGCTGTGACCTTTAACTTAGTAGTTAAAGGAATATACGCATGCATACAGATGCATGCGTGTCTGGTTAAGACAAGACCTTACTATGTACCCCAGGCTGGCCTCAAACCCTCAATCCTCCTGTCTCAGCCACCTGAGTGCTGAGATTTTAAGCATGTACCACTATACCTAGACATGTATGATGGAAGAACCAAGAGGATTCTGCTATAATATCAGAAGTATAATTATGGAAAGAAATAAGCAACTGGAAGAATAAAATTGCCATTAACTAATAAAACAAGGCTGCTATTTTAAAAACCTGTTTTGGGATTGGGAAGATGACTCAGTTGGTAAAGTGCCAGTCACGCAGGCATGATGTAAGCTGAGCTCAGATCCCCAGCATCCATGTAAAACACTAGGCACAACAGTATATACCTGTACCTCAGCATAGGGGAGATGAAGACAGCAGGATGATCACTTGGGATCCCTGGCCAGCCAGTCTAGCCAAAGAGGTTAAGTAAGCTCCAGGTTCAGTGAGACCCTGCCTCAAAAAATAATGTGGAGTGGGCAAGGGCACGTTATCAAATGAGCCATGCACCCAGATCGCTAAAATCTGTACTTCTACATTAACTCTTAGCCTGCAACTGAAGTAGCAAAACTGAAGATATAAGCTCTGTGTGCATTTATAATTCAGAAATGGCTTTATCATTGTGAAATCACTGAGTTAGCGCCCAATGGGAATATTAATACAAGTCTCCAAAAAAAAAAAGCTCTATTCTGACTGGTTTATAAAGATGAATAAAGTAGAAAAATGTCATTGAAATATCCCTAAAATTCCAAGAAAGTAAAAAAGTTAACTTCTTATAATGATGAATAAAGTAGAAAAATGTAAAAAAAGTCATTGAAATATCCCTAAAATTCCAAGAAAGTAAAAAAGTTAACTTCCTAACACTTTCCAGGTAAGTTGTGAACATTTTGAGCTAAGTTTACATAATTAAGTGAAATCTTTCATGAGAATGATTTATTTATTTTGGTTTTTAAAAGTACTGTATTTTTCCTCTTAAACAAGGTTAATATATAAACATGTATCAAATAAGATAAAAACATTCCTTTATGATTAAGTTATGAACATGTAGCTCTTCATTAAGCTACACTGAGTCATTATTCAACAATATTTATAAGTATGCTATAGTAAAAATCATTCTAAAAAAACTTCAAGTAACCTAAAACAGTAGACAGTGCTAGGGAGCATACTATCTCTCTCAGTCAAGGTGTTTGGCACTGAGTCTGAGAGCTTGAGTCTGATTTGGAATACTGTGGAAGAAGAGAACCAATTCCTGCAAGAAGTTTTCTGACCCTCATACATTCTCCATTGCATGTTGTATACACACATGCACACACACATAGGTAAATAACCATTTAAAAAACATTTCTCATTATTACAACTGACTTCTCATCCCGTTGTCTCAAAACTGACGTTCCAGCTGAACCAGAATCATTAAACTAGGAGAATAAGGGTGGAGGGAAAGTGTAGCACATAAACAGACTACAAGATGATCATGCCAGTTATTTTCAGTCTCATAACAAAGGTACTTCAAGTAAACACAAAATTTAAGAACAAAAATAATTTGGAGGAAGACAGAGAAATTTTTTTTCATGGGTATTATGAAGGACAGAATTTGATTCTCAAGTCCCCTCCAGCCCTGAAACACTTTTAACTTCATGAATATGAGAAGACTCTTTAATGGGCAAGAAATGAGGAACTAGAAACACAAAAATAAGCAAGAGTTCACATTGTTTTTTCTTTGAAAACTGGGTCTTGCTATTAGGCCATGGTGGTCTTGAACTCACATATATACCACCTGCCTAAGCTTCATGAAAGCTGAGGTTCCAGAGCTGTTTACATGTACAGACTAAAGAATTAGCTTTCAACATAGTTAACAATGCTAAAAACATGTGTTACCTTTAAACCTTTCTAGTTTTCTAAAATACACACACACACACACACACACACACACACACACATTTCTGTTGAAATACTTTTTAGCCAAGTACTGGTAAACTAAGTCTCAAATACCTTCTATATTCAACTTATATGACATAAAGAAATACTTTTATACAATTTATAATACAAACTAAGTCATAGTCGTCTATAAAGTGTTTACAGAAAAATATTTATTAAAATTATTATACAAAATGGTGATTTTAAAAAATAGTATTTTAAAATTGAAAATCGCAACAAAATAATTATATTAAAATAACGTACCTATGTTTCGTAGGATCTCAACAAGTTTTTCTCTTTTTGAATACTGGCCAATTTGAAGAATGGTCTGCTGAACATCTCTGCAAGCTCCTCCCACTTGTCCAACAGCAACAAACAAATAATTTGACTTTAAAAACTCCCCAGCCAACCTTAAAAGAGAAAATGTTACTCCTTAGCTTATCCTTATCCATTTGTGCTCATGGTGTTTCAGTTCTGTGAATGTAACTCACAGCAACACAAAGACTGGTAAGATGGTTACTTATGCTACCCAAGTACTATTCTCAAAGACCAGGATAAAATGTTAAGACTTTTAAAATATACTATTACTAACAAAAACATCTCTGCCAAACTATGAACTCAGGAAGTTTCAGTGAACTGTAGAGGACCGGAGATGGAGCTCAACTGGTAGAGGGCTCCTTAGCATGTCCAAAGCCCTGGGTTTGATTAGCAGCACCACGTATACACCAGGTTGTGGTGGTGCGTGCCTGCAATCTCAGCACTCAGGAGGTAGAGGCAACATCATCCCTAGCTACACAGCGAGCTTAAGGCCAGTCTGGGCTACACGAGACCCTGTCTCATGAGACGGAAGCAGGGAGGAAGGAGGAGGAATTGAAATATAAACCTAAAGCACAAATTCGATTCTAATCTCATTTTTTATGAATACTTGCTATTGCTCAGATTTATTTTCTAAAATATTACTTGTTAAGTTACTCTTCTTTAAATAAATGGTTATAAGTAAACCAGATTACAGGTCAATGTTTTTCATGTCACAATACATATAGAAAAATGAGACCTAAGGGCCATGCAAAACTAGGCGGTATAAGGTCGCCTCAAAAGTTGACACACAGTAATTTACTATGTGAATGCAGTTGAAAGTCATGCTTTATATCACCCAAAAACACAACCTTGTGGGGACACTGCCAATTAAGGTAGCTGAGCTTTTAGGGTTAAGAAGGGAGAGTACAAGTCTTTGTGTAGGTCCAGTGTTTTCTAGCTGTTTCCTTGAATATAACAAAATAGCTCAGACTCAGCATATCCCAAATCTAGGGAAGTTACTGCTTCTTCTTGCTCCTTATTTATTCTCTTGCCATAAAAACACAACTTTTTTTTTCTTAGTTTCCAGTTTCCTCCAATTATATTTTTTAAATTTTTTTGAAATTATAATTACATCATTTCCCCTTTCCTTTTCCTCCCTCAAATCCTCCCATGTACTACCCCCACCTTGCTCCCTTTCAAATTTATGACCTCTTTTTAATCATTGTTACATAATGCATATTCATTTTTAATAAAACCTAATCAGTCCATGTGATGGTACTTGTATACATATGTTTTCAGAAGTTTTGTTTGTTTGTTTGTTTTTGAGACAGGGTTTCTCTGTAGTTTTGGAGCCTGTCCTGGAACTAACTCTTGTAGACCAGGCTGCCTCTGCCTCCCAAGTGCTGGGATTAAAGGCGTGTGCCACCACTGCCCAGCAGAAGGTTATTTTTTAATATACCTTCTTCAAGAGTTAATTCCCTCTTCTCCCAGGCAATTGAAATTTTTAGTCTCTTGTTACCCCTCCACTTGCTTAAGCATTCATGACACATGGTATTGGGAACACAAAGATGAATACATTGGTATCAACCTCAAATAGGAAAAAGTTATATCAAATTTTTTTAATTCAGGGTTAGAATATTAACATTTACTGCACAGAATATTAAACTCCAAGAAAAGTACAATGCTTTCTATAGTTTCTTCCACTAGAGCCTTTAAAACTTTTAGGCTTGATCCATAGGAACAGCAAGTAAGGAAACTTATATTTGAATAATTTTTAAACAACGGTCAATCTGAATATTTTTCAAAGACTGAAAATTAAAGGAATGTAAAGGAGGAAGTACCATGATTCAAAGTAGTTTGGCTTCAAAAGACTAAGGTACATAAGTCCAAACAAGAAAAGACAGACATAAAGGGGAAAAGTAGGTTCAACTTTGGACATCAACAAGAGTCACTACTAACTTGTTTCTAAGAAAAAATGCCTCACCAAAATTAAGTATGAAACTCTGTGGTTACATAAAAATCATGTGTACAAGAATAACTTGGAGTTACAGGTACAAGTGGAAGCCAATGGCATGAAGACTGCCCTGCTTCAGGAATGAACAGAATGAGAAAATGATTATTTTTAAGATGGTAAATCAGAAAATGCACCATGCAATTATCCTCTTCTGTGAGAGAATCAAAATTAGTTATCACCCTTTAGAAAGGTGAGTGGTTGTGGAAAACACTCAAGCTCAACAGTGAACAGTCAGAAACCTAGGGAAACCCAGACCCTGAATAGTAAGAGTGAGAGTGTGAGTTCTACTGCAAACTACAAAGCAGCAAAGGACAGGACAGAGACGAAAGAAGGAGTGACAGACCCATCACCATGGGATATCATTTCCAACTTTACAGTATCAGAATAACAGGAGCTGGATTTATGGGAGTTCCCTCCACCTCAATCTAGCACGCACAGTTTAAGCTGATTCTCTCTGACCCTCATGTGGACAGGACAGCACAAAAGGCACCTGGGACATCCATCAGGCCTCTTCTGGGTGTGTCAAATAACTCTGGAGCAAAGCATTAGAGGAGGAGTTATTTCTACATAGCTCATAGGGCAACTTGGAGGAATTTCAACAATCATTCTTCCTGATCACTTAAGCTTTTGCTCTTTCCAAGGGCCATACAGCCTAAGAAGACACAAAAGGAAAGTACTGACCACATGAGTTGCCATGTTCACTCTTGCCCACATGGTCAACCTTATGGCAAGAGAAGAAATTCTTTTTTTTTCACTAAGACTTTCTGTTACTGATGTTTTACTTTTAGATATGCATTTTGCTTTCCTGTTTGTCTTCCTCTTTCAATAATTCATTCCCCTCCCCCTTTTACATTATTTTTGCTTTTTTTTTATCATTTTTGACATCTTTTATTATTTTCCTTTTTAAAGATTAATTTATATCTAACATTTCAGCTTGTTCTACTGTGTTTTGTGTTCTCATCTATTGATGTCATAGTGGTTATTTTATACTTCATTATCTCTATTTTGCTTCAATCTGTGGTTTTTTTTTGCTCACCTCTATGTAGTGCTGAACCTTTGAGCGTGGTGGATGGCACACTTTGTCACTGAAGTATACTACCAAGCCTAGTCAAAATAAATTGTAAACTCCACCTATAACCTAATCCTACCTGAACCTTAGCAGATACTTCAAAATAAACAATAAGGTACATGAAAATTCCCATATGATGACCTAACACCAAAAAAGCATAGTGAAGAGGGTTCTAACAAGTCATTCCTGTATATTTGCCCCATAGCAATCTAAGAGATAACTGATACAGAAATTTGAGAACTTCATACCTGATTTCAAAAGCACACTACAAAGACATTGTAACAAAACTTCATGGTGGTAGCAATAAAACAGACACAGAGATGGATGAAATAAAGGACCGAAAAGTGAATACATGCATTCACAATCAACTGAATCTCAACAAAGGCATCAACACCACACTGAAAGTGCTAGGCGTGGTGGCACACACCTTTAATTCTAGCACTTGGGAGGCAAAAACTAGGTGAATCTCTGTCTTTAAGGCAAGGCTTGGTCTACATGAGTTCCAGGGAAGTCAAGGAGTGCATATTGAGACCCTGCCTTAAAAATTAAACAAAACAAGAGTAACAACAAAAGGAAACACTGAGGGGGAAAGAGCCTCAACAAATGGTGCTGGAAAAACAGGATAGCCACATAGACAACACTGAAATTAGACATGCATCTCTCACATCGTACAGAAATTAACAACACAAAGACCTAAAACTGTGAAACTACTAGAGGCAAACAACTCTCCAAGATATTGGTAGAAGCAACAAAAAACTTCCAAAATATGATTCCAATAACCCAAACCTAAGACATAAATTCCAGCAAATGACTGGAATTATATTAAAGAGCTGCTGCATAGCAAAGGAGCAATCAACAGAACAAACAGATAACATACGAATGGGAAAACAAACTCTGCAGCCATTCATTTGATAGAAGCAACACTCAGAATTAATTCCAAAATCTTAATACCTAAAGAACTAGTCCAATCAAAATATGGGCAAATGAACAGGCACTTCTAAGGCATAAAAACAGCTCATAAAATATGAAAATAAAAAAGTATCTTTAGTCATCGGGAAATTAGAAAAACTAACAACAAATGCTGGCAAGAATGTGGGGGGAGAAAAGAGCCTCTACCACTGTTCATTAGGATGTAAACAGCAGTCACTGTGGAAAACAGTACACAGTTCTCATAAAGCATCACACCTGGGTGTTTATCTGAATGAAATGAAGTCAGCATACAAAACTAATCCTGAATACTCATGTTTGGTGTTGAATTATTCACAGTGCCCAGTATCTAGACATATGTGCTGGAGATTGAACTCAGGCTTTCATACTCACATGGATGGGCATTTTACTATCCCTAAATTAAGTCTCACTATGTGGCTGGTCTCAAACTCAGAGATTCATGTTTCTCTTCTGCTGTTAGGACTAAAGGCATATGCCACCATATGCACCTTTAATTGTTTTTAATAAGGAAAATATTTACCTTTGGATTTCTTCTGGAAAAGTTGCACTGAATAAAAGGGTTTGGCGCTGTTCTTTTGATGGCATTCCAGGACAAGAAATTAACTTCTTCATTTCTGGTCCAAAACCCATATCCAACATTCGGTCAGCTTCATCCAATACTAAGTACTTGACTTGTTTGAGACCAATCTTTAAGGATATTTTCAAAGACAAGAACAGAAAATGCACACTAGTTTATATTGAGCTAAAATACACTCCACAATTTCAACTGTTAAAGTATTCTTAAGGGCTATCTGGCTAGTTTTATCAACTTGACACAAGCTAGAATCATTCGGGAAGGGAACCTCAGTTGACAAAATGCCTGTGAGGCACTTTCTGAATTAATAATGTAAGTGGGAGGGCCCAACTCAGTGTATGGGGCCATCTCTGGTCTGATGGTCCTGGGTTGCTATAAGGAAGCAGGCTGAGTCATGAGGAGCAAGCCAGTAAACAGCATTCCTCTATGGCCTCTGCTTCAGCTTCCTGCCATACCTTCAGTTGCTGCCCTGACTTACTTCAATAATAACTATGATGTTGAACCCTTTCCTATCCAGTTTGGTGTGAACATGGTGTTTTATCACAGAAACAGAAACCTTACCTAGTACAGGGAAAATCAAGGCATACAATGATAACTGTTAGGCTCATCATAGATATTAGATAATACTAATATATATGATCTAAACTTTTTTTTCAAGACAGGGTTTTCTGTGTAGCCCTGGCTACCCTGGAACTCACTCTGTAGACAACGCTACACCCAAACTCAGAGAAAAAGATCCACCTGCCTCTGCCTCCCAAGTGCTAGGATTAATGGCACGCACAATCACTGCCTAGAATGATATAAACTTTTACTGATATATAAAAATATTCCATAAATTAAGTTTAAAAGAATCTAAAGTATCTACAGCAATATTTTACCCTACAACTTCTGCAATTAACTGAATATTCTATTATCTCCAATTTCTAACCTATTAGGCACTATCCATATGTAGTTTGAAATATGAATAATTGTGAAATAATTTTATTATTTTAAAACATGAGTTGCAACAGATAGCTAATAGTTACTTATATTGGCCGGGCAGTGGTGGCACACGCCTTTAATCCCAGCACTCGGGAGGCAGAGGCAGGCAGATCTCTGGGAGTTTGAGGCCAGCCTGGTCTACGAGAGCTAGTTCCGGGACAGACCAAAGCTACAGAGAAACCCTGTCTCAAAAAAAAAAAAGTTACTTATATTGGACATCATGGATCCATACTGTATTACATGGAGAAATCAAAATATTTAATGTAAAAAATAAAACCTAACAACATGAAATACTGAAAATATATTAACTTGAGACAGGGTTTCACTGTGTAGCTCTGGCTGTCCTTGAACTACAAGAGACTTTGATACTACCACAAAAATGGTTTAAGATATGGATTTTTCTAGCTATTTTTTTAAAGGTGCCTTTACCAAAAAAGAACGTGTTTTAAGTACCCCCTTTAGAGAACAGAAAATAATCAATTACAGTTCATTAACATGAACTTAAAGTATTAAGTGATGTAATAACTGGGTATGAGATTCCCAAATGAATATCTAGCCCTAAAATCTCTTCTTAAAAGACCTGAAAATAAACAGCTCACACTACTACCATTCACATGCTTTAACAGAGAACAAATTATTGATGCCCCAAAGAATGTGTCTCAGGAAAAAACTATTTCACCAAAACATGTATGGACTATATAAAAATATTCATTGTATTTTCTTCCATATAACAAAATATTGCTGGAAACAGATACAGGATCTGACCCTAATGCTATCATTTACTAGAGATAACTAAGGGATTTTAAATAATTAATCTCACTGTTTGTTTTCCCAAGTATAAAATAGAAAATACTATGCCCTGTTGGAATTATCCTGACAATTATGAAAATGAATTCACAGGACCTGATATAAGTAGAAACATAAACAGTGCTCTGGGAAATACACCTTTCATATAACACACCCATCACTGTAACATGTTGTTACCTTCCTGAAGCTTACCTTTTCTTTACCTATGATATCCATCAGCCTCCCTGGTGTAGCACATAGTATGTTACAGCCTTGTACTATCTGTCGAATTGAATGCCCAAACTGGGTTCCCCCATATATGACAACAGCTCTTACACAAGTTCTACAGATAAGAGAAATGTCATTTTCCAGTTATTTGGAAATTATACATTTGTTTCTAACACTTTATGAAATAAGACCGATAAAGGAAAAAACATTCAACTATCTAAAATATATTAAATTTCATCGAGAAAGGAAAGTTTATAATGTCAAAAGGCAAATAAAACAAATCAGGAAGGACTATTTTGCAATCTGTCTGATTAAATGGCTGTTAACAATGAGAAATGCCAGCCTTCTCCTTCCTCTTCAATCACCCACTCACAAAACAACACAAACACACATGGTGAGCTCTCCCTTAGCACCTGTACAGCAGCACTCTCAAGTACTATGCAAGCTGCCAGCAGGGAGGAAGCTTCCTAGCCAGTACCTACTGGATTCCTCTGTGGCCTAAGACCAAAATCTGTGGTGTTTTCAGCAATTATCATACATTTTACTGCAATGTAACCAAACCTCTACTGCAGGACATTTAGGTATTTTTCAGTATTTTACTACAGCAATGTGATAATAAACATCCAAATAGAAATATTCATCTTTGGGTACAGACATTATCTAAATTTATCAAGTTTACTTTTTGTTTTTGAAAAATGTTTCTCGGGCTGGAGAGATGGCTCAGAGGTTAAGAACATTGTCTGTTCTTCCAAAGGTCCTGAGTTCAATTCCCAGCAACCACATGGTGGCTCACAACCATCTTTAATGGGGTCTGGTGCCCTCTTCTGGCCTGCAGGCATACACACAGACAGAATATTGTATACATAATAAATAAATAAAATAAAAAATAAACAAATAGTTTCTCTTCTTTTATTTAATTTAAAATCAGATACCAAAATAATACACTAAGGATTTGCAAGAAACAAACACTAATTTAAGCAATTTACACCTAACTTTTGCAAATGGGCTATAAAGTTTGACATTTAAAGAGATTTTAAAAATCATTTTAAATTTATGAAAATGAAAGGCTAGTGGTTACGTAAAAGAAGCACTAAAAACAACTAAATTTCAGTGGATAAACTATGGCTAACAAATGGATAATTCATAAAAAAGCAAGCGCTCAAAAGGTAGCTCTATTTGATATTAACATGTGAAACAGAAGATACCTATGTTAAACACTGGCAAACTTTTCAACGTTCCATTTTTTCCCCAACATAGTATTTTTATTAATTATTTGGGAATTTAATATACCCCATCACACTTGCTTCCCATTCTTCCCAGGTCCACCCTTCCACCTTTGTATTCTACTTCACCCCTTAAAAAACCACACCAAGTCCAACTTGTGTTGCCATACTCACTGGAGCACGGTCAAATTCCCAGTGACTCGCCCCTTAAAGATAATCAAGTCCTCCCCCTGCCCCACCCACCAGAAGCAATCAACTGAGGAGAGCTACACTTTAGCATCTTTATCAGTTTTTAAAGACTCTCTTTAGAGTCTGGACTGTTTCCTTTGGGTCAGTGGTTATCAGAGAAACCTTCAGTGTCTATCATTCTCAGTTATGACTCTGCGGTCATCGATACCTCAGCATAAGAAGCTTCCTGGCCCACAGTAGCCAGCAGCATGGGTCATCGACTTCCACATGGTTTCAAGTGGC
This sequence comes from Chionomys nivalis, assembly GCF_950005125.1. Taxonomy (NCBI): domain Eukaryota; kingdom Metazoa; phylum Chordata; class Mammalia; order Rodentia; family Cricetidae; genus Chionomys; species Chionomys nivalis. The sequence continues at coordinate 34,081,562 of NC_080100.1, read as the reverse complement.
AGCATGGATGGTGGACTTCAATAAGGTCTCTGCAGCAGCAAGATCATAGATGCAGGCCACAGAAATCTTTTGAGGAGGTTTAATTCAGAAAACGAACCATTCTTATCTCATATATCTTCTTGTTGTTTGTTTAGGGTCAGTATAGTTGGGCAGTGTGATCAAGGGCAGGCCCTTCTCGAGCTCCAGACTGTTATAGCCTAATTATATAACCAGTTCTGATAATGGATTAGTTAATGATATACTTGCTACAATGTAATAGACTACAGTGTGTGATTTCTGAGACTGCTATTTTATAAAACTACCGCAGCCTCCTATGTGCTCTTTCACTGAGAACTTAATCTAGAGTGAATCGCCTGCCATTTCCTAATGAGAGATAAGCATTTCTATGGGCAGCACAACCAGATCACAGAACCACTACAAACTCAGCTGGTATCCCCTAAGAGACAACACGCTAGAAACACAGTGAAACTGCATGACATTATTTTTTACTTTTTTATTGATTTCATTGAGCTTTTCTCTGCTCCCCTCCCCTTCTCTCTCTCTCCTCCCCTTCTACCCTCTCCCATGGTCCCATGCTCCCAATTTACTCAGGAGATCTTTTCTTTTTCTACTTCCTGTGTAGATTAGATCCATCTATGTTTCTCTTAAGGTCCTTTATGCTATCTAGGTTCTCTGGGATTGTGAATGGTAGGCTGCTTTTTCTCTGCTTTATGTCTAAAAGCCACTTAGGAGTTAGTACATATGATATTTGTCTTTCTGGGTCTGGGTTACCTCACTCAATATGATGCTTTCTAGATCCAACTATTTGCCTGCAAATTTCAAGATGTCATTATTTTTTTCTGCTGTGTAGTACTCCATTGTATAAATGTACCACATTTTCCTTATCCATTCTTCAGTCAAGGGGCATTTAGGCTGTTTCCAGGTTTTGGCTATGACAAACAATGTTGCTATGAACATAGTTGAACACATGTTCTTGTGGTACGATCGAGCACCCTTTGGGTATATACCCAAAGGTGGTATTGCTGGGTCGTGAGGTAGGTTGTTTCCTAATTTTCTTGAGTAATCCAAAGGAGCTGTACTAGCTTGCACTCCCACCAGCAATGGAGGAATGTTCCCTTTACCCCGCATCCTCTCCAGCATAAGCTGTTATCAGTGTTTTTGATCTTGGCCATTCTTACAGGTGTAAGATGGAATCTCAGACAGCTGTTTTGATTTGCATTTTCTGATGGCTAAGGGTGTTGAGAATTTCCTTAAGTCTTTTGACCATTTTAGATTCATCTATTGAGAGTTCTGTTTAGATCTGTACCCTATTTTTTTAGTGGATTATTTGTTTTTTTGATGACCAATTTCTTGAGTTCTTTGTATATTTTGGCGATCAGCCCTCTGTCTGATGCAGGGTTGGTGAAAATCTTTTCCTATTCTATAGGCTGCCATTTTGTCTTGTTGACCGTGTCCTTTGCTTTACAGAAGCTTTTCAGTTTCAAGAGGTCTCATTTATTGTTTCTCTCAATGTCTGTGCTACTGGTGTTATATTTAGGAAGTGGTCTCCTGTGCCAATGTGTTCAAGTGTACTTTCCACTTTCTCTTCAATAGGTTCAGTGTGGCTGGCTTTATGTTGAGGTCTTTGATCCATCTGGACTTGAGTTTTGTGCATGGCGATAGATATAGGTCTATTTTCATTCTTCTACATGTTGATATCCAGTTATGCAAGCACCATTTGTTGAATATGCTTTCTTTTTTCCATTTTATATTTTTTGCTTCTTTGTCAAAAATCAGGTGTTAGTTGGTGTGTGGATTGATACCTGGGTCTTTGATTCAGTTCCATTGGTCTTCCTGTCTGTTTTAATGCCAATGCCAGGCTATTTTCAGTACAGCAGCTCTGTAGTAGGTGGCATGACACTTATTAACTATCTAGACCTTATAATAATTTGTCAGGCATCAGGAGATAACAGAACACCAAATGTCTATAAGAGTAAAGTGAAACAGAACTCATATATGACTGATAAAAATGTATGTTAGTGTGAGCTTTAAAATAAATTCTTGTTAAAATTAAAATTGATAATAAAAGTCACTCCACAGATGCTTAAAAGAGAATAACCTGAATAGAGAGGTACACATCCATAGTCCTAGTTACTCAGAAGGTTGAGGGCTGAGGCTGGATGATCATTTCAGCTAGGAGTTCAAAGCCAGCTTGAGCAAAAAGCAAACCTTTGTATCACTTGATAAAAATTAAAAACCATAAAAATTACCCCCTCTGCCCCTCCATGTGTATGTATACATGCACACATGCACAAGCATGCGTGTGTGTGTTTAGAAGCCAGGGGTCAAAGACAGGTATTTCCCTTAGTCAAAGACTCCCTGTACCTTATTTTTTGAGACTGGATCTCTCACTGACCCCAAAGTTCACCAGTTCAGCTAGACTGGCTGCCAACAAGCCCCTGGAAGTCAGCTGTCTCAAGCCCACCCTCCATCATTGGCACTAACAGATGCACACTGCTGCACCCACCTTTAACATGAGAGCTAGGAATTTGAACTAAGATCCTCATGCTCACATAAGAAGCACTTTGACCAACTACGTCATATTTCTCCAGTCCCCATAAAATCTTTATACAGCAAGACATTCATTATGCTTTTACTTACAACAATCCAAAGATTGTATATATATACAAACCAACCTAAAGTCATTAAAATATAATTTGATTGTACAAAAGAAATCTTCCACACTGTAAATCTAAAAGTAGGTAATTACCAGGGACATTCAAAGTTCATTTTGTGAGCCTCTTTAAAGTTTTTAAAAGAGTATATATTTCTATGCATGTGTATTTGCTTGAGTTATATATGGACTACATGTGTGTAGTGCCAGCAGAGGTCAGAAGAAAGATCCCCTAGAGCTGGAATTACAGGTAGTTGTGAGCCACTCTGTGGGTGCTGAAAGCCAAATGTCTTCTGCAAGAGTAATCAGTGCTCTTACCCTCTGAATCATCTCTCCAGCCCCATCCAAATTTATTTTTAAACATACACTATAAACTACCTGAAGGGCCAGTGAGATGGCTCAGTAGGAAAAGGCCTTTGCTCTCAAGTTGAAAGATCTGAATTGATCCCTGGAATCCACGTGGTAAAAAGGGAAGAGAATAGACATTTCCAAGCTGCCCTCTAACCTCCACAACACACACAATAAATATTCATAAATAAATGCAGAAATAACATATTAAAATATCTTAACTACTAAAAAAGCCAGGTGTGGTGGGAGATACCTATAATCTGACTACCAGGGAAACAGGGAAAATTTCAATTTCAGACTAAGCTTGGTAACTTAGTAAGCTCCCATTTCAAAATTTAAAAAAGGATGTAGATTAGTGACAGAGTACTTGCCTAGCATGTGCTAGTTGCTTGATTCAATCCTTAAGATCAGAAAAGACAAGCTACTGAATATCAGTATTTATATTTTATTTTTACATGTTATCTAAATTTACTTCTAAAAATAAAAAGGATTCTATAAACAAGAATTATAAGAAAATGTGCTTCACTTAATTATACTAAAAATTACATGAGTATATTATTACTGAGATCACAAATAATTGAGAAACTTTCTAAGAACTATTTTAAGAGTAGCATTCCAGATGTACTTACCCAAAAGAAAATTTTCTGGCTTCCAAATAAATTTGGTTAATCAGTTCTCGAGTTGGGGCTACAATAATACACTCTGGTTCCTGCAGTTCTTTAAAGCGACTAGCAGTTATTCCATCCCGCATCATATGAGCCAAAATAGGCAAAAGAAAAGCTGCCTAGAAGTTAAATTGATTAATTTACAATATATCATTTTTACCTGGTCAAAGTTACTCCTATTTTATAGCCTTCAGGATGCCCTTCCCTCATGCTTGTAGAGTTATAATGAGAGCTTAGCATAACTTTTATTTCAAGGAGTTAACCAGGTCTTCATAGTCATGTTACACAGCATAGCATGCTTGATAAAATTCATCTAGCTCAACAAAACGTTAGTCTTTTAAGAAAATAAACGTATTAGTGTATCCTAAATAGAGTGATGGTGTGGGAGAATGGTCTGTATTCTGTCCATTATATTTTAAATAAATGCTCATTAGCCAGTAGCCAGGCAGAAAGTATAGGTGGTATAGGTGGGATAACCAGACAGGAAGTAGAAGCGGATCAATGAGAACAACAGAATTCTGGGAAGGAGGAAACCCATTCCTCTGGAGTCCCGGCCCAGACACAGAAGAAGCAAGATGTGACTGCCTCAAAGAAAAAGGTACCGAGCCATGTGGCTAACATATACTAGAATAATGAGCTAATATAAGTTATAAGAGTTAATAAGAAGCCTGAGCTAATGGGCCAGTTTATATCTAATGTAGACCTCTGTGTGATTTATTTGGGACTTAACAATTGCGGGAACTGGGCAGGACAGGAAACCCCCAACAACTGAGTGACATTAATTATACAGAGGAATGTAGGTATAACCTCATAAATTGCTACATTTAAAAGTTATTCTACATGAGTCTTTGAGAGGGTAGTAATAAATAGTAGTAATAGAGGGTAGGAAACAGTAGTAATATCACAGGTTCTTCAAGCATTGGGTCATAGACCCATTTTCCTGAGGAGCATACAAACAAATTCTTCATGAGATATTTTCAACTCTAGTTCAAGAATACCTTAAGAGGACACACCATGACCAAGTTCACTTCACTACAAAGGATATAATGTTTGGTTCAACATGGAAAATCTGTAAATATCTAAGACCTCTACAATGAAAGCTTTAATATATGGACAACTGTCAAGAGAGTGGCAGAACATTTACAAAATGTCTGAATTACCTAAAGTACCTACAGAGGAAACACAATTCTCACCAAATTTCAATGACATCTTCACTAACTTAGACAAATAACTTCCTAAAATTTATACTGAAATGTAGCAATATTAAGTAGACAGAACAATGCTTGTGGCAACATAACACATGTTCTCAAACATAGAGCCACTGTAGCAAAATCCATAAAGTACTGATACAAAAAGCAGACAAGCAGTTATAGTACCAAAATCCATATAGTACTGACACAAAAGCAGACACGTAAACCATGTAGTAGAACAGAAAACACAGAAATAAATCCACATAACTATAGCTACCTAACTTCCTACAAAGTTATCAAAACATGCATTAGAAGACAAGATTATTGAACAAGGAATGTTAGAGAAACTGGATATCCACATGTAGAATATAGACCCATTATATATCACACTGCACAAAAATGAGTTAGAAAATGAGTCAAGTCCCTAGCGTAAAACCTGAAACTTTGAAACTGTCTTAAGATCTGGTAATACAGAAAACCACTACAAGAATTCACAACTACATGAAGTTACAAGGTAGTATGGGAAGTCCTTCTGTATATGTGTTGCTTTTATTAGATAATGAATAAAGAAACTGCTTTGGGCCCTATAGCAGGACAGAACAGAGATAGGCAGGGAAAACTAAACTGAATGCTGGGAGAAAGAAGGCAGAGTAAGGAGACATCATGTAATCACCGCTGGAGACAGACAAGCTGGAACCTTGCCGGTAAGCCACAGCCACATACACAGATTAATAGAAATGGGTTAAATTAAGATGTAAGAGCTAGTCAATTAGAAGTTAAAGCTAACAGGCCAAGCAGTGATTTAATTAATACAGTTTCTGCATGGTTATTTCAGGAGTCTGGGCGGCCAGGAAATGAACAAGTGGCCTCCTACAACAACAACGCTTCTGAACAGCCTACAGAATGAAGAAAAAAAAAAAGTCTGACAGATATATACCAATTGAGGGATTATTATCTAGAAGATAAAAATTTCAAATGTTAAGTAACCCCTACAAGCTTCAAAACAATAAATGGGTAATGAACTGAATAGATCATCCCCCAAAGAATAAAAAATGGCTAAGAAACTTAAGAAGTGTTCAATATCCTTTGCTATCAGATAAACACAAATTAAATTACTTTCAAATTTTATCTCATCCAAGTGGAAATGACTATCAAGAGAACAAACGACCCTTACATATTAACTGATGACAATGTGAGCTGGTGGCACCACTACGGAAATCGGTATAGGTATTTCTCAAAAAAAGAAACAAAGGAAAATAGCACAACAATTTAAGCTCTATTACTACTGGGTACATCCTAAGGACTCTAACAAAAGTACTTAAAACATCTATGTTTAATGCTACACTATTCAGAACAGCTAAGAAACAGGACCAGCCTAGATATCCATCAACAGATAAGTGGATAAAGAAAATGTGTTAATATAAGAAATGGTATTTCATTCAATCATAAATAAAATCATGACATTTACTGAAAAAGGGATTCAATTAGAAATAATTATGTGAAATACTCCAGAGTCAGAAAGACAAATAGAACATTTTATCTCAAAACTTAATGCAGATCTTGCATGTGAGTAGAACATGGAAACCATAACCATTAGAAGGAAGAATGAGATCTTAATAAGAACAAGCAGGAGGTTTGGAAAGGGTAAATGAATATATGACATGAAGGCTTATATAACAGAGGACTGTTTGAAGGGAAGAAGCGGACCAGCAAGGGGGGAAGAGGGAAGTATGGTGGGCAATCCAGGAAAGCAGTAACAGCAGAGTATAACACACATATATGTATACATACTATAATAAAACACATTACTTTACATGCTAATTTCAATTTTAAAAATGACTTTTTCAAGGCAGCTGTAACTACAAGTATCTGTTCAAGTAGAAGCGGCCCTTTCTGTCCCATGGCCTTGCCTTTCTGCTTTAACAGGATGACTTTTGCCTCTCTGGCTTGCTATGAAGCCTAATGTAAGCATGTATAACTGTAACAGAACATTTAGAACTAGATGATCCTCAATGAGTTATACAGACCCAAGAGCATGATAAAAACAAACCTACATAGACAATATTCAAGCTATATAAAAAAGGAAGCAAGTAAACAGAAGTGCATAAACACTAAGAAAATTCCAAATCAGAAGACCATGAATAATCTTCTAGCCAACTGAAGAGATTCGAGCTACTTAGGAAACATCAAATACTTTTTTTTCTTTTGAGAGAGAGAGAGAGAGCGAGAGAGAGAGAGCGAGAGAGCGAGCGAGCACAAACACAAAAATTCAATAGAGGGCTGGTTGTATTTGGAAAGATGACTTACAGTCTTCCCAGACCCTGTTTGAGCACAAGCCATCAGATCTCTTCCTGCTAACACAATAGGGATGCTGTATTTCTGCACAGGAGTGAGCTTGGTATAGCCAGCTTTAGCAATGTTGTTAGTCAGTGTTTGACAAAGATTAGCTTCTTCAAAAGTCTAAACAGAAAAGACGGCAATGATTAAATGATGAATTGCACACATCATATGCTCACCATTTCATAAACATATTACATATTTCATTTCAGTAGCTTTAAACTTTGATTCCACTTTACATACAAACCAATACACCCTACTATAAATAATAACCTATTTTCGTGACATAGTAGAAGTATTTCCCATAGACTTCACTTACAAATACCATTTTCTGCCCCCTTAAACCCTGTGAGATACAGAAACTCTGATAAGTAACAAAGGCTCATTGTGAGGATAATTATTAACAGGGAATAGAAGACATCTGCTATTCTCCACACAAAATCCACTTCCCAGGGTTGAAGAGATGACTCAGCAGTTAAGAGCACCAGTTGCTCATTGAAAGGACATGAGTTCAATTCCCAGAATTCACATACAGGCTTACAACCATCTGTAATTCCAGTTCCAGGAGCTCTGATGCCCTCTTCTGGTCATCAGAGCCACCAGGCAGGCATGTAATGCACAGACATGTGCAGTCAAAGCAGTCATATACATAAAATCCACTTCCTCACATACTTAGGATGTGAACATTTTTCACCTCTAGAAAAAGTAGCCTTTTTAGTAAATTTAAACAAAGTTCCTAATATGGTACACACAGTAGAGATGAATTCTCGCACTTTCTCTTGATAAAGTAATTCTACTAAAAATGATAGTCAATGACTCTAACATTCAATCAAGGGTCCTAGACACTAAAAGGTAACTTTTCTATTGACAGCAATGCAATTATACCATATATTTATATCAATATAAAAAATACACTGACCAAAATTGCTGGTGGTGCATCATGTCCAGATACTTCTACAAGTATGGTATCATACTTATCAAAGTTTATTCCTGTCTGATAATGTGCGAAAATGGAGTCTTCATCCTCTGGTGGAGGAGGGGGTATATATGTCACTTTTGGACCTTAAAAAAAAAAAAATAGAAATGGAAAATAAAATTTACGTACTAGAAATACAAACAAGAGAAAATGACAAAAACCAATTAGAAAATACTGTGGAAATCACTACTAAAATTTTCTTGCTCAAATGTTTTAAATTTAACCACACTTCTGACATATTCAATAGATAAGTGCAAACACTGATGTACCCTGAATGTCACTGCTCTCTCCTCCTTCAGCTTCTGACTTCCAAGAATCTTTAAGGGATAAAACCAAAAAGATAAATGTTAATGGGAGAGTAAAATAATAGTACCCTAAAGATAAAAACCTTTTCCAAAATAAAACTTACTCTTTCCAGAGCCTGTTACTACTTCTTCATTCAAACCTTTGTAACCACCTAGTAAAGAAATTCAGATTGATCGTCAATTAAGACACAAAGCTATGTGTGTCTTTATTCTCACTATCCTCAAAGAGGGCACATCTTAAAATAGCAAACATCTTTAAAGTGTCTTACAAATGGTGTTTGAGACAGAGACTGTAGGCACAGCTCAGTTCTAACAGTGTTCATTTAATGTGCTCAAGTCCCTGGGTTTGTTGATTCCTGACAGGAAAAGAAAGGAGGAAGAAGAGGAAAGAAATGGGGAGGGAGGTAGCAAGAAAGAATCTAACACATTTTAAGGTTGTCTGGTATTCAACATGATGGTTTTATGTAGATTATAGACTGCACCACTGTTTTTCCATAAACCATGAGATCTTTTCCCTGGTCAGCAAGGGAATAATTTTCTAAAAGGAACTAAAACGGATAGTTTGCTAAGAGGACTAAGATTCTAGCCATATTCATGGATATGATACACTGACATAAGGAACGAATTCAACCAAGAAAAAAGGAACATGGGTCAAGTTTTCCAGAGTTTTCCCCTACTGGTGTTAGGGTTCTGACAGCACAAGTATTTACCAGAGTTGTTCCGAGACTTATTTCAGAATTTTCACTAGGGGGCTGGTAACTTATGCACCTTCTACATAGTAAATACCATAACAAAATCCAAGAGCCTTACATAAAAAAGCACGTGCTCAGTATAAACCACGTTTGTATATATTATACAAACAATTCAGACAAAATGAATTACCTTTTTTTTTAATTAAAACACTGTTTGGCTGATGGTTCAGGCATATTTCTACCTAGCTCTTACATCTTAAATTAACCCATTTCTATTAATCTATGTATCACCACCAGGCTACGGCCTACCAGTAACGTTCTGGTGTCTTTCTCCTACAATGAATTATTCTTATCAACAATAAGAGAAGATATCTTTCCCAATTCCAAGTTGTCGGAAGTTAGCTACACTAGCTTAGCAATCAGCCTGTCCAGACTGAGGGATGCAGTATCTTGGTTCCTTCTGTATTTATGTGACAAAGACAACTGAAGGCAGAGAGGATTTACTTTGGCTCAGAATTCCTAAGTACCATCAATCATGGAAAGAAGCTAAGGCAGTGGGACCTCGAGGAAGATGTTCACCCTGCGTCAGCAATAAAGAGGTAGAGAACAATGAACCCTAGTACTGTTTTATTGGTCTAGGATCCCAGTCTATCGAACAGTCCTGACACATTCACCCTGAGTCTTGATACTTCAGTTAACCCAGTCTAGAAAATCCTCACAGACATACTATGTGTGTGACTCCAGGTAATTATAGATCTTGTCGAGATGACAATTAATATTAACAATAGTAAGTTCATCCCTTGTCAACTTAACATTTAAATGTATCACCTTTGAACCGCTACCTTTTATCCTATGTCCCCCATAGAGTCATGGCCAACACATATTGCAAAATCCTTTTAGTTCTACTTCAAAAGTCCTCATAGGCTTCCACCAACTCCTAAATATTCCTGAAGCCCCTTTAGACAAGTTATAAACAAATATCTATGGGCAATCTGACTAAACTGGATTTAAGTAAACTTTTTTCTATATTGGAGAACGTAAAAAGCCAGGGGTAGATTGCTACTTTGAATGCTTTCAGAGTATGTGGGGGTCCACTCCACCTTGACTGAAGGTCAGAGACCTTAAGCCTACTCTTGCTCTTTCAAAGTTATTGACAAGAAGTTTGACTTAAGAAGTGGCTACAAACAAGGTATCTTTACCGAGGGTATGGTTACCTGGTGTTCTGGATATTAAGATGGCCCACAGAGGTGAGTACACTCCACCTTGGCCAGAGATCAGTGAATTCAAGCCTATTCCTGCTCCTTTAAGGACAAGACAGGAGGTTTGACCCAGGGAGTGGCTGCCTATAGGATACTTGGTCTGAGGTGTAGTTACTGCATCTCCTGCCTAAAACATCAGACTTCTTAACTCAGGAAATAGTAGCCTGATGTCTCAAGTACTGAAGCAAGTAATTGTTCTGCTTGTCCTTTGTGTCATGTTAAAGCAGTCTTTTGCCTTCTTTCCCCGATTGGGGTATATAAGCTTATGGAAAATAAACACAGGCATATTCAGTATTCACTAGACAGCCCTCCTAGCTCTATCCTACGTTCCTGTGTTTCTTTCATATCTCTGTTCCTCCTACCTAATTTTTCTAATCCACATGCCCCTATCCTTGAATGTGCAAACCACATAGAGGCTGGAACCCGCCAGATGTCACCCCAATGTGTGGCTACAACAAGACTAATGATTACAAAAAATCAAATAAACAATTGATCAACTGATCTGCAAAGTATTTTAAGTTTCATACAATACTTTCATATTTATGCACTAAGGATAAAACTTTTGAGAGCAAAAAAGTCACATTAACTGAACTACTGTTACTTTCCTTTATTCTTAGATCATGAGAGGAAGAGTGTATTTTAGTAATTTTTACAAATATCTATCTCATTATTTAGTATCTGCATGATATCCCATTTTATGGTTAAATACTGATGAATTTTAGGTGGCTTTCAGGTTTTAATTAATATAAAGAAAACTTGGTATTCTTATGCATGTGTTTACAAATACTCTTATATAAAAATCTTACAATAAGGGGCTAGAGAGATGGCTCAGAGGTTAAGAGGATTGCCTGCTCTTCCAAAGGTCCTGAGTTCAATTCCCAGCAACCATATGGTGGCTCACAACCATCTGTAATGGGGTCTGGTGCCCTCTTCTGGCCTGCAGGCATACATGGAAGGAATGCTCTGTATACATAGAAAATAAATATTTTTAAAAAAAATTAAAAAAAAATCTTACAATGAAACTGCTAGCTCAGAAAGAAATAGCCTAAAAAATTAAGTCACTCCAATAGGCCATTAAAAATTCATAATTATCTGGTGTACAGAAATAATGACAATTACCTTCATCTTAAAGAAAATAAACTTAGATTACAATAAATTTAAGCTGATGGAAGTCAGTCAATTAAGAACATACCTCGTCCACTTCCACTTCTACTTTGATAAGTGTCACCATTACCTGTAAGACATTACATTGCAATACCTTTAGAGAACATGCCTTCCCTACTTCCCTTCCCCTCAGATACACAAGCAGATAATTTATTCAGTATAGAGACATTACCTAATTCCTAAACCTGTCAATTTTTTAATTTCATAGAATTCATTTAAGCTTTACCCTTTTCCAGGCATTTTGTGTTGTGTATGTGTTGTGTGTTTTCCCTATTTGATCTCAAAACATACACATCATTTTTTCCTACACCTCAGAAACTTATCTTTGAAACCAATGCAAGCCTTATTTTCCTTCTTCAAATTACAAACGATTACTCACATCTCATGCTGTCAGTCAGCAACAGTGTACCAATTTCCTAAGGGAGACAAAAACTTCCCATGTTTTTTGCCTTCATAACTAAGATTTGGGGGAATGGTCAGTATGCCTTAGTATACATGCCTTCTTGCTCAAAGCATAGATGAATATTAGTCCTCAGTAACAATTTTATTTCTCACCTGAATCACTTGCTGCTGGTTTTCTAGAACTAAAAAGGCCACCACCACGCTGTGTCCCCTGATCTTGGTCATATTCACTATCTTTATTTGAAAGAAACAGAATTTTATTGTTACTTTTAATAAAGTTTTACAATCATTTAGCAAATGAACCCAAGTCATGGTATTGTTGGCTAAAGCATGTGTAAAATAGTATAGCAAGAATCATAATGTATATCCATAGAGGCCAGGCAAAAAAAAAGAATTAAATTGTATATTTTTTTCTAAATGTCACAGAAAGGATTTCTTTACAAATTATATACTTCAATTACAAATAACTTCCTCAAAAATTAACGCTATTTATAAATAAGTTAGTGTCAATGTTATACCCAAAAAAGCCTACCTCCAAAAAATAGCAATTTAATTGTGCCTAGAAACCATACTGCACCATTTTACTACTTGTTCACCAAAATACCATCCCTGCTCCCACCACTGCCAAATCTAATATCAGCCCTGACCTGTACAGACCCTTCAGAGGCCTTTACTTTCCTGTTAAGAGACACATGCATGTCAACAGTGACTTCTGAAAACAGTATCTTAGAAATGATGTCTAAAAGAATTTAAAGTAGAAAGCCAGATTGGGGAAAGAATGTATGAAGGAGTGAGACATATAGAAGACCACTTATTTAAAAAGTCAGCCATAGTTTCCAGGCTTTATCAAGACTTGGTAGCACAAACTTCTGAAACGTGTGTTCCAACTTACTATTTAGTTACCCAGGTTTCTAAAAATGATCCATGATATGAGTAATTAATTTGTGACAGTCATTCTGTGAAAATATTCATATAATCCTGTGGCAACTTTGTGCAATAGGGTTTTTTAAAAATAATTTCCTTCTTTACAAATGAAACACATTTTATACAATCAATCCACTACTAACTTGGTCTTCCTAGACCAAATCCTCCTCGGCAACCTCGGAAACTACCTCTTCCACCTCTTCTGAAGGGTCCTGAAGCTTCTGAATCATTTCCATCTTGATAGCCTATATTAAAACACACACAAGAACAGCACAAAATAACAAAGAAGTCTTGGAGACACAGCAACTGAATTTAACCTTTGTATAATTTAAATGGCTTTAGTGAACACAAGAATTAACTTTTCAAAAGTCACAGTTGACTGCTTTACGAACATAGATATTTCTACAACCAGAAAAAAAAGAGCATTGTCTGAAGAATCAAAAATGAGCTAAAGAAGCATGCTGCTTGAATAGAGCGCCAAGTGGCAACAACTGCACCATTAGCTGGAATTTTACAATCTTATTACAGGACTAAATAAATCCAAGTTTGTATTTGTCCCCTATAGAATAATAATGAACTAGGTGCACGTAGTCTCATTTCCTGTTACAAATTACAACTGAACTGTGACTCCACCTAATGCAAAAGCACATCACTTCCAACCCAAAGGTCAACTACACAGAAAATAAACTAATATTTAGTTTATGTATTTATAACTACTTAATAACATAATTATTGCTAAAATCCAAAGTCCTATATATTTGATTATTGATGGTAGATCATGTATATTTTTAAAATCCTGCTTATAAGAGAACTAATTCAAAGCACATTCATGGGCCGGAGATGTGGCTCAGTGGTAGAACACTTGCCCAGCACGCGACAGAAGCTGTGTTTTATCCTCAGCACCACCAAAACCAGAAATTTTAAAAAAATCTAAGAAAATTCAAATTTATACACCAGTCAACACATTCCTCAATCTATCAATAATCTTCACGTTACTAGTTAGGTCCACTTAATACTTCTAAATTACTTGTGCCTCTTTATGTTTTAAAAAGCCTATCAATTTTCTTACTTTCCATTTAAAAAGTCCTCTGGACTTCTCTTTTTCTAAGTAGAAATTCTTTTCATAAAGGTCATCAAATAAGACATAAAACATGTATCTAGACTTAAAACCTAATTTAAGACTAAGGATTTGCCATCTATCTTAAGACTAAAATGCTAATACAGCTGCAGCCATGGGTGTCTTCTGTCTTGTCTCTCCCTCACTGACCCAACCAACATCTTGTATTGTTACACATCTCCCAGCACTTGTATTATCACCTATGAACATACAGCTAAGCAGCATGCTTAACTTTGCTCTACATCTTTTATCCAGCTCTCTTCCTGTCTACTGAGAAACAGCACTCTATCATACATGCTTTACTGTATCTCTATTATCTTCTTTCCACTGAATTGTCTTCCTTAAGGAACTCAGCTTACTAGTTTCCCACAAAATAAACTAGCCATATCACACACATTATGCTCTATTTTATATTGTTATTAGGCAATAAATACTTCACATTTCCATTTAGACTATCCATAAACTGAGAAAATCAGTTTTCAAACCATAAAGGTTAGACATCCAGTGCTAATTTCTGTTTTTGCAGCTGGGTCGTGGTGGCACATGCCTTTAATCGCAGCACTAGGGAGGCAGAGGTAGATGGATCTCTGTGAGTTTAAGGCCAGCCTGGTCTACAAGAGCTAGTTCCAGGACAGGCTCCAAAGACACAGAGAAGCACTGTCTCAAAAAATAAAACAAAATCATGGTCTCTTCTTAATTATAATATATACCAGTGTCTAAATATATAAATACAACTTGCAGAGTCTGCTTATTTTACTTTTATGTATATGAAATCCAGTTAGTACTGGATTACCAACTGGGGCATCATCCTTGGAGAAAACTATTTCTCCCTCTCTCTGTATTAGCTCAGGAATATTTAAACTATTTTTAACACAGCCTTATCTCTACTGACTTCTGCCCTCCTACTGATTTTCTCTATTACTAAAGCAGACACTTTATTTTGTCCTTTCTCTGATCATCCTTCACTTTTACTTAAAAGCAACTTTTCATTTCCTTTCAAGCTGGCAACAATTTTCAATTTTTCCCTTGCTAGTATTTCAGTTCTTTAGTGTTTATAACAGCCCTAATCATTATTGATACACAGTAATTACTTAAGTTCACCAATTTATTCACCAGTTTCATACTTGTGACTCATCACTGCTTTCTTATTATGCTTTATGTTGTGTGTATGTATGTCACACGTACATGTACATCACAGCACATGTGCAGGCCTGAGAACAACTTTTCAGTTGATACTCTCCTTCTCCACAGTGGGTCCCAGGGATTGCTCGGGTCCCCAGCTTTGGCAGCCACCTGCCTTTACACAAGCACTCATCACTAGCACTCATCGTCAATGTCTATCTCTTCCTCCTCCTTGTGTTTAACTGTCTTCTTGCTTCTGTTTTTGATTTTGTAGTTATTTTTGTAGTATTATCTATAATACCTTGGAAGTTTTAAATACTGTTTTTACTTGAATGGTGTAATTTCTCACTGGCATCTAAATACCCGAATACAGCGATTTGGACTCCAAACTATCCCTCCTCAACATTCTTGAATACAGTATTCTATACTGTAGCCTAGCTACTTTTATGTAAGAAAATTCTGTTGTCAAGATATTGCTCTTTTACAAATGAATCTCATCCCTACCCCTTCTAGTGATTTCAACCTTTGAAACACTTTAATTTCAATATATATATGACGGTATGAATTTTTTATTTAATTTGCTCAGAACTCCGTGACTAACTGCAAGCCTTATCTATTCTCTTCTTTCTTGTGTGTCTTTCTCTTGTTTTCTCTTACAAGATATTTAGGAATGTTTTTAGGAATGTGGTGGACAAGTAGATATTCTACTGTTTCCAATCAGTTAGCTGCATTTTGTTTTCCATTTCCATTATAATTTCTCAGATCTGTTTTTGATTCATTTTTGCTGAACTTATCTGTTATGCTACATGCTCAAGTCAGGGCTGAGGCAAGCTCTACCACTGCTCAGACCTGGTGTAGGAGGTCCTTCTGTCCATGTGTTGCTTTTATTGGTTAATAAATAAACTGCCTTGGCCTAGTTGATAGGGCAGAACTTAAGTAGGCGGGGAAGACAGAACTGAATAGTGGGAGAAAGAAAGGGGGAAGGGGAGAAGAGACGCCATGGATCCGCTGGAGACAAATGCTGGGAATTTTACCCGGTAAGCCAAGCCACTGCCACATGGTGATACACAGATTAATAAAAATGGGTCAAATTAAGATGTAAGAGTTAGTCAGTAAGAAACTAGAGCTAATGGGCCAAGCAGTGATTTAATTAATATAGTTTCTGTGTGGTTATTTCAGGACTAAGCTAGCCAGGTGACCGGGAAGAACAAGTGGCCCTCCCCTTACACAGGCCAGAGCTGTGGGTGTGCTCTACCACTGTGCTAGACACTCATCCCTGACAGTCACATTCTAGATATAATGAGTTCTGAAATCAAAGGTAGGAAGAGATATGGACTGTATTTCATAAGCAGCAATTTCTGATAATGTCTGGTAATAATCTTCAGAAAGGACTACTTGAAAATAGCCCTCCTAGCCGGGCAGTGGTGGCGCACACCTTTGATCCCGGCACTCGGAAGGCAAAGGCAGGAGGATCTCTGTGAGTTCGAGGCCAGCCTGGTCTACAAGAGCTAGTTCCAGGACAGGACCCAAAAGCTACAGAGAAACCCTGTCTTGAAAATCAAAAAAAAGAAAAAAGAAAGAAAGCAAAAAGAAAATAGCCCTCCTATTCAAAGGAGTATTTAAAAAATCTCTCCTCCGAAAGAAATCCTGCAGTCATATTAACATGTTCCATGTTCTATAACTAGCCAAAGTTGTCCACGAGTGAATATACTGAAAGCAACTGGTTAATTTTATAATATATGAAGTGTTAATGCAATGGAAAGTGATATGCATCACCAAATACCAAGAACTCAATGTAGAAAATGTTAAGAAATCCATAATGAAATGAGAAAATGTGACTAGAAAAACCTAGAAGCTTGTGCAGCAAATGCTGTTATCTACTGAGCTCTCTTGTCTGCCTCTGACTCCTACTTTATACACAAAAGTAAATGCAAGCTAAAAGTATAACGAGGTTCAATAACAAAAATTCAGTGAACTGTTCAGATGAAAAAGGAAAGTGCAAAGCACACAGATGGGAGGGATATCTTAGTACTGTAAACTCTCTGAGATGTTTCCTATCTCTTAAAGCTAAAACTATAGCCCAATAACTAGCAATTCTACACCTGAACATGCCAATGCTCAAAAATACTACACCATTCACAACACCACTTTCATAGTTGTCCCAGCTGAAAGCAGTCCCAATACCTGCATTAACAGGGAAAAAAGAAAACTATTAGCTGGGTTAATGATCTGTAGGAGTAATATCACAAATGGCTCTCCGAGTACATTAAACAGAAGCCAAAAAACAGCACCTGCTGTATTAGTTCCTTTATATCAAGCAGAAAAACAGACAAAATTGTACATTTAGAAGTCAGAATAAAAATCTTCAGGATGCCATTGTTTATGACTGAACATGTTATGAAAAGAGGGCTTTTCTGAGGTGCTAGTGATTTCTATTTCTTGACCTAGATGTGGCGAATAAACTGAGGTGTTCAGGTTTTTTTAAGTATTGAAGTTCCCTAACAATGGTGTATTAGATCATATTACAAAATAAGCACACACATACACACACGCACGCAAAAACACTCACTCACTCACTGAATGGCTAAGTGCTAGCTTTCTAGTCTAAAATGTGAATGTCTACAAGAAACAGGAATCAAGACTGCTCTAGAAAATGGCTATGTCCCAGCTAATCACCCTACTGCTGCTTTACGTCAGAAATAAGGACAATCTGCTCCAAATGACTTCTAGTTTCTTCATTTAAACATGAATTAATCTGACTTAAAGGTAACAGACATCATCATTCTCCAGAAAACAAATGGGAAAGAGAAGAAGGGCTGAGGATGCAGCTCAGTGGTGGAAAACTTAGGGAGCACAAGGCGCCCTGGGTTTGATGACTAGCACTGCTGTTTTTTGTTTTGCTTTTTCAATGAGAACTGCTAAAAGACATACTAAATTTTGCTTTTTCCTTCACTATCACATCTTTGAAAAATTATCATAAGGCTTAATTTAGGAGATAGCCTTTTTTCAATCTGAAACTTACTGATAGCTTCTCTGGCAAGGGGGAGAGCGCCTGCTGCTCAGTTCACTAACTATCTTAAGGTAAAATGAAAGATGCTCCCAAGTTATAACATCATGGAATTCTGTATTATCACAGACATGCATAGGTGAGTACTTGAATGAGTACTCTATTAGAAGCTCACTCCAGTTTTCTGAAGGTACTGCTGCTGCTGTTTTAACATGTCTCCCATATATTCAAAACATATAAAAGATAACTGTTACACCATCTCCCCTCCAATTCATTAGAGGCAGAATTAACAAAGAATGATGGACTATCTTGAGATTTGAACAAAAATTAATCTGCAATCTCTTCCCTCTCCCAAATTTCTAATGACATTTTTCAGAAACAAATACATTCTTGGTTCATCTAAACTGTGATTGATCAAGACACTAAAAATTCCTCTTTTGTAAATTATAGCATACTCTTGAGGGCCTAAGGAAAAAAACAAGTATGAAATGGCAGAGAAGAAGAGGTGGACTTACAAAGAACTGCTCAAATACTAGGGGCAGGGAGCATACACCAGTGTATTTTTCTTAAAGGCTTTCATTTCTTTCAGACTTTCTAAAGTTAGTTTTGTCAGTTTTGTTTTGTCTTACAGACAAATTGTTCAAAGCATTGTCCTTACCACCTCTCTTGGAAAACCCCCTGTTCCGAGTTTGATTGTCTTCACATTCATTACTGGACTCTTGAATAGAAATACAACATGTGAATAGCATCTAGATAACTTTAAAGGCATAACTGCTAAAGAACAGAATAGAATTTAATAGGAATATTTTTCAAGTTGAAATTGAACATTGTGATACTTAAAATATTTCACTAGAAACAAAGACATTGCTTAAATTCCCTATACAGAACATCTATGTATGCCAGTATTTAATGTTAAGTCTACGATTGAGCACCAACTATTTGGTCCCTGTTATGCTAGACAAAAAGAAAAACTTACACAAGTAATCAAATGGTTCTGAAAAGCAATTCATAGGCTATAGAGACATATGACTATTCCATTTAAAATATTATCATTTCTTTCTCTGTAATTATCATTCTTAACAATGCTAGATAGTGGTGCTTTCTTAAATCCATGCAAAAGTTTCCTCATTTTTCCTAATTAAGTACTCAATTACTCAATGGATTTTGTTTTAGTGACAGTACAAGTACACTTCCAGAGTTTTTCTGGACAGTGGTATGTAAGAATCAATCAACACTGAAGAACACCCAAGTGAACAAGGTGAAAACAGATGCTTAAGCTCCACTCTCAGTTTATTCTCCAAGTGCAGAGTGATAAGGAATGAACAATTTTTCAAATTTTAAAAGTTTTATGTTTATTAATATAACTCTAAGATCTTCAAATTCTAGCAAAAGCATATTTGTAAATACACAGAGAATTTCAAGGTATTTTTCCCATGTCATTGACTCCCAGTATTCAAGAACTTTAAACAAATGGCAAGGATGTCAAGCAACCAAACAGTTTACAAGCTATCATCTAAACTCATGCACAGAATTACTCGTCTAGTTACTGTTTTGTTTTATACTTTTTAAACATGATCCTGACACCTAGCTGAAGACCTTTCCTTGACTATTTGGCGCATATGTATGTGTTTCAAGACGAGATTTTTCCGTATTACAACCCTGGCTGTCCTGGGACTCAATTTTTAGACCAGGTTGGCCTTGAACTCACTGAGATCCACCTGCCTCTGCCTCCCAAATGCTAGGATTAAAGGCAGGCACCACTACACCCAGCAAGCTTATATTCTTTTAAAGAGTCACCTGAGACAACTTTCTTGAAAAGATGATTTAAGAAAAATAAGTGGAAAAGAAAGGGCTTTGAAGAATGAAAACTGACTGAGATGATAAGGTGAGAGCTAACATATCTGCCTTTGACAAAAATAATCCTATAGATCACTTTAGGACCTGGCAAAGAGAACGGGGTCTTACATTATCTTTCATCAATTATTCCCCTAAAATCAACCTGTATTTACTTTGATCATTTTTAGAAGTAAAATAGAAGCTAGGTGGTGGTGCATGCCTAGGACTCAGGAGGCAGAGGCAGACAGATCTCTATTAGCTCGAGGGCCAGCTTGGTCTACAAGAGCTACTTCCAGGACAGGTTCCTAAGTTACATAGAAAAACCCTGTCTCAGGGGAAAAAAGTAAATTAAAATAATGGCATTAGAAGAACTTGGATAAAAGTGAATTCTATACTATTTTTCTAATTTCTTGTAAATCTAGCTATTTAGAAATAAGTTTAAAATAAGAAGTGATCTTTGTAGATATAGGAGATAAGCAAAGCACAAATGAAAATTGAATAAAATTAAACAGTTACAACCTAATAATTTCATGGTATAAAAATGATGTCATAAACAACTTATGCACCTGGCACTGGCACTGAATCGCTCTAGCCTGTTTCTGACATTATAGTTTTTAAAGTTGCCAGAAAAACACAACTTACCTTTCCAGAAACCAGAGCTATCGCCTTCTTCAAACTTGTTATTTAAAAAACCTATAAATTATATAAAAGGAAACTTCAAATTTCTGAAAGAATTTCTTTTACCTTTACAGCTTAAAAATGTTTTTTAGGACTGGAGAGATGGCTCAGCAGCTAAGAGTGCCTACAGTTGTATTGTAAGGGCAGGGATTCAGACCAAGCACTCACATCAGGTGACTCACAGATGCCTATAATTTCAGCTCCAAGAGATCTAACATCCACTCCATGGCATGTGTACAGAAACACATAAAATCTGTTTTAAAAATCTTTCAGGGACAAGTAATTATGATAACCCCTCCAAATGAGATAAACTATATACAGCTACATATATAGCTGCAGTGTAGCGAAATTTCATTTGTATTTTAATAAAGCTTGTCTGAAGATCAGAACACAAAACAGTCACACTAGTCAGCCATACAGGCCCTGCAGTGGTGGCATACACCGTTACTCCCAGCAGCCACACTAGATAGCCATAGTGGTTAGGTGGTGGTGGTGCATGCCTGCAATCCCAGCACTAGAGAGGAATATAAGGCAGGATGACACTGGAACTCACTCTCTTTCAGCCGAAGACTTCACAGTGGTAAGAGCTCTCTAGTAGCTTTGTTGCTTTGCTTTTCTGATCTTTAGATTGAACCCCAATATCTGTCACTGGGATTTTATTATTCATGCTACAATTGGCACCCAATGTTCAAGGTACGGATTCACAAAAAAAGCCATTTGTGGCTCGTTAGCCACTGGCACAGGCTGGAGCTGCACATAGGGTTCGAGTCCCACTGGGCTAGGCTTTTTTCCCCTCAAACCTTTGAGTGAATTTGGGATTTTTCCTGTTTAACCTCTCTGAAACAGTCCCCAGCTGCCAGCCAAACTCCAGAAGCACCTAGGCTCCAAATGCCACAGGACTCACCCACTCTAGACTGGCTGGTTCTGCCTTCAGGCAGCAACCTTCACACATGCTTTTTCCCAACAATAATACCCTGGTGTGGTTTTTTTTCAGAGAGCCTGAGCTCCTCCCTCCTTCCATCAGTCCATCCATCCACCCCCCCCCCCACTCTCTCCCATCTCTCTCTTTCCCCTCTCTCCCCTCTCACTCTCTCTCCCTCCACTACGGGTTGCAGGCTCTCTCTCCCTGAACCCCCTCTTCAGACTGCTGCCAAAGTAGACAGCTGCCTTGAAATCCACTCAGGTCTTTACTGTTTTATGCAGCAGCAATCAGCCTCACATCTTCATCAACATCAGTAGATTTCTTAAGAAAATTGGGAATTCTTAAAGGGAGAAATTAGTTAAAAGAGAGTCTTTCCCCACATTAAAAATATGGGGTTTTGCTTTTGTTTACACAGAAGAAAAGCTATGGATACCACCAAAATTGATAAAAGATTTGATTTGAACAATACACATCTTAATTAGAAGAGATGACAGTTCATCAAAGAGCATAGCTGTTTAAACTAACCTATAAAACTAACAAATGCTTTCCATTTGATCAGATATAACCAGCCAAAGGAGAATCTCCCCTAAATTAGGGTTGGGGAAGGGTTTTGGTTCTATCTTTTCAAGAGAATAAAGGTATCCAGCTAAGGAATCTGAAGACCACTGACAAATGAGACATCTGAGAAGAAAGGACAAATCATCTAGGAAAAAAAAAAAATGTCTCAAGAAAAAGAGTAAATTGGCCTATTGGTATATCACATTTCCAACAGGATAAAATTTTATTTATCTTCCCAAATGTTTCTGCTGTTCTCTAAAGACATATAATACAAATAGTCTTTTTGTAGTTCCAGTCTAATTAAAAAATCAAAGCTGGCTTTGGAGTTGGAATGTGGCTCTTTCTCTAAATGCAAGCATATGTATTAAAAGTGAAATCTAAAATCTCTGTTTCATGTAAGAAGAGCCACCTAATATGGGACAGAAGAAAAACAAAAATTTAAGGACTATTATTGCCACTAATCTCACAATCCTTTGGTTTTAAATTGAATCCTTAACTAAGGTATAAATTATATATAATTTATATTATATATTATCATGACAAAAACTATATATATAATATATATAGTTTTTGTCATGATATTAATGGACATAGAGAGTATTAACTAATTCTAGAAAAAGGTTTCATTTATCTTCTTGTACATGATTTCGGGTTTGAATATCAGTTTTCTGCAGTGAACCATGACCTTTGAAGTTTCCACAAGAGGATGGGGCCCTGTAATGATGATTCCTCCAGCATTATGATAACACCACTAAGCTGAAAAATACCATCTAAAGATTGACTTTGGACTACAAACTGCTCAGAACAATTTCAAGGTGGCTAGCACATAAATTGAAAATGAAAAGAAAGTGTAAAACCACATGGTTTTTCTTGTCCCGAGGAAGCAAGAACTCAGGATCCCCGGGGTTTGTTGGCCAGGCAGTCCTAGCCAAATCAGTGAGCTCTAGGTTCAGTGAGAGATCTGTCTCTTAAAAAATTGTTGACTCGGCCAGGCGGTGGTGGCGCACGCCTTTAATCCCAGCACTCGGGAGGCAGAGGGCGGCGGATCTCTGTGAGTTCGAGGCCAGCCTGGTCTAGAAGAGCTAGTTCCAGGACAGAAACCAAAAAGCTACGGAGAAACCCTATCTCGAAAATAATAATAATAAAAAAAAATTGTTGACTCTTACTTAATAAAATGGTCTTTAGTGTAAAAATACTCAAGGAGTTAGGGATGGTGGTGCATGCCTGTAGCCCTAGCTACTTAGAAGCTGATTATAGAGTATCACTGGAGTTTATGAGTTAGATACCTAACTGGACAGCATAGTGAGACACCCCAGCCTGTTCGCCACTCTCTGTCTCACACACAGAAAAGATACTTGGGGATACATATCTTAAAATTAAATGTCAATATGGATACCTATCAGTCATTGTCTTAACTACATTATAAAGTACTCAGTTATAATTAGGCTTCTTTAACGTAAGAAATAAGCAATTATTTGGATAGTTGTTCAATTTATACACATGATATGTGTTATCTCAAATCACTTAACATCCTCAGATTTAACCAAATTTAAGGGCTCTTCCAGCAATAAAATGCCATGGAAATTTAATATGTAATTCTCCTATAAAAGCAAATATCCAACAGCTTCACTTTATGATTGACCAAAAATTCTTCAGCAGGTATTTCCTTTCAAAATGTAAATGTAATTCTTAAAAATTATTATTTCTACAAAAAAACTAAGCTTTAAATTATCAATGTCACATAAATATTTGTAATCTTCAAAGTTGCTATATTCAAATAATATAGTCAAAGAAATTGACTGTATTCTACCTCCCTCAGCTGCTGCTTGCTCCTGTCATTCCTGTCCCAGGGAAGAATCAATGTTGAGTTTCTGAAAAAACTGGGACGCTCTCCCACCTAAACATTATTGGTCTTCCTGTGCTCAGCTACAGACGAGCACACGTGTTCCCCTACTGAGGTATAAACAAGTCTCCACAGGAAACTTAGATCCCTGATTAATAAAGAAGGGAAGAATCGGGGCTCATATATAGAGTGAATCAATGATATTAAAGCAAGAGGAAAAGGCAAAATGGAGTACCAAAAATATGGTGCAACAGGGATAAGAGTGCTTGCTGTAAAGCCTGCTGGTCTGAGTTCAATCCCTGGAGTCCACATGGTGGATGGAGAGAAACAATGCCTGGAAGTTGTTCTTTGTCCTCCATACATATACATGGTACATGTGCAGCCATACATACACATACAAATAATAATAATAAAATAAATGTTCTTTAAAAGACAGAACACTGTATATACACAAAGCAGCATCAACTGTTGCTTTTATACTTTCCCTAGATGAAAATACTTTCTTGAGGGGCTCATAATTTCTAGCATGGCACATACTTTCTGGGGTTTTTTCCTAAAAAATAAACCTGGAAACCTTGGAGCCAACTACAATTGTGGTTGTAAAGTATTACAAGTAATTACCTCTGTTTCCAAAACCCTTTCCTCTCCCATATCCTCCAGCAGTAGGTGTGTTCTCTCTTTTACTAGACTCGCCAATATCTGAAAATTTTTATAGAAAGTTAAACTTCTTAACATGCAAAATTGTGTCATTAAAAGATAGGGATGAAATGAGTCTTTAGGATTAGATGACTTTTACAGATAGTAGGAAAATAGAAAAGGGACTTTAAAGTAATATATTTGCAAGTATATTTAATTCTCAAGTTATATTTCCAAAATGTAAATAAATAAATAAAATAATAAATAAGTAAATCCACTAGTGGTAAACATGTAAGGTTTATTCATTCTTTTACCTTTAATCAGTAATTCATGTCATGATTTTCTACATTCTGAATCCTCACTTCAATAGACTGGGCATTATATTCAGCCCACATGATAATCTTCACCATTGAAAATAATAAAATATAGTTCAAAATGTTTTCAGCACCTTACTATCAATTTAGTCATAAAAAAATGAAAGTATTTTGCTCTACTACTATCTACAAACCCAAGTGTTTCTATCTTTTTGTTTGTTTTGAGACAGGATTTTAAGTGCAGTCCAGGGTGGCCTTAAACTCAAAATCCAATTGGAATTGCAGGACCCACCACACATGGTAAGTGTTGATGGCTCTAAACATACAATTTAAAATCCAACCTGATCAGGCACAGTGACGCATGCCTTCAATTGCATCATTTGGGAGATGAAGACAGGAGTTCTAGGCCAGTCTTAGCTACACAGCAAATTCAAGGCCAGTTTGGGCTACAAGAGACCCTATCTCAAGGCCTGGAGGGATGGCTCAGCCATTAAAGGCTAGGCTCACAACCAAAAATATAATAAGAGACCCTGTCTCAAAAATAAGGAAATAAATTCAACCTTTGTAAAAATAACTTCTTAAATTTAACACTGATAAGCTAACTAAAATATCTCTCCCATATTGTTTTTGTTAAGAAAACTTAATATTCAAGGGGGCTCTTTCACTCTATCCTCCAAATGTTTTACAACAATGTTCTCACATCAGTTCCTAGAAACAGAAATCTGAAATTAAGCAGCAACTGTGGACAATCTGTCTGTGCAGTCAATTTAACTGTCTTATCATCATGCCAAAGAAGTTAAGAGAGCATTGAAGTACATGGGCATCACCTGGTGTGGTAGCACACACATTTACTACTAGTACTTAGGAGGCTGTGGAAGGAGGATCGCAAGTTCAATATATGTCTGTAACATAGTACACAGGAAGAGCTTAGGGCCAGTGTGGGTTTAGGACCAGCATGGATTATATTATATAATGTTTAAAGCCAGCTGGGCATGCATGCCTGTCTTTGTTTCTCTGCCCCTCTCCCACCCCCACATACCACTCACATTAAATAAAATCAACTCATTATATCAACAAAACCTACCATCCGCTAAGTTATAGCAGACTTAATTTTTCTTTAAACAGCCAAAGTCCCTATGCCTTTAGTCAACAATTCAGATTATAGGAAGACTATATATACTTACCTCTGTTTCCCAAATTTCTTCCAGAGGGAAATCTCATGAAATGATCTCTTCCAGAAGGTCCATCTTCCATTTCTAAAGCAAATAACATTTCAAAGCAAATCAAATAAAAATACATATCTAAATATACAAATTTAAAGCCTTTTCAATGTGCCACATATAACAGAGGGATTTTATCTATTAACAAAACAAAACAAAAACAAAACAAAACAAAACAAGAGCCAAGCTACCTGACAGGCTAAGGCAGAAGGGGGACAAATCCACAGCAATCTTAACTACAACATAAGTTCTATGCCAGTACTAGGAACTTATGAAACACTTTCTCAAAACAAAATTAAATTACAGAGTTAAAATAGGACTATGGATGCAATTCAATGGTGGAATACTTGTTTAGGATGCATGAGGCCTTAGTCAAAGAAGAAAAATAACAAAGAGCCTAACTGAAAAATGAGTTGTCTAAGTAGCTCTTCAGAAGAGTACCCTATGCTCCACTAGCTTCTCGAAAGGCCCACTCACCTACCTAGAGACAGTACCAGACACTGTGAGCTGGGGCCTCCTATATTAATTAGCAGTCAAGAAAATGTCCCACAGACATGCCCGCAGGCCAATATGATCGAGGAAACTCTTCAATTAAGGATCTCTTCCTAAGCAACTCCAGGCTGTGTCAAGTCAACAATAAAAACTAACCAGGACACTATATTAAGTAAAAGCAAGAGAGAATATAATATGATCCCATTTCTGAAAAAATGAAAAAGTGCCAGATCAAGTAGAATCATAACAAAATGAAAATAAAGTATAGAAAGCAAGGACAGATAAGCAAAGAAAAGCAAGTCTATGTCTCAATAAAAATAAAAATGTAATAAATATGCATCCATAAAATAAAAGTAGAATTTGATACAATTATGTCAGAATATATAGAGAGAGATCTAAAAAGAATCACAGTCACTATCAGTGGAGGCCAAAATTTGGGGCTAATATTTTGACTTAGTTTCTTCCTTTCTAACCATTTAAATTTTTGACAAAAATTATTTAGGTATCAGTTTAGTTTACATTCACTAGACTAGAATATGCTGCAATAAGAAAATAAACTTTCTAGGTCCAAAAAGCTCTATTTTTAATCATAAAATAGGACTAGCACAATGAATCAAAAAAGGTACTTACAGAAGACAACCTGAGTGAGCAAACAGTTCCCTTGACTATAAAATGCTTTGACCTCATCCTCTAATTTTTAACAGGAGAAATTATAAACTGAATACGCCCCTAGGCCTTGCATTTGTCTGCCTTAAAATGAGCAGTAACTCAAACGCATAGACAACGACTTGGACTCACTGGAAGTACAGTAGTGTGGTTGCCAGGGGCTGGAAACAGGAGGAGTGAGGAGCTATTATTTTAATGGGAGCAGAATTTCAGTTTGCAAAGATGAAACTTATCAAGGTAGATGGTTGATGTAGCAATACAAGTGTTTAATGCCAGTCTACTGTACACTTAAAAATGGTCAGGACAAGCCGGGCGGTGGTGGCGCACGCCTTTAATCCCAGCACTTGGGAGGCAGAGGCAGGCGGATCTCTGTGAGTTCGAGACCAGCCTGGTCTACAAGAGCTAGTTCCAGGACAGGCTCCAAAACCACAGAGAAACCCTGTCTCGAAAAACCAAAAAAAAAAAAAAACCCTGTCTCGAAAAACCAAAAAAAAAAAAAAAAAAAAAAAAATTGGTCAGGACAAAACAAAAAACACTGAGTCTTGGGGCTGGCACAATGGCTCAGCAGTTAAGAGCATTTACTGCTCTTTGCAGAGAAGCCATGTTTGGTTCCTGGCACACACAAAATAGCTAGCAACAATCTCTAACTCCAGTTCAGAGAATCTATCACTTTCTTCTATCCTCTTCAGGCACCAGGTATGTCCATGGTGCGCTTACATATATGCTGGCAAAACACCCATGTACATAAATAATAAATCTTTTTTTTTTTTTGGTTTTTCGAGACAGGGTTTCTCTGTAGCTTTGGTGCCCGTCCCAGAACTAGCTCTTGTAGACCAGGCTAGACTCAAACTCCCAGAGATCCGCCTGCCTCTGCCTCCCGAGTGCTGGGATTAAAGGTGTGTGCCACCACTGCCCGGCCATAATAAATCTTTTTAATGGCAAATATTAGGGCTGGCAAGATGATTCAACAATTGGAAGTTCTTGCTGTACAGGCCTAATCATCTGTGTTCAATTCCCTCAAGGTTTGAACTCCTCAAAGTGGAGGGATAATCAACTCCACAAAGTTGTCTTTTGGTCTCCACACACGTCATAGACAGACATTATGCACACAATAATAAAAATATTAATGGTGAAGATGGTCACTGTTATGTACATGCTACCATAATAAAAAAATCTTTCACTGTATATCAGCAGTCACATTTTAGCCTGTTTCAATAAAGCAAAAGACTACAGCCATGATTTAATTTCTTACCCAAATGATACTCTTTCTACCATGTTACCATACACACTAATTCTAGAGCGTATGGTAGTACATATGCAGGGAAGGTGGGCAGTCCAAATACAAATTCATACAGAGAAAGGAGTTAGGAGTCACAAAATAGGTTTCAATCCTTTTGAAACTTATCTCTCATTCTCTTGGGAACTTCGGCAGTTTTTCTGATGCCAAAGAAACTCATGCTCTTGATGGCATGACAATGTCTGGCTTAAACAGTTGGTTTTTGGACAATCATCAGAATTTGAACCTACTTTAATAATCTTACCATCTATGCTGCCCTCTTATATCAGGAGACCTGACAATGCTTTAGCAATCTGAAGCCAAACATGCAACCCTCAGATTGAAAAAGTTTTACAACAATTCACTGAAGTAATATAGTCTCTGACACTGTATTTTCTTTAGATATTAAGTTTTCCTATCCAAAATATTAAATTATAATTAATCCTCACTAAAAAATTTAAAAATACTCTAACCTATCAATCTACTCCTTATCCTTAAGTATTATACAAAACCCTTAACTAAAAAATAAAAGTCGTCTTGCTTTAACACATACCTGATGAAGCTGAAGTCCTGTTAAAAGTGTCTCCATTTGCACCAGAAGAATATTTGTCCTGTAAGACAGAAAACCAAGTTTTCAATCAACTGTGAATAAGAATGTGTCATCTATTTCACAAATAAAATTTACAGAGTCCCTTCTCTTTCCATGAGAAATACATTCTAAGACCCTCAGTGCCTGAAACCATGAGTAGCTCTTTTTTTTTTTGTTTGTTTTGTTTTGTTTTTGTTTTTCGAGACAGGGTTTCTCTGTGGTTTTGGAGCCTGTCCTGGAACTAGCTCTTGTAGACCAGGCTGGTCTCGAACTCACAGAGATCCACCTGCCTCTGCCTCCCAAGTGCTGGGATTAAAGGCGTGCGCCACCACCACCCGGCCCATGAGTAGCTCTTTAATTTATTCATATACTGTCTCTTTCTCTCTTCACCTCACTCCCTTCCCCCTCTCATACACACAAAATACATGATACTTTTTCTTGTACATATATACCTATGATAAGGTTTATGAATTTGGCATGGTAAGAAAATAAATTATGGCAATAGACTGTAAAAAAAATTATTGTTCAGAAGCTAGGTAACAAGGAGGCCCGAGAGGAACGCAAGATTCTCCCTGAAGAGGAGATAGAGGAGATGTCCTGGGTAAACTGGGTGGGGGAGAGGACAGGGGATGGGGGCAATCAGGATTCTTGGGAGGGGGACAGAGGGACAGAGTAATGAAAGAGATATCTTGACAGAGTGGGCCGTTATGGGGTTAGGGAGAAACCTGGTGCCGGGAAACTCCCAGGAACCCACAAGGATGACCCCAGTAAGACTCCTAGCTATAGAAGAGAGGGTGGCTGAACTGTCCTTCCCCTATAATCAGATTGATGACTGCCCTGATTGTCATCATAGAGCCTTCATCCAGTACCTGATGGAAGCAGATGCAGAGATTCACAGCCAAGTACTGGGCTGAGCTTTAGGAGTTGAAGAGAGGGAGGAGGGATTATATGAGCAAGGAGGATTCAAGATCATGAAAGGACAGCTGACCTGAGCTTGTGAGAGCTCATGGACTCTGGACGGATAGCTAGGAAGCTGACATGGGACCAACCTAGGCCCACTGCACCTGGGTGACAGTTGTGTATCTTGGTCTTTCATGGGGTCCTAGCAGTGGGACCAGGACCTGTCCCTGATGCATGAACTGGTTCTTTGGAGCCTATTCCTTGTAGCAAGACGCCTTGTTCAGTCTTGATGCAGGGGGAGGAACTTGATCCTGCCTCATCTTGATGCTCTGTTGATTCCCAAGGGAGACCTTACCCTTTCTGAATGGAGGCGGAAGAAGAGTGGATGGAGGCAGTGAATGGGAGGAGAGGAGGAAGGGAAACTGATTGGTATGATAAGAAAAAAATCTTATTGCTCTCTATTCACCACTTGTGCTGTGATCATGATTTAATGAGACAGAGTGAGGTGAACGAATTATAATGTAAGATTAAGCTACTAGTGACTTTATGACAATATGTCAGGAGAACGAGCTGATCCAAGTGATCATGGGTCATAAATCCATAATATCAGACAGGTAGTGTATACAGCATGGATACACCAGACAAACGGAGGACTCACTTTCTGGGCAAGACAAAGGGGGATGATGAGAGGTTTTAACATGCTACTCAGGATGACATGCAATTTGAAACACCAATTATTTACTTCTGAAATTTCCCACTTAACATTTTTACACCACAGTTATCTACTGGTAACTAAAATCATGAAAAGCAAAACTGCAGAAAAAGACATTACTATCAGGTGGTGGTGGCGCACTCCTTTAATCCCAGCACTTGGGAGGCAGAGGGAGGTGGATCTCTGTGAGTTCAAGGCCAGCCTAGACTACAGAGCGAGTTCCCGAGTTCCTGGACAGGCTCCAAAGTTACACAGAGAAATCTTGTCTCGAAAATTGAAAGGAAGGGAGGGAGGGCAGACAAGAAGACACTATTATATAACTGCATGCAAAACACTGGCTAACATACGAAATTATCACTTAAAACTATTAAATAATAAAGTACAGCCATGGGCTAAATCTGATGGGCTACCCACTTCTATAAACGACTTTATTGGAGCACAGTGCTTCACTAATCTATGAATATATCAGCAGCTGCAATAGCCAAGCTGTGGTTGAGACTAAAACCTACAATATCTAAATCATTCACTGTCTAGCATTTTAAATGATAGGTTTGCTGACCCGCATACCTGCAAAGTATAAGCTGTTATTAAGTAAATAAACCAAAGAAAACACACAATACTGTTTGCAGAGTTCAGTATTTCACACTACACTCACCAATGCTACAGGCTAAAGTAGAACACAGGACACTATCAGAAGGCAGCTTCACAGTAAAGATACATAACTTAAAACTTTTACTGTGACTAGGCCTGACTAGCACTCAGGATGCTAAGACAGGAAGATGATGAGATTGAGGCCAGCTTGGGCTACATAGTAAGA
Organism: Chionomys nivalis; assembly: GCF_950005125.1. Classification (NCBI taxonomy): domain Eukaryota; kingdom Metazoa; phylum Chordata; class Mammalia; order Rodentia; family Cricetidae; genus Chionomys; species Chionomys nivalis. The sequence continues at coordinate 34,049,942 of NC_080100.1, read as the reverse complement.
TTCTGTCTCAAAAGGTTTTAAAAAGCACTCCATTGTAAATAATTAAAGTAAACTAAAATAATATATCTACACTTAAAGAACTGATTTTAAATAATGCTCATATATGCACTGAAAACTGTATGCAGTCTGTGGCTGCATTCCAACGAAGTTGTGGATCACCAGCTAATTGGGTCAGAATATTCATGAGTAATTTCAGTTAAACTTGAGTAAGCAGTAATTCAAGATTATCAATGCTCTCATTTATTCACTGCTCCGGTTTCTAATCTAAAAGTTCTGCTACAGATGCATGTACATTACTGTGGCAGTATTATACTAATCAGTGGACTTATGAGATTCAACTTTTGTTACAAAAATCAGTAACTAAATACCAAGTTAATCTTTGAACCTTCCAGTATTTCTTGAGGTTTCTCTGTGTTGATGACAATTTGAGTAACTTTTCCTCACCTCTAACACCTATGATGTCCTTTCATCATTAACCCACTCCTTTATTTCTTATGTAAGCTTCTATAAGAAAAAACGTTCAGACTAAAGCTCTGAAATGCATGTATATGAGCATCCAACATGAATAACTTAAGAATGAAGCGACCTACACTTATAGGTCTTACTATAGTCAAATGGCTGCGTTAAAGTTACAATCTTCCTTCAAGTAAGTTCTTTTAAAGTAAGTGTTTGCCAGTGTTGGAAAGAAAGCAGCACCAAGGTGGCTACCCTCAGGTAGCACTTTTCTAAAATTTCTCTCACAAAAGACACTAAAATGACTTTCAAAACTTTTATGTGGCTCAGCAATCATCCAGATATTTTCTAGAATTGTCATTAAGAGCAAAAGCACAACAGTGTCACTGAAATATCCTAGCAAACTGCTATAATAAAAAGCCAAATCTATAGTTACCAAATACCAAAGCAAGAATTATCCAACCAGTCTTATCAATGGATAAGGTGCTATTTGTCAAAAAAAAAAAAAAACTGGTCTAATTTGTCTAACCAATAAGCACTAAAATAACTGAACACTGTTTTTACAACATGATGCCTCAAGCTAAGGAATTTAATATTTATACGTGTTTAACTTACAAATTCCAAGGCAAATTATAAAATAGGTACATGTGTACAGTAGGTAAAAATGACAGACGTCCTTTGTAATACTACCTAAGTTTGATTTTTCAGTTTTTTAAAAGGAAAACTCTTTTAGCTCTCTAATTAGCTTAAATTACCACCCTCATCTTCTCCAGGTAATGCCTCACTTCTCTGCCTCATTTAGGACATTTATCTGCAGCTGTTGCCTCTGCCATATCCTTTATTTCCTTCAAGTTACTCACAACCCAACTTTAACATTGACCTCTGACCTGAAAATGCTTTTTAATAAGAGAATATGCAATAAAACTACTTTGGCCAGGTAGTGGTGGTACACGCCTTTAATCCCAGCACTTGGGAGGCAGAGGCAGGCGGATCTCTGTAAGTTTGAGGCCAGCCTGGTCTACAGGAGCTAGTAGAACAGATCCCAAAGCTACAGAGAAACCCTGCCTCAAAAAACCAGAACCAAACAAACAAAAAATAAAGTTACTACTTTGTATCTCCACCAAAGGTGCAACAGAACTTCAGAGGGCTTTTACCTCTGAATAACTTTGGTTTTTTTGAGACAGATCTACACATTATGGCATGTATTGATTATGACCTGGTAGCCTTCCTAACTCAGCTTCCCAGGTGTGTGTAAGCAAGGGCACAGTGAAACCACCAAACTGCATCACTTCCCGTGGGAAGAAGGTTTATTGTAAACATAAAACTGCTGAGTGACTTCTCTCTCAGGTGCTAGAGAGAAAATACCCAGAGGCATTTGGGGCAGTCCAAAGTTGCCATGGCTACCTCTTGGAAACAAAGAGAATAGCAAAAAAGGGGTGAAAGCCTTGTCAGTTATAAGGAGAGAAGCTGTAAAGTGGAGCAGTCTGCCAGTTTAAGGTAGTGGGGAGGGGGTTGTGGGCTCTGAGTGGCTCTGTTATGTATTACAGGTACTGTTAATAGGTATCTAAAGAAGGTTAGCATGAGTGCTCTTCCAGAGGACCCAGGTTCAATCCCCACCAACCACATGGAAGCTCCTGTCAGTAACTTCAGTTCTAGGTGACCCAACACCCTCACACAGACACATATACAGGCAAAACACCAATGTACATAAAAGTAAATTATTTAAAATAAATAATAAATATAACACACTAAGTCGGGCAGTAGTCATTCACCTTTAATCCCATCACTTGGGAGGCAGAGGCAGGCAGATCTCTGTGAGTCTGAGGCTAGCATGGTCTACAGAGCGAGTTCTAGGATAGACAAGACCTACACATAGAAATCCTATCTCAAAAACTCTCTCTCTCTCTCTGATCTATAGTGTATGTACATGCATATATATGTATGTGTGTATATGTATATTTATTTATTAAGATACTAGTGCTAAAATAAGTTTCAAGCCAAGAAATTATAAATTCAGATTATTATTTGGGATATTTGAATTCAAAACCCACATATCAATCCCAACTAAATCAAAACACCGAGCATTTTCTTTTTGTATAAAATAAGTATTTTCACAAAAACAGCACTTAAAATCAGAACTGACATACATACAGAATGGAAATGCTGTATGTGAGGGAACTTCTGCAAAGGGTTTGTGTGTGGGTTTTTTTCCTGGTTTTTCAAGACAGGGTTTCTGTGTGTAGACTAGGCTGGCTTTGAATTCACAGAGACCCACCTGCCTCTGCCTCCTGAGTGCTGGGATTAAAGATGCGACACCAGAGCCTGGTGTCTTATTTATATGAATGTATCTTATAAAGTACATGCCAGTAATAATAATAAATTATAAATGTGAATACACACACACATAAAACTGACCCCAAAGCATTCTTGAGTTACAATTTTAACCCCCCAATGCCATTAAAAAAAAAAAAATCTAATATTTTATAGTCTAATATATTCCCATTGAGCGCCTTAGTTTCCAATCAAATCATTACTTTCAATTTTTCTACACAAGTTATCTTTCAAGACTTTCCAACACATTTGTACAGGTTTGTGTTCACCTGTAAGTCCTAAAGCACTAAGATCTGAACGACACTGGCAGTATTACCATACTTTTGTTTGTCATTATCAAATTACTATATAGATGTTATCCAATTTGAAGACTAGCCTGGCTTTCTCTTTTTCCATTAAATAGTTAAGAAAGATTACATGCAGATAAATACTAAACAGACTAGAATAATTTAGAACTTCCTCACCAATTTGATTTTAAACTAATAAAAACCCACGCCATTTAATGACTCTACACTGTAAGTTTTATTACCTTTTCAAATACAGGAACATAGGAAGACACGTGAGGTTTGAGGATTTCTGCTTCCCAATCTTCATCTCCCATGGTAGCTTCAGGTTCCTTTATAAAAAAAAAATTAAAATGTACTTTTGGCTATGGTCACATCAGAATTGTTAATTTTCAATTATGAAGCTGTGGTTTAGGAATAAGACACAGTAAGTGAAACACACGGCAGTGGGGTTGACCACCACTACTACAAAATAATACATGTAAATTATCTTTTTTCCCCTACGCATCTCTTAGAACTACCTAATGTGACCACCTTCCCCCAAAAGCTTTAGCTTCTTGCCTACAGGTGATATTTATAGGCAGCATTTTTATCTTTCAAAGCTAGGAGAATCATTCTCACAATTCCCATGTCCCCAGCAACGCCCAGGTTTGGCCAAAATGTTTGTTCTCCCTCAAGGGATTCCCAAAGGGCTTGCTGCAGGTGAGGTGGACGGGTAGTGTCTGAGACATTCAAGATATTTCCCTTTGCGTCCCCTCCGAGGTAACTCGGACGCTGAGGCCTTGGACACGAGAAGGGGAGAATGTGGTAAGGTGGCGGCCCGCTCTCTTCACCAGAGGGCGTCGAGCTTCCCCGGGGGCGTTCAAACACCGTTTCTTCTGAAAAATGGCCGCCTGGGCACTGAGCAGAAGGTTCCTCAGGCCTCCCCGCCCTGCAGGCCCCAGGTCTTCACACCCGCTCCGAGCTCTCAGCAAGGAGCCGCTGGTCCGAAGGGGAAGGCCCAGAGGCCGGCCTCACAGCCCACGGAGGCCCTCGTGCGGAGCCCCTGGCTCCAGCCCGGACCCCCACAGCCCCCCGGGCCCGGCTAGGGTGGCCATGGCCGAGGGCCGAACCAGACCAAGGCCACCAGCTCACTCACCTCTCCGCTCCAGGTTTCCTGGGCTCCTCGCGGCCGCCCACGCGGCTTAAACGGCTGCACGTGCGGACGCCTGGACGCCGACTGCGTCAAGTGCGTGGGCCGACAACAAATAGCACCAGGCGAAGGGGCCGCCAACCAATCAGCGCCCGCGCTGCGCGGGTTCCCGCCCCCACCGAGGGGTCCTGCATGTTCTCTGCCTTTGATGAGGCCGACGCAGGGCTCTGCGGCCTGGTAGGCCTGGGACGCAGGCTGCCCTAGGGCCTGTACCACGCTGCATGCTTCCAGGCTCCATCCGCTCCATTTTTATCATAAACTAAAAATTGTATCCCCTTGGCCCTTCTGATTCTAAATGTCTGACGTGCTCTCTATATTTGACAAATACACATCCCATTCCTCTACTAAAACCGAGTGGAAGCAATGCTTTTCTTTGTCCTCCCCATTTAAAAAAAAAAAAAAAGACGCGGATGAGATTGCTTCTAGAGTTGTAAAGAAAGCCGGTCTGTAGGAAGAAAACAGCCCCTCAAGCAGAAAAGAGGAAGAAATGACTTGTTTGCCAAAGTCTAGATTTGTGGTTCACCTGTTCACATCCTTGAGGGCACTTGCCAGGGGCACTTAGTATTTAAAGCGCTCTTTAACTACATATTCTAATTCTGTCCATTCCTAACCTCTTTAATAGGAAAATCTTTCCATGCTTTTCCCAATTCTCCCAGAAAGCCTAACAATGAAATGTATATAAAACACAGTTCTCGGGGGTTTTTTTGGCGGGTGTGTGTGTGTGTGTTTTATCATTTTTCTTTCTCTGAATCTTTGAAGAAATTTCTAGATATCTGTCAGGTACAATACAAGATGATAGATGTGAAAGAGAGGCACTCCAGCTTGAGCTAGCTTTAAAGTTTTCTAGAAACACATTTGTGTCAGCACCAAACACATGTTAGAACCATGCGGGATCCCAGAAAGGAAGTACAAGGGGTACAGCATCTTCCAGAAATCATGTCAACAAAACATGATAAAGAGTTTGATGGGCAGGGTGTCCATACAAGTAAGGCTTTAAAAGATAAAATTTCTAGTAGTGTGTGGTAATACGAGGTTAGAATCCCACTGCATGAAAGACTAAGTAAGGGGTCCCTCTAGACCAAGGGTTGTCTGGGCTATGTAGTGAGTTCTAGGCCATCCTGGGCTACGGAGCGTAATGTTTACCAGACTGTGGTATACACCACTAACAAATCATTAGGCAATTCATGGATACTTTTCATTTTGACAGTCATTTTTATGCTTAAACTTACTATTTGTTATGTATTTAAAACTATATCTAGTACACCAAGTGTGCTTTTAAGGATGTAAATGCTTAGAATGAGGCTAAATTAATGTATCCTTTTTAAAACTTCACTCAGCTGAGGAAAAACTTAGTTATATAATAATGTGGGGGAATAGTAAAGCAACAAGAAGGTGATATTCAGGTAGCCGGAGTGTGGGAAACACTGGCACAGATGAAGACTCAGGATCTGAGGGCTGCTCTCTAGCAGAGTGCTCTCCACTGTAGACATTTCATCAACACCAGTTCCCATCCTGTGCTTACTTAGCAGCTTCCGGATTCCTGATCTCGCTCACCATGTATTTCACACGAACGAGACTTATTGGCACTACCTGTTCCCAGTAATGAATCAAAACAGTGGTATTCTAGCTCAGAAATGAGTCTTGTTTGAGTTGTGTTCCTGAGAGGTCCTATTTGTAATGGCCCAGGCCCTCCCCTGTGATGTTAGTAACCTAGAACTGTTACAAGTGTGCAATGAAAGCTAAGGTTGAAGGAAAAAGAAAAGCCAAATTCTAGATCAGGATCTCCTGGACAACTTTCCTCACACTAACAGCCATTTCTGGCTCTTTACCACAAAATGGAGGTTCATCACTGAACTGTGGAATCTGGTGAAGAGGTTCTAGGTAACACAGAACACCAGGGTGTCGGCCTTTCTGTTCCTACTGGATATCACTTGCCTCAAAGAACAAAGAAAACTGGCTTCCTCCATGTCCAAAGTAGCAATGGAAAGGGGATTCGTGAACATCACCACTATATTTAATCCTGTACTTTTTTATTTCTAAGTACTTCACCTTAAGAGCAGTAATGTGTTAACAAACAGATCCTGTCTGTGAGCCTGGACCAGAAACAAAACATTTTGCTGACCCTCTAAGATTGCTAGGTTCAGTGGCGCGTTCCTGTAACAATTACTTGGAAGAATCAGGAACTCAGCTGCAGGACTAGTTCAAGGCCAACCTCTGCAACCTAACAGTCAGCTTCAAGAGCCACAACTAATGCTAAAAAAGCAAAGGCCAGTGAGATGTAACCTGACAACCTGTGGACTTGAGGTTGATCCCTGGGACCCACAGAGGGGAAGGGGAGAACTGACTTCCACAAGCTGTCCTCTGAGCTCCCAACATGTGCCATGGCCCGAACACACACACACACACACACACACACACACACACACACCAGCCCCCATCCTCACACACCCTCCCGCAGAATAAACAAATGCAATAACAAAATTTTCAAATAAGATAAAGACTAAAAGATTGAAGTTTTTGATCAGAGAGGACATCACCAGCATTTGGCTGAGAATGTAGCATTAAAAGAAAATTGGGGGGGGGGGGACAATAAGTCCTTAAGGTGTATACCATAACATTTTCCCAAATAAAGGAGAAAATAAGAGTTAAGCAATGAAAAAAAGTTAAGCAATGAGGAACCCTGGCAAATACTATCTTAAGCACATGACCAGAGTCCACAACACTCTTCTTGTTACCCTTTACTATAAAACAAACTACTGCAGAACATGTTGGCTTAAAAAATGCTCTCAGGGTTGTGTCGATTGAGAGGGCCCAGCATACCATCTCATCCGATTATGTTAAAATGCTGATCAGAACCCAGATCATTTTACACTTTAATATCAGCTTCTTCCTCTTTGGCGTTGCCAGAGTTTGAACTAGATAATTGAGCATACCAGGCAAACTCTCTACCACCGAGCTATACCCCCAGCCCCCAACATCAATTTGTTTAAACATCCAAGGTGTGTTTTGTTTTGTTTTGTTTTTTAACTCTAGTATCTGAGGGCTGGGATAGCCAGAACACATCTCACTACAAATGGCTGCCTTGGTTTTCGAGGTTGTTGGGCAATCTGTGAGACTCTATAAGGCTATTGCTCACCTCCAAAGCCAGCATTTCAGCTGGACAGACATGTCATGGACATCACTTCAAGAGACTAGGACAATAGTTCTTAAGATCCAGCATAAGAAGTTATACAAACATATTCGCGATACTCAGTTGATTGGTATGAGAAAGTCACAAGGCTGGGTCCAGATTCATGGAGATGGGAGTATATAATGTCATGAAAACTGGAGATACAGCCCTCTGGAAAACCTGGAACCTGACTGGGGTATGGCTGCATCAATCTCATGTTCATTTCAGATGCCCAGTAACCTGACTGTTTGCCCTTTAATGTTGTCTCAAAGTTATCATGAGTGTATTTCATCCTCTTCATTTTTACTCTTCTGTTATTTTCAAATAGCCTGCCTTGGAGTTCACACATTCTCTCTTCTGTTTGGTTTACTCTGTTATCAAGGCTTTCTTAATGCATTTTCATTTTATTTAGTGCAACTTTAGGATCAAAGATTTCAATTTTTTTAAAAATTGCCTCCACGTCTCTCTCAATGTTACCTATTAAAGTATTGAATTATCTATTTTCTATTGCAATTCAGTAGGTTTCCTTAAACTTGATTCGCTGGTTTGTTTGCTTTTAATTTAATTTAATCTGTGGCAATTTGGATGAGAAATGTTCTCCAGAGACCCAGCTAATTGAACACTTGGAGCCTAGTTGGTTGTTCTATTTATGGAGGTTTAGGGAATGCAGCCTTACTCGAAGAAGTACGCTAGTCGGGAGTGGACTTTGCGAATACATAGCTTCACCTGACTCCCAGTTCACTTTCTGTTTCATGCTTTCCATTGAGGATGTGAGCTCTCAGCCTCCTGCTCCAGCCATTACACCTGCTGCTTGCCACCATGCTTCCTTACCATGATGGACTCTTATCACTCTGAAACCATAAGCCAAACTAAACTCCTTCTTCCATAAGTCAGCTTTGGAGTCATGGTGTTTTATCGCAGCAACAGAAAAGTAATAATACATTACTCTGGTTATTATCAGACAGTCTCTGACGTTTTATTTTACTGTTAGATGAGGCCACAGTTCCTTGAACATCCTTGGTATTGATATATGACATAATCTGAGGAAAAGATTGGGTATTTATCCTAGTCTTCATAATTTGGCGTGTTTTACAGGTTTTGTTTGATTTCAGAAATTCAAGCCAGCATGCTTATTTTTTCAGCCTATAGTTCTATCACTAGATGGCACCAAAGTTCAAGCTGCCTTTTGCAGTACTAGAAAGCAATTCAAGTTTGGGGTTCGCCTAATCTCTCAGCTGGTGAGTTTTTTAAGACTCAGTTAGGGAGCTCTTATAAAGGTGGCTTATCCACACAAACCTCTTCCTGGGGCTTGCATAGGCCTACAATGCGTCTTCCAAGGCCATCAGCCTGTGGTCATGAACTGTAGAATTCTGTGAAGCTCTAGAGAGAATCACCAGAGGGACAAGCCCTGGGTTGGTATTCCACTACTGTGCTACCAGGCACAGTACTCCAGAACTGTAGCTATAAATGCCACCGTGCTGAGCCCGCAATACACCGACAGAGCACTGAGGAGAGAGAGACCAAGTCCTGTACTCAATGGGCTGCCGAATGCTCTTGGGAACTCAGCCCTGACTGGAGCAGGAGCTTGCTAGACTAGGACAGCAAGTTTTCCCTGGCGCTGGAACTCTTCAGAAACCCTGCCTCCATGCAGGACTCGAGATGGGGACTGTTGGGTTCTGCTTGCCCAGTGTTGAGTTTCAGAAGCCCAGCATTAAGTCCTAAGACAAAATCCTGTGTTTTTACCCCATCCCACCCCAATGAATAGAGTCTGAGTACATGTGGTGATACCCAAGCTTTTGACGGTGTTGACGAGATCAGTCCTTTGGTCATCCAAGACGACATTAACCCGTGTCATATCTAGATTTCGCAGGTATGGTGTACTACATAGACTCGGCGTATATCCTGGATCATGCCAAACCTGGCAGTAAGGCAAGTCTGTGCCAGGAGTCAAGGTCTTGAGCTCCATCTGTGAATACTGGCCCAGGATAGTTGTGCAGCTGAAGGTTGGGAATCGGTGGTGGCAACAGTCCCTTAGGGCAGTGGTTCTCAACCTTTCTAATGCTGTGACCCTTAAATATAGCTCTTTACGTTGTGGTGCTCCCAACCATGAAAATATTTTCATTGCTAATTTTGCCATACATCATTATGAACCTGAACTTTTTTTAAAATATGGTTTTAGGGGATTAAATTCAAGTCTCTGCACTTGAAACGGTATGAACCTGATGGAGGAAGGTCATTGGTTAAATAATAAAGAAACTGCCTAGGCCCATTTATAGGCCAGCCCTTAGGTGGGTGGAGTAAACAGACAGGATGCTGGGAGAAAGAAGCCGAGTAGGGAGTCGCCATGATTCTCCCACTCCAGACAGACGCAGGTTAAGATCTTTCCTGGTAAGCCAGCTCATGGGCTACACAGAATATTAGAAATGGGTTAGATCAATATGTAAGAGCTAGCCAATAAGAGGCTGGAACTAATGGGCCAGGCAGGGTTCAAAAGAATACAGTTTCCGTGTAATTATTTCGGGGCATAAGCCATGCGGGCAGCCAGGTGCCGGGGACGTAGCCCTGCCGCTCCTATTACAACAGAACCTATCAGTGATCTCAGTGCTGGTGGGACCCTAGGCACCCTGTGATCCAGGCCTGAACCTGAAGATGCTGCTGCTGGACCATGATAGTCAGATGGCCAAGACTGCGGTTAGGAGTCTTCCCACACAACCTCGGCTTGTAGAATAGAAAACAGGACTCCGCCTATTGGGTAACACAAAAGCAAGGACTCTGCCTTGGAGCTTAGTGCCAGCCTTAATAGTCCCTAAGGCAGGGGTTCTCAATCTGTGGGCTTCGACCCCTGGGGAGGTCAAATGACCATTTCACAAGGGTCACCTAAGACCATTGGAAAACACAGATGCTTACATTACAATTCATAACAGTAGCAAAATTACAAAAATACTAAGATGTTATTATAGATGAGACTTGGTTCTGTACTGATTGTTTTTTGGAAGAGAAACATAGAGGTTTACCATACTTCCTACTTCTGTATATAGCTAAAACTTTCCACTACAACAGATGAAAAACTAAGTGTGGTGATTCATGCTGCAACATTCATTCAGAAGGAGAACCAAGAGGACCGCGCCTTCCTGGGTTACAGACAAGTTCTGGGTCAATGTGGGGTACAAAGTGAGACCTTTGTAGTTGTTGTGAATTGTGAAGGAACATCGGAGGAAGAAAGACCCTAAAGGATGTAACAAACTCAGCAGCAGGGTGGATCAGCCTCTGATGGACTGACTGCCTAGCAGCTTCGCAAGAACACTTTTATTGATTGTTACAGAACAAAAGGCCTTTTAGCAAGTCAATCCCTGCATGCCGAAGTCTCTTCTCTGATCTAGAAGTTGTCCTTACCTAAGCAAACACAGTCATTCTAAGAATTCAGGTTTGCCAGGAATGTCTTATGACTGAGGTCATGCTAAGGTTCTGAAATTTCCTAAGAAAGAGCAACCTTATAACTCTCAGGTGACAATCACTGATTATCTGCCAGAGATTACCTCAAGGTCTAAGCGGCTAGCACTCCAGAGTAAACCTTACCTAAAAAGATAGATAAATAAATAAAAACCAAACAGTCCTGTAAAAATGTACTGCCCTCCTTCGCTTTTCCTGGCTGTTCTTGTCTGCCTCTATGACCAAGTTATTATCATAAAACTTTTCTTTAGATGTCTCCTTCTCGTCCTAGTCATTAAATATTAGTGAGTGTGCTGGTATATGCGGTGTGTAGGGCCTCTTCTTTATTAGTGATTGATGGGGTAGGGCCAGTCCATTGTGGGTGGGGCCAGTCCTGGGCTGGTGGTCCTGGGTTCTATAAGAAAGTAGGTTGAGCTAGTCGGTAAGCAGCACCTCTGCATCAGCTCCTGCCTCCAGATTCCTGTTCTCACTTCCGTAGATGATGAACACAGATATGGAAGTGAAAACCAAATGGATCCTTTTCTTCCCAACTTGATTTTTGGTCATAGTGTTTTGTCACAGCACTAGACTAAGACTATTACGGTTCACGTGGGTCCATTGAAAGAAAGCTCACAGACACCTGAGAACGAATTTAGCCTTTTGAGACTGCAGGGGTCCTCAGCCTCTATAAACTGAAGCACTTTTCCCAGGGCATTTACAATTATGCTAGTCGATCTCCATATGCTCAAACCATCTGAATGAAGCTTCCAAAAATACAATGCCAAGCACAAAGTCTCTATGGAGGGGTGTGCAGTGGTTTTCAGGGTTTCCCTGCCAGCTGAGTTTTGCATAGGCTTTGTATTCTTGTGATACTCTGAGACAAGATTCACACAGGGCAATAAAAGGTATCTGTACAATAAAGGATGGATTTGGGCTAGGTGCTAACACCAGAGCTAGGCCAGCAGGGGTGGGGAGTAGTGTTAGGGCTAGTTTCTAACTCTATGGTGCCAGGCCAGGAGGAATTCTGCTACACTAAGACAGTGTGTCTTAGAATTTGTTTCCGCTGGGCAGTGGTGGCACATGCCTGTCATCACAGTACTCAGGAGACAGAAGCAGGCGGATCTCTGTGGGTTCGAGGCCATCCTGATCTACAAAGAGAGTTCCAGGGCAGCCAGGAACTCAGAGAAAACCTGTCTCGAAAAAAAAAAATGTTTTCAGTTGCTGGCCTACCTTTATCCTTTTATCCTGAGTAATTTCTAAATCCTATTCTATAGTAAATGAATGTACTAATTAAGAGTTTCTCAGTGGGAAACATGGCAAAATTCTAGTCTGTTTATTTCTTGCTTGGACTTAGACCTTACTCCTGTAGTTATGGCTACGTGTTCAAACACTTTGGACAGGTCCTGCTCTGGAAGCCAAGATGAGGCCCATGAAGCCAAGGGAAAACTTTGGGCTGAGCCTTTAAGAATCCACTAGTCAGAACACTCAGTTACAATTTCTTCAGAGTAAGGTCTCTATTGGTCCCTCTGGTGGTGTTAGTGAGCTGTACCAAGAGGATGGACTGCTATCTTCAAGATCATTCCCACCTGAAAAGTGGGAAAAGTGGGACATGACCAGATCACTTTCTTTTTTTCTTTCTTTCTTTCTTCTTCTTCTTCTTCTTCTTCTTCTTCTTCTTCTTCTTCTTCTTCTTCTTCTTCTTCTTCTTCTTCTTCTTCCTCTTCCTCTTCCTCCTCCTCCTCCTCCTCCTCCTCCTCCTCCTCCTCCTCCTTCTTCTTTTTTTTTTTTGTTTTTGAAAATAAGGTTTCTCTGTGAAGCCCTGGCCATCCTGGAACTATCTCTGTAGACCAAGCTGGCCTCAAACTCAGAGGTTTGCCTATCTCTGCCTCTGGAGTACTGGGACTAAAGGTGTGTGCCAATACTGCCTGGTATGACTAGAGCTTTCTTACCAATTGCAGCAATTTTGTTGTTATAAATACTTTTTTCTGGCCGTTGTAAGGTGTTTATTTACTTTTCAACCTTGCCTAAAATTGTTTTCTCATACTGGAATTCGGAGAAAGGAGAAAATGTTCCTGTCAGAGAGGCTCACAAATCAATGCATTGCTCATTTGATAGTACAGCCAAAGAGTACCTGGTAAGCCTTTTAGAACACGAACATTATAATGAAATAGCTTGTATCCCCCTTAAAGGCAACATTCACTAAGCCACCTACTTGTAATTGTCAAGCCCTCAGCATCAGAATGGGTATTTAGGGGCGTTTGAGAGCGGAGTTTGTGTTCCAGATTTTCGCCATTTTAAAGTTTGGTCTTGCTACGTCACTTAACTTTTCTAGGGCTGTTTCTCTGTAAAATAAATTGGGCAGTTGCAAAAGACATAAAAAAGAGATAAATGTAAAATTCTTGGAATTCATTACTATTTGATAAATTTAAGTCTTGGGGTCTTGATCACATTGCATTACATTTCTTTCTAATGCTAGCTTTCTTTACAGAGGCCTGGCTTGGGGCACGCCATGTGGGTTTCAGGGACTCAGAATGAGTTTGACTTCCTTACCAAAATACTTTACGCAGACTGTAGTGTTTATTTGCGTCGGTTTGGGGAAAACTGGGAAGCAGGGAGTCAATATTTTCCGAAAGCTTCTTTTAGTCTACAATCTAGCCACGCCGTCCCCGCTACCCTACCCCACCCCAGCTTCCCTCAGAATCCACAGCGCCCAAGCGCGTGACCTCAGAACATAACAGGAGGCAGGAGAGCCTGAGAAGAAAGTCACCAGGTACGTCAGTCACATCATCTTTTCCTCACGTGGCCTGTGATGCTGTAAATCTCAGGAGATCGCTTCTACTGTCTTCCTAGGTTCTTCAGAAGAGGACGCAGCCTAACAGACAGGCGTGCACCTGCTCAGCGACCCCGCCTCCGAAGCAAGAGGGCGGGGTTGTGCGGGAGGCTCGCTTGCTGCTGCAGAGCCCTCTGGGAATTGTAGTTCTGGATAGCGGCGCTTTGACAGAGGCGGCCGGCTGTGTGCGCCTAGGACTCCATCCCCCGCCAGCCCCCGCGGCTTAAGTCGTTGCCTCTTCCTGTTTAGGGGACAAGTCGCCCGACGGCCGACAACTGCGAGGTCTGCGAAGGGATCCTCGCCTCCCGATCGGGTTTTCCAAGGTAGAGGGATTGGCCTGCTGAGGTACGGCACGTTCTCGCTCCTGACAAACTCACCCTGGGACAGCCTGAGAGAGAACCCAGGCGAGGCGGGAAGGGTTGAGCTTGCGGTCAACCGGCTGTCCCTACGGAGGGGTCTTTGGGATGTGGGGAGAGCCAAGCCCTGGGTCAGAGTGGCTGTCCCAGAGAGCTCGTGTCCCTCGAGTGGGTCGAGTGCGGGGAGTCCGCGGGGCTGAGGAAGTCCGGGTCTGCCCGAGTCTCCAGAAAAAGGCAGGGAGGGTGACAGCAGATCAGCATCCGAAGCCGGGATGAGAGGACTGTTGGGATAAGAACAGAAGTGTCCTGTGAGAAAGAGCTAGAGAGAGAGGAATCGAGAGCGGAAGCCTCCTGGTGTCTCGGACTACAGCCACTGGTGTTCCGACCACACTGGTGGTATGGGTATTGCTCACTTGTGTTTGTACACGTTCTGGAGATACATCCCAGGGCTTGGTAGGTGCAGTGAGATCACTGTTCTGCCAAGCCATTTCCTAAGCCCGTGAACGAGTGCCCTGATAGTGGATGGCATGATGTGTTGGCTGTCTTTGCAATACTGGAGCTGTGGGGCAGCTAGGCAAATGCCTACTCCTCGCCTTACAAATCAGGAAACAGATCCACCGAGTTGGAAACTCCGCTTATCGTCAATCAGTTATTAGCCAGCTTGTCCAAAACCTAACTGTGGTGATCGTTTGGCAGCGCCATCTGTATTGCGGAGATAAGTAGATCCGAGTGCCTTTTTCCTTTTCGGTGCCTTCAGATATGACAAAGAACTGGCATGCAGAGTAGTAGGCAAAACGATTTTGTTTGTTCATTATTTACTTTGGGTTTTGTTGTTTGTTTTCAACAAAACTTTTCAGTAAGTCAAATGACCCTTGTGAATTAAAGAGAAATTAATATGCCATAGAAACAATTACTGCCAGATAGACTTGGGGTACACCTATAATTCCTGGACTCAGGAGAGTGAGGCAAGTGGAGGGATGGTCTCCGGTTAGATACATAAATAGGCTTTCTCAACCCTGAAAGCCAGAGGTGGAGAGATGACTGGTACCTAAGTGCTGATCTTGTGAGCATGAAGACCTGAGTTCTATCTCCAGCACCTTTGTAAAACACCAAAACCAGGCACTCTGCCGCAGTAGAGTCACCAACACTGGGAAGGTAGGAACAGCAGGATCCCCAGGGGCCTTGCTGGCCAACTAGTCCAGTGGAATTGGTGAGCTCCCAGTCCAGTGAGAGACCCTGTCTCAAAAAGTAAGGTAGAGGGAAGATACCTGACTCCAACTGCTGGCCTCCGCATGCGTGTGTGCACACACATGAACATGTACATACACATACGCTGCACAGACAAGAACAGTCAGCGACTTGCACGTTAACAAAGATGTCACATAATCTAATGCTAAGGAAATAAATTTACCTTGCATTCCCAGTTTTGCCTGCCAAAGCATTGAGAACAATCAGCTTTAGATTTCCTCTCAAATCTTCAGTAGTGTGTACCTATTGTACACATAAAAATATCCTGTTGTGGCTTTATAATACCGTAAGCATTCAACAAGGGTAAACTCAGGAAGACAGTACTGCCAACTAATCCCTTGAACTTCAGTACACGACTAGTAGTTTCTCTTTATCCAGAACTTACGAGGAGCTAGTGTTGCTGGTGTGGGAGGAGAGGTTCTTTGGTGCCATAATGTTGCTTTGGTGATTTTTAAACTGCACTGTGTCCAGCACTGCCAGATTTTAACATCCTTTGAAGAAAACTACTTCATCAGAATATAAAAATGTTCTACCAGGGACCTCAGAACTGTGGACTCATGACTATTAGCTATGAACACACTGGTAAATTATTCATAAGGAAGGAATTTAGGTTAGTAGACTCTATAGGAGATTTATAGAGAAAACAGGTAGGCATATAGTAACAACTTCTATGTAAAATGATGTGATTCCCTTGCTTTATGCTATAGAGGTAGATGAACTCTTAGCAAATGTTCCTTGCTAATGACCATATTCTCCTCTTATAAAATGTTACTAGAGGCCCGGTGGTGGTGGCGCACACCTTTAATCCCAGCACTTGGGAGGCAGAGGCAGGCGGATCTCTGTGAGTTCAAGACCAGCCTGGTCTACAAGAGCTAGTTCCAGGACAGGCTCCAAAACCACAGAGAAACCCTGTCTTGAAAAAAAAAAAAAAAAACAAACAAAACAAAACAAAACAAAAAAAAGTGGAAGAGGTAGGTGGGCTATACCTTCCTATCTGTAAGCCAACTCTGCAGCACTGATTCATAAACTAAACTAAGACTGTGCCTGAGTTCAGAAAGAGTGGGTCCTTGTCATTCTTGGAGATATTCTAACTAGGGACTAAACACTACTAAGGTGGGAGAGTCGGAATCTTGAGGAAGATTTTCTATCGTTCAGCCTTATCAAGAAGTGGCTGACACTAAGGAAGTCATGACAGCCACTCAGGAACTGAGAGGTTCTAGGTGACCCACATATGAATATTTATTTCAAGCAATTTACTATGTTGTGGCATAGTAAAACTGGCGATTCACCACAAAGAAGCCCAAAAGTTGATTTAAATAAAAAAGAAGAAGTCCAAAGTTCTTATTGCCTTTTTATCAAATATTTAATAATTTTTAGAAAAATGAGTGTAGAACTTGGTTGTTTCCAGTTCTCTTAATCAATTAGTTTGAACTTCAACTTCCCCTGAAACACTGTTCCATAAGCAATTTAATGGTTTTTAATAACGAGTAAAGCTATAATACTCTATTTGATGAAGCAGGTTGAAAAGGGAGTAAGTGTTAAGTGTAAGTTAGAATGCAGAACAGTCTATTGATGACAAAAATGCTCACCATTCATATAGTAACTCTTTGCTGCAGTCTTAACAATGATATAATTGGTGGGCATTAAACCAGCAAGGTGATGTAGATAGACATCTAGTTCTAGTATCTTAATCTCTGGGCTTTAAAACAAAGCTCTAAATTCAAAATTCAAGACTCTCTCTTGGGGGTAGGGGGCGTTTCTAGACAGGGTATCTTTGTGTAACAGCCCTAGATGTCCTGGAACTCAAATTTGTAGACCAGGCTGGCCTCAAACTCACTGAGGTCCACCTGCCTCTGCCTCCCAAGTGTTGGGATCAAAGGTGTGCACCACCAGGCCTGGCCAAAGTCAAGACTCTTAACCCAAAGCTAAGTTAATAAGAGTTCCTGGTTGTTTAAAACTAGTTTTAGTATGGGGTACTGCCATTTTTACTTTCAAGGTTTATGTGGAAAATAATTACCAAGGCTGGAGAGATGATGATTCAGGGTTATAGTAGTGAGAGCATTTAGGAGATGTGATTAGTACCTTATAAAAGGGCCGAAGGGGTTGAGCCGGAAGTCCCACTTTGCCTATGTGGGAACATAGCGAGAAGGAGCCACCTGGAAGCAGAGCTCAGGCCCTTACCAAACACTCAAACTAAGAAAAGTAAGCTCTAAATCTGCTGCCTATAAATCACTCACGCCAGGTGTTTTGTGAGAATGACATGAAAAGACCAAGATGGGTCCTGAAAGGACAGCAACAGCTTACCTAATTTGTGTGATATTGAAGTAAAAACAAATGAGGTAAAATGAATGTCAGGATTAAAATGGCGGAGGTTGGGAACACTAAAGATAAGAAATGAAAGGGCTTGCAGCTGGGTATGAGATAGCCAAGCTGACCAGATAAGAGGAGGGACAGGGTCTGGAAAAAAACAACAGAGTTGGTCTTGGCAGGCTCCACCTGGCTCCCACCAAGCCCCCTCCCACCACCACCCTGAGAACATAGCCAAGGCACTGTTGCCCTTTTATCTCTTCTTGCATTTAATTGCAACAAACTAAATTGTAAGAATGGCTTTCAATAAAGCCCTGGCTACTAAATTCCTGCTCCTACCTGCATCTTAAGGGGATGGGGCTTTAAGTTAATCTATGACCTGCATACGTGACTTAGTATGGCAAACGTCACAGAGTTACTAGAAAGGAGACTATGGCTGATTAATGTGTGACTATAATTCAAGCTGACTCCAACCTCAGGCAGCAGGAGCTGGCCTTGCTGTGCTTGGTGGTAGCATCATGGACAAGAGGCTGGGACTGCTTGCCTTCAGTGTTCTCTGCTTCCAATCTGAAGGACCTAGACATTCTAACACCCTCCTTAGAAATATCCATAAGCAAATCTGTAGTATCTATGCTAAGATGATGACATCAATTTGCAGAAAGACTGGGTTGTGGTAAGATAAATATTACTTTGGACATAAGCATTCAAAGAGTGTATGTTCTTTCTCAGAGGTTGATATTAGTTATTATCTAATACATGGATATATGTTATAAAATTTCAGATACTCTATATGGCTTACTAGGCCATAGAGTGACTTTCTTTTTTTTTTCTGAAAAGGGGCAGAAAGAAATTATTTAAGCTTATTCAGCCATTGCATGTCAGCAATTACTCAACCCCGCTTTTTAGTGTGATAGAGAAAATGGAAATGGGAGTGCATGGCTAGACTCTAGTAACTTTTTTTTTTTGGTTTTTCGAGACAGGGTTTCTCTGTGGTTTTGGAGCCTGTCCTGGAACTAGCTCTTGTAGACCAGGCTGGTCTCGAACTCACAGAGATCCGCCTGCCTCTGCCTCCCAAGTGCTGGGATTAAAGGCGTGCGCCACCACCTCCCGGCTACCTCTTCCACTTTTAAGCAGGTTTGGTGTTACTCTCATTTGGCTGTTGTCCTTTCTCCTGCTGTAATGATCCTGGCAGGACTGGTGGTGACTAGGGAATAGCCTTGAGACCAAGCGGGGGGGGCGGGGGAGCTTGCATCAGGAAAGATTTGTCTAAACTAGTTACCTTAAAGAAAATAAACCCCTTGTGTTTAATTTCTAATAATGGACACATAGAAAGGTAATTTTGTCATCTTAGTCCTATCTATGGTTTAGAGGTGAAATCTGTTCTGGCTGCTGTTGGTCTTGTATGCACAATCTAGATGATGAAGACCTGCTTGTCCAGATGGCTCTTGGGTCTTTCGGAGCACTTAAGTGTCGCAGCGTAGAGGAAATGGCATCGGGCATCCACTGATCTGACCTCAGTCCCTGCTGGGGCTTTATTAGCTAAGTGATCTAGGACAAGTTTCTTCTCGGAACTTCACTTTCTTTTTCTATTTTCCCTTATTCCTTCCTTCTCTTCTTTCCCCTTCTTTCCTTGGAATGTGAAAGTAATTTGTTTTTCCCGAAATTCAGCAGTTTAAACAGCATCATACAAAACAGAAGACAGTGGGAAGCATTCAGTAAGATATAGCAGTAGCTCCATCTCCAATCCCATAGCTTCTCATCCTCACCCCCTCTCTACCCCATTCCCACCCCGTCTACCCCATCTCCACCCCGTCTACCCCATCTCCACCCCCTCTACTCCATCTCCACCCCGTCTACCCCATCTCCACCCCGTCTACCCCATCTCCACCCCCTCTACTCCATCTCCACCCCTCTACTCCATCTCCACCCCCTCTACTCCATCCCCACCCCTCTACTCCATCCCCACCCCCTCTACCCCATCTCCACCCCTCTACTCCATCTCCACCCCTCTACTCCATCTCCACCCCCTCTACTCCATCTCCACCCCCTCTACTCCATCTCCCGTCCCCTCTACTCCATCTCCACCCCCTCTACTCCATCTCCACCCCTCTACTCCATCCCCACCCCCTCTACTCCATCCCCACCCCTCTACCCCATCCCCACCCCCTCTACTCCATCCCCACCCCCTCTACTCCATCCCCACCCCCTCTACTCCATCCCCACCCCCTCTACTCCATCCCCACCCCTCTACCCCATCCCCACCCCCTCTACTCCATCCCCACCCCCTCTACCCCATCTCCACCCCCTCTACTCCATCCCCACCCCCTCTACTCCATCTCCACCCCCTCTACTCCATCTCCACCCCCTCTACTCCATCCCCACCCCCTCTACCCCTTCTCCACCCCCTCTACTCCATCCCCACCCCCTCTACTCCATCTCCACCCCCTCTACTCCATCCCCACCCCCTCTACCCCATCCCCACCCCCGTTCTACCGACAGATGCATCCTTTCCTTTTCTCTAAGGTTCCTCCAAAATGGCATGCAGCTGACTTCTCTAGAAATGAATTCTTTTCCTTTAGTACTATTTTGTTTGTGATTGTTCAATAATTCTATGAAGATCAACCTTTTATTTCTTTTTCCACTTTAGAACTTATGCTCTTTATACCAAATGACAGCAAATTACATTGAACAGATCAATAGTGGATAGCATGGTGCTAAATGCTTATGCATACGAATTAATTTATTTCATAGAAACACTTTTATGGGTTTGAGATTTTTTTTTTCAAACAAATTTTCCCAAAGTCACTCTTTTTTTCTCTTGACCCTTCACCTCATGCCATTTTTCTGATGAGAGGCTGTTGTTTTCCATGCAATCATCTTTCCAATTTCTAAAACACTTTTTTTAACCGAAAGAATTTTATGATTGTGTAGGTTATAACAGAATCCTAGAAGTAACTAGCCTACAATATGTTTACAGCTTTCGCAAGCTTTTAATTCCATTCTGCTTCACTAATTAATTACAAATGTTTCTCTCCTGGGTATTGTATATGGAATGTTTTTACTCATTACCTCAAGAAGCCATTTTTAAAATGGGTCATATTTGCACTTTGGAATATTAAGGAAACAATGGAATGTGAGTCCTCACTGTATAAGTAGGTGAGTGTCAGTTGTGACGTAAAGGAAATAGCACTGGGTACCAGCGTGCCTGCTTTCATTCTTCTCTGTGGCTTTGCTAGCTAACTGATAAAGACAATTTCT
The DNA here is from genome assembly GCF_950005125.1 of Chionomys nivalis. Taxonomy (NCBI): domain Eukaryota; kingdom Metazoa; phylum Chordata; class Mammalia; order Rodentia; family Cricetidae; genus Chionomys; species Chionomys nivalis. Next base: position 34,029,085 of record NC_080100.1, on the reverse strand, counting down.
TTTCTGTCTTCAACTTCTTCTTTCTGTTTCTTCCATCTTTCCGTAATCTCACTCTCATTTTAGCAAGGCCAACTGACATCCAATAATCTCTCTAAATTTCTCCTCTTTCTAAGTAGAATTCAATTCTTAGTTAAACTAATCTCTGAGTGTTAAAAAGACTCATTTTCTCTGAATTCAGGCATGTCTTCAGTTTAGAAACTAAACAGAGTGATAGCTGGGTTTCTAGACTGTGCTGCAGAAAAGAATTTCAGGAAGAGTCAGCATGACAAAGATTTCAATCTATCAGGAAGAGATTTTTAAACCTAGATTTAAGCATGGGTGTTATTAGAAGATAGCATAGGGAAAAGACAGTATGCCCAATATGTGAGCTTCTCTGGGAGGTGGAGGTTAAGCTGTGTGTGTGTGTGTGTGTGTGTGTGTGTGTGTGTGTGTGTGTGTGTGGTGGCTTCTGAAGTTACATCGTTCAAAGGCTTTTATTTTTCTCTTCTCTTTTGGAACATAAGATCATAGAGTGATCCATGAGGTGTGCTGGGTGGGAATTGCAGGCTGATAGGAAAAACTATAGGTCATAACAGTTGTATAAGGGAAATTAAGGCATTCTGTAAATGAAGTTTATATGCTTGTTGGTGAAATTCCCTAAAAAAGCACAGGTTTACACCTGGAAAGGATTAAGGCCATGAATATTCAAGTATACTTTGGCCTTAAGCATGGTTCATTGCTATTCTCATTTGAAATATCTCTATTAAAATAATATTATCTTTATGTAGGCAATCCCTATGGTAAATTTTGTTCATTTTGCTGCAAGCTTTGACTTTTAGCAGGTGAGTTTAACTGGACTCCAGGACTCCTTCACTTTTCACATCTCCTTAATCTAAGGGTTTTTTGTTGTTGATGGTTGGTTGGTTTTAAACTTAAGGCCAACAAGTGAACTGACTTATTTTATTACATAAAGGAAGTAGTTGAGCCCAGTTTGATCATGCTGGGTACAGCTTAGCAAATTTGAGACCAACAGGGCTACCGAGTGAAACACTCCTCTAAATAAATAAATGAAAGATCAAACTTCTTTTGCATTTCAATTCTTTTAGTAAAATTAATGTTATCAGAGATGCTACCATACTAATGGGATTCCAGTAACAGTTACCTTTAAATAATGTGTACTTTACAGCAGTGGTTCTCCAAACACTGTGTATTTTACATTAAAGCACTGGTTCTCCAAACAGTGCATACTTTACATTAAAGCACTGGTTCTCAACCAGTGAGTTGCGACCTCTCTAGTGATCACATATCAGAGATTTACGTTACAATCTGTAAAAGTAACAAAATGATCGTTATGAAGTAGCAATGAAATAATTTTATAGTTGCGTGTCAACACAACAGGAGGAACTGTATTACAGGGCCACAGCATTAGGAAGGTTGAGAATGTTCTTTTGCTTCACATTTGAAAGTGTACAGTGTGATGTATGAATCTACTCAAAAGACCAATCGATAAAACTTTTTAACCAGGGATAAATCTTGTTTTGTTTTTGCACATTCATGGCTATTGAAGCACTGTTCTCAATAGCCAGGTGCTAACTTGGATTACATCTTTCACTGATCTCTTCCTTAGCTGGTTTGGAACTAGGGCCCCGGACTAGTATAGACTTGCGCTAAAACTGAAATAATGAAGTGCACATTGATTGGCATTGGGTTGCTTGTTACTGGATTAGCAGCTGAGAGATTTAGGGGGTATTCTCTCAGATTTATAAATTGTATTTTTAAATTTATTGATGGTAGGAAATGGGGCTTAATTTTCTATTTTTCTTAGCGCCTCTTTACATTGTAGGTTCTCAGGGAAGCACTTGTTGAATGACTGACTATGTTTGGGGTTCACGTAAACATGGTTTAAGTAAAAGTAAAATGCTGCAGTTCCCCAAGTGCTGCAGTGGGCAGCAGGTCAGGAGACCCCCCCCGCAGGTCTGGGGGGGGCAGGCAGTGGGCAGCGGTCCCGGGTCCCGAGAGCAGCGAGTCCCAGGCAGGGACGGTGCAGTTCCCCAAGTGGCTGCAGTGGGCCTTGAGGGACAGCGAGTCCCACGAGGAGAGACAGACGGATAGGCACGCCACGAGACAATGCCACAGGTCTCGGAAGACGGCTGGTCCCAGGCAGAGAGCCACTGGGCAGGCGAGAGACAGAGACGTGGATAGGCACGCCACACAGAATGAGGTTGGGTATTTATTTAGTGAGTTATGGAGGAGAAAGGGGAGTAGCATGTGGAAGTTAAATATTTATTTTGGAATGGTATTTTTTTGCTCCTTTCTTTTTCCTCTTTTTGTGGGGATGGGGATCAAGCCCAGGACCTCTCACATCCTGTTCAAGCACTCTGCAGCTGAGCCACTCTTGGCTTTCCCTTCCAGTCTCTGAGATGTTTCTCTGGCAAGATACTGTTTAATGTATTTCTCTAGCATGTGTTTGTCTTTAGTAGTATTAGCGAGGACTTGGCTGACTTACATATTGGGCAGAAAAGCAGAACTAAAGAGGAAAGTGAAAGGGGAAAAACAAACAGAAAAAAAGCACATATGTGGGGAATAGAACAAGTCACTAGCATCTGTGTCACACAGTCAATGGCATGTTGGCGGCAGGTGCCCAAATGTTTATTATTAATGAAATTTTTATTTAAAAGGGAGAAGTTCAAAAGGTGACTTTAAAAAAAAAGAAAAGAAAAAACGTATTTTTATTTGTTTATTGCGAGGCATATCAATAAAACTGAACATTTCTCGATACAGAGTTCAAATGTATGCAGCACGATTTTTAGTCCTTATGTAGGTGGGTGTTACTGTTACGATACCATGGGAGGGAAATAGGGCACAGAGGTTAAATGGGTAGTGCTAAATCACACAGGTGAATGGGAGATCCTGGATTTCCTTTCAATCCTTCCATAAATATTACAGTTAGAAAATCAGGATACATTTGGCCAGGGTGTGGCTCAGGGGCTGAGCACTCATCCACCACCCGTCATATCCTGTACTCACCACTAGAGAGAAAGAGGGGGCTGGGGTGAAAGGCAAGGGAGAGAGCAGGAAAAGAATGAATGAGGAAAGCTGATGGAAGAGTCCATTAAACAAATCAGGAACATACACAGTAACAGGAAACGGGAGAAGGTGAAAGATAAAGCAAGGACGACGTGACAAAGATCAGGAAAGAGGCCCGGCTCCGGGGGGAAGAGTATCAGCTCTGGTTTGAACTACCTCAGTTCTGACATTCCGTGATTGTTCTTGTCCCTTTTATCTTTCTGTGTAGAATGACAATACTAACAGTAACTACAGGGCTAAGAAAAAATATGACAATTATTTTTACAGCTCACAATCAATTTTATTTTATGTATTCTTTGCATTTTATAGTGAAATAATCATACTGAAAACTGCATTAAACACACACACACACGGGGAGAGAAAGAGAGAGAGAGAGAGAGAGAGAGAGAGAGAGAGAGAGAGAGAGAGAGAGAGAGAGAATGTGTGTGTGTGTTGTAGAGCACATATCCCTGTAACTGGAATTAGATTGAAGAAGTTGAACACTGCTATTGCAAGATGTCCTGTCTTTCCTGTATAACCTCTTCTTGCCCCTCTAGTGTGTTCTCTCGCCATCAGAAGCGATGCTCTTTTGCCTAGATAATTTCTTGGTAGGGAGTTGTCTTGTGCATTGTTAGATGTTTGGCGATCTCACTGATCTCTGCCCCTTATGTGCAGTACACACATCCTCCCCCAAGTCATACCAATTAATTAGGTGATGTCAAATCTTTTTTATATTTCTCTGATCTACATCTCTTTATGTGCTCTTTGTGATAGAACAGACGGCAGGACGGGGTAGTAGCAGGGAGCAGGGAGCTCCACTCAGCTTTTGTATTTCTTTTTCTATTTTCATTAAATATTGCTTGGGGAACCTGACTGAAGAAAGAGATGTAGCTGAAGTTCTTTAAGATCTTTTCTGAACTGGAAGTTACCTTAGATTCTATATGCTACTCCTATTGAAATACAGACTTCGATTTTAGATAATTTTAATTGTACAGGTCATGATTTTTCAATGAAAATAGAATAAGCAAAACAAAACATTTGAGCAAATGAGTTATTCTAGAGTATAACATTTGGTTTATGTTATATTTCATATGACACATAATACGTAATATATTTTAATGTCTTGAGATTTCGGCAATTCTAATATAATAAAAGTTCGGATCCAATACATGAGGAAGACAGTATAGACTCTATTCTTATTCTTCCCAAAGTTCTGTTTTCAACCATTTCTGTTAAACATGGGTACCCAGGGATGAGAGTAAAATACATTTTAAGCATTTTAAAGTAAAATTTCATATATACCAGTAATAATAAAAAGAAAACAGTTGTAACTTTTTAAGAATTGGTGATGGTCTGATTCTGGATATCTTTGAAGGAAAAGGCAGTGAGATATGCTAATGGATTAGATGCTGAGAATAAGAAAAAGCAGTCACTGATGATTCCAAGAATTTTGACCAGAGCGATTAGAAGGACAAGATCCTACTAGTTGAAGTTAGGAAAACAGGGTGTATATGGGTTTTTGAGGAAGAAAATCAAGTTTGGAACATCCTAAATTTGAGTTATGATTATATCCGGGTAACGGTGAGTAGCCAGTTGGATGTACAAGTGTGAGTTCAGGAGAGATGGTTGGCTATTAGTATTCCTGTAGATGCTGTCGTGCTTAAACCTGCCGAGCTTTCTAGAGCTGAAGTGTTTTACTTCATATCCCCTAATGTGATAGCCGCTAGCCACAGTGTAGAGAAAGCTCGACTTCCTTGTAAGAGAACAAAACCACTTACTTCTTGTACTTGAGCTAAATTCTGATAAAGCAGCCATTTCCTGCAGCTATTTCAATGTTTCTTTTCTTTACTGTCAACTTATCAGACTCCACTCCCTGTTTTTTAAACTTTTCAAGTAATTTTTAAAGTATTCTTTTCTAGTGTTGGGTCCAAATAACTGAATCTGCCATATTCCTAGAAATGAACTGAAACTGAAAGCTAAGAAATTTCAAGTTACTAATATTTGATAAATATGTCGATCATAAATCTCATTTAAGTCATGATGGTTTTTACCTATACTTCCAGGTTTGCTTAAGAGTTGGAGACCAATCTAGGTAACAGTGCACCATCTTCAAAAATGATTCCTTCAGCAAATTCCCACACTTTCCTATGTCTTTTTCATGCGAATATATTAAAAATAGTAAAATGTTTTTAAGATTAAACTGAATTACCCTTTTCTGGTTTATACAGGAGTAACTTCCTCAGTGCCTAGAGCCTGCGACAAATGGCAGATGTGGATAGTGACTCTAGGCATCTTATCTCTGAGGTAGACGATGAAGTAAATCCTGGACCCATGAATATCCAGTTTGATTCATCGGACCTGAGATCTAAAAGGTAAGACTTTGATGCATCTGTTTCCTAATTAGAGCTTCTAACAATCAAGACTAATAAATTACAGTCAAAAAGTTGACGAGAACTGATAATGAAATATGCTTTTTCTTTCAGACTTATTCTCTGATGTATGCGTATATGATGATATAAGTACTGTTTCCTCATTTCCATAGTCTTGTGTTTTGGAATAAATTCAGCAGGTCTGTTTTAATCAAGTAAGATGCATATGTGTAGTTGACTCAACAAGTGTTGATTACCCACTTCATGCAAAGTGATCAGATGCTAGAGATAGAAAAGGAATAGTCTTCACCTTCATTGACTTTAAATACCTGTGATAATTTAAAATAATTTGATGTTAAATAATCTGTCAGTTTATAACTGGAAACGTCAAAAGAATCCCCTGGGGAAAAAATGTAATAGTAAGTGAGCTTAGTGAAGTAGTCACTGAGTAAAAAGATGTTGCAGTAAGATGCTTGCTGTGCAGGCTGAGGACCTGAGATCGCATCCTAGCAACCACATAAGCTAGATGTAAGCCTATGCACACCTTTAAATGTAAGGATGTAGGGGTTAGAGGCAGGAGGATCGGTAGGACTTGCTGGCTGCCAGCCTAATCAGAAATGTGAGTTCCAGATTAATAAAGAGACCAGTGCCCTCTAGCCTCAGTGCATGTGCATGGTTGCAGGCACATATACCAAAGTGGTTACCTACCAAATAAGCAAAAATAAGACCAAAAGTGATGGCACACACCTATCATTCCAGCACTCAACAAGAGGCAGGGGCAGGAGGATTGTGAGATTAAGGCCAGCATAGGCTACCCAGTGATACCTTGTCTGTTTAAAAACAAACAAACAAGCAAAAACCCAAGGAACTAGCAAGATGGGTTAGCAGGAAAAGGCATTTGCCACTAAGCCTGCCTACTTGAGTTAAATCCCCGGGATTCACTGGTAGAGGGAGAGAACTTACCCAGTTGCCTCTTGAGTGCTGGATGATAAGTGTGTGCCATTACTTTTGGTCTTACTTTTGCCTATTTTGTAGGTAACCACTTTGGTATATGTGCCTGCAACTACGCACATGCACTGAGGTTAGAGGGCACTGTCCTCTGACCTCCAAATATGTACAATTGCACTTGCGGGTACTCACTCACTCACTCTCACTCACTCACTCAATAAATAAATAAATAAATAAATAATCAAATGCAAGGTAAAAATAAAATAGCCTACCAGTGAGAATATTAGCTAGAAAAAAATATAAAACATACTCAAAGTAGTTTTAACAGGAATATGCAAAATCTGTGAGAAAAACTAAAATGTTTCTGAAATATGTAAAATAGGATTTGGAGTATTTCATCAAATCTGAGGTGTTATTATCAATTGAATTTAAAATATACAAAGCTGGGCATAGTAGCACACGCCTTTAATCCCAGCACTTGGGAGGCAGAGGCAAACAGATCTCTGTGAGTTCAAGGCTGCCTGGTCTGCAGAGTGAGTTCCAGGACAGCCAGGGCTACACAGTGAGACCCTATGTTGAATAGATTAGATAGACAGACAGACAGATAGACAAATACATGCATACATACACACACACAAACATACATACATACATACAATATACATACAAATATACAAAGAGAAGCTGGAGAGAGAACTCAGTGGTTGAGAGTATTGGCTGTTCATTCAGAGGACATAGATTTGATTTCCAGGATCCACATGGTGGCTCACAACATCTGCAATTCCAGTCCAAGGAGATATGATGCCCTCTCTGACCTCCTTCAACACTAGGCATTAACACAGTGCACAGACATGCTGGCAGACAAAGCACCTATACACATAAGAAGATCATTTTAAAAAGCTTAACACACCCAAACACAATGGGTCTATGTGTATTATATATGTAAAAATCTGACTTGGAATTTTGCTTTATATTCACTGAAAGAACTCTTTGTCATATTTGTTATTTTCTCATTTATCTCTTATGTAACTGTAAATATAGTTTGATAATATAGACAAAGTGCATTGGTTAAGATATTACTGAAATTTAGAAAACCTGATTCTTCTGGGTTCCTTTTTGATTCAGAGTAGTCAGACAGGTTTTGTGTCCCATTCCTACCCCACCCCTTGCCAACCCACATGCAGAATTGTCCTTTTCGCCGTGGGGACAGTTGGTGGCTGTGATGATGCAACATTCTCTGATTTTCTCATTTGCTGATGAGGATGCTGGCAGGTCCCAGCAGGTGTCGTGGGAGGTCTTCTCACATAGGACTCCCTCTTCTTCCCTAGTGCGCCTTCAGTAGTTTGACTGAAATGGCCAGGGGTGACAGCTATTTGTCAGCACGCCCCCAGAACTCACTACCACGCTACTACCAGGCCAGCAGTGATTGAGACACGTTAAAGATTATCTTCTCTTAGAAATGTTGAAGGGTGTATGCTAAAAAGATAGAGAGCAATAAAATATGACTTTCAAAAGTCATATTCTACTCCTGGTAAAAAGAATAAAGATTATGCTTTTTAAATTTTAATCCAAGGGAGAGGCTTTGTTAGTAAAATGTTTGTCACCCAAACATGAGCAGCTGAATTTGGACCCCCAACACCCATGTAAAATTCAAGAACCTGTGGTGTGTACCTATAATCGCTGCACTTGGGGGCAGAGACAGATGGCATTGGGTAATCATCGGTGAGCTAGCTTAGCCAAATTGATGAGCTCCAGGGTCAGTGAGAGACCATCTCAGAAAAAAAAAAGTGGAAGCAATAGATGCCTGATGTTGACCTCTGGCTTTGCATACATGTGTTCACTATTTGTGGTCACATGTACACACATGCACACACATGAGCATGCACACACACATATACATAAATGTGCACACACCCACACAGATATGCACCCACAAACAAACAAACTTTACTCCACAGATTTAGTGTGATCCTGCTCCCGAATGCCCCAGCCAACTGTGAAGTTGCCGTGTATCAGCAATCCTACGACCACACACGCTGATTCATAGGGTCAATGTATGTGCAGCGCTGTGTAAGCTGCAGAGACTGAAAACAACAAAATGTCTTCTCTCCCAGGACTGGAAAACTAAATTATGTCATATTCATACAATGGAATATTTTTTTATTTAATACAAAGGAGGTGGCTTTATGATATATCCAAATGGAACAACTCTTCAACTTACTTTGTTAAAAGAAAAAAATGCAGAGCAAAATGTATAGTACACCACCATTTATGTAAAAATTAATCACTACATTATAGATAACACAGTATGTAGAAATGAAGTCTGGGGGAAGAAGTAGATGAGAAACTGAGCAGCTGAGGTAAGATAGATTGGTAAACAGTGTTAGCAAGAGCCTGACACCTATTCCATCCACTCTCATTCCCTTTCAGGGGCCTAGTCTAGTTAGGAGCTGCAGTCATCTCCAGCCTGGGAGTGAGAAGGGTTACTGTGCCTAGAGCGAGATGATACTGTTACCGTTTCCAGATACTTGACTTTTCAGCCTTCCCGTAGCTAAAGATGGTACTGTGAAGTTTATCACACAAGCAGTTTATCATTGTCATTAGTAGTGGCTATTAGAAGAAACAGAAGTTGATATTGTGAGTCTCACTTGTCTATTCCAGTATCAGTGAGTATAAACACTAATAAATGCTGACTGAATTCTTAGAGCTCTCGTGAAACTTCTAAGTTCTGTGATAAACAGTTGACCACTATGACAATAGAACGTAGATCATTAAAGTGCATTCCATGACAGTAAGTTGGCAGGAGTTCAGGTGCTTGAAAATTTAATCTCACAGGGTAATTTAAATGGAAATACCTTTTCTATAATGAAATTTGTCAAAAGAAGGAATCCACTATTTTCAATCCTGGCATGACTGGTAAGCATGTATGAAGGAAGGCAGCCACTTGTAAGAACTTAGCAGTCATTGCTTTTGCTTGTGAATTAATCAACAATTAAATTAAATAGAATCAAATTAATCAAACAATTAAACAGAATCAAATTTTCTGTTTGAAAATGCAGAGACTACTACTTGATGAGGAGAAATGTGTGTTATGATGTTTCTGATGAGATATGAATCCTCCCGCTCTCACATGTAAATAAAGCCCAGACACATTGTGTCTTCCCGTGGAAGATCCCACTTCTACAGCTATTACCAAGCTTCAATCCCTTGAGTCACCCTACTCTGCTATCTGTGTGCCATGTGTATAGTATAATTTGATGTCTCTTAACAGTGTGTTCGCCTTTTCAAATCAGGGTTCATTTAGTCTTATCTCATAGTTGTAAAATGAGGACTTTAAAGTGTCTATACTTCCCTAATATACATTGCCACATATCCCAGCTAGTTAGCACTCCTGACTGTAGTTAGTGCCAAGAATCAATCACCTTTCCTTTGGAAAACTGTGTGGCTTTGGGATGATGGTGTTATTCTTCTCTCTCCCACTAGGTGGCAATCAAATCTTATATTAGTTCAGATATAATTTAACTGCTATGGACTGAAGGATTGCATTTTGGTGAACTGGAGTCTAAATCAGGTAGAGGAGGGGTGTTGACATTATAGGATACATGTCATAAGCATTTTGGTCATTTAGGGAACTTTTATGAAAAGGCAAGGCTCCTTTTTCTTTAGCATGTGTCCTTCCTATACCATTTTTTTAAAGCCTGTTTTGGGGTAGAATGAGCAGTACAAATGTAAATGGAAGGGCAGAAAGGTCTAGAAGTATCCTGTGTTGTATGTGATACATTCTGTTTGGAATTAGCAGGCTTTTCTCAGACTTTAGGGACTACTAATGGAGCTGGTATTCAGGATTGCTTCCTATTTTTCCCACTGCTCTGTGTCTGTGCCCTGGGGAAGTTAAACATTCCAGACAGCCTACAAAGTTATGAAATGGTTGATTTAAAAATATTTTCCAGTGCTGGGAATTGAACACAAGGTCTTGTATATGCTTGGCAAACACTCAGCTATGAGTTGGTTTGGTTTAGCTGTCCCTTCTCTTTGAATCTTTCTGTTTTCTCTTCCCCTTTTCCCAGAGTTCAGGGCTTCCCTGTCGTTCATTGTAGGTCCAGGGATTCCCTAAGGCAGGAGCTCACTCAGGCTTTAACCCCTAGGAAGGCTTTGTGCACGTGCTTTTCTCCTCCACCTTACTTACCAGGACACAACTGTTTATTCTGGTAGGACTCTGTTGTCCACCGGTATTAGAATGGAAAATAATCAGATCTATTGGAGATATAATCTATTATTTACATGGTTGTTTTCAGTGAATTTTAACTCCGAAAATTCTCAAGATACCAAATCCTAGCCTCAGGGTTCAAGCCTTTGCTAATTGGTAGCATCAGCAGTGCTCTGATTAGGGCCTCGGGTAGGAGTGGCTCATTCAAACACAAAACATCCTCATGCCCTTCGAGCATGGAAGGTACCTCGTGGTGCCTTGCTTTTTAGAGTATCTACCAGTCTCTGTTTGTGGAGCAGCCTCTTGACTTCACCTGCCACTAATACCATCACTTTAGATCAGTCTACGTTGATAGATGGATATTTGTGGCCCTAGAAGAGAGGAAGACAAAAGCAGTTTCCTGAGGTAAAGTAAAAAGTTTAGATGTTGGCAGTGACTGGAAGTGAGTACCTGACGTTTGATGATTTTATACTTTGGAATTATTAGGCAACAAAAATGAGCAAAATTTGGAGAGTGGTAGACAGTGTTCTTAGCATACCCAAGGTCCTATATTTGATTTTAAACTCCCTAAAAAGAAGGGGGCGGATAAAAAGAGTATTTTTCCGAGGAGGGTTAGTTTGCTGTATATGGAGAGCTTGCCTTCAGTCAGTTTTAAAAAGATGGAGGGGACCTTGATTATCACTGGTAACGCTGTGCTGTGGTGAGCTAACAAATTGTGTTAATACCTCTGTCAAGCCCATCCCTCCTTCCTGTTTTTCCTCTACTTCTTCCCCTCTACCCTTCTCTCCCTCCTTGGCCCAGTTACTTCTGTACTTTTCCGCCTTCTCTTGTTACTTCTTTCCCTAAAAGAACTTAAAGAAAGCCATCTTGGTCTTAGTGTCAGATGTACCTTAACTTTATATGTGACTGCTACTTTGTTAGATTATGATTTATTTCTAGTCTCATTGAACTCCTTCTATCCTCTCAAATTCTTTGTTTCAATGTCTTCCCCCGCTTCTTTCTCTCCTAGATATGTTTTTAAAATTATCCCCTTCAGTATATGCCTGCCTGAGTTGTATTTCTTTAGATCTGTCAGTTCTGGTTTTGTTTTTTCCTCCACTTTCTGGAAAGTCTGTTGTACTTTATTATACTTTCTGCCTTTCTTGTTGACATTTCTAAGAGAAACCAGAAGATCACAAGGTCTTTGGGGGTTTAATTGATACTCTGCTCAAGTCAAAGATGTTTTGTTGAGCAGAAAGGAAATGAAGAGCTGAGGTACAGCCTTTGTCTGTATTAACTGCTCAGTATTAACGCCAGTGTAAAGTCAGAAGGGATTTGCTGCAGTGTTCAATAGTACCACAAAAGCCACCAAGCCGGTAGTGATAGCAAGAGATTGCTTTAAACAAATTGAAAACCAAATGATAATGATGCACCTAAAATGGGTATGGGAACTTGGGTAGCTAGCTTAGTCAGTGAAGCTCCTGCCTTACGAGCATGAGAACCCAAGTTTGAGCCCCAGAAACCACACAGTGTGGTTGGTGTGGTGATGCATGCTTGTGATCCCACCACTGTGGAGGTGGAGACCACTGGGGAGGGTTGAGATCTCTGGGGCACGCTGGCCAGCCAGCAGTTGAGTCCTAAGCCAGTGAGAGACCCTGTTTTTAAAAGCAAGGTTGGGCCATTAAGATGGCTCAGCAAGTAAGGTTCTCACTGCCAAGCTGGACAATGGATATGAGTGCCATCCCAGAACCTATGTGGTAGGAGACAGCTGACCACTGGGAGTTGTAAGTTGTACACACACACACACACACACACACACACTCAAGCATTTGCAAGATCCTCGTTTTCTCTTTTGTGTTTCACTTTAGCGTTGTTTATCTTGACACGTTGTCAGTATGCCCATTAAGGTTCTTTTTCTCTTACCACGTAGCTGACCTCTTGTTCTTCAACACTGGGGTTTTGTTTCCTAACACCAGTCTCTCTATCTGATAACCAGTGCTGGTCCTTTCCCTCCACTTCCCATGCAAACAGCTTATGCTCTTTTCTTCAATCCCAACTCACTCATTAGAAATGAGAAAGGGCACTGGACAGCTGGATCCTCTACATGTGAAAAAGATCTTTTATTGTTACATGCTTCCATTTTATTTCTTTTTCCTATGTTAAAACAGTACAGAGCTATAAAAGTGAACAGACTTTAGCCACACACAAGAGTATGGATGATTCTCACACACATAAGAAAATAATGTTTTTTAGACAGATGCCCTGCATGGTGGTACAAGCCTGTAATCCCAGGTCTTGGGAGCTAAGAGGCAAGAGGATTGTGAGTTCCAAACCAGCCTAGGCTACAGGAAATCCTGTCTTAAGACATCAGACAAAGAAAAAACTAGACAGAAAATTATACTATGTCTGATTATTATTCTTATGTAAAGTGCAAAAGGAAGTAAAACCAAAATTCCGATGTCCGTGCATGCTTCTCTGCCATACACCAAAATGTCAGCAGTGCTCATTTCCTTCCTTCCTTTAGTTCTGCAGTGTTTGCATTGCCCAGAGTCTAGGTGTGCTAGGCAGATGCTGTACTGCCGAGTAATTCCCCAGCACACCAGCCACTATTGCTTCAATAATGCTTACATTCCCTGCAACATAATACTTTTCTCATGAGAACAAAATAAAAAATACAACATTCTTATGATTTAGATCCAAACAAGATCCAGAGTTAAAATGATAAGCTGGCTTTCTTAAAAATGTGCTTCTATAGGGTGGTACACGTTTTCTTCCTTCCTCCTCTCCATTCTCCTCTTGCTTATTTTTTTCTCCTAATTAGGAAAAGTTTGGAAGGAAGATCATAGGGTTTCTAGTTTCCCTGGAAACATGAGGAAATACAACCCCATCATACAGAAACTAGCATTGCTAGAACTGTCCTCTGAGCTGTTTCCGCTATGGTGCGTTTAGACGAAATCCCAAGTATATACCAGTTCATTTGATCCCTTCAGGCGTAGCATGGCTTCCGTCCGTTGTTGTCTGGTTGTCTCTCTCTGTCCTTCCCTTTCTTTCTTTCTTCTATTCTCCTCTCTCATCATCATTTGTACTTTCTTCTTCCTCACTTCCCCTTCTTTCTCCAATTCTTCCTTTTGCCAGCAAATTTTAAGTTCCTACTGTGTGCTGGATGCTCTGTGCTTCCCTCTAGCAAACATTTTGAGAACATGAAGATACAACAGCTAAAAGTATTTTTTAAAATATGTGTGTGTTTCCAAAACTATTTTCCACCAGAAAAACACTGATTAAACCCATTCTGAGCCAACATTCCCAAGAACACTGTGGAATCATAGCCCTCTGAATGTCCACGCTGGTGCCCTTGCACCCCTAAAGGCTGGGATCTTGGGGTGGGAGCCACGCTATCGCTCCTACGTGCGCTGTGAGAGTTCATTCTGACCGAGGCCCAGGGACGTGTGATTATAAACATCCCCAAAGGGAAGGCCTGTGGAAATGTCCCCTGACGGAAATCTGATAATGGTGTGAAGAAGCTTCTGGTCCAGTTCTGAGTCCCCAAGGGGACCATACGTGCTTAGGGCAAGGGCTAGGTGATTATATTTCCGGCTCTGTGAGTGTACGGCCTCACCTTTGTCGTTGCAGGGTGGAAGGTAGCACAGACAGACACTCCATAATTGCAAGAGCCTTGCCGTGTTTTAATCCAGTTTTCCTTATGGAAACAGGCAGTGGACCTATTTTTTTTCTCCTGAACTACGAACTGCTGTTCCTGACCTAGCAGGAGACGTTCCAGGGAGTCTGGTATAAGCATCCTCTGATAATTCATTCTGCTGCCACCCATGAGGGAAAAAAAGCCTACTCACCTTAATTTCATGCCACACCCTTAATTATTTCTAGTAAAAAACATTTTGGGACTGGAGATATAGTTCACTTGTAGAATACTTGCCTCAAATACCCAAAGTCCTAGTTCAGTGCCCAGTACCACACACATACCCTTTCTAATTAATACTGCTCTTTTTACCAATCTCTAGCTACTCTCTAAAGTTCAAACCGTGGAAGCAAACCTAGAATTTGTTTGTTTTTTGTTTTTTTGGGTTTTTTTATTTTTATTTTATTTTTTATTAAAAATTTCCACCTCCTCCCCTCCTCCCATGTCCCTCCACCCCTCCCCCCCAGTCCATAGAGCAATCAGGGAATGTTTTTTGTTTTTTTGAGTCAGGGATTCTCAGTGTATCCCTCAGTGTACCTGGCTGTCCTGGAACTCATTTTGTAGACTAGGCTGGCCTCAAACTCAGAGATCCACCTGCCTCTGCCTCTTAAGTGCTACGATTGAAGGTGTGTGCCATCACTGTCCAGCTAGAATTTTTTTAAAAGAGATAATTTTTTTATTTTATGAGTGTCTTTGGCTACATGTGTGTCTGTATAGCCACATCCATGTCTTGTGCCCATGGAAACCAGAAGAGGTGGTCAGATCCTCTGGAACTAAATTCCAGGGGACCCAGCACTGTCCTGGACTCCACAAGTACCAGACACACGCGTGATGCACATGCATACATACACGCAAAACAATAATGACTTTAAAAATATTTTGACTTATAAACCATAGGGACAGAAACTGGGGCAAAAATTGATAGGTGAAGTGCCAGGTTTAAAAAAATTAGCTAAACATATACAGTACAAATTGTCCTTAAGTCCCTGAAGGCTGGTAGATCACATGCCAAGTGTGTGTGAGATGCTGAGTACACACCTGAGTACTGGAAAAATATTTTTGAAATCACATAAAAAAGAAATCTCTGCCAGGCGGTGGTGGCTCACGCCTTTAATCCTAGTACTTGGGAGGCAGAGGCAGGCGGATCTCTGTGAATTAAAGGCCTGGTCTACAAGAGCAAGTTCCAGGATAGGCTCCAAAGTCACACAGAGAAACCCTGTCTTAGGAAAAAAAAAAAGAAGAAAGAAAGAAAAACCAAAAAAAGAAAAAGAAAAGAAAAGAAAAAAGAAATCACAGCAGAAATTATTTTTAAATATCTTAAAATATAATTTAATATGTTTGGATATTAAATTGTTCACAACTTTAATAATACTAACCATTGTGTGTGTGCATGAGAATACATGCCATGCTGTGCACGTGGAGGTTAGAGGGCGGATGTGGGTGATGCTTCTCTCTTCCCACTTTGATGTAGAACCGGGTTATTAGGGCTTGCATAGCTGCCCTATGCTGTACCTGGCTGAGCTGTTCCACTTGCCCCTGTTGGCCATTCTAATCGACTCAAATAGCGCTGTGATAAGCGGTTTCTATGTAATTTCTACGTCATATTTTGACCTCAGAGAGTCTCAGAGTGCAGTTATCAAAATAAGGCGTCGATACACTATGTAGATTCTTAATACCACAAGGCAAAGTCACCTTCTCGATTCTACTCCTCCTACCAGGCATGTGAAACTAACTATTTCAGTATACCTTCTTTAACATCACTGTTTTCTCTTTCCTAAAGTGTACCTTGCATTTTGCTTAGAAACTTTGTTGTATATAAGAGTTCATTGGTAGCCACTCGACAAGAAGAGTTTCGCCGTGGACCTTAGCTTTCACCAGTCTCCTATTCTGGGACTGGTCTGCAGGACAATGTCCACACACATACAGTGACCTCTGAGCATGCTACAGTAATATTTCACATCTGAGTTGAAGAGACAGACGCCTCAATGGCCAGTCGGTGTAGAGTGTTGCTAGTGGTTGTCTAAGTTCATGGACCTTTCTTGGGAATTATGATTTGCGCATGTGTTCTGTGCATGTATATATAGATGTTTGCATGTGTGCAGATAGGCCAGGGGTCTAGATAAAGTGTCTTCCTCTGCCACTCTCCACCTTAGCTTTTAGAAACGGGGTCTCTGACTGAACCTGAAGCTCATCAGTTAGGTCAGACTGGCTGGCCAGGGAGTTTTCAGAATCTGCCTGTGCTTGAGCACTGAAGTTACAGGCTTAAGACACCATGCACAGCTCTTTACGTGGTGCTGGAAGCAAGCTCAGGCCCTCGTGCTATGGCAGCAAGCACTTTACCCGTTAAGCCAACTCTCCTCTCTGGGAATCATGATGATTTCTAAAGCTTAATGTGTAGAAGTTATGTCCCTTTAAGTTACCAGTCTGTTTTGTGCTTCCACCACACTATGGAATTTGTGAAGAGAATGTATTTATTTTCTAATGGCTCTGGAGGCCGGAAAGTCCGAGACCAAGGCTTAAGCCTGAGGTCTAGTAAGAGTCTTCTTGTGTCTTCACATGACCAAAGAATTAGAGAGCAAGTGAACTAAATGCTGGTCAGAGAGTCTGTTAGAAAGACCTTGAGACCATCAGTGAGACAGGTGCCCACGGTTTAATTCTTCTTGCAGGCACTACCTCTTAATATGTTTGCAATGGCAACACCTGCATTCTGAAGGGTAAAATTAAGGGAGCCAAGGCAGGAGAAGTGGCCCAGAGTTCTTGTTGTTCTTATAGAAGAACCAGGTTCAATTTTCAGCACCCACCAGCAGCTCACTGACGCCCTCTTCTGGCCTCCAAGTGCACCAGGCACCTATATGGTACACAGACCCATATGCACAAAATAAATCTTTGAAAAATGAATTAAGGGAATGATTAAGAGGCTCATTTTCTTCAGTGATTTTTTGTTTTTCCAGACAGGGTTTCTCTGTGTAACAGCTCTGGCCGTCCTGGAACTCGCTTTGTAGACCAGGCTGGCCTCTAACTCACAAAGATCCACCTGCCTCTGCTTCCCAAATGTTGACTAAAGGCATGCGCCACCACCACCCAGCTTCAGTGAACTTTTTAAGAGTTCATTCAGGGTTCTGGTTTTTAGTTTCCAAATGATTATACTAAAATGACAAAAACAAGCTAGGTACAGTGGCATTTATCTGAATTAGGAATTCAAGACCACTTTGGGCAGCATTTTTTAATAGATTAAAAGCAAGATATTTATATAAAATAAATATATGTACATTCTTCACCTCAATTTAATATCTTCAAAGTTTCTAAGGAAAAAAAATTTAGGTCAGTGCTAAAATTTAGTTAAATTTTGGTTAAAATGGTAGCCACTAGCCTATCATGTTTCTTATTCACCACTCCCTCCTTCCCCCGTTGTGGAGTAGTTAGGTTATAAAACTGGAAATTTCACATTTTGAGAAATTTTTGGTTGATTTGTGTAAAAGAGAGCATAAAAATTTGCATGACTCTGCTAGCTGAAGCCTACTTTATTTATAATTAAAACAAGCACTTTGTTTCAAAATACTACGTTGATGTCCTCGTAATTATTGCACTTAA
The DNA here is from genome assembly GCF_950005125.1 of Chionomys nivalis. Lineage (NCBI taxonomy): Eukaryota > Metazoa > Chordata > Mammalia > Rodentia > Cricetidae > Chionomys > Chionomys nivalis. The sequence goes on along the minus strand of NC_080100.1, from coordinate 34,011,252 downwards.
GTATATTGAGACTGTTTTAATTTACTTTGGCATTCTTTTATACTGGAGGAGAAACTGGTTGACGTTTCCCACATTCCTCATCTCCTTTGGGAGGAATGTCACGTCCTATGTGATTCGCTTTCTCGAAATAGAAGCTGAGGCGGATCGGTGGCATTAGTGTTGACATCAACCTAGATAAAAAGTGAAGACACACATCATTGGTGCTTACTTTCAGTGCACCTGCCATCTGAACTTGGTTGTGACATTTCTGGTGTTTATATTGACTCTCTTGCCCTTCATCCATGATAATACTGAGAAAGTAAAAACTGAATCCTTGCATTTCTGCTGTAGATCATTTTGTAGTATGAAAGAGAATATATATATATATATATATGCCTTTAACACGGTAGAATTAAAACAACAATGTATAACATTTTTGAGAGCCAAAATTTGAAATGTGAATTGCATCAAAATTCATTCTTAGTAGAATCTGTATTTAATTAGAATAAAATGGGCCAGAGAATTAACTTTCCACTCAGGTTCTTCGCCATATGGTTTTGATGAAGATGTTTACTTGCAGCTAAGTTAACAGTCTAGAATCTAGAGTGTTTCTGGCATGTGCATTTCCTAAAGCTGCTCCCTCATACCGTTCTCATCAGTTAAAGGTGGCCCTAGGGGAGATTGTGGTAGTTAAGAACACTAGCCGCTCTTCCAGAGGACACAGTTTCCATTCCCAGCACCGCATGGTCTCCCACAACTGTCCGAAATTCCAGTCCCAGGGGAACCAACACCCTTTGCTGGTCTCTGTGGGCACCAGGCACTTCTTTGGTACACAGACATGCGTACAGGCAACCCCCTCATACACATAAAATAAGTACATAACTCAAGAAAAAAAAAACACTAACAATTTTTAAAATTGGACTGAGTGTAAATGTGCATATGCACACATTCATTTGCAAATTACATATGTTTACCTACTTGCAATTTATTTCATATACCCTATACACTAATACGAACGAATGAAATGTATGCCCTGGCAGTGCTGACGCATGCATGGGCAGCCCGTATTTGGTGGTTCTGTTGAACTTGTCCATATTGGGTTTCATGGTCTAAGTTGATGAAAATGACTGACAAGGTCCCTTCCTCAAGAGGGCACCATATTACAGATGGTTGTGAGCCACCATGTGGTTGCTGGGAATTGAACTCAGTACCTTTGGAAGAGCAGGCAGTACTCTCAACCGCTGAGCTATTTGTTTTTGTTTTTGTTTTTTTGAGACAGGGTTTCTCTTTGTAACAGCTCTGACTATCCTGGAACTCGCTGTAGACCAGGCTGGCCTCGAACTTACAGAGATCCACCTGTCTGTACCTCCCAAGGGCTGGGATTAAAGGCGTGCACCACCACCACCCAACTAAGAAACTTTTAATTATTAAGAAATAAGCAATGTTGATAAAAATTAAGTTGTATATACTAACCTAACAGTTAAAGTTCAATTTAAAATAATAAATAATAAGCCTTTAATATGCTTTTTAAAGTAATACTTTAATCATTTAGGCTTATTTCAAATTCATTTCAGTGTCATCTAGTAACTAGTAATTATGTGATATTGTTGAAACCTGCTGGTAACTTTTTTTTTTACATTTAGTACTTGCAAACTGTTAGTATATTCTGGTACTCATATAATTTTTGTTATCCTTGTTTAGTCTTTTGAAGCAGGTTTCTATCTGCAGCACCAGCTGGCCTGGAACTCATTATATAACTCAGGCTAGCCTCAAACTCCCAGCAGTCTCTCTGCCACGCCCTCCTGAGCACTAGGTTTGCAGACATGCACCACCATGCCCAGGATTCCATGCAATTGTTAAGGCTTGAAATACTGATATTGTTGGTATAATACTTAGAATTCAGTCAGTATGTAGTCCCCCAGACTCTTCTTTTTACTCGCCTGTGTTCCCCTTCATTCCTATCTCCCTTTGTTCATTTTAATCCCTAAATTCAAGCATTTCTCTGTGCTCTAAACATAGAAACAGTCCCCCGCCACACACACACACACACACAGGTATTGATATGGAGAGAGCCTTCAAAAGATGGCTTATCTTTCTGTGGAGGAAGAGTTAGTGGCCTAAATGGCCCTCTTCCACATCTGCCCAGCTGGTTGAAAGCTGCGCTGTAGGATCTCTACACGCTACAGGAAGAGCCTTTCTGGACCCATTACATCACAGATTTCAGTACGAAGGTTAGGAAACGAGAAAGCACTGGGTGCATTCATAGTCAGTAGGGTAGGTTTACAACTGTTTAGTGTTTGTTCTTACAGGTTTACAGGTTGCTGCTTAGTTTGTGCTGTTTGGCACTTTGATTCAGTTTCCCCCAGGTTTTTACTGTCATTTCTCCCTAAGGTTTTATTGAAAAAAATGATAATAAGCCTATGGAAAAGTTGAAAGCATTGTCTCATATTTTTCATTAGCTTATCTTCTGATTATCGGAGATGCCACCATTAGGGGAACCTAGTTTTCTGGAAACCCAACTCTCTATACTCTTTCTCCAATTTCTATGTAACAATCTAAAGTCATTGCAAAATGATTTTCCTCTTGGATCTGGGAGACGGCTCCTTCCATCACAGTGCTTGCACACAGCATGAAACCCTGAGTTTGGATCCAAAACATAAAAGCTGGGGTAGCGGCAGGGCAGGAGTCTGATCCCAGCACTGGAGTTCATTGGCCAGTCAGCCTAGCCAGGTTCATCATCTCAAAAAATAACATGGAAACTGACTGAGGAAGACCCCCCGTGTCACCTTAGCCTCCACGCATGCACACATGACATGTCTACACACACAATGTGAGCGCACACATTTTTCTTAAAGTACTGGGTTTTCTGTATTCCTTTACCACATTTTCTTTCCTCCAGAACTGAGGACTAAACCCAGGGCCTTGTGCTTGCTAGGCAAGCACTGAGATAAATTCTCAACTCCCACTTACCACATTTTGTAGAGCTCCTATGTCCTGTCAGATACAATTATTGACGCTAAGAAAATGCTAGTGACCAAACTGACCAAAATATCCTGCCCCCATGGACCTTGCATTTCACCAGAGGGGACCAAAAAGTTAGTATTTGTTTATCATATTAGGTAGTGTAGCTGTGAGGGAGAGCATGCAGAGCAGAGGTGAATAGCAAGAATGTAGAGAGGTATGGAAATTTGCATGTGATGACCATGATAAGCCAATGCCTTAATGAAAAAGGGACAATTTAGGAATGAGCTGAAAGAAATGAAGATTAAACTATGCAGGTGTCTAGATACAAGGCCTTCATAGACTTTGTTTTTACCTGAAATTAATAACAAAGGACCTGAAGAAGCTGTGGGCTTGCAGTGTTTCAGGAATGGCGATGAGGCTAGTGTGGTGGGTGGTGACGGCCAGCAGGTGGCTTGAGGGAGGCGCGCTGGGGAACCGTCTGAATCGCGAGCCAGGCCTTCAGTCTGGACATCATATTTTTATGGACAGCATATGGATGAACTCAAGTTATGTGGTGAAGCCAGCAGTGGAGTGAGAATAGAGAAATGCCTGTGCACCTGGGGTACCTTATATTTCAAACTGGGAGATTTGACAATCAGTTGGAGAAACAGAAATGAAAGCTTCCTTCTTTGAGGATTTGTGTTAGCGTGTGAAATCCTCCATATACTGACTCATATGTGTTTTTAAATATATTTTCATACTTTTTCCTTTTGGTTCTGCTCTCTTTCTCTCTCTTTTTCTCTCTATGTCTCCCCCTCTCTATGTCTCTTTTGCTCTCTCTCTGTGTGTGTGTGTGTGTGTGTGCGCGCGCGCGCGCGTGCACAGGGAATAAACCCAAGGCCTTACAGCTGCTGGGCACATGTGTTCCATTCCTCATCCTCCATTCCTGTAAGCACCTTTCTCCTATTGCACATGTCTGACTTACTTCTTTATTTCAAACTTTAAGATTCAGCTCACCTCTAACTCCCTCAGATGTCTACCAGATGACTTAGCTCCCTCTGCTGTGTCCCTTTACCCCATTCCCCACACAGAGCAAGTGTCACGCAGTCCACCTCATTGCCTTGCTCCTGTCGTTGCATGTGAACTTGGATTCATCATCTGGGTCTAAATCGCTTATTTATATATCTCTGCAGCTGGTTACTGTACAGCCCTTGGGGATCTATGTTTCACTCATTGCTTAATATCTCACACAAAATACTTAATACTTGGTTGGAACTTAAATAATATTTATTCAATAAATTTGAAAACTAAAACCAATAAGCTAACCAAAATAGAGAAGAAGCTTATATAGGCTCAGCCTTTGTGACTGTGTGAGTAGGGTTTTGTGAGAGATGACGTCTGGGCTTCAGAGGAAGCGAGAAGCGTGCCGGGAGGCCAGTGCTCACCATCAGTCCTAGGAACAGAGGACTCTCTAGAGGCAGTGGCCCGAGTCGTTTCTTTCCTGTACTTTTTATTGAAAAGCTGTCTTGTAAACATAGATTGTTTCACCAAGCAGGTAGAAGCAAGTACAGTGGATTCATTATTTGAAAATTTATTTGTATAACATTTTTGGAATATTTGATTGCCTTGTCTTTAAAAAAAAAAAAAAAACAAATTACCCCAACCTGTCGGTCAGGTGTTGGAATTCCTCAGCTTCATAGGGATGTGAATACGCGGACAGTTTCAAAATCAAGATTTCCATACTGGGTTCTCGCCTTCCCATGAGTCACAGAGCTGTTGCTTATCCTCCCAGAAGCACGGCTCGGCAGTAGAAGGGCGGAGGCAGATTGAAAACCCAAAAGATTTTAAGGAATTTAAGGAGTAGAATCTAAAAAAGGTGTTGGTAGGAGTGAGGTTTCTTGGTTTATAAGTATACTAAATGAACGCATGAGAATTGAGTCACACTTTTAAATATTTTGTTAATTTTGCTCAGTATTAAAACATTTTTTCCTTGGCATAACCATGTATATTTTCAAAGAGACACAAATACACCCTCTTTGTTTTCAGTGGGTCCAGATGAACTTCGTGTCAAATGCAAGCGACACTTGGCCCGTCAGATGAAAGTATTCAAAGGAGAGAGGTCCAGTCCTTTTATGCTGGGCATTGGCCTCTGTGTAGTAGTCTTCATTTTCAAAGTGTGCTAAGATCTGACTAAAGTTCACATTAGAAATATATTTTCACTTTCTCAAATGAAGCTTTAGACATGTGTTTCTAATAATTCACTGAAAATATGCTGAATTGTATATTTTTAAAGAGAATCTGTTTTGAAAAAATTTCTAAAATATTTGTTTGAACAGGCACTCAACATCTCGATGAAAACGGTTGGAAAAGAAAAACTTTCAAAGTCATTCTGTTCTCAGAGTACCCGAGCCAACTAAACTGGTACAGTTAACGCTTCAGTCAGAGGCAGGAGCCAAGAAATCTAGCACATTCCAGACTGCTTTTCAGCAGGCCTTCAATCCAACCCCATGGTTGATATTAATGCCATTGAATTTCAGAGTAAAAAGCTACAAGAATAACATCTCTACCTATTTTTACCAATGTTAGACCTTTTTAGTAGCCTAAGTATCTGCCTTAAGTTAGCATTCTTGAATTTTATCAGCACTGATTCTGCAGGAATGTCCTGTGGAGTATGAGCTTCCCAATGTAGCATCACCCAGGTGTGTGTGTGTGTGTGTGAGAGAGAGAGAGAGAGAGAGAGAGACAGAGAGACAGAGAGACAGAGAGAGAGAGTTAGAGAAGTCGATGCTGAACGTCTTCCTCCATTGCACTCTGCCTTATCTCTAGAGACAGGGTTTCTCATTGAACCTGGAGCTCATCAGTTTCCCTAGATTGACTAGCCAATGAGCTCTAGTGATTCACCTGTTTCTACCTCAACCCCCACCCCCAGAACTGGGCTTAAATATGTGTGCCTCTGTGCTTGTCTGTGCGCTGGAGATCTAAATTCAGTTCCTCATGCTTACTCAGCAAGCGCTTTACTCACTGAACCATTGCCTTAACCCCAGATATCAATAGTTTTATTTTACATTGCCCTTTAAGTATCACTGAAGGTCACAGTGGAAATAGAAATAATATATATCACATCATAACACTTTTGAGAGAGTGGTGGTTATATTGGGTTATAGTAGGCAAATGTTTAAGTAGGGATTGTTTGTTTAGCCTCTTACCCATTTATTTTCACTATATCCCCTTAAAATTTATTGATAGCACTTAATGCCTTTGCCAGTGTGTTTGATATGTCATGTTGATCTCTCTGCCCATGTATTTGCTTTTATAAATGCTCTAGTTACTATCCGTTAAATTGACTAGTTGATACCTTTATTTGGATGTTGTCATGGAGAATAAGTAACAAGTGACTCAAAGGTTCTGCATGTCAGTTAGAAACAGAAAACTAAACTCAACACCTACCATATCACAGGGTTTGTTAGAAAAATAGCAGAAATAAAAGTTTCATTCACTTGGATTTTCAGTCACACCCCACAAGGTTAGATCAGCATTTTCCCAAGTCGCTCACCAACCCCAGTGTCATAAGCTTCTCTCAGAACTGGGAGTGCAAAGGAGCCGTGTGAGACCAAGGTTGCCTCTTGGGGTTCGGTTTTCATTATTCTTGCCAGTGTGTCCTGTGAAAGAACAGCAGCCACAGCTCAGGACATAGTGTTACTTCCACTGCGGAGGGTCTGAGACTTGGCGGAGGAATGCAGCACTCCATGCGGTTCTGCCTTGTCTTTCCATGGACTGTTTATTACTGAAAACTTAGAAGGCAAGTGAGGGAGTTTCAGAAAGACACTAAGGGGCTGACTGGAGATGCTGACCAAAAGCCAGAAACTGCAGTTCATCGGGACATAGTCAGGGAGGAAATAAACACGTACAAAATAGGTATCAGAGTATGTTAGCAAGATCCAGGAAAAGGAGGTGAGGCAGACTCTCTGGTGCTGTGATGCGCCATTGAGCCACTGTGGAAGGTAACACAAAGAGAGAGGTTGCCTAGGACAGGAGCTGAGAAGCAGGAATTTTGTTTGTCAAAGGAAGTAACTTTGGCTTATAGAGGAAGGAGCAGAGACTCTTCAGTAAAGGGGCATTTTTGTCTGTAATTTCTCTGATTTAGTGCCAGAAGTATTTTAAAAAGATGAATCAAAGCTGTTTCTATCTAAGTTACTCTGTGGGAGACCAACAGCTGATACATTTTGGTTGTTTTTTGTTTTTTTTGCTATATTTCTCATTAATGATTCTTAAGTTTTTTTTTTCTGTTCTCTGGACTCTGTTGCTAAATCCCTTAAGATTCAAGAGTGTTTAAAGTAAAAGCATCATGAGACAAACGCTGTATTCTGTGGGTAGGATAATACTTCTTTTGTGACACTCTCTTTTCCCACCAAAAGTGAGAAGTGAATGCCTTGCCTTTGTGCATCCCATTTCAAATGGAGGACAAGAAGTTATTCCCTGCAATGGCTGACTTCCAGAATTTTTGCCTGAATGTTTTTTGTCAAGTATATATTCCCTTCTTTAGGCCTTTCTATATAGAGCCTACAAACATCGTCAATGTGAATGATGTCATTCAGAGGGTTAGTGACCATGCCTCTGCTATGAACAAGCGGATACATTACTACAGCCGGCTCACCACTCCTGCAGACAAGGCACTGGTAAGAGGCAAAGCTCTACTGCTTGTCCAAAGTTGAGTTGAAGTGAACAGTAAACACCAAAGCCCAGGGCAACTCCCAGGGGTTGAACTTGTCGCTGGGGGTGTTCCAAAGATAGCATCATGCAAAGTCTAAGTAGTAGTTAATCCGTGTTTCAGGCTCCTTCGTGCTGCTTATCTACCCTGGCATAGACGTGTTTGAAACTCTCTGTTGATAATAGCTTGGAGTGTTTTTTCTTTGTTTTTAATTTCTGCTTATCTCAGATGCCAAGAGCTCTGAGGAAGATAAATTTCTTTTGAAACAGCAGCTTAGATCATTGACTAAAAACATGAGATTTGGCTAGTTTGTTTGGTTTCTAAGTTTGAAGCTACAAGGAAAAATATTTACATACATTTTCTATAGGAGTTAGAAACAAATCTGCTCATATATATATACCCGATAGTTTTCTGTTTAACATCATCTTTCACAAATCAAAACTTAGCCTATGCAGACCACATGCTATTACAGGTCATTGTTTTGTCTTATAAACATGGAAAACAATTCTTAGGAAAGGGCTGTAAATACAATAATGGTAATTTGCATTAGGGGCCATAGCTTATAGAGTCATGGTTGTCGGAAGTCTGTCTTATTATTTTAGAATTTAAAAATATGTAACTAATCTGTTGCTTATAACAGTGATCAGATGTGAGATACTGAGAAATTTAAAAGCTTAAAAAAAAATGATAAAAGTCAATCATAGCAAAAATGAAAAAAACAATTGGCCTCTAGCCTTCACTAAATGTCTACTAAGGGCAAGGAGTGGGTACCACCTGACCATGGCTTTTCATTTAACCCCCACAATGGCTATGTGAAGTAAGCATTAAGATCTTGTCTTTGTTTGTTTGGCTAGCATCTCATGAAGTCCAGGCTGACCTCCAACCCTACACGTCTGAGAGTGACCTTGAACTCCTTTCCTTCTCTCCTTGGTTTCCAGCCATGAACTACCATACCTGGCTCTAAAATCTCAAAAGAAGACTTCTGAAATGTTATGTGCAGAATATTTTTTTACAATTTTTATTTTTTTATTCCCCCTCTGCCCGCCCAGGACTTTACAGCAGTATTGATGGTGGAGTCCATTATAGAATTACCTAAATCTGTATGGAATGGTCTGACAGTCTCTCCAGATGCTTTCTCTTAGACTCAGACTTCAGAGATATCATCTAGGGCTGAGTGAATGATCACTTGCCTGGAAATTAAGTCGATGCTGTGCATCGTAACCCTTTGTTAACTGACACTGAGGTGACTTTAGTACATCTAAACGTTCACCAAAGTTAATGTGATCGATCCATTTCTAATGAATTTGTATGAATATACATTCATTTTCTGAAAATCCCAAAGTCATTTTCCCTAAAAGTATGTTTTGGAGAAGAACAATAAATCATTGTTACCAAATGTTCATAGAGTAAAACCTTTTCATTTATGAAAAAAAAAACCATTATTGTTATTCTAAACTGGAGAGGGGAGAAGGTTTTCTGCCAGCCTCTCCTAGATCCTTGCTAATAAACACATGTATATATATATATATATATATACACACACACACAGATCAGCATCATCAGCGTCACTGAGAGCTTAGTAAAAAGACATTCATTGTGTGGGGCTTAGTCAGAGCCAGTGAAGCATAGTCCATATGACAGCAAGATCCTTATGTGTGTCCTAGGAACATTCAGATGACAATACCACCCTAGACCACTGCCTCCTAAGAACACCCCATCTTCCATGTGTTCCCATGCATAACTCAGACCCAGAGACTAAGCACAGGGCACAGGTTTAGGTGAGGCGGGCATGGAGTAGGTTTTTCCTTCCCTTTTGTGTGCATCAGTGTGAGCACACTACCAGAACTTTCTACCTATTGTTGAACCATGCTCCTTATAGGTTTTGGGTTTACTTGTTTTCCCACCCATTTGCTTTGTGAGCTCTAGCGTTTTTCCTTCTTGATATGGCATATTATTGCACTTTTTTTTTCCTTTTTACTCATGGCAGAAGACAAGCTAATCTAGATCTTAGAGGAATGTAGGTGAGGAGAAGGAAGAGAGCAGTTTTCACATGTATGTCTGTCTGTGTCTCTAGGAACTAGTTGTTTCTAAGCCACCCCATGCATAGCATTCGGGATATTCTCTCCTACAGAGACAGCACTATCTCTCTGCATTGAAAGAGAAGGATGTGACATTGTGTGCTGATATTCTATGCCCTTTCTTCCTACTAAGGCTGATACTCCATCTCTTCCTTGCAGTCTTCCCCCAGCTATATCAGTTCTCATAGTTTATCCAGTGAGATAGTACAGCGCAGAGTTGAACACTTCATTTTGTCATGCCATCCAGTCTCGTCCAGTTGCTTCACATGTCCAACTGAAATTTGAGACAGTTTGAGGCTGTTACTTCCCTCTCAAATAAGAAACATAGAACAAAGTTACAAATGCCTATGGGGGTGTTATGTGTGAGAAGGTGCACACCAGTTCACACACGTCAGGTTCCATGCCTTTGAGGACTTCCTCTTCTCTAAGAACCGCCTTCAGGAGATGGGCAGTTTCTTCAGAAAACAGGGTGGGTTTCCCCTCCAGAACAGGAAGGTGGGGTTAGAGGAACTGTGGGAGTAGTGTGAAAAGTAAGTGTGTAGGTGCATCCCTTCGGGCTCCCTCCCTACACCTGCTGCTTCTCTGTCGCCTCCTTCCCTTTTGCTTGCACACTTCAGTGTCCTCAACTCCTAAAAGCCTTGTTTTGCCATTCATTAAGTTACTTTTTTACCTGTTTCTTTTACTCAAAGCATTTAAAAATTAGTCTCTGTACTATTTCTTTACTTACTCTCCATTGGCTCCTTAATTCCTTAGTCTGAGATCCCTGTCTGTTTCTTCTAAAACCACCTTCACCTCGGAGTTAAGTAACCACTTAAAAAGCTCCTCACTGAAGGACGGCCTCCTCTGTGGAGATTTCTTTCATTTTGTTCTTTGCTTCCTTCTTTCTTGTGAATGTGAAAAGTACTTTGATGATATACATTCTTGCTCGCTCCTTTAGATCTACCACTATATTTGAAAAAAATAACTTTTAATTCCTTAATCAGGGATGCAGAGTGTTCAATGCCCATGATACTTAGAAATATGTCTAAAATGTGTCTTAAAGATATGCATGCTGGAGGGTTTTTATAATTCCAACACTCACGTATCAAAAACAGGAGAGGAGGATCACACATTTGAGACAGGTAGCGAAGGCAAAGGCCCAGATGTGCAATAGCCAAGTATCTCCCTGGCATCTGCCTAAGAGCAGCCCATCAGCCAGAGCCTCCCAGCTGTTTCAGTTCAGCATAAATCCTAGAAGTGTGTCTAGTCCATTTCTTTGATCAGTAGAATGCATCCTTTTTATACATTTACTGGTTCTTATGTTTCTCTTTTCTTTTCCCCAAGATTGCTCCAGACCACGTAGTCCCAGCTCCAGAGGAATACTATGTGTACAGTCCATTAGGCTCTGCCTATAAACTCCAGAGTTACACTGAAGGCTATGGTAAAAACACCAGCTTAGTAACGATGTGAGTACAGCTACTTCTTGGAGCATGAATTAACTTGTATATGAATGAAAATAACTGGTTAATTAGTTCTGACTTAATTAAAATGTTTGAGAAGCCCACCTTCATGTTTTGTTGCTATTATTCTTTCAGTTTTATGATCTGGAATACCATGATGGGAACATCTATACTAAGTATTCCTTGGGGCATAAAACAGGTAATATGATTTTTGAGTACACTTTAATCTGAAAATTTTTTAAGATTTATTATTTTTTATTTTTTTATTGTGTATATGTGTGAGTCTGTGTGTAGCTATGTGCATATAATTCTGCCTGTGGGGGTCAGTGGTGTTGGATCCCCCACAGCTGGAGTTACAGACAGTTGTGAGCCACTCAGCGTGGGTGCTGGGAGCCAGGCTCCAGCGCCCTAAAAGGCTGGTTTGCATCCTTAACTGATGAGCCATCTCTCCAACCCCTGAAATTTTTTCTATATATGTAATCCAGACACTTAGACCATGGCAACAGGATCATGAGTTCAAGACCAGTTTGGGCTACATAGCAAATTTTAAGCCATCCTGTTTTTATTCCATATGTTTCCAAAATAGATAAATAACTTAATTAAATAATAACTTTGAAATTTTTTACTTTATATTTTGTTTGGGACTGGGAATATAGCTCAATGATAACGTGCTTTCCTAGCGTACAAGAGGTCCTGTGTCAAATACTAACACTGTAAAAAAATGACCACTATATTTGAAGTTTCATTATTTATATAAAATTCTCTATAAGAAGCAGATGTTCTTCTCATTTCTCCATTATCATAATTGTTTAGGGTAACAATGTAATTGCATATGAAGTTTTCTTACATAATGAAAGGAACCTAACTTTTTTTCGAAAGGCTGGATTTACTACTGGAATGTGTGTCATCGTGCTGATGGGCCTTCTGACACTTTATTGCTGCTACAGAGTGGTGAAATCACGGAGTATGATATGTAAGTAACAATGTGTCACCCCAGGAATCAACAAGCTTTCCTGTCGAGGCAGATCCCACTGTGTATATTCTGTGTGTGTATAGCTGTCTCCTTTCACTTTCTATCTCTGTGTGTGTACATGTGCCACAGTGCCCACATGGAGCTTAAAGGACAGCTTGAAGGTGTCAGTTTTCTTCTCAAACCATGAATTCTCTGGGATTGAACTCAGAGTTTCAGGGTTGGCGGCAGCTCCCTAACCTCCGGAGCCATCTTGCTGGCCCCAGCTATCTTTACTCTTGTAATTCATAGTTTTCTGCTGACCAGTCTGTTCATGAATCTCTGGCTCCCTCTGAAATTCAGAACTGGGAGTTCTTTGGAGAATAAATTAATGCTGATGTCCTTGTAAGAATAATGAAGACGTTGCTTACAAAAACGATTACATTTTTGTGTTCGTGAGTGCGTATGGGCATCAGGAGACAACTTGGTGGAGACAGTTTTCTCTCTTTCCACCATCAGGGTCCTGAAGATTAAACTCAGGTTCTCAAGCTTGGTGGCTCGTGCCTCTCCCTCTCCTTGGCCCAAAAATGTTATATTTTTAAAATAAAGCCTTTGTCAGAATTATTAAGAACTCTATGGTTCTTACAAATTATTGTTTATGCTGGGCGGTGGTGGCACACGCCTTTAATCCCAGCACTTGGGAAGCAGAGGCAGGCGGATCTCTGTGAGTTCAAGACCAGCCTGGTCTGCAAGAGCTAGTTCCAGGACAGGCTCCAAAACCACAGAGAAACCCTGTCTCGAAAAACCAAAACAAACAAACAAACAAAAAAACAAATTATTGTTTACTTCTTTTGACCTATTCATAGACCTAAAAGTATGAAGTATCAACAGAAAAATATGAAAGTGTAAACAATTCTTAAAGTTGTATAAACTGCTCATCTGTATAAATTCTGGATCAGGGAATCAGGAGGATAATCTTTTTGTTGTTGTTTTTAAGCTTGAAGTGGGGTCTTGTTGGGTTGCTAGAACTGGGTGCAGTCTTGAGGAGAAATGATCTGTCATCCTTCACCCTCCCGAGCAGCCAGGACAGTGTATGCTGCTACACAGAAACACCTTTTTAAATCGTTTCACAGACTTTAACCTGAGTATGGTGCATGCCTATAATCTCAGAATCTGGGAGTTAGAGACAGGAAAATCAAAAGTCCCAGGTTATCCTCAGCTACGTAAGGAGTTCAAGGCCAGACTTGACTACATGAGACTCTGCCTCAAAAGAAAAAAAAGGGCAAAACATAAACACTTTTAGGGCTTGGCAGACATTTATTTTTCATTTAGTCTCATTAGCATGTTCAAACCAACCTCTGGTTTGCCTTAGTCACTTGAGGAGTATTGTTTAAAATCTTGTTTAAAAGCCATTAAAGTTCCAAGTTGAGTTTGTTTAGCCTTGGTTTCTGCGGTTTCGGGTTTGACTGAAACGGGAAGAGCTCTTTATACACATGCAGTAAGTATGGATCTTACATCAGCCTGTCTGTGCAGAGGGACATGGCCTCCCCTGTGCTCCTGCTGACTGTCGCGGGGAAGGCCTGTCTGAGTAAGGCCCGTGTTTCTTCAATGCTCTCATTTAAAAGGGTGACCTTGTATCAATTCATTTTACAAAGTCAGCCCAACCCTAAAGCAAAGCCTAACAGGACATAAAAAGGAAGGAAGGAAGGAAGGAAACAGTTTCAACCATTATTTGACAGAATCAGTGATGTACAAAAATAATAACCTGTGTTTAAAATAGGGTTTGTGCCGGGCGGTGGTGGCACACGCCTTTAATCCCAGCACTCGGGAGGCAGAGGCAGGCGGATCTCTAGGAGTTCGAGGCCAGCCTGGACTACAAGAGCTAGTTCCAGGACAGGCACCAAAACTACAGAGAAACCCTTTCTCGAAAAACCGAAAGAAAAAATAGGGTTTGTTCCAATGAGACAAGATGGATATTCTATTAAGAAACCCGACACTATTCACTACATTAACAAGGTCAAATTTTTGTGTTCTTTGTGTTTTTTATATCATTAGTATGTTTTATTAGAATCTTGTCTCCCACTTTATCCCTTTTTTTAAGGGGACTTTATCGGTTCAGTCACCATTATTATCTTTGGTGTTTGGTTGGTTGGTTGAATGACTGTGCATTGTGCATTGTGGCTCTATTGTATTTGATTAATGATTGTGTACTGAAGCACATTTATGACCTCCTCTGTTGTTTGCTATTCTAATACTCTTCTAAAAATAATTTGGACATATTTTGTGGGGTTTTTTATAATTATTTTCTTTAAATTTTGACTCCTAAGGAGAAAAAAAAGTGTGGACTGGAGATGCACTCAGTTGCAGAGCACAGACTTGGCATGTGCAGAGCTACATGGGTTGAAGCCCCAGTTCAAAAAGACAAAAGGGAGAAAAGGCAACTGTCAAGTTAAAAAGTTTGTTTCTAAGAGCTGCGCTAATTCCCAGCAGCACCAGCTGTCCGTTAGCGGTAGGCTTTGAAGCCTGCCGCTATTTCCTGTGTTCCCTGTTCTATTGTGTTTCTTGTGCTCACAAAGCAGTGTGATTTTCTTTAACTGTATCATCTGTACTCTTTTTTCCATCCAAGTTCCTTAGTGCCTTTACAGTTCTGCTAAGTATGTTATATGATATCGCAGTTGGTTTTATCTGTAATTTCTCGTGAATTTCTTTCTCAGTATTTGGCTTTCATAAGCCTATCTATCTTCCCTACTGCACTTCTGTTTCTTGTTGAGTTCATAAAAGGATAACCTTTCATATTAGATTTCTGTATTATTTTCTTACTTTAACTTGTTAGTCTCTTGTTGTTCCATCTTGCTCTGTGTATGTTGTTCAGGCTGGTCACAAACTCACTGTGTAGCCCAGGCTGGCCTTGAATTCACATACCCCTGCCTTAACATCTGGGATCACAGGGGCATTCTTCTATGCCTAGCTATGCCTAGCTTTACGTTTAAATTCTTAACTTGGTTACCTAAAGTTTAAATTGACTTGTAGCATAAACTGTGACTCAAGACAACTTCCTTCATGTTGTTAAGTAGTGTTTTAAATGCATTAACAGAATGACTTATGCCTACAATCCCAGAAATCTGAGGATTGCTGTAAATTTAGGTTAGCCTGGGCTGTGCAGCAAGACAGCATCGCAAAAAAATTAAAGAGAGTATTCTGTTTTTTATTAATTGGTTTTCCTACTCCTGGTTACCACATGTTTTTTTTAGTTATAAAAGTTATGATGCTATACTTATCAGATTATATTATCTCATTGATCAGATTTGTTTTGTTTTATAACATTTTAATTGCTAGTTTTTTCATAATCTGTTCTTGTATTTGTTGGTAAAGTAGCCATAATCTTTTGCTAAATATTTTGAATTAGTTGAGGGAATATAAATTATAAATATAGAGTATGTGACCAATATCTAGTCTTATTCTTTCTCTTCTGTTTCTATTCAGGTACATCGGACACCACTACCTGGGAATATCCAGATGTCTGCAAACATTATTTTGGCTCCTTTGGGCAATGGTCAAGTCTCCTTTTTTCCTTAGTGTCTCTCATTGGAGCAATGATAGTTTATTGGGTACTTATGTCTAATTTTCTTTTTAATACTGGAAAGTTTATTTTCAGTAAGTATCAATATATTCTTTAACAAAGTTACCCTCAAATATCATTGTAATATTTTAGTTCTAACCTTGCATTTTTATATGTAAAGTATTATATAATCCCGGGTAATGTGCTTGATTCAGCTTTTCTATACTTAAGATGTCAAATATCATATGTATAAGCATTAATTTCTTACATAAATAATGGGTTTCATTCTGACATTTTCATAATGTATTTTTTTTTATCATATTCCTTTCTTGTTGTTTTCTTGTTCCCCTCCACTCCCTTTAGGCCCCTTCCTCTTCCACTAGTTCCCTTCTATTTTTATGTCTTTTTGTTTTTCGGTCACCCAGTGAGTTTCATTAGGGTTGCTTTCACAAACATGGGTGAAAATTGGTTTACTGAAGCACCTGCACTTGAGCAATGTCTGCACCACTGACAGAGTTGTCTCTCCCTCTCCATCAATGGTTAGCTGCATGTATATATATATGTTCTCATGAAGGGGTGGGTCCCAAGAGCCCTTTCTCCTTCTGTGAAAATGTATTGACAGCCCAGTCTTGAAGCTATTACAACTGCTGTTTTAAGTTCAAGATGAAAAAATATCTCTTTGCCAGAAATCAGTGCACCATCTGCCGACTTCCTCTGTCTCTTTAGGGTTTTTCTGGTTCTCCTTCCAGAATGTTTCCTGAGCCTTAGAGGCTGTTATAGTTGTCCCACTTCTGACTGGGCATTCAGCAGTCACTTATTCTCAGTACTTTGGCCAGTTATGAGTCTCCACAGTTACCACTGACCCCTGCAAAAGGAAGGTCTCTGACCAAAACTGACTTCGGTGCTGTTTATGGGCATAAGCATGGTTCTCTAGAAGGCAGTTTAACAGGCACATCATGTCCATTCAGCAGAACAGCAGCAGTGACTTCCACACCGGGGTGGTGACCTCCCCAGCTACATTAGCTTCTAAGAAATGATATTCCTGCTAAATCTCCTATTAGTATAAAGTATTTCCACAACACGTTAGTACTGAAACAGAAAAATTTATGACATTCACTGGTACTTGTTGTTGAAGAATTGGATGTTTGAACAGTAAACGAATTTTACTCACTGAAACAGTAGGAAATAAAAGAAAACAGTAGAATAATGAAATTTAAATGTTATATTATTTACATAGCTTTATGTGCCACAGAACTGTTACCTGCTCAGATCAGCTCTAGAACTCTGAATATTAGCAACTCAGTTCAAGTGCTTTTTATAGTATTTTTAACTTGGATGGAAGATGTTCATTTAAGCTTTTTTGGCATTTATTAGTATTGTGTATGGGTGTGCACACGTGTAGAGATCAAAGGAGACTTTGTAGGAGTATGTTCTCTCACCACTCATGTTTCGGGATCAGATCTGATCATACTAACCACATATCCACCATCATGCTGTAAACATCTTTAGAACATACCCACTGTCATGTGGTGAGTCTAGTCAGGGTTTCATGTTTGTTTTTGTTTCTAATCTTACTTTCAAATTAGTTATTTTTAGTTTTTTGTTTGTTTTTGTTTTGTTTTTCTTTGCTTTGAATCAAGGTCCTTGAGTCTTTTATATACATCTTAGAAACAACTAACTTGTCAAATTCTAGAGCAATATAATTAGATTTTGATTGAAGTTGCATTCAATTTTTCTGTCAATATACCATAATTAATACTATTAGGCTATTGGCTTAGGATTAATAAGAATTGCATTAGATTTATTGTTGTGGAAAAAAACTGTACCAGGATATTGAGCTTTTCTATCCACGATCATAGCATAGTTTAAGTTTCTGTTTAATATCTCTTAAATTTTTCTTGGTAAAAGTATTATATACTTGAGGACACTTTTCTTGATACCTTAATTTGGTTTTGTAAATGTATTTTCAATTTAATATACAATACATACTTTTTGTTATTAAAAAATTGGGTAGTGGTGGCGCACACCTTAAATCCCAGCATTCAGGACGCAGAGACAGAGAGATCTCTGAGTTTGAGGCCAGCCTGGTCTACAGAGTGAGTTCCAAGAGAGCCAGGACTGTTACACAGAGATACCCTGTCTTGAAAAAACAATAACAAAGAAACAAAACAAAACAACCCAACTAAGGAAACAGAATCCACTTGTTCCTGTCACTTAGCCTTATCAGCTGTCAACATTGTACTGGTCTAGAATAGTCTGTAATAGGATTTTCTAACTCTCCCACTTTAAGAAAAATTAATACTCCTTGGGAACACTTTTTAGTCATTTTATTCCAATTGTCCCTCCAATGAAGTTTTAATACGACAGAAATCCCTTTTACAAAGTGTTTATCTATCTGTACATGTTTTTAAAAAGTAAGTTTATTCCTCCCCTCAGGAATGAATTTTTCTCCTTAGTAATATTATCACATTCATTGAGAAACCATTAGCTATGCTGTGTTCCTCACTACTCTAATTCAAATATTGTTATAGCTATAATTTTTTTTTTTGTATAAAGCATGACCCTGTCTCAAAGCAAACAGACAGACAGACTGACCACAGTGTTTTCCCATCCTCATACTCACATGCCTTCATCTTTTGTACTTCCTCCCATCTAACTCAGCAGTTCTTACGGGAGTGATGATTACTTACAGTAAGAGTATGTACTGTTCCTTATGTAAATGTTAGGTGATTTTCCAAATAGGCTTGGGCCATGTACAGTTGTTGAGAACTTTACGTAAAATGTAGCTGTGCTGCTATAAATTAATTTAAGTATAGGGAAAAATTGTATCTATCTTCTTTGCAGACCTTTTAAGTACCATTAATTTGATCTTTCAAGTAGCTTCCCTTTTAAGCCCTGGATTTTGTAAATGTTTCCATATGGGCCTATGAAGTAAATAACATTATCATTCCATAGGCAAAGAAAACTGAAAATGAAACTATGTAACTAAGAAATAGTCTGGGGTCAGTGTACTTAATAATATTATATTCAGTAAATAACCGTTTTTATGAACAGAAGACCTTAGGTGGTGATGGGACCTGGCATGGTTCATTCATTGTGTAACTATCTTTGTCTTTTAGATTTCATTCATCACATTAATGACACCGATACTATACTGAGAACCAATGACAGCAACCCTGGTAAGTAGTGTGGAATTCAGTTTGTTTCCTTGTCCCCAATCCTGCTCCCAAAACGATTTGAAAATAGAACGCATAACTCCAAGTTAGGTAAATGATTGGGGAAAATTTGTTCTTATATTCCTGGGTTGCTATACAATTATTGGTGGTAGGTTTCAAAATAGATTTATTTATTAAAAATAAATGCTTGATTGTGATTTGGCAGTAGTGCGTCTGCATGGCATGTGGGAAGCTCTGGGTTCGAGCCTTGGCACCATAAAAGAATAAGACTAAAAAGAGCATGGAAATACGCCCGTGAGATGCTCAGAGGGTGACAGGCTGGCAGCCTGAGCTTGACCCCCGGACCCCAGGGCTGAAGGAGGAATTGCTCTGACTGTGACCTGTAAATGCACAACAAACAAGTTATAAATAAACAAATGCTAAGAGAGAAGAAAGGAGGCGAAGAGAGAGAGAAGACAAGCTCTTTCTCCAGACTCCCGGTTCTCAGAGGTTAACAGACTCTTAGGCTGCCGGAAGTGGGGTAACTGAATCATTTTGGATTGTTAAACTCCAAATTCTTCAGTTTTTCACTGGTGATCGGGGATTTCTGCTTTTAATTCCCTAACACATAGACATTTTTTTTCTTATTAAAAAAGAAAAAAAGGGGGTCAGTGAAATGGCTCAATAAGCAAAGGCATTTTACCACCACACCTGATGACCTGACTTCAGTCCCAAGACCTACAAGGTAGAAGGAGCAAACGGACTCTGGCAGGTTGTCGTCCGACCTCTGCACGTGTGCCGTGATGAACACACACACACAAATAATAAAGCTAATCAAATTTCTAAGAGAAAAAGCCTGTTATTTGGCCTCTGTATGGTCATTACTACCATACAAATATATGGTACGGTAGTGACTATACCTGCATGGTACATCTCATATTACTGAGGTGACCATGAGCTCAGTGTTTTCTGTCCAACAATTGGGCCAAGGAACATTTTATGGGATCTTTCTCTTGTTCCTAATACAAGGGTATGCTACCTCAGAAGTCTTTTTTTTCTTATTCCCTTTCACTGCTTATATTTAGGTAAAGATTCCTAAGGCTCCTCTATAACCCTTTCCAGAAGTTGGTGTAACAGCTGAGCAGGCGCAGCCCTGGGCACAGTGACTCTCTGGCCTGGGTCATCTGGTCTGACATATGGCGTTTGTTTGCCTTTGTAGTGATTTGTCCAAGCGCTGGGAGCAGTGGCCATCCTGACAACAGCTCCATGGTTTTCTACAATGACACACAAGTCCAGCAGTTCGAGAAGTGGTGGAATAAGTCCAAGACAGTGCCGTTCTACCTCATAGGGCTCCTCCTGCCACTGCTCAATTTCAAGTCTCCTTCGTTTTTTTCCAAATTTAACATCCTAGGTAAGGTTCTACTTTGTGGGACTTCAGCAGTGTGAGTGGGGAGAGAGTCGCCTCCCCAGCTGTTAGGATCTACTTAGTTTGTTCATTCATGTGATACTTTGATTTTGCTTTTTGTTTTTCTATAAAGTTGGGCACAGAAAAATGGACACGACCGTTTCAGGTTCCTTTTTCCCTTCCAGGGTTGGTTTTCTTGATATGAATTACTCGGTTTCCCATTCTAACCTTCTTGAATAACTCACTTCCCGTGCAAGTACAGCTAGAGGAAATAGACTGAGGAGGAGACATCAAAACAGCTACTAGAGGAATCCTTAGTTTTAAAGCGTGAAAACATAGGAACTTCCTGTGTTCTATTTACGAGTATTACATAGCCAGGCGTGGTAACACAACCACTAATCGTAAGCACTTGGAAGACAAAGGCAGAAGGAGCTGGAGTTCAAGGTCATCCCTGGCTACTGAGATTAAGGGGGTAGAGGGTAACTGCACAGAATTGTCATCTAACTTTAAACGTAAGAGATCATTTTACAGCTAAGGCTTTTAGTCATTCATTCATTCATTCATTCATTCATTCATATAGTCTTGGAGATCAAATCCAATGCTTTAAAAACAAACAAAAAGACAAGCAGGGCCTTGTGCTTTCTGGGCAGCCTGCTCTACTGCTGAGCCCCACTCTAGCCCTAGGTTGGCTTCTTATTCTGCATTTGTGCCCTTCCTGAGTTTTTGTTTCTTAGCACAGTGGCCTCCAAAAGGAATAGACCTCTGTGCATGTCTCCTGTCTTGCAGAAATCTCCAAAGGAATATTTTGACCCTACTTAATGACAAAAAGACCTTCAGTGGAAGCTCAGATCTGGTTAACTAAAGGAAATCTGGAGATAGCACTTACAGAGACTTGTTGGGCTCGGTCTGTAGGATTTACCTCCCCTCTGAAGCTCTCCCAGTAGGCAGTGCACAATAATCAGATTCTCCATCACATCAAGGAACTAGGAGGAACAACACCAACATGTAGCCAGGTTCCCAGGAGATGAAAGGAAGGGGTAAAGATAGGTCTCTCCAGCCTGTCTCCCTCAGAGCAGGACGCTGTACAGCAGCATGAACACGGAGAGAACGAGCTGTTACATAAGCTTAGCGTCCTGTCTTCATCTTTCTGAATCAGCTAATCTCTAAACCCACAGTCCGGTTTATAGAGCTCTTTGTGGTTTCCTGACTCGCTGCAGACTTTCCAGTGGAGCAAGTCTTTCACAAGCATGTGAACTTACAGAAGGTTTGCTCAGCGAGACCCCGTGGTCCTCAGACGTCAGGACATTCTGCTTTTGTCCTTCCTCAGAGCAGTAGCCTAGGGGCCTTCAGAAGCAGGTCTGATTGACCTCCACAAAGACTGCATCTCCTTCCTCAGGAGGAGGGATCTGGGTTAGAGATGTAGCTGACCAAGTGAGCACCTGCCTAGTAGTGTACAAACAAGGCGCTGAGTTTTATCCCCAACACTACAAAAATACTACAAAAAAAAAAAAATTTTAATTAAAAGATAACAGTCCTCTAATGTCTACACCGCTCACAATCCTGTGTGACAGAGCCTCCCGGAGCTGCTGGCTCATTTGTTCGCCTTTCTCAGGTGTTTGCTATTTTTACTCTTTACTTTCTGATCACTTCAAATTAACTTGGCAGACTTTTCCAGTGTGTTGGGCAAGAGATGCCCGGAGAAGGCCGAGCCCAGGAGCTTACAGAAGCCTTTGCAGACATAGGTGCCGTCACTCCTGTGAAACTATGAATCCTACTCCAATACCTAAAACAAAATAAGTTGGTTTCATGTTTTCTTCTCTTGTAAAACTGACTGTTTTATAATAGATTCTGCTTGTTGCTGTCACTGAATTCCTAAGTTAACTAAACAGTTCCCAGTCAGTGAGCATGCGTGAGGTTCCTTAGGCTTATTACCTAATATTTTGATTTACTTTCTGATAACTAACAAGGCTTATTTTTATTATTTAGACTCTAGCTGGGTTTTTTTTTAAATAAGATTAACAAAGATAATTTCTCCAGCCCTGATTTTTAAAGCAGTCTGTAGAATATACAAAGATGATCAGTAGTTTCTGGTTTGTTTGTCTGTCCCTTACAGGCACAGTATCTGTCCTCTATTTGATTGTCCTTGTTACCTTGAAGGCTATTCGCTTAGGATTCCATCTGGAATTTCACTGGTTTGTACCAACAGAATTCTTTGTACCAGGTGAGTTTGTCAAAATAAGAAATAATTGAATAACAATAATGTGTTCTTTAAGTTAATTCCTATGAAACATTAGTCTAAAGCAGGTAATACAAGGTTAATTGATTGCTCTCACCTGCCAATTCCAGCATTTGGGAGGCTGAAACAAAAGACTACCTTGAGTTCTAGGCCAGCCTGGGCCATAGAGTGAGAGACTACCTCAGAAAAACAAGAATGAGTAAATAAAACAAATATTTGGTATTTCTGGCAACTAGGGATAACCAGGGCTCTATCATTTTTGAATTGACATTTGAAGTCCATTTAATTTATAATGCACTTGAAAAATGAAAACCTTATTCTCTAGGAACATTTGCTTAGACTATCAGAGGTGTGAGCATTGTTATGCATGTTGGTAACCATTAGAACCATTGTTCCTGTCTGGGCGTGGTGGCACACACTTTCTGTACTCAGGAGGCAGAGGCAGGTAGGATTGCTGTGAGTTCCAGGCCAGACCCTGTATCAGAGAGAGAGAGACAGAGACAGAGAGACAGAGAGAGAGAGACAGACAGACAGAGAGACAGAGAGAGAGAGAGATCATTGTTTCCCTTATGGGTTTTTCTGTAATTTTATTGTTTTTCGGGTTAAGATTAGGATTATTAAATGGATTTTTGCACCTGTCTTATATCTCCTCTTGATTATAATGTGGCAATTTAGTTAATTTAGTTTCACCCAAATTTAAAATCTATATAGGACATTTTTAAGAAGCGCCAATAAAACAATGAATAAATGACTGAATTTTACTAAATAAGAAGATAGATTAAAAAGTGACCATTACTGTGTTGGCCACGGAAATCTGGGAAATGCATGTTTCCTGAATGTCGTGCTACAGTGTTTGAGCAGCAGAAGGCCTCTTTGGTACTTTAGTCTTCAAAAGGACTTCCGGCAAGAGATGCCCGGAGAAGGCCGAGCCCAGGAGCTTACAGAAGCCTTTGCAGACATAGGTGCCGTCACTCCTGTGAAACTATGAATCCTACTCCATTCCGGAATCTTCCATAAATACATTGCCTCCTTCTCTGGATACAGCCAGCAGGATGCTCAAGAGTTCTGGAAGCTCCCCATGCAGCAGTTGACCCTTGAAACCAGCCGATGAGGCCGCTGGGCACCACCAATCCCAGCCAGTGGTCCAGTTCCCTCTCCACCTCTCTGGGGAGGGTTCTGTGTGAAAAACCTGAATTAAGTGATAATGACTGAGCCAACTTAAATGTGGAAGTGCCCCCTGGAGCGAGAAGACAGCAAGATTGCGGGCCTATTTGTGGAATAGTTGAAAATTTGCCTCAAGTGCCCGGCCTGTGGGTATCACACCTTCAAGGTTTTCTGTGAACTGTCTCTGCTCATCCCCAAGAAAGGATTTGCTGGGGCAAAGTGTCGCTGAGGGAGTTTCAGCGTTTTCACCAAGGAAGAAGAGCTAGGGGCGGGACTAGTTCTGGTCAATGCCGCAGAAACACAAAGTACAAAAAAGTTGACAGTACAAAGATTCCCCGGGAGGAAAGTGACTTACAAAAATATCTTGAAACTAATCATTGAGAAATAGTACTCGATTCTATTGTTGGTTTAGAAAGACTGCTTTCTTTCTATTCTTCAATCATTAAGAAGCCTAAAATTTCAAGTCACCATTGAGTGTCTGGTCTTCCTGATTCTCATAGTTGGAGCTATTGAGCCCCTATTTCTTTGTTATAACTTTCCTAGATTTTCAATATGTATTGAGTAGGTAGTCACTGAAAATTGTTGATTATGTTACCATGGCTACTTTTTTTCAGAACACTTGACTTTATTAGCTTTGATTTTCCAAAGCCCTGAGCCTTGAAAAAAAGGCATTTTTCCTTCCAAGATTATGTGGTGGTGCACACCTTGAATCTCAGCACTAGGGAGACTGAGGCAGCTGGATCTCTTTGTGTTTCAGAATAGCCAGAATAGAAGAGACCCTGTCTCAAAAAAAGACAAAAACAAACAAACAAAAAAACTGATGAAAAGGACAGTATGAAATTATCCCAATAATTGGCAAAAATAGTCCAGGATATTGTTTTTTTAAATATTATGTCTATTGTGATTTATTAAGCATTAGTGAGAAAAGTTTCTACTAATGATAATAAACTAAAATAGATACCTAATGGGGCAAAGGACTCAAATTTGATTTCAGCACCTTCACGGAGTCAACAAGCACTGACCTGTAACTCCAGCTTCAAGGGACCAGTGTTCTGTGGCCTGTACTCACATGCACACACTGACAGACAGGCACAATTACACATAATTAAACAGAAAATAAATATATTTTTAAAATGTATAACCAGGGTGAATAGTTATCTGGGAAAAAGAAAAAAAGAAATTCTTAAGTAGGTGGTAAATCATTCATTTTCCATTATCCAATTTTATATGGAATGAAGGGGAAATAATGAAGATTAAACAAGGCACATTTTCCATTAGGGGTCTAAAATTACTACATTGTGATTAAAGACTGTATGAAGAATGAAATATGTCCTAAGTGCTTTCTGAAAGGCTAATTAAAAACTCGGAGAACATTGGAGAGGATAAGCCTTTACTGTCCTCGTGAAAAGTCACACCATTTTACAAATCCGATTGATCTTTATGTGTTCTTGTGTCTTCTACAATTACGTATTACATTTGTTTCTTTATGCATCTACCACAGCATGTGTGTGGAGGAGATCCCAGGACAGCATTTGAAAGTCAATTCTCTCCTTCAGCCTGTGGACTACTGATTGTCTTGGGTTTTTACTGCTGCAATGAACATCAAGACCAAAACAACAGGTCTGGGAGGAAAGGGTTTATTCACATACATTTCCATATCACTCTGCATCATCAAAGGAGGTCAGGAAAGGAACTCAAGCAGGGCAGGAACCTGGAGGCAGGAGCTGATGCAGAAGCCATGGAGGAGTGCTGCTTACTGGCTTGCTTCCCCTGGCTTGCTCAGCCTGCTTTCTTAGAGAACCTTGGACCACCAACCCAGGATGGCACCAACCACCTTGTGCTGGGTCCTCACCCATCAATCACTAAGAAAATGCCTTACAGCTGGATCTAATGGAGACATTTTCTCAACTGAGCCTTCTTCCTCTCTAATGACTCTAGCTTGTGTCAAGTTGACATAAAACCAGCCGGTGCATTGGGTATGGAACTCAGGTTGTCAGTCTTTGCAAGAGTCTTTATTCACCTGATGACCATCTCTCTTGCCCAGTATTCTTATTTCTAAACTTTTACTTTTTAAGACATTTGTCATCAACCTTGTGCTCAGGTAGTAGTTGGGGGGAAAAGCATTTGTTCTGCTTTCTTACAAACCCAAGAACTTTTATCCCCTAAGTAATGCCATGCAACCAGCTGGCTTTATGTATTGTCTGCACAGTAACCAATCCTAATTTTATATTTCCAGCCGAGATCCCTCATGAAGTCTATTGTCATGTGTCCAACTCACGCTTTCTCTATCTCTACTTCATTGTCTGTGGATGTGTCAAGCTCAGATGGGCAAAGACCAAATACTTGTTATATTCATGTCAGCGTCCATCCCTATCCACCAACCTGCTTGACTTGCTCTTCTCTGAGCCTCCTTCCCCTTAAAAGAGATGCTGCAGTTTCGGGTGCTCTGGTCAACACTGTATAGTTTTTGACCATTCTCCATCCACACCCGATCCAGCTACAGAGTGCATCTGTTTTATTTTTTAAAACAGTTAAGAATCTAATTTCTTATCATCTCCACTGAAAAGAACTTTGTCAAGATATTAATCTCTTGCCTGGATTATTACAGTGCCCCCTAGTTAATTTTGTCTCCCCCACCCTAAGCTATTCTACACGCAGCAGCTAGAGTTATTTTTGTAAAACAACCCAAGCTAGTGTAGTGGTTCATGCTTGTGGTGCCAGCCCTTAAGGGATCTGGATTTAAGGCCAGCCTGAACTACATAGTAAGACCTGCCTTAATGCAAAAACAAAACAAAGCTCAAACCAGAACCCACAAAACTCTTTAACGATTTCCCATCTCATTAAGAATGATGGCTTCTTTATCATAGTCCTTGGATCCAATCTGACCTGACTCATAATCCCCACCGCTTTCCCTCTTACTCACCGACTCCAAGCGCACTGGCCTCCTTGCTGTTGTATGACAATGCTGAGCACACTCCCATCTTGTCATTCACTGTTCCCTGTGTATGAGGTGCCCTGTTCTCTCGGATGCACAGATAAATGGTTGGTGTGGTTATGCAAGGTCTTCTCTGACAACCTACCCACTTCCAGGCTGCTTGAGACTTTTCCTTAAAGCTCTTATTAGTACTAGCCTTATAGCAAGCATCTATGATATCTGTTAGTAATTCCTGATTCTAATGAGTTAGAGTCTTGGGGGCCCCAAATTATTCTAATCCATTTGGCTTCTGAGCTCCCCAAAGTAGCAATAAAAAGGGATTTATCCAGAAATATTTCTAAATTTTTGGATTCTTGAATATAGATATCAAAAATTCATTTTTGGTTTATGTATCTGCCTCATTTAACTGGAACATTACTCTCTGAGAAAAGGAGTATTACTTATGTTCTTTAGACTTCTGTATTACTGCTGTATCCCCAAATTTTATAATACTTCCTGCCACACACTGAGGGATAATAAGGAATAAATGTTGAGGGTCAGTGAAATAGCTCAACAGGTAAAGTCACCTGTTGTGTTCAGTCCCCAAGACCCACACCATACAAGGAAAGAACCAGCTCCATCAAGTTGTCTTCTGACCACCACCACACACACACACACACACACACACACAGATGCTCGTGCATGCTAACAAAAAGTAAAGATGTAAAGAAATAATTATTGAATAAGTAAATGTGTTTGACTTCCTCCTAGTCCTATTCAAATAAGAGTGAAGAGAAACACAATGAAGGGCGAACTAGGAAACAGTAGGGACAGGCCAAGTGGGAAGCCAGAACAGGCTGCAAGAGGTACACAGATGTCTTAGGTGGAATTTTCTTTTCCTTTTATTTATTTATTTTTTTAAAGAAAATAATCTTTTTTCATTTTACGTAACAATCCCACTTCCCATTCCCATTTCCTCTACCTACTCCCCCACCTCCCTGGGGACTCCTCAGAGAGGGTAAGGCACATTGCTCTGGGGAAGGTTCAAGACCCTCCTACTATATCTAGGCTGAGCAAGGTATCCATCCAAAGAGAATAGGTTCCAAAAAAGCCAGTGCAAGCAGTAGGAATAAATCCTGGTGCCACTGCCGGTGGCCCCTCAGTCTGCTCCAGCCTTACAACTGTCAACCACATTCAGAGGGACAAGTTTGGACCTATGCTTGTTTCTTCCCTATCCAGGTGGAGTTGGTGAGCTCCCATTAGCTCAGGTAAACTGTTTCAGTGGGTGAATCCATCATGGTCTTGACCTTTTTGCTCATATTCTCATTCCTGGACTTTGAGAGCTCAGTCCAGTGCTCTGATGCAGGTCTCTGCCTCTGTTTCCATCAGTTGCTGGATGAAGGTTGTAAGGTGATATTTCAGATATTTATCAGCCTGACTACAGAGCAAGGCCAGTTCAGGCACCTCTCCTCTATTGCTTAGAGTCTTAACTGGGGTCATCCTTGTTGATTCCTGGGAATTTCTCTAGTGCCAGGTTTCTTGCTAGCCCCATAATGGCTCCCTTAATCAAAATATCTCTTTCTTTGCTCTCATCTCTGTCCTTCCTCCATCTCGACTATCCCATTCTCTCAAGTTCTTCTCCCCCCTCCCCTTCTCCCTTTGTCTTCCCCTTCTGCTCTCCCTATCCCCCCATCTCTATGCTCCCAATTTTATCAGGCAGTCTTGTCTATTTCCCCTTTCCAAGTAGATCTGTGTATGTTTTTCTTAGGGTTCACCTTGTTACTTTAGGATTATGGACTCAATATCCTTTGCTTTACAGCTAGTATCCACTTATGAGTGAGTACATACCATGTTCATCTTTCTGGGTCTGGGTTATCTCACTCAGGATTTTTTTTTTCTAGTTCCATCCATTTGCACGCAAATTTCAAGATGTCATTGTTTTTTTACCACTGAGTAGTACTCCATTGTGTAAATGTACCACATTTTCCTTATCCATTCTTCGACTGAGGGGGCATCTAGGTTGTTTTCAGGTTCTGGCTATTACAAATAATGCTGCTATGAACATAGTTGTACAAATGTCCTTGTAGTATGATTGAGCATCTTTTGGGTGTATGCCCAAGAGTGGTATTGTTGGGTCCTGAGGTAGGATGATTTCCAATTTTCTGAGAAACCACCATACTGATTTCCAGAGTGGTTGTACAAGTTTGCATTCCCACCAGCAATAGAGAAGTGTTCCCCTTACTCCACATCCACTCCAGCATAAGTTATCATTGGTGTTTTTCATCTTAGCCATTCTGACTGGTGTAAGATGGTATCTTAGAGTCGTTTTGATTTGCATTTTCCTGATGGCTAAGGATGAACATTTCCTTAAGTGTCTTTCAGCCATTTGAGATTCATCTGTTGAGAATTCTGTTTAGTTCTGTACACCATTTTTTAATTGGCTTATTTGTAATTTTGATGTATAATTTCTTGAGTTCTTTATATATTTTGGAGATCAGTCCTCTGTCTGATGTGGGTTCCCTTTCAGTAGGCTGCCTTTTTGTCTTATTGACTGTGTCCTTTTCTTTAGAGAAGCTTCTCAGTTTCAGAAGGTCCCATTTATTTATTGTTGCTCTCAGTATCTGTGCTACTGGTGTTATATTTAGGAAGTGGTCTCCTGTGCCCATGCATTGAAGGCTGTTCCCCACTTTCTCTTTTATCAGGTTCAGTGTGGCTGGATTTATATTGAGGTCTTTAATCCATTTGGATTTGAGTTTTGTGCATAAGGATAGATATGGATCTATTTTCATTCTTCTACATGTTGACATCCAATTATGCCAGCACCATTTGTTGAAGATGCTTTCATTTTTCCATAGTATAATTTAGCTTCTTTGTCATAAATCAGGTGTTCATAGGTGTGTGGATTAATATCTGGGTCTTCAGTTTGATTTCCATTGGTCAGCCTGTCTGTTTTTATGCCAATACTAAGCTGTTTTCATTGCTGTAGCTCTATAATAGAGCTTGATTTCAGGGATGGTGATGCCTCTGGAAGTTCCTTTATTGTACAGGACTGGGTCTTTGTTTGTACAGGATTTGGCTATCCTGGGTCTTTTGTTTTTTCATATGAAGTTGAGTATTGTTCTTTCAGGGTCTATGAAGAATTATGTTGGGATTTTGATGGGGACTGCATTGAATCTATAGATTACTTTTGGTAGGATTGCCATTTTTATTATGTTGATCCTACCTGTCCAAGAGCATGGGAGGTCTTTTCTGGTGTCTTCTTCAGTTTCTTTCTTCAAAGACTTAAAGTTCTTATCGAACAATGATGGAGGAGTTACTTTCATTTAATAAAGAAACTGCCTTGGCCCATTTATAGGCCAGCCCTTAGGTGGGTGGAGTAAACAGACAGAATGCTGGGAGAAAGAAGCCGAATGAGGAGTTGCCATGATTCTCCCACTCCAGACAGACGCAGGTTAAGATCTTTCCTGGTAAGCCAGCTCTGGTACTACACAGAATATTAGAAATGGGTTAGATCAATATGTAGGAGCTAGCCAATAAGAGGCTGGAACTAATGGGCCAGGCAGTGTTTAAAAGAATACAGTTTCCGTGTAATTATTTCGGGGCATAAGCTAGCCATGCGGGCGGCTGGGTGCCGGGGACGCAGCCCCGCCGCTCTTATTACAACAGAACAGGTCTTTCCTTCTTTAGTTAGTGTTACCCCAAGATATTTTGTGTTATTTGTGACTGTTGTGAGGGGTGATGTCTCTGATTTCTTTTTCAGCTTCTTTATCATTTGTGTATAGGAGAGCTACTGATTTTTTTTAGTTGATCTTGTATCCTGCCACATTACTGAAGGTGTTTATCAGCTGTAGAAGTTCCCTGGTAGAGTTTCTGGGGTCACTTATGTACACTATCATATCATCTGCAAATAACAAAAGTTTGACTTCTTCCTTTCCAATTTGAATCTCTTTGGTTTCCTTTTGTTGTCTGCTGCTCTATCCAGAACTTCAAGAACTATCATGAAAGGATATGGAGAGAGTGGTGGGACTTGTGTAGCGGGCTGTGGAAAGTGCAAAGCTTTTTCAGTGTGTTGTACAGACTGAGCAGGAAGAGTCTACAATTCCTGAATAGAGTTTGAGGAGGAAGTAGTATTAACTAGATAGCTAAGGAACTAAAAAGAAAAAAATATTTTTCCAGAAAAACGGATCAATGAAAAGTTTTTATATAAAAGGAAATTAACCACAGTACAGTCCATGGCTTACTATGAATAATTCCATCACAATCATCAAATTAAAAACTTGATTTTTCAAATCCAAACTGAAAACTCTGTTTGGCACTTCTGATCCCCACGTTGAGTATAAGCATGCACCAACCACCACAGCTGGTTTATTTGGTGCTGATGACGAAATCCAGTTCTGTCTTCATTCTTGGCATGCACTTTAGTGACTGAACCACACCCCCAATACTGTTCAATTTTTAAGAGTTTTTGTTTGGTTGGGTTTCGGGGAGTAGACAGGATTTCATGTAGCCTAGGCTATCCTAGTGTACTGTATAACCAAGGCTAGCCTTCAATTCTTGCTTTTCCTGTGTTTGCCTCCACAGTGCTAAGACCATAGGTGTGTGCCGCCATGCCAGGCTAACTTTTAACAATTAGTACACTGAAAACTGCAATTAAGATGACATTTCTGAGCCAGGTGTACTGACTCATACCTGTAGGAGCATTCAGGAGGCTGAGTCAGAGAAATTGTCACAAGTTAGAGGTCAGACTGGGCTACATAGTGAGACAGCCTTAGTTAGGGTTTCTGTTGTAAAAAGACACCATAACCATGGCATCACATTAGGTGGCATAGCTCAATATAGGAGACCCCAAAGCCTACCTCACAGTGACACACTTCCTCCAACAAGGCCATACCAACTCCAACAAAGTCACACATCCTAACAGTGCCATTTCCTTTGGGGCCATTTTCTTTCAAACCACCACAGACACCTATCTCAAAAAAAAAGTCCTCATAATTCTTTGAAACTGACTTCAAAGAGACTTTAGATTCTAATTTACTCTTTGGGGGGGAGGGTGCACACACGCACGCATGTACGCACCACACAAAGGCCAGCGATTACATCAGGTGTTTTCCGACCCTTTGTGAATTGCTTGTCTTCTTTAATTATAATAGAATAATCATGCCATGAATGTTATATCCTTTGAAAAGGCATGTTAAGCATATTTCCCCATAATATGAAAAAGAGAGGCGGGGAGAGAGTGTTTATAACTTCATTACTCATAATTGCTAAAAGTGGAAGCAACCCAATGTCTGTTCCTGGTGAGTATATAAAGTATGATGAATCAATATGGTAGAATATTATCCAACACTAGAAAGGAACAAAGTACTGTGGTTACGATCACACAAATCTGAATATGCTAAAAAAATTAAGTTTACGCTTTACATAAGTAAAACGTGAATTATATTTTAATAACACTGAAAAATCTCAGTTCTTAAAAGAATTGCTCAAAAGGTATTTGTGTCAATCAATTATTGCAAAAGCCTTAATTGAAAAGGACTAAGTTCATCAGCTGTCTTAAAAAGGTTGATTGCTGTGAGAGGGAAAAGGTCAATCAAAGAGAAAATTAATAATCTCAACTCTAAAAGCAGTTTTAAGTAGAATTTTGTTCATATTGGTGGCTGGGAATCCTTCAGTTCTGGCGATAGTGTTCCTGCTACATGCCACACAGTGTTGTATATAACATGACCCTCTGCCCTCCAAGAGATCCAGTTGAGCAGTAAGACAATTGATGCAGTAACAATCATAAATAAAGAGATGCCCAGGGGACACTAGAGTACAGAGGGATTGCACATCCAAGAGGAGGCAGAGAAGTGATCTCAGAGGAATCTAGTAAGGGCTGAAAGGAGATCGCTAAGGTGAGAAGTTGGAGAATTCTCAGAGGTATGCCATGCACAGTTAAGGCCTGAAGTAACATGACTCACTTAGGAAATTATGAGAATTTGAATGACTCGATTGAAAGAATACTTGTTGAAAAAAAATGGTAGGAAGTACTAAAAAACAAGAACTGGACTGAAAAGCCTTCTCTTTTAAGCTAAATATAACTCTAAAGGCCAGTTATGACTCTCCCCTCCTCCTCCCACACTTGCAAGATAGGCTTTTATGTCCTTAGAAGGCCAGTGGCGAGAAGGAAGAATAGTCCTACAGTGCTCTGCTTGGAAACAGAATTTGTAGGGAGGCTGCCATGGCGAAATGCTGCCCACAAAAGGATGAGGTCAACAGGGGAACACTGTCAGAACCTTTCGGGCTGGGGTCCCGCTGCTCATCCAGGGCTTGCTTGCAAGAGGCCTTGGATTTGGTCCTCAACACTGCATAAAACTGAATATGGTGGCACACGCCTCTAACTGCAGAGAGGTAGCTGCAGGAGGATCATGACGTTCAAGGTCAACCTCAAGTACATCGTGGGGTTTGAGGCTAGCCTGGGCTACATGAGATCCCATCTCAAAACAAAAAGAACCTTAGGATCTAGCATAAACAGCACAGATAACTGCAAACTTGATAGTAAGTGATCCAGGGCTCAAATCCCTTCAACCCCAGTCAAATCCCTCAAATCCTGTTTTCTCATACACTTCCAACACCAACTGGATTGGTTTCAGTTCCCCAATAAGCAGGTACCAAAATAGTCAGAAGAGCAGGACATGTATAAGGGCAGCACTTCTGCAAAATTAAAGGATTAGGAGTAGGACTAAGCCTGATTGGGATACGTAAGAAGAAAAGGGGAAGAAATGGATTCAGCAGAAGTAAATTCAGAATGTCTTGGCCAGCCACTATGGCCCACAATGCAAATATTGCCTCTAGAATAGGGTTACACAAATGTGCCCAAACACTAATACACCACAAGCTCAGGGTTGACCAGTAGCTGTCCAGTGGGAATATGACTGGTATAGGATCAGGGCAGCAGACATGGGAAGGCTGCAGCCAGAAGCCATCAGCTAACAACTTTGCTTAGGTTCTCGCTTAAAGGGAGATGGCGTGTGGTCCTTGCATGGTATGTGTCAGAGTACTTTAATATACATGGGAATGAAAGTGATCCTAGGCCAAACTGATGTCGGTTTTGCTAATGTGGATGGGATCATTTAATTTGTTTTCTTACAGCTTCTAACTCATTATTATATACAAAGATGTTGATGGGGCAAGGCAGCCTTTGAGACAGGATCTCCCTTTGGCCCAGGCTAATCTGGAATTTGCTAAACAGCCCAGCCTGGCCCCAGACTCAGCCTCCCAAGTGCTAAGATTACAGACATGAACAACTATGATTGGTGATTTCTCTTTCCTACTTAGCTGCTTTACTTTGGATTCCAGCTAAAGAGTTCGTCAGTTATTTCTCTGTTAAAAATATCAGCAAGTAAATCCATCTGCACATGATTTTGTCATCATTTTCAAAAATAGTGCTTTTGTCATCGTGATGTATAATGCTGTTGTTAACTAGCCGTGACCTCAGTTTATTGGGTGTATTAGAAAGATTAACAATAAAAAAGATTTTCAAAAACTAACAGGAAGAATTTGCCTATGAGTTTCATTCAGAGATTAAAAAAAATATATAGATGAAAGCTGACAGACAGGAAATAGAATAGCAAACAGAATAGGCCAGACATAGTGATTCATGCCTGTAACCTGAGTATTGAACTCAGGAGGCTGAGACAGTGAGAAAAAGCAAGCAGAAAGGAAGCAAAACCATATACTTTTATTGTCCTTACCTTCTGATTTTCTTTAGAGCTGGTGGTTGATTCTTAGTAGCCACACTTCCTTTCCTGAAACAGCGTGGCGAAGAGCCAGTAGACCTTTGCTGCGGTTCTGCTCTTTACCCCAAGCTGTCGCTGTCCCTGAGATGGCTCTCCACTTTGCAACTTGCTTTGCCTAGACCTACAAATACTGCTAAGTAGATTGTAGCCTACAATTCCACATTGGCTAATTGTTTCATTTACTTATTACCTGCCTCCAAACAGTGGTTCTAGATAGAATATTATTTTTAAATAACTGTATTTATGATTAAATGGTTATATTTAAAATAAATCTTGTCAACCAGAGATAACTATTTTGATTCTGTCATCATCTTTTCTTGAACACATAATGTACAGATGTTTATGTGTATTTTAAAAAACAAAAGCAAGCCGGGCGGTGGTGGCACACGCCTTTAATCCCAGCACTCGGGAGGCAGAGGCAGGCGGATCTCTGTGAGTTCGAGACCAGCCTGGTCTACAAGAGCTAGTTCCAGGACAGGCTCCAAAGCTACAGAGAAACCCTGTCTCGAAAAACCAAAAAAAAATAAATAAATAAATAAAAAAAAAATAAAAAACAAAAGCAAATTAGACTTGACATGCTGCTTGACTCCAACATTTGTCCTGGTGTTAAATCTCAACAGCATACTTTTTAAATATTGTATCCCACTGCAAACTGTATCTCAGTTTAACCAAGATTAGTTTTATGATATGCATTTTAGACTTGTCACTCAAGACTCTTAAGTAGCTATTTTTCTCCTCTGTAATTTCTTTTCCAGAGGAACTTTCCCAGCAAGCTCAGGTATTAGGAGATTGGAAGATTTTTTAGTCCTAGACAGACCCTGAATTTAAATCTTTGTGGGACCTCAGCTAGAGATAACTGAGAGGAAGTCACAGAACATACATCCCTTATTTCCGTTTCTTCCTCTTCCAAGTGTTTTGACTAAGTGTAACGCTCACCTTGAGGGTTTATAAATGCTTGTGTATTCTTATTCCCTGGGGCAATGAAGATGATGGTGATGGTAGTGATCATATAAGAGGGAACTGATTTGAATGGATGCTAATACTCATTTTCTGCTTGTCGTTTTCGTTTCTTTTTCTCCTAGAGATAAGATTTGAGTTTCCACAGCTGACCGGAGTGCTCACTCTTGCTTTCTTTATCCACAATTGTATTATCACACTCTTGAAAAACAACAAGAACCAGGAAAATAATGTGAGTAGTTAACTGAGAAACTTGGTATTTCCTGAGGATAAACTCCAACCAATGTTTGATGCACTTTTATTTGATTTGCAATTTGTTTTTGCATCTTAATTTTTAAGATTAAATTATAGATCAGTGGTCAAGCATATGAAACTTTTAGATGGTGATTCTTTTGGACTGTGCGGCCGTATGTTCTTGTCACAGCTGCCTGGTCCTGCTGCTGTGGCGTGAGAGCAGCTACAGGTCATAGGCAAACAGATGGGTGGTGTGGACTGCTGTAGAGAATTCTCTCTCTCTCTCTCTCTAAAAATAAAGAGGTATAGCTAATAGCACTCCAATAATAATGATAAATGATGATATTAAAGAAGACAAGAAAAGGGGAACAAAAAATAGATGTGGAGAAGAAACTAAATAGCAAGCTAGTAGATTTAAACCCAGTTACATTGATAATTACACTAAATATAAATGGCCCAAGTACTACAATGAAAAATTGTCATTTCTGTTTTAAAAAATGAATTATATGGCATCATTAAGAAACTTTAAATATAAAGATATAGCTTTTGAATACTATAAGAAACTAGAGCACCTATGTTACTTGCAGCACAAATGATAATGCCAGAGTCAATGAGGAATGATTATTGTGATCCTTTGGACTAATTCGCTTCAAAGTACCAAGGCGGCATATATAAAAATCTACATTTGAGTAAATGCCCTAATGGGAATAAGTGCACCCTGTGTATGAATTAGATTTTGCCATTT
Organism: Chionomys nivalis; assembly: GCF_950005125.1. Taxonomy (NCBI): domain Eukaryota; kingdom Metazoa; phylum Chordata; class Mammalia; order Rodentia; family Cricetidae; genus Chionomys; species Chionomys nivalis. The sequence continues at coordinate 33,975,009 of NC_080100.1, read as the reverse complement.
ACTAAAACTATAAAAGTATTAGTTAGCTATACATTTATTCTTAGTTACTCATAATGTAACATTACATGTAAAGTACTGTCTATTGATACTGTTAGATCATAATGTTCTTCATTTGCATTCTTTTTTTTGCTTTCTATATTAAGTCTGTTGGTTTTCATAAGCTTATTTATGAATGAGTCTATAAGCAAGTCGTCGTGCATTACAAAGGAAGTGCTTGTGATTTTTGTTTACTTTGCTAAATATCAGGCTATATGGAAATATGCTTTGAAATACAATTTTTCTCTCTTGTTAAAAAAGAAAAAAAGAGAATATAATAATCCTGACTCTATAGTCACCCAGTGCTAGAACTTTAAAATACATGAAGTGGACCTGCAGGATGGCACAGGAGGTAAAGGTGCTTGCTGCCAAGCCTGACAACCTGAGCTCAATCCATGGGATCCACATGGTGAAAGAGAGAACTGACCTTGGAGAGTTGTCTTCTGACCGTCACACACTGTGGCATGTGTGTGCTCATACACACATTCATACAGACACACACACATACACCACTAAATAAAATGTAATTAAAATTAAATGAAGTAACAAACAAACAAATTTGTCTTCTGAAAGTAGACAAACCCACAATTATAATTGGAAATATTCTTCCCTCCTCCTCAATAACTGGTATAACAAATAGACAAAAAAATTATAAGTGTAAGAAGCATGAAAAATACCATGAACCTACTTGATCTAATTGACATTTATAAATGTCCTCTCGGTATGAGAATGTAAGTTCCTTTCAAATAGATGGGAACGCCTACTAAGATATGGTACATGCTTGGTCACAAAACAAGTATTAATAAATGCAAAAGAAAATTATGCCAAGTATGTTCTCTAGCCATAAAGGAGTAAAAGTACAAACGAACAGCTGATATTTGAGAATTTACAAATAAATGAGTTGAGTTAACCAACATCTTCCTATATAACCATAACCAGTGAATCAAGGAAGAAGTCACAAAAAAATTGAAGGTTACTGAAAAAATGAAAATTCAGAATATCAAATTTATGGAATTGTCCCTAGAACTATTCTTAGAGGGACATTTACAGCTATAAATACCTACATAAAAAGTAAAAATGTGAAATCAAAGTCTAACCTTCCTTCACTTCCCAAGTGCTAGACAGGATTCAGGGTCATCTGCTACAACGTAGTGAGTTTGAGGCCAGCCTGTACTGTGTAAGACCAAGGTTTGTAACAAACAACGAAAAAAAGTTTACTAGCAAAGTCATTTGTTTTTTTAGACAAGATCTCAGCATGTAGCTTGGCTGACCCAAAACTCACTTAGACCAGGTTAGCTGGAACTCTCAGTGATCTGCCTCCTGAATCCTAAGATTAATAGGGAGTTAAGTTGCAGGCATGGTTCACATTGTGTGGTCCCTACATGCACAAATTTAATTACTGTGGTTCATATTACAAGCCCTGATAGGTTCAAATTTCAGTTAGCCCAAGATTTGAATTATGAGCCTTGCGTAGAATAGTCACTGTCCTCAGTTCACATACTGTGTAACTAGCAAGTGTGCTCATGATTAGTGACAGATCACATCACTGCTTTCAAATTCAGCCAGCGTTTGGTCACTCGCATGTCATTTACAGTCTACAGACAGATAATTGTGTTACACCCCCAGCATGATACTTTGTAAAACTGATAACTGAAATAAAGTTTATAAAATTGATAACTGAAAAGGGTGAGATGTGATCATCAAAAATGGAAATGATGAACTGAAATTTCATACAGACGTACGTAGAGTTCTAAAAGAAATAGCTACTTATGGAAATGTTGAGACCGCTTCCATCTGAGACTCCAGATACACAGCAAAGGAGTTTAGGGAAAGGAGATTTGGAAACCGGTTTTCAAGACAAGAAGGAAGATGTCGCGCAGCAGAAGTGGCAGTCAGAAAACTTCACATTAGAAGAATTCTTGGAGACATCTCACATTATTGAAAGCACGAGGGCTTTTACCCTTGTGAAGCTATTGCAAGTTAGAAGCCATACAAACTTAGAGTATGACCTCACTGAGGTCCTGGAAAGATGCTTGCTACGTATCATAAATCACTCACTAAAAGGAGGCAAGTGTTAGCCTAGCCTTGCCCCTCACACCTGCAGTCCAACACTAGGGAGGTGGAGGCAGGAGGGTCAGGAATTCAAGCTACATAGTGAGACATAGAGTCTCAGGCCAGCCTGGGCTACAAGAGACCTTATACTTAAAATCCTGGTCAGGGAGAGGGAAATGTAGTTCAAACTAGGCTTATGTTTGAAAAACAAAACATTTGGCCAGGCGTGGTGGCACAGACAAATCTCTGTGAGTTCAAGGCCAGCCTGGTCTACAAGAGCTAGTTTAAAAAACTACAGAGAAACCCTATCTCGAAAAACAAAACAAAACAAAAAGCCAAAAAGACATTCTAATGTTCAATACTTCTTATTCGTTCATTTATTTATTTGTTCATTTATGGCAATGCTAGGTATTGAACCTAGGGCTTATGCATGTGGGCAAGTGCTATACCACTAAGCTACATTCCCAGGCCCTTGTTGCTAATTTTTTAAATTACAATGCTAAATAAGCACTTACTTTAATATTTTTCATTTCCTTCTCCATTTGTAGCAAGTGCAGTTTAATGTTTTGACAAAACTTGTCAAAGCTTACACACCCATCATAATTTCTGTCTCCTTCCCAGCTTCCAGCTGCATGCTACCCTGTGCCATATTGCACTGCATATAGAGACGGCCAGTGCTTAACTTCTGCTCCCAAAAGTCTCAAGTAGAACTGATTTTCTAGAAAGTCAGGCCTGTTTATTTGGAATGGTGCATGCCTCTTTGTGGGAAGCTGAGAACTGGAAAAAGAATTGGGTGCCTTGGTTCTGTGCCCCGGGGCTGCGGAGGTCTCTGTCTTCCTAGAACAGTCAGGAGCCCACAGATGTAGGTCAGTGGTACCGCGCCTGCTTAGCACGCGTGAGGCGTGAGTATTGGAGCCAGCGGCCCTTGAACAGGTAGAATGCTGGACACCGTGAGTTTCTCCTGCTGAGCTGGTCAGCCAGGGCTTTGTAAAACTAGTACAAATATTAGGTGTACAAATAAAATCTTTCTTCAGCATTGTTCACTTATGGAAAATATGTTTTTAAAAGAAAGACTTAAAAAGTGTTTAAATGGATTTTCTATTTTTATTACCTTAATTAAAACATTAGTATGAAGTGATGGTCTAAATTTTAAAGTTTTTTTTTAGTTTTAGTTTTCTACAACTGTTTATTGTGTGTGTGCAAATGTCCCATGTACGCTTAGAGGTTAGAAAACAACTTTGGGCAGTGAGTTAGCTCTCCCATCGTGTGGGTCCTGGGGACCGAGCGGAAGTCATGAGGCTTCAGAGCAAGTGCCTTTACGGCTGGCCGTGCTCTAGCCTTTTTTTTGTAAAAAGCAGTTGTACTTTATTTTTAAGTGTTAATTACTACGAAGAAAATGAACATTTCTGAAGTGCTATGTGCCAGCAGCATCCTAACCACTCTAGATTTATGTAAATATATAGTGTCTTGTTTATACTGAAATTGGCTTTTATATTGGCATATATTAAGCTAAACAAACACTGTATTATTTGAGTTATCTAATAATTACACCTTTTAAGGACTTTCACTAAATAATTTAACTTAAAATGTCTAGTTAATAGTGAAATACAAAATTTGGGGGGGATTAAAGTCAGAAAATCTGAGAGTTGTGAAGACATTTGAAAGTAGAAGGCTGGGTCTTTCTCACCAGTATTCCCGAAGCTGGACCTGAGCCCTTTCCTCCCAGGTACTTGTGAAGGGTCATGAAGCCCTTACCAGCTGCGCTGGCCGGATGGCCCAGCTTCCCAAGTTTGACGTCCCTTGCTGAACTTTTGTCACTAAATGTAACTGTTTATGTATCTCTAAACCGTATACCATTTCTATTCCTTAAAGCACACTTGACCAGGAAAACATTAGGGGATTGACAATGAGTTTATCATCAAAATCCACAGTCTACGTGGGTGTGTGGACTGCACACGTCCTGACAGTTCTTGTTGGGTCAGGCCTTCGCAGAGCTTTCTGTGAAGCTTTGTTGTTGATTTAGTTGTTACCAAGCTCTGATCTTTAAAGTGATTCAGCATGTCTTCTGTCCCATGTGCTGTTACTTTTTTCTTCTTGCCTGAGTCTGTAGATGCTTGGGTACACATCAGAAGCTTTTATGGAAAAGTTTGGGTAGATCTGTGTGGCTGTTGTCTGTCATTTTTCTTATGGAATGCTCCACAGGGTAGTATTTTCACTGTGAACAGTACATGGAACTGTTAACACAAGTAAACTGTGTTTGACTTGTAAAAGTGTTCTCAGGGTTACTTTTGACCTTACTGTAAATCTAAATCCTTGTTCGGAATTGACGTTCTACCTGTCCTTAGTTCTTCATCTTCCAGCCATTGCTTACTTATGAGGCAGAGTAGGGTGAAGGCTTCTTGACACAGACATATTAGCACCTCATACTGTGCTTTTATCTCTTTTTAAACATACTCTTTGCTTAGAGCCTTTCTCCCCAACCCCTACCTTTAGGACAGGGTCTCAGTGTAGCCCAGGGCGACCGCAAAGTCACTGCGTAGCTGAGGGTAACTTTGAACTCCCGATTCCCCCTTATCTCCCCATTGCTGGGACCACCGATAGCTGCTGTCATAGTCGCCATACCCGATTTCCCAGAAGATCCCTTCCCCTACCCTTTTCTTTGAGTTGGGGTTTTAGGAAGCCGCATGTTGGGTCCAGTGCAGAGATGACACGGGCTTCAAAGAATAACAAGCCCCCAGTATGAGCAGGCTCTTCCTGGGCGGCATGGTTCCCAGATCCTGTTGGGCCTCCGCTGCGTGAAAGCAAAAGCATCGTTTTTGTTCATCAGTGTTTCCGTCTGAGAACTGACCCCCGGCTCCTGTCCGGGCTGTAAGTAGTGAGTGCTGAGTACGCATAACAGAGCTCTCCTCACGGGCTGTCTCGTATGCTTTCATGTTCAAGTCTTTGTTACTCCTTTTTGCCTCTCTTTTTCGTTGTTAAATATGGCTTAAATACCTGGAACCTAGTGAACGTTTCATCACTGTAGCTAAGTGCACACAATTTGGCACCAGAGAGACCTTGTTTGGAAGCTGCATATTGGCTTCACCAAACTCCTTACCATGTGAGTTTTGTGACTTACACTCATCTGTGAGGAAATGAACTGCAGCTACAAGGTTTCTGAGGCCCAGATGAGATGGCAGGCAGCGCCTAACACAGATGCCGGCATCTAGGAGTAGTTAACAGATGTGTATATTTATCTGTATTGAGTCTCTGCCGTCATTACCACGGTGTTGCCCGACAAAGCACACAATGCCCAGGTGGGTAAAGGGCATGGAGAAGAACCACTCGAGACAGTTTCAGGGAACAGCGTGTGCTTTTTTTTTGCATGTGAGCGACTACTTACACAGTGGAAGCCTATGGACTGTGATTGGTTAGCACGTTACCTTGGATTGAATGGTGAGTGCTCAGAGCACCAGGGTCTCTATGGGGAGAGACATGGAGAGCGCAGGCGCGTCCACGGCCAACTACTTCAGAGTTCAGTGTGCCAACGTCTGGGGCATGGTGTGCCATGCTTCTTGTTCAGAAACACAGTGTACCAGGTAGGCTGGCTGCCAGGTCATGCCTGCATTTTATCTTACAAGTTCCTGCTATGTCCAGTGTTGTCCTAGGCATTGAGAATATAAGACAAAAACACATTTTTTTTTTATCTTTTTTAATGTCAAGGGACATCTTTCCACTCAAGAACTTTTTTCAAAAAATTGATTATTTTGAGAACTGGAACAATGACTCAACCTTTAAATGTGTGAATTATTCTTGCAGAGAGTCCAAATTCAGTTCCCAGCACACACAGTGGGAAGCTCACAACTACTTGTAAGTCTAGCTCCAAGGAATCCAAGACCCCTTTCTTACCTCTGTGGACACCTGGGCTCCTGTGTGTGTGCACACGTGAGCACACGCGCGCGCGCGCGCACACACACACAATTTAAAAAATAAATAATAGTAATAAGTCTCTTAAGTGGATTGTTTTTATAGTAAAAGTTAATGGCTATTAGAACATTCACATTCTGCATTTGGCTAATGCTCTGAGAAGGAGAAAGCAGAGAGGGAACTGCTTTGCTGGGAGGCCCTGGCACCATAACCTTGGAATTGTCTCCTGAAATTTCACAGAGGTATGTGTTTTTCAGGAAAATGGACTAAAGTAATACAGTCAGATGGTACATGAGTTACAGACTGTCAGTGAAATCCTTCCCTTCTCGCTTTCTCTCTTTGTTTTCTGTTTCTTCCAGTGTGTGTGTGTGTGTTTTATGCAAATATATGGGCATGTGGAGCCCAAGGTTGAAGTTGGGGATCATCTCAACTCTTCTTACTGTCTCACTGAGGCAGACTCTCTCAGTCAAACCCAGAGCCCACGGATCTGACTAGTCTTGCCAGTCACATTGCTCCGGGGATCCCATAGCTCCCTTCCAAGGCTGGAATTTTAGGCAACTTGTTACTGGCGTGGGCTTATGGAGAGCTGAACTCCAGGCCTCATTTCCCTGGCCCCCCAAGATTTTCTTTCCTTAAGGGGGCTATTTTGGTCTGGCCAAATGGTTATCAATTAAGAGTGTATACTGCTTTCTCAGAAGACCAGGGTTCTTTTCCCATTACCCACATTAGGTAGCCCACAACCACCTGTAACTCCAGCTCCAGGGGTATCCTTGGACACCAGCACTCACGTGCACCCACAAACACACACACACATACGTCACGATAATACATCACTTTTTGAATGAGGTTGTCTTAATTCTTGAGCCAACTCGAGTAGGTGGAGACTGGAATGCCTTTGAAATGTTGTAATTGAGGCCAACTGCTTTTTGATATGAAAATCGGCCTTTCTTGATTTGTTTTTGTGCATCCCACACAAGAGTGAGACACAACCCCAGGGGAAACTGAATGCTAGCCGAAACTGAGTCCTGGAGTGTCAGGAACTAAGAGAAAAGATTTCAGAGCCCCTTTCCTAAACTCTCAGGGAGATCTGAAGAGCTGGTACAGATTTGCATAAACCTCTAGCTCAGAGGCCTACCCACTGTCTCATTTCTGACACTGAATCCCTGCTTTGTTTTCTAACTGAATGTCAGTTTTGACCTGACCTTAAGGTCTCCCATGGGTTCTTGTTTACTCTTGAGCCAGATTTATGAATCTCAAGTTTATAAAGCACTGCTGTTGCTTCAGCCCATTTTAGGAGTCATCCAGAAAACTCCAAAATGGTCCCTAATTCCAAGTGTCTGAACACTCTTACTATGTTATCAAAACTTAAAAACTGCATATAATTTGTTTCTAATCTGTTTTCCTAGTTTTCATGTCATTTCTATCTCAAATAGATAGGCCTGTGGCTACAATTTAGTTGTGTTGAATTGTTTGGCTGTAACTTAAGTGGTAATGGAGACCATTTGCCAGCTGTGGAATCTGCTGTGTTTGGATCTAACAGCTGGCTGCTCTCAGTCTCTTGGAGCTTTTTATTTTGCAGGACTGGGAGGGTGGGAACAACAGAGGAAGAAAGTAGGCCGCTTTATTTAATAATGTGTTTGTTTGCTGACTCTGGTAATAGCTTTGGACAGCTATTTGAACAGCTGCTTTTTAAATGTCCTTTTGTTTACTGTTTAAGTTTTCAAAGCTTGTCTTTAAGTGTACTTGTCTACTCTTTAACTGGTGTTCCTTCTTTATTAAACATTTTAATATGCTCTACTCCCATGGCCTACACATACTTTGATGATATAAGCTAATTTACTAAAAAAGAATTTTTAAAATATCATAGGTCAAACCAAAAGTGGCTTATACTTTCTTGTTGTCTTTTTTTATTATAATTAAGTTGTTTTTTTAATTTGGCAAGCGTTACCTTTTGAAGTTAAATTAGAACCACAGTTTATATTAAAGTCTTCTAACAAGTAGCTTAGTCTACATACTCCAGACAAGTTTTAAAGAAAAACTAACAAGAGCAATTATATGTGTGTGTATATATATATATATATATATATATATATACACATTCTGTGAAAATTAGGTAGGAAGTGTACAGACACATACAAAATAAGAAGATAAATTTGGATTTATTTATTTGTCAGACTCCTTACTTAGTGTGTTAAGTAGACTTACTGTAGATGTCTTTATGCTGAGTGAGCATTTATTCTGTGTTTATTTATAGGTGAGAGACCTGTGCATTGCTTATATGCTGGTGACATTGACTTATCTCTATATTGGTTTCCTGGTTTTTGCCTCATTTCCTTCACCTCCATTATCCAAAGATTGTATTGAGCAGGTAAGGCACTGTGTACACCCGTGTGACTTTGTGTGTGTAGCAGGGAGATCAGTCAGGCCTGGACTTGAATGCCACCTCTACCTTCCCCATCCTTCCCACGTCTCTAATTTCTCTTGCATCCAGTAACATCACATGCAGGCTCCATTTGATAACTTCTGGAGTAAGCTTTGCATACTCTGCAGCTTGTGTGCCCAGGTGACCACTCTCATGTACACATACTTCTCTTTGTGTACACCAGTTACCAGTGTTCACATGGGTTTCTAAAGCCTCCACCTAGAATCCACTGAAGTCCCTGATTTTCCACAGCTTACTTGTGAAAACGTCCTGGATGAACCGGTTTTGATTCACCTATAGGACTCTAGTTTAGAGACTGAGTAAAAAAGAGCAAAACAAGGCAGACTATTTGGCTATTAAAACGTGAGAGCTGGGGGCAGTAGGAGAGAAATCCCTCTCCAAGCAGTTGCAGTGAAACTTACACATAGTAAGATCTTGGGTACTAAAGAGTTTCTCATGGAGAACAGCATTTCACGGGTGGTTTCCTAGCCAGAGGAAACCCTGCTAGGAGTCCAGTGACCATGCTTTAAGCCAGTTAAAAGGTGTGTTTCGCAGTGCTGATAGTGTTCTCTGTTGTGTAATAGCTGAAAATGTTCTCCTCTTCATTGTGTTGTTTGGGGAAGTTCTTTGGCAGCCAAGTGTTTGCTGCAATTTTCCCTGGTATGAATAATCCCACATAAAGCTGATTCCCCTGGGAATAGGAATATGTGTGGTATTCATAGTTGGAAGGGAAAATGTAATTCTGAGTTAATTAACTTTTCAGATACCAAACTGAAATGAAGAAAACGAGCCAACGTGTAAAAGTAAATCCTTTCTACTTAGCGCTAGCCTGCAAGCCTTGGTGGCACCAGGTGACAGTGCGCTCTCACCATGCACACTCTTTGAAGTGCTGGTGTCAGTGGAGGCCAAGCAGGAGAACGATAGTAAAGATCCAATGCCATTTCAATAAATCAGGAGCAAATTTACTTATTGCATATGAACTGTTTAGAGCTGTGTTTCTTGGTCTGTCTGTTGTGAAGAACAAGGTCTTCTTTATTGTTTAAATGTTGTCGTTTTCAGACCAGAATTTTTATAAAAAAGAATATGCCAGTTTCAATGTTTTATCAGTTTCTAAATATGTAATTTCGGTTTCTGTACTCACCTCCTGACAAATAGTTAGCAAGCAGTTTGGCATCAGTTCATAAACCGCTCTTTGGGTATTGCCTGTGTTCACAGTAAGCAGAAAATGTTGTGGATTTGAATGTGCTGCATTGAGTGTTGACATGACTTCGTTGTCTTTCTTGAACTAGAACTTCTTAGACAACTTCCCTAGCGGTGACATCCTGTCCTTCATTGCAAGGATATTCCTGCTGTTCCAGATGATGACCGTCTACCCACTCTTAGGCTACTTGGCCCGTGTTCAGCTCTTGGGCCATATCTTCGGTGACGTTTATCCTAGGTAAGGGTTCTTCTCTTGGCCAGCAAGATGTGCCAAGCAACAAATGACTGTGCAAACAGGTCAGTTTAAAGTTTGACTGATCCTTTTGCTATAAAAAACAATTTTGCCTAATGAAAGTGGTTACTAAGGATAGATCACAGGGTCCTTTTCCCAGAAGAGCTTTAAATAGAGATGCCACTCCCTTGACTGGGACAATCTGGTGTCCATCCCTTCTAGGAGAGTCAGTTAGCTCTGCTGTCTATTATTATCTATGTGAGGATTTAACTGCTACTGAGGACACCTTGCTAAGAAGTGCATAGCACTTAGAACCTATGTTGCTGGGTTGCTCAAGAGAGCCAATACTTTTACTTACTGATTTCAATACACATATGTTTATTAATAGCTGTACATTTCTACAGAAATGCTCAGTTGTGTAGAATTGAAGGTGAGGTCGAGAATGAGTTCAAGTTCTTATTTCATACATAGCAAGTTTGAATTGCTATGGCAATTCTAGCCTCTTAATGGGCCTAAAGGAATTGTGCATCCTTTTGAATAAGATCCATTCAGGTAGTTACCCTGATCCAAGAGAAATTTCCACAGAACATCATTGTGTTTTCAGGATTCCCTGAAGATGTCTCGAAGTCCCCTGGTTAACCCTTACAGTAAATGTTACAAAAACTACCCATATTTTATTGGGACTATATTAGCTTTGGGAGGGGAGGTGTTGGGTGAGGGTATCACTATGTGGCCAGAGCTAACCTGGAACTCATGATCCCGCCTCAACCTTTCAAATGGTGGGATTGTAGGTGTGAGTGGAATAAATATTTTAAAGGAAGAAAATTTATGAATATAATATAGGAAAACATTATATGTATGCTAACATACTAAAAAAGGGTAACAGTTCCTGTTTGCAGACTGTCCCCTCATCAAACAATTCAAGTCAAGAGCTACCAGGTAGCCGGGTGGTGGTGGCGCACGCCTTTAGTCCCAGCACTTGGGAGGCAGAGGCAGGCGGATCTCTGTGAGTTTGAGACCAGCCTGGTCTACAAGAGCGAGTTCCAGGACAGGCTCCAAAGCCACAGAGAAACCCTGTCTCGAAAAACAAACAAACAAACAAAGAGCTGCCAGGTATTGTTGCTACATTGATACAGTGTCCTCTTGTACACTGGTGAGTAGCAAGCCACAGGCGCAACACTTCTACCCTAGAACTTTGGCATTCAGAAAATACAGAGTTTCCGTTTGCTACTCCATTAACTCTACTACTGTATTTGTTTCCAAAATAAAACAAACCCAGTGAGAGGTGAAACATTTCTGGGCTAATGCAGCCCTCTTGTCTTTGACCATTTTTTTGCTTTGTTTTGTTTGTTTGTTTGAGACAGGGTTTCTCTGTGTAACAAGCCTGGCTGCCCTGAAACTCACTATGTAGACCAGGTTGGCCTTGAACTCAGAGAGCCACCTGCCTCTGCCTCCCTAGTGCTGGGATTAAAGACCACCACCCAGCTTGCTTTCTTTTTCATTTTTTTCCTTGGGGGGAGGGGGGTCGCTGTTTTAATGGTGGCTATTAGTGTGGTTTTTCTTCTTGTAAAAAAATCTGAGAATTCCCTTTTTGCTCAAGTTATGTTTCTTCTCTGTGACAAGAACACACTGCCATTTCCCTGTAGTTGCATGTTCTACAGTGCATGATGGTCTTGAACTCAAGACTTCTTTATACTCTTCAGTTTTATTGAGTATTACCAGTAGCTTTCATTTTGAAAGGTACATTATCAATATTTAATATAAACTGTTGTAGAAGTGGGGAGGGCCTGCTTTTCATCCCAGCCACCCTGCTAGCTTACACCCAAAATAATCATCTAAACACTGCCTGGCCATTAGCTGTGGCCTCCTATTGGCTAACTCCCACATCTTGATTAACCCGTTTCTAATATTGTGTGTTCACCACGTGAGAGTCCAACCAGCCTTTGTCTCAGGCAGGAGAACCGTGAGTCTGCCTGACTCTGCTCTTCTTCCCATAGATTCCTGCCCTCTAATTTTTTCTTTAGATTTTCTTGTTTAGTGAAAATCCAACTAGCTTTTTTCCAAATTGTTTACATAATTCTTGTTTATCTACATAAATAATGATATTATTTTTAATAATTTTTACTATATTCTTTCAGGTAAACTATTGATTTTCTTAATCTATAATTTTCTTACTTTCTATAAGTACCTTAATAGACTTCTTTATGCTTTTGCTTTCTCAAGATATCACAAGTAAAATTATAGATGCAGTATGCACTCTACTTCACACTGCTAGTTTGTACCTGTGAAATTGGCCTTTTTATAGAACTGGATAAAAAGGCCAGCTTCACTGTCTCATCACCAGCATTGAGCAGTGTATTTCAGTGTTGTTGGCAAATCAAAGACAACCATTTGAAAGGTGAAAAGAATGAATTTTAATTGTCCTAAAAATTGATTATAACTTACCTATTTTATGTCTTTTCTTTCACATAAACTCTCTTTTACCTTCTAGTATTTTCCATGTGCTGATTCTTAATTTAATTATTGTGGGAGCTGGAGTGACCATGGCCTGTTTCTACCCAAACATAGGCGGGATCATAAGGTACAGCCGTGCACACATGCTCTGTTGCCGTTGTTGCTGCTGATGCTCTAACTGAATGAATCTCTGAGCGTTGAATACTGGTGGTGCTCCTGTTTACGTCCTGCAGTTTGCGGGTGCTCGGTGAACTGCACTTTTGCTGATCTTTGGTAGAAAAGCAGCTCTAGGCGCCCCGCCGCCCCTCAGATACCTTTCCCTTCTTACCTTTCTCATTTTCCATTGTGTTCCTTTTGTCTGAAATAAAAAATTATTTTCAATATACATGACTTCTTAGGTGTGCCTAGGAAGTCCTTATAGGTCAATACCACGTCCAGCTCTAAGTACATTTCTACTGAAAAAGCAAGAGGTTAGATCAAAACTAGGAAAAATGTTGTGGCAGATCGAAGGCGGTAGGGATAAAGTTGATTCAGACTGTCACTAAAAATTTGCTCAGAATAATCTGAGGCCTTCCTTGATATGAACAACAGACAGAGTGAAATGCCTTCAAAATAATCTGAGGCCTTCCTTGATATGAACAACAGACAGAGTGAAATGCCTTCAAAATAATCTGATGTCTTCCTAATATAACATCAGATTGAGTCACTTGTGAAGAACCTTTCCTAGGAAGGTGGCATGCAGTAAAAGAAGACAGTGCTCTGTGGTGCCTGTGGAGACAGTGTTCTGTGGAGACTGTGCTCTGTGGAGACAGTGTTCTGTGGAGAGAGACAGTGTTCTGTGGAGACAGTGTTCTGTGGAGACAGTGCTCTGTGGAGACAGTGTTCTGTGGAGACTTTGTTCTGTGGAGACAGTGTTCTGTGGTAACTGTGGAGACAGTGTTCTGTGGTGACTGTGGAGACAGTGTTCTGTGGTGACTGTGGAGACTGTTCTGTGGTGACTGTGGAGACTGTTCTGTGGTGACTGTGGAGACAGTGTTCTGTGGTGACTGTGGAGACTGTGTTCTGTGGAGACAGTGTTCTGTGGTGACTGTGGAGACTTTGTTCTGTGGAGACTGTGTTCTGTGGTGACTGTGGAGACAGTGTTCTGTGGTGACTGTGGAGACAGTGTTCTGTGGTGACTGTGGAGACAGTGTTCTGTGGTGACTGTGGAGACTGTTCTGTGGTGACTGTGGAGACTGTTCTGTGGTGACTGTGGAGACAGTGTTCTGTGGTGACTGTGGAGACTGTGTTCTGTGGAGACAGTGTTCTGTGGTGACTGTGGAGACTTTGTTCTGTGGAGACTGTGTTCTGTGGTGACTGTGGAGACAGTGTTCTGTGGTGACTATGGAGACTGTGTTCTGTGGTGACTGTGGAGACTGTTCTGTGGTGACTGTGGAGACAGTGTTCTGTGGTGACTGTGGAGACAGTGTTCTGTGGTGACTGTGGAGACTGTGTTCTGTGGTGACTGTGGAGACTGTGTTCTGTGGTGACTGTGGAGACTGTTCTGTGGTGACTGTGGAGACTGTTCTGTGGTGACTGTGGAGACTGTTCTGTGGTGACTGTGGAGACAGTGTTCTGTGGTGACTGTGGAGACTGTGTTCTGTGGAGACTGTGTTCTGTGGAGACAGTGTTCTGTGGAGACTGTGTTCTGTGGAGACAGTGTTCTGTGGAGACAGTGTTCTATGGTGACTGGAGACAATGTTTGTGGTGACTGTGGCAAATTTCATAGGTACAAACTAGTAGTATACAGTAGAGTGCATATTGTATCTATAATTTTACTTAGGATATCTTGAAAAAGCAAAACCATAAAGAAATCTATTAAGGTACTTATAAAAAATAAGAAAATTGTAGATCAAGAAATTCAACATGTGGTGTTGAAGGTTTGAAATTGCCACACTTAGGAAATAGAGGCAGGAGAATCATAAGTTCAAGTTCATTCTTGCTGTATAACAAGTTCAAGGCCAATTTAGTCTATAAAACAGATCAAGACAAAAGCCTGTCTCCAGATGTGTCTGAGATTTAAGTAATGGATAAAAACTGTTTGCCATGCAGATATAAAAGCAAGTAGGAAATAATATTTTTATTAAATTCAAATGTAACAAGTTTTAAACTCAAATGTCAGTAACAGTGACAGATTTTGTTGCGAAATGAGACTGAGTACAATTTAATTTATTTAAATTATTCTGTATTTACCTTAATTATAGATCATCCACAATGCAGCAAGAGCATTAACGCGGCAAGTTTTCATTTTGCAGGTACTCGGGAGCAGCCTGCGGCCTGGCTTTTGTGTTCATATACCCTTCTCTCATCTACATGATTTCCCTCTGCCAAGAAGAGCGTCTGACATGGCCTAAATTAGTCTTTCACATTTTCATCATCATTTTGGGCCTGGCAAACCTGTTTGCTCAGTTTTTCATGTGAAAACTGTTTTCCCGCCATTTCTCATGGTATTCTGAACCTTGGCAATGGTTCTGCATAAAAGAACTTGAAAATGCTGTCGTTGCTGTAATTCTAAATGTTTGTCTCAGATAACTGAAAGCGAGGGAAGCGCTGGTCTGCTGGTAACTATTTTTGTACTGGAGCAGGGAGGGATGATGCGGATGGTCTGAACCCTTTGCCTTTCTCGGGGACCCCATCCCAGGCATCCAAGTAGAAATATAGAAGGAATCACACTGGTTTTTTGTTGATAAGTATAAGGTAGGTGGATGTGTTTTGCCTACAGCTAGGAATCTCAGGGGTTGGGTCCAGGCGGCATGTTGCCAGATCCTGTTTCTATTGCAGGGTCCTCTCGTCCACTTTCTCACTTGCTGGACCATTTCTTCAGTTTACCCAAACCGCTGCTGTTTCCAACAGTAAAACAAATACCTCATTTTAAAAGAAGTTTCCATGGCATCATTATTAATTGAATGAATTCCTAACTAAATACTTCATCTGAAGAACAAACAAAAAAAAATGTCAATGATATCAGTCCCAGAAGATGCCTGTAAAATAAGCCCAGTGGGTAGCTGGTGGGGACAAGAGGACCAGGGTTTGTGCCACCCTCAGTTTCATGGCCAGTGTGAAACCAGCCTAACCATGTAAAACCTTGTCTCAAGACACCGAGAGAAAAACAAAAGAAAACGTGTGTCAGATAAACTTGTGCAGATGTGGTTGCTGTCTGACTCGTAATTCTAATCCAGTTCCAGTGACCTAGATTGAGGTTGCAGTTCCCAAGCCAGATCTTACACATGATCAAAAGCAGTTGTCCTCACAGACCCAGGGGACTCTTCTCGTGTCCTTGAGCATTGCATGGACTGTCGTGAAGCCTAATGAAGAAAGCGTGAGCAGAGAGGGGCAGCATGTGAGGCCCTTCAGAAGAACAAGGGAATAGCTAGAAAGGGTGGGACTCCGCCCAGGGTATCCTGAGTCATTCTGGTTCAGGTGTGACCTCCAGGGTCGACACCATCTACCATTCCTCTAGTGGGAGGGGAAGAATGTTGTCTCCACAAGAAAAACTTCTGTCTGACAAGAAGATTGAGAAAGAAACCCAGGTCCTAGAGTTAACACTCTTCCCATTTCCCTTCTGACCTGAAAGCTGAACGAGAATCCAGATGTCTGTCTTCCATGTAACACAGTGTGTGCTCCACCCAAAACTACTGACATTTAGAACGCTCTAATTTGGGGCTAAATTGTTAAAAATGTATCATAATTCCACTTCCCAGGAGTGTGAAGATTGTGTCATGTCCGTCCTTGGGGAAAAGCAGGTGAAATGGTTTCTGTAAACCTAGTTAGGAGCTCCAGATTTAAGACCAGCTTTGATTTCTTTCAGCATGGCTTATGTCCTGTTGGAGTTACGGGTCTGTTTATAAGAAGCTGTCATTCCTAACACTTTTTAAAGTCTCATTATGGGAACTGTCAGACACATACACAAATAGGATAATATGGAAAACTCCGTCCACCAATCCCCGGGTCTAGTAATTATAGACTTAGCTGATTTCCTTCACCTGCTCCTTCCCGCTCTTTTCTTTTCTGACATATTTAAAAACCAATCTCAGACATTATGTCATTTCATTTCTGCAAACCTTAATATCCAGCTAATAACCCGAACTTTGAACCTAGTCCCATTTATCATGGAGTCAGTCTCCAAAGCGCTGGCTAGTAGAAAGGGCAGCAGAAGCCCTTTGGACCATCTGACTGCAGACTTGCTTTCTTCAGAGGCATTTGCGTCAAAGCTGGGTGCTTTGAGAGATGTTCCGACTTAATCTCTGTATGTTCGTGGTAGTTTCTTTTCTCTTTGAGAACTTTAGAAACAATCGTCATTGGTTTTTCCACAAAGGCATTCCTGAATGCTTTAACACATCAAAGATGTGCTATGCTTTAGCAGTCAGGGGGGATTGGATGTGTTTTGCCTATTTCATAGATAAAAGGAATATGGCAGAGAATGCTACTCTCTGGACAAAAAAGAATGTGGATTTATGCTTTTGTTTTCTTAAAGAGATTTGATCATTTAGACCTCCTAATGCCCTGTTAGAGGAGCCAGATGGCTTTGTCTCCTCCGTCTATTTTGGAGACTCCTTTGGCCTGTCACTTAGCCGAGTCAAAACTCATGAGTGTGCCTGTCCTGGCTCCTGTCAAGAATGACGCTATAGGAACTCACACGCAGTTAATCTGACTTGCTGTCTCTCCTCTCCTCTCTTGAACCTGTCTAATTAAACTGCTTTCGCTTTTTGCTCTGATGTAGTCAGCCTTTGGATTTAGCTTCTTTAACACACAGCTGAGGACACTAAGATTTAGAAGGAATTGTTCCGAAGGGTCTTCCTAGAAATCCTATGCAGGAAGGAGAAAAAAAATGGGGATAAGATTTATACCTGTGGGTGATGGTGCAGTCATTGCCATCAGCACACTCCAAAAATATGTTGGAATAAGGAGTAAATGTGCCCGCTGGAAGCTACTGTTTTAAAGGGAAATGCTCCATTTACATCAAATGTGTTTCATAAGCCCTGTGCAGCTGTTGACTGTCGTAGTGGGCTTGTTTTCTGCCTCTACTTGAACCTTACCACGAAAATGTTTGTGTGTTTTTAATTGTCATTCCCATAATTGTTCTGTGTAAATAATTGAATGGTCAATGTTCATGACTTTGGAGGAGCTAAAGCCATGTCTTAAAGCATGTATCTTCAAGGGGCTTTTAGTCTAGGGAAGAAAGAGTGCTCACCAGCTCGCAGGGATGGTGGGGACTGTTGGAGCAGCGTGACATTCTGGGGAAGGACTGTCCAGAGGCAACTCCCCAAAGTTACGCTCTGCTCACCAGCTAATCGAATGATGTGTTCCATGTATTTGCTTTTATTGGGGCAAGTTTTCTCTAAAACTTACTTTGTGACATTTACTTGCTTCTTTTTGCATTATTTTTTCTTCTTTATTATCACTAAAGTATTTAACTCCTATGGCTCTTGGACAGAAAGCATAATTAATATGAAATGTAATTAGTAATACACTGGGTGCTACAGACAGAGTCTATAATTTTCAAATGTTTAATTTCTTTAATATGAATATTCAAAATGTCAAATGTTTACATTCATTGATATGATAGTATTCTGCTTTGTCTCTGTTACCATGATAAAATACTATGGCTTGAAGCAAGAGTCTGTTTGGCTTACAGTTCCAAAGAGGGAGTCGGTGTGGTCAGGACGGCACGGGAGGAATAACAGAGCAGGGCTGGCAAATCACATTTCCTCTGCACGTAGAAAACCAAGAGTTCAAACACTGAGTGAGTGGGGAGAGGTGGAAACTGACAGCCCACCCCACCCCACCCAGTGACACATTTCCTCTAGCAGAACTCCAGTTCCTAAGTTTCAGGACTTCCCACACAGTGGGTCCCCAAACCACTTGAGGACCAAGTGTTCAGACCCATCAGCCCATGGGGAGATTTCTCACCGAAACCCCACAGGTGATAAAGCAGAGAATACGGTGCTGCCTGTTTTCCTTACCCAGTATTGACATGTTGCTTTTTAGAAGTCGGTGGTGATTTGGGTTTTGTGTTTAACTTGACTTCATACCAACTTGAATGTTCAAAAACAAACCCAAGTCTAGCTGGTGCCTAACCATCGTGTGTCACCAGCCTGTGATCCAAAGTGAAATGAATCTCCGATGTCACACACACTGGCTCGGCTGACTCTGCTCTCACTGTCGCCGCCGACCTCACTTAAGATTGTATAAACACGTACTGTAAAACAGCTCTGATAGGAACCTCAGACTCCAAACAGTGTTCTCTGATATGTGATTTGTCTTTTTATAGAAAAAAGGAAATTAAATCAGAATTATTTTTGAAAACAAGTATCTCTGGGATTTTGTTTAGGAGACTTTGGCTAGGAAATCCTATTGCCTCCTAGCAGTGGCCACAAGCAGAAGCAGCTGGCTCTGCATTCTCAAGTGACTGTGCCTCTGGCTTATATCAGACTACACGGCGCCTTCCTTACAGTGATGATCTTCTAGGAAAGCCTATAGCACATTAACTGAAACCTAAGGTGACATCCCGTAAACCGTGGCTCTCGGTAAGTGGTGCCCACTTTCTGGCCAAAAGCTTTGGGAAAAAATCGTAATTTCCAGAACCTTTGAAACTAATAAAGAACCCTAATTTTTAGCTTCTTTAGATGACTTTTCCCCCACCAAATATGATTTTTTCTTGATTTCTCCACTCTTCTGGAAAGTTAAAATAAGACTTGTAAAAGTTAAAAGTGCCCCTCTGTTTATCTCAGACTATGCCTCATCGTCCCAGAGTAGGAATGAGGAGGTTCGCTCAGACACTCCCCTCTGCCTCTCAATCCCAAGCAGGACAGTACAGGATGCGCTTGTTCAGTCAACTAGTCAGGATTCCACTGAAATGGAAATATTATTAGATGTTATTATCTAGGGTTTTCCTAAGACTCCTCCCCCATGGAGGGTGCTGGAGGGGCACCTTGGTGGTACAACACTTGCCTGTAAGCACAAGGTCCTGGATCTAATCCCAGCACTCCAAAAGGAAAAAGAATTGGGTCAGTCAGGTTCCAAATTAATCATTCAACACTTAAGTGCTTACCGAATGCCAGACCTTGTGCTAAGCACTGAGCATGCCGTGGTGAACAGGCAAGGTGTGGTCCCAGCAGTGGAGCATCCTTTGTCCACCCTTCTGACCCAGCAGCTGAGTCACCCTCCTTAGATGCCACCGAAGCACCCAGCTTCTACCCTCTCGGTGCCCTGTCTGTCGAGGCCTGTGGTATGTGATTGGAGGAGCTGAGTGTAGAAGGCCAGTGGGATAGGTGGGGCTTCCCAGAGCGAGCTGTGTTTCCGTGTGAAACTCTTCTACATCCCAGGTTAACTCTAGCACTGAAGCGATTTGTGCAAAACCAGAAGGTCCCATAGAAGAACAAATGACCTGTTGCGTGACCTGCTGGAGTAATGATGGGTTTCTAGGTGAATCACTTCCCTTGTCGCTTTATTGTTTATATTGCAAATTTTTCCTTAAGCAATGTCTAAGATAAATCATGGCAAAGATTTGTAGAAATATGTATACATACTGCCATGATGGAAGCCACCTGCCTTCTATGAATCTTCAGCATAGTTAAGATAGATGCCTTTTCATATTGTATTATTATTATCATGATTATTATTTAGGCTCTTGTAGGTCCTCCTGACTTTGAACTCACTGTGTAGCCAAGGATGTCTTAGAACTTTGCATCCTCTCCCTCCAGCTCCCAAATGCCAGGAGCACAGGGAGATCTAACATGCCCGGCCGAGAAAGACCTTTGGTTCCAGGGACAGGTCCAGGCTTTACACCAGCTGACACCCACACAGTTTGGAGTTGCCTCTCTAAGGAACAACACAGAATGTGGAACCTCAGATAGGAAGTAGCTCATGCAAATGAGGAACCCTGATGTAGCTGTGTTAGCTTCGAGATGCAGCCCGTCTGGGACAGGTGAAAATGTGAGGGACTAGAGCAGTGATGGGCACCATACATGAGTTTCCCTACAACCCAGAGAGCTTTTTTTTTTTTTTTTTTTTTTTCTGAGACAGTTTCTCTGTATAGCCCTGGCTGTCCTGGAACTTGCTCTGTAGAGCAGAGATCCATCTACCTCTGTGGTGCGCACCACCACCACTTGGCTGAGAACTTTTACCAAGCCTGAGTTTTTATTTCTGGAAAGACAAGCTTAGATGCCAATCTCGAAATAGTTAATTTGGGATGTAGATAGGACATTTTCCTTCTTCAGGTTGGAGAGTTTGTGCCATGGTGTGAGTTCTACAAGCTTCTTTTTTTAAAAAAAAAAAAAAAAAAAAAAAAAAAAAAAACTATGTGTTTTGTTTTACTGTTCTGAGACAGAGTTGGGTTGTGTAGCCCTGCCTAGCCTCACACTGTGGCATACTCCCGCCTGTCTCCGGAGTGCAAGGATTCCAGGTGGACGCTACCACACCTAGCTTTTCTTTTCCTTTCTTTTCTCTGAGTACTAATATGCAAACAGTGATTCGTCTGTGGAGGAGGAACTTACTGGGCTCTCTGGCACAGGAAGCCAGCCTCCAAGGTGACATTGAAGTAAGGTCACATTCATTTCTTTTTTTTTTTTTTTTGGATTTTATGTTCTGCCTCCTTCAATAAGAATGCTTCTATTAAAGTTAGGATCAGCTTTAGAGGATTAACTGTTTTAGGAAACTAAATTGGAAATTCACGTCATTCTTGGAAGAGAGGAAACTAAAACTTGATTCAAATAAATAATCTTTATAACTCATCAGTGCCGTACATGCCCAGAGCCCAGGGCAGAGCCAGAGACGTGTACTGATGGTCCTCGGTTTGGAAGCTAAAGACAGTGTCATTGTTCCCGGTGCCACTAGAACCCTGCTTAGTCTGAGAAAGAGTGGGCCTCTCCCCGGTGAAATCCTCCCCACCACAGTGGAAAAGTGGGCACGGGCTTTGAAACAGAGAACTACAAATTAACAGAAGAGAAGACGGCTCAAGAACAAACAAGTGGCCAAGCCACGACCCAGTTCAGCCTCGGAAACAGGCTCGGCACAATCAGGTGTACGAAACACAACCACTGCGTGCGTCTCTTCACGTGACCTGGCGAGAAAGGCACGTTCATAAAGGCAGGCCAACGTAAAGCAGGCATGGGGCAACATTCACCCGTAAATAGCCGTGGGAGACTTCTAGAGACACAGAAGCTGTAAACGTGGGCTGTGATGCTGGTTACACACGCTACTCAAACCAACGCCCAGTGAACTAGCGGCAATGTGGACACACGAAAGCCCATCTCCGTACACCTTAATGGGGAAAATGAGAGGCATCAATTTCCGACAAGAATACTGTGTAGTTTTTTAACTTCACAGGTGTGTATCAAATGCCAGGAAAGATATTTGTAAAGTCCAAGGTAAACGTGTGAAATTAAAAACCTTTGTTTAAACATTTACATGGGAAAAGGACTTGATGCTTAACAAATATGAACTCTGGTTACCTCTGGGTGTATCTTATTTCTTGTCTTTTGTTTACCCATATTGTCTAATGTTGAAATGCATTATGTTATATGAGGTAAAAGTAATAAATGCCTTTTCTTTTTTAAAAAAATTCATGGGCTCGTTATCACTTAAAACAGTAGATGCCTTTTTTTGATATTAATAGCAAAATTTCTGCCATAGTAGTACATGCTTTCAATCAAATTTCAAGCCAGCCATAGCTTCATAGTGAGACCTTGTCCCAAAATCAAATTCCAGGCCAGTGAAATGGCTCAGCACTTAAAGGTGCTGGCCGCCAAGCCTAATAACCTAAGTTCGATTCCTGGGACCCACATGATGGAAGGAAAGAACGAACTCTTGAAAGTGGTCCTGTGACCTCCATTTTCCAGTGGGAAAATGAATATTGAAATTTTTTCAAAAAAGTTAAAATTACATAATTGTGCTTTTAGTTTTTAATGGCTTTTGGGAGGGGGTTTTGGTTTTGGATTTGAAGCAGGGGTGTCACTATATAACCAGGTTGCCTGTGAAATCAGTGTTTATTAATTGATAAAAAAATAACAATAATAAAATTTGCATGGTCATTCCACCACTGTAATCCCACCATTTGGAAGACTGAGGCAGACAAATTGCTATGTGTGGAGGATAGCCTGGGCTACAGAAAGAGACCCTGACTCCAAATAGCACCGAGAGTGACAGTCACATTCTGTGCCACCTTGAATATATATTGAACATAACACATGTTTCTGGCTTCTCCGGTCTGCACTACAAAACCCTTTCAGAGAGCTCCGTGGTCCACGAGGCCTCATGGACTCGTTATGGGCAGGTGCGTGACTAGTATTATGATTAATCCCAGAAAAAAATATGAGCGAATGCACAGAGGACATGGGCATGGCTTTGGGCGGTTGATTGGAAACTGCTTCCCAGAGTAAGGTCCCTTTGAATTAAGGTTTAGAGAAACTGAGAAAGAGAAAAGCTCTGAGTCCATTGTGTAGAAAATTAGGAGTCCCCACTGTTCCCAACCCTCAGACTCGCCAGTTATCCTTCCCACCCAGATTTCCCTTTCATCTCATTGGTCTGTCTCCGTTTGCGAATAGTGTAGGATTATAGGTATGAATGACCATGACCAATTTGTCACTGTCTTTTATCAATCGAAAAACCAAAACACCCCACTGGCGATAAATGTCCTTGTTCAGATGCTGGATTGGCACTCCAGTCCCCTGGTAGAGCGGGCTCACTAGTACATGTCTAGATGCCGAGAAAACAGCATCAGAGAAGGCTCGGTGTCTGTCCTGGCTTTCTCGGAGGCTAGCTGAAGAGGGTGAGTATATGTTACATGACCTCTTGATTCTGTTTGGTCTTCTGCACACTGGAAGTGGTTGTAATGCACCCCTTCC
This sequence comes from Chionomys nivalis, assembly GCF_950005125.1. NCBI lineage: Eukaryota > Metazoa > Chordata > Mammalia > Rodentia > Cricetidae > Chionomys > Chionomys nivalis. The sequence continues at coordinate 33,951,824 of NC_080100.1, read as the reverse complement.
TAACTCAGGGCTTAGAAGATTCTAGAATATGCTTAGGGCCTTGTTAAACCAATACAGTGCACCATTACTGTTTCAGAACTAGTTCTATCATTCCATCTTTGGAACGTCCAGACCACTCCTTCTGAGGGGTTTCACAACCCAGAGACGTGACACTGAGTTGGAAGAATCCTGTTCCCTTTGTGCTGATAGTCCAGCCATTCTCAGGTAAGTAGGCAGTGTGACATCACGAAGTCAGGACACAAAGCACTGATACAATCACATCACACAAATAGGGCTATGTAGTCCTAACTTTGTTGGAGAAAGCATTGTTCTTATGCAAAAAAAGGATAGGAATACACTACTGCCTCCTTCTGAATCCAAAGAAGAAATGAGGCATTAACTCTCTACCGTACCCGGAACGGAGACATGCCATAGATGTAGGGCTATGGGGTTATTCCATGGTCGTAGGGCCAACAAGACCAACGCCTGTAGTGTAGGTTTCTCTGAGAGAAGAACAGGCAGGGCCCCTGACTGCAGGGGTATTTTGCAGACAGGATTCTATGGGGCACCTCAGTCTTCTTCAGCTGATTGGATGAGGTTTACCCAGTTATGGAAGGTAGTCAGCTTTACTTAATCCTACTGAGTAGAGGTAGGGGTAAGCTCAGTTGTCTAGCGCGCACAGGGTCTAACTCCCTGCCCTGATTTAAGTGCTGATTGTGTATCAAAGCAATATAGAAGCTTCCAAGAACTAGTCAGATGTGTTCAAGTGAATATCTGGGTAGCATTCCCAGATGAAAGAATTAATAAGCACACTCAAAACTTAACAAACCATACCAGCAGGAAGCAATTTTTCACTTGTCAGTTATCTAGGAATTTCCCAAGGCATGTGGCTGCCCAAGGCCAATGCTGGTGGGACTCAGCACGTTCTGTGGTGGCAGAGCCAGTGACAGCATGTTTGAAATGCTGCTGGCTGGAGTACCACCTAGATTCTTACATATGCAGCACTGGGGTCAGAATGGGATGCCTGTTTGGATAATCAGCCGTGGCTCAGGCACAGCAGGAAATGACACCCTTGCAAAACATTTCTCAGCTGGGCCAACCACCTTCCAGGACCTGGAGTCACCCCCAAGAGGTAGCGTCATGTCAGGTTTAGCGACAATGGGTTTCTCTTGGAATGCTCTGAGCCTCTCCCTCCTTTCTCCTCCAGGAGACTGTTTTGAGATTCCCCCCACATAAAAAGGGCAGATGTCATTTAAAAAGAAAGAAAAAACTAGAAAATTCAATAGAGAAATTAAAGAAAACCCCAATTCGACTCTCAGGTTAGCATTTTGGCTTTCAGGAAAAGGCATTCCAACATGATTCCTCGTGACGTTTTGATATTGTAAAGATCATTTTGTTATTTTTATGTGTATGGGTGTTTTGCTGCATGTGTGTCTATGCGCCATGTGTGTGTCTAGTGCCTGTGGAGGCCAGAAGAGGACCCAGAACTGGAGTTCTGTAAGATGCCATGTGGATGCTGGGAATTGAACCCTGGTCTTCTGGAAGATCAGCCAGTGCTCTTAACCGCTGAGCCATCCCTCTCTCCTACCCTATTTTGTTATTTTAAATTATTATTATTGTTGTTGTTGTTATTAGTTTTTCAAGACAGGGTTTCTCTTTGTAGCTTTGAATCCTGTCCTGGAACTCGCTCTGTAGACTGGGTAGCCTCGACCTCACAGAGATCTGCCTGCGTCTGCCTCCCGAGTGCTAGGATTAAAGGCGTGCGCCACCACCGCCTGTATTTTATTATTTTCCATGTATTTGGTATTTGAAATGTTTGATTATGTGCCACTTTGTCATTTAATCAGTCCCCTGTTGTTGGACATTTCCCCCAGCTTTGCTGTTTTGATGAGATTTTTGTTGTCAGAAACCATCACATACATATCTCCTTTTACATGAAATAAATTCTAGAAAAGAAATCAATGAGTCAAAGACTGTAGATCTTTATTAAGGTTTTTGATAAATATACCCAATAGTCTTTGTGACAATTATACTGATTTAGGAACTGACGATGTAGCTCAGTTGGTAGCAAGCTTGCCTAGCACACACGAAGCCCTAGGTTTGTTCTGCAGCATGGACTAGACATGACGGCGCGCACCTATAGTGCCAGCGCTTGGGTGAATGCAGGAAAATCACAGATCCAAAGTCATCCTCGACTCCATAGCAAATTCTCAAGGTCAGTCGAAGACACAAGATCTCGTCTCAGAAAGAAAGAACAAAGGAAGGGGAAAAATAATACTGATTTACTAATTTATACTCGTAACATTAGTATAGAAATACCCAAGTGAATTATCTAAATCCTATGTCTAAAATGTGTGCTGAACTGAATAAAATGTTATCTTCCTGTTTCCGTTTATACATTGATTATAAGTGAGATTGTTTTTGTTTTTTCACATTTGCTAATCTCTAAGGTTTCCTTTAATTGTTGTACAAAAGCCAATTCCACATTATCTCAGCCGGCCTTGTTCCTCTGAATCCTGATTTGAAGTCTTGCTGAAGGAATATTGCATTGTTTTTCTAAGTATTTTAAGCATAATTCTCTTGCTTCCTGTGTTGCTGGTGACTTTTTGCCTATTAGTAGAGCATGAAAAATGCTCCATGATTAATCAGATTTTGCCTGTAGCAGAAATTGTGTTTATCGAGTTAGCTCAAGGGAATTCTCTCAGAGCAAGGCTAAAGTTTGGAGAGCTGTCAGCGGCTCTCAACCCTGACCGACTTGGCTCAGCCTGCACCAGAGCCCTTGAGCCACCTTTATCACAGCCCCTAACTGCACGACCATGGCCTGTCGGTCACTCATCTCTCCCACATTAAACATTGTCGGTTGTTATTTTACCCCTAGCATCTCCATTTTGCCAAGCATAAAGGGTCACTCAAGATATTTACTGATCAAATGGATGAAACTTCTGATTAGAATTAAACAAGAATGTTGACAGGAACAAGGGGACGCTTCCGTCTGTGATGAGCTGGCTGCGGAAGCATGAAGGACTGAGCTCGGATCCCCAGCACCCACAGAAGGAGTCACATGGTGGCAGGCACCTTTAGTCCCAGTACTGAGGGGTGGAGAAAGGCAGATGCCAGGGCCTTACTGCCCAGCTGTGGCCTCCAGGGTCAGCAAGTCATCTCATTCAAAACTCATAATAATAATAAAATTGTTTTTAAAATGATAGACTGGATGTTGACCTGCCTCCACACACACACTTAAAAAAAAATGTTTGCCCTAAAAAATCAAATTGCAAACAAAATAGAAGAAATTGTGAATAGATGTCTCACTGTCTCTGAGTACGACATATCTTAGCTTTTAGGTGAGGGGAGGGGAATACTATCCATTTGATTACATGAAATATTAAATCCTATGGGTTAAAAAAATAGAAACTAGAGTTGGGAGTGCAGCTTAGAGATAGAGCACTTCCTAGCAGGCACAAGCACTAGACTTAATCCCCAGCAGACACATGTGCGTGCGCGCACACACACGCACACACACACAATCAGAAGCTAAATTACTTGCAAAAGAAGTATTGGACAAAATATTTCCTCATATATATATATATATATATATATATATATATATATATATATATATGGATGTGGAAATAAATAGGGAGTGAGCTAAGATTTTCTAGTACATAAATGAGAAAAGAATATGAAACAGACAATTCACCAGTGAGCAAGTACAAATGACTAACAGCTATACAATAACAAAGAGAACCCATTTTCTAACAGCCGTTATTAAGAAAGAATACAATTACAGTGCTCATTGCTGACTCGGCGGGCACAGTGAGCCCAGCGCACAATCCTTATTTGGCCCTAGTCCTTCAAAGCCAAGATTATAAAACTCAGAGCTAGGCGTATAAACTTGGTTTCCTCCTCTGCATGTCAGCTGCTTCAGGCTCTCCCTTAGAGCAGTACATAATGAAAGCTCCCAGTCCCACTGAAACCATAGGGAAGGTGTACAGAGACCCGAAAAGGCAACAAATTAAATAGTATTCTATTACAAGAAGTACAAATCTAATTTATCATACCAGGGGTGGTGGCTCCCACAAGTAATCACAAAACTGGAAAGGCTGAAGACTGGGAAATTATACAAATTTGGGGCCAGCCTGGACTACATGGTGAGTTTGGGGTCAACTTGGGCTACATAGTGAGACTCTGTCTCAAAAGGAAATTATTAACTAAGGTTATTCAGCTACATATAGTTCATTAAGATTCAGCCACCCATGCTTTTGGTAAAGAAGTTTCCAGTGGTCACAGATGAGGAAGTGATTTGTATGATTTAATTTGTGTTGCTGGTACTGCCTGATGGGTTTTGCATGCATGCACAGACACGTGACACAGATAAATTTCTTCCCAAATCCTTTTGTCTTTCACACAGCAATCGGTTTGTTGTCTCTGCTTTTCCTTTTCTTTTTCTTACTAATCACAAGCCACAATGGGAACGTCAGCAAACAGTGCCACATCACCAAGCATTAGCCTGGCCTCCTGTCTCTGAGTGCAAGACAGATGTTTTTGTTGAATCGGAACCATAATTTGCATCTGGTGGGACAACAGGCCGTATTCTTCTGTCCACACACCGACAGGAGCAAGAACTGCCCAAGGTAGAGAAAGGCTTTGGCTCGGTCAGTTTGCAATTCAGCCTGGACTTAAGTAACCAAGTAATCACCTGATGGAGAGCTAGCAGATTTGGAAGTTTCCTTTGAAATTTCCTGAGATTTTTTTTTTCCTTTAAAATTTCCAGGCCAGTGCATGAAGTAATTCCAGACTCGCATGAGAGTCAGAGGTCTCTCTGGCTACAAACACACACAGAGGAGCGTGCGGAGGAGCTCCAGGTCTTGGCATGGCAATGGGTTGTGTCCATGCTCTGCTGTGTGATCAGAAGGGTCTTCTGATTGGTCCCTGTCTTCAGAGTGACCCTGAACACTGAGTCAGACATTCCTACCTGCTTCCCACATGCGGAAGCTGGGAGCCCAGAAAGCCAAAGCCAGTCTCCAACTCCCACAACACGGAACTGCACCTTCTCAAGTACTTATGCTTTGGAACGTCGGTCAAAACGAAGGGAAACTTCCTCTTCCCTGGCTTATCTTTTCTATTTAAAAACTAAGTCCTTTCTATTTCAGCTGCTCCCAGGAGACCAATCAGGCTGTTAGTTTGTTTAATCTTTTGACTAGTGGAAACTTGGAAGCCTCTCTAATTGGAGCCAGTTTGGAGCAAAACTCTCCAGTCACTGATGAGGAGGAACCTTGAAGGCCCCTTCACCTGCTTTGAGCTCAGTCTGTCTAAGTGGAGGGAATACTTGTCGTTCGATCTCAACAATGTGGTATTATAGAGAGGGTTTAGGGCATGGTGGTTTTGTTGCTTAACCTGGAGAATACTGTCTTTAGAACCTGCGTGTTTGGATACTAATTTCCCCTGTAAACTGTTGAAAATATTTGCCTTCAGGGTTTCCTTGAGTGATTTTAGGTCTGGAGATATTTTGATCATCTGAACTGGTTTTGAGACAGAGTCATCATATAGCCTAGAATGACTTTGAACTCCTCATCTTCCTGCCCCCACCTCCCGGGTGCTGGGATTGCAAGCATGCATCACCACCCCTAACAAGTTCCATGACATAAATCTCTTTTCTTAGAACTGAGATTTAAAAAGAATCTTAGGAGCCAGCAAGATGGCCCATCTGTCAGCATGCTTGCCACCATGGCTGCTGGCCTGAACTGAATCCCTGGAGTCCACATGGCAGGAGGAGAAAACTGATTCACAAGTTCTCTTCTGACCTCCACATGTACACACACCACTAAATAAAATAAATATTTTTAAAAGACTCTTGTTGGGTGTTTTCTTTAGTGATGGGAATCAAATCCAGAGTCTTACACATTAGGCAAACACTCTACCCCTTAGCTACACCCCAGCCATCGTAGAATGTTTTAAAATCTTAGATAGATAAAGAAACTAATTTCAAATGAGTTGTGGCATGTCTCAGAGCTATTTCCTTGTTGCTGCGTAATACAAACCTGCCCTGTTTCTTTAAAAAGTTGCATAACATTGCATAAGGACAGACCCTAATTAATGCAGTTGTCTTTGTTCGGGGGATACTTCAGTTATTAACAGTTTTTCAACATTACTGTAAGTTGTAAAGGACAAACCCCTTGTTCTTGTACATAGTTTAATATCTGAGTGTATTTACAGGATGGATATCAGGTATGATGTCAACATCTCAGTAAAGATCTCCTGAGAGACGCCTGTGGTCCATGTTCATGCCAACACTGGATATCATCAGCATTTTCCTTGAGCCTTTTAGTTCTCAAAACCAGGGACTGAAGATTGAGGTCAGTGGGAGAGCATGTCCCTCAAATGCACAAAGTCTTTGCTTTAGTTCCCAGCACAGGGGTGGGGTGGCAGTTGAGACCTTTTGTATTAACCTATCTGAAACATACCTGTATATGTTATTTAAGACAGGAGCCAAGCCCTCTGTGTATGTGTGTGTGTGTATACATGAGTGTGTCTATGTGAGTGTGTGTGTGTGCCTGTGTGTAAATGTGTGTGTGTAGATGTGTCTCTCTGTGTGAGTGCATGTGAGTGAGTGTGTGTGAGTGTTCTATGAGGCTAGATGGGAGTTGTGTGAGTGTATGTATGTATATATGTAAGAGTGTGTCTGTGTTAGGGTATGTCTATATGTATTCTGTAAGTGTGTCTCTTTGTGTGAGTGCATGTGTGTGTAAGTTTCTTTGAGGCTATATGGGAGTTGTGTCAGTGTATGTATGTATATATGTAAGCATGTCTTTTGAGTGTATGTGTATATGTATGTCTGGGGGGGGGGGGAGTACCAGTACAAGATGAGTAAAGAAGCGAGCAAAAGCCCCAGGTTGCATAATTCACCCTGCAAATAAAAGCAGCTCTGGCTGTGACAGTTGGGGACCATCTGATGGCACGTTACAGATGTGTCATATCTGAACCTGGAGATTTAAGGCATTTTTACTTACGGGCATTTATATTTCTCAGGGTCAGATACTAGCAAGGTGGAGACATTCCAAGAGTCCTTTAAATGTAAACTTTCCTATAGCGATTTGTACCTTCCATATTGACAATAGATCCTATAAATTTTCCCCTGTGACGTGACTAGAACACACCGGACATGTATCTTTTGTTGTGTTCCTTACCTACAGCCTCTAAGAAGCATATAAAGATCATCTTTACAGGCAGGGCCAGGGAGATGGCTCAGTGGGTAAAGATGCCCTCTGCCAAGCTCACCTATCTAAGCTGGATCCCTGCGACCAGTGCAGCGGAAGGAGAGACTCAGCTCCCACAAGTGGCACACATGGACATGCACTTGTGTTTGCAAAACAAAAACGTACATTTGTGATTGTTTTCCTAAGCCACACACATGAAGCATTCTCCTGGAAGCAAGCCGAACATACAGATTTCTCTCCTCACGCGTTTATCGTTTGGTGCTTGTATAGTTTTCCAGCGTGGTCTTTTCAGCTCACTGCCCTTTAGACAATGTTCTTCACCACCTGAGCTCAGGTCGTCTGTCGGCTCCCTCCTGCTTTCCTGTTCCCTTTCTGTCTTTGCTGCCTGGTGGTTCTTGCCTACCGCAGCTGCCTGCTGATCGCGGACTTCTCAGCTGCCAGAACTGTGTGAGAGCTCAAATAAACCTCGGTTCTTTAGATGCTACCCAATCCCAGGATTTGTTTTGTGTTACAGCAGCAGAAACAGACTAAGACACAGCCCCTTGTGGACTGGTACCCAGTCAGCTGTGCTCATTAAGTTTTTCATCCATGTAGACAAACTCCTGACAACCTAGGGGAGCCTGGATTCGTTTCAGTTCATGTTTTCATAAGTCTTGGTCCAGGAAGAACACGGCAGTTGGGAGCCTGTGGCAGAGGCTCTTCCCATCACTGTCAACACAAAACCGACAGAAAGGGCCAAGGGCGAGATCTGTCCCTCAAAGACGACCCTGAATGCCCTACTTCCTTCAGCTAGGCCCCGCCTCTCAGAGGACATAAACCCTCACAAACCAGCACCTCCATACACAGACCAGCTTCCAACCCCGGGAACCTGGGGACATTTCAGATTGAAACCTAGAAACGGTGACTTTTCCCTGAGCCTCTGAGTTCTCAATACAGTGTCCTGGCAGCCAGCACCAAGCACTCGCCGTAGGCATACCCACGAGGTCAGGCTGCCATTGCTGGAGTGGGATTCCGAGTGTTTCACGGGGATGGAGATCTTGCTTTGGGCACGTCTATTTTCACTTTGTCCGTGATCTCAGCTGTGTATTTTGAGGCAAAGATAGCTAGCAGTGGTCTGGCCACCCGCGGGGAAATACAAGGTGTGGTGCGGCAGACTGAAGCAGGAAGATGGTGAATTTGAAGGTGGTTCCAAGTTCATAATGAGACCCTGCTTTACTTTTATCAGCGTATGTTAATTATCTATAATACTGTGTTTTGTTATGATATATATATTTCCCCTCCTAATCCTGCAGATTCCCCTTCCTCTTTCTGACAGATCTCCCTTCAAGTTTCAAGTTGCATAGTGTTTGTGTGTCCTTACATGTTTAGTTAGGGTTACTTACATGAGCATTGGTAAAGAGATATGTTTACAGGAGCAGCTTGGGATAGCAATTTCAGATCAAAGGTTGGGAGGCTGCAGAAGGAGGCAGAAGATGTCTGGTTACCCCACCCAGGTCTGCCAGGCACTCGCTGTTATCTAAGGGCTTCTGCAATTCCTTGTGCACAGCAGGAGAAGGACGTTGCTCGATGGGTGCGTTCAGGAACAGAACTTGACTGAAGACGGGCGAATCACAGAGCAGCACTCCAGCAATGTGACCCAAGGTGCTCTGCAGAACCCAGTGTCCCAGCTGTCCCCGGGACCACCTGTTCCTACATCTTCACTAAGGGCTGCTCTGCTTTCCCTTCAGAGGCTCACATCTCCTTCCCAGTCCGGGATCTCTTTCGTTGAACCAACTAGAACCCCAGTCCTTGTCTCAGACTCTATTTCTGGAAGACCTGGCCTAACACACGGAGGAACATCACAGCAACCCTTTCTGAGAATTGACACTAGCTAGCAAGTATCGTCTCTCTGAAGAGAAACAAGACTCTTCTTGGAACAAGGCAGAGGGTCTAATTTTATATAAGCGAGGGAGTTACCAAGGTAGGGGCTGAGACAAGTGTCCAGTTCAAAAGAAACCCCGGGCAAATGGCTAACTGCTGTGGCTATTAGCACACCAAAGCACATGCTGGCCACCAGAGTCCCTCAGCATCACAAGTACCTGTTACAGAGCTAGGCATCCTAACTCCACTCAGCTCCTCTCACCCCACCCCTACCCCAAACTTCTGCAGCTCATGGGCTTCTCTTCTCCCACCTTCTTGTTCCTGTATAGCCCTGCCCTTTCATCTCTCTTGGCTCTTTCTTGATCCCGCCCCTCTTTCAGTTCTCACCAGCCCTCCTCCCCCCATCCCTGCCAGTCCTCACATGGCCCAGTTCAGTCTACTGGCCGTGTTTAGCCCACTACTTTCTCTCCCTGCTTTGGATTCTTCCAGATGCCTCTGGTTGTTCTCTCCTTCATATCTACAATAAAAACCTTCTCCTCGGCCATACTTGAAGTGGTCATGTCCTCACTTTACACAGCTCGTAGAGGTCCAGAGTCAACTTTGTCGAGCTAGTGCTTTCCTTCCGCCTTTGTATGGGTTCCTGGAATCGAACTCAGGTCCTTGTGTTTGCACTTTGCTAACTGAATAATTTCCCTAACTCCTACTTCAATAACATTTTTCTGTTATCTGTTTGTTTGTTTTTGGACAGGATTTCTCTGTGCAATCCAAGTTGTCCTGGGGCTTGCTCTGTATACCAGGCTGGCCTCAAACTCAGAGTTAACCAGCCTCTGCCTCCTGAGTGCTGGGATTAATGGCATGCACCATCATGCCCAGCTTTCAATCCAATTTCATTTAGCAAAGCTAAACTCTGAGAGCTGCTATTCAGTGTCCCTCCCCTCTTTGTGACTGAGGTCAGGAAATCCTAAACTCTGGGAACGGCTTATCACACATCCACATGGGTATTCCCCTCCTATGACCCAGACACTCTTATCATCTGCCTTTGTAAGAAGCCAGTGTGGACTGGTTGCTTCATGCCTTGGTTGGTGATGACAGAAACATAGATTTCTTATAGCCTGCTGGCTAATCCCTGTCCCCTGCTTTTCACCTGTCCACCAGGATCTGTCTGGAAAATTCTCAGGCTTGTGCCAGACCTAGAATCTGGTATGCCTACCCTTGAGAGGCTTAAAGGAGAAAAAAAAAAAAAACCACTCAGGTCACCTGATGCCCCTGGTCTTCCTAGTAGCCTTATAAAGACCTGGCTTTGCAGCAGAAGCCACTTTAGTGCTGTTGGCTGTCCTTATTGGTGATTTTAGTTCCTTTCTAGTCAGAATTTCAGCCTGTTGGGAAGAGCTGTCTCTAAGTATCCATGTCACTCCATCCCTTGTAAGTGTCCCTCCTGCGGAGCGTGGGGGCACATGCTTCTAATTCCAAGCACTCAGAAGGCAGAGGCAGTACAAGACCAGCCTGTTTTAAATATGAGTTCTAAGCCATGTCTCAAACAAAACAAAACAAATGCTCTTCCAATATAAAAAATGCCATGCTTTATGTTCTAGCCTCATTCTGTAGCTGTGATAAAATATCCCCCCAAAGCAACTTAGAGGAGGGGAAACTGTCCTGAGCAACTCCAGGAAGGATGTCACAGACGCAGGAGCATGAGACAGCAGGCCACATCGCATCCAGTCGAGAGAGGGGGGTGGGGCAAATGCATCCGTGCTGCCAGCTTGCTCACTGGCTGCCTTTCTTCAGTCTCAGACAGTTCAGGGCCCAGCCTAGGGATTGGTGCTGATTCGAGGGGGCTAAGTCTTCCTACATCAACCAGCAATCAAAATAATCCCTTACAGGCAAACCTGATCCGGCAAACCTCATTACAGGCAAACCTCATTACAGGCAAACCTCATTAAGATTCTCTTCCCAGATGATACTAGGGGGGTCAAATTGACAATGGAAGCTAACCTGAACATTTATTTGCATAAAATTGAAATTCAATAATTGGAACTTTATAAAAATCAGAAACATCATTAGTAACGATAAGGAAGGAATGTAGCTGTGACCACAAGAGACGATACAGGGGGCTAAGTTGAGAACGTTCTCATGGAAAGAGCCACTAAGCAGGGTTAGTGGTACATAACCCTAAGCCCTGTACTCAGACGGAGGCAAAAGGCAGGAGCTCATGGCCATCCTGGGACGAGGAATCCTGTCTCAAGCTAAACCAATGAACAAAAATGAAAGGCCCAGGTAACTTTAAAAATCTTAATCCAAGTCCTAAAACTGTCATGCTACTCACAGAAAAAGAGAATACTTCTTTCTTCCCTGGGCTCTGTAAAAACAAATCATTGGGAATTTTAAAAATTGGGATATTTTTTAAAAAATATCTGAGAAGCCTCCTAACACTGGGGAGTCTGAGGCAGGTGGATGTTTGTGAGTTTGAGGCCAACCTGGTCTACACAGTCAGCCCTAGGACAGCCAAGGCTATGTCTCAATAAATAAATAAATAAATAAATAAATAAAATAAATAATAGCCAATGGAATGGGAGCATTGTCTTGCCTCTGCTTATACGCGCAGATTCCAGCCTGGGAGATAAAGGTGCTGAGTCCCAAATTCTTAGAGAAGTGTCCCTCCTGAAGCCACCTTGGCCTTCTGCAGTTACATAACTTACTGCTAGACTAGAGGCAGGGTGCCTGGAAGGAGCAATGTGTGTGTGTGTGGGGGGGTGAGCAACCCGTACTCGGTCACTTTAGTGAGATGTCACGGGTATCTGTTAGCGTTGCTAGTTCAAAGTGCTACAAACTGAGTGGCTTCCGCAGTGGAAACTGTTGTGTCCTGATGCCGATGGCTAGCAGTTGGGAGGTAGACTTGGTTATGTCTGAGGGCTGTGCATGGCTCGGCTTCCTGTTCTTATAGCTTCTCCCTGTGCGCAAGTCTCTGAGTTTAAGCCTCCCCTTCCTATCAGGACCCCAGTTATTTTTAGCTTAGGACCCACCCTAATGACTTTAATTTTAAACTAATTGCCTTGAAGACCCTATCTCTAAATAACATTCAATTCTGAGGACTTTTAGGACCTCAGTATGTAAACACTGGGAGACACGATTTAAACACCAGCCAACCTGCCTGGCTTTGGTTTCCTATTAGAAGAGAAAGCTGGCCTTAATGCTCCTTAAGGGCTCTTTCAGCCCCAGTGTTCCAAGATTTACTCAGCCCTTTGCAGCTGCCAAACCTGGCCCCACCATCCACTCGGCTCTAAATACAAGAATTTTCCCTCTTTGGTCCTGCCAGGCAGCCCTGGAGCAGGGGGGAAATGAATGAGGAAATGCTAACAGGGTGGAGTTTCCCTTTAACTTTTTGTCATTTGCACCGGTTCTGTAATGGGACAGACATTCATGGCAGAGTGAAATGGGGGTCCTGACACCCTAAAGCAATGACATGCGATCCTTCCGCAAGTATGATGCGTCACGCTCCCCAGCTGTAGCTGACACAACCCGTCCAGGAGAGCTGCCGCGGTGTTCTGCTCTCTCTGCCAGTTCATTAGCTGCAGAATGCTTCCCAGCTGTCAGCCAGCCAGGGGAGGAACAAACTGGAACCCAGCCTGTGCTGCCAACAGGGATCTGGAGGGCTTGGAGATGCGGGAGGGTGAGAGGGGGGACCGGGAGGGGAAAGAGGACCTGGAGGAGAAGGCGAAAGGGAGAGAGGGACAGAGGGGATGGAGGAGGATGGGGGGGGGGAGGCAGGGAGGCGAAGGAGGAGGGAAATGTCCATGGCCTGGAGAGGTGACCAGGCCTGGAAAGGTGACCAGGTTTCTTCAAGGGCTCAGACGGGAAGGGCAAAGGGCATGAGGAGGCCCGGCGATCACACAAATTATGGTGTGGCCAGCATCATCTTTAGGGAGAATTTAGAAAAATTGGGGTTTACTCACCTATAAATAAAAAAAAACATGGGTTTTAGAAGCCTAACCTAAGGACGTGAAACCTATATAAGGAAGCTGTGCTGGGCTGTACTTAACCCAGGGCCCAGGACAGCCCACTTCCTTTCCTTGTGCCTTTTTTATTCGTCTCTAAATGTGGAGACGGTAAGACCATTTCACTTTGCCGAACTTAAAAATACTTTTTGTCTGAATCACCTGACTCGCCCCCCCCACCCCGCCCCCAACCACCGTACTTCTAGCCAGTAAGGAATCTTCCATGGCCACCCCATCAGTACAGCAGATCTTGCTGGAAGCTCCCAGCACACCAGATGTTGAGCACAGGCAGGGCACAAGTCCCACTGCTAACCAACTGTGCTTGTCTCAAGGACGTGCCAAACCTTTATGTTTGGCCTTTTTTATTAGGAGTGTTTGGCTCCCTTTCTACACAGTCTGGAGAGATTCCCGCTCTGGACTCTCTCCCCAGCTTTTATGATGTTAGAGAACGATCCGTGTGTGCCGCTTTCTGGCTCTGAGCGTGTCCACGTCTCTCCTTCATTTTCCACCTTGTGTGGTAGTGGAAGGAAAAACCAGCCTCGTGACCCTGTTCCCGCTACGAAATGCACATTGGGCAAAGGGTCTCCGCAGGCAGAAAACTGGTTAATGTGTCGTGGAAAACATCGATGGTGTTTGTGGGTTGAGCCTGATTATAATACATGCAGCAGCTTCCTGTGGTTCAACCCCACATCTCAGTTGGGTTAGCCTCTCTTGTGTACCTCCAGCTGCTACATTTTCCTGTCTCTTACCCTCTGTCCCCCCAACGCTGACTTCTCATGGGTTCCTCTCCACTACAGGTGACCCTAGGGTGCTGAACCTGGTATTTGGGGAATCATATTCATTTTTTATTTTTTAAAATATCGAATAAATCGGATCTCATGTATCCCAGGCTAGCTTCAAATTCGCTAGCCGAGAATGACCTTGAACTTTTGATCCTTCTGCCTCTCTTTCTCAAGGGCTGAGAGTAGAGGTGTGTGCTGTTGTTCTTGGTTTATGACTGCTAGGAATCACACCCTAACTCCACGCAGGCTAGACCAGCACTCTGTCCCCTGAACCATATCCCAAGCCCCATTTACTCATTCTAAAGCAAAGATTATCTGTGTCCCCTGAACCACGCACAGCTTAGTCATAAGGACTCCAGTCCAGGAAAGACTTCCTGCCTGGGAGGAACTTCTGGTCTACTGTCTCCTGGTCCATGACAGCTTCTGAACTTAGATTTGACTTCAGTTTTTGAACTCGTGATACCCACACTTCCTTCTCAAGGAAGACCCTGACGTCCTTGTTAGAACAGAGCATGGATATCTGCCAGATCTCTAACCCCAGCCAGACTCCCAGTCTCCTCTGTTCTCGTCCTTCCTGTTTCTCCTGGAGCTCTGTGCCTGCGGCATCTCCTGGAGTTTACAAAATCTGTCCATGGGTGAAGGTTAGTCCAGGAGGCACTTGGCTATAAAGTCACTAGGACATTGATTCTGTGGGGTCCGTGTCCCACCCATTGTCTTCAGAGTCTGCCTCAGCCTAACCATATTGGCCATGGTCTTAGAGGCGAGTGTGTCTGAGACCACCCCCCCCATCAGACAGGACAGTAGGAGATGGGGGAGAATGTCCCCCTTAGCAGCCCGTCCAGATGAATGAGTTGTCTGAGTGACAACTGGTGGCGGCAGCCTGACTGGGTCTCCTGGGACCCTCTTTGCCACCACCTCTGGAACTTTGCCTTCCATCAGGGTATGATGTGCAGAGGAAGACATTGAACAGTGAGCTCGGCTGAAGAAGCCGTCACACCAAGAGAACATGCCCATCCCAGTGCTTACCCAGCCTCTAACACGGAGGGACAACCAAATCTCTCCTTGTGCGTGTTCCGTAACTGGCCTTGGGCTCCTCAAAGTCATCCACGTTGAGCAAGCTGGAGGCACCACTGTGACTCCTCCTTTAAGGAACTGAGGCAGGAGGATTGAGAGTTCCTAGTCAACCTGAGCTACAGAATGAGACACTGACATCCCCTCTCCCCTCCCCCTAAAAAAGCCAATGTCAAAAAAGGAACACTCTCACAAAACAGAAAGCTGTTCCAGAGTGAAGGTAAGAACAACAACAAAAGACAATAAAATGGTAATGCGTGATCCCTGACCTGATCCTGGGTTGAAAATAATGCAGTTGTAAAGGACTTTGTGTGTGTGTGTGTGCATGTTATCTATACGTGCATATGTACGTGTGTGTGCCTGTATATGTGTGTGCATGTATGTGTGTGCATGTTATATGTACATGCATGTGTACGTGTGTGTGCGCCTGTATGTGTATGTATGTGTGTACGCATATATATATGTGTGTGTGTAGGAAAATATTTTTAAAAAATAGCAAATCTAAATAAAACGTGTATGGCCTGTCGCAAGCAGGCTGCTTTCTCACACTGACTGTCTGAAAATCTCAGAATAAGTTGGGAGCACTCCCGTGAGCCAGCAGTGGGTGAGTGGACAGTGGGGATCAAGAGGTCGCAAATAGTCTGACAGCGACTGAGGGACAGGGTAACAGCAAAAAATCCAGGCAGCAAAGCAGCCACAGCAGGAGGACCCTGTAGCTTGGAGCCCACTTGGACACTCTGTTCGTGACACCATCTGGTGACCAGGTGCGGCAGCAACATGAAAATTTCAGGCCAACTTACAAGCAGAGAACTCCAGTTGTGCCACATGGGCCCTGAGAGGCTCAAGGCTCGGGAAAGGCTGAAGGATCAAGAGGACAGATGGGGTTAAAGCCAGCAGGAGCTGATTCATCTGCCTGCTCCCCAGGACAGTGCCGGGACTCATAGGGAGGTGGGGGCCCCACTGGGCTCTGGGAGCCTTCGCTGATTAAATATTGCTTTGCCAGGTTGTGACAAATCAAGACCACAGATGTTGGGCTAGCAAGGTGGCTCAGCAGGTAGGTGCATATTCGTGTGTGTGTGTGTGTGTGCGCGTATACTGAAAAATAAATAAATCAAAAAACCTCAAGATCACACGTCACTAACTCCCATCTTTTTTATCGTCTCCATTTGCAATAATTTCTGCTTGTGTCTGCTCCTTGCCTGATTTTATTTCATTGTGATGGGTGGAAAATATTAGACGCGCTCTCTCCAGTGTCTTAAAAATGCCTAAGCACAAAAAATGAAAAATGAAATCTGTCAAGGCCAGTTTTGGACTCAGTCGTGTGACACGCAGTTTCCAAAGGCCATGGGCTGAGTCCTAACATGACCGGGCTTTCCACGTTGATGGCGCTGAAGCATTCTGCCGAGTTCCTCTCCCTGATGCCGAGAGGCCGGCGGGTTAGCTGGCCCATTCTGGCTCCCGAGTTTCTCCCGCATACCCAGGGGTGTACAGTGAGGTCATCCAGGGGCTGGGGTGGTAGATCTGGCAAGGCTGAGCTCGGCTCCCTTTCTACCACGTGGCTCAGTAACAAAGCAGCCGCGACAAATTGCCAAGGCCTGCGAAGAGGCTCAGGAGCGGATGAGCTCCTGGTGCGAGAAAGGGAGCAGCGGCTGAGCTTGCCTCGGCTCTGATTAATGGGTAGGATTCGGCCAGGAGACGGCTCCTCCGGGGAAACCATAATATTGAGCGGATTCATGCAGACCCCAAGCTTTCAGCCTCCCCTCTCTGTAAATCGCTATGTTGCTATGTTTCTCTCTGTCTCTGTCTCTCTGTCTCTCTGTCTCTCTGTCTCTCTGTCTCTCTGTCTCTCTCTCTCTCTCTCTCGTATGTACGCACACATGTGGAAGTCAGCATTTAATATCATGCGTCTTCCTCTATCATGCTTCATCTCATATTTTTAGACAGTCTCTCACTGAAACTGGAGCTTGCCCATTCCGTGAAACTGGCCCCTGAGCGCAGGGATCCTCCTGTTTCTGGCTCCACAGTGCTATGGTTATAGGTCCATGCCACCAAGCCCAGCATGGGTTCTGGGGATCCAAACTCAGGGCCTTGGGCCTGTATGTGGCAAACAATTTGCCAAGGGAACCATCTCCCTACTTCCTTGATCTCTTTAGTCTTTACTTCTTTTCTTAGATGCGTGTTTAAATGAAGGAAGCCAGGCCTGGTGGTACTATAACCCCAGTCCTAGGGAGGTGGAGACTAGAGGGATCAGGTGTTCAAGGCCATCCTTCGCTGCATAACTGGTGACCCCATCTAAAAAATAGAGAAGCATAAAAAAGAATCCCAATATTGATCTCTGGGCCCCACACACCCTCACACATATGCACATGCACCTGCACACACACACAGACCAAAAACTTTGATCTTTCATTTGATTCTTTGAAGGGACCACAAACCTATGTGCCCTCCTAGTACCCCTAGCCTAGAAGATTTTTAAAGTATTTTTGAGGACCTAGCAAATCTAGGTGCTATGATTTGAAGATTTATTATCCAAAGGTTCATACATTGACGGTTTGGCTACCAGTGTGGCCATGTTGAAATAAAGGAGCCTTTAAGAGATTTGATCTACAGGAAGATCAAAAAGGTCGTGGGGTTTCATCCTTGGTAATGTTGTCTAATTGAAGTGGGGTTAGTTCCCCAAAGACAGAGTTGTTATAGGAAGAGTGTGTCTGACCTTGTGATGTTTTACCTCTGCTCACAGCCTGGATGTTTTGTGTTATCCCCCATAACGCTCTCACTAGAGCTGAGCCAATGCCAGCACCAGAAATTCTTATCTTTAGAAAGCATCCAACCTCAGGTATTTGTTATAGCAACAACAACAACAAAAACCATGATTATGAAAATGTTGCCTTGCCGGGCGGTGGTGGTGCACACCTTTAATCCCAGCACTCAGGAGGCAGAGGTAGGTGGATCTTTGTGAGTTCAAGACCAGCCTGGTCTACAAGAGCTAGTTCCAGCACAGGCTTCAAAGCTACAGGAAAAACCTTGTCTTGAAAAACCAAAGGGGAAAAACGGGGGGGGGGGGGGGGGGGGGAGAAAATGTTGCCTCAATCTCTCCTCCCCTAGAATGAACAAGATTCACTTTGGGGTCATGTGCGTGCCTACAAGACCGTCACCAAGTTGTTTTGAATGCTTCACCGTGTTCTAAGAATTTATCAGTAGAGACCCATCATTTCTTCTTTAAAGGTCTGGAAAGTGTGCTTGGATGAGAACCATTTTACTCATTAAGTCCTCAAAAAGGACGGTTGACCTGAGCGTATTACATTTCCTCATATGACAGAAATAAAGGCGTGGTCTCATGTTTGTGACGCTAGAAAGGCAGGATTCCTGGAGCCTTCCCTTTCCGCCCCCGGGGCTTGAGGACCCCAGGGTGAGGGTGGCCTCCCAGATGCTCTGCAGGATTACGTCACTGTGAGGCTATGGCACAGTGTGCCTGCTGCTCGCTCTTCCTGCTGTTGAGTGCTGGTTGTTTTCGTCTATAATCCCAAGCTTCATGGGGTGGAAGCTGTGGGAAAATCATCTCTACAGCAATGGAAAGTTCCTAACTTGAGACCAGCCAGCCACCTATGGTGGGAAAGGCTGGGAGACGGCCCCGTTGCATCAGCTACAACAATAGTGAACGCTGTGAAAATGGAAAAAGATTGGTTTTATAGGCCTACCGTTCATTTCAGAAGGAACAATGTGTTTTGGGGCATTAGGTTCAAATTTGTTTGGCTTCTTCCTCAGCTGCTCAGTTGTTTTTCATCCTGTTTCATTAACAGACTATTTCCCAGCCAAAATATTGCACACTGCTAATTCCCGGTAGTCATGGTCTGTGTGTCCCCAGCCCCTTTTCTCCTCAGAGGGAACTACTGTCCCCAACACTGTCTTACCTGGCCACCCCTGTCCTCAGTGATGTTGGCTGCCAGCCCTTTACGGCCCATGCAGATGTTTCAAAGCCATGTCCAGAGTCCTCAGTCACCACCCCCACAGGCCATGGCCATCACTGCCACCCTGATACGGCACCGTCAAATGGAGGTGGCTATTCTGGAAGCCATGACACTCATCTTAGTGAGGTGATGCCACTCTATATGCTGTGTCTTTCAGAAGTCTTAAGCACTTCTGTTTCCCTCTCTCCCACTAAACACAGTAGTACTCTCCCAGACTCATTGGTCTTTCTTTAAAAGAGTTTCTGGGAGCCCAGTGGCCTGAGCAGGCCTAGACGTGTCTGAGCCCCAGTAGGGGATGGCTTAGGTTTAGGCCAAAGCCACTGCTATGTGACTTTCAGTTTCAAAGTAACTGCCGTTCTGTCTGTCCATATGAACGCTCTCTAAAAATACAGCTAAGTTTGGTGACGTGAGTTATTCAGTCAGAAGTTGGTCATTTTATTCTGCCCATCCTTATAAGCTTCTCAGGTATCAAATGATTGACTGATTAGTGAGCTTTAATCCCAGCACTTGGGAGACAGAGGCAGGTAGATCTCTGTGAGTTCAAGGCCAGCCTTGTCTACAGAGTTCCAGGACAGGCTCCAAAGCTACACAGAGAAACTCAAAAAACAAAAACAAACAAAAAGAATGAACTAATTGGTTCATGCTATGACTGGCTGGCCCTTGAGAAACAGCCCAAGTGAAAGAAGCCAGATACACCAAGCCACAGGCTGTAAAACTTCATTTATTTGAAAATGTTCAGAGCAGGCGAATTTAGAGAGACAGAAAACAGACTGCCAGAGTCTAGGAGGAGAGGGGGATGGGGAGGGCCGGCTAACTGAGAGAGTTTCTTTGGGAGACAATGCAAATCTCCTGAATAGAGAGGTGCTGCCACCTGAGAAGCATGCTAAGACAGACGGAAACACTCCAGTTCCCACGCTTGTTTTAGTGCTAGCACTCAAACCCAGAACCTTGCTTGAACTACCATCTAGTGATCTGCCGCTGAGCTACATCCCCAGCTCCGGAATGGATGGTGTCGTTAAAAACAAACAAACAAAAATTTATTTTGTACAGTGAATGCGTAATAGAAAGAAGAAAAAAGAAAAAAGATAGAGAGAGAGAAAGAAGGAAGGAAGGAAGACGATGGAACCAGGCCTGTCAAGCTGGCATTTAGGAAGGGGTACCAGGAAGGTCAAGAGTCAAGGCCATTCTTGACTATTCAGTGAGTTCAAGACAACCTGGGAGACATGTGACTCTGTCTCAAAAATACCAAAAGCTCTGGTAAGGTGCCCATGTTTCTGAAAGCAAGTAACTCCACTGAAATGCATTGGTCTCTCCTCTCTCTTTCTCTCTCTCTCTCTCTTTCTCTCTCTCTCTCTCTCTCACACACACACACACACACACACACACGAAAGACATGAAGACTGATGGGGACTAGTGAGGACATAGGAGAAGGAGGAGAGAAGAGAGAGTAATAGAGGTCAATATGATCAAAACACACTATAGACACGTGAAAATGTCATAATGGAAACTGTTATTATGTATAATCAATACACACTAACAAAAACATTCTAGTTGCTGGGGATTTGGCTCAGCTGATAGAGTATTTGCCCAGCATGGACAAAGCCCTGGGTTTTGTCCTCAGCACTGTAAAAAAAACTACGTGTGGTTGTACTCGCCCGTCTGTCCCGCCCTGAGGCGGAGGAAACGGAAGGATTGATCGTACGTTCGTGGTTATCCTCAGCACTACACAGAGAAGGGTGACTCAGAGAGCGTCCAGGCAATGGGAACACAGTTAGAAAAGGTCTCTGCCTAGGTGAGGTGTGGGCTCTGCCGAGAAAGCCTCCAGCTCAAGCACCAGGGCTGGGGGAATCTCTCTGAAGCTGTTGGCTCCCGACAGAGCCCTGATGTTGAGCCAGAGCAGAGGGAGGCCTCTTCCAGGAAGAGAGAACCCAGAGTGTAGGCTTGGGCAGTAAGAGGATTCAGGGTGCTCTAGGAACCAAAACAGTATGGGGTGGCTCTTGGGAGAAGTCCCAATCTCTTGGCAGGAGCCAAAAGACTGTAGTGCTTAAGAACTCAACCCTTTACTGGAATTCTGGCTTCTTTCACATACAGCAAACAGAAACTAACTCCCACCAGCTGAGAGATAAGGACACTGGGGTTTTAAGATAGAAAGATTAGTGCTGGGGTGAACTGGAGGGCGAGTGGATTCTGATTCTTATACAGCTTCCTCCCTCAGTTACCCTAGATGCCACAAGACCTGAGACAGGCTGCGTCCTCGTCCCTTTTGGGCAAGTAAGACTCCTCCTTCCCATTTCTGGATGTTTCCTACAATTCTCTGCAATCTCACTGACACTAATTGCTGACTGACCCCTGCTGAGAGAAAGCAAGTTGCCCAGTGTGGGGGTTTCTGTGTTGGGGAGTCATCTTGGAGCTACCTCATAGTGGATCCTAACCAGACTGGCTGCCTTGGGCCGAATGGCCAGCACCTGCTCTGAGGTTTGTCTCCCGCCAGGGCATCTAAAAATAGATCTGAGTTCAACTTCAAAGTACAGGTTACAAATGCGGCTTTGCCTGCAGCTTTTCTAACAACTGGCTGCCATACAAACCAACTTCCTAAATATGATCTTCCGTCCTCAGATTTCCATAACTTACCTCAGCTACTGCATCTCCTTCCCGCCACACCGCAATCACCACCACCACCACCACCACCACCACCACCACCACCACCACCACCACCACCACCACACTCCACGTAGTGTGCAGCCAAGCTGGTCTTGGCCTCTTCCTCAACTCCCTTCTCAAAATCGCTCAACTTGCCTTTTTCACCCAGCAGAAACAGGTCCCCCAAAGCCACCACACAAAGAGTAGAGTTTCAGCCACCCCTCCACCAGTAATTCAACAGCTCTCCAATCTGGCATCAAAGTTTCCATTGACAGAACCTTTATCTTCTGATTATGTCAAACTCTTAGGGCTCTGTATGTTCATTAATCATCAGCCATCATTAACCCCCACGGGCAAGTCACACAGAAGTTGTTTTTTCCCAAAAAACAAAATGTGACCTCACTATTGTTTTCTAAGATTCAGTCTTGCAATGTAGCCATGGCTAGCTCTGAACTCATTATATTGCCCAGGTTGGCCTCAGACTTGCAGCAATCTTTATGTTTCTGCCTCCGGGGTGCTAACAACATAGTTTAAGCATCCTGCTGTGATGGGGATATAGCTTCGTGGAAGAGGGCATGCCTAGTACACCAGCATCCCTGAGCTCCATCCCCCGCACCACTGGACCAAACTTTGTGATATGCTCCTAAGACCCCCTAGGACCAGGGAGGGTGAAGCAGGGAGATCAGAAGTTTAAGATCATCTTTATCAGTGTGGTAAGTTCAAGGTGGGTCTGGGTTACAGGAGATCTTGTCTCAAAACACAAAAGAGTAAAGAAAATAAAAATGCTACTAACCGTGTCCAAAGGCAAACTTAGAAGCCGGAAAATACTTGTAAAAGTGTAGCTCTCTTTCCCTATACAATTGAGTAAGAAAAGGATCAGCCACAGGCAGAAGATGGGAGCTGTCAGTTTACAAGAGAGAAATCACCTGTCGTGTCCTGCCTATCAGATGGGCAACGCTTAGGAAAAGCTCATTGGCACTCGATGCTTCTGTGGTACGGAAGGACAGGTGCTGTTGAGAATATCAGCCAGGATGATTTTCCTAAAAGACAATCTACATGTTGATCAGAATTTAAGATATGCTTTTGTGTGTGTGTGTGTACATGTGCACGTTAACTCCAAACTCAGGATTCTCCTGTTTCAGCCTCAGAATGCCAGGATTATGGATGTGTTCCACCATACAAGGCTCAAAGCATACGTGCGGTTGCTTTGTTTGGTTTACACGAAAGGACATATAAATCATCCGCGTCGTCTTCTAGGTCTTGGTTGGTTAACTTGACAGTAAAGTCTTTGTAGCAGCTTGTTGTCAGGAATACTCAACAGCCTGTCAAATTGTGTTCAAGAAGATACAAAAAGAAAAGCCAGCAGGAGTTCAACAGTATGTGTTGTGTTGAACTCAGCAGGCAGGAGGGGGGGCCGCTCCCCACAGAGCCAGGGATCCAGTGAGCCAAGCTCCTTCCAGGTCTTGCCCTAAGTATCTAGAAATAAGGACAGTCCTGCTCCTGCTTCCTGAGCAGACCGGTTCCTGGGACCTGGCCTCCAGAGGGTCAGCAGTTCTCCACAGCATGCCTTTGAAGCCCACAAGAGGCAGCGAGCTTCTCTGTCACGGCCCAGGTGACCGACCAAGCTGTCCACACAAGTGTGTAACTGTCCCTGAAAGCAGACGTGGCTGTTCAGGGTGGGAAAAGAATGGGGGGTGGGGGGGCAAGTCAGGGCTGGTCTTCTTTGGGTAATGTCAAATTTGAAGACAGTCATCAAGCCCATGACGAAGGTGTATTTGTAAAGATGAAATATTCCGTTTACACCCAGGTTGGCATGATTTCAAACTTCTAAGGATTTAGGCAGATGCTCTGTGGGCCTTCATTTGGATTCTTACTCTAAATGCACAAATATTATAGATAGGGTCTAAAAGCTAAGACCAAAACTCTGTGTGTGTGTGTGTGTGTGTGTTTTCCAGTCAAGAGAGAATAAAATAAGTTCTTTTGCCTGACATGGTGGCTGGTGCCTGCAATCCTAGCATGCAGAAGGCCGAAACGAGATTCCCCTACGTCTGCGGCTTCTCTTGGATACAGAAGGATCTTGTCTCAATATATAAATGAATGAATACATAATAAAAGAACAAGTTATTTCCAAAGTAGCCATGGCTGCTGGCCAGCCGATTCTTCACTTCCACCGTAAGAGAACGTTCAAGCAAGGCACTCCCCTGAACTCCGCCCAAGGTCAGACACGTGGCGTGTTAAACAGGGGCACACCAAAGGTACTGCTGTCTAGAGGCCTGCGCTATTCACATTTTCCTAATCTCCCTGCAGCGTTTCTCCACGCGCTGTTTAAAACAGGGTTGAGATCATACTTTATATATAATTTTATGATCATCTCTTTCTTCCTTTGGCTAAACATCACGTTGAACATTTTTTTTTGGATGTCCTTACAAACTCTTTTTTAAGGAGAAATCTTAACAGATGCGTAATGTGCTACCTTATGAATTCTTATAAGCTCCTTAAACGGTCTCAGCTGTTAGTCAGTCAGGTTGTTTGCAGGTAATTTTAACCTAATTTAAGCAAATCTGCGAAGAGTGTGGTTACTCACAAGTTCTCATCTGCATTCTTGTTTACTTTCCCTTAAAACAGATTTCCAGAAGCTAACGCATGGGGTCATAGGGTACGGACGCATTTAAAGACTCTTGAGACAGATCAAATTCCTGTCTCCAGAGATGCTTCCAGACTTTCCGGCAGTGCCAAAGGCCAAACCCATGGCGATGGAGCCCCACTCACTCTGGACTGGACTTGAAGGCAAGAGACCGTGTCACGGTTCCCGCTCTGCCACAAACCAGCCGTGACACCCTAAGGAAAGCGTGATTCAGAAAATACCAATAATAATGACTTAACCGTATGTGTAAGCCTTACATAATTAGAAACATCACTTTCGCGTGTTTATTTGCTTGTTTTGAGTCTCCTGACCGCTCCATGAAAGCAAAGCTCCGAATGATTATGTGATCTTTTCCCCTCAAGGATCTCCAGAGCAGGGAAGAAACACGCAAAGCACAACTTCTGCCTCCCCTTCACCAGCTTGCACTCTTTTTCCTCCTTGCCATCTACGGTCTCAAAGAGGGGCTCGCACCTCCCCAGCTTCACTTCCTTGAATTGCCTGGGAGTCTGGTTCCTACACAGGTCCTAGTCAGGAGAGAGGGTAGGAGCAACACTGTCCCTAAAAGCTCCCCAGGGACCACAGTTGCTGGCCTGTGAACCTCACTTTGAAGAACAAAGCGTGATCATGCCCCTTACCTTCTTTTCAAATAATAGTGTTACATAAATCAGCATCCTCACATCAGTTCAAATTATAATATACGTTGTTTATCTATAGAACGCACTAGACCCTAGAGTACATAGATTGTGGATAGAGGCTTCTGATTGATCACAGATAATCCTTTGGCACAAATTCCAATAATGAGGTTAAAATACAAAGCCTGACACATTTATGGAAGAAGTCCTCCGCAGGTGAGAGGACTTCATGCTTAGTCCCGAGTATATTTGGCTGGGAGGCAGGGGCTGTACCTAGGAAGAGCATTCCAAGTTGGTTGGCGTCACAACCTAGGGGAGGTGAAGGAAAACACAAATGAGTCAAATGTCTTCCGGCTACCGAATAGACTCACTTGGGGAGAATGTATAATTTATGCAGAGATAAGAGTAGAAATGCAACTCTGGGCCAGATTTTCACAGCCTGCGGATGCCGGGTTAATTTAGGCCATTATCTCCTCTGCGCCCAGGCGCTCTGGAGCGTGCCGCGCCATTGACGGCTCAGCTCCTGAGCCCAGGAAGGGTGTGGTGAAATGGCGTCAGAGGGAAGCCAGCAAAGTGTTTAAAAAGCCAAGGGCGCACTGAGGATGAGAATAGGTCAACGGGATGAAAGGCCACAGGTACCGACGTCAGAAGTTGTGTGTAGGGGAAAGTAAGAGGTGAAATACATTGGTCACCTCCAGACGGAGGTGGTGGGAGGACTAGCGGTGAGTCTCTTGGATCTAAGTTCACGACGACAAACTGATTGTCCAATTAGCAAAATAGAGGGACGTTTGGAAACCCGGGGCCTTGATACCGTTTTTCCCCCAGATAAACTGCCCAACCAACTTTATATTCCGGCATGGCCCAGAGTTCTATCACGGCAATGACAGAAAAAATATTCTTTGAGGTCTTGTTGCTCTAGTTTCCTGATTATTAATTAAAATTCTGTCTATTATCTATAAGGACAGCCTCTGGGCTGACAACCGGCTTCCTAGGAAGGAGGAGGTGCACAGACTTCTGCTCACTGTTGCCTCTGTCATGGAGAGCTCAGCACAGCCCAGGAGGATCAGGGAGGGAAACGGACATGCGGGATCAGAGCCCTGTAAGCACTCTGGGAGCTCTGATCCTGATGGTGGGACCATCAGGTCTGGCTTTCTGCCAGCGTGTTCCTCTTTCTAGAGGCCAGCATCTAATTCCGATTTTTCGCTCGGCCCCACTATGCTCCTCTGGAGGCTTCCTTGTTGGGATCTTAAATTCAGCTCACAAATCCACTGACTCCATTCCCTTGTAGAGGTTCAGGCGACCCCAGAATAGCACAGTTATTTGTAGCCAAGGGCAGACCTTTGTACACCCTTGGCGTGGTCTTCTAGGGAGAGTTCGTGGGAGCCTGGGAGGAAGAAGCCCAGACACGCCTGTGCCATTCCCTGCACGCATCAATCTGCCCCATTGTCTCTTTGAGTGCTACGACCTCAGGCCACAATTGTAAGGTGTTTTGGAAAATTTGGAGTTGTATTCATAGCTCTCGCAGGACACAAGGAGATACTTTAATTAAAACAGAAGCAACAATGGAAAAGTATTTTGGAAAGGGTGTGTGTGTGTGTGTGTGTGTGTGTGTTAAGCCAAGTATCTTCATCAAATTCCAACTGGCATAGCTGCATATGAGGTTTTCTTTTCTCTTTTCATTTCTGATCCTGGATAGATAATGAAGAATTTGGGAACACCCACACTATTCAGAGCTCAGTATAGGACTATCCTCCATTAGGGTTCAAAACAAGCTGCTAATTCCATCAGGCCAATAAAAGGGTGCGGGCATTCCCCTTGTTAACATCCATTTGCTAGTATAGATCGGCTCTGTGCCAACGGTACAGCTATGTGGCATTGGATGGTGTGATTTAGCACAAATTTGCTGGTGACTACCAGATGAAGTGGTAGCCATGACACAAAGCCACCAAGAAAAGGGTTTCTATGTTCCCCTCTTTACTGGCTTCTGGGAAAGGCTGTCAGGAAGAGTCCGAAGAAGGCAGGGGCAGTGTCCCCCTAAGGCACAGCTTGGTGGGAGATGAATTCTCAGGATAGCTCCATTTCTATTTGACTGTACAAACCTAACCTTTATTTTCTATTACCCTCCTCAGTCACTTCTGTATCAACCAGGGAGCCGGATACAGGAGCAAGAATTATCTAAGAGGTATCTCCAATCACAGGCTTATCTTTGGAAAGTAGGTTAACCGCTTCAAAACAACTGATTATTTCAACCACAGCCCACATCAGGAAGAGATCCCCAAACTGAAGAAATGCCCCATGCTTACATAAGAACAAAGCCACAAAAGGATGAGACTCAAGGGGAAACCATACGGATTCTGATTGCTGCCTGAAGCTCTTTGGCAAGATCTTTTTGGCATAGACTTTTATTTTTAAGAAGTCTCTTATCTGTTGAACCAGTTGAGTCCTTTGAAATGTCACTTCCTTTTGGCATCCCCAAAGAGGACAAAAGTGAGTTTACTGGACTGTGTCTAAACACAAGGTGAAGTGACGAATCTAGGAAAGACACTGGTGAACTTGGCCGCAAAAGACCTCTTTTGGTAATTACGAGTCTATTTCAGATATGTTTCTCTTTCAGTAAATGGAGTAAAATTGTCAGAGAATAAACAATCCATGTTGCTTCAAGCTTTGCACTTATAGTTTTGGACAGTGTCCTAAGTCTTAAAAAACGTTGGATCCTCTAAATATTGATTGATTTATCTTTGAGAGTAGTGTCCTTGTTCACACATGCCCTAGCTTGCCTGGGAGATGAGAGAAAACTCCCTATGTCAGTCCTCTGAGAAAGATCTTATTGGAGGTAGTGTGACTTGTTACTCAATTATTTCATAAGCTACTTGCCTGGCTCACAGGCTCCAGGGACTATCCTCCTCCCATATTCCCTTTGGAACACTGGGATTAATGATGCATTAATAATGCATTGATGAAGCCAGGCAGTGGTGGTGCACACCTTTAATTCCAGCACTCAGGAGGCCGAGGCAGGTGGAGCTCCATGAGTTCGAGGCCAGCCTGGTCTACAAGAGCTAGTTCCGGGATAGTGAGGACTGTTACACAGAGAACCCTGAGAAGAAGGAGGAGGAGAAGGAGGAGGAGGAGGAGAATTCCATATATGTATACAATGTAGTTTTAAAAACTTTATTACATTTTTAATTAATTGATTAATTGCGTGTGTGCATAAAAGATGGCTTTAGTCAGTAAGCATAGATTCTGAAGCATCCTTGCCTACGTTTGAATTCCGGTTCTTCCACCATGCTACGTTATTCATTTATTTGTTTACCTATTGGTGCTTAGGAGACAGGATGTGCATTGCCCAGCTGGTCCCTAACTTCTGGGCCCAAGGGACCCTTCTGCCTCAGTCCATGATTTGCCATGATGCACACGAAATCCTTGTGCAATTGCCATTCTTGTCCCTCCTTTCATGGGAGGTAATTGAGCTTTCGGGAAATGCAGTACATTTTTTGCCAAAGTACATGGTAATAGATGTTCAAAGACACAAAGCCTGTTCTGTCTGTACTTGGTCTTTGCCAGAGGCAGAGGAGTGAGACCAGGTCTGTCTTACCACGGGCATATGTTTTTCCACAACAGACATATCCACTACAAGCTTCCAGAGACAGCAGTGTGCTGGCTGTTACAGTCAGTATTGTTTTTCTCAGACTCACTCTTCTACAGCCTCCTACTCAAATAAAGCCCAATTCCTCTTTGTTGGCTTGCTCCCAGGTTGTACCTGCCGATAGGGGGTGCTGCTGAGCAAGCGCTCGCTCTTTTCCCTTGGCTTCTAGTGTTACTTGAAGCAGCAGGTCGTCCGATAGTGGCAGATCCTTCCACTAGCAGTAATTTTTTTTTTTTTTTTTTTTTTTAGTTTGCCTGTGGCTAATCATTCCAAACCAACCTAACTGCACTCCTGCATGAGACAGGTACCGTCTGGGCCTATCTCTGCCTCCCTTCTGAGCCCTTCAAAGCAAACAGCCACTTCTTCCTGCCCTGCCCCCAGTGATCCCACTTTAAATAATCAGCCACTCCCTTCATTTCTCCAGACCTAATGGCGATCACCACTTCCTGAAGTCACGAGTTCTGTGATAACTTAATGGTCTCCTTGTGTTTCTCCAGCTCTCTGGTAGCAGGCAGCCAATTCTTTACATTATTGCTATAGGTCTGTCTATTGACTGGACCATGGCTGATGTGAGCAGTAAACTTATAATACTGACATTTATTTGTAAGACTGAGACCAGTGTATTCAACACTCTGCTCTACAGTAGACCTGTGGCATTATTAAGTGGAGAGGGGGAGATTTACTGTAAAGACAAGGTGACTGTATACCTGATGCTTCAGCATCTTACTGACATGGTCTGTGACGTCCCTCATAGCTGTGATTCCCCAGTGAAAGGAGCCTTCATTGAATTTATATTACCACTTAATACCTCGGGCTCCCACTCTGTGAAATTAGACGTGTGTATGGTTAATATGTAAACCACTTCCTCGAATAATTATCAGTAATTTCTGTTGGATAGAAAAGGAAATTCCAAAGATAGCTATTACTCTGTAGAACATTAACCAAAAGTTTTTAATTAAATTGAGACTATTCACTTCTTAGCAATTTTAAGTCTGTTAATAGCTTGAGCACATGATACTGGTAGCTCCTATTAACGAATGCCTACAGTTTGTAATGGGGTATTTAATGACTTCTTGTCCACAGTTTATGATGGAGTATTTATTGACCCTGTGTGTGTGCATGCACACTCGTGCCACATGCGTGTACAGGCGCATGCTTCACTGCTGACATATGACCAGAGCACAGTTCTCAGGAGCTGTTTTTATCCTGCCCCTGTGTGGTTCCAAGATAGAACTTAGGCCAATAGGCTTGGTGACAAGGACATTTGTCTGATAGCTAAGGCATTTCTCCAGTCCAAGTCCATTCTTTTTATTGCAGTTTTATGATGCTAATATACACACACGTAAGCGCTGTGTAGAGTTGTTACACTGTCCTGAAGCATCCTTATGATTCATGAACTCCTAGCATCTCCACCCTGGACTCTTGGCAACTGCTGGTCTTTTTATTGTCATTATGGTTCTGCCTTCCCTATGATGTCATATAGTTGAAGTAGAAGTCTGTAGTCTTTTTAGACAGGCTTCTTTCACTTGGCAGTAAGCACTTAAGAATCTCCCGTCTCAGCTGACTCAAGCTGCTGGGAGCTCACCAACTCTGGACCGATGGCCAGGGAGCTTGCATGGGACCATCCTAGGCCCTCTGCATGTGAGTGACAGTCGTATAGCTTGGTCTGTTTGTAGAGCCCCTAGCAATGGAACCAGGATGTGTCCCTGACACATGAGCTGGCTTTTGGGAACCCATTTCCCAGGTTGGGATGCCTGCCAAGCCTTGATGCAGGGGGAGGAGCTTGTTCCTGCCTCAAATTGATATGCCATGCTTTGTTGGCTCCCATGGGAGGCCTGCCCCTTTCTGCACGAAGGAGTGGTATGGGGGTGTAGAGGAGGTGGGGGAAGGGAATGGGAGGAAAGGAGGGAGGGGAAATTGTGATTGGTATATAAAATAAATGAAAAAAAATAATAAAAAGGGGGGAAAAGACTCTCCCATCTCAGGACTGGAGATGTAACGAACTGGAGGCACACTTGCCTAGTGTGTCTGAGGGTCTGGGCTGGAGTCCTAGTCCTGCAAAAATGAATACATAAGTCTTCTACCTCTGTGTGTGCCTTTGCAGTTCATTTTGTTCAGGTTGAATTTTATTTCATGATTTGGACATAACCTCAGTTTAACCATTTAACTATCAAGAGATGTGTTGATTGCACGCCGGTTTTGCCTTTCTTAAAGGTATCAATTTCCATGTGCGGACTTTTCTGTGGGTATATACTTTCGTCTCACTTAGGTAAACAGGGCTGGAATGTGGCTCAATGTAAGATTGCTTGCCTGGCATGTATAAGACCCTGGGTTTGATACCTGGCACCACTTAGGACCACTCTCAAGTATTTACCTAGGAACATAATTGCTGGATTGTGTGGTAAGAGTATATTTAGCTTTGAAGGGTGTGGTGGTTTGAATGAGAATGGTCCCCATAGGCTCGTGTATTTGAATGTTTAGTTCCAGTTGTTGGACTGTAAAAAATTAGGAGCAGCGGTCTTTTTGGAGGAGGTGTGTCACTGGGGAGGGCTTTGAGGTTTCAAAACCCCACACCAGCCCTCCCTCCCTCTTTTCCCCACCCCCATCTCTCTCTGCCTCCTACTTGCAGATCAGACTGATACAAGCTCTTAGTTACAGCCCCGGGTACCCTGCCTGCCACAGTGTTCCCCGCCATGATGACCATGGACTAACACTCTGAAATTGTAAGCAAGTCCCTGGCTAAATGCTTGCGTTTAAATGTTGCTTTGGTTGTGATGTGATTTCGCAGCAACAGAACACTAACCAGGACAAAGGGTGACTAAAGTGACCGTGCAGCCTGACATCTGCCAGTTGTCTGTTTTTGTGGTTGTACATCTGATCTCACAGTCTTGGGCTTGGGTTGTTGTGGCTCAGGTGGTACAGTGCTTGCTTAGCACACGTGAGGTCAGGGATCCAATCCCCAGCACTGCACACACCAGGTGTGCTGGCACATACCTGTAATCCCAGGGAGCTAAAGAGAGAGGGATGAGAAGGTCAAAGTCATCCTTGGCTATGTAAGGAGTTCGAGGCCAGCCTAGGCTACCTGAGACCCGTGTTAAATACTAGAGATGTTGATACTAATGATGATGACATATCAGTCTGACTGGAGTAACCTAGATTCAATCAATGTGTGTGTGCACATGTATATATGTTTGGTTTTTTGTTTTGTTTTGGGTTTTTTTTTGTTTTTGTTTTTTTGAGACAGGGTTTCTCTCTGTAGCTTTGGAGCCTGTCCTGGAACTTGCTCTGTAGACCAGGCTGGTCTTGAACTCACAGTGTAATGGTCTGTTCTGTTCCTTTAAGAGACAAGCCCCGCCCACTCCCTCCCCTGTCCACCCGGAGGCTGATCTTCCTTCTGCTTCTGGCCTGAGCTCTCTCCCTTTCTGTCTCTCTCCCAAAGAGGTAGCTGCTGCCTTTGCTCCTGCACCCCCACCTCTTCACCTTTCTCCCCTTCCCCCCCTTCCCTTTCCCCTCCATAACCCACTAAATAGATACCCACTTTTTCTACTTGGTGTGCCTATCCATCTGTCTCTCCTCGTGGGACCGGCTGTCCCACTGAGGTCTCTCACCCACCATGTGGCTCCCTGCCTTGGATCCGCTGTCCCTCATGGCCCACGGGCCACGGGGGGGGGGGGGTGCTCCCTGCCTGGGACTTACTGCCTTCATGCCCCACGCCCCCACCCCATGGTCTCAGGGACCAACTGCCCCATTGCCGGCTGCCCCTAGGCAGCGTTTTAGGATAGCCAGGGCTACATAAGAAAGACTTTGTCTCAAATATATACTACTCACACACACATATATAATTATTTGACAAATCTAGTCCACCATTTTTACCACACGAAAGATGATCTGACTGATTGGCTACAGAGAGAAAACATTTTGTCCTCTCTGTAATCCCAGCACCGCCTTCACAGTGACCCTGAGATTTTCTAAAAGTCGACTCACACATTTGCTGGCTCAACATCCCTTTGAAATGCTAATATTTTACAATTGCAAAAGAGAACCCAGGGAACATTCCAGCGAAGTGACCAGCAGACTCATTTAGAAAACATTTCAACATGGAAGTCAGTCACTGGATAAATGCTAAATCACACTGGCATGAATCCAATAAAAGTAAAATTTTTAGCCACGCCTTTCTTTGTTACATAGTTAAATACATGTAGTGGCTACAGGTTCAGGAGAGGACTGAAATCAACCCTGGGTCCTAGGCTTATCTCCAAGCAATGAGATCCTCCCTGGTTTTGAGGCCCACATTCCACATTCAGACACTGCCCAGAACTTGCATGGGCAGGGCAGAGGGGTAGAATTACTGCCTGGTAGAATGGAGTCCCTGGTTTGAATGTCAAGGGTATTCCTGGGCTCACTGTAAACCTCCTTCCGGTTCTTGCATTTTTTTTTTTTAGGTTGTTGAACTTAAGCCTATTTCTCTGGAGTCCTAAATTATTCCAGACCACAGATAGAATAATTTGTTCTTCCTACCTCCTTAGAGGTGGGGCCACAGGACAGATGGCTGGCACTGTACACACACACACACACACACACACACACACACACACACGAGTCTACTAATGTAAAGGTCCCAACATAAACACTGCTTCTCAAAACCGTTCCAAGGATTTTTAAAACGCTTTGGTGCAAAACCTTTTTGCGGTGGGGGTTGTGGGGTCAGATTGTGTCAGCTACAGTCTCGCTCCTGTTTCGTGTGTGAAAATAAGATTTTCGGGAATGTAACTCAGGGGTACAGTGCTGCTCACCTAACATGTAAAAGGATTGAAGTTGGGTCCCTAACAGAGAGAGAGGGCGAGAACTCATTTCTTCCTTCCCCAGCTCCGTGAAGTTTCAAAAAGTAACAAGGATCCCTCAGCTTGCCTCATTGGTGGAAATGCCTGGTCGGAACATTCCTTTGGCCACTTTAGCTGAAAACTGCATACCTAGGAGACTGAAGCAACCCTGCTCTTCGTCTCCTGGCTCAGAACTGACTGAGAACCGTCTACGGAGATAGGAGGACTCTGTGCAAATCCCCCAGAGAAAACAGCACCGAAACCACACCTGACCCCACATGGAGGCTGCCTTTCCGAAGTCAAAACATGATGGCTTCTGTGTTGGTAGTGTCTCTCAAGAGCTCTTTCAATTTTTTTTTCTCTCCTTCAGGACTACTTGTTTCTTTCTCAGTCATACTCAAGAACATCTAGAGTATCCGTCTGACTGTGAGATAGGACAGTTGTCAGCATGACACACCGTGGTCACCTTCTCCGCCCAGGCTTCCAGCCTCGCCACTGGAGAAGTCTCTCTAGGGAAAATGGAAAAGCTGAGTCGCCTGTTTCTGTTCAGGACACTTTTGCTCCTGGTCCTCTTTTCCTGCATCAGCTTGTACTTAATGGCTTGTTTTATTTGGCAATGACTAAGCGAGGAAACCAAGGTTATTAATAATGATAATCGACATTTGAACTTCCTGGGTACGACATGTACTTTGTGCCCAAGTGCTGAATAGGTTTTTTTTTTTAAGAATTATTTTGTAGACGCACAGACGAGACTAAAAATCGTCACGGACTTAAATAATCATTTTCCGCTTGTCCCAGAAAAGCATATTCTTTTGTCTTTGTGCCATTTGAACCAACTCCTCTTTCTTTTCCTAGCGTTGGCCCTTGGAAAGGTTCGAGGTCACGAAGTAATGTTATTTATGCCAGCTGCAACCCCTGCCACAAAACCTTGAGGCTTCCTAATTACAAACGCAACAGCAAGGAGCCGAAGCCAGTCAGTGATTTTCCATCAATAAAATGGTTTCCACCAGCAAAACGCCACGGGGAATGGTCTCGCTGCTTGGTGACTCAAACGCCGTGATAAATCTGATTGTTTTCTGGTTTTGCAAGGGAAAGCTGTGTGTTTGTTGACATGGCAGCCCGTTGTAGTTTCTGCGTCACCCTTCCTCTGTTAGTAGAGGAAATCAAGGAGGGCTGTAGGCGTTGAGGAAACAGAGGCCCTGGCAGGAACTGTACAGTTCAATTCAGCAGTTCTCAGCCTTCCAGCCGCGACCCCTTCACAGCGCCGCATGTCAAATAGTTACACGATGATTCATAACCGTAGCAAAATTGCAGTTATGAAGTAGCAACAAAATAATTTTTGGGTGGGGGTCGCCACAACATGAGGAACTGTATTAAAGAGTCTCTGGCATTAAGAAGGTTGAGAACCACTGCTTTGTCTTGATCGTGACCTGAAGAGTTCAAGCCCTGGGGCATCCGAAACCTACCACAAATATTTCCTGGGCATATTAAAGTCTGCCCACAAGACAGTTTATCAGAAAAGGAATCTCTGAGGTGGGGAACCAATGTCCACATTTTTTGCATGGGTTGGTCTACATTTCTGAGAAAAACTGAGCCATAGGTGCCTCTGAGAAGAGAGCTGATACCATAGGGATGAGGACTCACCACCCTGAGACTCTAGTCTTCACATGGGCTCTGGGTGGGGGTCAGTCCCACACTTTGACAGTTCTTACAAACCAAAGGGAAATTGTACCCTTAGAAGTGAGTAGCCCCAAGGAGAATTTGAAGAGTCCACCAGTGCGTGTGATTAACACAGTAGTGACAACACATTCGGTGGAAATCCCCAGTGGAAGTATTTTATGTGTTTATCCTTGAAGCCTTGAGGCCTTTTCCCCAGTCGTCTGACCTTTCTAGTAGCCTGACCCATCCCACCGCACTGGAGGCATTCTGAAATGCCCTCTTAGTGACCAGAACGGTGAATCTAGATCCCCACCAGCCCCCCCAAAGGAAAATCCGAAGATGATCTGAGAAGCAGTTAGAAAATGTTCAAGTATTTTAGTTACCAAATTCATCCCTAAAAATGCCTTCTGACTCTCTGCCTTCTTTGTCCTCTTATTTGGTTATGAAGTAGGATGCCCACACAGAGTATAATTTGTTGGAGCAGAAATCATTTTTGAAAAAATCTTTCACAGTTCCATCAGCAAAAAAAAAAAAAAAAAAAAAAAACCATCGGGATCATGTTAGTGTATTTATTTCTAGTTACTTTTCTGGGCTGAAATTTTAGTATGTCGTAATTATATTCACTATAAATTATGTTGTATTATAATGTGAGGTAAGCCAGCATGCTCACTATAAACAATTCACAGACAGAAATAAATAAAGAATAAACATTTCCTATTACCTGAATCCTACAGTTAATTGTTGAGACAGCTTGATATATGTTAATTAATTATATACATTATCTTGATATACAGCTTCCATGTTCCAGATATGTATCTATTACATATCAGATATACTCATTTGATTTTTTTACCAAACGGTTTGTGTTATACTCGTTAGCCTATAATTTCTTTTATTCTCTATATGGTGACATATCTCGGCATCTTTCCAAGTTCAACTATATGTAATGACTCCACTTTCAAAATGACTACATAGCAGTTCATTGAGGCAGGCACTACACTTTTTAAAAGGCAAACCCTTCTGGAAGCAAAGGCTTATCATTTCTAGTTTTTTTTTTTGCTATTTTAAACGAGGCATCCTTGTGTGTTTGTCTTTGTCTACCTATTTCAGAAGCAGAGCTACTAGGTCTGAGATCTGAGCACGCATGTTTTCACATGCGCACGGTTACAACACATCTAATTGTGTCATGCACAGGTCTTAGATGTAGCTCAGTGATGAAATGACTATCAAGCATGTCCCAGGCCTTCGAGTTGACCCTCACCATCACAACCAACCATCAATGACAGTAAGGAGGAAGGGGATATGCCACTCAGGGCAAAAATGTTTCTGGATAAACCATTTCATTCCTCAGAGGCTGGTGTCCCAGGCCTGTGATCCTAGTGGCTACAGAAGAGGCGCAGGCAGAAAGATGACAAGTTCAAGACCTGGCTGGTTTAAAGAGTGAATTCTAGCCGGGCGGTGGTGGCGCACGCCTTTAATCCCAGCACTTGGGAGGCAGAGGCAGGCGGATCTCTGTGAGTTCGAGACCAACCTGGTCTACAAGAGCTAGTTCCAGGACAGGCTCCAAAACCACAGAGAAACCCTGTCTCAAAAAACCAAAAAAAAAAAAAAAAAAAAAAAAAAAAAAAAAAAAAAAAAAAAAAAAAAAAAAGAGTGAGTTCTAAGTCAACCTGGATAACTTTTCTTTTCTTTTCTTTCTTTCTTCCTCTTTCTTTCTTTCTTTCTTTCTTTCTTTCTTTCTTTCTTTCTTTCTTTCTTTCTTTGTTTTTTCTCTCTCTCTCTCTCTCTCTCTTTCTTTCTTTCTTTCTTTCTTTCTTTTTTTGGAGACAGGGTTTCTCTGTAACTTCAAAGCCTGTACTAAAATTCACTCTGTAGACCAGGCTGGCCTCGAACTCACAGAGATCCGCCTGCCTCTGCCTCCCAAGTACTAGGATTAAAGGCGTGCGCCACCACCGCCCAGCCAGCCTGGGTAAACTAGTGAGATCCTGTATCAAAATAAAAACAATTTTAAAGACTCAATGGTAGAGTGCTTGCCTAGTATATATCCAATCCTCACCACTACAAAAATAAATAAGTAAAAAAAGTCAAAGTAAATTAATTTAAATAAATTTAAAAGTAAATTTAAAAAGCAGTTAATCTAGGAAACCCCAGCATTTTCTGATCACAGTGTTTGAAGGCCTGCTTTCTCATCTTCTTCTTTAAATATATAATGGTCCAGGACAAATGACAGCTGTCTTATCTTCATGTATCAAATAAACTTATAGTTAACACAAGCATTTACACGTGTCTTTCAACTGCATTAGCTCACACCTCAGTCAAGAACGGAGGATCAAAAATTGTTTTCAAGAACAAACAGTCACCCTGGACTATGAAACCCTGGAAGGATGTTTATTGTTTGTTTTATATAAAGATTAACTGTCTAAAGTCTATGATTATCAAAAATGAAAACGTAGAATCCTTTTCCCAATAAAGTCAAAGGTGGTGCGGGCCTTAGAGTATTCTGCCCGTCATTGTGAAGAGTCAGCTCCCGTGAACTGAAGAACAGGGGAGCCTGAGGCACCAGGAAGTGTTGCCACGGGACTGTGGTGTCTGGGTTTGTTCTCAGGTGAGCGCTTCAGTTCTTTCCCTGCTCCTGTAGCAGGGATGCAACCACTGCAGGCCATTTCCTCTGCCTCTTCTAGGAGAACTGGCCAAGGTGAAGCGCCATCACGGGTGTGGAAGACAGCGAGAGAAGACAGGGCACTTCTCCCTCCTCTTTGCCCTAGTTGGATTCTTGGCTATCATGATGTCTGCTTCCATCATAGGAGCCCATAATGGTTTTTGCTCCCAGTGGCCCCTGGCTTTGATCTTATCCCCTCTGTGCCTGCATCTTAAGGTGGAAATGCCTTCCTGCTGCTCCTTCTGTTTGTGGGGCTGGTAACACTACCTTCCATATCTCAGCTGCCCCATCTCCCATGACATCAGTCCCTTTCACCAAATTCCCTCTTTTCTAATACTTCTTTTCCTTGTTAGATACCCAGCCCAAGCTACAGGTCTAGGAAGGGTCCAGAGTCACGGCAGTCTGTCTTGGGGCAGGAGGGTCTGGCAAACACAGGAAAGGCAGGACTGAAGTCACCAGTAGGGCCATTGGCTTAAGTCTTAGGACTCATGGGCATGACAGGCTCCGTGGCTCGTATTTGTAACTGTAGCACGAGAGAGGCTGAGGCAAAAGGATAGTGAGCTTGAGACCAGTCTGGACTATATTGTGAGTTCTAGACCAGTCTGAGCTATAGTGTGGGACCTTAGAAAGAGAGAGGGAAAGGCAGAGAGAGGGTGGGGGGAGCAATATTGATTATATAAAGCTTGTTATCATCTCATAGGACAAAAGATCACAGAGGTAGGATAACTTCTGGAAGCCGTATCTGTGTAATGAATTGCGTATGGTAACTTATTAATAAACATCTACCAATTCAATGTGCCTCATTTGCCAGGAAAACTATTTGATTATATTTAAGAGAAAGTATTTGAAATAGATTATTTTTTACTCTATCTATGAATATTTCTGCTATGAAAAGGAAATGAAAGTGGTTTTCCTTACTAAAGCTGTTTAGCTGTATTGTTTTTAAAAATAGGAATGGTTTTTAAAAAATAAGGATCAGTCCAGGACCTTAACCATACTAGGCAAACTCATTACCCACTAAGCTATAGTCCCAGGTCCTGCCCTCTGCAATCTTCTTCAACTGAATCTCTTCTTGCAATGAAGTCAGATTTTTAAAACTAGGAGGCCAGACCTATGAGATGAAGGTTTAAGCCAGATGTGGAGGTGCAGACCTGCGTATCCAGCTCACCAGAGGCTGAGGCAGACAAGCATGGGTCAGCAACAGCCCGTGCTGCGCAGCAAGGGAAATGCAAACCAGACCCATAGTGAAATAGCTCAGGTATCAGAATTCTATAACAGAAAGATGTAGGTGACTGAGGAGAGCTACTGGTACAGAGCATTCATTTGCTGCTTGTGGGAATGGCATAGTACAAGTGCATTGGGATCTACTGTGGTGGTGTCCCAAAAAACCGAACGTAGCCACTCCTCCAGATGCTGGGATGTTACATCCAAGCGTAAGCTGTAGAAATGTGTTCTTGTGGTCACCAAAAGATGTGCATATCATGACCACACCAGTACTTAGAAGCCCCAAACCTGGAAACTACTCTGGGTCCTATAAACTTGAATATGTAAATGCATTATAATATATTCACAGAGAGGAAAAGTTCACAGAAATGAGAATGAGTGATTCTAAAACTCCATGCAGCAAACGGCTGGATTGAAGAGCAAGTCTGGGTGAAGGAAAATACTTTCCAGTTGCATTACTATGAAGATATCCTGCTGATACTGAACCCCTGTTATATAATCCCATTGATTTTCATTTCAAATGCATGAAAAATTAATGTGTTTGTAGTTGGCTATGGTGGCACATATGTGTAATCCACATATTCAGAGGCTGGGACAGGAAGGTTGAGAGTTCTAGGCTAACCTAGGCTACATAGAAAGTCCCTGTCTCAAACTGACAAAAATTAATTTTTTATGCTTTATAGTTGTGGACCTTTGGAGGAACAGAGATTTGCTTACATGGCATCATGGTCTAGATCTTAAATGTGTCTTGATGTCTTCTTTGGAAGGTCTGAGTAGCGGTGTTTGGAGGTGGTGGAACCTTTATACAGAGAGGCCTGGTGGGAAGAAGTTAGGTCAAGACACCTTTAATCCCAGTACTCGAGGGCAGAGCAGGGGGATGTCAAATGAAGCAGCCTGGTCTACTGAGCAAGCGGCAGTGATGTGTGATTGAATCTGGTCAGTTAGGGGCCCCAGAGCAGTAGTTCTGAGAATCTCCTTGCTGGAGGCCAGGAGTGAATGCCAGAACAGAGTCCTGCTTCTCCCTCTTCCTGATCTCCTAACTGAGCACATTTGCCTGAAGGCTACTTTCCATTACGTGACGAAAGTCAGAGGAGGAATCTGGACACCTGGACACCGGGACACCTGGACATCCAGACATCTGGATGTGAGCCAGCTGGACTGACAAGCTGCGACGGCCACGCTTCCATTCCCAGAAAGGAGCAGGGTCGTGGGCGGCCGGAGGTTAAAAATGATGCTGGGAGCCTCGGGCAGATAAGACAGGCTCTCTTCACTCCTGTCAAAGGCCGCCACACAGACAGACAGACGGCACCCATGCACAAGCCAGCACAGACAGACACCCGGGCAGGCTGGTGAAGCGAAGGCAAAAGCTGTAACCGGGGCTCACGGCTCTGACCTCAAGGGCAACTTTATATCAAATCCACACAAAAGTGTTGCTCTGACAGGGATCTTTATGTAACAGTTACATCACACTTTATTTTCCTGGACATCTGACATCAGCCACCGTGTGCTGATTCTTAGCCCCTACCCTCCCTGATGTCCAGCATTAGTTATCTGTGCTTGTGTTTGATGCCCATATCAGTGCCATGCTTTCTAAACAGGAACTGGCCCTACTGCCCTCTGGTCCTACAGCATCTGACCCTTGCCCTGGACATCACCACAGTTTCTGCTGTAAGTTCTTTAAAAAGGCCCCATGGTACCAGCTCCATGGACTCTATTTCTGAGGACCCTTCCAGGTCTCCTTCTCGAGATTCCACCCATGTATCTACAATAAACTCTTCCCTAAAACTCACTATCTCTGGTCAGTGAATTTTATTCTTCCAGTTTAAGAGCCAAGGACCTAGCCGGGTGGTGGTGGCAGCGGCACACACCTTTTATCCCAGCACTTGGGAGGCAGAGGCAGACAAATCTCTATGAGTTTGAGGCCAGCCTGGTCTACAAGAGCTAGTGCCCGGACAGGCTCCAAAGCTACAGAGAAACCCTGTCAAAAAAAAAAAAAAAAAAAAAAAAAAAAAAAAAAAAAAAAGGAAAAAGTAAAAGGGCCAAGGACCTGAAAGACTTTGTGGAAGCTGTGGTGACTCGGGTTTCCAGGATCCTAGCTACCTGATTAAGACTCCGCTGTTATCAAGGCGTTCCCAACATTCCCGGGTCACCAGGCCAGTCAGAGTTACACAGTGAGACTCTGTCTCTAAAGAAAGGGACTGAGCCAGGTGGTAGAAGTAAAGAAGAGGAGGAAGAAGAAGGAGAAGGAATGAGGGGAAAGGAGGAAGGAAGAGGGAGGGAGTAGGGGAGGAAGGGTGGGTGAAGAGGAGGAAGGATGGTTAAGGACGAGGCAGTATGGTACTGGAGACATGTTCTCGAGAGAGACACTGGAACCCCAGTCCCTCCTTCCCCATTTACTTCTTGGCTGGCACAAGGTGAGCAGCTTGCTTGACCCTGGCTTGCCCTGCTTCAATGGAGGCCCCAAGCCAATGGTGCAGACCAGTCATGAACAGAAACCACAAGCCTAAATGAGCTTTTTCCCTCTCCAGTTGT
Source organism: Chionomys nivalis (assembly GCF_950005125.1). Classification (NCBI taxonomy): domain Eukaryota; kingdom Metazoa; phylum Chordata; class Mammalia; order Rodentia; family Cricetidae; genus Chionomys; species Chionomys nivalis. The sequence continues at coordinate 33,910,505 of NC_080100.1, read as the reverse complement.
TCATCGTGGGCATATTGTCGCTGTAGTTGAGAGCTGCCTGGCATACCACCCTGTCCTCAGGGCTTGCAGGCATGCAAACACAGCACTTGTATTGCTGTTTCCTTCTTTATAACAGCTTCTTTGATAGTCAGAAAAGAACGCTCCCCCCCCCAGCCCCAGATATCTCTATCCTTCCCATATTGATTGATATTATAAAAGGGACTTTTCGAAAAACATTCCCCATATATCTATATCCTTCCCATATTAATAGATACTATAAAAGAGACTTTGCATTTGTGACTAAATTAAAATCACGAGAAAGGGAGATGATTCTAGAATATCTGGCAGAGCCCGAGTTACAAATCACATGTCTTTAAGGTTCTCAGAGAGCGGCTTCTGATGTGGTCAGAGGGACAGGTGGCATGGAAGGCCTACAAAGATGCCAGTTGCTGTCTTTCAAGATAGAGGATGTGGCCATGAGCCAAGGAATGTGAGTGGCCTTTAGAAGCTGGGGCAGGCACAGGAACTGATTGCCTCCCCTCCCAACCCTGGTATCTTCTGGAACGGGACATGGTCCTACCAACACCTTGATTCTAGTGGTGTCACATGTTCAGATAAATGGTGCACTTCTGACTTCCACACTTGTAAGATACCGCATCGGTGCTGTGCTTAGACACTAACGTGGCCACGGTTGGTAGCGGCAGCCACAGACAGTGAGGACCTCTTCGTTGCCATCTCACGTTAGAAACACAACTTTTTTTCAGTGTTGTGCTTTCATTCCCCACGGGCTGCCACTATCAGTGATGTCAGCAACAATCTTAGGCTATTGGAAGTTTGGCAAGGGGAGAGTTATGAAGTGTACCAAAGCACAGCAGATAGGCCAGGAATAAAGGGCATACGGGGCTTATCTGCAGGTCAAACTCTTCTTTATCCTTAACGGCCATCCCGCAGAGAGAAATGCTGACTCGGCAAAGTGAAGGCCATCTGCCCAAGATTATTACAAAACATCCCCACCCGTAGCGAAGTCTCACAGGTAAGCCCATGGCATGCCGATGGTCCTAAGAGCCTGTCCATACAGTTAAAGACTGGTTAGACCACCCCGATTGGGAATCTTGGGGTCTAATGATCTCTTCAAAAGTCCGGTTACAGAAAACCACAATCAAAATACAGAGTGGTGCAGCCTAGTCCCAACCGATACACCTACAACACAACTCCAACCGATACACCCACAACACAGCTCCCAAACAATACACCCACAACACAGCTCCAACCAATACCCCCACAACACAGCTCCAACCGATACACCCACAACACAGCTCCAACCTATACCCCCACAACACAGCTCCAACCGATACACCCACAACACAGCTCCCACACCTAAGGCTCGGGGATTGTTGCAGAAGAGGGGGTGGGATGACTGTGAGAGCCAGAGGAACAGGAAGTTTGCTATGAGGTTGTGTCTCCTGGGAATGCCAGAAGCTACACCCATAAAAGTCTCACCAGTGCGACTGCCTAAACAGTTGAAGAAGGACAACAGCAGACATGCCACAGTGGATGGGGGAAGCCCACGAGGCTTCAACCCCACACAAAGAACTGCAAGCAACCGAGGAATGTAGAGAGCTGGAGAAATAGTCTTCCCCAGGGAAGAGCACACCAACTGGTTAGTCAACACCAAACGGTCAGCACTGAAAACATACATGCAAGTAACATTATACAGACGGTGAGTAGGTTGTAGTTAGGTACTTAGGAGTGCAAACATACATACGTGTATGCACACACACACACACACATATCTCACATCACAACAATTAACAAAAAAGAGGCCATGAATTTGAAAGAGAACAAGGAGGAATATATGTCAGGGTCTGAAGGGAGGAAAAGGAAAGGGACATGATGTGATTATATTAAAATCTCAAAGAAAAATAATTTTTTAAAAGGCTCAATAGCAAGAGAGCAACATACCGAGGCAGAGACTGAGTTGTCATCCGCAAGACTGCAAGGTGGTACCAGGAGAGTGCCAAGTCATTGGTGACCTACCTTCTCCATCCATATCCTTTGATAGGGACCTTTGTTGTATCCCCCAAGGTGTTTTCACAGTGCCATGGAAACATGGCTTCCAAGCAAGTCTCCCAGCCCATCCATCACCGTGCAAGAGTCTGAAGCTAAGCACTGGGGCTAAGGATCTGATATGCCCTCCTGACATGCTGAATTGCACGCTTGCCAACATCCAGTGAATTAGTTTGGAATTGCCCTGTGAAGCCGGACATCTGTGTGTCTGTATCAGTTTCCTAGGACTGGTGTAGGCAATTACCACAGTCTCAGTAAACTTTTTTAAAGTATAATTTTTAATGGTGTGTATGTGTTTGTTTGTGCACACACGAGAGAAACTGCCTGCAGAAGCCAGAAGAGGATGTTGGGTCCTCGTTAGCTGGAGTTACGGTGAACCACCCAACAGGGAGGCTGGGAACCATGTAAGAGCAGTACACTTGCTGAGCTTTCTCTCCATTCCCAGTCTTGGTGTTGTAAAACAGAAATATATTCCTACACCATTTTGGAGACTCGAAATCTTAACCCAGCTTCTCTGGGCCATGCCATAGAGCAGGGGTTCTCAACCTCTGGGTCGTGACCTCCTTAGGGCTCACATATCAGATATCCTGCATTTCGGATAATTTTCGTTATGATTCATAACAGTAGCAAATTACGAAGAAACAAAGGGATAAGTTTATGATTTGGGGTCACCGCAACTTGAGGAGCTGTATTAAAGGGTTGCATTAGGAGCGGTAGGAACCACTGCCCTAGGGGAGCTTGTTTTCTTCCTTCAGCACAGAGTCATAGCTCCCTTGGCCTCCCAATGAGTAAGCACACTTACAACTGCAATTAAGGCCACCTGGATGATTCAGGCCAATCTCCCCTCTCAAGATCCTTCACCTAAATACAACTTCAAAGGCTTTCTAAGTAACAGTCACACGGGCTTAGAAGATTAGGAAGCAGACATATCTGAACGGAGTTCCTTATGGCTCTGACACAGTCGGCTGGCAATTCACTCCCTTCAGTTGCTCTAGAAACACTCTTGCTTACAAGCATAAACGGTAATGTTTATATGTATACATTTATATGCACACATCTGTATTTTAGTAAATAAAGCTTGCCTGAAGTTCAGAGAGTAAAACAACCAGCCGCTGGCTCTTTTCAGCTCTACTTCAGTCTGAAATGAGGATCCTGCCTCCAGGAACCCTCAGAATGAGATGAGAGCTGTCTCCTCTCATCTTATGTTCCTCTCTAGTACTGGGATTAAAGGGTGCACCACTGCTGCCCAGTTTCTATGACAAACTAGTGTGGCTGCTGGGAATAAAGGTGTGTGTCACCACTGCCTGGTCTGTAAGGCTGATTGTTCAGTTGGTTTGTTTTACTCTCTGAACTTCAGGCAAGCTTTATTTATTAAAATACAAATGAAATCTCATTGCACATATGCACACTTTCCAAATTGTGAAACAAAGCAGTGGTGTGGGAACTCCTGTATATGTGTTGCTTTTATTGTTTAATAAATGAAACTGTTTTGGCCAGTGGCTTAGCAGAATAAATTTATGCAGGGAAACCTAAACTGAATGCTGGGAGAAAGAAGGAAGGGGTCGAGCCTTCGAAGCCATGTAGCTGCCCGCAGGAGACAGGAGTCTCCGCTGGAGCCCACCGGAACCTTGCCAGTAAGTCACAGCCACGTGGCGATACACAGATTAATAGAAATGGGTTAATTTAAGATATAAGAGTTAGCCAGAAATATGCTTAAGCGATTGGCCAAACAGTATTGCAATTGATACAGATTCCTGTGTGATTATTTCGGGAGCCTGGGCAGCTGTGAAATGAACAAGCGGTCACCCCCAACATACCAGGAGGGCACCTAGATTTATATTGACAGGTGAATGATTAAACCAAGGCAACATCTTCAGAAACAGAAATTTATTCATCAGTCAAAATGGTTGATCTGTTGCAGCGGGCGATGGAACAGAATATACTTTCAACACAATGATGAAGATGTACGTTCTTACTATTGTATATGATATGATACTGGTGTGTGTGTGTGTGTGTGTGTGTGTGTATGCCTGTGCATATGCGCAGATGCATGTGGTATGGGCAGTGGTGTGGGTTCTCACTTCCCACCTTGTTTGTGACAGAGAGTCCCTTGCTGTTCACTGCTGTGCACACCAGGCTAGCTGGCTCTTGACCTTCCAGGGATCTCCGGTCTCTGTCTTCAATCTTGTCAGAGGGGCACTGGTATTATATATAGATAAGGACAGCTACATCCAGCTTTTGGTGGGTTCCTGAGGTTTGAACTCAAGTTCTCACACTTGTCCAGTAAGCACTGGATCCACTAAGTCATCTCCTTACTAACATGATAGTGTTGGTTCTGTTCTGTTTTGTTTTGTTTTTAAAAGAGATTAAACCATACAAAGGCTGCAAACATGGTTCAGCAGTTAAGAACACTAGTTGCTCTTGCAGAGACCTGGGTTCAATTCCCAGCACCCACATGAGGCAGATCACAGGAAACTGGCGCTTTCCCCAGTTCTCTAAAGACACCTGCACTGACATGTGCATATCCACACACATCTACGTGTAATTAAAAATGATTCAGGGTAGAGGGTACAGGACTGGAGAGGACCCAGTAACTTCACCAATACTGGAGATGTTTTACATCTTAGGTTGTGCGGTGAGTCCTTCAATTTTTGTTATGGTTTATAATTTACACGTGACAAATTTGCCTTCATAGGTATCAGCTGTTGCTATGTATTTTCAAAGTAGGCTGGCAAGATGGCTCAGTGGGTAAAGCACTCGTGAGCGTGACAGATCATGTGAGCTCCATACCCAGGACCCACATAGAAGGACTCCTGAAAGTTTCTCAACTCCTGAAGATTGTCCTCTGATCTCCACGCATGTCCTGTGACGCATGCACACGTGCACATGTGTGCCCGCCCACCCATCCACGCACACACACAAATACATGCAATAAACTTTTTTTTAAAGTAGGCCTCTGGAGGCCCCGTGTTAGACCTTCACCATGTATATACACAACCAGGCTTGCTGGCACACCCGTGCAAAGGGCCAAGTTGCGAAGGTGCTCAGGTGGAAGACACGGGGAGTTCTTGGAACCTAACACCTGGGTACCAGCAATCATTCCTTGCCCTTTCTCCTGTGGTGTCTTTCTCTTGTTTTTAGCGTCAGGTTCCCCGAGAAGGGAGGATCTTTTCACCTGCTACAGAGAGTCACCAGCAAAGTGGCCTAACCACCCATGGCTGCAAACTCCTTTCCCCCTTCAAATATTTGAGTGTTTTCTACATAGGCAGCAGAAGACAGTGAGAGCAGCGTGCTCCCTGAAAGCTTTGGAGTCATGGCAAATATTCGATTCTTCAGCAGGGCAGAGTATTTTCCCTCCCCTTTTAACGTAATCCAGTTGTTACACACATATTCTGGCTTTCACCAACAGGGTCACACACAAAAGCAAATCCTGCTGTGGCATCCGAAGGCATCGTGGAAGGGCTCTCTCTACCAGCAGCTTGGGCTGGGGTTGGAGCTCAGTGGTAGTGTTGGCCTAACATACATGAGTCTCAGGTTCCATCCACAGCGCCGCATACACAGAAAGTTTACCTCCAGGCTCAGAATGGTGCCACTCTTCATCATGGGCATTATTCCCCACTATTCTGCTACTGATAGACTCACAGCAAAGTTTAAAGCCCTTGAGCACATCCTATGACTTATTCAACGTGAGGCAGGGTGGAAGAGAAGCACATCTATACATCAACAAGAGCAGCAAGGTACAGGTTAGCATGGGAGTCCTTATTTCTGCAGTAGATACCCCTGGGATCCATGATTTCCTTTCCACAGTCCTATTGTGTGTACCCTTGTCCTTGGCCATTAATCAACCCAGTTATCAAGGCAGCATGACTCTGGGTGAACCTTTATGTCTTACTTTGATGGCAGAAGGAGCCCTAATGGCCTGAAGCAATTTGAGGTTTTGATGCAACAGAAGCCTTTGGGTTTAGGTAAAACAAACTCTGCTGGGCACTAAGACTTCAAGGCCAGCTGAGTCTTGAAGCCTGGGAAAGAAACAAGGTGAATCCTTCCTGCTTTGTCTTCTGTGTGAGTGGGAAAGACACTCAGGAAGGTCCTCCAGATGCTACCCCACTGCTCAGAGAGCTGTCCAGGCTACTGCCGTGAAAGGTCTTCTCAGGTGCTTCTCAGCAGCAGAGGGGCCACTCACTATACTGGCTAGGAAGTCGCAGATCAAGGTCAGCTGCTTAGCATAGTCAGGAATCACCTTGTAGCCCATAAGCAACCATCTTCTTTATAAAACATAGTTAAGTCGGTCGATGGCACATGCCTTTAAACCCAGCGCTCCGGAGGCAGAGGCAGAAGGATCTCTGAATCTGAGGCCAGCCTGGTCTACAGAGTGAGTTCCAGGATAAGTCAGGGCCACACAGAGAAACTCTGCCTCAAAAACAAAAATTAATTAGCTAATTAAAAAATAGTAAATAAAGCATAGTTAATTCTTATTAGCATACATTACTTGTATAAAACAATGGGTTTCATTGTGACAGTTCCATCCATGTATATGATGCACCCTGATCCTATTCGTCCCATCTTCCCTAATAGTTTCCCTTCTGCCCTCCCCACCCCCACCCTGCCTGGGCAGAAACAATAATATTAACTGCATCATATCTTTTTTGAAAATTCTGAGCTGAGCATGGTGGCTTACATCTACAGTCTTAGCCCTTGGGATACTTGTTTGCTTATGTGGTGTGGGGGATAGAACCTGCTGGTCTATCTGCTAGGCAAGTACTCTACCACTGAGCTTCCTCCAAAGCCTGATATTTATCTTCATGAACCTGGTTTATTTTCCCAAATGTAATGATCTCTACTGAGTTCCATTCATTTTTCCACAGGTGACACAATTTCATTCTTTACGACTGAATAAAACTTGATTGTGTGTGATTGCCACACTTTCCTTGTGTCCAGGCTGATTCCACAAGCTTGGTTGAGAACAGAGTGGTAAACATGGGTGTGTAGGCAGCTGTGCTGTATGTGAACTTTGATCCCTGGTACAAACCCAGGAATGGCACACCTGGCTCACGTGGGGCTTCTACTTTTAGTGTTTTTGCGAAACTCTGTACTGATTTCCCTACCGGTTAGACTAACTTATACTTCCACCTATAGTATATAAAGGTTCTTGTTTCCCTCACACCCTACCTTTCCCTCTCATTCAGTCCTTACATCACAGTCCTTATCTTTGGGGCAGGGGGTAGGCAGTGTTTTCCTCCCTAGATATCAGAATAACCTCAACTAAATTTTAAAACAACCAGATTCAATGAATCAGAATTGCCAAGAAATAGGTCAGATGATGTGGCCTCTTAAACGCCTGTTAGAGTAAGTGGTTGGAGCCTTCCTTTGAGCCGGCGTAGTGGGCTCAACAGACTCAACTGGTTCTGAGTCATTTGTGCTTCGTGACATGGATGAATTTGAGAGCAAGAAGAGCTGAAGCTCAGCTGGGGCCAGTCCCAGCAGCTAGAGTCTTCATTAATCATGGGTAGTTGTCAGCTATTTCAAATAAGACAAAATTCTAGAGAGAGAGAGAGAGAGAGAGAGAGAGTGAGAGAGAGAGAGAGAGAGAGAGAGAGAGAGAGAGAGAGAGAGAGCGCGCCTTTGAGAACAATTAGGTTGTTCTTTTTGCCACGCTTCTCTTTTCAGCCCATAAATGCTACATGATTGTGCAACAAGTAGGGATTCTAGAGGATTTCCCGGTTTGGGGGCTGCCTCTTGAAAGCATCCTTATTGTTGTGATTGCTCAATAATTTTTGGGCACTTATCAAAGTGATAAGTTAAAACTTGCTTAAGAGTTTTCCTTAAGAACATTTCCAGGGTGATGCTTTCCATGATGGAAATTTGGGGGATTTCTGGATGCCTCCATCTTTAGGGTAAGTGTGCAGAGAAATCATCTGGAATCCCTTGGAAGGTGCGGGTTTGGTTCTGTAGGACTAGGTCAGGCTCTGACAGCCTGCATTTCAATTATTTACTTGCTTGTTTGTTTTTGGTTTTTCGAGACAGGGTTTCTCTGTGTAACAACCCTGGCTGTGCTGGAACTCGCTCTGTAGACCAGGCTGGCCTCAAATTCACAGAGATCTGCCTGCTTCTGCCTCCCCATTGCAGGGGTTAAAGGCGTGCGCCACCACCTGTCCACTGACAGCCTGCCTTCCTAAGTAGCCTCCACCAATTCTGACGTTGCTAGTCCAGGGTACATTTTGATAAGCAAGCCTCTAGAGCTCAACCCAGTGTCAGAGGCCCTTTTGAGACCGTGGTGACAGCTATGGGGCCATTTTGCAGTAAAATGCATAAATACAGACTTAAGTGTGCAATTGCAAAGGCCCGAGCATTAATTACCCTTAGGTCCCAAGATGACCGGGTGTGCCATCCACCTGATCCTGATGAGGAATGGCAGGAATCTTGAAGTAGTAAGGCCCAGCATTTGCTGAGCACCTAGGGTGTGATTTGGCACTATGCTAATGGTTAGAGATGTAATAGTTCATTTTCATGTGACAAACCCACGAGGAGGCAATGGCTATCACTCATTTGACATGTTAAGGACACTGGTGCACGGTTTTAAGTGGTTCTCCCCCAGGTATTTGGGAGGAAGTATCCGGGAGCCTGCCTCCTAAGCCCCGTTGTTTAATTATGACTTGGCACTTCAATTATAACACATAGCAATTACTTTGAAGGAAGCGGTCCTCTCTTGTTAAAGGTAAGATGAGAAAATGACCTGAGGTTCTCAGATTCTGACGAGAACAGAATCACCGGGGAGGGATGCGCTGAACCTCATGACAGCTTATCGCTTGGGTTTCTTCCTACATCTTTTGGGTCATCATTTCTGGGATGAGATTGGACAGCTACAAGAGAACAAATGGCCTCATTGATTCTGGTTTGCAAAGTTTATCCTTGTAGGAGAGCGTTTAAAAGGAGGGTTTAAAAATCCAAAGCAAGGTGGCTCTGAGGGCTAGGAAGCTTCCAGATCTACATCTGTATGGAAGCCAGCAAGGGGACTTGACAAGGCCGTTCAGGGAGCAGAAGGCCCATCCATTCATGGCTCTTTCATAGTACATTATCAAGCAGACAGAGTAATTTTTAAAAAAACAATTCAGACATCAAAGACAATTTGATTTTTTTTTTTTTGGTTTTTTTCAAAATAGGGCTTCTTTGTGTAACTCTGGCTGTCCTGGAGCTCACTCTGTAGACCAGACTGGCCTTGAATTCACAGAGCTCCTCCTGCCTCTGCCTCCTGAGTGCTGGGATTAAAGATGTGCACCACCACTACCTGTACAAAAATATTTTTTTAAAGAAAGTATACAGATAGTGGTTAAGATTAACCTGTCTTTTCATGTACACCTCCAGTCAAGCTTAAGGAATGTATGTATGTATGTGTGAATGTATGTGTGTATGTATGTGTGTGTGTATGTATGTGTGTGTATGTATGTATGTATGTGTGTATGTATGTATGTGTGTGTATGTATGTGTGTGTATGTATGTGTGTGTATGTATGTGTGTGTATGTATGTGTGTGTATGTATGTATGTGTGTATGTATGTATGTATGTGTGTGTATGTATTATGTGTGTATGTATGTGTGTATGTATGTATGTATGTGTATATATGTATGTGTGTATGTGTGTATGTATGTATGTGTGAATGTATGTATGTATGTATGTATGTGTGTGTATGTATATGTGTGTGTATGTATGTGTGTGTATGTATGTGTGTGTGTGTGTGTATGTATGTATGTATGTGTGTGTGAATGGGATGAACTAGAGTCAATACAAGAAGGAAAGGAACACAGCTTGGCTTTCACCTAAACTGTTTCCCTTTTCCTTTTCTCATTCATTCAGTTAAAAAACTGCAGGTCCCTTCACTGTGCACCTGCAGCTCCAGGAGCTGAGGAAGGGCGCCTGCTCTCTTGTCAGATGGGTCAACTTTTCAGTAAAACTTGGATACCAAGAAAAGGACTTGTACAACAATCACACACGTGAGAGCTGAGAGAAAAAAAGGAATTGGAAAATGAGAGGGGCAAATTTTGTTCTCGTGTCTGAGGTAGGTGACAAGGGGAGATTCTGAGGTGGAACTGAGATTATCTACCTAAGTTTGTTTCTTTTCCACTCTGACTCATGCTGGGAGGCTTGAATCCAGGGCTTCGAGGATGCTAGGTCTATGCTCTACCACTGAGTTACCTGTGCGATGTCTTTAAGAGTATAGATATTTTACAGATAATTAACTAACACGTCTCTGGTCATATACTTTTTAAAAAATGATTGTTAAACAATTGGTGAGCAGTGTAGAGAAAGGAAGTGGTGGTCACCAGGGACAGGTGTGGATTTACTTGGAACAAGTCATGTCAAACTAACCCCATTCTATGGCGGATTAGGGAACCACGGTGGGTACTGGGTTGAGTGGGTGGTAGGGAAGCAGACATCATGGGTAAGAAGTCTCTGGCTTTCTTGTTTTGTTTGAAACATGTACTGTGTAGCAGTATATAGCAGACATCTGCTAGGTATCCTGAGAAGAATATTCTCTGTGGAAAGCCCTGGGTTCGATACTTAGCACCAAATAAAATAAAAAAGTAAAATTCTGCCTTCTTAAAACCAACACTAAGAAATTCAGGCTCTTTAAGCCTGAGCTTAAGGCAAGGCTATTAGGAGGGTATCTTCCTGCAGCCAGGCTGCCCATCCATGGGGCTCTAATTCTGACCCCAAGCACCCGCTTCCTTTGTACGTTCTCACACCCCCAGGGGTGGCATCTAAGTTCTTCACATTGACTGACGTGTTTAAACATGAACAGAAGATCTTTCCTTTGGCATCCCATAGGAAAACTGAAAGGGGTCTTGAAGCTTTGAAGACTTCAGAAGTTGTAAGATCAAGGCTGAGGAAGTAGCTCAGTAGAAGTCTCAGGTCGATCCCTGATAAAAATAAACAAACAAACAAACAACAAAAAAGGAGTGAACTCCCGAGAAGGCAGGATGTTGATAATCTAATTTTGAGATAAGGGCTACACACCATTGGTACGCTATTCCCTATAGAGCTTGCAGTTTCCACTCCTGGGTTTCAGGGAACAGAAATCCAACTCAGTAAGCACAAGTGAAAGGCTTTGTTTAGAATGATACTGCATGCAGTTTCTCAGAAACAGAACGGAGCTGGTAATCTGTTGTGAATCAATAATACCCCGGGCCTTACATCTACTGTGAAGTTTCCAGGTTTAAAGTGACTTCCCCCTCCCCCCCACATAAGAACTTTAGCGGTAGTAGTCCATTGCTGGTTGTTTCGGTGGCCCAGTGACATTACAAATCCCTTGGTCTTTCTCTCAGTATCACCCATGCCTAGTATAATTCTAGACGTTGTCGAAGAACGTAGGAAAGAATGAGTGGGAGTTGGGAAAGCAGAAACCTTAAACCTGCCTGTGGATGTCTGCTTATGTTACATTTATGAGAACTGTATTAGTTAGCTGAAATAATAAGCTATATTTTAAGAGGAAAAAAGTGAATAACATGAAGGATGATTATTGAGACTATATATATGTATATATAAAACTTTTATAACGTATAAGGATAAGAATAAACAACTGAATAGTAAATGGTAGAAGAGAACAGGCAGCCAGTGGAAAAGGAACAAATTCAAGAATAAATTTAAGAAAAGGTGATGAGCAAAATGCAAATCAAGGTTACATTGGAATATACATTATGATTATTAAATCACCAGATGATAATTACAAAATAGTGTGCTGAGCCGGGCGGTGGTGGCGCACGCCTTTAATCCCAGCACTCTGGAGGCAGAGGCAGGCGGATCTCTGTGAGTTTGAGGCCAGCCTGGTCTACTGGTCTACAAGAGCTAGTTCCAGGACAGGAACCGAAAGCTACGGAGAAACCCTGTCTTGAAAATCAAAAAAAAAAAAAAAAAAAATAGTGTGCTGAGAATTCAGATTCTCTTCCAGCACTCAGGGGGCCAGAGTGAGGGTGAAACTGTTAGGGATGCTGTCTGCGCTATTTTGTGAAGCTGGAGAAGTGTGTAGCCCGTGCACAACAGATCCACAGCTAGAAATCCAAACAGAAGACTGGATGTTTGCAGCAACATCATAAAAAAGAAAGAAAGGAAAGGAGGGAGGGAGGAAGGAAGGAGAGAAAAAAGGCTGGAAGAAATAAAAGAAAAAGAAATAAGCTTTGTGACCAAGCCAGAACAGTCCTGGTATTTCCATGGTAATATAACAGGCCTACAGCTACAGCAACAGGGGTGAACGTGAAAAATACAGTGGAAGTCAGGTGTGGAGAAGCATGCCTTTAACTCCAGCAACGCCAGAAGATTGCGAGTGCCAGACCGGTTTGTTTACACTGTATAGCCAGTGCAAGACTGGTTCCTTTACACTGCATAGCCAGTGCGAGGCCAGTTTGAAACCCTGTCTCGAAAAACAAAATAAAACAATAATAAAACTACTATAATTGAGTGAGGGAAAATAAGGGCAGAAAACTACATATGGTATAAAACCCTGTGTGTGTGTGTGTGTGTGTGTGTGTGTGAGAGAGAGAGAGAGAGAGAGAGAGAGAGAGAGAGAGAACCTTCCATTGAGCTCAGAGAGTTGTGTGTCCAACTTCCCTTCCCATATTCCATACTGGGATCCATTCTGGCTGGGGTTTGTCCAGATCTGGGTACACACTGTTGCACCCGCTGCAAATTTACGTGCTCAGCTTCCCTGCAGTGTCCAGAGGAGAGCATTTCCTTGCAGGCCGCCCTTGTCTTAGGCTCTTGGGTTCTTTCTGCCCCTCTTCTGAAATGATCCCTGGTTCTTGGGAGGGGGTCAAGTATATATATGTTCCTTTTATGGCTGACCATTTGGCAGTTTCTTGGCCACTTGTGGGTCACTGTGTTAACCACCATTTACTACAAATAGAAGCTTTTCAATTAAGGATGAGAGATGCGTTGAGCTATGAGCTTAATATGTTCATTTAGTGGCGTGACAGTAGTAGCCTCCCCTGGGGCCTATGATCTCTCTACGAAATGGTCAGCATTTTTTTTTAACTTTTCAGATCAATTAATTAATGTAATTTTTAATTGTTTATTTACTTTATGTGCATTGGTGTTCTGTCTGCATATATGTCTGTTATGTGGGTGTCGGATCCTCTGGAACTGGAGTTACAGACAGTTGTGAGGTGCCATGTGGGAGCTGGAAACTGAACCTGGGTCCTCTAGGAAAACAGCCAGTGCTCTTAACCACTCAGCCATCTCTCCAGCCCCTATTTATTTTGTGTGTATGAATGTTTTGCTTGCACGTATGTTATGTGTACCACGTGCATGTCTGATGTCTACAGAAGACAGAGGAGAATGTTGGATGCCCTGGAACTGGAGTTACAGGTAGTTGTGAGCCACCATGTGGGTGCTGGAAATTAAGCCTGGGTCCTCTGCAAGAGCAATACGTGCTCTAAACTTCTGAGTCATTGCTCCAGCTCCACAGCATAAAGTATTAAAAAGCTGAAAGCCAAGGCAGACAGACAGACAGACACACACACACACACACCTAGTAAGTCACACAGAGAAATAAATCAAGGAAAAGATAAGCACAAAGTTCAGAGTACTAAGTAAGAGCTTTTGTGCCAGGGAACAAGAAATAGACTATGTAGATTCAATGCTATCGTTAAGACTTACGTCTTAGTTGGACAGGGTGGCATGCTGCCTGTACATGTATCCTAGCACTTGGGAGACTAAGGCCGGAACTTGAAGCCAGTTTGGTTATTCAGTGAGACCCTGTCATACACACACACAAATGATTCAGCTTTTTTGTTGAGTAGTAGATTCGTGACTTTATTATGCTTTGTCAAATTCATATAAAATACTATATGATAAAAACTTTAATGAGAGCCAAGAAACTTTGACAATGAGTATAAAAATATACCATATTATGTGATTTTTCTTTTAGGGGTATATACAATGTGGAAACAGCCATTTGTATTAGGTCTTTGTTGAGAGCTGTCATGGACCTGTACAGCAAGTGTTAACTGGTTTTAGCAGGCCAACCCACCAGACAAATGACTCTCTCATGGGGAGCTCCACTGGGCATGATAGTGAGAGAGCCATGGAAATAAGATTCATGTATAGAAAAGAGATGGAGAAGAGAAATGTATGTAAAAGAAAGATGTGTAGCCATGGGAAAATAGATGTAACTGTGTATAGAGATGTGTAGCCATGTAGAAGAGAGATATGCATACGTAAAGAGAGATATGTAGCTGTATATAAAAAAGTAACTGTGTGGACACAGATTCTCAGAGGATTACTTAATATGAAGTAAAAGAGAAAGTTACCATCAGGAAGTGTGTGTTTCCTTATTTAGCCCTCAGATAGAAAAAGTCTAGCCCTCAGATAGATAAGAATTTTTCCTAATCACTCGCTGAGTCTGTGGATTTCTTTTTCTCTTCTTCTTCTTCCTTCTTCTTCTTCTTCTTCTTCTTCTTCTTCTTCTTCTTCTTCTTCTTCTTCTTCTTCTTCTTCTTCTTCTTCTTCTTCTTCTTCTTCTTCTTCTTCTCCTCCTCCTCCTCCTCCTCCTCCTCCTCCTCCTCCTCCTCCTCCTCCTTCTTTTTAGTAATGGAATTTCTGCATGAGGTTTATGTCTACCAAAGTTGCCTCAAGCCTGACTTTGAATCAGCAATAAACACCTGGGAAATTGACCTTGTGTATGTGTCTCCAGGGTCAACCAGTTTGCTTTGAATTTGTTCTGAAGTCTAAAATTAGCTGTCTCTGTGACTGAGAACTAGTATTACTTCTATTCATTAGAACAATATAAATTAAGCAGAAATCATCTTTCTGATCATTCACAGCTCTATGTGTCCCCAGTAGATGAATTTTATACAGGAGATAAACATACAAGCAGTGGGAATAATACCCATAGCTGTTATTAAGGAAGGAATGTGGCCGCACATGAGAGAAGTACAGCCAGAAGCCACTGGTCCTTTACAGTCAGTAACTCCACAGCTTTGCCAAGTGGGACTCCCATCAGAGAGTCATTCATGGGTGGGCTTACCTGCTAGCACTAGTTGTCACCTGCTGTATACTCCCATGGCAGTTTCCAACATCTTTTAGTTTTACAATGCTATGTGAATATAATGGAGACTCTGCTTGCTCCAGTCTGTTGGGACCAATTGAGTCCTGGCCTTCAGCTGCTCTTTCCTGCTAGAGCCTTCTAATTGAAGTTACTAGAAGCTGTGCCTAGCCTAGAGGATCAGAGGATGAGATTTTCACCTGTTGGCCATTGACTGCAGGGTATTTAAGCCTCCATGGTGCTATTAAAGAGGGGCTTTTTGGTACCAGTGTTGGAAGGTCTGTGGGTCGGTCTGTTTCTGAGTGTGTATTCTCAACCTCCAGCCCCTTGCCCGAAGCTTGCGAACTGGGTTCTAGCGCATAGAGCGCAGACAGGACCACGATGTGTGGCACCAGTACACTTAGGGAAAAAAGACACAGGCACATGGAAGCACAGATTTACAAGGTTATTACGAATATACTGGTTATTACCCTGCAGACACGTCATTAAATAAAGACACAGGGAGCTCTGTTGCAATGGAGAAAGACTCACCAATAAAATACCAGAACATCCTTAATAGAGAAATGGGATAGAATTGAGATCAAAGGTATCAGAGGGGAGAGGAAGTGCAGGGCGTAGACTATAGACTCTGTCAAGGATGGCAAACCTTCACTCTCAACTTGACTATGTTAGGATAACTTGGGAGACCCACCTCCGTGCTTATCACTGAGAAGGAAAGACACGCGCCACATGTGAATGGCAACATTCCATGGGCTGGGGACTGGACAGAATAAAACCAGTGGGGAGCCAGTATTCATTGATTTTTGCTTTGTCATAGGAGTACCGTGTGCCCAGCTGCCTTGCGTTCCTGCTGCCATTCCCAAAAGTCACTCTCTGTGCCTTCCCCGCCATGATGGACCATGCAGTGAACTGGGAGACTAAAGAAGCTTTTCTTCCTTTAACTTGCTTCTTCCCAGGCGTTGGTCACAGAAACTTGACTGTGTTAAGTCTGGTCACTAGATACGACAGTATCTGGTGCAGACTCCTTTTTGAAGTTTAGTAATAACAGAAGAGAAGAAAGTAGTTTCTTTTGGGAGGAAGTCTTCAGGAATATTCTTCCCAAGACCATAATACTTAGCTTTTCTTTGACATCTGAGTTGCAGGAAGGAAAACCATAGGACAAAGACAAACTTTATTAAGCATTTAAGGGATGTTCTGAGGACACAGGTGCGGTCTAGGGACAGGTTTATCTTGTCCCCCAAAGGCTATTAATGCCGTCACTACCTGAATTTTCTTTTTAAATTGTAATTGCCATTTCAAAGCTGTTTGGTATATTTTGTCTCAGGGTTGCATCAGAAGTTAATCATCATCATACAACTCCCCAAGTCGGGGGTGAACCTTACTCCAAAACAAAGTATTTCTCAATTACTCTTTTCGCAATTCAGAATACAAACAGCATAGACCTCATTTTACATGACAGGGAAGGAGTTAAGATGTTTTAATGGACTTTAATTTATTAACTTTTTTTTGAGACAGGGTCTCACTATGTAGCTCTGACTGTACTGGAACTCACTATGTAGACCAAGCTGGCCTCGAACTCCCAAAGATCCACCTGCCTCTGCCTCTCTAGTGCTGGAACTAAGGGTGTGACATCAGGCCTGGCCATTAGCTTACTGTTTAAAGGACTCCTGAGTTGGGGAGGGCCTGTTGACATCTCAACTGTGCACTTCCTTCTCACCCAGGAATGCTCTGTTGGTGTGGCAGAGGGCAAGGAAAGAACAAAGAAGAGTCCCCTCTTATGGCTCCCACTCTGGCTTATGAGCCTGCTGTACGCCAGCACACTTCTGGACAATGCTGCATTCATAGCTGCGTGCCTGGATTTCTGAGTGGGTGGCAAGCTACTTGAGGAAAAGATCTTCTGTTGCTCACTTTGGCCCTTCTACAACTGTGTCTTGAGACTGGCATATATTGTCAGATCAATAAATGTTGCATGAATCACCCAACCATTGAGGAAGGCAAATCACCTCACACCTGCTAAAATGACTAGAATCCAAAGATTCACACCAGGGAGGACACAGCAATACAAGAATTCTTATATACTGTCTATGGGGTATAAATTAGCATAACCATCATGGAGTTACTCCAGAATGTTAGAAATGAAACTGGCACGTGATATGGCAATCCCACAACAGGTGTATATCCAAAGAAGATGGAATTTATATCCTGAAGAGGGGCATTTGCATGTCCGTGTTTAGGGCAGCAACTACCGTCATTGGCTAAGACATGAGATCAACATATATATGTGGAGGGAGAGAGGGAGAGAGAGAGAGCGCGCGAGGGAGAGCAAGTCCAGTCATAAAAAGACCAAAAGTCTGTAATTTGTGACACATGGGTGAACCTGGAGAATGCTCATTCAAATAAGTCATGCACAGAAAGAAAGTGATCTCAGTCATGCAGGGAATTGGAAGGAGATGATCTGGGAGGAAGACTGACCAGGATGGTGGTTACCAGAGGCTTGAGTGACTGGGGAAAAGAGAAGGGGAGACCTCGATCAGAGGTTAAACAATTAGAGGAAGATGGGGTAGTGAGAGGAAGATCCCAACAGACAATTTTATAGAGACAAAAAGTAGGTAAGTGCTCACATTGGAAACGACTGCTTATCCGTAGCTCTAAAGGTTCTTTCTTGACTGATAAAAGTGCTTTAAAATTGATTGTGGTCATTCAACTCTGAGAACACCCTCAGAATTACGGGACTATATACTTTCAACAGGTGAGCTGTAGGAGAGATGAGTTAAGTCACTTAAACAATGTATTTATTGTCATTGTGTGTGGATATATGATAAGTGTGCAAGAGGAGGGCTTGCTTGAGCCATGGTGCATGTGGTGAAATCAGGGGAACTTGAGGAGTCAGCTTTCTCCTTTTACTCTTGGTTCTGAGGCTCACGCTCAGGCTACTAATGCTTGTCTGGCAAGAGCTTTTACCCGCTGAGCAATCTCGCTGGCATGAATTGCGTCTTCACAGAGCTGTTTAAAAAATAAATTTAAAATGGATGAATAAATAATGAATAAAAACATTAAAAGGACTGTGTTTTCACTTTCTTTTGGAGTAGGGAAATTGGAGGATTGGGCTTCTCTTACTCTGTGACCCAGACTAGCGTGGAATTTGTTACTAGCCTAAATTGGCCTTGAACTCAGGGTCCTTCTGCTTCTGCCTTCCCAGTGCTGGGGTTAGACGCATGCATCAACATTACTGCAGCTTCTTCTTCTCCTCCTCCTTCCCACCTTCTCCTTCTTTTCTTTTGAGTTGGGGTCTTCTTATGTAGTCTACTTAGCTTTGAAGTGAGTGCAGAGATTTAATAAGGTATTTCGAAAGTTCACCTGGTTTGTGTGTGTGTTGTGTGAACACGCTTGTGTTTGTGTGTGTGTGTTGTGTAAACACGCTTGTGCTTGTGGAAAACAGATGCCAACCGTACCCGTCCCCCTCAATGACTCTAGCGCTCATTTCTTCTGGACACGGTCTCACACTGAAACTAGAGCTCAACAATAGGCTAGACTGGCTGTCCAGGAAGCCCCAGAACCGGCCTGTCCCCACCTCTCCAATTATGGTGTACGCTGCTGTGCCCAGGTTTTCACACGCATGCTTGGAGTCCAGCTCAGAGCCTCATGCTTTCGGGCTAAGCACTTTACCAGTCTAACCGTGCCCCTAGCTCTTGAAATTTCACCTTTGAAGAAAACACTTTAGAAGTAGATATTTCCTCTCAATCTGTATGGTTATTCTCTCATGGTTTCAGGTGACTTATTCATCTATTCAGTATATCTTCTGGAGTCAGACTATAGGCTCATAGATGATTATGCTTGGATAAATGGTGATGCTATGCATTTCATGTCATCAAAACATAGCCAATGTCTTAAACTCAGTGAAGCTAAATTTGAGTTCATGCGGTGACAGCCCAATCTCTTCTATAAAGGCAACCTTTTCTCTTTTTTTGTTGACAATACATGATCTATGGGCAGGTGGCAGGATGTGGTATGCCAAATTCCATAACCTAGTTGCCTAATGGTTTTAATATCTGTTCATTCATATGCATTTTTAGTTGGCACTTGTCCTCCTGGTTAGGCTGTGTGTGTGTGTGTGTGTGTGTGAACTTGATACAGGCTATAGTAATCTGGGCAGAAGGAGTATCGATTGAGAAGTTGCATCCATCAGACTGACATGAAGGGTCTATGGAACATTTTCCTAATTAATGATTGATGTGGGAGGGTCCAGATTACAAGCTGGCGGTCCTGTGTGGTATAAGAAAGCTGAGCAAGGCACAGGGAGCAAGCCAGTAAACAGTATTCCTTTCTGGCCTCAGCTTCAACTCCTACCTCCAGGTTATTGTCTTGAGTTTCTGCCCTGACTTCTCTGATGATGAACTACAACTGTAAGCTGAAATAGACCCCTTTCTCCCCAAGGTGATTTTGTTCATGGTCTTATCACAGCCCCAGAAACCAGACTAAAACAGAATTCATCTGGAAGGAGATTTCTCATCAACAGAACTATAAACTTGCTGTGTAGCCAAGGCTGTCCCTGGAACTCCTGATTCTCTTCCTTCCACCTCTCAAGTGCTGAAATTACAGATGGGTACCATCTTGTAAAGCATGTTCATCTCAAAGTTGTTTAGATAAAACCTCAAGTCTGGATTGTACCTGGCACATAGAATGTGTTCGTTAAAAGTTAAAAAATGGACAGTCATATCACAGACATTTTAAATTTATTGTGACCTTGCCATCTGGGACTCATAACTCTGGAGGTAAGGAAAACAACAGAATCAAAAATGGCATACCTTTTTGGGTATAAATTCTTTTTTTTTTTTTTTTTTTTTTTTTGTTTTTCGAGACAGGGTTTCTCTATGGCTTTGGAGCCTGTCCTGGAACTAGCTCTGTAGACTAGGCTGGTCTCGAACTCACAGAGATCCGCCTGCCTCTGCCTCCCGAGTGCTGGGATTAAAGGCGTGCGCCACCACCGCCCGGCTGGGTATAAATTCTTGAAAGCTTCTAGAAAGTATTCAAATAAGCTGAAATAAAAAAAAAATCTAATTCCATTAAAAGAATATACTTCGTTTTCAAACAGGTAGTTTGCTTGTGGTTTTAGAGTTGCACTTGGAAATATACATCTGACTCCCCAAGATTAACATCCTTCTACTTGCCTTTTGGGGTGTTTGGCAGGAAGCACAAGGTGTGGCTTGTGAATTCTATTTTATATCTTCATGTAAGAAGGTAAGCAACGAAAGCCTTGGTGTGGTGGCTCATGTCCTCACTGCCTTGGGAAGTAGAAGCAGGATGATCAGGAGTTTAAGGCCATTCTATGCTTCATAGGAGAATGTGATGCCCTCCTGAGTTATACGAGACTGTCTCAAAAAAAAAAAAAAAACACCTTTGAACAAGGAGGAACCCATCTATTGTTAACATCGGTAATGGTGGTTTAACTCTTTATATAGCGATTTTCACATTACCTTCTCTTAGCCTCACCACTTCCTCTTGGTTAGAACAGACAGCAGGGATCATCAACATCCTCTTTTTACACATTAGGAAACTGAGATTACCAAATGTGTTCTGAAGGCCTCCAGGGAATGCGCAGGGGGATTGCCACTATTGAAAAATTATTGTTACTTATTAAGACGTAACTAACTCTCTGTTGTGCATGTGAGCACCGTTGCTGCTATGCTACGGATGAAACCTAAGGCCACTCCACGTGAAGCCAGAGCTTTACCACCGGACACGTCTCCAAACTCCTCCCAATTGTAATCCCTATCAACTCTATTTCAGGAGGAGTCATGACTTGCCAAAGGGGAAACTTCAGCTGCGGAACAAAGGGAATGAAGTGACTCAGTGGACAGAAAATTACTAACAGGGTAACAATGACCGGGGTATTCTTGCTAAGGGCAGGATTTATATACATCAAAGGTGGGAGGGTAAATCTGTTCAGATATTAAGTATTAAAATATGAAGAATGATCAGACAGCAAGAAAGATTCTCGGCAAAACTGATCTCAGCTAGGACCAACAGGAAGGCCAAGGTGTAGACCTCTCACGGAAGGGGTCTTAGAGGAAACTAACGTAAAACATTTGGTGAACGAGAGCCCGTCACGGTCCCATTCCCATGGGAGGAGTGGGGTGGCAGGCAGTAGTAGCTGCGGACTGGTGTTCCAGGGTCCAGCTCTCCTTTAAAGGAAGCATCGCCCAGCACTAAGGGCTGATGGAAAAAGAGAGGGCTCCCAATCCCTGCGACTCGCCCCGCCCCGTCAGCCGGCTCCCAGATTCGAGGCGGGCCCCGCAAATCGGCGGACGGAGATCGGAGACGCCGATTGGCTGTCCGCGCTCGTGGCTCCGCCCACTGGTGGCGCGCTCCTGCAGCCCGCGGGAGCGCGCACGGGCTCCAACCGGGCGGGAGGAGCCGGAGCCGCGTTCCTCCCCCGTCTCCCACCCCTCCACGGGTCCTCATCCTTAAAGCTCGAGTCCGCAGCCCCGCCTGTTAGAGAGGGCACCGGGCAGCGGAGAGCGTGTGGCCGTGGCGAGCCGGGGCTGACGGAGCAGGCGCCGGAGGCGACAGAGCGGCGGCAGCTGGCCCCGAGTCCCCGTGAGGGGGACGTTGGAGGGAGTCCAGGTCCTGGTCCGCAGCCCGGCGCCGTCGCAGCGCAGCCTGGCCCGTTCTGCCCGGGCCGCTGCCCTCAGTCTCCGAGGCGCAGTCGCTGGGGGCCGCCGCCACCCCGCGTGCGAGGCTCCTAGGAATTGGGTATCCGGACCCGTCGCGGTCCTTTTCCACCGCCGCCTGCACTAGGTAGCCGTCCTGCCGGAGACCATGTTCGACAAGACGCGGCTGCCGTACGTGGCCCTCGATGTGCTGTGCGTGTTGCTGGGTACGTAGGCGCCGCGGCCCGGGGGTCTTCCGGGCGGGGACTGCCGCGGAGCCGCGCACTGGTGTGGGGTGGGTGTGCCCGGCGCGCGCGCGTGCGCCGCAGCTGCGGAGAGTGGTGGGGAGCCGCTTGCGCCAGCTGGGGGGACCCCCGCTTCTGCACCCTTGCACTCTGGCTCCTGCGTGGGCTCCCCCTGCCTGTCTGCCGGTGCGCTGAGGCTAGCCCTGCTTGGCCGCTTTTCTCTCCTGTGCTGTTACCCTCCGTTTCCCTGCCCACTCTACCAGACGGGGTGGGCTCCTCCCTCTCCACCGTGCAGAGAACCCTAGTCGCTGGCTCATCAGGTTCTGCAGTGAAACTGGAGGTTTGATGCACCCCGGCTTCTCGGGAGCAGGCTCTAGTGCCCGGTTGATCATACTTGTGAGAAGCACTTTAAAGTTTTCGTCTATAAAAGGCTTAGAACGTTCCTAATTAGAAGGCGTTGTCAGGTTGTAAATTGTCAGGTTGCAGAGGGGATGAGGATGCCAGGTTTCTGCCTGGTGAGGTCTGAAGAAGCTTGGCCCCCCCCGCCCCCTCCCGCCCCGCAGGAGTCCTACTGTTTCCTTTGCCCGTGGTATACCTTTCTGTCTCCAGTGACAGCCCAGCAAGGAGTTCTAGACACTTCTTTAGCTACAGGAAAAGTGGGCGTTATTTTCCTGATTGGAAGAATTCATTTTGGGGGACTCTAGTCGCCAGGTGTTTCTTTCTTTTCCGGGATGGGGGAGTGGGGAGCTGGACAGGCATCGGAAGGAGTGGCTTCCACTTTTCTTTCTGTATAGTGTCAGTTGGTAAACCGTTGGAGGTTTGGGTGGTGGGACTCAGGTTGAAGTAATTGACCGTAGGCCTGGCCTGTTCTCAAGGTGACTAGTGCCTTCTGCCTCTTAGATGCAAATTTGCATAGTGGCTTCTCGGAGTTAGGACAAATTTCCCCAGGCTTTAATTTAGCAGCTTTTGGCTATTCCTCTCTCCTGCTTCCAACTGACCATTTAGGTGTCTGCAATCTTGTCAGACTGTTAAAATTTCAGTACCTCTTTTTTTTTTTAAATCTTAAATGCGTTTTCTTAGAGTTCTTTCTTAAAAAAATATCTGTGCAACATCTTTATTTACTAGGACACTCCCACCCTGTAGTTTCACAGTGAATTGTACGGTTTAAAAGAGGGGATTCAGTCTTAGGACAGGCTTTAGGTAGGATGTGGTAGCCTGTAACACAGGCACTGTGAGGTGGAGGCAGGAAAATATTTAGTTCAAGTCCACCCTAGGCTACCTAGGGAGATCCTGGGTCGCTAAACACAAACGGTCTTTATGGAAACATCTTTTCAGATGTTAGGACGTATTATTTAAAAATTATTAGCTTATGAAATATTTTTCTTTTTTCCTTTCTTTTTTTCTTTCCTTTCCCTCTCTCCCTTTCCTCCTTTCTGGCCAGGGTCTTGCTGTACAGCCTGGTTTGGAACTTGTGCTTCTTCTTCCTCAGCCTCCAGAGTGTTGGGGATGTTGGCATCCTCTTCTGTGCCTGACTAAATTATGATATGATTTTCCTATGGACCAAACACCGATTAGGAGGGCTGAAACAATACATACTACCCATAGGTAGCCACAGCTAATGTTATTAATAGGAAGCTACTAGACTTTTAAAAAATTCATGCGTGAGCCTGGTGTTCTGTCTCATGCTTGTAATCCCATAGCTCAGAAGGTTAAGGTAGGAAGACCGTCATGCGTTAGAGGCTAGACTGGGCTACATAGTGAGTTCAGGTCAACCTAATCTACAGAGTGAATCCCTACACTGAACAAATCAAGTGACAAAGGTCATGTTTGGGGGGAAACGTGTATACTGTGAAATTTTTAAGTTGTATTTTCTGGTGGCCTATATTTTCAACATGATACATTCTATTGAACTTGCAGTAATCTGACGGTCCCAATTGACCCCACAGTTTCAGGAATATGGTGTGTGTGTGTGTGTGTGTGTGTGTGTGTGTATTATTTTTTGAGACAGGGTTTCTCTGTGTAGCCCTGGCTGTCCTGGAACTTGCTCTGTAGACCAAGCTGGCCTCAATCTCACAGAGATCTGCCTGCCACTGCCTTCCTCCTGAGTGCTGGGAGTAAAGGTGTGCACCATCACTGCCTAGTCTTTCCCCTACCTCTTGGATTTTTCTGAAACATGACACCTGCAGCCTAGGCTGACCTAGAACTCACTCTGTAGCCCAGGCTGCACTTGAACATCTGCCAGTCCTCTGTGTCAGCCTCTAAGGTGTCAGGTCTATAGGCGTGAGCCACCACACTCAGCTACGGTGTCTGCAATGATTTGGAGAAAAACTCTTTTGGGGGATTCCACATTAAGTTTGCTTTTTAAAAAAAGATCTTCATCTATTTGAATCTTATTTTATCTGTGTATTATTGTTTCTTGTGCTGATACAGCACTTTCTTTTAAAGTAGTGCAGTATATTGCTAAGATAGCCCAGATTTCTCTTTTCCTAAGTAGAAAGTAACCTACTTACTTTAATTAGATGTGTACAAAATACCGTTAGGTTTAACAACACCAATCTTGCAGATAACACTAAGGGAGAACAACGATACAGATCTTTTAAGACTGACTTTTGGAAGGTAGGTTTTCCTAATAAACTTTACCCTTTCTAGAAGAGTCTAAGGATTGTACTAAATTTGGGACAGCCAGAGATTGGCAGCCTAAGATTGTCTTTGCTTCAAGAAAGCTTTCAGCCTGGCTTGAACTTTTTCCTTTTTTTCTGTGGAGCATCTACAGTTAAGCGTCAGGTACACGGATGGAAAGATGATTAAGCACTTCGTAAGTATAGGTTATGTGAAAGTGATCATAATTATAATGTGAATATGTTCCACATTCTGTTAATGACTACCCCAACATCACTCTGTATACCCATTTTAATATGATGATGTTACATGATTTCGTTACACAAGTATTTTATAGTTTTTACCCAGGGTGATGTCTTTTGAAGTGATCATTAAACACTATGTGTATGTGTTTATGCATGTTTGTTTTAAAATAATCTCTATTAAATCTTCTGTATGCACATCTTAATTAGTAGTGCCTTCAGTGGATTTGGTAAATGCTTGAAAAAAGAAATTTGATTCTTCTGAAATAGAGTCTTGTCATCTTCTGGCTTTTTTTTTTTTGAGTCTTTGATTTGACAAGCCTACCATTGATTTCTATTTAAATTTGCTTGATTTCTTCTTTATTTATAGATATGGTTTCATCGTTTAGAGGTGAGATATATATATATTTTGGCTGGCCTAGAACCCACCATGTGAACCAGGCTGACCTTAACTCAGAGATCTACCTGCCTCTGGCTCCTAAGTGCTAGGATTAAAGACATGTGCCACCACACTTGGCCTTACTCTGTTCTTTTGACCAGTGGTTCCAGAACTGCTGGTAAGTCCATCTACAATCCCCTGGACACATATAGAGAACAGTAGAGAGTTGGTATAAAAGTAGCTAATTTAGCCCAATGTATTATACTGTGTCCTGAATATAACGTACCTCTTAGTTACTAAGGATCAATTTGTATTTTTAGCCACCAGTTAATAAACAATGAGTCCATTAATTGATTCAGTGCCCACGGAGGGATGACTTTTGTACCTTGAAAGTGCTAGGGGTATAAAGTTAAATAGGACAGTCACTTCCCTAAAGGAGCTCAGAGTCTAATGAAGGAGAAACAAATAAGATGTTACATCATGTTAAGTGTGCTAATGCAGGTATGGTGCCCTTTGACCACAGAGAAGGGCTGTGTTGTCTTAGACCTATACCATTATGGAGGAATGACTTATCTCTTTACTCTCAGAAATATGGAGATGCCAGAAGTTGCCCAGCATTACTCTTAGAATTTTTTTCTACCCATGTTTTTTTCCTTGATCTAGGGGAGTGGGAAGTCAAGTATGTGTGCTGGTGATCTATCTGCAGGCAGTCCTGTGATATATAGAAGATTGAGGTGGAGCTGGCGAAGCCGCCTTTCACGTGTCTGCATTTTGCACTTCATAATTCCTTTCTGTGCTGCACAGACTTAGAAATGACGGTGGCGACCTGAGGATGTGCTCCCGTTCCCAACTGCTCTCTCTCTCCACATCCTTGCTATGCTTTCAAGTTGTCTCCTCCAGTTTTTCCTCTTGACTGTATCATTTGAGTGTGCTGGGCTTGTTTGTTTGTTTGTTGTGCTCTACTTGTTTTGGTCAGGCTCTGATAATACCCATCTGTGTTCAGACTGAACTGAGGAAGTTTTTCTGTTTGCACCAGTCACCAGTTAGAGCTGTCGTGACAGCAGGTGCGACAGGAGCCCTTGGGGTCTTGCTGGCTTTTTTTTTAAAGGTGTTTATTTTTATTTGTGGTGTGTGTGTGTGTGTGTGTGTGTGTGTGTGTGAGAGAGAGAGAGAGAGAGAGAGAGAGAGAGAGAGAGAGAGAGAGCCAGAGAGCCTGTTTGATTTTGCGTGTGATCTTTGCACAATGCCTGTAGAATAAGATGGTGTCATTTACTCTGGAACAGATGGTTGTGTGCCACTGTGTGGGTGCTAGGAACGGAGCCTGGGTCCTCCAAAAGAGCAAGTGTTCTTAACCACTGAGCCATCTCTATCATCCTAGGGTGGTCCAGTTTCCTTACCGTGCTCCAAATAAAGCATCATTGTGCCAAACCAGTCGGTGTAGAATAAAATTCGGCGGACAAACATTGGCTACCAACAGTAGGGACTTGTGAAATCCCTGTTACTTGTTACCCAAATACTGATGTCTCATTTCTTTATCACAATGCTGACATCCTGCCCTGTTAACATACTCCCTAAGGATCAGTTCCTTTGCTAATCCCCTAATGAGTAAAGAAAGATATGTGGAAATAGTTTGGCTTCATAGTCTTCACCATTTTTGTACCTTACCTTTTCTACTAAAACTGATTTCTTCTTTCATTTGCTAACAGCTGAATAGGTCCTAGCTTCAGTTAAGGACATTTCTTTTGCTTCTTTACCTTTTCTCATTGTCTCTAATAACAGAAGAGAGAAGGGATCTCAGAGCGAAGAAAAGTCGGTCAGAGTAAGATTTTGTTCCAAAGCTTTCTCTTAGGTTGGGTGGGCAGTTTGGAGCAAGAGCAGAGGCCGGAGGGGCTGCTACTATTTGGTGTCTACTTGGTTTCATGAAGTAGAGTCGACTTTGCCTTAAATGTGTCCCACTTGGACTTGGTGTGGAAATGTTAAGAGAACTTTGTCCATATATGTTTTATGAGCTGCGAATTCTTCCTTCATATTCTCTGCGAATTCTTCCTTCATATTCTCTGCGAATTCGATCCTTTTGGAAACCCAGACATGCTATGAATCATATTAATCCCATTCTCATTTAGTCATTTTTGGCTGAACTCTACTAACGTGTCCGAGATGTTTGGAGAATTACTCTGATTCTAAACACCCGAGGTTTTACTATTTAAATATGAGGTTGCTAATATTTGCTGAGAGATGGAGATGCTGGCAGCATAGGTGAGCAAACACTCAGATTCAGGTGGACTAGTTAGCATAGCATGTTCTTTCACTTTTTGTGGAAAGGAATTTGTTTCTTTTTTAATTATTTTGCGTGAATGGTGTTCAGAGAACACCAGTGAGCAGTCTGTCTTCTCCCACTTGTGAGCAGGTTCTGGGAGGTGGTCTCAATTGTCAGGTCTGCATGGCAAGCCCGAACCATCTTACTGGCTTATGTAGTCTGCACAGTCAGCTAATCAGGTGTTGATCATATAGGGTGCATTTTGTCTCTATTTTCTTTTCAAAACAGCATGTACCTTCCAGAAGTTATGCATGGTGGTTGCAGGAAGCTTTCAGAGTTTTTTTTTTCTTTAAAAAATGTTCTTGTTCTTTCTCCTTTTTTTTTTTTCAGTTAAACCAGAAAGGGGGGGGCCTCTCATGTAACTCAGGCTGGCTTTGAACTTGCTATCTGAAGATGACCTAGTACTACAGAGCCTCCTGCCTATGTCTCCCGAGTGCTGGCATCAGGGGAGTGCACCATCGTGCCTGGTTTTATGAGGTGCCTGGGATCAAACCTGGCCTTCTTAGATGTCTAGGAATAGTCTGCCAGCTGAGCCACATTCCCCACTGGTTGTCATTCCTTCCAACTTCCTTTTCTTTTTCCTTATTTTTTCTTTTAACCATTAGGTTTTTAAAGTCTAGATGGTTTAGGCAGAGTTTTGTTTTGCTTTTAGTTTTTTTTTTCTTAACCAAAAGAAGTCTAGACTTGGCAATGACGTGCTCTTTAAAATGTGTAGACTTTTCTTTAGCACATTGGAGACAATACGTTCTTGCAGTGGACTTCGGACCTATACTTCCTCAATTCAATTTCTTTTTCTTTAGTTTATTAACTGTGTGTCCTTGGGAATGGTCTCTCTGAATATCCGTGTTTCCTCAGCTGTATAATATCTAATAACCTATTTACATCTCTTTTGTGAAATTTAACTGAGTCAGTAGGTAAATTGCTTAGAGAAGTGCCTGGCACTTACTCTATATGTTGAGTAAAATAATTCCCTGTAATTGTGGCACCCATAACACAGTAATTTGTAAAAGTCACATCACCTATTTTTGCATTAGGGCTAGAAATACAGACTTTAAAATGTTTCCCGTGAGAGCTCACGGAATGCTTTTGAGGGCTGGTGTTCTATCAGTTAAGTCTAAAACCCACATATATGCAGTAGTAATTCCAGGCGAGGTGGAAACTGATCTGTTTAGTTTTGATAGGGTGTAATTGAGTAAATGGAAAACCCGTTACTATATACAGTGATCAGTCCTAAATTCCACCTATTTAAAAGAGAATTAGTTATACTCTCACTATTTTTACTGTTTTAAATCTTAGGAATGGTTGCTCTGCTTGTTTTAAAAGATTTTTTTCTTTTGGTTTGGTTTTGTTTTCGAGACAGGGTTTCATTATAACAGCCCTGGGCGGCCTGGGGCTTGCTTTGTAGATCAGGCTGGCCTCCAGGTCACTGAGATCCACCTGCCTCCGCCTCCTGAGTGCTGTGATTAAAGGTGTGCACCATCACCACCGGACCTAAGATTTTTTTTTTTTTTGAATTGCAGTAATTGTACATTTTTATTTGTATAGAAAGTCTCCTTCCTTTTTTGAGGCAGAATTTCTTGTCGTTCAGGTTGGCGTAGAACTGTCACTGTAACCTAGGGTAACCTTGAACTTGTGAGCTGTCTGCCTCTTCAGCACTGGAGCTTAGATCTCTCCCACCTCATTTATATGCATTCTGTAATTTGAATTTCTCTCTGTAATTAGGCTGCGAAGAAACAGTTGTGTAGCAACCTCTCCCTCTCCTTACTTGTTTCTTTCCTTTTTTTGTGAGCTGTGTGCTGTGTTTGCAGTGTGTCTGTGTGTGTTTGCAGTGTGTCTGTGTGTGTTTGCAGTGTGTCTTTGTGTGTTTGCAGTGTCTCTGTGTGTGTTTGCAGTGTCTCTGTGTACATGAATGCATGCACATATGGAGATCAAAGGTCAGCCTCAGTGTTGCTCCTCAGGAACCTTGTGTTAGGAGACAGATTCTCTCATGGGGATCCAGGTCTAGTGAGCCTCAGGGAGCCTCCTGTCTTTGCCTCCCCAGTGCTGGAATTACAAGCTTGTGCCACTATGCCCGACTCTTTTTTTTTTTTAATTAATTAAAGTATGGGTGCTAGAGATTTGGACTCAGATCCTCATGCTTGCTGAGCAAGCACTTTACCACCTGAGCTGCCTCTCCAGTCCTCCCTCTTTCTCTCATTGGGTCTTTCTTTTTCTCCTTTTTCATTTGTCCTCCCTCCCCCGCCCCCGACCCGCCCACAGTTTTCTTTCAGGCTCCTATAGGCCAGGTTGGCTTCAGACTGGCCTTGTACCTTAGCTGGCCTTTGTTCCTGATCCTCTTGCTTCTGCCTCCTAAGTGTTGGGATCTCGGGTCCATGCCACCACACTGGGCTGGGCTTTGTTTTACAGATATTTATTTGACATATGTTTACCTGAAATTGTCTTTATGTTGTATAAATCTCGCATTAGGTTTTGAAAGGTACTTGAGTCTGTATCTCTTTTCACTAAATCACAAGCACACACTTAGTGCTTGCTGCCGTGCTAGGAGCTGAACGCCCCGGGTGAGAAAGGTAGGCTCTGTGTGACAGACAGCTGACGAGGTCGTGGAAGAATTAAGAGAGGAACACGCCATAAGGCTTTGGGGGGAGGGGGGTGGCTTCTGTAAGGAAGGAGTGTTTGTAATGAGAGATACAGTGAGATGAAAGTGAATTGCCCATGGAGGAGCGAGGGGGCTGATAGTAAGCATTGGGAAGAGCAGGTGCTGAGGCCCAAGAAGGAAAGGGCATTTTAAAATAGAAAAGAGGCCTCTGGCCAATTTTGACATTGCTGTGGCATTTTGGAGTTCATCATGACTAGGGAAATATCCCTTAAACTTCAAGGCAGAAGTGGTTTTTGTTTGTTCTTAGATTCTACATGTCCCCTGCATTCTGGGACTTTTATCTTTCAAACCTTCAGGGTTCCTGTTGCTGGCCGCAGGCGTGACCAGCAGTGAACCCGTGAAGCAGGAGTGCTGCAGATCCGTGCAGTGAGGTGACGGCTTCAGGGTGTAAGCAGCGGTCCATAGAGGAGATGCTCCACCAGCGGTTACAGCCGTAAAACAAAGCCAGTGTCTCTTTGGACTTAAAAATTGCAGAAGATAATAACATTGACTAGGGCTTCCTGGGCCTGTGGAGACTTGATCAGAGTGATTTGCTTGGCCATCTCCTCTCTGTAAGGGATGGAACTTAGCTACAGGGTAGTTGAGAATCTGACCCAAAGCAGCTGTCAATGGTGTGGGTCAGGAATTGGGAGTGTACTTTTGAGTATTATAACTTTTGAATGGTGATTAATTGGTTCAGATTGGGATAAGTCATATGAGTGGATAAAGAAATGGGTGGGGCAGTATTCGGCTAACTAAAAATAGTGATTGCTGTAGGTGGCCCCAGTGTTTTGTGATTTACTTTGTTTGGTTGTGTGGTTTCAGAGTCAGGGTCTGCTCGCCATTTTTGAGCATGGAATCTGCTGTCTAAAACAGACTCTCTGAGTTTTCCAATTCAGATTTGTAATAAGCACGAAGAGCTAGCAGTGAGGTAACTAGCTGGGGTGTAATTGAAGACGCAGCTAATTTGCCTGGGTCAGTGGCCTGCCTGTAGCCTTTTCCTCCAACGGTGTTATTGTTGCAGGCATTCCTCTGCCTTCTCACAGGAAGGGAAGAACCTTTGCCCTTCCTGTACTTCAAGTGAATCATGTTTAGTGCTCAGAGTAAGGCAGCCAGGCAGACGGAGCTGGAGCCTTGTGGTTTAGTCCCACACTGTCAGTTCTTGGAAACGTTGCTTGAGTCCTTTTCTGGGTTAGGTGTCTAGGAAAATGACCTATAGGAAATGGGTAGTGGAAAAGCTCTTTAGTTAATTGGCAGCTTCTTAAGCTGCTCTGCTTGGCTTCTGAGTTCATGTCCATCCATGGTAGGAGAGATGGGTTGGCTGCTGTAGGGCTAGAGAGGTAGATGAAGAGAGAACCATTGCTTATTGGTGGTTTGTTGTTTGCTTTTGGTAAATGTTTTACATAAACTCACGTGCCATGACACAGCTGTGAAGTGTATGGTATGGCTTTATTTTATGCCCTGTCGCAGGGAATGCAGAAATGACTGCAATAATAACGCTCATGGGTTCTAATGAGCTCTTGCTCATTATGGAACACAGACTCATGAGAAGTTATGATGTTACTGTTTGATAAGTCACTAATTCTTACACTGAGATTGCCAAGAATGAATTAAACAAGGTCTCCATCCTCAAGAAGTGCATACAGCCTTGTAAGAGGAAATGGGCTTCATTCAGAAATCTGCATTTAAAGACCATTTCCCCTAGACCGTTAATATGAAGCTTTGGGAATTTGTTTTTTTTTTTTTTTTCTTTGGATGGTGCTGAGTTATGGATCCTGTAGAAAATTCAGGAAACCAATCCATACAGATGGCATTATCACAGATCTTAGAAAGTATGTGGTATATGGTAGGCACTCAGATGCTTCTTGTATGAATGGAGGGGTGCGTCAGCTAATCTCCTGCGGCTTGAGAACACTCTTGAGTCAGCCACTCACAGAATTCTAGCTCCGCGTGTTCCGTGCTGCTACCGGGCAGGTCACCCTAGCTCCTTCAGAATCAAAAGGCTGATACTCCCAGTGTCTTCCTCATAGTGCTGTGGAACAAATGAGATAATGTGTGAGAGAATGTTTGTGACATGTTTAGTTTAGTCTTGGCCTGCAGTAGGCACTCTTGTAATTTTAATCATTATCGTTATTAAGCTAATCAGCCAATTTTGTGTCGCTGACACATGGTATTTAAATGGGATTTCCTTTGCTAGTAAGTTTTCTTTTGGAATGTAGTTGAATGTAGTTCTAATTACAATTTATTCTCATTCATATCCCCCACCATGTATGTGTTTGTGGGTGTATGATAGGAATCAAATCCAGGGTCTCATGCATGTCAAGTAAGGACTGTACCACTGAACTACAGCCCTGACTACAATTTCAGTAGCATTGAAGATGCTCTTCAGAGCCAGGTGTGGTGGTACTCAGAAAGCAGAGACAGGCGGATCTCAGAGTTCAAGGCTAATAATCTGGTCTACAAAGTGAGTTTCAGGACAGCTAGGGCTACACAGAGAAACCTTGTCTTGAAAAAACCACCACCACCACCACCACCACAAAAAAAAATATGCTTTTCAGTTTTTGGCCCATTTCTGTTTCTGATCCCCAGATTGCTATGTGTAGTTTTTCCTTTTCTTTTTTTTCTTTTCCCTTCCTCCCTCCCCCTCTCCCCCACTCTCTCTCTCCCTCTCTGTCTGTCTGTCTGTCTGTCTGTCTGTCTGTCTCTCTTTCTTTCTTTTCTTCTTCCTTTCTAAAAACAGGTTCTTGTATATCCCAGATTGACCTCAAACTCTGTAGGAAGCTGCAAATGGTCTGTGACTATCTGGTTGTCCTGCCTCTGCTTCCAGAGAACCAGGATTACAGGTGGCAGCCACCACACCTGGCTTGTTTGGTTATTTCTAACCTGCTTCTTCCTGGAATCAAATCCTCATTGTACATCTGTTTATTTTCTAGGTGAGCAGTATTCTCACAGCTCATGTGCAAGGTGTTGGTGTTGTGATGTTAGAATCTTTGGGTAGTATAGCTTAAGTTAGAGCTTGGCTCCCAGCACATGAACATTTGGCTTTCGTGATGTAAGCTGGTCAAGAGCTAAGGTCGACCGAGCTAAACTGTTCGCTGTCTGTATAACCCTTCGTAGTCAGTATTAGCTTAAGGAAAGGATGCCTGCCACAGTTGTGCTTACCACTAGTGTTCTGGGATAATTCTAACTCAGAAAGGGCATTTGTTAAACATAGGGTTTTTTTTGAATTTTCATTACATAATTAAAGAAACATTTACAAATGACATCCTAATTTGGTTTAGTTATCCAGAGTCACAGAGGCGAGGGATATTTGTTGTAATTTTTTTCTCCAAAGGACATAAATAAGATACAAATATTAAGTGTGCTATTTTCCAAATATTGTCTACATCTGGCCCAACAGTCCAGTTAGAAAGGTTTCTTGGATGTTATCAGAACTTGTTAGTTGGGTTATGGGTAATGGTGATTTTACAGTTACTGTCGTTGTCTGTCTTAAAGCTGTGAGAGTTCAAGTGCTGCCATTGAATGTGAGCTCCCAAGATCCGGAAACAAATGTATAGTCCCTTTTATGAAGATAAGTTCTTGCATGGATTTCCCTTGCTCACGATTAAACATTGTGGGTGGTTCTTTTTAGTGGATGGCAGTCTATTTGTACAACTTTATTTGAAGAATTAAAGTGTGATTTCATAGGAACAGCCACTGACTTAGAAGTCTGATTCTGCTCCTGCCTCTGCTACTCTCTGTGCTCTTCATGGCCAACCACGTGGCCGCTTTATTCAGTCATATGTAAATCACGATGACATTGATGCCTGTCTCAGGGTTGGAGTGGTGAATGAGGCACTGTCAGAACAGTCGGGACTCTGCTGCAGATTGTATTGCCGTAGTTCATACCAGTGGGCTTCGGACAAAGGGACCACAGTTCCAGTCTAGTCTGAATATCAGGGGACTGCCATCTGCGTCAAAGGAGTTTGTCTTTTCATAAAGCATGTCTGTCACAATTAGGGGGCAAAGATAAAACATTTAGGGGACTCCTTTAGAGCTATAATCTGCCTGTGACCTATAGGACACTTACTAGGAGAGGTGCCCATTTAACAGAATAAACACAGTAGTTGATTCATGGTTGGGTGGTGATGTTTGACTGTTAGGCTTGGATGCTACGGTCGGGCTGCAGCTAACAGATGGTTTATCACCATGTATATCTACAGATCCATAAATCCTTGGGGAATTTCACATACTTACCCTACAACTGCAGAGATCCAGAGGCCACCAAGAATTACAATACCATAATATCTTGGCCCAAATTACAAGTAAGCTTTAACAAGTTTGAGTCCTATATAAGAACCATATTCCCTTTTTCCTAATAATTTTCCTAATAATAAAGCTTACATTTAAAAACGTTGAGGTATTTGAAAGAATGGGAACAACCCATCCCTGCCATCCTCACGGTCCTGGTGATGTCAGCCTTCAGTGCTGGTGGACCCTGCAGAGATTTGACCCAGAGCCAGTACCTAGGCCAGAGGCCAGAGCCTCTCTGGAGCTCTCAGGACCTGGGTTTTACCATCCCACACTGGTTGCTGTGATTCCTGGGCTCTCTTGGCCAGATCCAGGGCTGATTTTCAGTGTCGTTTGGATAGGGGTCATATTTATAGTGATTCAAATTTCCTGAGGTAAGAAATTTGTTCTTTAGGTTAGCCAATTAATTTGACTTGTATTTTAAATTTACTAGGACAATGGGTAGCTCTCTGGATAACTTCATACCCTCAGATGTCCCATGATGAAGGTGGAATCCTAGAGCTGGGCATGGTGGCACATCTTGGGCTTAGGAGTTGGAGGCCAGCTTCAGTCACACAGGAAGACTGTCTCAGCAACAAACAAGGACAACAACAATATTCCAAAACAGCAGCCAAAGCCTGGGTTTGGAAGGCAGGGCCTTGGCTCAGCAACCAAGTAACAAGTAAAGTTGCTGAGCCACAGAGTTAGACGTTTTGAGCTGCCAAGTATATCAAATAAAATTATGATAGAAATGTTAAGACAGGAGGCAAAGCTTTATTGATACTGATGCAATAAGGGTAATATGATAAAGGGGATAAATTGATACAATTTATTGTGCCAGCTTTGTATCTGTGAAAAACTTTATTCAAAATGAGAGTCAGAATTGCAGTTTTAGCAGAGCTTTATTGTAATACTTTGTATTAACGTGTAAAACATTTTCATTAACTAGCATATTGAACTTTGGCAGAATTCTTTTGTATTCATGGCATATATAAACTCTTAAGTGTAGGGACACTGCAGCTGCTTGAATCTCAAGTTCATCGCTCCAGGTTTTTGTCTAAAAAGGACTAGATCTCTATCTCTATATGTAACTCCTGTTCTGTGGCCTGGTGCTGCCAGCTACATTGTAGGCATTTGTTTCTTCCACAAACATGTGATCATTCACCATGTGCCAGGCCCTGGGGTAAGTGGTGGTCACAAATAGTGAAGCCAAAACCAGTGCGTGCTTTTGAGGGAGAACTTAGGAGCTATGGTAGCTTATAGGAAGAGGCTTTAATTACTTTCTGGCTGGGCATATCATGTTCAGTAGGTGTTTAGCATGTGCATGGGCTAAAAGTCCCATGCCAAACCGAAACAAAAAACTTTGCTTGGTAGAGTACTAGATTAGAATTTAGAAAGGGGGGCTTAGAGAGATGAGATAGGCTTTGGAAACTGAGGTAATGGTAGTTAGATTAATGTAGTTGCTGGTGGAATTTGGGAGGCTCTAGGAACCCATTTTAGTGACAGTGTAGGCAATCGGTAAGAGATAGCTATACCAAAAAATAGTTCTTAAAGAAAGGGCACTAGGGGAGAACCAGATGTCAAGGTGAATGGAGAAGAGATGATGAGTTTGGTTTTAGGCTCATTAAACTTTAAATACCTTTGAAATGCTTAAGGAGAGATGCCAAGTTGCAGAACTCAGAGGAAAGTGTTATTTTTAGGAGTCAAAGATATATTTGTAGTCATTGAACTCACGAGAACCGTGAGAGTCCAGGAAGATGTTACAACACGAAAAGACTACCTCAGACTAACATGGCTGCAGTAATTGGTGAAGCGAAATTGCTGGGTATAGTTAAATTTCTTAGGAAGTTGTAATGATAGGCTGAGGAGATAGCTCAGTCTGTAAGGCATTTGCTGTACACGCCAGGACCTCCGTTTGATTCGCCAGCCCCACATAATGAGCCAGTCAGAGGCCTGCACGATGGCTCAGCAGGTAGAAAAGCACTTGCCACCCACGCCTGACTCAGAACCCACAGTAGAAGGCGAGAACTGAGTTGTCTCCTGACCTCCACCCTCCCACATCATAACAGGCAATCATAATAAAATGGAAAAAGCTGGAACTGGTGATGTATGTTTGCAATCCCAGGGGGACAGAAACAGGTACTCCCTGGGTCTTGGTGGCTAGCCAACCTTGCCTGCTCTGGTGAGCTTTAGGCCAATGGGAGACCTTGTTTGTTTCATAAGCAAGGTGGCCGATGCCTCCCTCTGGCCTCTCCACACCGCCTCTCCACACTGGTGCGCCCATGCCATCTATACATTAAGAGAGTATGGCTGTGAGAGGAGGGCAGGTGTGGACGATGAAGATACGCAGCATGGACACGCTCAAGCTCATGCCGATAGATCAGCCTCCACCCCCCTTTGAGACAGGTTCAATATGTGGTTCAGGCTGGCCTGGAGCTCTCCGTCCTTCTGCCTCAGCTTGCATGCCCCCTCCCCCCTCCCCCCTCCTCCCCTCCCTCTTATTTTGTGTGTATGTATATATGGACGCAGTGTGTGTGGGGGGGGAGGGGGCACACACGACGCATGCCATAGCCTGTGTGTGGAGGTTGGAGAACACCACTGCAGCCAGCTCTCTTCTCACACTTTTATGTGTGTTCTTGGGGTCAGATTTAAGTCACCAGACTTACATAGTAAGCACCTTTACCAGTCTAAGCATCTTATTGGCCTAGCCAGCAGTTGAATTCAGAGATTATGGGTGTGTGCTGCTAGGTCAGGCTTAACAGGATCATTTCTTTTTTTTTTATAATGTTTATTTTTTTAAATATTTATTTATTTATTATGCATACAATATTCTGTCTGTGTGTATGCCTGCAGGCCAGAAGAGGGCACCAGACCCCATTACAGATGGTTGTGAGCCACCATGTGGTTGCTGGGAATTGAACTCAGGACCTTTGGAAGAGCAGTCAGTGCTCTTAACCACTGAGCCATCTCTCCAGCCCCTCAGGATCATTTCATTTCTTTTCGAGGAGAATGAGAGGAAGACCAGTTGAAGCACTGATAGTTGGTGGTAACAGGTTGCTATGATGTCCTAGCTAGGGGATACAGTGACCAGCAGTAATAAAGGAAGACAACTTCAGATGAATGGTAATGAAATAGTTGGCCCTTACTTAGAAGTAACTTATTTACACCTGGACATACTGGTACATTCCTGAAATACCAGCACTTAGGAAGCAGAGGCAAGAGGATTTCTGCAAGTTTGAGGCCAGGCTAGTTTACATAGTGAGTCTTTGTTTCAAAACAATATGATAGACGGATGTATGGTTTTTGTAAAGTAACTGTTACTAGGTATGATGGAAGGCATTTGACATTTGGAGCCTGGTATTAAAAAATTCAAAATTGTGCTGTGCAACTCCCTCTTACCAGGTCACTCCTTTGGCTGGTTCTGTAATGGAGCGAGTACTGTCTGTTTCGGATTTGTTGGGTTTAATAGGAATGTCTGTAAATAACTCATTCTTAGGCTTACTCTTTTTCCTGTTTCTCATGGCTGTAGGTATTTACTATATAGTTACAATATTGACTGCTACTCTTTTTTGTTTTTTTTTTTTTTTGAGACAGGGTTTCCCTGTAGCTTTGGAGCCTGTTCTGGAACTAGCTCATGTAGAACAGGCTAGCCTCCAACTCACAGAGATCTGCCTGCCTCTACCTCCCGAGTGCTGGGATTAAAGACATGCACCACCGCCCAGCAGCGCCCGGCAGCGCCCGGCTTTGACTGCTACTCTTGACCTTAAAGAAGCAGCTTAGAGGAGTTCTTCCTTCTTTAACTTATCTTCTACATGAAACAACTTGAGTGGATCAAATAAAAAAAAAATGGATACATGGTTTATTTCCTGAAAAGTCATAACTATTAAAAAAGAGAACATTAAAAAAAATTTCTTGGCCAGTATGCCTTATATTTGTGTGTTTTAAAAAAATGTGTGTGTGTGTTGTAAACAGTGTACTAATTTAGATATGCCAATTTGGTGACTTCTTGCTGAACTGAGAACTTGTTTTTTATGTTTCTGAGACACTAAAGTTAGTGTTATTTTAATGTCTGGACGTGTGCCACTTGGCATAATGCCACAATAAACCCATTACATGTAAATGCTCTTACAATTTGAAAGACATTTTTTTTTTTTATTTGGTGGTATGTAAACTCTACTGGGTCTCGGGGTGTGAAGTCTGAGGTACGCATCTCATTTGGTTGTTTATATTACCCTATGGTTGAATGCTTGACTCCCAGCATGCTAGGACGATTTTCCTATACTACCTTGCTGTGGAACAATGGTGTGTACCCTGTCAATTGTATTTTAATAAAATGCTGATTGGTCAGTATCCAGGCAGAAAATATAGGTGCAGCGACCAGGCAAGAAGTAGGTGGGACAATGAGAACAGGAGAATTCTGGGAAAGAGGAAAGGTGCAGTCTGCATTTGTCACCCAGACACAGAGGAAGCAAGATGTGACTGCCTCTCTGAAAAAGGTACCAAGCCACGTGACTAACCCAGACAAGAATTATGGGCTAATATAAGTTATAAGACTTAATAAGAGCCGGGCGGTGGTGGCACACACCTTTAATCCCAGCACTTGGGAGGCAGAGGCAGGCAGATCTCTGTGAGTTCGAGACCAGCCTGGTCTACAAGAGCTAGTTCCAGGACAGGCACCAAAACCACAGAGAAACCCTGTCTCGAAAAACCAAAAAAAAAAAAAAAAAAAAAAAAAAAGAGTTAATAAAAAGCCTAAGCTAATAGGCCAATCAGTTTATAATTAATGTAGGCCTCTGTGTGTTTATTTGGGACTAAACAGCTGTGGGACCTGGTGGAACAGAAACCTCTGTCAATACTACCTGCCTTATTTGTAGAATTCTTGAAAATTTCTACACATATTTTGAGCACCAAGATAACTAATTTTATATCTGACAATGAATCAAGTCAGTCTGCTTGCTGTAGGTTTGGCTACTGAAGCAGTTTCCTTAAAAATTTTAAAATTTGCTCTCGCTGTTACCCTATACGACGTCTGAGACATTGACATATTAGGTCTTGTAGATGACAGCTCTAGAATTTTTATGAGATGTGAATTTAACAGCTTTATCAAAGAGTCGGTATAATAGTAAACAGCTGCTGTTCATAGGAATGTAGGCCTTCTGTTGATAGTAAGAACTGATTTCTTTCTTACTGCTGGTAAAGAAAGCTTCATTCGTTCATGGAATTTTGTGAGTGGGCTTGTTGAGCCAAATCTCACTGTTAGTTCTCTCACAGCAGGAAGGACCTTAACAGGGTATTCTTTCCAAGTACAAAATTCTTTGTTTTACAAGTTTAATTAATATGTAGAAAACCCTACAGTTGACGTGACTGTGGAGACTGTACTTCAGAGGGGCCATTCTCTGTGGTAACTCTCCTGCACTGTCCGTTTGCTGGCTGTTGACACAGGCGCATGTGTGGATACAGTATTTGATGAAGGGTACCTGTTGTAATAAGAGCGGCGGGGCTGCGTCCCCGGCACCCAGCCGCCCGCATGGCTAGCTTATGCCCCGAAATAATTACACGGAAACTGTATTCTTTTAATCACTGCCTGGAATTTTCCCATTTAAAAACGATATTTTCAGGTGGTGTGGTAGCTCATGCCTGTGATCAGCACTTGAAAGCATGAAGCAGGTAGATTGCTGTAAGCTCTAGGCCAGCCTAGGCTACATAGCTATGCTGTCTAAAAAGAAAAACAATGTATCTTCTAGAGCTGTATGTGTTTACATGCCTGTAATTCCAGCTATGTAGAAGGCTGAGATAGGATTGCAAGTTTGGGGTCACCCTAGGCAATACAGTGAAATCTCATTTCAAAAACTGTATGTTACCTTTTCACTCTCCCTTTCTTCCCCTTCTCTTTCTTTTGACTTTGGAAACTCATGATGCTTTTCCCTGTATAAATATTTAATACAATCTACTTAGTTCCTCATTTCCATATTTAAATCTTAGAGGATATAGAGTGCTATCAATTTTTGAGTTCTAGCTTTTTTCTTTAAAATACTCTTCTAGATTTTCTAAAATCAATTTATTATTATTTGATAAAATCTAAAAAGACCAAAAAAGAAAATTTGTATCACTTGTAATCCAATTGCCCTTCAAAGCCCTTCCACATTGTGCTTATGTATCTTTTCTGCGTTGTTTTTATATCCATATCTTTTTTGATAGTGCCTTGTATATAGTCTTGATTGGCCTGGAATATGCCGTGTCTTCTAAGCTAACCCCTGGGTTGCAGCAATTCTCCTGGCCTGCCGGAGGGATAGGTTATAAGCACACACCCACCACCATGCCCAACCCTCCAATTAAAAAAAGTTTTAACTTTTTCTTTTTATAAAAAAAAAGTATATTTTGAGCTAGGTATGGTGGTGCACCCTTTTAATCCCAACATTCTGTAGGCAGAGGTGGGCAGATTTGTGTGACTTCAGGGCCAGCCTGAGCTACATAGTAAGTTCTAGGACAGCCAAGGTTATGTAGAGAGACCCTGTCTCAAAAAACAAAAAAACAAAGAAACAAAAAGGCAAAAATATTTATTTTACGTGTTGGAATATTTTGTGTGCATGTATGTACACGCACTGCATGTCTGGTAGTGAGATCAGAAGAGGGCATTGGATCCCTGGGACTAGAGTTTTAGCTAGTTGTGAGCTACCCTGCGGGTGGTAGGAAATGAATCAGGGTCTTCTGGGAAGGCAGCAGTACCCTTAACCACTGAGCTATTTCTCCAGTTTCTTCTCTTTTTTTTCCCCTGTAAATATTGGGGCTGGAAAGATGACTCGGTGGTTAAGGGCACCAGCTACTCTTTCAGACAACCCAGATTTAATTCCCAGCACCCACAAGGTGGCTTACAACCATCTGTAACTGCAGTACTGGGAATCCAACATTATCTTTTAGCTTCTATAGGCACCAGGCAATTCAGTGATGCACAGATATACATGCAGACAAAATACCCATATAGATAAAAGAAAGAAAATTTGAAAAAGTGTTATTATTGTGTCTGCATGATATGTGTGTAGGGGGTTATGTACCATGATGCACATGTGGAGGTCAGCGGACAACTTCATGGGATCAGTTTCTTCCTTCTGCCATGAAGGTTCTGAGTCACCAGGCTTGTGTGAAAAGTGCCTTTGTTTTCTCAGACATTTTGCTAGCCTATTACCTTGTTTTTATTTTTATTCTTTAAATATGTTTTTATGTATGTGGTTATTTTTATCAGTGTGTATATGTACTACATAGGCACCTGGTGCCCACCAAGGCCTGTAAAGGGTACTAGCCTCTTTAGAACTGGAGTTACAGACAGTTGTGAGCTGGCATGTAGGTGCTGGGAATTGAACCCAGGTCCTCTAGAAGAGCTCTTAATCACTGAAGCCATCTCCCGCCTTTGTTTTTTCTATCTTAAACAAATTATTATGACTATCATTAGTACTATATGTGCATTTGAGTGTATGTGCACATATCTATGTGGGTGCCCCTGGAGGCTAAGGAGGGTCACAGATCCCTTGGAGCTTGAAGGGTGCTGGGATCTGAACTTTGGTCCTCATGATAGAACAACAACCACTTTTAACACCAGCGCTTGTCACCAGCCTGCTAATGTCGTGAGATTGGATCTCACTGTGCTGGTTGCCCTGACTACAAGCTCCTGCTACAGCAGCTCTGCTTCAGCTGCCCAAATACCAGACTGTAATATACTCGTGTGTACAGGCTATATTCTCTGTGAAATTGAAAGTAGTCTTTTTCTCCGTTTTTCTTTCCCTCCCTTCCTTCCTTCCCTCCCTCCCTTCCTTCCTTTTATTTTTTTTCTTTTGAGACAAGGCTTCACTATATAGCTTAGGCTAGTCTGGAAGTTACTGTATAGTCAAGCTGGCTTCAAACTTGAAGTCTTCCCACCTTAACCTCTTAGAGTGCTAGGATTATAAATATGTGTCACTGTGCCCAGCTAGTCTTCACAATTTTAATGGTTATATGATATTTCATTGTTTGTAATAGACACTCATTCATTTATCCCTCACTTAAAAGCTTTTTATATTTTTAAAAATATTTATTTGCGTGTGCATGTGTGTGTGAGCTAGTGCTATGGCTCACAGCGGAGATAAGAAGGTAGTTTTGATGTTTGGTTCTGTCCCTCTACCATAGGCTTTACTTGCTGAGCCATTTCTTTAGCCCACATTTGAAAACCTAGGTTATCTGAGTTTGTTCTGTTCTGCTGCTTATTGCATCCTTGAAGAAACTTGGGCACCCTTGGGTCATCCTTGCTATCGCAGTGTACTCTGGTCTGTTTGGTGACTGCTTTAACATCTTATCAAAACAGGTGAGCAGATTAGATAGTGTTGACTCAGGA
The DNA here is from genome assembly GCF_950005125.1 of Chionomys nivalis. NCBI lineage: Eukaryota > Metazoa > Chordata > Mammalia > Rodentia > Cricetidae > Chionomys > Chionomys nivalis. The sequence goes on along the minus strand of NC_080100.1, from coordinate 33,867,708 downwards.
CGGTGAGTCTGCAAGCTTCTGTGAGTTCAAGGGTCACAGAGACATTTTATTTGGAGCGATAACTACAGTACTTGAGTTAAACATTCTGATAGATTAATATATCACAGCAAGAGACCAGAAGAGAAAGATTAGGGAATAAAGCATTTTTTAAGATAAATTGTAATATGCCAGGTATGACATTAGCATATGGGCTAAATGTTCCTAACATTAAGTGGTAGGTAAATATTTTTCTCATTTACTAGACGAGGAAACTGAAATTAGGAAAGAAATTTGCTGGTGCTCATTTAAGTAGTAACTGGGAGTGTTCCAGAAGTAACCCAGTGCAGGCATGTCTGACTACCCAGCCCTGCGCAGGACTAATCCTGCTACACCAAAGGAAGAATTACAGGATATTGGAGTAGCAACTCCTATGGCAAGTAGGCTGAAGTCCCGGGAGAGTGTGTACAGGTGCAGGTGAGACGAAGCCTCAGCTAAACTGCAATGGCGTCCGTTGTTATGAGTTGTTTTGTTATACAATGTAAATTTTTCTTTTGGCATATAATGAATTTACATTAAAATAATTTATTTTTATTTATGTGCACCATGTGTGTCCAAGTGCCCAAGGAGGGCCAGGGATGTTATACTCCTGGAACTGGCATTACAAGCCACTGTGAGCTGCTCCAAGTAGGTGCCGGGGGCAAGCCCAGATCCTCTGCAAGAGCAGTATGCACACCTAGTCTCTCCAGTCCTGTTTAATGTGGAATTTAGCTATTTAGCTATGTGGTTGCTACAGAGTCAGGGTACAGAATTGGTCAGTTTTTTTCCATAAATCACTGGCTTACTGTTCTTTATGTTTGTTTTTGTTTTTTGAGACCTGGTTTTTCTGTGTAACAGTCCTAGCTGTCCTTGAATTAGTTCAAGTAGACCAGGCTGGCCTTGAACTCACAGAGGTCCACTTGCCTCTGCCTCCCGAGTGCTGGGAGCAAAGGTGTGTACCTTCACCGCCTGGAGACTTACTGTTTCGCCTTTCTCCCTACCCCACTGCTCTTCTCTTCTCCTGTGGTCACCACTGCGCTTGCCTCCATCCTGTAATGCCGTATAATTCTCATCCACGGAGTTGCAGGGCGTGTGCAGCCTTTCAAGGCTTAGCATAATGCATTTCTGATAGGTTGCCCATTTATTGTGCACATGTTCTGGTACAAAATTGCTCTCAAAATATGCCCTTATTATCCCTAACTCCAGTTCTAGTTCAGCGAAGAGAATGGTTTTCAGCTAAGACATGACTAGGTTATAGCTTCAAGCACAAAAAAAACAGAAACAAACAAAAAACCTCAAACAGATATCTCTGAAATGTGTTGCAGAGAAGGGAAACTAGAAACAATCACATGTGACTTCTTTATTTCCCTGCATCTTGCACACAGAAAGAAAGCCACATGGAAAGTTTGCCCTGACTGTGACAGCCCCCAAACAGAACAGCTGTTAGCATTAGGGAGGGGAGGAATGTTCCTGGCCAGCTGACGCTGTTTCACGCCTGTTCTGGCGAGGGAATGACAGGTGTGAGTAAATAGCCTGCCATCTCCTCCCTAACTCACTGTATATGTGCGCGTGCATGCGCGTGTGAAACCTGAGAGTACTGTCACAGCTTTGGAAGTTTGTGGCTTTGCTTTTGTTTTCTTGTGATCCTGTGGGTTGAAACCAGGCTCATGCATGTTACCTAGGTACTGTACCATGCACACATCCTCAGCCCCACCTCTGGAGAGTTTCAAAAAGCTGTGTAAATATACACATAAAAAGATCCTAAGTATGTGGATAAACTAAAATGCTCCAAGGTTGAGGATACTGCAGGCAATTACCAGCTCAGAACCATAAAATGCAAAACAAACAAATACCCCTCCCCCCAAATAAAAGCCCAGGAAACACCAGAACCCTTCATTGGTAAGTTATCATTTAAACACAAACTACCTTCTTCTGTGCCAGTGAGAGAGAAGGGGGTGGAGTACTTTTATAGCAGCACCACACCGCTAACCACAGCGAGGTGGTGCTGCAGCCCGGGGCCAGCACAGTGTCTGAAAGCTGAGGGTACCTTGTCCACTGCCCCTTGCCTGCCTGCTCTCTCCCTGAAGCAGTGCTCTGTGACACTGGCCCCTTCCACCTCCTTCCCACCTCTACCCTAAACGCTGTTTTGACTACAGCGGTCAGCAGTTCTCTTTGGTCAAGCTTACACGTATGCTGAGGGCCAGCACGATTGCTCCGTGGATAAAGGTGCTTATCAGGACTTGAGGTTGAGTAGCAGGAGAGAATCACCCAGCATGTTGTCCTTGACCTCCGCTCGTGCTCAGAAGCGGTGTAGCAGTTGGTCAGTGGGAGGATGCTTCATGGGACTCTGGAAAGAATCCGTAACCCCACCTGGAAAGAAAGTAAGGAACTGTATTTTGTCAAAACTGAAGTAGGCACAAAAGAACATTCCTTAAGGTAGGAATGAATAGAACTTCCTAAGAGCAACTCAGGTCACACAAAGCAGTAGAGCCAAAAAATTCACTTCTGACCTTCCCCAGCTGAAAGGAGCAAAGAAAGGCTGTGTGGAAGCACCCTTCACAGTCTGTGGACTGCGTGCACACGTGGTCAAGTTTACGTAAGTGATTCACACCCCTCCCCTGGCCCCCGTGGAATGTATTTCTTACAAGTGAGTTTTGTTTATTTCCTTTTTGGTGAAACGTTAGTCTAGAAGCAACTTCCTGTCTGTTTAATAGTGTAGATTTTGCTGAGGTTTTATGATTCCTTTCTGTTGTTTGCAGTAGAGCATTAGGCGTCCAGATGGCCACTTAGCCTGAGTGTGGTAGTGAGCTGTCCCAGGGTTGGCAGGAGAGAGTTAGGTTTGTGTGCACAGAGCCGCACAGGCTCATCAGGTTATAGACTGAAGGTGGGTAAAGAGAAGGTCTCATTCTTCCAGGAGACCCATCCTTGGCAGTCAGACTCCTTTCCTCGAGGACAGCAGGTGTGAGGGAAGAGTATGAAGAGACCGTGTTAGGATCTTGTCCTCCCTACTGAACTGTAGGATGCTGCTTACCTGCCCTGCCACATGCGGGCACAGGCTGCCCGGGAGAGTCAGTGTCTGACTTTCCACACACGTGGCCACAGGCTGTCTGGGTGAGTCAATGTCTGACTTTATGACACTTTAGCTAAGAGATGCTACTCGTGGTAAAAATTTTTTGAAAGTTTAAAAAAATTATTATTTTTTTTTAATTTATGAGCATCAGTGTTTGCCTGAACATGTGTGAGGGTGTTGGAGCCTCTAGGACTGGAGTTACAGACAGTTGTGAGCTGCCATGTGGGTGCTGGAAATTGCACCTGAGTCCTCTGGAAGAGCAGACAGTGCTCTTAACCACTGAGCCATCTCTCCAGCCCCAATAATAATTTTTAATACTTTGATTTAGCTTTGTTCCTCTTCCACATTTTTAAAAGTTAAATCATGACCGATTTCATGAATCTCTAAATGCAGCAGACACCAACACATGCCAAATACCTCATTTTCCATCTTCCTTTTTTCTGTTTAGTTTCTGTATTTTATTCCTTTTATTTTCGTGGACTCTTAAAAAATAAGTTACTGCATTGATACTTTTTAAATTAATTTCTTTTTCTTTCAGCTCTTTGATTCTGTGGTTTGTGTTTTTGAAACAGGGTCCTGTAGCCCAAATGGGCCTGTCATTCCTCTTCCTCATCTTCATTGGTGTCTGATTATAGGTGTGGGCCAATATACTGGCTCAAACTGTTCTTTTATAGATTTGTAGTAATGTGGTATGGGATGCCAGATACTATATGAATATATCCTTAATTGCTATGTTTCTCATATATGAAAAATAGATATAGTTTTAATTATGATTATTGAAATTAAAGGAATTGCAATTAAAAGTCAATACTTAGGTCACACTAGTCACATACAGAGTGCTCACTGTCCTCACGCAGCCGTGGGCTGCTATATTGGACATTTGTTTCATTAGAGATTCTGCTGGTTAACCTTGCTGCACTATTTTTTCCCTGTTTCCCATTAAACAAAAGATGGCTTATTTTAATATACCTTATTAGTAATCAATAACTTGAAGATTTTGCTGCACAGCCCAGGCTAGGTTTGATCTTTTCTCAGCCTATGTCTCTGTAGTTGGCTCTGACTCACTAGAGAAGCATTCCTTTGTTCTTCCTGCAATTATGAAGATGGCACCACCTTTGTAATGACCTTCCTGAGCATTGTTATAAGATTCAAGAAGTGTTGACTAAAGTCACCATTCTACCAACTTGTTGAGCCTCAAGATGATTTCTCTTTTTGTATAAGCACGTTTGCACGAGGAGCTTTTCTGTTTTGGTTGTTATTTTTAGGTGAAACAGTTATTATGGTTATGCAGTAGATCTCAAAAGCTGTGAGAGCAAAGCCCCTAGAACAATGATTCTCAACCCATGGGTCACGACCCTCTTGGGGATCATGTATCAGATCTCCTGCATATCAGATATTTACGATTCATAACAGTAGCAAAATTACAGTTATGAAGTAGCAACGAAAATAATTTTATGGTTGTGGTCACCATGACATGAGGAACTGTATTAAAGGCTCGCAGCTTTAGGAAGGTTGAGAACCACTGCTCTAAAGGTACATCTCTGAGGCATCAAGCAAGCCTACCAGCTAGTCATCACTATGTCCTTCATTGTTCTCGGTGTTGAACAGAATAAGAACACAGACTGGTTACATGTATTTATTACAGGAAAGGGAAATTCAGGAAATGGATAGTATGATTTTAGCCAAGTTATAAAATAAGGAATTCAGATGTAGTAGTGATCTTAATCTGTTGTTAGAAATTAGTTAAATTTGAAGGTGTATACAGCAAGAAATACCTTCTATCTGATTGTGAAGATACCAACCTAAAAGTTGATTATATGTTTTTAAGATGTCCCTTAATGTTTATTAAGTACCAACACACGTGTTTATTTTATATTAATAAAATTATACATAGAGGGTGATTTTAAGATTATTTTGCTGGATGTAGTAAATACATTTTTTTTGTATCTGATTCATACTTTTATTACTAAGTTTTTTACTTTTAACTTTTACAGATTCTGTCATGGGAAATCTGAAATATAATTATGTTCTTCTATAAACATACTTATAATGTATAAACATTAGCATGGCCATGACTTGTAATAGTTTTTTACAATAAAATTTGTTTCTATTGGGATATATGAGAAGGGCCATGCGCCATGATCCAGCTGTTTCATTTGCGTGGTGAAACTCAGTAAATACCACAGACCTCTGTGCTGTGTGAAACAAATCTTTCTTTTAAACCTGTTTGTGCTTCAAGGGCTAGCAAGATGGCCCAGCAGTTACTAGTTCTTGCTCTTACAGAGTCATGGGTTTGGTTCCTAGCACCCACACCATGGCTCACAACTCTTAATTCCAGAGGACCTGATGCCCTCTTCTGACCTCTGCAGGCAGGCATGTGGTGCACATAACATACATGCAGGTGAAACACTCACACGCCTTATAAATAAATACTGAATTAAAAACCCAAAGCCTGGTTTTGCTTCAAGAAGTGCCTACAATAAGACTTACACGTTTTACTCACAGAATATAGAATTTTATGTACTGCAAAATGACACCATGTGAAACTTTGAGAGTCTCAGAACAGAGTTATAGAAACGTAGCTTCCTTGTGGAATCGTTGAACATGTGGGATGAATGCCGAGATTGGAGATTGCATGGAGGGCCGGAATGCTTGTGGTGCATAGATTACATATAGTCATAACATGTATCATGTGCTGTAATCCAGTTTCCTGTGGTTCTCGAGAGTACCAGAGCTGATTGTCTACTTGTTAGGTCTTACTTTGAAGCAGGATTACTGTTTGCTCTTCACCTTCTCGTGTAGGTCTGATTTCTTTCTTTCCTGCAGAGGATGGAGAATTCTGTTTCAGGGTCACTAAAGGTGCAGTTGGTCCCTGACTTGACCTTGCTTTTTCACTGAGAGAAGAGCAAGGGCCCCTGCTGCGGGAAGCCCTACAGTAGTTACCCCTGAAGCTTTGTTCAGAGGTCATGCTGGGCTCTACAGAAGGAATTTGTAAATTATAAGTTTGCGTTAGTAATTAACATGGCTCTGTTCAGTCTGCTCGTCTTTGTTAGCCGTTTGTTCTCAGTGGGAAAACAGTGTATAGAATTGAAGTTCCCCTTGCACAACCTACCCCTCCTCTGTGTGTGTGTATGGTGTGTATACACACATATGTGCCGTGTTGCTGGAAACTAAGCCAGGTTTCATGCATACTCAGCAGGTACTGACACTGAGCCACACCCCAGCCTACTCCTGAGTTTCAGATTGCTTGCTGGGTTATTTTTATTTTTTATGATTTGTTTGTACTTATACTTTTTTTGGTGGGGGGGGGGCTTTTCGAGACATGGTTTCTCTGTATTACCCTGCCTGGCTGTCTTGGAACTCTCTCTATAGACGAGGATGGCCTTGAACTCAGAGATCCCCACCTGCCTCTGCCTCCTGAGTGCTGGGATTAAAAGCATGCGCCACCATACCTGGCTTGAACTCGCACTTTTTAAGAAAGGAAAATTCTGTAACCCTTTTCAGGATATACATTTGTTGTTGCACAAGATTATCATGGGTTTCAGAGGTTTTTTAAACTAAGGTTTCAAAGAGAAAGAGTGGTTGAGTTAGGAGTTCCGTAAGGATCCGAGTGTAGGGGTGACTGGCTAGCAACTGTGGCCTCAGATGAGGGATTAAAGCCATAGTGAGCCTGCAGTGGGGGACCGGAGAAATGCCTGCCTTCTCCGTGCTCCCAGGCTTTTGCCAGTGCCAGCCTCTCCATCCCTGGTGGCTAAACCTAACTGCTGGCAGAGGGGAGAGAGTTGCGGGTTGTCTGTGTGCGACGTCCTGTGCTGAGTGAAGAAGGTCAGTGGGAAGGCATCTGCAGACTATTAAAACCTGCCTTCTGATAGAAATGTGCACACGAGCCATTGCACATCTGCAGACTGTTAAAACCTGCCTTCTGATAGAAATGTGCACACGAGCCATTGCACATCTGCAGACTGTTAAAACCTGCCTTCTGATAGAAATGTACACACGAGCCATTGCACATCTGCAGACTGTTAAAACCTGCCTTCTGATAGAAATGTACACACGAGCCATTGCACATCTGCAGACTGTTAAAACCTGCCTTCTGATAAAAATGTACACATGAGCCATTGCACATCTGTACTGTAACAAATAATAGCACATATATGAGTATTGCAGTTCTCCTACGGAACTTTTAATGAGGAGAAAAGTATCTAGAGTTATTGTCAGTGTCAGTCAATGTCTGTGGGAACTGGAAGGGTGCCTCGGTGGCTGAGAGCACTTGCTGCTTTTAGAGAGGACTCAGATTTGAGTCCCGTCATCCACATGGTAGCTCACGAGCATCCATAACTCCATTTCCAGTTGTCTAGGTACCAGGCACATACCTGGTGCACATATGTACATGCAGGCAAAATCTCATTCACATAAAACAGATAATTTTTTAAAACTTAAAAAAATATCTATATCCTTTAGGTAGTAAGGAATGAATGGTCCTTTATGAAAGTTTGTTTAGAGAAGACTTCCTATGACACTGATTTGAATATGCTACTCTCCCTCATGCCCTTAACATATTAAGATAATCTCTAGAGCAAATAAAGGATCTTTTAAAAAATTATATTTTGAGATAGATTCTCATTGTATCATCTTGGCTGGCCTGGAACTCACTACCTAGACCAGGCTATCCTTGAATTTACAGAGACCCTCCTACTCTGCCTCCAGCATGCTGGGATTAAAGGTGTGCTCAGCCACACTCAGCAAGAATATTTATTTTTGTGATAGGATCTTATTGTATAACCCAGACTTGCCTTGAACTCATGATTCTTCTGCCTCAGCCCCTAAATTCTGGGAATTGTAGGCATATGCCACCATGTACAAATAGAGGCATTTGTTTAGATGGATGAATCTCTGTCCCTTTTCCTTCCCTCTCCGTCTCCCTGTAACATGTAACATTTAAGAAGAGTAAGGGAAATAATTGTACTGTAACTTGCAGAAAAGATGTTTTTATAATGACACACAGAGACATGAAAGGAGGAGGGAGACGTGTTGAGAAGAGGGCTTCAGTGGGAGGAGGGCGGTGAGAGAGCAGTGAGCGGTGGCAGTGAAACTGTCAAAGAATAGGAAGCCACTTTCCAGAGGGGCATTGTTGAGTTAATGACCTTCCCCTCTGACCTCATGATCTTTACTGAGTTCTCGTTCTCCTTAATATGGACATTTGACATCCTGCATTACCTGTATGGCCAGCTATGAGACACTTGAAGCTTTGGCTTTTGTAGTATAACGTTGTCCTTTTCTAGTGTTTATTCATGTTTTTAGAGAATGGTTTCCATGCTACCGAACAAGAGAGACACATTCCCTGCCCTCTAGAGTGTATAACCAGCCATTCTTCCTTCTTTATAGTCTCTTTTCATGGTTTTATGGACACTATTAGTTCTTGACTGATTGCTCTATTAGTCTTGTTTTTGTGCTTTCTCTGAGAACTGTTTTATCCTCTTTAAGTAATAAATTTCGAATGCTTACACATCTCTATCCTGAATTTTATTTATTTAGCTATTTAGTAAAATTTTATTCAGCTTTAATTATGTTGTACCCTGATTCAAAGGGCACAACAATAATGAAATAGTATCTGCTGCCAGTGTTGCTGAAAGATGCACAGAAAGGCAGGGTGATTGTCTCCAGTGCCGTGGAACGGGTAAGGGACCGCCTGGCTTATCTTGAAAGGGGAGGGGCGGGGCAGCGCTCACCGTAGAAGACTGGTAACATATGAAGAGTCCAGGGTTTCTGAAGCGTGGTAGTTGAGTGTGATTAAGGGCCGTGAGAGCAGTGGACGAGAAGGCTGACCGCCGTAGGAAGGGAGAGTGAAGCAAAGGCAGTGCTCTCCACACCGAGCTAGCACATTCCCCGTGGATGATTCCCTTACAACCTCACATTCCTGTCTAGGGCGACCAGTCTCTACCCCAGACGTCACTTCACGTCTGCCTCAGCAGTTGTGGGCAGCCTTCGGGTTGTCATTCCTATTTCAAAACATTATTCCTGCAGCCTTTTCTGTTTTCACCGTTGACCTGTCACTCAACTTCGGGATTATTTCAAAGATGTGTTAAATATTTGTTTCCTCTCTCACTGTTAATTTCTAAAATACTTAGTTTACTGTGTTACTGCCTTTGGCCAAAAGAAGACTTGTTTTTATTTCCTACAAGATAAATTCTTTCTTAGGTCAGTGTTTTAAACAGTCCTTTAATAAACACAACCTGAAGCCCTCATACTGTCACTAAAACCTCAGACTTGCACAATTCAGAGATAATTAGCAGCAAAGATGTTTCTCTCACTGTGAAGTTTCATCATGAATAGATGTATTTTACTGAACAAGCATGTTTTAAAAGGACAGCTCCACTGCCTCCAGTCTGTCTTATCGACACAGTTCTAAACTTTGACTGCAGGCGAATCACTTGTACCCATAGGAGAACACATGCACACTGACTGGGGGAGTAGCGGGCGTTAGAGTCCTGGCTGTCCCACTTAAAACAGTAAGTGCGGTGACGAGTGGGGCCTCAGTAATCTGTGCTTCACGAGCTGAGCTGAGGATTGAGTTCATCTGGGTAGCTGGTGCTTGGCGTGTGTGAGCATGCAGTGTGGGGAAGCTCTCTTGGTGGGATGGACGAACCCTTTGCTCGTCCCCTCTGCTCCTGTGCCTGCAGCTCTGGTGCTGCCGCTCCTCCCTGTGCCTTCTGCTCCCTCCTGTGCCTCCTGTTGCCTGTTTGTCACCTCTTCTTCAATGCTCTTCTCTGTCTCAGTTTATGTCAATCTCTGAATTTCTGTTGGTTCTTTTATACCACTTTAATAATTGTACTTCTGTTTTAATGGTATATTTCTGCTTTGTATTTCTTTTTGGATGTGTGTGCAGTAATAATAGTTACTAGAATTACTATCACAGTCAAGATACAGAACATTTTTGGTTTTTTGTTTGTTTGTTTTTGGCATTTGGTTTTTTGAGACAGAGTTTCTCTGTGTAGCTCTGGATGTCCTGGAACTCTCTCTGTAGACCCTGCTGGCCCTGAACTCACAGAGAGCCTCTGCCTCCCGAGTGCTGGGATTAAAGGCGTGTACCACCCCTGCCCAGTGAACAGAACAGTTCAGTTACAGAATAGTTTTGTTACTTTCTCTTGAAAAACATTTGTTTTGTTTTTTTTTTTTTTTTGGTTTTTTTTTTTTTTTTTTTTTTGGTTTTTTGAGACAGGGTTTCTCTGTGGCTTTGGAGCCTGTCCTGGAACTAGCTCTTGTAGACCAGGCTGGTCTCAAACTCCCAGAGGTCCGTCTGCCTCTGCCTCCCGAGTGCTGGGATTAAAGGCGTGCGCCACCATCGCCCGGCTTTATGTTGGTATTTTTAAACAAGCTCTCAAGTGTACATTTTTTTTTCTACACATACAGCCTAGATCTTGAATCTGTTTTGCACAAATTAGTTTCTGTACCTGGCCTAACCTAGTGCTGCATATACAGTGAGTGAGCATATGCTTCAGTATTTGAACTGTATAAAGCCCAAATCAGTGTAAATTTGAACATATTTAGAAACTGCGAGCCAGGTGACATGGTATGTGCCTATAGGCTTAGCTACTTGGGAGGCTGAGGCATGTTAAAGTCGTTTTGAAACCCTGCCAAGACCAAGAAAGCCATTTTTTTTTGTCTTGGGGAGCAAGGGCTTGTTCTTTTCTTTTTTTTTATTATCAAATATACTTATAAGTTTTTTTTAACTTTATTCTAATGTGGAACGGATATTTACTTCTTTGTCTTTCAAATACTATGATGCTGTTATTAAATTTATTTATGTTAGTTTGTCTTTTTCCTTAAACATATTTAGGATATTAAACTGCTAAATTAAATAGGAATTAATTATAGAATGTAAAATAAAAAATTTGCCTGCATTCTTAGTTTTATTTTCTGTGGACCAATTTTGATCTTTTCCCTGGTGGTCCCTTTCCCGATTGTCCCTAAGACGAGAGGTCAGTGCAAGCAAGAGCGTCAATTATGAACGCGCAGAGGCTGCGTGGTCTCATTAACCCTTCCACGGGGTATCAGAGATATCAATCTCTCCAGAAAGGGCAGAGTTTAGTTAAGATTTATATCCCATACTCTCTCCTCCCTAAAGAAGTGAATTGAATGTAATTATATGTGTCTTTTTTTTCCCTTCCCCAACAGCTTCCCTGCCTATGGCTGTTCTAAATTTTGGCCAAATATATCCATTTCAGAGAGGCTTTTTCTGTTCTGACAACAGCATCAAGTATCCATACCATGACAGTACCGTCAGAAGCGTTTTGCTCGTCATAGTGGGGCTTGGCTTACCCATTTCCTCTGTAAGTAAATTACTAAGCAGGTAGTGGTGGCTTGTTGAAGTAATGACGTTGGGGTGGGAGTAAATTCAAGCCCGACCTTCACTAGTGTTACTATGGAAAATGGTTGCTGAAGGAAAGAGTTCCACTGTTTATTCCCGGAGAATGGTGATTTTTCCAGTTAAAGGTGTATGCTACTTAAAACAGCTTGAAGATGGACTAACTCTTCTCAACACAAATGAAGAGGGATAGCCCCGCTACTGCTCAGCTCCAGTAAGCTCTTTCACGGCTGGGCCTACACCTAGACTCTGCCTTACCATCACACTGTTGGATGACAGTTGAGATCATAAAAAGATGTTGCTTTCTAAGTCTGAAAAGACAAGATTGTAAGTAGAGTCCGCAGACTACATTAAGGCTGTCACTGTTTAAAGCTGTGGTATGTGAGATCGTCGACTTGTACTGTTGGGTTTTACTGTTTCGGGTCACTAGAGACTTCCACCCCATGTTAACGTTGACAAACTGAGTTAAGACTGCCACTTGGGGTATTGCACCTGCTTGCTTTATACTTGGTTCTGATTCCTAAGCCTCACCATTTGTCTTTTTCTGAGATAAGTCTCAGGTAGTCCATGCTGGCCTGAGACGTCTGGTCCCCCTGCTTCTATTTACCAAGTCCTGAGATTTCAGGCATGTGTGTTTTTATGGGACTTGGAAATAGAAGAAAAGGAGCAGGGCAGGATTTACCCTCTTGCGCGTCTCTGAGTGCAGTGGGTCCGCTGTGTATTTCCCCTGTGCCCTCCTGGGTCTTGTCAGCTCAGCTCCTTAGGTGTGTTCAAACTTTTAGAGTCCCAGTCAGCTCAACAGTCCGTTCTTCAGCAGGACTGGCTGGCTTTTCTTTCCTGATTTTTAATAAGCTATTTTTTTTTTTGCTTTAGCAGTTCACGAATATGAGTTCAGTTTGTCTTTTTCACTTTAAGTTTTCTTCTTTCCTGAATAGTCTTCAGAATAGTATTCCAGTGGCTGAACGACCTTGACTTTTATTATATTCCAAGATACATACTTCTGTGTACTTAAAATTTAAACATGAGTTAACAGCTTTAAAATAAAAGGGGTGGTGAAAAATTTGGATTAGGAATTTAGTTTTAGGACACTTTTCCCTGAGAAGTAGTGTCACTACGCTAGCATTATCTAGTTGTGCCCCAGGATTGTGATCTGTGCGGAGGGGCTCCTGCAGAACTGTCACTGAGTGCCACTAACAAGTGCCACTGTCCTTGGATGGAGTGAAGGTCTGTGTTGTAGCTATTATTTTAAGCAAATGTTGCCACATCAGGTTTTTATCAAGCTATTCAGTATTGCTTGAGGCTCAGGAAGTTAACTCTAAATCGCAGGGTTTGGTACATTTCATTTTTTTCTTAAAACTTAGTTACAGAAATCTAATGGTTCATGAACTGAACAAAGCTTATAAAGTCGATCAACAATAAAAGCAGAAACCTGTAGTTTCCTACCTGCTGAAAACTAGTCACAGGTCAGGGATGCTGAGTTTGGTGGTTTTTATTTCATTATGAAAACACTACAGATTCAGTTTTGTGTCCTTTTTATTTAACAAATATTTTTGAATAAGTGATCAGAATAGGTCCCCAACTGTTAGACAGTGGGGATGGAGACCAGTGACACAGTCGTGTGTGTTCTTCAGAGCAGTGAGAAACACTCAGTGTGAACCTTTGAGTGCTTGGTGTGGTGAGTTCTTGAGTTTGTTGTTGGAACTCCCTTGGAAAACCATGTTAACACAAACTTAGGGAATAGAAGGAGCAACGTTTAGCTAGTTTCTGGGCCTTAATGTGACGATGGTTTATGAACTAATGCAGAAGGACTTTTTTACGGTTTCTAGGATAGATTTGTTTTAATAATTCGTGTGTAATATTTCATATAGAAGATACTTTGTTTTTATTTACAGGGATTATTCATGTTTAACATAGCTATATCTACACATCTTGTATAATTTGATGAGTAATAAGATCTTAGATGGTAAAAAATTTGCAGTTTAAAAGTGACTTATTTTTCTCTTTCAAAGTTTTAAAAAGAACCCCAAGTGTGGTGGGCACGTGCTGTTTGGATATGCATTCTAGTTCCAGCTTCCAAGTGCTCTGGTTTCCATTCTGGTGCTGTGAGACGGGTCCTCTGACCGGAGGTGCCTAGGGGCGGTAGGGTTTAGTCGGCTTACACCTCTAGGTCACGATCCATCAGTGAGGAGTCCAGGGCAGAACTCCAGCGATAGTTAGCACAGAGACCGTGGAGGAGCGCTGTTTGCCGTCTCGCCCACAGACTGGTGCTTAGCTGGCGCTCTTATGCAGCCAGTCTGACCAGGGCAGTCCCTCAACTGAGACTCCTTCTAAGGTGACAGTCAAAGCCATCTAGGACAACAGGAGGACCTAGTCTTTCTTATTTTACTTTAGAAAAAGCCAAGTGAAGACATATGCATTGATAGCCATTAACTTGTTTTCTGTTTTATAAATGTTATTTTGAAAACCAACTGAGGAAACTACTTTACCTTTTTTTTTTTATGTCTTAGAAAATTGCCGGAATTTGTGACATTTGCTTTAAAAAATGTTATTTTTAAAAACAGAGCCTTATATCTCCAACTGGTGGTCATGTAGTTGAGGTACAAAGTTTTTGATCATTAAAAATAATTCTGGCTGGGCGGTGGTGGCGCACGCCTTTAATCCCAGCACTTGGGAGGCAGAGGCAGGCGGATCTCTGTGAGTTCGAGACCAGCCTGGTCTACAAGAGCTAGTTCCAGGACAGGCTCCAAAACCACAGAGAAACCCTGTCTCGAAAAACAAAACAAAACAAACAAACAAACAAAAAAATTCTGTTAGGTATACAACAGGGAACAGGGAAGGTTTAGGTAGACCCATGAGGAGATGATTGGCAAACTGAACTTCATTAATAAAAAAACTGTACTTTGAAAGACACTGTTAATAAAGTGACACAGGTGGTGATGGTGCTTGGGAGGCAGGGGCCAGCCTGGTCTACAGAGCGAGTTCCAGGCCAGCCTGGTCTACACAGAGGAACCCTATTTTAAAAAAGAAAGAACAGTAATGAAATTCTTTCCCCGTCCTAATGAAGGGTCACAGTTGAAGATGTACTAAGAACTTTAAAAAAACCAACATTGAGAAAGCAACCCAAGCTGAGTGCAGTTATTAACCTATGGTCCCGGGCGTGGGAAACTAAAGCAGGAGGACCTGCAGTTCCAGGCCAGCCTGGCTATGTAGCTGGGGCCAAAAAGTGAGGGGTGGAGGGAAAGCAAGCCAGCTGAAAGTGGACTGGAGGTCTGAGGGGAAGACAGACCCATGGTGGAAGAGCTGTGAACGGGTGCTTGGTGTCAAGTCAAACTGGGGCTCCACTGTACTCCCCAGAATAGTGAAAATTCAAGACTGATGATGCCAGATGCTGCAGAAAATGGTATAGCTACTTTGGAAGATACTTTGGCAATTTCTTACAAAGTTAATTTAGTCTGACCATAGGCTACAGCAATTGTGCTCCTAAGTTTTTACCCCAATGAGTTGCAAACTGGTCACATTCAAAAAAAACAATTGCACACACATGTCTGTAGCACTTTTATTCATAATTGCTTGCTGTGGAACAATCCTTCTGTACACTGAATATGTATTACTCACATTGGTTAATAAGGAACTGACAGGCCAGTAGCCAGACAGGGCGTGTAGGTGGGACAGCTATAGGACACGGGGAAGAAGAAGAGGAGACGCCAGCCAGCCACTGAGCAAGCAGGACATGCAGAAAATGAGGTAACAAGCCATGAGCCACATGGCAGCATAAATGGAATTATGGGTTAATTTAAATGTAAGAGTCAGCTAGTAACAAGCCTGAGCTATTAACTGAGCATTTATAAATAATATTAAGTCTCTGTGTGGTAATTTGGAAGCAGCTGCCAGGACGGGGAATGGGCACTCAGGACAGGAAAATTTCAGACTACAGTTGTTTAAAACTTAATAACAAAACAAGCAAGATGCCTTTCTATAGTTGAATGGATAAATGAAGTGTGGAATTGGAATGTTCCACACATAGAATATTCATATCTGATGACACACAGAAACAAGTGGGCTGGGGTGTAGCTCAGTGCTAGAGCACTTGCCTCGCATGGGCAAGGCTCTGGGCTGTGTCCTTAGGATTGCAAGAGCCAAAGAACAAAATGCAAGGAAATGAGCCGTCACCCATGAAGAACCATGCAAGAACTCTAAGCGCACATTACTAAGTCCAAGAAGCCAGTGTGAAAAGACTGCATCTTCTGATGCCAACTATGATATTACGGAAATGCAAGACTGTAGAGCTAGTGGGGCGAGGGAGGACAAAAGGGGCACCTAAAGCAGAGGATTTGTAGGGCAGTGGAAGTACTCTGTATGGCAGGCACCATGATGGTGGGTGCATCAATGCAGACAGAACTATGAATGAGTCCTAAGGTGGACTTCAGATTGCAGTTATTACCAGTGTGCTAATACTGGTTCTTTAGTTTTATCAAATGTGTTGGGCAGAGGTAAGGTGTTTATAAGACAAGGAGTGTGATAGTAGAGAGGGTGTATATGTGTGTGTTTATTTTCTGCTCAGGTTTTACGTAAACTTAAAAGGTTTTTTAAAAAAATAAAGCAAGGCTTAAAAACTGGTAGAGTACCTGCTGTCTCATGGAAAGCCCTGGGTTCTATCCATGCAAGTGCACATGCATATACATATACACAGTGAATATTAATTTTAAAATACATATTGGGCACGTGCAGGCAGATGTGATGGTCCGCAGAGTGAATTCTAGGACAGCTAAGACTATGCAGAGAAACCCTGTCTTGAACACCCCCCCCCCCACCACCACCCATTTCCTTTTCTGTGAGGCTCCGTTCTCCATGGATGTTTCATACCGAGTGCTGTGGAGTCCCTGGCTCCTCCTTCTCTCTGGACTTGTTCCTTCTGTGATCCCCTCTGGCTCATGTGTGTTGTTTACATCTCTAGCCTTGACGTCTTCCTTACATCTCAGGCATTACGTCTGCTGTCTCCTATAGGTAACGCAAGCAGATTCATCCCTTTCCCCAGTTCCTTTTCCAGGGATGCGTTTCTCAGTTAGTGTAACTTTAAATGGCTTGCTCACCTTGCTCTCCACCCTTGGCTGTTCTTTCATATATGCATATTGAATCAGTCTACCAGCAAATCCTGTTGGCTGCTTTCAGCTTAAATCTAGAAATGACCACAGTCAGACTCCTGCCAGCTCATCGCTGACCCCTGACTAATGACCATACAAAGTGGGATCTCAGTTCATTATTGAGCCAATTTGAATGATTGTTTAATAATTAAATATGATTTCCTCAGACCGTTAAGACCCCACTCTCTGATATTAGCTTTTATAATGAAATGTACCTTAATATTGACAAGAATAAGATTTAAATGTCTAGATTGCTAAGACATGAATGGAGTTCCTCAGCCTTTTGGTCTGTGTACTGAATCGAGTTAAACGTATTTAGAATTAGGTTGCTACAAAAGTCTTTAAAATTTAGTAAAAGAGAGGCAGGGCATGGTGATGCCTGTCTTTAATCCCAGCACTCAGGAGGCAGAGGCGGGAGGATCTCTGTGAGTTCAAGGCTAGCTTGGTCTACAGAGCAAGTTCTGGGACAAGCAAGACTACATAACTTGTGGAAGTATTTGCATTTCCCTAATATTAGAAGAGGTTTGGTTGGTTGGTTGTTTTTGTTTGTTTTGTTTTGGTTTTTGAGAAAGGGTTTCCCTGTGTAACTCTGGCTGTCCTGGGACTCGCTCTGTAGAGCAGGCTGACCAGAGTCTTTTTCATGTAAGAGACAACAGTTTTTAGGCTTTGCTCAAGTTCTAAAACAGTTTCGAGGTTTTTGTTGTTTTACTCTTTAGGCTCTTTAGGGGCCACCACCCAGTTCCAAAACAAATACACGGCGTCTTATTTTTTCTTATGATTCCCAGCTTTAGCTTGGCTTGTTTCTAGCCAGCTTTTCTTAATTTAAATTATCCCATCTACCCTTTGCCTCTGGGATTTTTCCTTTTCTTTCTTCTCTAATCTTACTTTCAGTCTTACTCCGAGGCTGGCCCCATCTTTTCTCACTTTTTGATCTGTCTTGCTTTCTCTTTTTCTCCTCCTATTTATTCTCTCTGCTGCCAGCCCCGCCTGTCCTTCCTCCTGCCTCGCTATTGGCCTTCAGCTCTTTATTGGACCATTAGGTGTTTTAGATAGGTAAAGCCGTACAGCTTCACAGAGTTAAACAAATGTGGCGTAAGGAATGCAACACAAGCAAATGTTACAGATCTTAAAATAATATTCTACCACAGCAAGTACTTCTCTCACGGCTCCCAGATCCTGAGCTATATGTATAAGAGTCAAAGAAGCTGGTGTTTTTAGCAGTCTTTTACTATCTCAGGTGGAGGATGGGGAAATGTTTTTGTGGTGTGCAGTTTGTGCAAGTTAGGAGCTGCTAATTACACATCCATTTGAACCGTTGAAGATTTTCATTATTGGAAGCAGAAAGCCGTACTATTTCAAGGATGATCTCAAGTTCCTATTCAGAGGACTTGAGCTTCAAATGTATCCATTGTGACTAACCATTGGACATATTAAAAATCAGGATGTGGGGATGAAAATGCTACAGCCTCTTTAAAAAAGAGTTTGGCAGCTTCTTAAAAAGTTAAACATAAACTTACCACATGACCCAGCAATTCCTTGTAGATGTCTGCTCGTTAGAAATGAAAATACATCCACACATAGAGTGGATGAGTGTTAGTCATAAGATCCCCAAACTGGACACTGGTGACTGGAGAAACCAGATGTGCCCTGTATGTACAGTAGAGTAGTGTAGCGTAAAAAAGGAAAACACATGGCACAACATGAATTAGCCTCAAGGACGTTATAGCAATAGGAGTACATAGGAAGTACCAGCGTTGTATGATTCCATTTATACGAGATGCCGGAAGCAGGTCAGTGGTCGCTCTAGGTTGGTGTGGGAGGATGGACGGAATGCACACAGGCTCGTGGATGATTGTGGTGGTGGATTTATAGTAGATGGGCTTTCTGGTACATGTTGGACCTTAAGGTTATTAAAGAGGGGAGGAAAGCCAGGGAGATGACTCTGGTTAAGAGCACTTGATGCTCTTGCAGAGGACCAGGGTGAGTTCTCAGCACCCACATTGGGTGGCTCATAACCACCTGTACTTCCAGATCCAGGGCAGCCGATATCCTCTTCTGGCCTTCATGGCCACATACATGCACACGGTGTACAAATAGATAAACACACACACACGATAAACGTGCAAATCTTTAAAAGAAGAAGGAGAGAAGTTAAAATTAATTTCCCAGCTAGAGTATTAAGGAAAATACTGGCAGATGTGTCATTTAAAAATTATGAAAAGAGATTTGTTTAAGAGATGTAATCTTTCTGTAAAAGTAAAAGGATGTTTGCTTTGAACTGACAACATCAACAGTCCTTTCGTTCTGCGTCAGCTGTCTACTTAAAATGTTCAGTTTTTCCACACTGTGTACCGCATGGTAGAGAACATTAGTACTGCACAGTTACATTTGGGGGAAGTAATTGGTCAGAAATGTTAACATTTATATCCTTTAATTTCACATAAAATATTCTAAGGAAATAATTAGGAATGCAAACAAGGATTTGAATTGGAAATATTTTCTGTACTGTAGAGATTAGCCAGAAACCTAAAAGCAGCCTTTGTGCTGTCCCTGTTGGACGATTAGGACGTGGAAGGGGTAGAAACTGTTCCTCATTAGCCTAAGTAAAACTTGCTTGTTGAAACAGATAGAAGGTACTCAGCAGCCTCGATAGTGGGACCATTGAGACCTTCTGGCACTGGGGAACCCAAGCTACCTTTTCCATCCTGCCCTGGGGCGGGTCAGGCTAGTCCCTTCTTTCTCTCAGTGAATGGGCTTTGTCCTCAGCCTTTTTGCGTGTGTGCCAGTGCTGTGTGCCAGCTCACATGGACTCGGTCTTGTATTTCTGAGAGGTTCTAGAAGCATCCTTTTGAGTCTTAAGTGGGTCGTGAACACCTGTGGCTGGCCTGTACTGAGCTAAATTAGTGGAAATGAAACTGAATTAGGCTATTATATATTCCACAGGTTTCTGTGATGGTGATAAGGGGTGGTTATTACCAACTTAAAAGTATTCCCTACGCCTTCTGAACTCAAATTCCGGCTAGCGTGACCTGTGGTGGATTCCTGCTTTCGTGTCGGGTTTGGCTCTTCCATCCTCATTAAAGCTCCTTCCTGCACAATGGCGATCACAGCCTTCCCCTCCCGACACGCAGTGTCCATGTAATGTCACTGTTACTTTGTGATTGCTTCTCATGTCACATCTGTCCTGCACATTTTCTTTCTCCTTTGTAACTAAGGGAATTGTTTGCATCACCGTTCTCTTGTTTTTTCCTGTCCCCCTTCCTATTGGGGCTCACACTGTAAACACTGCCCTGGTTTTTTTCTCTGTTCTTCTCTGGGGTAATTATGTACCGTACTGTACTGTACTAAGCTTTGTAATCCTGATAGCACTGAGGATTCCTTTTTTTTTTTTTGTGGGGCAGGGGTCCAAGATCGTTTCTCTGTAACAGCCCTGGCTCCTGGAACTCAAAGGCATCCATCTGCCTCTTCCTCCTGAGTGCTGGGATCAAAGGCTTGTGTCACCATCCCCGGCAGCATTGAAGATTTTTTATACAGTGTATCGAATATTTACCCAATTACACATTCCTTCATTTTAAAGTAGACTACACTCCATCTTAAGAAAAATAATTTTTTCTCCTCTAAATTTAAGAGTAATTTAACTTGATTTTTGTGGCCAAAGGAGAAAAAAAATAGTATTAATTGGTATGCATATTAATATTTTTTAGTATATTTAAGGCTATTAATATGAAATTTTCCTTAGACTAAAACCAGAAAACCTAGAGTGTTTTGGATACTAGTGATGTATATTTAATTTCTGTACTAAATATCTTACTATAGAAAGAAACAATGCTGATTGAAAAAAAATGCAACCAATTCAGAAATGTGCTGTGTAGGCAGTAAAAGTTTCCAGTATTTTTTGTAGAGTTCTTACAAATAAAATGAACCATATACATAATAGTTCCTTGTGAATGTGAAACGGATGTCCGTTCCGTCGAGTATTGTAATTGGTGGAAGGGTCAGTGTTCAGCTGCTGTGCAGGGCAGGCAGCCATGCAGCCTCCACCCCGTGTGTGTAGTTAGCACTCATGAGCTGATAAGAGTAGAAGTCTGTGTAACCCTCCTGTTGTGCTACAGCCGTAGCACATGTATTGAAGGCCTGGGTATTTCACCCCATTACCCTGATTGCAAGAATGTTGTGAATTGGGCAAGCCTGGATTCAGTGAGAGGGTGGGCTAGCAAAGTCAGCTCTAGTATAACTTTTTTTTAAAGAATAGGATCTATCAGAAGCAAGGCTTTGGGAATCTTGTTGAATTTTAAGGGTTTTTAAAGAGTCGGCAGCTGTCATTGGCAAATTGTACGTAAGTAATATACTCTGGCTATTCAGTATCTAAATGAAAGTGGGCAGATAAGTAGAAGAACTAGCAGAAAAGAATGACAGAATCTGCCTGCTTTGTGGGTTGGACAGAGTGGACGCTATGTAAACAGAGCAGCAGAGGCTTGGTTGTCAGCCTTAGGGTGACCGTCAGGGCTTGGTGCCTCATGAAGAGGGAGCATTTGAATCTGCATGGACAGGCTAGCTCAGCGGGTGAGACACTGAGAAGGGGACTCCTAAGGGAGAGCCTGCATCTTGGATCAGTCTCGAAGAGGACTTTGACGGTTTCTGCTGAATTAATCTCTCTTTAAAAGCTGTAAGCTGTAATTAGTAAATGGCCATTTTAATACATGAAGAACTTAAACATTTTAAGAGGTGAGTGTGAGGCATAATCCTCGCAGAAAGCAAACATAAAGCGGGCGTGTGTTAGGTGCTTTATGCTTGACACCATTGTCTGTCTTAAGAAAGTCGGTTCAACTTCAGGGGCCATTCCAAGGCAGCTCTGAATATTCTCTGGATAATAGAAACAAATGAATAGTTAATTTTGACACTGTCCTAATCTAGCTGTGACCTTGGCCTGTCTAAGCGTTGTAGTGTTGTAGTGAAAAAGGAATGTTAAAATGTTTTCCTCTTCGAAACAAAGTCTGTGACAGATAGAGGTTGAGAAAGTGCTGGAAACCTGGCTGATTAAAGATAAGACCACGAGAAGAGATTTCCCCAGAATTGGCTGTATTTGGGCAGAAACAAAGGTTGGAAGATGCCTGTGTTAAAGTGGCTGGCAGAGGACTTGGAAGCGTTGTTTCCTGTAGAGAAGCACACTCCCTCTCCATCGCGAGCCACCCTCCTAACTTCCGCTGCATGCAGTCTGCATTTCCTTGTTACATGTGCTCTTACTTACTTCCATAGCAAATGCATTTTTAAAGTCTCTGGGATGGTTGTTGCCATGAATCAGTTGTGATAATTTTTAATGATATTTTTATTTATTCCCTTTTGCTAGCTGGATTGCCTTTTGCAATTCTTACTTCAAGGCATACCCCCTTCCAGCGAGGAGTGTTCTGTAATGATGAGTCCATCAAGTACCCTTACAGAGAAGACACCATACCCTATGCGTTATTAGGTGGAATAATCATTCCATTCAGTATTATCGTTGTAAGTTAAACCTGCTTTTCCAAGTTTCTAACTTTTGAGCACGCGGTTACTCTTGTGATGGATTGTTAATGATTAAATGTATGTCCCTCAGGACTTGTTTAACTTCAGTGGAAGGCTTATTGTATGGAGCTATTTTAAATGAGGTCAAAAGAGTAAAAAATATGTAGTTGGAACCTAACTCAGTATATGTAGAGTTTGTGCTAATTTTTATGTCACTGTGAGTATCGTGGTTCTGATTTGCTTCTGTTTCAGACTGATTGTTGATGCTATAGCAGCGTGTTTCTCACACAGTGCCTTAGGGACCGCAACTGAATGTTGTTCTTTAGTACTGCGTTCTAGACGAGAGAAATTGCTAACTTAGGTTAAAATTTCATTCTCCTCATTTTTTAGAAGAGTTTTAAACACTGCCATAAACGGAGAGAAAAAGTTAATGTTCTGTGATTAGCAGTGAACATGGAAGGAGTCTTACTGGCACCAAAGGCAACACTGACAGTTGGAGCCATGTGGTAGCTTTTGTTGCCCGGCGTCTCAGTGGGATGCCCAGGGAGTGGCTCTAGGTAGAGTCCAGTGATAGGCTGTTTCTGTGGCCTTTACATTCAGAAATTGTATTACTTAAGTAAACATTTCTGTACAAAGAAACTTAACAATACTTATGTAAACACAGTTAAAGGCAGAATTATGATCCCAAGAGAAAAGACGACAGCATGTATGTACCTTGTCAACTTTCGAAGTAAATGTCAACATTTAATTAATTTGGAAACAGCATTAAAATCATCACATAATCTGATTAGTAATGAAAATTAATTAATTCATACTTTGTAGTAGACAACTAGTGAAAGAAAGCCTTCTGCTGTATGCATGTTTATTTGTAAAACTGAGATGCCGGGAGGAAGGACGCTGCTTTGTCAGTCCTAGTCTTCAGTGGCTGTCCTGGAGCCCGGCATGTTCTAGCAACTTCCATGAAACTGTTGTCAGTATCTGGTGGAGGGGCTGTACTGTAACTCATGACTGTCTTACAGTATGACAGAGGTTACAGATGACTGTACTGCAACTCACACAACTGTCTTACAGTATGACAGAGGTTAAAGAAACCAGAGACTCCTTCATCTGCCCAGATCTCTACACTAAGTTTTTACTAGTAAAGGTGACCAAACCTGTGATGGTTTGTAGGAGGAAGTCATCTGTGTAGACACAGGGTTTCCCAGCGTAGGCATGGATTCGTGCACTGTTGCACTCCTTCTGTCTTAGTTTCCCGAGTGCCGGGAAGCCTTTGAGTCTTGCCTGAGCATGGCGGTGTGTGCCTATACTCCCAGCACTCAGGAAGCTGATGCAGGAGTGTAAGTTCAAGCCCAGCTTAAACTACTTAATGCGATCAAATCTTATAGAACAAAAGTGCACATACAACAGGGAGGGGGTCTTGGGTCTTACAGTGCACAGCAGCTGAGTCAGCCAAGAGTCCTGTATTGACATTTAAAGTGCTAGTTGCCCTGCTCTTTCAGTTCTGCTCTGTCCCTTTAAAGGTGCCCAGGCTGTGTGGTGTGGATGTGCCTACAGGGCCCAACACAACCGTCCAAAGTGAAAATTAGACTTTATTAACTTGAACCTTTAAAACAAAGTGTTTCAGGAAGAAGAGATGGCTCAGTGGTTGCTGCTTTTCAGAGCATCCAAGTTCAGTTCCCAGCACCCATGTTGAGTGTCTTACAACCATCTCTAACTTCATCTTAGAGAACCTGACACACACACGGAGACACATACACACACGTGTGGCACACCCACGGAGACACACACGCGTGGCACACCCACGGAGACACATATACACACGTGTGGCACACCCATGGAGACACATACACACGTGTGGCACACCCACGGAGACACACACACGTGTGGCACACCCACGGAGACACATACACACACGTGTGGCACACCCACGGAGACACATACACACACGTGTGTGGCACACCAAAGGGACTCAAGTATACACATAAATAAAAACTAAAACCTTTCAGCGGTCTCCCTGAAGTAATCTTTACATTTAGTAAAGTATTCAAATTAGCATCAACAGAAACAAACTCTGCTTGGGGCAGCAGCTTCATGTACTAATTTAAAATAATTCTGGTTTACTTAATTCAGTTTTTCAAGTACTCCTTAATCAGAATTGTATAAATTGAATTTCATTTATTAGAAAATAAATTGTGTGTGGGTGGGGGGGTGCCTTACTAAAATAAAGTCATTGATTCAGACTTTGCATCGAGCCTCTGGCATGGCTTGCAGATGGTTTCTAACCGTTCTAGGTGGTACGTCGGAGAGAGCCAAGAGCCAAGGGAGGGTTTCAGTACAGAGGAAATGGTCAGTGAGAAGTAAGTGAGGTTGATAAACATCTGCTCAACCCAGTAATTCATTTTTGGCTTTCGAGAAAGAATCAGGAGGAGATAAAGAAATAGAAGCAAGGAGAGCTGTCTGTGAGGGGTGGAAATAAGGAAGTGCACCAGTGATGCCAGACTTCTTTGGGCTAGCAGGCCCTGAGTGAAAGAGAACACTGAGGATGCTGTGTAGACAGAGTCTTTCGTGGGGACACAAGGAGCTGGTCAGAGAGTGCTGTGAGCATAGGCCCGCAGAGATGGCTCGGCAATTTATAAGGGTTCTGCCTCCCTCCCTGAGACAGCCTCTTCTGTATTAATAATTATCGTATCCTTACTGTCTTAAGTAAGTGAAACACGAGAAGTACTTTGAGTTGTAGGATTAATTAGGCCACAGTTGGCTTAGGTGTAGACTTTGACCAAAGATTAAGAACAAGGTATAATGGAGCAAAGGTCAGGACAAAGTATCAAAATGAGTTGAAGAATGACTGTCCTGTGCAGATCAAATACAGAAAGCTAGATTTAGAACTTCTCCTGGCTGTTTCTGGTAAAGAGGAGAGCATGTAAGTTTAAGAAACGGTGCCTGCTGACGAAGCATGTGTCAACATTAGAGCCTGGGAGCCACCCCAGTACAAGCGTCAGCTCATGCTACTTGCAGAGAGATGCTCTGAACACCAGAGCTGGTTTGCTTCTGTCAGTGGCAGGAGGGGGTGGAGTGCCTGCAGCTGGTCCTGAGTGTGAGTAGGAAGCCACCTGTGCACCTGGTCTGGAACATAACTGAGCTTGTGGAAACAGCTGACAGCTGGGGTGTGGAGGGCCTCACTGCTAAACTGTGGTTGATCAATACACTTGTGTTTCCCACCACCAAAGATCAACTCCATAATGTGCTAGAGAAATCCGTTCACACTAGCAGCCCTTAATGACTCAAAGAGACAATAGTCTTTAAATCAGGGCCACTGAACATTGGTAAGGATGACCTGAGCACAGCAGTGCAGGTGCAATGACCCCAGAAGTCCAGTTTCCTTCTCCTATGAGCGAGTCTCAGAAGAAGGGTTTTATGCATTCATTGACAGCTAGACTATTTTTGTGAAGTATAATGTGTTGAAGGGTTTTGACTTTCACCCCGGACAGTACCTTCCATTAAAGTTTATTGACACTGGGCTCCTGTGCCAAATTTAGCTTTCTGCTGAAAAGGTAAGAAACCAGCTAGCTTTACAGAATTCATAGTCTAATTGGCAAGACTCTGACTCAGGGATCCTAGGATCTGTCAGATGAGGGAAGAATTACTGGCAACGGATTTTTGAGATTCCACTAAGAGGCAGCCATTATTTATTTCACCTATGGCAATGCTGGCTCCACAGACAACCCTTCCCTGTAAGACTGCTTATGTAAGTTTAAGATGAGGTAGAGAAGCAAGCAGGTGTCTCGAGGGAAGCTTGGTTACACAGCTCTCCACCTCCCTTCCACCCACAGGTTAGCACGCTTTCTGCTCCCTAAGTGTTTGTGTAGATAGTAGGCCCCCAGAATGTGTCCTCTCGTCTTATGTAAGCAGCAAATTGCTAGTGTTTATAACAAAGCAGTCAGAATCTGGGTTGCTCAGGGCAGTGGTGGTGAACCCGTGAGGTTGTTCTGCCGTACGCTCGCTACACTGGTGTGCTCACCACCCAGACTGACACTGTAGCAGTCCACAGATGCTCATGGGAAGACTTTAACTCCATTTTATAAAGTGGTGATGAATAAGGGAGGAATCATCTGAAATCACCCCGGGAAGGAGAAGTCCAAGTATTTGTTTGGTCTCTTGGTAGGACTTTTTCAAGGAGTCTGGTTTTCTCTGAGTCTTCCAGAAGACATAACTTGGAGACCATGGGACTGAATTACTCTTTTTAGTATGATGGATGTCTTTGACTCAAAGGAATGTTGAGAAAAAAAATGTAGACCGGTAGATTTTAAACATGGTTATATGAAGATGTTCACTGGGGAGTTTGTATTTGAGTGAGCCACAGCTGTCTATGGGGATCTCTCACTGTAGCTGTGGAGCTCAGTTTATTTGAATACAGGAAAAGAAGCAGGGCTGTTCCTTCATGTAGACTGCACACTACTTTTGGCTCAGCCGTGGCCTTGGCAGTGGTGTCTACAGTCAGCCTGGGGTTGTGGTTACTTTAGAATCAGACGTCTTAAACTGACTTTTTAAAGGGGGATTAGAACAAACATCATTTGCAATTTAGCACTTGCTTTTCTGTTTGCTTGTTTAAAGGGCCCGCTTGTTGTTTTATCATCCTCTATTCCTTTTTTTTACAGATGATTGCTGGAGAAAGTCTGTCTATTCACTTTAACGCCTTGCAATCAAATTCCTTTGTTGGCAATCACTATATAGCCACTATTTACAAAGCCATCGGAGCCTTTTTGTTTGGAGCTGCAGCTAGCCAGTCCCTGACTGACATTGCCAAGTATTCTATAGGCAGACTGCGTCCACACTTCTTGGCTGTTTGTGACCCTGACTGGTCAAAAATCAACTGCAGTGATGGTTATATTGAGAACTACATATGTCGAGGGAATGCAGAAAAAGTCAGAGAAGGCAGGTAAGTGTGTGGTCTCTGACACTTGTGTTACTTTGATATTATCCATTGGCTGCAAGGCTTTGATGACTTGGAAGAGGAGCTGACTGCCACTTTGATAAGAGAAGCTAGGGCGAGCAGAGGAGTGAAATCGTGAACTCCAAAGGAATGGGTCAGTAACTTTTTCTTAAGATACTGGTTCAGGGGCTGGAGAGATGGCTCAGAGGCCAAACTTTCTTCACTTAGTCTTGAAGAGTCACTGCACGATGAAAATGTCGTAGTGTGTACTCAGTACACGCACCCAGCCTAAACATGTCACACAGTGACGTAGATTTAGATTCAGTAGAGTTGGCTTTCCTTCTTGGTCATGTGGCTGGCTGGTAGCTGTGGCTAACCACTAGGAGATCTGTACTCCGTATTGTAGATTGGAAAGATCAGAAAAGTAGTTTTACTCAATGAGTGTTACTTTCACATTGTGGTGAAGTGAAACAGAGTTGTAACTTAGAGTCTGTATGCACTAACTGAGCAGCCCTTTAAATAGCTTTACTGTCTGTAATCCCTACACATGAGATCTGTCCACCCTAAATCAAGGTTTTGAAGAGTTCCATCGCATTAGGTTTTCACCTGAACTCATGGCAGCCCTTGGGTCAACTTTCTGTCCTTACAGTTTCATATTTTCTAGGATGTCACATGTGAGATCACTCGATGAGGACCCCGATATATCTGCCTTCTCTTTTTAACATGTTTTCATGATTTGTCCATGTTCTTCTGGGAGGTTATTACAGATTGCTGATCCAGTCAACTAAAGGTTGACTGACATTTAGGTTGTTTCAATTTGGGGTTATGAAAAATAAAGCTTCAGCTGGGCATAGTGGCGCACACCTTTAATCCCAGCTCTTGGGAAGTAGAAGCAGGTAGATCTCTGAGTTGAGGCCAGCCTGGTTTACATAGTGGATGCCAGGCCAAGCCAGCCAGGACTACACAGTGAGACCCTGTCTCAAAAAATGAAATAAATAAAATGCTATAAACAATGTCTGCATGTACTATGCCTGTTGTTTTACTTGAATGAATACTCGGGAGTGTGCACTGTTACAGCCCCAGGAGGCCAGCCACCAAGGGTCACAGTGGGCGTAGCATTTTGCATTCTTCCCAGGAATGTGTGAGAGTCCTGGTTGTCATTTATTGGTCTTTCTTGTTTGGGCCATCCTACAGGTTTTCTGTATCTCAGTGGTTTTCGTTTGCATTTTGTCCCTAAGTTGCTGGGTAACTTTCTGTGGCTATTGTCCTTTCAGCCTGTCATCTGGGAAATCTCTACTCAGCTCTTGTTCTTGTTTTTAAAAAAACAACAAAAAAAAGTGGGTCCCTTGCTCTCCTGCATTGTGAGTCACTTGTGCTAATAAATGTCATTTTGGAGACACTTTCATGTTTTGACATTTTTTTCTCCAAATCTTGTTTTCGTTTTTCCTGATATTCCTTGAAGTATAGAAGCATCAACTTTTAAGAGCTTATTTGTGTGTACGCACGGGGAGCTCAGAGGTCGGCGTTGTGTGTCTGTCAGTTATGCCTCACCTTATGTTTGAGCCAGCGTCTCTGGAGTGTGCTGCGCTGATTCCATGAGCCTGACTTGTAGCGAGTCCCTGTGAGCCTCTGGGTTACAGGGCTCAGGTCCTCACGGTCCAGCGGCAAGCACTGTTCGGTGTGAGCCATCTCCCTGAAGTTTCCATGAAACCCTGTGTTACATCTGATTTCCTAGTTTGTGGTTTGGGGATCCTAATGATCTATACCCTCCTGTGCTTTATAAATCCATGTTTTTAAGCTTAGCTCTTACAGGAGGTCCAGCATTTGAATTTATTTTTGTGTATAAGGAAAATATTTTCCAATTTTTTCCAACAGACTATGCAGTTTCCAGAATTACTGACAAGTCCATCTTCGAGGGGAGCAGGTTGACATAGGACTTCTCTGTATAGCTGTCCTGAAACTCACTCTGTAGACCAAACTGGCCTCAAACTCAGAGATCTGCCTGTCTTTGCTTCGCAAGTGCTGGAATTAAAGGTGTACAACACCACTGCCCAAAATAGTGATAGCTAAATCACTATTTTCAATTTTACTAGGACTTTTGTTGAAATGTGGGTCTGTTGCTGAGTGCTGTCTGTTCCATTTATCCATGTTCCATCCATCCTCTCTCTGCCAGTGTTATACTGCAGCCTTATAGTAGGTCTTAAAACAAGGTCCCTTTATTCTTCATTTTAAAGCTTTCCTTGTCCATGGTAGGTCTTCGTGTCTCGTTTGCTAGAATTTTCATTGAGTTTGCTTCAAATCTATATTTGGGGTGGTTTGTAATTTTTTTTAAACGTATTTTTTATTTTCTGAGTTTCAGTGTTTTACCTACATGTATGTATGTGCACCAGCTTGTACCTGGTGCAGACGCCAGAGGAGGGTGTCAGATCACTTGGAACTGGATTTACAGACAGTTGAGATTTCATCTGGGTGCTGGGAATCGAACCTGGGTCATCTGAGAGAGCAGCAAGTGCTCTTAACTGCTGAGCCATCTCTCCAGCCCCCACAGCTTTTAATATTTAACACCGGGTCTCCAAACTCACAAGGATGGCGTTGTTCCATTTAGTGAGGTTTTTAGTTGCCAGTGATTATTTCCTTTCCCATCTTTTTCCACTTGCGACCTCCGGAGCCAAGGAGGCTGCCAATTAAGAACAGTCTAGGACTGGGGAGTGGCTAAGCAGGCACAAGCACCAAACAGAACAGAGAACAAAGGGAGGGAAGCCTGTTCCAGGAAATAAAATTGACGTCTCTCTTCTTTTCTCCCAGGCTGTCCTTCTACTCCGGCCACTCTTCCTTCTCCATGTACTGCATGCTGTTCACAGCGGTAAGTGCTTCAGGTGGGGGCAGCTGCTGCACACAGGTGTTTTCCTTCCCATGTGGCATGTAGCAAGAGTACACATGCAGGAAGCCTGCTCCTGCCGTATGCTGACACTTTCAGGGTACAAAGCTTCTGTACTGTTTGGGCAGGGCACTGGGCTGGACGCCCAGCAGCTTCATGATTTTCCTGCTACACTGTCCTATGAGAAGTCTGATGAATGTAAGTGAAGGCAGTGTGGCCACTGTTGGAGCAGGCATGTCATCTTTCCAGTTTCTGAAGTGTTTCCCAGAGACTTTGCATACTTGCACACTTGCCATATTCCAAGTTGGCACGGAGGAGTTAGAAAAGATGAACATGCACACAGCTCACTAAACCAGAGATGATGAGTACATAAGACAGGGAGTTAGTACACATTCTAGAAATCTTTGCAGTGTGTGTGTGTGTGTGTGTATTGATTACACTATATAAAATGTGTGCACCACCACTGCCCCACTATATATTTTTGGTTTTTTGAGACATGGTTTGTATAGTCTGGGCTCTCCAAGAACTAGTTCTGTAGATCAGGTTGGCCTCAAACTCAGTTTTTATATAACATTTTTTTTGTACTTATGGCACTCTGTTGCTTTTCCAGCATTTGGAGGGAAATCTTTACCCCCACAGATAAACTAGAAATTTTTTTTTAAAGCTTGTATTGTGTTTAATTAGTGTTTATGTGTGTGCTGTGGAGGCCAGAGGACAGCTGAAGTGTTCTTTCCCCATGTGGGTCACTGGGATTGAGCTCAGGTCAGTCTTGGTGGCAAGTGTCTTTACCTGCTGAGCCATCTTGATGGTCCTGTGTCAGTTTTCTTCCTAAGTTAATTTTTATATAGTTGTAATGAATGCAAGTTTGCAGATTCCTGTTTTTTTCCCTTAATATGACTATGTACTAAATATAGCATGAATATTTAAAGATAAAAAATCCATTATATGGCTGCGATAGTCACAAAGGTCTATAATATAGCACTTGTGAGTGCTGGGCCAGCTTTAGCTATGTAAGGCAATCTCTGATGTGAATGTTGAGTATATCCATAAAGTTAATTTGGTGTCAGAATTTATAATCAACTTTAAATTTTTTATTTGAAAAAACTGTAAAAAAATGCAAATGTTATAACATTCAAGTCCACAACCTGAAGCTAGCTTTCTCTTACAACTCAGGAACTTTGAAGAGACTCAAATCTTTCTGTAGCTATGCCATGAGGGTGACTCATTTCAGGGTAGAGACAGCACACAGCACTGACATCCTCTATTTATTAGGAAAAAAATAGCAC
Organism: Chionomys nivalis; assembly: GCF_950005125.1. Classification (NCBI taxonomy): domain Eukaryota; kingdom Metazoa; phylum Chordata; class Mammalia; order Rodentia; family Cricetidae; genus Chionomys; species Chionomys nivalis. The sequence continues at coordinate 33,836,524 of NC_080100.1, read as the reverse complement.
TTGTTCCAAAGGAACTAAATAGGTTTTGTTTTCTAACTAGGATTCTGAGGAAGGCTGGGCTGGCCAGAGCCTGGTCTACCCACCTGTAGGACTTTGTCCAGAGCACAAGGCTGTAGGCTGCCATGACGAGCTTTGGAAGTGTTCAGCCAGACCTGAGTGTTGGTGTCTCTGTCCTTGAAAGAGACCTACGATTCTGCTTCAGTTGCTATCAATGACTTGTATTTTACACTTTAGGAAAACAACTCTTTCTTGTAATTTCCATGTAGGGAAGGTGTGGAATGACTGCTCCTCTAGAAGGAAGAGGCCTTGGAAGGGCTGCGGTCTGTGAGCTTTGCGATCTCTTGACAATCAAGGGCACTATTACCTGAAACCTTGGAAGTCACACAGATGGAATTATCCTAAAGAGGGACTTAGTGGAAGGAGGCTAAGCTTGTCCTGTAGGATAACTTGAGGATCTCTTCACAACTATAATGTGGTACCTGAGCCATTGTGAACCGTTTAGATGTAAGCATTTGACAGGAGTCTGGGGAAGTTAGTGAAGTGCCTGCCTGCAAGGATGACGACCTTAGTTCCAGCTGGGTGTGCTGACATGCGTCTGTAATGGTAGTGCTGGGGAGGCAGAGAGGAAAGAGAATCTCTGAAGATGACTGACTGGCCAGCAGTCTAGTGAATTTGTGAGCTCCAGGTTCAGTGAGAACCCTGACTCAAACACTGAGGCTCAAAGATGGCTAGCAGTTATCGACTGTTCTTCCAGAGGACCAGGGTTTAATTCCCAGCACCTACATGGTGGCTCAAATTCCAGTCCCAGGAGACCCATTCAGACCTCCAGGGGCACCGAGCATGCAGATATGGATGCAGGCAAAACACACATACACAAAACACACATACACAAAACACAAGTGGGAAGAAATAGAGGAAGACACCCAACATAGACTTCTGGCCTCAATATGGCACATACATGTACCCAAATTCTTAAACTCACATGTGTGCACTTAACATGTAAACACACACACACACACAAAGAGAAAACAGGTAGATAGGTGTGTCATAAATCAAAGCATTTCTGGAGAAACACAATCACTTATGGTTTCACTGACTTGACACAGTAGAAACATTTACTTGATTGGCATGTAGGCTTAGCTTTGACTTCTGCCCTGAACAAACAGTGTCTCCTAGCTTTCCTATTTATATACAACACAACCTCCCCTCTCTCACATTCCTGAGGTGATGACTCATGTTGTTTCTCTGGGCATCTTGGCATTATAGGTCAGTCTCAGGTTTGGGTGGAGATACAGTCATTTAAAGTCTGAAGATTCCTGACAATTACAAATTAACTTCTAGTTAAAAATTTTTCCTAAAGCCCGTCCTTTGACTATTGTGCCCTGGCAGGCAGCCCAGATCTGAGCTCAGTACCAGGGAGGCAGCACCAGTACCAGAGCTGGAGGGGCCCCAGGCAGGTCTGCTTTGCACTTACTGTGACTCCCCTTGAATCTGGTTGGCTGCCAAAAAAAAAAAAATCACACATTTGTGTGATTGTCACAGTAGCCATGAGAGAGGACAATGAGGAATGTATCAGGCTTTTCATGGATCCATCTTATGGAGGTTTATTTACATTTCTCCTAGTATAGATGGCTGCCTGTTATAACCTATATTCCCTCACATAGCTCCTGCCTTGAAATCTCTAGTCATTGAGCACTGACCCTGTACCACTTAGCATTGTGCTTCTTAAAGATGTTTTCAGACTATGGAGGAGAAGGTGATAAATTCATGGCTCAAAGACGGAGCTCCACGAATGGCAGAGAAGCCTGAACTAATTATGCCTGTTTTATACTTTTCTCTTGACCAGACTCATTCTCAAATGTAGGTGAAACAATTTAGCTTGTTGGGCAAGTATTTGTGTTGATAGTGTTGTTCAGGGCTTGGGGATTTGGGTAAAAGGTAAAACAGATATTTAAACTTTAAAATCTATTTTTTCCATTCTAAAAAACAGCTCTCCCTGTTTTATGGTGTCAGACCTAGTCCCCACTACATACACATATTAGTCAGGTACCACTAAGCTACACATCCTTAGGCCCAAATAACTGACCCTCTTGGCTGCAGTTTACAGTGGCGAGTGGGGAGACCTGCGAGACAGTAACAATATTAATAAGGTCAGCCATTGGGCAAAACAAGCTGCAGAATGTTTTGCTTGCCAGTTTATTTCCAGGTGAGATGATTTTATCTAATGGAGATTACTATATCATTTAGTGAAAACTAAATATAATTTTAGACTGTAGCCCTGGTTGGGGTGCTGTAATCTATACTCAGGGAGCTTTCACAAACAGAGTCAGGTTCCAGTGAGGACCCTCCTCTTGGCTGCACACTACTGACTTCTGCTGTAGCCTTACAGGATGCAAGTGATCCTGGAGCTTTTGAGTCCCACCCAAGAGCACTGGTCCCATTTATGAAGGCTTTGCCTCCATGACCAAAGGCCTGATCACCTCTTTGGGTGTTAGAATCTGAGGGCATGATCTTTGGTAATACAAGCAAGAGGAAAATACCCAAAATGTCTCAAATGTTTAAAAAGCCCAAAGGCCCAGTGTTATACTGTTAGCATGAATTTGGAAGGCCTCTGCACTTTTGCCTGTAGGTGGATTGGGCAGCTTCTTCCACCATCTTCTCTAGGTGTAACTATTGGTTGTTCAAGGCCTCTTCTAAGGAATAAGAAGTTGCCTGTATAATCTGCATTTCTTACAATAACTGCAGAGAGCTTGTCTCCCTCCCTCTTTTTCTCCAACTTGATGGACACTTGGTCTTACAGTAAGCAGGGAGGTTCACCAGGATTTTCTAGAATCTTACCTGAAGAGTGGCTTGATAGGCACAGAAATGCTTTTTTGGATACAAACCCATACCTGACACAAAACCATAGCTGCAGGGCCATTGGCCATGCAGCATTTCTAGAGGATTCTGGTTGGTCACTAAGGCTAAAACTTGGCTGGATTTACTCACTGGTGCTACTTGGCTTGCACTCACTAGAGCAGCAGTTCTCAACTCCTTTGGGGGTCCCCTAAGACCATTAGAAAACATAGTTGCTCTTGTTTGAGGATAGCAGAACTCTTGGGTAAACAGGTTAGCTAAGCAAACAGCCCTTAGATGAGCTAAGCAGGAAACAAGAGAAGTCTTGCCTAGAGCAATGGCAAACTCTTGTCTGAATTCTAGTCTATTCCAAGACTAGGAACAAATGACAGCACTAGACACTACCAGAATTTTAACTCAAACTCAAAGGAAGAACTACCTTGCAATCCTGTCTAGAGTCACATTGAAGCCCTGCTTCACACGTTGAAGGGCATGGAATAGCTAAATAGGCAATAAATTCTTCTAAATACAAGTTCCGGGGCAATATTTGTGGCTGTGTGTGTGTGCACGCGCACACACACTTTAAAGTAGTAACTTAGACAATGCTTGCCTAAAGTTCTATTTCCTATGTAAATATTCTGATGATCTAAATCTCTTCAGAGGTGTGGTGAGACTCAAGTTTTCTGCTGGCTTGTTAAATGAACTGTTCTCCCCTTCCCCCTTTTCTATTAGCTTTATCTTCAAGCCAGGATGAAGGGAGACTGGGCAAGACTCTTACGCCCCACACTGCAGTTTGGTCTTGTTGCTTTATCCATATATGTGGGCCTTTCTCGAATTTCTGATTATAAACACCACTGGAGTGACGTGTTGGTCGGATTCATTCAAGGAGCTGTGGTTGCAATATTAGTTGTAAGTATACAGAACAGTAGCCTGCATGCTGACACTGCTAAAATAAACATTTTGAAAAGTCTGCAGTGAGAAACCTGACAAGGTAGAAAATGTGGCTCAATAATTCTGAGTAAGAATCCTGTTTTTTGTTTGTTTTGGTTTTTTGAGACAGGGTTTCTCTGTGTATCCCAGGCTGTCCTGGAACTTGCTCTGTAGTAGACCAGACTGGTCTTGAACTCACAGAGATCCACCTGCCTCCTGAGTGCTGGAATTAAAGCCTTGTGCCACCTTTACCACCACGCCTGGTAATGACTCCTAATTTTAATAAAATCTTGCAGGATAGGTCAGACGGGTAAAAATTACTTCTTTGTGAAAGCTGTAAACTTCATAGTGCTTTTACTGTCAAAAACATAGTTAAAAAAGTTTTTGTATGAATTGAAAATGAATTCACTTAATGAGTTGCTTTTTTAAGTGTTGGTTAAAGGAAGCTATTTATTAAAAAGCAACTACATTTGGAAGAATTTTCTTCAAAAGATTTTTCTTTTAGCCACTTTTTTCTCCTTTTTTTTTTTTTTTTTTTTTTTTTTGAGACAGTGGCTCACTGTGTGGCCCTGGCTGTCCAGTGCTGGTATTGAAGGCATACACCACTACCACTAGCCTACCAGCCTAGCCAGTTTTATCTTATGTTCTTAATTGCTTCCTGAAATTTTGTATATGATTTTTAGACTTATGTAAATTATTATATACCATTAAATATTCTGCCCTCTTCTATATAGGCTGTGTATGTATCAGATTTCTTCAAGAACAGACATTCTTACAAAGAAAGAAAAGAGGATGACTCACATACGACTCTACATGAAACCACCGCCACCACATACTCAAGCAATCGCCATCCTTGAAAGGTGTGGGGAACTGGCCAGCTTTCTAAAGGAAACCGCTGGAGGCAGAGGCAGGAGGATGCATATTACTTTCTGGCGTATAGGCCATTACAAGACTGCTGCTGTACCTCTTGGATACACCCACTTTACCTGTGTATATAGTTACATTTAACACAATGATTATCTAATAATCCGACTTAAAAATATCAAGCCTTCCACTAAGAACACTGCCCCACCTGTACATTTTTTAATTGAAAGATGCTATGTACAAATGTGTATGTTACATGCCTTCTTAGAATGAGATCCGATTTAAATACAATAAAATGCTTGAACCAACTCTTGAGATGGGAGAACCACATGAACATGTGTAAGCTTTTGTAGTCAACTGTGATCAGACAGGTGGTGATTAATGTTGAATCTATAAGTACAGGCTGGCAGCGAATACAATATCCCTCTTGATTTTGGTGATTCCTAAGGGAAAAGAAAACAATGCTGAAACTTTCAAGACCATAAAAAACTCGTGTACTAGGGTTTTACAGCTCAGTCCTAACTAAACTGGTAGGAAAACAACCCGGAATATAAAAAAAAGCTGTTAGCTTAAGAGACTTCAGAGCCATCTGAAGAACCTCAGGGGCAGTCTTTGCCTTTTTGACTGGCAACTGCATTGAGTGTGCTGTGTGTGTGTGTATGGCTACTTAAGATGTTCCAAGTAGATGATCGCAATCAAGCAGTTATCTTTATATCAGAAGACATGGGGAACTTTTATACTAAAGCAGGAAAAGTATACATATTTTTAAACTGTTTACATTGGCTGCCTCTGTCAACAGTTTAAATACTCAGTATGCAATGTAAGGTGATACAATACGTAAGAAATCACTAGCATGGACTGACTTTCTGGCCTATCTTGTCTTGGCCAACATACATAGATGTTATGATAAAGCCATTTAGAAGTAGCATGCTTCCCAACTCTCCGCCCTCAGTTTACAGTCTGGCCATCCTTCCTGCATGCTCTCCCTACATGCTCCTAGCTACGCTGTAGACTTGGCCATTTCATTTCCCCCATTCCTTACTTGTACTCACTCTGCTCCAAGTAGAGCCTTGTGCTGTTGCTCAAACATTTTGAGCATATATAAAAGGCCTTAAATGTCATCTCTGTGGACACCTCAAGGCTATTTTTTCTACTTTATTCTGGCAGACTTAATGTCCGTTGACTCATTTATCTCCCTCCTATTATAAGCTCCATTAATTGCATTTTTATGTTCACTCTTACAGTTCTTAATGTTGGACACATAGTATTTAATAAATATGTATAAGTGGGAATCTCTGTGCATAAAAAATTCCCAAAAGTGTCCTATATAAACCTTTCAGTTTAGATGACCCTCCATTGACAGACAGTCCAAGATATCTCAAAGTGTTCTTTAAGTTATGCCAAAGGCCTAACTTACATAAATTATCAGAAAAGACTTATAAACTAGATTCTGACCTTCAGCAAATTTGTTCTCCAGCTCCGTGTTTCCAATGGCTTTTGCTGCTTGACACATCTGTCGAAGCAGTTCTTCCAGGCGCCTCATACAACGAATTATGCTGCCTGGACAGAAAAGGAATCAGTGAGTTACTTGTGAATAAACCAGGAAGAGTAAAATACTTGTCAAGATGCAAAGCAGGAGGAGAACATGATTTGGCTGTCTGTTAGAGAAAAGGTTTAATTAACCCTCACCTTTGATTAATGGTAGTAAAAGACATAATCTGAGGATACATTGGTAGAGGTGGGTAAACCAAATGCCTTGGCTTCAAAGAGAGAACAACTTGAGGAAGGTTGCCAGCATGACAGCTTATTGGGCTGCAAGAATCATGAAGTCTCTGTCAGGAAGCAGGTCTATGGAGACAGTGCGCAAGGGCCTAACAGAGCACCATCTCCCGGACCCTGGGGGAACCCTACTTAGAATTCTGGATACCACATGCACTAGCTATGGAGAGAACAGGGTTAGCATGTTTCATCAATGTTTTCTTTACAGAAGTAGCAGAGAGGAAACAAGCCCTTCCCTTTAGATTGCAAGTCCAGGACAAGTATCTATCAAAGCTGAAACTGTAGACAGTGCTACTAGTTAGACTTGTGTAGGAAGAGACCTGACCTTTCTCCAAGTGTGACTAGACATTACAGTGAGATCTGGGGACTTCACTGTAATGTCTGGACTGCATTAGGAGCATCATTTATCTTAAGTGCAAGCTGTATGAAAGGCAACCACACTGATTCCTTGTGACACTGAACAGTTCATTATTATGAAAACTGATAAATGTTAATCACTGCTCAGTATCAAGGATCCTTCTTACTGCTTGCACCCTCCACCTCAGGTTCCAGTATGTCCAAGCAGGACACAATCCTAAGCAGAATGAAAATGGAAGCTAGGTTGGCGGTGCACAGCTTCAGTCCCTCCAGCACTCAAGGAGCTCTATGAATTTGAGGCCAGCCTAGTCTACATAACAAGACCATGTCTCCTAACGGTACTAGAATTCAAACTCCAGGACCTTCCATGAGAGCTCTACTGCTGAGCTGCATCCCTAAGTCCCAATAAATATCATCTAAAATAAAAGAAGACAAGTATAGTCTATTTCTAATATAGTTTTTGTGATGTTACTTGGCTCCTGCTGAGAAAGCGCATTAAATGAGTCAAAGGTGAAAGTTAGTTAACTCTCTGGATTACTCATTGCTGTGGTAAAAGACCCAGCTAAACTAAGGGAGGAAAGATTTATTCTGGCTTATGGCTTAGCAGTCCACCATGGAGAAGTCATACTAGGTGTGGTAGAGGGAGCATGTAATATGTCATGACTTTGGTTCTGGGAACATGACTACAGCACCATGGGAATGAAGAAGACAAATACTGAAGAAACAAACAGAATAGTTGAGCACTATGCTCTCTGACGGAGGGCGTTTATTATGTAGAGGCGGGCAGTCTCTAGGGGAGCAGCATCAGGTTGCAGTCATCTGGGAAGAAGCTGTGTGCTAGTTTATTTTTTCTCCACACACTGCCCAAGCATTTATGAAAACATGTACCTGAGCTAGAGGCAGGCCTTGCCATCCCTCTGAGCTCACTTAGGGAAGAGGACTTTGCCATTTCTGTGAGACTGAGGCACTGGGATCCTTGACATGGCTGTGTCCATGTCAACAATAAGGATTCACTCAGGGCTTCCTCCACTCCCCACAAGCATGTTCCCATCTATGTGGATCTAAGTGGCAGGAGAGAGGGCAGGGAGGAGGGCCAGAATGAATCTCAACACCCTCTGGTCCCACAGGTCCTACAAGTTGACAAAAGAGAAACAGCATCTGGGGACCAAATTAATAAGCCTACAGAGTATATTTCACACTCAAACCATAAAAATGCCAGAATAGGCAAACTCCATAAATAGACATTAAAAACTAGATCAAGAATGGTAACTTCAGTCTCACATCTTTTAATCTCAAAAGCTTCCTTACATGTTGAAGGAGTAAACCATGCTTAGAAGACAGGATAAAATCAGACTGATATGTCTGAGGAAAGCTGGTTCTGTCCAACGTCTCCTGGGCACTTGACTGTGCAGGCCTGTGCTATGCTTTGTGAAGTTTTCATTAGGGCCTTACAATTCCACGAGGCAAGTACCATTGTTATACCTAGTCTGCAATGAGGTAAAGGAGAAAGTTCAGAGCTACGTACACAAACTGACCAAAGTCAGAGACAGAATTCACGTCAGGCCAGAGGCTTGGCTCACTGGGACAACAGCACTCATGCCTGCCACCTAAGTCTGAAGACCCAGATTTTTTCCGTGGAAGCCAAAGTGGAATGAAAACATTGAATACTGAAAGTTTTCCTGACCTCTCCATGCATGCCATAGCACACAGAGAGTATTTTGGAGAGAAAAAGAAGTCACACTGTCTACTCAGATTAATTCACAAAAAGTGATTTAGCTGGGATTTAAAAAGTACATTACATTTATAGGCCCTAAATTATAATTCAGTTCTACCCTTAAGTTTTATAAATACTTAGTTAAGTTTTTGGCTTTAAACTTTTCCTAGGACTATCAATGCTGGTAATATAAACAAACCAACAAATCTTACATGAATGTGCTTTAAGAAGCAGTTTAAAAAAAGTCAGATAAAGGTTCTTCATTCTGCATGCTTGACAGTCCTTAATAACAGTAATCTCACTGAAACAGCAGCACCGGAATTCTGCGACTATGAAGGACACTGACAGAGGGAAACTATCTTCCCTAGAGATGTGACTGAGAGTAAAGAAGACAATATACACACTAAGAAAGCATGGGACAACAGCACCACACTCGTTAAATGCTGTCTCAAAATGAGGCTACCCAAGAAAACAGGTACAACTGACAATTTGTCCAGGATCATTAACCCAGGTAGGTAATAATAAGCTCAGAACTATGTTTTTGCCACTGTTATGTTGGTAGTAGGATACATAGGCAAAAATTACAAGCAGTAAGGCTGAGGAAATGGCTCAGCAGTCAAGAGCACTAGCTATTCTTCCAGAGGACCCAGGTTCAATCCCCAGCCCCTACATGGCAGCCATTTGGGGAGGGGCGTGTCTGATGCCCTGTTCTGGCTTGCTCAGGTACTGTACTCACATGGTGCCCATACATGTAGGCAAAACAAAAAGTAGAAATTTAAGCAGATTTATCATGCTAGGACAGCAGCAGAAAGGATAGGATTTAGGAAGATGACAGAATTAAAGATGACCTTGGGAGTCAGAACGAGAAGGTGAACCGAACTGGAAAGCTGGGCTGGAGTTGAGATAGATGCACAAGGAGAGCAATGAAGGTGAGGAAACTGAGTTCAGTCATGGAAGAATCTTAGATTATAAACTGGAAGCCTTGCACAGCTTAGTACTATCGTTGCTCTCATCTTGAACTTGAATGAGGAAGGCATAAAATGAACAGATGAGAATCTGTGAGCTCAACGAAGGACAAATACTCAGGTACTGGTCTACAAGAGGAAAACTAGAGCAAGTCTCAATGGTATCTGAAGGGCAGTTACCTATGGTGAGACAGGGAGGCTAAAAATGTTCCAAATGAAAAGACCACAACACACGAAGCAAGCACACACAGGAAAAGCTAACCCCTAGTTCTTCCTCAGCTCCAAGTGCAAGGATTACAATTGCACTCCACTTGGAGAGACGGCTAACACTTCCATCTAATACATGAAAGCATTCTCAATTTTTAAAATTAGGCCATAGCTACAAAAGCTAAAAGACAAAACAATGCCATTCTAACTAGGTGCTACATAAAGAGATGATCACTGGATTATGCATACAATCCAAGGAAGTTTATCTCTCCACCTTTCCTTCCAAATCCCCTTCACTGCCCCAGACTTGTCAGCTGTCTGGTCATACCAGGCCCCAGCTGATGGGGTTATCCAAGCTGTAAATGAAATGTAAATAACAGTCCTGCACATGAGCCCACAGCGCAGCAGAACTGATACACACTGGCTTTCTCTCGTGTTCTCAAGGTTAGGTAGGGAGGCAGGCTCCACACCCACCTCAGAAGGAAAGGAGAAATGCATTCACTCAGAAGCTTCTAGAGAAACCAAAGGCGTGGGACAGATGAGGTAACGAGCATGCAGCCATATTATTAAATGCAAACTATTAAAAAAATTGAACAAGGCAGTGGTTTCAATGGAAATGCACAGCATTTTGGAAAGGAACAGAACTGTTCACAGGCAATGTAGAATTGCTCAGTCGTCCACTATATATGACACCAAAAGAGAGGAACTCTCTCACACTTGTTTAAATAATTTCAAATGTATACCAAGAAATACAATCTAATGTTCTTTTACTATTTCAACAAACATAGGCAATGAATTTTAACCAGAATCTGCCAAAGTTAGCAGGAGCCACAGCATTACAAATAAATTCAGACAGCATATAAAAACTAAAGCAAGAAAACACAACCAGGTCAGGGCGCTCACACATTGTTAGTTTTGGGACACAGCTTCAGGAGAACACTGAGGGAGGAGAACAGGGCACTGGGTACAGGCTGCATATCCAATGGCTCTGGGTATTGTCTCAGAGTCCTGGAAACAGATCACCAACTGTCCACAGCTCCAGCAGCAGAAGCTGATCCCACAGGGTGAGTGGAGACTACTGTTGAGCAGTGAATTAGCTAACACCTTTCCAACCAACTGCAGTTCTATGCAGTTCAAGACTTGCCTCCCTCCCAGCAGTCTGCCTCATTAGTTAGAACCAGCTAGGTGACAAAGCTGCAAACATGGTCCTCATTCCCACACTATCACAAGTTGGTATTAACTAGTGCTGATATCTTTTCTTCCTCCCAGAAATTCAATTTTTGGTAGTCATTGCCTTTTCTTTTCCAAATAAGTATAAATATGCTGGCATAAATCCACTATTCTAAGTACCTTCACTTGTACGGCTTGCAAGCACTGTCTTCTCAATGCCTCGGAAGAACCTACACTAGGTGAGAACTGACGTGCTCACTCTAATACTACACAAGTCAGGGGTTTTGGTATATTAGTGGCTGTGTAACGATCACATATCTAATTCTGAACATTTTAATCAGTTCCTCAAATATCCTGTTCTTATTAAGACATCATATCCAACTCTGACTTCACAAGCTATGGCAACCATTCATTAGCTTTCTGTCTTTACAGACTATTGTAACATTTTTCATGCATAAAATCATCTGTCCCTTCTAACACGTTTAAGACTCATCCATACTGTGACATGAATTAATTAGCACTTCTTTCTATAATAAAAACTTTCAAGATATGGGTAGGCACAATTGATTTACCTATTATGAATACATAAACTACCTGCTTTTATAGAAGAACATTTTCATATGCACTGCCTTGCTTTGAGGAAGGAACAAAAAATTATTCTCTTAAGGACAGAAAGCAGTTTCCATAGAGAGTATTTCTGCCCAAACTACAGCTTTCTACATCACCCTGCCTAATTGCTGCTGTTTGGTCCCACATACATCTTGTAACTCTTATGCCAACTCTCTCATGAAGGCAGAGAGGTTGCCTGCACCGTACTTAGCATAGTACTTGATCCCTACTAGAGTCTCAGGATTATTCATTAACTAAGTATCATGCACTGATTACTAAGTGACCTATTACTAAATTTGTACCACTGTTGAAACACAAACAATGCACATAAGTAAAATATTATTCAACTATTATCAGCAAAAGTCCTTTCTAACACAGAGAGAGTAACCTGTCCTAGGAAAGGGTAGACTGCCCTACAGACACCATCGGGAGAACACGTACTGAACAACATTTGCCTCAAAAATCCTACGACAGGTAGAAGGAAATAACTTCAACACATAATTCATAAGGATCTCCCAATGCCAAATGCTTGCAGGACAATGGGAACAGCCAGAGTTTAAGTCCTAACAGGTCTACCTGGGTGGGTACACTGAAACACTAAGCATTAGCTCATAGTCACTCAAATTTAGTTTGATAAACATCCTACTCATTTTTCAAGGCATGGGAAGTAAATATTTTAATTTTAAAAGTTCCTCAAATTGATCTTCTTCCATAAGACATCCCATGGCTATGATCACTAAGTGTTAACTGGCCCAGTTAATGTTTGAAGAGCTCTACAGCGATTGTTCGAGTTCATATGTAAAAACCCTGGCACTTCCTGTGTAAGAAGAATGTTGAGACTCTTTTTAGGAAGAGATACTAAGGCTTTTGTTTGTGATACTGAAGACACACTGTCTGGTGGAGCAGAGGCTGATGTCTAGTGTCTTCCTTAACTCTCTCCACCTTATGTTCTGAGGCAGGCTCTGTCACTGAGCCCGGAGCTCACCTGGACCTCTGAGCACCAGCAGCTCTTCTCTTTCCACTCCCTAGTGCTGGATTACAGATATGTGTTGCTGTGCCTGGCTTTTACATGGTGCAAGGGATCCAAACTCAGGTCTTTGTGTTTATGCAGCAAGCACTACCACTCATAAAACTACCTTCCCAAGGCCCTGGATTTAAAACAAAACAGCCACTCCCCCCTCCCACCAAACACCAACAAACACCAACAAAGCAATTCAACTATATTCTATCTTGTGCTCACTCCACTCTTAAGACAGGGTCTCACCTGACTGGCCTGGAACTCACAAAGATCTGCCTGCCTCTCCTGCTGAGTGCTGGGACTACAGGCATTTGCCACCAAACCTAGCTACTGTTTGCTTCTTAACTATTACTTTAAAACAAACAAACCTATCTCTGCTATGTACCAGCATTCCTAATGTCACTGTGACTTCTTGGAGAAGCAGGCGTTGCACACACACGAACACTTACATTAGTAATTCTTGCTGTTATTATGTAGTGAATGAGCATAGTTTGATCCTCATCTTGCAAAAGCTAGGCAACAAAGAAGTGGTGGTACCATTATTTCATTGCTTTGGTACCTCTGAAACACAAATTCTGTTGTACACCGACCTAGATTCCTGTGTGTTAAGGAAGGCTCACAAATCTGTTATGCTTCCTTCTTTTCAGACTCTATTATTGCTACCTATTAGGAGCTATTAAAGACCTCATCATCTTTGAGCATGAGTTTTCTGTGGGTAGAGATGATATGGAATATAGTAGGGTTTAAGAGATGAAGTTTCAACTTGATATGCCATGTTTGGTTGATATCCATGGGAGGCCTGCCCTTTTCTGAGTAGAAATGAAGGAGGAATAGATTGGGGGGGGGGCAGGGAGAGGGCAGAAGGGAGAAAGACTGGGAGGAAAGGAGGGAGGGAAAAGTGCAGTCGAGATATACAAATAATACGCATAAGCATAATATCATTTAAAAAAAGACAGAGGGGCTGGAGAGATGACTCAGCAGTTAAGAGCAATGTTTGCTCTTTCAAAAGTCCGAGTTCAATTCCCAGCTCTCAACCATCTGCAGACAGAATAGTGTATATATAACAAATAAATAAATCTTTTTGAAAAAACAAAAAAAGAAAGAGAGAGAGAGAGAGAGAGAGAGAGAGAGAGAGAGAGAGAGAGAGAGAAAGTTTGAAGTCACACTGCCATCATACTTCACTGGTAACATCATACACCTCATACCTTCAAAGACATCTGTCATTTTGCAGATATGAGCAAATGTGGCTCCAGTTGCCCAGGTATACACCACATCCATCAGGTGAGGCTTGAACGAGCTTAGGTAAGTGTCTTCATCAATCTCCAGTTTTGCTTCTGCTGAAACCTTTGCAATCCTTTTAGCACATTCCTTTTAAGAATAAAGGACAGGGTTAAAATTCTTTACTGAGTATCTTTCATATCACTAACGGTTTCTGAAGGCAGGATTCTACAAATTCTCTTTCCTATTTGAGGAGAGCACAGGTTTCAGTGTTGTCTCTGTGAGTTGAACATCCTGCTTCTAAGCAGGCACAGCACACATGCTTGCAAGTGATCACACAGCCAGGCCCTCCTACTGTGTCAGTCAGTGCTGGGACGTGCCCAGGAGATGCATAACCTGTATGCCAGATTACATTTACTACAAATCCTACAACTCACTATACTTACCCAACAGCAGCATCTAACTAATTGTCTTAAGAAGGAACAAAAGGCAGTTAAGAGGGCTTGTGGCTCTTCCAGAGAATCTAAGCTGGGTTTCCAGAACCCACACCAGGTAGTTATCACTTTTAACTCCACCTACAGGAAATCCAATGCCCTCTTCTGTCTTTTGTGGATATTTGAACTCACACACACACACCACCCCTCACATTAACATACAATCAAAAAATAACAAAATCAAATATTTAAAATCATTATTGAAAAATGAAAGCTAATAAATACTAGAACTAAATGTTACTTTTTAATACTGAGGAAAATGGTGGCTGGAAAGATGACTCAGTGGTTAAGAGCACTGACTGCTCTTCCAAAGGACAATTCCTAGTACAAGCATAGTGGTTAAAAAAACATTCGCAGTTCCAGGTTCAGAAAACCCACATGACACCCTCTTCTGGCCTGCATGGGCACTGAACACATGTGGTTTTACAGAAATGTACATAGGCAAAATACCTGCATACATAAAATAAAAATAAAGAAAATCTAAAAAAAAAAAATACCATGGGTAATACTGAGGAAGAAAAATAAGTAATAGACAGTCAGTATACCTTATTCATATTACTTAGTTTTAAATCTGCAGTTATAAAAATCAAAAAAGTTAATAAAATATAATCAAATTGCACAACTGATATCAAGTGTATTTAATCTGTGCAATGATACAATGCCATGATTAACCTGACAATCTTTTATAATCACTAGCTTACCTGCATTTGTCGAAGTGGTCCAGCCAACTGTTCTGTTAGTTTGGGCATCTCACTAGACTGTGATAAAGAAAAAGAATATGAAATATAAAAACCTGAGCAAGTACTACTTGCTTGCTGAAATGAAGCAACACTTTTTATATTCTTTTACCCCAAATTCTAAGACTTAGATCGTTATTATTTAAGTTTACTATATCTAATCAGCTTCTGGTTTTCACACACACAATCAGTACTCTCATCACCAGCAGTTACCACATTTCAGAGAACACTTTACCAACTGTGCTACCCAGGCAGTTCCTATGAATATAAACAAAACCATGGAAGAAGCAAATACTACAAATATTAGTAGCTATCAATAGTTTAATCATAGCTTAATTATGAAAGTTTAGCTTACTGGAAAGTTTATAGAGTAAAAATGTAGGGTGTTTAAAATACTGTGCCTAATTTTATTTTTATCCAGCTATTTCTAATTAATACTTTTTGTATTTGCTATATACCTGAGGTTGGCCTGAAACTCGGAGATCCACCTGCATTTTCCTCTTTAGTGCTGGGATTAAAAGCATGCGCTACCATGCCCAGCAGACTTGAATACTGCTCTTCTCGATAGTAAAATTTGTTAATTTCTAATTTAGACAACACAGTTTAATCTATCATTATAACAAGGTAAATACAATTAGACAAGCTACTTGAATTCTTTGAGGAGACAAAAGTATGTGTCAGGATAAAGAAATATTCAGCATGTATTGGGATATCAAGACATAAAGAAATGCCAAAGTGCATGTGCATGTGTGTGGTAAAAACAGGTACAGAGGCCAGAGGCTGTCCTTCAAGTGTTGGGTAGGTTCCCGCTTTCCTGCCTTGTTAGCTAAGGTTTAGCTGTCCTGCAAGTTTCCTGAGATTCTTCTGTTTCACCTCCCATTCCCCATGAATGCTAGGAATTCAGGTACTTGCACTACGAGGCCTGGCTAATAGGTTAACATTTTAAAAGGCAACTATAGAGCAGTTGCAATATCATCTGCACAGTATACAGGACTTAGTTTTGATTGGTGTATGTGTGTAAACACATTTCATAAGAAATCATGAACCATGTTTTATATTACTGCTGTAAAAACAAAAGCTTCTTAACATGACTGGTAAACGGAAAACTATATAGGATGACAGGGAAGGAATGCAAACATGCTAACTTCCATGGACAGAGCATCCATTCATGAACAGTTCATCTACTCTGGCCACCACAGGTGGAAGACACTGGTCCTGATCTGACCAGGGTAAATGGTGCTCTCTGAATGTACAAATTTGTTCCTTCACTTTCATTTAGGTATCAATTCAAATTTCATACTGGGGAGGCTTTTCTATTCTGACACATTAAAACAAGAACCTGAAGCATCAGGTATCCCCCCAGCTCTTCTACTTCTTCATTTACTCACACATAAGCCATTAGAGCAAAAGGCATCTCCAGTGTCCAGATCTATGCACTGTAAACACTAAGTGTTTAATCAATTTTTGTGGAGGGCTGGAGAGATGGCTCAGAGGTCCTGAGTTCAATTCCCAGCAACTACATGGTGACTCACAACCATCTATAATGAGATCTGGTGCCCTCTTCTGGTATACATCATAAATAAATCTTTAAAAAAAAATAAATTTTTGTGGATACTCATCTTCATATTTGAAAGATTTATGTACAATTATTGCAGAAAAAATAAGAGCAATTTTAGAAACATTTAAAAATAGAAGTATGCTAAGTACATTTCATCTAATATATCAAAGTATTTATTATAACTATTCTTTTTGGCATGACATCATATGACATATAAACATGAACTGAGTCTTATTATTAATGAATATCCATTATACTATTTATTCAAACCATATGATGTGTGAATAAACAAAGCATACTATATATATAAACTCACATTCTCTTGAAACACAAAACAGCTCAATAGTGCAGTTGCCTGTTCTGCAGAAAGGTCATTGAAAAGTCCATTAAACATCATCTCTGTTAGAAGGAGTTCATCAGCACTAAAGAGAGAATAAATTTCACAAGTCAGAAGATAAAGACATATCTTTAACAGGTAGTTATTAATTAAAATATGTAATTTAATCATGAGGAAAAATAAAGGGGTATAAATTTGTAAAGGAAATGCTAAACCTTTCTACTTGTCAACATATAAACAGTACAAGACACACTGTCAAGAAAAGTAATACTGCTTATGACTTTCAAATGGGGGCAGTCAGGCTAAGGCTTCTAAGCAATTTATAACTTCTAAGGCAGAAAACTGGTCATGATGGATTTTAAAGATGGACTGAAAACTTATTTTCTGAAGTGGGTCTCAACAGCATCTCCTGTTCTACACCATCTTCTACAACTGCACTGTCCATACAGGCTGCCCCCTGTGTTAAGTGACAACTTCAACTTAACGTACCAAACTGTGTCGACTCCCCACGGGAGCCTTACCTGTTGAGAGGACTAGATGGGGGGTGGGAGGAGTAGGAGGGAGAACTTTGATTGGAATGTAAAATGAAATTAAAAAACTAAATTATTAATTAAAAAATACATACTTTAAAATTCAGAGATGTTGAGTAACCATTTTAAGCGCTAAATCCTCACACATGGCTAAATGAACACCTTACAGAACAGTGAAGGTACAGAACATTTCAAGCATAGAAAAGAATTCTATAGGATAGCTGCTACTTTCCTATCAAGAGATGAAACTAATTGTTTTCTATTTGAATCTAAGAGCATTTGTGACTCAAATGTAATCAAAAGACTGTGACAGATGTACTGCTAAAGAATTGCTAAGCTGGGTTACAAAACACCATCAGAAAACATGACAAAACAGCTCACGCTGGCGTCCTGAGCCTCCACAGACTCCATGTGATTAGGGCCACCATTCTGAGTTGCTCATGCTGTGAAGACACCCAAACTGGCCCATGTGGAAAGGAAGAAAGAGGGAATGGAAGGAAGGGGGAGAGAATAAGCAAGCTCCACCTATTCCAATACTCCTCACTTCTTCAAGCCTCCTAGTATGTTACTTACTTACCATCTTATTGCTATGGGGGTGGGGAGTGGGTATCCTGAACTAGAGCCATGTGACCAGACCATTCCTGAATTGCTAACTCAGAACTGACAGTAAAATAACTACTGTTTGGAATGATAACAATATGGTGAAAGATTACAAGCTAAGAACAACACAGCTGTCCTTTAGTATTGTGAGTCCTAGGATTACCCCGTCCTCCCTCCCCAGCCCAAGCTGCCAGCACCTGAGAATGTTCAAGAGCCTCATAACCTAAGTCAGTCTTCACACACACTTTAAAGTCATCTCTCTTACTTACAACACCTAAGATAACGTAAATGTAATGTGAACAGTTGTACTATACTGGCAGGGGACAAGGACTAGGTAAAAGGACAACATATATACATTTACTTTTTTTCCAACACATTTTCTAACTACAAGTGAGCTCAATCTGTGGATACAAAATAGAGCTGGCACTGCATTTCCAAATTTAAGTTCCAGCCTACAATAAGTCAATGTGGTAACTTACTCTTACCCTCAAACTTGAGTAAAACCTGCTCACTTGTGCTCCCTCTCTATATATGAATGAGCTGGAGTTAAACGTCAAGGTGAAAAATTTTTAGAAAACAGCATACAAGCTGATATATAAACTAAGGTATGATTTGTAAAGTTATAAACACAAATTATATAGAAAGAATCTAAACATACACAAAAAAGTGTTTCACAGAAAACATAGCAAAAGGCTAGCTAGAAGTACCTACATTAATTACTGAAATTCATGAGTTCTGATTTCTCAACCTCTTGGTCCAAACTGTATATAAAACGGAAAAGCACAATAACACCGTCCTATTTAAGACAGCTGTTTCCTGATGAGTGTTGTCCATGTGAGACAAAATAACATTTAGCACTCTATGCAGAACATTTTACCTGCTTATTTCACAAGCCACACGTCCTTTCATCTCTATTACGTCAGAAGACGTAGCAAAGCCCAACCTCCTTAAAACACGTTTGCGACATTTGAGTTCATCCATTTGCAGGACGGTTCTTGCTTTCTTCAATTCTCGCTTTGCAGATTTAATGTCTATTGCAATCTAGGGCATACAAAAGCAAAGGCAATTTAATAATAAACTGAGTAGTATAACATGAAAAAAAAACAAAACACCAAAAAGTAGTTTATAAGGCCACCTGATTGAGAGTGTGTGCTGTAGGGGGTTAGATGCAATGCTAGGAGAGGAAGGGTGTACCTGAAAAGTTCTTCAACACTAGCTTAAATGTTAAACATGTGGAAAACACAAAATGCCCACGTTAAAAAATTAGTTATTATTTAATACACAGAAACGAAAACCTAAAATAAAATGTGCCTTTAGTTTTAAATGAATTTTAAAATCAGAAAATCAGTAAATATTACATATTTTTTGTGGCAAGAAAATGGCTCCACAAAAATAAGAAAACAGTACTTTGAAAAGGAGGATTTAAATGCAGAAAAGAAAACCCAAAGAACATTTAGGGATTAAAAGGATGGAATTTGAACCTCTGAAGCTCTATACTGTTAAATCTTAAGGTTCAGTGAAGGAGAAATGATAAGGGATGAGCAGTCCTGTTTACTCAGGCTACTGTGAGTCCTGTCACTCCTGTGCACTTCAGTGAGGGTGGGTGGAGCTCAGGAGCAGAGCACCCGCTTAGTGTGCGTAAGCAAGGTCTGGAGTTCATGCCCCAGAATAAGATAGTAACCTAATAACTGAAATTTTAAAGCAGTCCCAAAGGTAACAATATCATATCTGTATTTTAAAGCAGTCCCAAAGGTAACAATATCATATCTGTATTTTACTGACAAGGCTGAGACGTTACTCCGTAAAGAGGTTAGGGTCTTTAACAGAGCTCCTGAGTAATCCTGATTTAATTCAGCAACTGATAAGAATCTAGGACTAGAACTGATAAAGTGTCATAATGTTGTACTATAGGAAGTAGTGATTTCTCTGCTAGATCACTGCATGTAAATTAACATAACTATCAAACATCTCAGAAAAAAAAATTCTAGGATTTCTTTGACTGAGATGCCTATATGAGCAGAGGCAAACACTATGGTAAAAACTATGAGTCATAAAACTTAAGTTAGAAAAAGAGCCCAGCTGGGAGGTGGTAGTGTACACCTTTAAAGGAGGCAGAGGCAGACAGATCTGTGAGTTTGAGGCCAGCCTGGTCTACACAGTAAGTTCCAAAGCTACAGAGAAACCCTATCTTGAAACACCCCCACCAAAAAAAAGAAGAGAAAGAAAAAAGAGAAAAGAACCCAGCATACAAGACTATTTTGTAGTAAGACCATTTATACCTTGAGCATAATGTTGAAATGACACTGTAGGCACACTGAGTGGAATAAATTATTCATTCCATTGTTTTCCTTCAGGTGGCCACTAGCAGTATTTACTATTATCAGTGAGCTATCCTGAATCTCTACTGTAGACCTAGCTGCCCTAGGTCTCTGTGCGAATCCTAACTTGCTGGCAATGGATGAAAGGCTCCAGCACTTATAGTTTATCTAAAAGACAGACATTCCCATTCCAGACGATAAAAAGAGGACAAGAAAATAACATATTTAATGAAATACATAAAATTGTTTCTGGGAGCTAGAGAAGTTGGCTTGGTGATAAGGACTTGCTCTTGCAGAAGACCTAAGTTTGGCTCCTCACAGCCACATGGCAGCTCACAACTAACCATGACTGACTCCAATTCCAGGGGACCCAACATCCTCTTCTGGCCTGCTCCAGCACCAGGCATGCATATGGTACATACACACATAGACAAAACCTATACACATAAAAATAAATCTTAAAAAAATTATTTCTGGGGGGCTGGAGAGATGGCTCAGCGGTTAAGAGCATTGCCTGCTCTTCGAAAGGTTCTGAGTTCAATTCCCAGCAACCACATGGTGGCTCACAACCATCTGTAATGGGGTCTGGTGCCCTCTTCTGGCCTTCAGGAATACACACAGAATATTGTATACAAAATAAATAAATAAATAAATATTTAAAAAAATTATTTCTGTCATACCTGTGCTTTTTTCTCACAAAGTGTATACACAGTTTCCAAATTTGGATCATTGTGAAGTGGATGAGAATACATTCGATGCTCAAAAGCCTCTACTTTCTGAATGACTTTTTTTAGTCCTTGATCTTGAATGCCCATATCATCAATAGGATCTAACAAAGGAACACCATCAGGAAAACGCTTCTGAACTTCCTGAAATAAAAATGTAAAACCCATTAACAAGATGAGACTAAACCACTATTTCCATTTTTTTCTCTCTTCTATGTCTATGGCCATAAAAAAGGACTCGACATATATTTTCTCCACTTAAACCAGAGAGCAGTTTACCACGGCATTTGTTTTTGAAAACCTTCATTTTGGGGGATGGGGGGGGCAGGATAAAACAGGGTCTTACTTTGCTGCACAGGTTAGGTTCAAACTCGTAATCTTCCTGTTCGGCCTTCTGAATTCTGAATTACAGATATATTCTACCACAGTCTGAAAATTCCTTTTCATTTGTTACGCTAAAACTAACCGCTAACAGAATATATTATAATCCACTAATATAAATAGCATTGTAGTGTAATCCATTAGTTCTGGGCATGGCATGACTTTACTGGTAAAACCACTTCTGTAACCACAGTTACGTCACTGTAAAATCTTGGCATAGTTAATATGTAACTATATTTCCTATCATTTATGTGGGAAATTCAATTTTTACATTATTTGGAGGCATGGGTTTTTTTCTAAATGGGACACTACTGAACTAAAAATGAAACTTTTAAAAAGGATCCTTTGGCTAACTTTGTCACGATTCATGATGAGATCATTGATATGGGATTCTCCTCTGTATGCTGTGAATAAAGAAACTGCCTTGGCCTGTTGATAGGGCAGAACTTAGGTAGCTGGGAAAAAACTAAACTGTGCTGGGAGAAAGGAAGCAGAGTAGGGAGAAGCCATGAAGCCCTGCCAAAGACAGACGCTGGAACTTTAGTAGGTAAGCCACAGCCATGTGGCAATACACAGATTAATAGAAATGGGTTAAGTTGATATGTAAGAGTTAGCCAATAAGAAGCTAGAGCTAATGGGCCAAGCAGTGATTTAATTAACACAGTTTCTGTGTGACTATTTCAGGGCTAAGCAGCCTATTACAAGAGATCATGAGTTCAGAGAATGGATAGCTCACTGGTTGGTTATCCCACCCACTAGAATTCAGCGTTGGTGACTTTGAAGGACAGATAAAATCAGAATAGTCAGGAACTATCCCACGTGCACTGGGCCCTGAGTTCCATCCTAAGTATGGTAAACACAGAGTAGTGCAGACTAGCTTAGTGGTGGTGTGCACTTGTAGTCCTAGCTACTTGGGATGCTTAAGCATAGTGCTTACTTGAACTCTGAGTCTGAGACCAACCTAATTAATACACTGAGGCCTTATCTCAGAAAAGAAAGCACAGAAAGAGTAAAACCGGCTTTCTCTGCTCCATCTTCTGCAATGCTAGCCTTGTCCCTGAGACTCAATGGTGATGGTAGGAATGAATGGATTTGCCATACTGAGTGCCTGGTCACGGGGGCTGCCTTCAACTCTGGCAAAGTAAGACACTGTTGCTATCAATGACTCATCTCGGGCCCCATGTTTGTGATGGGTACAAACAACCACAAATATGACAACTCACTCAAGACTTGTCAGCAATGCTTCCTGCACCATCAGTTGCTTAGATCCCCTGACCAGGGTCATCATGACACCTTTGGCAAGACTTATGACCATGATCTATGCCATCGTTGCCACTTAGAAGACTGTGCATGGCCCCTCAGGAAAGCTGTGGTGGTGCTGCCCAAAACATCATCCCTGCATCCACTGGTACTGCCAAGGCTGTGGGCAAGCTCATCCCAGAGCTGAGTGGAAGCTCACTGGCATGGCTTTCTGTGTTCCTACCAGAAATATATCCACTGTGGCTGACAGCTGCCTGGAAAAAGCTGCCAAGTATGATGACATCCTGAAGATGATGAAGGCGGCACTGAAGGGCTCATTAAAGAGCATCCTGGGCGCCGGGCGGTGGTGGCACACACTTTTAATCCCAGCACTCGGGAGGCAGAGGCAGGAGGATCTCTGTGAGTTAGAGGCCAGCCTGGTCTACAAGAGCTAGTTCCAGGACAGGCTCCAAAGCTACAGAGAAACCCTGTCTCGAAAAAACAAAAGAGAGAGAAAAAAAAAAAAAAAAAAGGCATCCTGGGCTACGATGAAGACCAGGTTGTCTCCTGAAATTTAACAGTGAGAGATGCCTACTCTTCCACCACTGGTGCTGGGGCTGGCATTGATCTCTATTAGAATTCTGTAAAGCTCATTTCCTTAAATGACAACAAATGTGCTACAGAAACGGGGGTGGCTTCAAGGCCCATATGTGCTCCAAGGAATAAGAAACCTTGGACCACCCATTCCAGCAAGGACAGAGAGGAACAGAGGCCCTTGGCTTCTGAGGAGTCCCTGCTACTATTCAGCCCCCAACTGAGCATCTCTCTGCCGTTTCTACTCCAGACCCTGAGAACAAGGGGAGGGGCATAGAGAGCCTTACTCTCTTGAATATCATCAACAAAGTTCACTATACCCCCTCCCACAACACACACACACAAGAATAAAAACGAAAAACGCAAAGGGTTCAGAAACGTGAATACTGCAATCAGAAATAAGCTAATAATGCAAGTTGTTTCAAGAAACTGCTTGCTTTGTGCATACAGCAATTACCAGACAGGTTTGTTTAAAGGGAGGATGTGTCATTACTAAGTCATATAATCTTATTCATGAACTTGAATATTAAGAAACTGAGTTATAGGTTGAAGTAGAAAGACAGAGCAATACTAATCCTTTGTTTTGTTTTTGTTTTTCAAGAACTACAGGCTGCTCTGTAGACCAGGCTGGCCTCTCTCTATCTCCCAAGTGCGGGGATTAAAGGCATGCACCATCATGCCCAGCTAAATGTACAAAGAGGCAAAGAGGACTCTCTAGTCTTCACGTGAAGGAGTTGTCTGGCACACACATCTGCAGCTCTTCCTGCCTTGTGAACAGGGACTGAGAAAACCAAGAGAACCAGCCTATCCCATGTGGACAGGAAACATGAGATCTGTTTCTATGGAAGCTAAGGTCAAAGCAGAGCACGGCCTATACCAGGGTGTTTCAGCAAGTAAGACAAGCCTGGGTGCTGGTAATTGATCTAAATAAATAAATAAATAAATAAATAAATAAATAAACAAATAGAAATAATAAAAAAATCATTCAATTTTACATTTAAACAGAAAAATACAAGCCTATTTCTAAAGAACAAGGTAATCATTTTTCCCCAGACAACAGCAATATTTATGCTAACTAAAAAATCAAGTGTTTTTCTGTTCAGTTATGGTATTATTATGAGTTATTAGAAAACAATTCATTGAAATGCTATATTTCATTTTACTTCCAAGATCTATTTATTTGCTAACAAACTGGTTCACTACAGTTCTTTTTCTTTAAGAATATTTTCTTGCTGGGCAGTGGGGCACACGCCTTTAATCCCATCACTTGGGAGGCAGAGGCAGTCAAAAGTCTGTGAGTTCAAGGCCAGCCTGGTCTACAAGTGTTTCAGGACAGGCTTCAAAGCTACAGATATTCCAAAGAATATTTTCTTAGAATAATACATCTGTTTGTTTATTTAGATTTTCAAGAAAAGCAAATATTTTAGAAGCCTATGGATCACAACTTAAAAGTTTGTACTCTAAGGGCTGGAGAGATGGTCCAGCAATTAAGAGCATTTGTTGCTGAGTACCCAGGTTCAATTCTTAGCAGCCACATGGTGATTCACAACCATCCATTCTTCCAGATCCAAGGGACCCAACCTCCTCCTCTGACCTTCACAGGCATGTTTATATACATTTAGGCAAAATACTCAAACAGATAATAAAAAAAAATCTTTAAAAAGATTCCTACTCTAAAATGAAAGCAACGTATTTACCATTGTTTTCTCAAATTCTAGAGAGCCTCTCTGTATAGTAAGGTATAGTAACTGCTATTCAACTGTTTTTAGCCAATTTTTTCATTTATTTCTGACAGAAAATAAAAATTTTGAAAGTTGTATATTTCCTACTGAAAATAAAGCATTTATTTTAATTAATTAATTAGGACTTTTTTGAGATAGGGTTTCTCTGTGTAACCGCCCTGGCTGTCATGGAACTTTCTCTGTAGACCAGGCTGACCTCAAATTCACAGAGATCAGACTGCCTCTGCCTCCACGTGCAAGGATTACAGGTGTACACCACCACCACCCATTCAAAAATAAAGGATCGTAATGAATAAAAAATTCTATTTCTTATAGAACAGTGAATAGTGCAGTTTATGAGTCTTCCTTTGTTATATACATTGACGCTGTGCTCAGAACAGATCTGCAATGACTCGTTTTATGAAGCAAACTCTTTGTGTTTATAGTTTGTCTGAAATATATTTAAAATTCTCTCAGTCATTTTTAGATAAATCCTATTTATGTAAGATTTATATTTAAGTTCTAAACTAACATACATACCTGTATGGACTTTAAAACACTCTGTCTGTTGTCCACAGGCCGAAGGTCTTTCGGGATGTAAAGCCTAACAGTGCTGATGGCAGACAAGAGATGTACCAAAACAGGGACAACCTACAAAATGTTAGAGGAGACTACAGATGAATTGCACATTTCCAGTTATGTCCTACATATGTCCAAAGGAAGTAGCATTTATAGTATGTCACAGATGAACTGCTTACCATGAAAGCCTAAACCCTAGTATGTGAAAACTACCGCAAACCTTAATAGTCACACAAATGTTACATTAAATAAAGACCCTCTCTTCAGAGTCTAACTCACTACTTGGCACTTTTAGAAACATCAGCACTACAGATGAATGCCCCTGTGTAAGAGGGTTAGAGAGCCCAGAAAAGAACATAAGGTTCCAGGTGGCGTGAGATGGGGGAAAAAAGAAAGGGCTCTTTAAAGAGGAGGAAATGCATTCCCTCACACATCATCTTCCAGAAAACACATCTGAAAACCTTTCCCCATGCTTTCTCTAGTTAAGTATGCCTCCCTTCACTAACAAATACATTTTGCTTCTTTGCTATAATCTGGAGGCCTAAATCCACGAGCAGCAAGGCAACCATTTCCTAGGCTCACATCTGTCAGTATTTAGTCTTTTGCAGCCATACTTTATTTATACTTATGGTCCCCAAAAGACTTACTGCCTTACTGACAACACAGACCTGCACAGGCAAAAAGATGTGAGTAAAGCACTGGCCTTCTTCAGTGGAAGTAGTATGATGGTTTATTACACATTCTATACTTAAGATCACCTGTTTGAAGTCAACCTTCAGGTAGCTCCAGCACCCTGGACAAACTACTTAACTTTTCTATGTTTCAATTTCCTCATCATAACATGTGTTAAATTATTATGCATAAAATAGTTCAGTATGTATCCTTAAGTTTAGGAAAAGGAACGCCTTAAGAGTTCCCTAATTAGAAAGATGAAGTTTTGAGGCCAGAGAAACGGCTCTGTGTAAATGGTTCAGTATGGACTGCTTCTGCACAACCTCTTATAATGCTAGCTCCAGGAGATATAACACCCTTTTCCATCCTTCACAGGCAACTGCACTGGTATACACACTCATGTGTTCAGTGTACACAAAACTAAAACATAAATCTTAAAAAATAAAACCCAGGAAGATTTCTAGTTAGGGGTCAGAGGCTTCAAAATGAAATAAATAGGTTTCATGTGTGCAAGCATGACCCCGAGTTTTGTTTCCAGCACCCATGTAAAAGCTGGCACAGGGCCAGGTGCTTGTAACATCAGTACTGAAGAGGCAGAGGCAGGAGGATCCCTGGCATTTCTAGATCAGTTGAGAGGCTGTCTTAAAAAATATGGTAGAGTAAGCTGGGCAGGGCGGTGGTGGCGCACGCCTTTAATCCCAGCACTCGGGAGGCAGAGGCAGGCGGATCTCTGTGAGTTCGAGGCCAGCCTGGTCTACAAGAGCTAGTTCCAGGACAGGCTCCAAAGCTACAGAGAAACCCTGTCTCAACAAACAAACAAACAAACAAACAAACAAACAAAAAAGGAGGTGTCTATCCTATACTCACCTCTATCCACATACAAACATATGAACATATGTAACACACACACACTAAACTGCCCGTTTTCAGTAACTGGGAAACAGACTGTTAAACAGTAAGCAACCTAGAATTACAGAGGCCAATGTTTGAGTATCTAATTTATGTTGGATGGATTCTATGACAAACAGCACCATATATTTGTCATCGTAGGAAGTCTTTCTTCTAGGGAACGTGACTAAATATAGTTTTCTAAGTGTTGTCAAGATTGTCTGCACCCTGACTCTACATTCCCATTCACTTCAGCTTCCTTCCATGCCAGGACTGTATAAGCCGAAATAAATAGAATTTTAAAGCATCATTAGAAGCAGAGGAAAGAGCCTGAGTTTGTACAAGGTTTACTGAAGACTTCCCTGAAGAGGCTTTTTACTGAATTAAACCTAAGGTCAACAGAACTTCTGGTACCAAGTAAAAGAGGTGGGCTTTATAAAACTGGGGCCTATAAACAATGAAAGACAGCAACTAGGCTTCAGCTAAAATGCTAGTACAAATAAACAATGAGAAGTCCACTTTTACAGTAATAAATATAGCCATGATTTACTACCAACATCCTCCTGAGAACAGAGACCCATGAGATGAGTGCCACATATCTGCTCTGTCTAGTTAGAGTAGCTTCTAAGGTCCTTCAGGTACAGAATCTGCACCAAAGTAGGAGTTCTAGCCTCTTTTACGGTTAGGCAGTCTGTAGGTGCAGTAAGTGCTAGGAAACTAATAAAAATGTCTTTTTATGGTAGAATTCTAGAAAACAAACTAGAACACTGAAGAATAGATATCAAAAGGTAGGCAGTATTCAGAATTATAGACTTCTAACTCATTTAAAAACATTCAATATTAAATTGTCTTTAAACATTGCCAATTTCACATCCTATAATAATTTATTGGTCCAAATAAACAGTGGCAGTTTTTATTTCCTAGAAACCAAGTTTACTATAACACATTTCCTAAAAAAAACTAGTCAATATACCATGTTATTTACAAACAAAATTCTAGTATGATGTTAAGCTTCAGACAGTTAGAATCTCTGTAAAAAGATTTTACTAATAATTATCTTACTTATACCAGTATAAAAATAGAAGGTATATAGCTCAATGGTGAACACTTGCCTAGCATGCATCATGCACAGGACCTTGAGAGCAAGCCCTACTAACTGGGATAAAAACACCCACAGCAAACAAGTGAGCACTTCATATGGTAAGACAAGTGTTCTTGAAATTAATTTTTCTTTTGTCTCGTCTTTTTCAAATGTGTTACATTTAATTGAAAGTTTACCTAAATTAAATAACTTTAAGAACACTTATATAATAAATCTGAAGATGAAAAACTCACAGACCTGCATCTCTCCTTTCTCGTCAGGTTTTGCTGGCTTTGCTGCCTCGGTTGCAGAATTTTTCAGGCTCTCTTTGCTGCAGCGCAGCAGCACTTCTACCACATACAAAGGGTCCAGTTCTCCAGAGTTAGGCTAGGAAAGCAGATAAAACAGGCAAGTGCATTAACTGTGTGTGTGAACAGGGCTATTTTCTCAAAATTTAGCATTACTACACACACAGCTCAGAAAATGCTCACTGCATAAGGCTGTCTGTGTTTCTGCCGATGACAAAGCAAAAGAGTAACTTAGATGCTTATTAATTCTAACTTAATATTATCATCATGACTATTTGCAACATCAAATACCACTTGCAAATTTCCAATTAGTGTGCAAGAATTAGAAAAGCAACAAAATCAGTAAGGCATCAAAAATCTAGCTCTATGAAATATGATCTTGTTAATTTGTTGAAAGAGTGACTACTCTTGAAATTAAGTCTATTATTATTATTATTATTATTATTATTATTATTATTATTATTTAGTTGTAGTAGGTAACAATCTGATGGATTCAAAAAGGAGAAATGTGAACTCATGAAATTAGAAACCCTCCATAACTCTTCAAGGGCAAAGTTTACCTTAACGTTTGACTTTTTTGAGAAATTCACTACTACACCCCAGCCAAAATCATCTCCTTCATTTTTCACCTGCAAACAAAACAAGGAAGCAAATAAAAAGTTTTTATATTGAATATACAATTGTAGCCTTCTATATCTACTTACATTATAAACTAATAAGATTTTTGAACTGTCCTAATACTTTTAAAATATCACAAGGTATCAATTCTATATTGAAACAAAACAAAAACACACAAAACACCAGATTCACCAGCTCTCAGAACTGCCACAATAGGAACCTCTCAACTGGAAAACAAATGCGAAAACACAACATTGTTCTCAGATATTAAGTATTTTATATCTAATGATTTGAGGCTTAAAACTGGCTCATTTTAGATAGCATTCCATAATTAGAAAACTGAAGTGTTGCTAGAAGTCTTCATGCAAACACCTAATTGGGACAATGTCAAACAGGTGAAATGATGAATCCTAATCACATCCTATAGCAGGAACATTTTGCCAATATAAATAACAGCCTTTAATCAAAACATTTTAAGATATTGTAATATACACATAATTTATTCAGAAACCATGGCATACCTTTACCAAGCGACCTGGCTGTAGAAATGGTAAGCAGTATTTTGGCTTATGAATATATTCTTCAATCTCTTTTCCCAGTTTGGCAAGTTGCTGTCTAATCTTATAATAGATAACCACATTTTCTTCATTGGGGATCACTATTTTATTATACTGCTCTTCTGAGTTCTTGACCTCTGTGAATAAAGCACAGACGAAGCTATAAAAAATACTGCATAGTTCACATACATCACACCCAAGGCTACTTTTCTACGATGGTTCTACAGAACAAAGCCAGTCACCAAGATTCTGTGAGTAGGAATTGTCTCGTCTACCTTGTCTCTCTGAAGAGTCACTTCAATGTCCTGTAGTCATTATCCTCTGTGCTAACCCAGTGTGTATGATTCTACTCCCTACTCTGCCCTTCTAGCATTAAGCTCCTTTCCAAAAGCACTCCATTATGCCTTCAACGCAGTGTTAAAACATACTCACTTAACCATTACAGCTGGTGGATGTGTGCCCGACATTCACTCTTCAGCTATTGTCCAAGGTGCTATAATAAATATTCATGGAGAGTCTTTGAAGATGTTTTCAACTCAACCATGAGTCTCGAGTTGCTGGGTCATGTGGTAATTCTCCATTAAACCAAAGGAACTTTTTAACAGTTTTCTACAGTAACATACCATTTTGTTGAGGTATTATCTTTTCAAAAAGTACTGATTCCAGTTAGTGTGTGAAGTGGTTTTGAACTGTATTTCTCAGCAATGATGCTCAGCTTCCAACTATGTACTTTTTACCATTTCTTTATGGTTTATCGTTAGTTTATTAAACCCAGGGTCATGCACATGCTAGAAAAGAATATAACCATTAAGCCACACCCCTAGTCCATTTGTTCATTTTAAACTTGTTGCGGGAGGTCCTTCCGCTCCTCCAGCCAATAGCTGCTGAGATACCAGCCCATTGGGGCGTGGTCTCTCTCCCTTTAAAAAAGCAGCCACTTCCCTCCTCTCTCTCTTTTACTTCCTGCTCAGCTTCCGGCTGCATCCTAGTCATATTGCCTTCCAGAATTTCTCCTACAGGGAGAAATTTCTCCTAATGCAGAGGGAAGATATTATTTTAGAGTGGATATTTATACCTAATAAACCAAGTAAAAAATTAAAAACTTATGTGGAAAAAGTCTCTGAATTAATTATAAAAGGTAAGCTGAGACTTTGTCAACTAGCAGGTATAGACCCAGCAGAAATTATAGTGCCTTTTACTACTGAAGAAATAAGTTATGGGAAGACAATGAACTGTGGCAAAGAGCTTGTGCTAATTTTTTGGGAGAAATTAATAGCAACTATCCCAAAAGTGGTAGACTTAACCTCAAAAAGAGAACTTCTTGGATTCTTCCTAGAATTGTACGTGATGCTCCAATAACTGGAGCCCGTACGTTCTATACTGATGCAAATAAATCAGGGAAAGCAGGTTATAAGTCAGATGAATTGAGTAAGGTGGAACAAAGCCCTAATAATTCTGTCCAGAAGGCAGAATTATATGCCATTCTTATGGTGCTAAGGGATTTTAAAGAACCTCTTAATATAGTTACAGATTCACAATATGCAGAAAGAGTTATCTTGCATATTGAAACTGCTGAATTTATACCAGATGACACAGAGTTGACTTCATTGTTTATCCAGGTACAAGACATAATCAGGAACAGGCTTTGTCCAATGTACATAACACACATCTGGTCCCATACAGGTATGCCTGGTCCTCTAGCACAAGGCAATGCTGAGATTGATCAATTATTGATTGGAAGCGTGTTGCAGGCCTCAGAATTTCATAAGAAGTATCATGTCAATAGTAAAGGCCTAAAGAAAGAATTTTCCATTACATGACAACAAGCTAAGGACATTATAAAGAGATGTACCACTTGTTCTTTCTATAATCAAACACCGTTGCCTGCAGGGAGTAACCCAAAGGGTACTAAGAGAAATGAAATCTGGCAGATGGATGTGTTCCATTTATGGAATTTGGTAAATTAAAATATGTACACCACACCATAGACACGTATTCAGGTTTTCAATGGGCTACTGCCCTGAGCTCAGAAAAGGCTGATTCAGTAATCACACATTTATTGGAAGTTATGGCCATCATGGGTATACCTGCACAAATAAAGACAGATAACGGTCCAGCATATGTATCTAAGAAAATGAAATGCTTTTTTTATTATTATAATATAAAACATATTACAGGTATACCAAATAATCCTACAGGTCAGGCAGTTATAGAAAGATCAAATCGTACTATAAAGGACATGCTGAACAAACAGAAAGGGACCGAAAATACCCCCAGAAATAGATTACATAATGCTTTATTAACCTTGAATTTTCTTAACACTAATGAGAAAGGAACGACAGCAGCAGAAAGACATTGGATAATGGAAAAGTCTGCTGAACTAAAGCAACCGATTTATTTCCAAGATGTGCTGACCTCTCAATGGAAGCCAGGAGATGTGCTATGCTGGGGAAGGGGTTTTGATCTTGTTTCCACAGGAGAAGAAAAATTGTGGATACCATCAAAATTAATAAAGGTTCGATTTGAAGAGGAGAAACCTCTTGGAAAGGAGAAATGACAACTCATCCACAATGATGATATTCATACAGGTGGTAAGAAAAACATATAGAATGGGGGCAGGGTTCTGTTCTTATCTCCACAGGAAAACACTCATCTTTGAAAAATTCAAGGGACCCTGGATGTTTGGATACTGACAGATGGAAAAATACCTGCCCAATAGGAACTATCAAGAAAACTGAATAGGTTGTGTAAGTAAAATATATTAAACCATATTTCTAAATTTATAGAGCTGGTTTTGAAGTTGGACTCTGGCTCAGTCCCTCTCCAATTCCAAGCCTGTTGGTAAGAGAAAAACCCAGAGTTTCTGGAGTTTCTGTCTCATGTCAAGAGTCATGATATGGGACAGAAAGAAATATGAGTTTAGAAGACATCTTTGCTTTTCTTCATATCTATCATACTTTTCATTAAATATATCTATCACGCCTTTCATTGAATATATATATATATGTCTATATGATTAATGTTTAAGTTTTTCACAATGAACAATGAGTTTTTCCTGAAGTGACATTTGAAGTTTCCAGGAAGAAGATGGGGCCCCACAACAACTCCACCTGGTTGATAGGACCTCATGATACTGATAGCGCTACAAGACCTGTTTTGGGTACCAGCTGCACAAGACAGTTCCAACTTGGTTAGCTGAAACAGTGCACATTTTATACAACATTCTGGCCAGACCTGCACAAAATACTCAGAGACTATTTGCAATTTTAAAACACATTGATCTTGAAATTTAACCATCATTTTACTTTCACAGGATCCCCCAGAAAGAACGTCGCCCCCATGACAGCTGGAAGTAACTCTAGAGGACGACGTCCCCTCTCCCAGTAAAGTTTGCCCTTGGGTTTAGGGACATCATTTAGGGGTTGATTATAATTGGTATACAGTTGAGGGTTGGGGAAGGAATTTTATAAGCCCAGGGATCATTTGAAAAAAAAAAAAAAAGAGGGATAATGGGATGATGGGATAATAGATTGGTACTTGTTGGTACTTGTGAGTTATTGTTTTGAGACAAATATATTGGTATCAATTCTTATATATTGATACAAAGTGAAATTATATTGACTATTGTATGCATGCATGTTTCTACCTCTGTTTAAAACATTTTTTATGTATTGACAAATATTGTATTGATATATATATTGTATATATTTATCATATTGCAGTGTACATTTCTACCTCTGATTAAGATACTTATATATTGTTTGTGTATTGATATATATTTACCATACTGCAATGTATATTTGTACATTGTTTATATTTGTAGGTCATTGTCCTCATTTGTTTCACAGTTGTTTATTGTCTTAGTCTTTAAGTTAGATAGGTATTGAGAATTATATAGATAAATAGTATTCTAAGTTTGTCATTTATAATTAGACTAATCAGGTTCTTTAGATACATAGAGATTATACTCAGTATATAGATAGATAATCTTCAACCTCTTCAAAGAGCTGTAGAAAATGGCCTTTAATCTAACTCAGAGTTTTGTGGTAGTGAGACACAATTGCTCCTGGCAACACCACTCTATTCCAGAGAGAATGTTGAGCACCAAAGACACTCCACCTGGAGCCTTTCTTCTTGGCTGAACTGGCCTTTGGGCAAGGAAATGCCCATACCTCAACCACTGACAGAAATACAGAGTATCTGTGAATGGAAAAAACAGGACTGTCATATCCTGCCAAGACAGGGTAAGATAGTTTTGACAAGTTTCTTGCCTTTGAAAATGGTATGTCAGTTATGTTAGGCCTTAGCCAAAGTTGGTTGCTTCAACGCTGCAAACATGACCTTTGGTGATTGCCCAGGTAGCTAGTTGTCTCTGTGATTTGTTGCATGTTTTGGAAGTTGTTTGATTACACTTCCTAATTACTCAGGTAACATTATTTCCCTTCTCAGATCTTCGATGGGGTTGAAGACTATATAAATGTAGTTACTTTCCACTCATGACTTGGCCAAGCTATTTATTATACAAGACCTAAGCTAGTTAGAATAGGATATTTGTACTTATTGTATATAATTTCATAGTAAGTTTAGAACTCTATTAAACAAAAGGGGGAGGTGCTGCGGGAGGTCCTTCCGCTCCTCCAGCCAATAGCCGCTGAGATACCAGCCCATTGGGGCATGGTCTCTCTCCCTTTAAAAAAGCGGCCACTTCCCTCCTCGCTCTCTCTTACTTCTTGCTCTCTTACTTCTTGCTCCGCTTCCAGCGACTAGACTCCCTTCCTGATTGTGCAGAGGGCTGTTGTCTGTGACGGTAATCTGTAAGTTTTTTCCCTTTTAAATAAATAACCATTTTTATTAATCATAATTCCAAACTGGTGTTTGTGACTTACGCCTTCGCCTTCATAAACTGAACTGTCTTTTGTTGAGTCCTAAGACTTTACTGTACATTCTATCTATGCTGTGTGAGTTTTCTAGTTTCAGCTCATAACTTTTGAATTCATTTTTGTTCATAAGTAAGGTCTCAACTTCATTCTATAGTTATTCTGTGCAAAACCCATGCACAACAGCTGTATGAATTTATGATGAACTATATTCTTTTCTTTGGATTTATATCGAACTTTTCTTTAACCTGTATGCTTCAAATTTTTAAGTGAAGAGAGAGTAAGAATAGTATACATAACTCACAAATCTTTCCTAGAGATTAATCGAAACAATATTTAGAATATTCCTAGCTGACAGTTTAACACAGTAACCAGGAAGGGTGCTGCAACTGTATTATTAGTCATTTAATTATCTTCAAACTTTGCAGAGTGCTCCTTAAGACAGATGGTCTTTTGTGTTCCTGGTTACTTTTATATGTACAGAAACTAAATTTAATTCACTAAAAACTAGAACAGCACACATGATAGAAGGAAATTGCTGGGGGAGGAGGGGACCTAATAGTTTATAAAAGGCGATGACAAGATGGCTCAGTGGCTGAGTACTTGCTATGCAAGCATGAGGACCTTGTTTAAATCCCTGGAACCCATGATAGGCACTTCTGCAACCCAGTGTTACAGGGTAGAGACAGATGGATCCTGGAGGCTTGCTGCTCAACCAGGCTAGCCTAAAAAGACAAATCCTATCTGAAAAATAAGGTAGGGCCAGAAAGATAGCTTAGCAGATAAAGGTATGTGCCACTAATTCTGATGCACCCAAGTTCAATTCCCTGCATGGTGGACCCATGTCCCCCACGTGTATTCCAGGACATGTGTACTGCACTCCCAGAATAAATAAAGTAATCGGAAAAAAGAAGAAGAAATGTGGAGGGCTACGGAGATAGTTCAATCAACAAGAATGCTTGTTCCACACATATGATGACCTGAGTTTGGATCTAACATCGACATAAAACACTAGGTATGGCCACTCATGCCTGTAGTCCAGTGATATGGGAGAGAAACAGAAAGATCACTTGTTCATGATGGCCACCAGCACAGCAAAAGTAGTGTTCCAGGTTCAGTGGCAGAAGCAGTCGCAAGGGAGTAAGTGAATAACGCTAAGAGGATGATACCTGATGCCCACCTCTGGCCTCCACATACCCTTGTATATACAAACACATGCACACACCAACAAACAAGAAAGTTGCCTATGTGGCCCCTACTGAAACAATCTAATTCAGTTTAAGGACAGGACAGCAGTTCTTCTTTAATTCTTTGGATGACAAGTTTCAAGACTCCACAGTACATGCTTGAAATCACAAATAGCACAAAAATCCCTTGACTGTTCTATGAGTATAGTTTCCATCCCTCAGTATGTTGCACTATATTTACCTATATTTCCTGTGGTACAGAGGATTAAACATATGACACTGTGCTTGCTTGGAAAGCCGTCTATAGCACTAAGTTGTAACTGTGGCCTTTTATGTGCGTGCAGGGGTGGGGAGGTGTGCATACATGCACATGTAGATGAACAGGTAAGCATGCCCATGTGGGTATATGTGAAGGCCAGAGGTTGACATTGTAATTCTTTCTCAATCACCTCACCATCTATTTGACTGATCAGTGAATCCCCAAGAATCCTCCTGTCACCACCTCTTAGCTCAGAAATTATGGCACACTTCACCATGCCTGCTAGCTTTTTACGTGGGTGCTCAGGATCTGAACTCAGTTCCTTGTGTTTATACCATAATACTTTAACCACAGAGCCATCTCCTCAACCTTTTTTAAAATTATATATAATATATATAATTTTTTTTTTTTTTTACTGTCTCTCTATAAGTTGCCCTCACTGGCCTCAAGCTTACAATGGTTCCAACTCAGAGTTCAGTCTGTTGGTATTACAGCCTGCCCAACACTCGGCTCACACTTCTTTCTGGGATACTGTGAGATGATCTTTACAGATTCTTTTTGGCATATCCAAATATCCAGCATCACTACTGCTGCACTTTGGAGTCATTATTAGTAAAGTAGGGGTCCTTGACTGCAAACACTGTGACAACCTAACCTACTGAGTGACTAGGGGTATACACATGCACAGCATGCACAGCCGTCACCAAGGGTATCTATCCCACGGTGGACAAAGAACATGAAATCCCCGCGTCCCTCACACCAGTGTGTAGTTAGCAGTTAGCACATGAACTGCTTCACTTACTATTTTCGTCAAAATTAACAGTGGATAAATGCAGCTAAGGAAACTGAAAATGTACCCCAGGTGAGGAGGTTACCGAAGCTTACACCCCAGTCACGAGACCCAAGAAGTTGGTGTCACTGTCAGTATGGGCACCATAAAGAAGAACCCCAGTATTTTAGAAAATAGCATGTAAAACACACCTATAAACCCTTAGTTTGTATCCAAATGCTTCTTTAGAGAGGAGGGGAGTTTGCTGACTGGTTGGTTAATCTAGATGACTCTGTGAACTGCAGGTTCAGTATGACACTGTCTCAAAAGATAAGGTAAGAGAAATGATAAGAGAAAATTCTCCCGTCAGTGCCTGACCTACATGACATGTATGGGTGAGCATACAGCTGTATACCACATGGACTTATATGTACAAGTTTTTTTTCTTCTTTTTAAATTAATGAACAATCTGAACCCAGCTAGATGCCATTATCAAGTTCTAGTTTTCTTTTAAAAGATTTATTTATTTATACAGTATCCTGCCTGTAGGCCAGAAGAGGGCACCCGATCTCATTATAGGTGGTTGCGAGTCACTGTGTGGTTGCTGGGAATTGAACTCAGGACCTCTGGAAGAGCAGTCAGTGCTCTTAACCCCTGAGCCATCTCTCCAGCCCCGAGTTCTAGTTTTCTACAGTACCTGAAACATTTTATATGAAAGTTTAAAATATTAAGTTTAAAGACTAGTATGTCAAAATAAAGAAGTAAACAAAGTGAAGGGGAAGGCAAGAAAGGGGGAAGCAAATCAAGAGAATAGCAGAGGCAGGCACACCACCATATCCAGGTTCTCTTGGCAGCAGTCTAAATGCGGGCTATGCATACAGAACAGACAGCCTACCCGTGCATGGCCAGCGCTCCCTACCAAGCTAAGGACTATAACCCTTACTTGTGCCTATGAATAAGTGAAATTTCTACAATGAGGCAAAACTAACTAATTTCCTTCTGTTTTTATACCTCCTTAATACAAAACCAAATGCAACATAAATTTAAACTTGATTTTTAAAAACATTATATAGTTCTAAATGACAAGAAATCCAATTTCTTTAAAAGTATAATTCTCTGAAACCAAAAACATACTTTTCCTCCTACAGTTTATCAAACAAATAAATGGCATAGCATAGTTAAAGAAATTACTGAAATGTAATATGTCATGAAATTATAAACTTGCTACTAATTTTTTAAGGTGTTTCAAAAATTTACACTTTGCTTATGAAAATTTAAGTAAAAGTAAGGCTTAAAATCAGCTGGGGGCTCTGGTGGGTAAAGGTGTTCACTTCCCAAGTCTGATGACGTGAGTTCAATCCCCAAGACCCATGTGGTGGGTGGAAGAAATCAACTACCAAAAGTTGTCATCTGACCCTCAAATGTGTGCCATTGCTGGACACACACCTGACAGACAAGACACAGGCAGACAGGCAGGCATGCAAGCACACACACACACATGCTCACACACACACACACACAATGAAGTTAATTTTTTAAAAAAAGACACTCAGCTCAATTTTTGTTAGCTACCTTGTTATGTCTATGTTGTCAACTCATTAAAAAGGAAAAAGTCATGTTTTCAAAAAATAAACAAACAAAAACAGCACTAGTTGATATCGAGAATCCCAATTTCACCACCAATTAAATGTGTGCAATTTGATTTCTCTGGACTCTCAATTTTTACATCTCTAAACTGATGGCAAAGATTCTTCCAACATCAATGTATAAACCGAAGAACTTTTGTTAAACTAAAGCCACAAGTATTAAGAATAGAAGAAATGGGTTGTCATTGCAGTGTTGGTGAATATTCATGTGTGCATGTGTGTGAGAAGGGATAACATTTATAAGAAGGGGCAATGAACGTGTTTTCATGTTCAAGTAAATTTCCCTCTCTAAGTCTGGAACTATACTTCATGTAATCTGGGTTACTTTAAAAATCACTGAGTATCCTCTAAAACAGTGACAGAAAGAAATCTCTAATAATCTTACCTTTATTAAATAAATCATTAAATCATTTTGATTTATAAAATACTATGTACTCTTAAAAAAATCAAATTTTCATTTGACACTTAAATTTTCAAAGGACAGAATTACTAGAAAATGTAAAGCATGTAACAGTTATGCATAGGGTTTTTAATGAATAATATCAATTTTAAATACCACAATTAGTATAAAAGTGCACATTAAGAAAGCAAGGTACAAGTACTATGAAGTAGTATTTGTGGTTGTACAGCTGTTCCTGTAAGAATTAAATATTTTGAAACTTCTGAATTCAAAACCAAATTAAAATACTGTATTTTCCTAACCATTCCCAAGGTTACAGCATTCTTTGTGTGTGCGTGCATATCTTATGCGTGTGTTAGGGGTGCACGTGCAAATGTGTGCATGTGTTTCAAAGCTAGAGTTGATGTTCCTTCCTCTCTTTAGTTTTTAAGACATGGATTCATAATGAATGAAGTTCATTATGAACTAGCTAGCTAAAATTGGCCAGTCAGTGAACATCAGGGAATCCACCTGCCTCCTAGTGAATGAAACAAACAAACCATGGATGCCAGGATCCCAATTCAAGTCCTCGTGTGTGTACAGTAGGTGCTCTACTAACCGAGCCACCTCACCAGCCTGTACAGCATCTTCTTGTGAGATGTCGAAAATAATAGATTAATCTTATACATCAAATTTTATATTGAGCTTTTTGTTACATGATTATTCAAGGACATGGAATTTTGGATAAAATATATATTAAAATCACAAATTACACTGTGGTTGATCCAACTAAAAAAAAGTATCTTGTTAGAATTGTCTACATTTATTTTGAATGTTCTAGTCTATAAACACAGAATACATTTCCACATTTTTTATCTTAATAGTCATGATTTGCTTTACTAGGGAAAAAAAAAAGGATCAAAACAACGAGTGAGGCAGTCACATCCAGTTAAACAAATGAAATTTTACACTTACTCTCTACTACTCCTGGGATTGCTCTATAATGCTGGAACTGGTAGAAGGATTTTTCCAGCATGTACTCAGGATTAATTTCTTCTACTCGTAATAAGTTCAAAACCATGTTATAGGTCAGATGGAAAGCACTATTCAGAGGATCAGCTGAGCCCTTAAAGAAAAAGCATGACAATTTTATACATTTCTGAAAGAAATTTACACAAGACTTTTAGTATACTTAATAATTTATCCTATACTAACAAATACAGGAATATACAACCTCTATGGGGGGGGGGGGATGCACCAAAGCAAAGTGATGAAACGGTTAAAGTAAAGGGTGAATGAAATCAGTAGGCTGTATGCAAAATATACTAAGCTCTCTCTCCTTCCAAGCACAAAGTAGGATTGCCTTTCTGGTCTCCCAGTGGACAGGATCAACAAATGTGGCAGAAAATGACATGTCACTTTCTGACCATGTGTTTAACTGCTGGTAGGAAAAGCTATATTCTCCTTCTTGGCGAGGCTGACACTCCATCCGGCTGGCTCTTTAAGGATGCTAAGCAGAATCTGTTCTAATAACCTGTGAAGAGCATGGAGCAGGTCAAAGACATAAAAAAACCTTAGGCTACTAAGGTTGAGGCTAGTGTCTACAGCACAACCTGCTGTGTCGTGACAAAATATACTAATATTTATGAGTGGTAACTGGATAAAAACAATACACCGGGAATTTATGACATAAAGGTGCTAATATATTTCCCACATTATAAATCTTTCTCTGTACTTTGGTAAATCCTTTTCACCTCCATAATGTATTTGTTACCAAAGAAGAGACAGACACTATTTTGATGTAGATTTTTTACTGTAGAAAACTGTTAACTTGCACCAAAATTTTTATTCAAAATCTGCCTCAATTTCTAAGCTTACACTGTGTAGCAGCAGCTCTTGAGAAGCATTTTTTTCTTTATAAAATACTTCGCAAATGTGAAAGCAATTGTATATCCATACAGAAGAATCATTAAATTATTTTGGATTCTTTTCTCAGTTCATTAACCCACTTCCATTCTTGGGAGTGCTTTTTCCTTTCTTAGTATGTAAGTGGTATCTATTTCTCTTCCATGCCTAGCTTTTTCCCATCTTTCCTCAAGATGGCTGCCAGGGTTTTCACATAACAAAGAATGAGCATTTTTCTCTTAAACACCCATAAACTAGTTGCAAGTGTTTGAAAAGACGAAATCCTTAGAAGATGGATGCACACTGAAACACAACTGTTACTATTTATGCCACACAGCACTAACTGGTGTATATATAAATTGAACAAATGCTGTTAGAGTACTTATTGGCCAACTACTGGGACTTCAGAATTTTAAACGTATAGAGAGAAATTTTTGAAGGATAGTTGTACTTTTACTCAAGTTTTGGATGAAGTACTTCTAACTAACTAAATAAACAAACAGCAAGAGCTGCCTGCACTAGGGTGCCAGCTACGATGTCTCTAAAACTCTGACTTTATCTGCTTTAAAAAGAAGGCCCCAAACAGGCAGTGTTAACAGGAAACCTATATTCATGGAAAAGAAATGCAGCTTAAAACAACTTCAGTACTTTGAAATTCTACAAATTAGATCCTGCCTTTAATTTTCTGGCTTTTTTTCCTCTTATTACTTTCTCTATGAAATCTGGACTTAAATAAATAGCAAATACTTATTCCAGCTCATCTGAGTGCTCAGTGCTTTGACCCCTAAAATGGCATTCCACATCCATATGAACCCAAGGCCCTGACTAACCACTTCTTTTCTAATTTAAATGATAAGAAATATGGTGATATCATTTATTCTAACTTGCCAGATCACATAGAAAGGATAGCAACTTAAATTCCAATTTATAAGTTAGTTCTTCTGCTTTGCTCCTTCTTTTAAGTCAACTACTGTAGATGTTTTCTCCTGTGTACTTTACACTAATATCTAGCTCATCCTTCTTATTAAACGGCTCATATTTGGGTTCAGTAGTTACCATCCTAAACACCCTGGGTTCAATTTCTTTTATGATGCTGCCAACTAAATAAATATTCCTAAATATAATTCCATTATGATTCATGATTTTGTTCAGCCATAAAATATGACAAGCACATTTCCTACATTCAGATACTGAAATCAATCACACACTTTATACCAAACTTTGTATTTTCTGTTCATAAAACAGATGAAAAATGACAGAGAAACATACTATTTTAAAAAGCTAGTAACTTTTTACTTATTAATAAATTTATCTGTCTGGTAGAGTTGAAGATTGAGTCTTGCATAATTTTCATGAAGAACTAAAGTTATGTGGCTCTTTACGAACAGGCTTTCAGGGTTAGAGAGATGGCTCAGAGGTGAAGACCATTTACTGTTCTTCCAGAAACTGGGGTTCAGTTCCCAGCACCCACACTGGATAGCTCTTACCCACCAGTGACTCCATTTCCAGGAGATCCAGCCCTGTTACGGCCTCAGGCACTTGCAGCAAAGAGGTGGTGCACATACAATCATGCAGGCACACATACACAAGCACACACATCTTTGATGATAATAGTAATACCAGTATTAATCATTGACAATGAAAATTAGATACCATAAGATCATGAAGTGACAAATGCCTATAGATAGTCTGAGCACTCAGAAAGCTAATTCAGGAAGGACTACAGTTCAACAGTATGAGACCTTGTTTCAGAAAAAGAACTACCAGTTGGATGTAGATATGATCAAGACACATTTTATAATATATAAAATAGTCAAGAATAAATAAAAAATAATTTTAAAAAGTGCTACTGGCCAGAAGGTGGTGGCGAATGCCTTTAATCCCAGCACTTGGGAGGCAGAGGCAGGTGGATCACTGTGAGTTCGAGGCCAGCCTGGTCTACGAGAGTTAGTTCCAGGACAGGCTCGAAAACCAAACCAAAACAAAACAAAAAAGCTACCATATACCATATGACTTTCATATATAGAAAGATGACATCACTCACATAAAAATGAAGAATATACACACTTTTATCTATTTTTGCTATAGTATACTGTATTTAAAATTTTTCAAATAGTTCCTAAGTGTTAAAAGGTAAACAGCATATTTCATAGACACTAACATAAAACTATGATAACATGCTAAGGCTTCAGTTAAAGAAGCTAATGAGCTGGCAGTTAATACTGTGTTTTGATGTCACAATTCTCTTTCATTGGGGCTTTCGTAACATCTAAGTGGAGAAGGAAAGCAACCAATGTCAATTTCCTTAAGAAGTTTTTTTTAAAGGCCAGTTGTGGTGACACACACCTGTAATCTAGTACTTAGGAAATGGAGAAAAGAGGATCAAGACAAGTTTGAAGCAATACAGCAAGTCTGAGGATGACCTAGACTTACTTCATGAGGCCCTGCCTAAAACAGAACGAACAAAAATCCCGGACTATCCAAAATTCACAATGAATGCCAGCTAGATGGCTCATCAGGGAAAGACGTTTGTCATTAGCCTGAAGACCCAATGTATGTAGTAGCATAAATTTGACTCCTGCAGGCTGTCCTCCAACCTCCACAAGTGGGCTGTGGCATACTGCC
This sequence comes from Chionomys nivalis, assembly GCF_950005125.1. NCBI lineage: Eukaryota > Metazoa > Chordata > Mammalia > Rodentia > Cricetidae > Chionomys > Chionomys nivalis. The sequence continues at coordinate 33,793,274 of NC_080100.1, read as the reverse complement.
CTCCCAACATAAGAGAAATGGAATAAAGAAAGAAAGAAAACTGAGGTACAGGGAAAGGTTATGTTATAATAAAGTTGAAAAATATAAGTTTATGATTAGTATATTTGTAATTAAAGAGGATGAACCAAAGATGAAGTACTGAATTAATGTTTTGGGAGTTTTGCCTTTGCAAAGGTAAGTACTGGTATCCCATATCCTACCTCCTATTCTCAAGGTTAGAGTACTTTCCCACAGAGGAGGGAGGTAGAGAGCATTCTAACTCTGGTGGGTAAAGACTGTATTTCTGCCCTTTCTGGCCACGTTGATATCCGTTTTTATTGCATGAATTGCTAATTGCTCTTTGCCTATAAATGGTAAACCTCTTCTACCATCCTGCGCCCAGATAGTTACAGAGCATCAACTCATCTTGAAAGGTGTACGAGGCAATAAAACTTAATTTAAAGCAGTCACTAAAGTGTATTTCTAGAATCCTTGAGAAAACAGATTCTTACCTTAAGTAGTTGTTTTCCAATTGTTGGGCTCATCTTTTCATCTACCATAAGAATTACAATTCCTCTGTCATCCATTCCCCTCCTTCCAGCACGGCCAGACATCTGGATGTACTCACCAGAGGAAATCTGAACACGATAGCATTTTCAAGTTTAGGAGAAAATCTGGTTTAAAAAGTATATCCTGGTATTTTCTTTTATTGTAGCATTCACAATTTACACATTTCATGAAACCACTTAAAAATGAACTTCTGGGAAAGTTAAGGCACAACAATGAAAAGCATGTGGGACTCTCATAAAACTAGGTTTTGGTTCTAAAATGACTTATCTATGCACCAAACCAACAACTGTCAGTATCTGAAAGCCAGCTACCAGGAAATACTGGCTACATACTAACATTAAAAAATACCTTTCAACTAGATATTATGAAAAACAAAACCCCAAAACTTAAGAACACTAACAACAAAGCAAACTCAACAACTATAACTTCTTTCTTCACTATAATAACTTCTTAATCTTCAAAGTTAAATTAACACGAAAATGCCACCCACCCATGTGGAGGGGGGTACAATTCTTGGTAGATGTCTCTGGGGGCTAGTAGATTCACTTGTCAGAAAGACCATCTAGTGGGGAAAGATCAGGCTTTTTGACCTTACAAAGGCAAAGAAACTGACAACCTAAAATACTGGTATCCTGTTTGTCCAAGGATCTTAACGAGGCAGTGAAGAGGCTGGGGGTGGGGGGAGGCAGCAAACCTGGAGGTCTAAAACCAGGTCTTAGTTTCACTTCACTAGAATGGACAGAGCTGAGCCAACAGGTCTAATGAAAACCACAACTTATGGGTAACCATCAGCAAACACCCCCAAAGCCCTCCTGCTGGCTCAGCAGGTCTCCAAAGTACTTCTGTTAGCTCAGCAGGCCCCCAAGTCCCCCCCCAAAGCCCCTCTGCTAACTCAGCAGATACACCCCCCCCCCGACTTATGCAAGCTAAAGGCAGCTTCCTCTATCCTGCTATGGGAAAGAGCCTAACCACTAGGCATCCCACCAGTCAGCTCTCACCAATCAGCTCCTTGCCTAATATTTCCTCCACCAATCAACCCCAGATTAATCCCTCTTCTTTGAAATTCCCCTAACTCCGCTGAAAAGGACCTTGTGACCTTCTTAGGGGCTCACTCTTTTACCACCCCATGGTGGAATTAATAAAATGCTCTTATAATATTGCATTATATGGTTGTTGGTCTTCTTTGGGGGCTTTTTCTCGGACCCTAGCAGCAGCACTGAACCACCTGAACAACCAGCCGTGACTTCCACATGTGCCTGTGTACTTTACTCCTATAGAGAAGGTCCAGATCTATGCTAGACTTATGACTAAGGAAGAATTAAGAATCATTGTTTAAGAAGACATACTGATAGCCTCGAAAGGAGGATATCAGAAAAAAGAAAAAAAAAAGACTATTAATAAGATCAGATGTTTCAAAATGCAGCTCAAAAAATCTCAGTAGAATCCAAAGGCATCATTACATTGCAGGGCTCCCTATGTAGCCCTGTGTGGCCTAGAACTCACTATTACAGACTAAGATAGTCTTAAAGCTGCCCTTACATTCTAAACGCTGAGCCTGCAGGTGTGAGCCACCATACACAGCTCCGGCTTTTGTTTTCACTTTAGGACCCCAGTATCTATCAGCACTCTACCTCTGCATCCTACGCTTAGTAACCACTGCTGAATGGAATATTTGCCTTGAGATCAGATTCACACTTCAGCCAAATTCAATGTTTCAGCAATACTCTCAACTTTCCTTCCTCCTTGGAAATGAGATGTGTATAAACTGTTGTGGCCGTCTAGTCTAAAAGGTGAAGGGTTACTAAGTGGTGCTACTGCAGCTATTGCAGTAGTGAGCTTTAAGGAACTTCTTAAATCATTAGCATGCTATTGCTGAAGGAAATCTAAGGGGCTAGGGTACAAATGAAAAGGATCTAAGGTTTAATATTGATGAAACTTGCTTCTTAACATGATTGGGAGTAGAAGTACTTCAGATTTTAAGATATTTCCACAAACCTGAGCATCACTTATCTGAAAATCTAAAATCTGATATGTCTCCAATTCCAATACATTTGGAGACACTATATCAGTGTTGACGCTTTAGACTTTGAAGTAGTTTAGATTTTCAGATTAGGGAAACTCCACTTCAAACTTATATTTTAAGGTCTTAAACATTTGGAACTAAAAACCTCAATGATATGACCCAAAGTCATGTGAGATAAAATAAAGATTAGTTAATATTTTTAAATACAGTTAGTTACTTACCCATCTAAAATCCTTCCCATCAAATTTACGGGCATTTGTAAATAAAACGGTTCTAGCTGGCATATTAATTCCCATAGCAAAAGTCTCTGTGGCAAATAAGGCCTAAATAAACAAGCAAATATATAATTAGTTAATGGACTTTAAGGTTAAAAACTGCTATAATTTACAAGCATAACTAAAGCTAGCATTAATTTTTACGCTTAGTTCTTTAATGATGCTTTCTAAAAATAACTGACAAGATGAATTCTGGATCCATTAAGTAATACATATTACATAATATAACATGGCACAATTATGATGGACAGAAGTATTGATAAGCACAGTCAATTTTCCTGGCTTTCTCACTGATAATGAAGTAGTTCTGAAGATCGCTTTACAATTAGGTTTCTTTAAAAAAAAAACACAAAAAAACATTAAGTTTCTAGGGCAGTACAGACTCATGACTGCTGAATCAGAGGCTTTATCAACAAAAACAGTTGGTTTAGTCATACAAAGCTCTAAGTCAATAAAGTATTAAATATTCATAAACAGGAAAGATAATACATCATCTCAAAAGAATTAGTCATAAGAAAATGAACCATCTACATGCCAAAGTAATAAGATCAATACAGTAACCTTTTGTTTGCAAAAAAGTCATACAATATTTGAATGTATGCTGTGAAGATTTTGGGGAAATAGGGGGCAAGATGAACTTTCTTCTTTTATTTACCACTATTTTACTTTAATTCAACTCATACTCTTGAAAAATGATCCATTAATTATTAAGCTTAGCAAAATTTATAATTTATAGAAGAACATTATCAAGGACTTACTAGGATCTGAGTGTAAATACTAACACTTCATTAAAATAGTATTTCTTCTAAACGTTTTTCTTAAGGCTGAGGACTCTCAGGATAAAACCAGAAATAGTTATATACTAAAGTTGTTTCCTATTTCTAATATCCCACTTCTTGGGATAGGCATCAGTTTGTTTTTTTTTGTTTTTTTTTTTAAAAAGATCAAACTAGACTCCCACTGAGTACAACTGAATATCCTAAAAACAACTCATATCTAAACTAACCCTTTAAAAATCAATCAAGTCGGGCAGTGGTGGCGCACGCCTTTAATCCCAGCATTCGGGAGGTAGATGTAGGCAGATCTCTGTGAGTCCAAGGCCAGCCTGGACTACAAGAGCTAGCTCCAGGATAGGCTCCAAAAGCTACAGAGAAACCCTGTCTCAAAAAATCAAAAGAAAAAAAAAAATCAATCAAGTCTGAGGGAGATGAGCAGTTACCCAGTCAACTCAAGTCTAATAGCACATTCTGCATTGTACTGCAGCCAGGTGGTGTCACTTCCATGAGAAACTAAACCTTTTCTATGCATACTTCCTTTTTGAAAGGGCACTATGTCAAGTTCATCACCTAAAGTAATGCACTTTCCTAAGGCGTTCTATACAAACTAATTTTGTAGAAAGTAGACGAAATACAAAGCTAGCAGACGCAATAGCTCACACCCATAACCGAGCACACAATGGGCAAAGCAGGAGGACGGTTGCTGGAGGACAGCCTGGCAACTGTGTCAGAAAAAGACAGGACAAGAAAAGATCCCAAAAATAAGCCACTGGGTCTGGGTGGTAAAAGGCTGGTTTGGCCTCCAACACTATGAATTCAAACAACAACAACAAACTCGTCCGTAAACAATGGTCACTAGAACTTAACATTGCTCATACAACAGAATTTTGAGACATAAAAAAATTAAAAAACAATACCTTTATCAATCCTTCAGAAAAGAGAATTTCTATAGTTTCCTTCAAAATAGGAAGTAAACCACCATGGTGAATACCAATCCCCCGCTTCAAAAGAGGAAGTACATGCTCAACCTGTAATTTTGAAAAAAAAGTTTGTTATAAGGAAAAGGAATTTAAAATGTAAAACTTGAAAAAATATGTAACTAAACAAGAAAACATTTGTATTTAAAAAAAACTTTCCCAGAATAAAAGCAAAATCAAATCCATATTCCCACATATTAAACTAGAACTATAACTGTGGCCTAGCTTTAACATGACAACCATGTTTAAATACATACAAGTATTTTGCTCCTCGAAGTTGTGAGCTTTACGAGTTAACTCCCACACAGAAGTCTAGGCTGAGGCAGCAGGAGCTGTAAAATGGCATGGAGGTTTACACTCATAGTCCCAGCTATTCCAGAAGCTGAAGCAGGAAACCCTTTATCTCTTAAAAACTAAATCAATAAACTCAAAAGATCTTGGCAGTTCAAACTCTTAACTACGAAACATTAAAGTATAAACTTTAGAATCAAAAGAATAGGTAGCTGAAGAGTGCATTCTCTACAATGCTGCCAAAGTCCACATTCTAACTGTTTTAGGATAAAATGCACCAAGCCACAGAGCAGCCATTCAACAGTCACCATTCACCTAGGAAGGAAAAGCATCTTAAAATTTCCAAGTTAAAACACCATTTGAAATTCCAAGAAACATGCCCCTGTAATTGTAGGGTAACCTAAATCTTCTGAAAACCAAAACATTCATTTGTAGAACACAGTATAACCTTCAAAATTTTCCTTTTGTTCTAATCTTCAGATGAACAGCAAATGATATGGGAAATTTTAAAGATTCTACCAACTGGGATTCAAACTAGACCAATAAATTAAAATCCCTGGGAGTGGCACCTAAGTGTTAGCATATTTCAGATGCCAAATCAGTTCCAACAGTGAAAGAAAAAGTATGAACTAGATTAAAGCAAAGCACCTGTTTGTTTCTTTCGTTCTTTCTTTCGTTCAAGACCGAGTTTCTCTGTGTAACAGTACTAGCTCTCTTGGAACTCGCTTTGGAGACCAGGCTAGCCTTCAATTTACAAAGATCTGTCTGCCTCTGCCTCCCAAGTGCTGGGATCATAAATGTGTGTACCACAGCTCAGGTGATAATTATTTCTTAAAGAATAGATAACTTTCATTAGGTATACTCTCTTTCTTCAATATTCTTATGAAATGAGAAAGTTAATGACTTAATAATCAACAATAAAATTTCTGTTATACAGAAATACAAGAAACAATTCCTAGATTATGCTATGTCCTCTTTTAAAAATCCCTCAGGTGCTGGGCAGTGGTGGCACACGCCTTTAATCCCAGCACTCAGGAGGCAGAGGAAGGCGGATCAGTTCACTGTGAGTTCGAGGCCAGCCTGGTCTATAAGAGCTAGTTCCAGGATAGGCTCGAAAAGAAAAAAAAACAACAACAACAAACCAAAACAAAACCTCCCACATGCAGCAAATCTTTGCTTGGCACCCTTTTAGCAAGTTGAAACATAAATGAAGGTGTTTGAGAGCATAGGCCAACTATGCTACAGTGCAATAAAATTAATAACTATGATATAAATGCCTGCTACCTGCTAAAATCCATACTTACTGTAGTAACTCACCTGAGGGAGCTTTTTATCTTCATCAGACAAGCAGTCAATTGCATTACTGAATACTTCTTCAACCATCTTCTTTTCTTCATCTGTGAGAAAAATATGAAAGTGAGTTGGTGATGCTGGGCAGTGGTGGTGCACGACTTTAATCCACTCAGGAGGCAGAGGCAGGTGGATCTCTGAGTTCAGGACCAGCTTGGTCTACAACATGAGTTCCAGGATAGCCAGGGATGTTTCACAAACAAACCCTGTCTCAAAAAACCAGAAAAAGAAAAAAAAAGTCAGTGATCCTAAGATCCTAAATTTCACTCATAAAAAAAAATAAAAGTCTATATAAAACTAAAGAATCAGTTTTTTTTTTAAGCAACCCACCACATAATAAAATTTACTGTCCTTGACACTCACCTAGCCGTCTTAATCTAAGGAAAAGTTATTAAAAATAGTAAGAATTTCAATGGGCTGAGGCAAGAGTGCTGTGTGAATTCCAGACCAGCTAGGGCTGTAGTAACAATAACTACAGCAAAGTGCTTTAGAGACAACATTAACTTCTACTATCTGCAGGTTCTTACATCTGTTACCACTCTGAGGTAACTGGGGCTTAGTATAAATAAGCACTGCACTTAATTGAAGCGAAACAATTCCAAAGCCCATATTGCTAGTGACTACATTTCTGTCTTTACTGTGTCAATCAAATAACAGACTGCTCAAAAAATACTTGTTAAATTAATCAAATTATAACCCTGAGTCCTAGCATGCTTACAAGTGGTGTTTATAATATTGCAAGCTATAAGCTAAGCAATTTATCTGCCATCTTATTTTAGCCATGGGAAAGATTTTAAGTACATAAAGAGAATAGGACAACTAAGTTTTGGTTTGGGTTGTTTTGAGACAATGTCTACTATGTTGCCCAAGCTGGTCTCACATTCAGTCCTTCTACCTTAGCTTCCCAAGTGATGGTACTACAAGCATCTCCATACCTGGATACAACTAAAATTAATTTTCGGTTACTCAATATTTCTTAATATATTTATTATTTGGATTACATACACAATAGGCAGGACTGAATAACTCCTTGGCTGGCAGTCTTGGCTAGGGTATGCTACTATACAGCTGTATAACTTTAAGTGAGGCACATTCACAGTGAATCTACATCTGCTAAATGTTTAGAGAATTCAGCATACTTGAGGCAAAGAGTGGGTCTAGTTTGCTGTAAGAATGAAGGACAGCGCTTTCGATGAATTATTCTGACCAAGAGACCTACCCTTAATGAATCAGAGACAGATGCAAAATAGCTGTTTATAATAATGAAGTACAAGAAGGTATGACTGTAATGGTTCTCAGTAATGTTAGAATCATGCAGTTATTATATCTTCCAGTAAAATAGGAGAGGGCCAAAGATTTAGCTGTAGTGGTACAGTGCTTGCCCTGCATGCATTAGGGCCAAGGAGAGAGGGAGGGGAAGAAATTCAAAGACCCTTATAAAGCTTTTATAGGTGCTGAGCACATACTATTATTATAAACAAACTGCATGCTAGTATACAGACGTATGACCAACACAACACTAAAACCATATGGAAGCTATATAATACCTGTGTTGAAATCTAATTTAGTCATTTGAAGAGCATATGCTTCACAATCTTTCTTACTAAAACTGAAGATAATTACAGGTTGAAAATTTCTTTCCATAATCATCTTCACAATCTTGAACACATTTGATGGACCTGCATAGGGCAAATAAATCACACCCCAAATTAACTCAAAATGGACAACAGACTTAAATATATAAATAAATATATTATAAATATAATTAAATAAAATTAAAAAATAAGAAAGACCTTCATAATCAGCAGAGCACAGTGGTGCACACCTTTAATCTCAGTACTCAGGAGGCAGAGGCAGTCACGACAAAAAGAGAAGGTGAGACTATTCACCAACATGAGAGACACTGTGCTTTGACAGATGAGAGCAAGTGGAGAACCAACCCCAGTCTACGATAACAGAAACAACAAACTCAAGTTATCTACTGATATAGGTCTACCCAGAATATAAGAACTTTTATAACTCAACAAAGACAACTGAATACAAAGTCAGGCAGTGGAGATGCTGAGGCAATGGCAGGCTCAGCGGCTAAGAGCCCTTGTTACTCAATGAGGACCAGAGCTGGCATTCCAGCACTCATGACACATGGCTCTAAAACATCCGTAACTCCAGCTCCATGGATCCCAACGCCCTTTTCTGGCCTCCAAAGGCACAGATACGAACAAATACACATACACACATAAGATAAATTTAAAAGCCGGGCGGTGGTGGCGCACGCCTTTAATCCCAGCACTTGGGAGGCAGAGGCAGGCGGATCTCTGGGAGTTTGAGGCCAGCCTGGTCTACAAGAGCTGGTTCCGGGACGGGCACCAAAGCTACAGAGAAACCCTGTCTCGAAAAACAAAAACCAAAAAAAAAAAAAAAAAAGATAAATTTAAAAAAAGAAAAATAACTTTTTTACAAGCATGGTGGTACATGCCTTTAATTCCAGCACTTGGGAGGCTTGGGAGGCAGAGGCAGACAGATATCTCTGAGTTTAAGACTAACTTGGTCCATAGAGCGAGTTCCAGGACAGCCACGGCTGTAACAAAGAAAAACTCTATCTTACAAAAACAAAAACAATCAAACAAAAGCTTTTAAATAGACAAGACTATAACAGATATTAATCCCATACTGTGAGATGCCAAAAGTATATAGTACGAAGTTCAGCATCAGTGACCACAGGAGACAGAGATAAAGAGCACACTGAAAGACGGCTTCACTTTTACTAGAAGGATTATAATCAAGTAGATACACACTAAGTATCAGCCTAAACACTCAAGGAAACGATACCCAGATACACTCCTCAAAGGAATAGCATGAAGAATGCTAAATGGTGTAGTTACTTTGGGAAATAATTTGGCAGTAGCCAAAAAGTTAAACTTACCCAGGAGAAAAGAAAACACATATTTCCACAAAAACTTGTAGCATAAGCCAAATGTTTATGACCTTATTCATAATCAACAAAAAATAGAAACAACTCCATATTTACTCAATGTATATTCTTAGATTATTTGGCCACATAGAACATAATATAAAATCATATGAATCCCCCTCTTTTTATTGAGACAGGGTTTCTCTGTAGTTTTGGAGCCTGTCCTGGAACTAGCTCTTGTAGACCAGGTTGGTCTCAAACTCAGAGATCCGCCTGCCTCTGCCTCCCGAGCGCTGGGATTAAAGGTGTGTGCCACCACTGCCTAGCTGAATCTTATTTCACTCAAAGGAATCAGCTACAAAAGACCATATGATCTATTTTTGAGACATCCAGAAAAGGCAAATTCACAGACAGAAAAAAAAGCAAAAACCAAAACTACTGTTATAAGAAGAAAAAAGATGAAGAATGATTGCTAATGCACAGGGTTTTGAGAGAGAAGAGTTAATGAACATGCTTTAGGTACGGTAGGGACAGTTGTACAGTTCTATGAATAGACTAGAAATTATCAAGATGCATATCTTAAAATAATGAATTTCAAAATACTTAAATTTTATGAAAATTTAGGGTTGACTTTGGATTATGTGAATATACCCAAACCCAGTAATTACCCGCTTAATGTGAGTATATGTATTACAGTAAATTAATTAACGCCATGTAAGAGAAACAGATCACCCATTATTCATCCAATTTTGTCATCTTTACATAGTTTCCTCAAAAAACATCAAATAAAAGACAATATAGAGTAATTTAGCTATTCGATTTACATGTACAATTCCTGTCTAAAAACTAAGTTCCAAATTACCTTTTGTTCCTCCTTTCCGTCCCTTCTGATCTCCTTTGGCCAAATCACCTGCATCCCGAAGCACTTGCATTGCAGTATTAAAATTATCTTCTCTGAAGTCACCCTAGAATCATATTTTCTTCCATGTAACTGTGCAAATGTATAATCAAGGCTAGAGAGATGATTCAGTAGTTACGAGTAGTTCTTACAGACGGCCTAGGTTCAGTTCCTAGAACCAACATGTTGGCTCAGAAATATTTAATCATAATCTAAACACTTCTTTGTTTATAGAAAGGGTTTCTCTGTAGCTTTGAGGCCTGCCCTGGAACTAGCTCATGTAGACTACGCTGGCCTCAAACTCACACAGATCCTCCTGCCTCTGCCTCCTGAGTCCTGGGATTAAAGGCGTGTGCCACCACCGCCCAGCTTAATCTAAACATTTCTTAAATGTAAAGTTTCTCCAAAGAATGAAACTTTAAAGCAAAAATAATAATAACAAAAGTCACTTAAAATAAGTGACCTGTGAAAACAAAATGTGATAAGGAAGAACTGCAACTGAGAAGCAAGATTAAAATATCTGGCATTTCCCCAGCCCTTGATTCTCTAGTATTTCAAACACTGAGAATAGAAGGAAGTAGTCATGCATTGGAAGAAGGTCTTGAATACAATTTGTCTTTAAAGCACCACCTCACTAGGTTCACCTCAATGTCCTGGGGACAAGTAACCTTCCTATCTGAGCTCCCCAAAGCCTGCAGGTGAGCACCACCACAGCATCATCAAATACAGTATCTGAAATAAAAATACTTATAAATAATCATTTTTGAAGAGTGAAGTATTTGAGACTAAAATGTGCAGAGGGTGGTTAATAGTTTTCTACAACTCAAAATTAAGGGAAAGCAACATATAAAAGATGACATTACATGTGAATTATTTCCCTTACATTTTCGTCGACCACAAGGTGAAGGCCATCTCCCCCTGCTGGAAATATATAATGTTGCAATGGAGTAGGTCGATAATCAGTATAAATTACATGACAGGGCTATAAAAAGAAAGAAAATTTTATTTCTTCAAGACAAAAATGTATATTTTATCCCAAAAAAATTAATGCTTTCAAATAATTTTAAAAGCTAGGCAAGCGAAAAATGGGGGAAATTGCCCTACTAATTCATATGATCATCAAATTAATTTCCCAGTTCCTTAATCAAGACCAAACATGATCTGAACTTCCATTACCCATTAGCTCATCTTAGAATACTGTAATTACAGACAACAAAGCCTCTAGCTAATATGGTGACACAAGGCATCCTTGACATATAAAAACAAAACTCTTGTAGCACAGAGGCTTTTTACTGATATAAATTTAATAGCACAGAGGCTTTTTAACACAGCAGATTGATCTAGCTCTATCTGAAGATTCACTGGGCTTCTTACAGAAGCAACAGCGAGAGAAATGTGACTGGACAACTTATACATAAAAGTAAGTTCTGAAAAGTAACAGTGTAAAACAAGTGCAGAAAAATCCAATGTTTTGTTCAACACTCATAAACAAGTATTTGATGCAAAGTCTTATACAGACATTAAAGTTGTACTAGAAATTCAAAGTAGAAACAGTGATTACTAAGTGTGAACATATTTACATAAGAACTGCCAAATCAAATGGTCAAGAGATGAGTAGGTTCTTCTGATCCAAGACCTTAGAACTCTTACTACGTACTTATACCTCACTGTCAGAGTAAATGGACTACATTATTTCCAAACTTGGCAGGATTAACTTGGGAAATTAGATTCCAAAGCCCACCTCTTAGAAGCTTAGCTATACTAGCCTGGAGATGGCAATTTCTAATTAGTCCACTCATTCTGATAATCTACTTGACTCAAGAAGCAGATTCACATTAAACTGTCTTCTTTATCCTTAAGAGCATCAGGAAAAGGTATAAGAAGGGTATGGCAATCCCAATCGGTAACATTTTTAAATAATGAAGACATGAAAAGTGTGTGAAAGTACCTGTTTATGTAGGTGGCAAATCCATTCAGCAAACTGTCGAGCATTCGGGATAGTAGCAGAAAGAAAGACATAATGGACATTATCTGGAAGCAAAATAATAGTTTCTTCCCATACTACACCACGCTCTGAGAAAAATAAATGGATTGGAATTAAGTGTTAACAAAGTGATAGTATCTAAAATTATTTTCTCTAATGCTTACTAATTGAACATGCAAACCACTTTTAAAAAGCGTATTTTTAGCCACAGACACTTACTGAAACCTACTTTATAAAGTTCATGAACCTTTGGAGTAGACACAATAAGGAAGCAACTTCATGCAGGATGGACTCGGGAAAAAGCAGCTCCAGACTGTACCCTTCCCCTAACAAACAAGAGCCCCAGTACCAAGGCAGCTAATAGTAGTTCTGCTTCAGAGAAGCAGAGGTTAACAATGCCCAGCAACACATTTGAAAGATATGCTATTACTAGTCCATATGATATGTTACCCAAATTACCCTCATAATGTCAGAAAGTAAAAGATGGATCTGATGAATAGTAGATATGAAGTTGGTACAGCTCTGTTAAAATGTCCTAGTAACATTAAATCTATCTCTAAATTAATAATATTCGCTACTTGTTTTATAATAGACAATAAGTATTAAAATACTTTTAAAGTATCAATGACTTAAGATAATTGGCTGAATTTTTTTTATACAGTTTCAAAGTTTTGAATATATAGTTTCAAAAGCAATGGCTCTTTGTTCCATGTAATTTTTGTTTCCCTGTTCGTATCTGATTATTGATTTGAATAAATCAAGTTTTTTAGAACTTACATAATATTATATCTAACTTTTTAATCATAGTTAAGTTTGCATATCACATGATTTGGGTTAAGATTCTATATAGAACTCAGTGTTTTTATGTAAGTGTGTGTGGGTGGGTGGGGGTGTACGTGCACCCCCATGGCATGGTACTTGTTTGAATGTCAGAAAAAAACTTTTTAAGAGTCTGTTGTCTCAACCAGGCATGGTGGCGCATGCCTTTAATTCCAGCACTCTGGAAGCAGAGGCAGTGGATCTCTGTGAGTTTGAGGCCAGCCTGGTCTACAGAGTGAGTTCCAGAACAGCCAGGGTTAAACAGGGAAACCTTGCCTTGAAATGTCAAAGAAAAAAGAGTCAGCTCTCCCCTAATACACAGGTCCTGGGCTCGAGCTCAGGTGGCCAGTTCTCAACCTGTGGGCCGTGACCCCAGGGGGATACATATCAGATATTTACAATTCCTTAAAGTAGCAGAAACACAGTTATCAAAGAGCAATGAAACAATTTTTTGGTTGGGGGGGTCACTACAACATGAGGAACTGTATTGAAGGGTCGTAGCATTAGACAGGTTGAGAACCACTAATATAGACTAACTCAGTTCTTTAAAACAAAACAAAACTCAATCTTCCCCTCCCTGCGACAGGGTTTCTCTGTGTATCTCTGGCTGTCCTGGAATTCATTCTGTAGACCAGGCTGGCCTCAAATTTACAGAGATCCGCCTGTCTTTGCCTCCCTGAGCGCTGGGATTAAAGGTGTGTGGCACCACTGCCTGACAATAAAACTCAATCTTACTTTGAGTGTGTACATTTTAAACATTAGCTTTAAATTTATCAAATTTCCTAGTATACCCCAAATTGCAACTATATTTATTTTTTTAGTTAAAGTAAGGTAACAGCCTGAGGAAAATATATCTATAGCAATTTTATTTAATTATTTCATACCTACTGTATTTTCACAAATATGCATTCATAGGTTTATAAAACCAAATTAACTTAAAAATTACTAAAGTAATCTTTGTAAACCAGAAGCTCCATAATTTTTTTCACATTTTTCACATTAAATAATTACTGAGAATTGAGTTTTGGTGATACACAACTTTTAGGCCAGCACTCGAGAGGCAGAGGCAGGTGGATAGCTTTTAGTTCGAGGCCAGCCTGTTCTACAGAGCTAGTTCCAGGACAATCAACGTTACACAAAAAAATCTTTTATGTAAAGCCAACTCCCCCCAGCCCTCCACAAAAAAATAAAATAGTTATTGGGCTTCTAATGTGGGGGAGGAAAGCAAGGTCTTGGTAGGTGGCCTAGATTCCCATTTACCTCATTTCTTCCTACCTCTGTGTCCCCTATCTTCCTGTCTCAGCTTCACAACTGCTAGTATTATAGTCATGCACCATGTCTGGCTTAGTGAGTTCTATATAAAAGCAGGCTACTTTTCAATTCCTACTGGGAATATTTCATGTTGTCCACAATTTGAATATGTAATAGTATGAATATGTAATAGTAAAGAAGAATTATAAACACAAGAAAACTGAAAATAAATCCAACAATTCTTAATCAAAAATATTAATGGCATTTGTTAAAAAAAAAAAGCATGGCATTTATCTCAACACTGCAACACTGCAAAATATACCTGAATCTCTCATGTAATGAATTTCATCAAATATGACCCAAGCAACTTCTCGCATAACTTCAGAACCTCTATACAGCATACTTCTCAAAATCTAAAAGGGGGAAACAGATTGAGCAGGATTTTAACATAACATCCAATAATTAGACAAATACTGCTTTTGTCCAACAGGGAATTTTTAATACCTTTGCTTTGTGGATATATTAAATATTATAAAGCTACTTATCTTTGACTTCTCAACACGTATAATCAGATATTCACAAAGATACTATTATCATATCTCCTCTTTTATTTGGAATATGAACTCAACTTTCTCTGTGCAACATCTTCCCAAAAGACACACTATGAAAGTATATATAAAAGTCCTAATAAGGGAGCCTGGTGAGATAGTTCAGTGGAATCTAAGTTTAAACCCCAAAAATAAACACATAAAGGTAACTCTACAACATTCTCCTGACTTGACACATGCACTGTTGTACATGTGTCCCCCACACTATACACAGAGATACACATACGTACAATTTTGTGAATACCAACTAGAGTAGAAATAATCACACCCAAATCATGTTATATGCAAAGCTTAATAGTGATTAGAAAAAGCTAAGTATAATGTGGAATATATATTTTTTAAAGTTGATTATTTATTTACTGATTGTAACAAATACCCAGGCACAAAAGTAAAAAACAAAACCAACCAACAACAACAAAATAAGAAAACCCCATGAAATAAACAAGACAGTATTTGTATGAAACAATATATTCAAATCCTTGAAACTATACATATATAAAATAACTAAGTATTTTCAAGTCGCAGTAATAACAAACTATTAAAAGTACTTTTATAGGTGTCTATGTTTTATCAGAAGTAATAAATATTATTAATTTAGGAAATAGTCAATGCTGCTAGGGCACTTTACAATAATTATGCCTTTTTCAAATAATTTTATCCACAGATAATAATTACATTTTATCTGAAAAAAAAGCAAGCTGGATAGATACACTGACTAAGCTATAATGAAAAAGTCAGGGGAGACTCAATGTAAATCACCTCTGTAGTCATAACAAGACAAGATGCTGTAGGATTAATAGTGACATCTCCAGTCATCAGACCGACGTCTTGAAACTCTTCATACATTTCACGGTATTTCTGGTTACTAAGAGCCTTAATTGGGCTGGTAAATATTACACGCTGCTTTTCCCTTAAAGCCAATGCAATTGCATACCTAAAAATATAAAAGCAATAAGTAAGATTTCAAGTTTGGAGAGCATTCATTCATAATCTATTTACTATAAATAAACTATTACACTATAATCATGATTTATCTGATATGAAGTAGTCTAAATAAGCAAGGACTTTTTTTTTTTAAATATTTATTTATTTATTATGTATGCAATATTCTGTCTGTGTGTATGTCTGCAGGCCAGAAGAGGGCACCAGACCTCATTACAGATGGTTGTGAGCCACCATGTGGTTGCTGGGAATTGAACTCAGGACCTTTGGAAGAGCAGGCAATGCTCTTAACCACTGAGCCATCTCTCCAGCCCCAAGCAAGGACTTTTTAAGGAGTAAAAACAATTGGTTTATCAGTGGATATCCTAGTTCTCACTAGAAAAGGCTTTCGTTCTATTGCTAGGCATCCAAAAGTCCATCACTCTGTCCACTCATTTATACAGACAGATTACAAATAATAAAAAAACTACAGAAATGGGTGGATTTTTCTTCTACAGCTTCATAAAATGAGTTAATCCAAATGTACTCTTTTTCTTCATGTAATACTTAACAAATCATTTCTTGGCTTATCATAGGTTCTGTTTATCAAAAAGTTCTTTCCTGGGCATTAATAGAATTCAATACAATTGTATTGTTTGCTTTTAAAATTCAGTTTAGTATTTAACTACAGGACCATAAAATTAAGATTTAAGAAAAAACACCGTGGCAGAGGCTTTTTAAAGATATAATTCTTGGGGGCTGGAGAGATGGCTCAGTGGTTAAGAGCATTGCCTGTTCTTCCAAAGGTCATGAGTTCAATTCCCAACAACCACATGGTGGCTCACAACCATCTGTAACGAGGTCTGCTGCCCTCTTCTGGTCTACAGACATATATACAGATAGAATATTGTACACATAATAAATAAATAAATAAATAAATAAATAAATAAATAAATGGAAAAAATTAAAGATATAATTCCTGCACAAACTATGCTTATCACATCAGTCATTCTCTACATTATAAGAGAAATTTTATAAAATTAATAATTGTTCAAACATGTCAAATAGTAATAGTGAAAGATATATATGGGAAAGCAAATATAGAGATGTTGCTTATCTTTTCAACAACAACAAGAAGGAATAGAAAACAGAAAAATATGATCTGTACTTAGGGAAAAGTACACATAAAGAATTGAATGATTGGGTACAAAGGTTGGATTTGTCAGAAAAACAACTTGAAATCAGCAACAGAGATAGCAATTTTTAGAACCATGTCCCTCAAAACACAGGGGACTATATTCTTAGAATTAAAAAGAAATAGGACAATAACTCCACAAGCAGGCATTCTTAACATGAAAATGTAAACTATTAACAATCTAAGCAAATGGAAACTCTACATAGATTGAGGAAGTAGCTCAATAGTAGAGAGTTCGCCCACATATACAAAGTCCTGGGTTTGGTCCCAGAACACTGGAAACAACAACAAAACAAGCTGGAGAGATAGCTCAGTGGTTAGGAGCGCTGGCTGCTCTGACAGAGAACCTACATGGTGGCCCTCAATCTATCTGTATTTTTAAGATCAGTTTGAGGGAATCTGATGTCCTCTTCCAACTTCCGTGGGCAAAGGTAAAACATAAAATAGAAAATAAAAGTAGAAAAAAATAGCCAGGTATGGTGGCAAACAACTAAAATCTAGGGAAACACACACACACATTAAAAAAAAAAAAAAAACAAATATTCTATGGCACAACCTTTAGGTTAATGGAAATTTCAAAATGATAAACGACATAAAACAAAAACAAAAAAACCTTTAATAGCTAATGTCTGAATCTAGGATTATGACCAACACCAAAAATAAACTGAACTTCCAGCAAAAACATCAAAACGACTACTATAACATCTAAGATGAAACATTGATTCTCCTTTGTCTTTTATTTTGTTTTCTCAGGAAGCTACGTAAAGATGACAAGATTGGATGAATAAAGGGTGTTGTATTTTTCTTACATGGCATTTCCAAAGGATCCAACATCACCATTGGCATTTATAAGCAAGCGTGCGTACACACACATATAAAGTCTTCAAAGAAGCCAAAAGGAAGCAATACATTACATACAGAAAAAAAGTAAGAATGAGAGATTGCTTGTCAAAAGTTATGTAGATCAAAAGAAATACTTAAAAACAAATGTTTTAAAAAATGAACAAGCATAATTTTTTTTACAATGTTAAAGAAGTTTTTCATCAGGAGTCTTGTACTGAAATACTTCAAGAATTTCTGCCGGGCGATGGTGGCGCACGCCTTTAATCCCAGCACTCGGGAGGCAGAGGCAGGCGGATCTCTGGGAGTTTGAGGCCAGCCTGGTCTACAAGAGCTAGTTCCAGGACAGGAACCAAAGCTACAGAGAAACCCTGTCTCGAAAAACCAAAAAAAAAAAAAAAAAAAAAAAAAAAGAATTTCTCCATGCAAAAAAAAATGGTATCAGTAGAAAAATCTGGACCAGCATCAACAAACAATAATGTCTTTTTACTTAGAAAGTAGGAGAACAAAGTAAGTAAATGAGGTGAAAGTACAAACCAAAGAAATGGAAACAGAACAAAGAAAAACCAGTGAGACCAAAAGCTGGATTTTGTCAGAGCAACATAATACTAGACACCTCCAGCTAGATAAAGAAAAAAAATCAAATATCGGCTTGATACAAAACAAAAAAAGACATTAGTAATAAACAAAAAAGTCCAATGTCCCTCAGAATAAAGATGTGAAATTTCTAAATAAAATTTTAATTCATCAAACCAATAATAAAATATAATCATACATCATGATAAAACAGAAGTTATCTAAGGATGATTCATTGGACACCCAACAACACATTTCATCACACTAGCAAGGAAAGGCAAAAATCCATATCCAAAACAAAACAAAACCCCACATCGTTTCAATACAAGAAAAGGAACTTAAAAAGATCGAGTTTATAAATTCGTGCATATGAACAGAATAAGAGACTAACTGCAAAGGAGGAACAGTAGTCAAGCTTGATAAAAACACATCTATGAAAAACCCACAAGTAACATCATGCTTAATGATTAAAAAAAACTCAAAATATTTCTCAAATAATTAAAACATAATACTAAAAATCTTCAATATTTTAATGAAGGCAAGAAAAAAAACCTAAAGGTTACCTAACAAGCAAAACCATTCTTATTTGCAGAATACAGACAGAAACTTAACTAAAACTTAGCTAAAATAACTAAGTGATTTGTCTATTTCATTTGTGAACACTGTTGGTTACTTACTCAGCACACACAGTTTTTCCTGCTGATGTATGAGCAGACACTAACACAGACTGATTATTATCGACACACTGAATGGCTTCTCTTTGGAAAGCATCAAGAATGAATGGGTATTCCTATAAAAGCAAATTGACAGACACATGAGAATGTTAAGCTATCTAAGGAACGCTTAAAAGAACAATTATCTTTCCAAAGCCTTCTAGGATTCCTTTCTGATTCAACCACCACTAAGCAGTGAAAAAAATGACTTCAAAACAGTTTTACCAGACAGAACAAGCCTTAATGCTGCTGTTTAACATTCTCAGTATATTCTATTTACACTAAAATCAGGAATAAAATAATCGTTACATGTTCTGTGATACTGTGCAATAACTTTGCATATACCATAAATCTTCATAACCCCATAAAATAGGTGCATGCTTAACTTCATTTCCTAGAGGAAAACTCTAAGGTTCCAAAAAATAAAATCCCCAGCATTACTCAGCAAAGGCAGAGAAATAATTTCTTAAACAAAAGAGTTCATACTTGCTTCTCTGCGCTTCTTTTAGAGAAAGTTGTTTGAAAAACTTAGCCTCACTGTTTCAACCTTTACAAACTTTTTAAAAATCTAAGGAAGAAGAGTGAGGAGTAAGAGGTGTACACGGGTAACCCCAGCACAGTGGAGGCTGCAGCAGACACATCAGGAGTCTGAGGGCCCTCGGGACAGCCAAGAAAGCACACCATAACAAAACAAACTGAACTTCGGCTTCCTTAGAAGCTGCTGAACTTTCGAACTATCAGTAAAACTTATACATCATGAAATTTTTTTCTACAGAAAGGTTGACAAATTTGTTAGATTCTTTAAGAAGGGTGATAAGCACTCTTTAAATGTGTAAAAACATAATCACACAATGCCTGGTTTCTAGCATGGTTCTTTACTCAGTTATCACTCTATTTTGTAGTAGGTTTTTTCAAGGCACACACACAAGTAAATTTAGAAATCTCATTTGAAATCTTTTTTAAGATCTCACAAACTTCCCAAACAGTACAGTACAGACCTTTGCAGCCTTTCCAACTCGAGGTTTAAGTGGTATATATTCTTCATCTGCAGGAAGAGCAACCTGATGTCAAAGTTTAAAGAGAAAACAAGAAATGACTATTAAAATTCAAGACTCCAAAACAATGGATGGTTTAAAGAATGAAAATGATCAATGAATGTTTCTGTTAGTCTTACATGTTAGAAAGTCAACTGACTACAAGAACAAGGGGAAAAGTTAGTTACAATGCTCAAAAGACCCCTCTATTAATGCTGGCTTGAAGGCAGTGCAATCAAAAACATGCACCATTATTTCCCTGAAGAAACTTTATTAGCCAAGATAGATCTACAACCTATCATGGCTACCATTATCTCTCTACATCTAATATACAGACTTTACATGGCACAGATTAATTCCTTTTCTTCTCAGAGGATATGACAGGAGAGGTGGGCTTGCCGTAGGGGTTCACAGTCAGGACACTCCAACTTGACATGCTCAAGCACCTCCGTGAAGGAAGACACAAGGTATAGGAGGAGAAAAGTGCAAAATCAGGGGGTGGGGTGGGACAGGAAGGATAAAGAGCTTCTGCCCTTTTCACAGCAGGTCCTGGATTGTTTGGGGATTTTGTTTTTTGTAAGTCAGAGCATTGGACAGGGTCTAAAGTAAGTGTTAAAAGTGATTAATTGGACATTATATCTCACAAACAAGTGCCACTTCAAGAAAAAGAGATTTTCAGCAGGAAAACAATTTTTAAACATATAAAGTTCTAAATCCACACCAAATGCCATTCTTACTAATCTGGAATTTCTCCACTCATTAAACAGTCTTTTAAGTAAGAGTAATAATAACCTGCTGTGAGTTTTTAAAAAATACTTTAATATTTTATTTATAGCCATAGAAAGGCACATGTACCTCAGTACAGTGTGGTCATCTCTCCTTCCACCCTGGGTCCAGGGATTGAAGTCAAGCCACCTAATTTGCATGGCAAACTCTTTTATCCATTGAACTATTTTGGCAAGTCCAGAATGACACAAAGTTTCTTTGTAATGATAAAAGACTTAGCAGAATGAAACTGAATGTATAATTAAACTATATCCTATGTGTATACATTCTCACTTCTAAACGGATGCTATAAGCCATCAGTGACCACCACCTAATAGGAATTTATTAGTCACTGGAGCATGACATGAAATAGCATGCAAACTGCAAAATCAGAGCTGGTCACTTTAAGAATACGAGAATAAACAAAACTAGTTTTGTGCTGGGTAATTCCCCTATTATTTTTTTAATATGATCTTTACAGCTATCCATGGGGCACATCTCATTGTTCTAAATTTATAAATTAAATAGACAATGTTCTAAGGTTAGAAAACTTGCTCAGATTATATTTGGAGAAAAGCTGGGCTAGCATCTGAACCCAAGGCTTCGTCACAGAGCTACAGCTCTTCCACCATATTACATGCGTCCCATAGACATGACTTGATCCCAAGGCTTTCAATGCTACAGCCTGCTGACTATCCCATTAGGCAGTACAAAGAAAACCAGTATTTGTAATGCTAACCTATTGTAGGTTGTTGTACTTACCTCATGTGTACAACCTTCAACTGTTTCAACTGATTGTACCTTCACTCTCGGCATCAGGTCTGCCAAACTTAGTTATTAAAATGACAAAAAATATTTTCAATAATTAGATCATAAGCCTATCTGTACTGTTAAACAAAATGACACCACCCAATTATAATACTGTAAATTCAAAATATTTTAGCTATTATATTCAGACATGTCATGTGTCTTAAAAATGCTGAACATTAAAAATGCTAAGATCATATTTTGTTATATATAAAACAGACTGCTACATAGATTATTCAATAAATATCAGCTTAGCTCCACTATTTTAAATAAAATCTAGCTATTCAAGCACTATCACTACCTCAAAACACAAAGTTGATTCAAAAAATATTATACAACAGAAGGGTAAAAAAATATATTTAGATGTTGCTATAATTTATAGAGATATTCTCATCAAAATCCCACACTATGCTCATCTAGGCTCTCTGAATTCTGAAAGGGCTAAACTATAAATAAATTAAACTAGATGTATTTCTATATTAGACTTACTATTATGTATTATATTTGTGATAAGTACTTTAAGACAATAAATATATTTTGGTAAAAATTCAAAAGTTCCAACAATAGGGAACAAGGACTTAAAAAATACAATCACTATTAATTGCAATCTACTGCACTCCTGTGGACAAATGGCAGTATCTCCGATTTTTCAGTGACCCTTTTAACATCGTTTATAGCAGATAATTTACCAGTTAAGGAAAAACAAAATCGTAAACAGCATTATCACAGTGACAACCAAGTCATTCAAATATACTGGTATCAGGAGTAAAAGTTCCAGCTTTAAAATTCCGAGAAATACAAATATCAGACAATCTTTTGTCAGAGACATCTATGGGTCTCCCCCATCGAGAGAAGTAGTTTTGACCACCAAGCTATGGCACTACTTGCAGCAATGAAATCTACTCTTTATACTTGCACATACTTACTCCTACCACTGGGTCAGTGCCACCCTACCAGTGATGAGACATCTGTAAGAAAACATCTTTTTTGCTCTTAAAAAAAAAGTCTTCAGAATTTTTCTCAAAATTGGATTCTAAAAAATATCAAAACAGGAATCATTTGTCTCCTAACTCTCCATATTTAAACAGTTGTTATATGTTTCCATGCTTATAAAATTTTAAAATAACACATTTTAGAAAACTTTATGACTATAGAAATACTACCTTAAGTCTTCATTAATTGAATCGTCTATTCTGGGTTTCTTGCCAAAAATTGGTTCATCTGTGCCTTCAACATCTGCATCTCTCTTGTTTTTAACACCACTGGCTGATTCTGACTGTAACTTGGCATCCAGTCGTTTCCTGAAAAACAAACAATTAAGGAGTGATTCTCAACCTACTGCTGTGACCCTGTAGAGAAGATCAAGCAGATGTTCTTTGCCATCTTGCCTTTGTATGGGATGGCAGGCCCCAGCATGCTGGAATGAAAACGCTCTTGCATACATGGATGGTGGTTTGTGGGACTTCTCCAGAATCCTAACACCTTCAATACAGTAAACCCCATCATAAAAGTATTTCATTGCTACTTCACAGCTGTAATTTTGTTACTGTTATGAATCGTAATGTAAATAAATTATCTATCTGGCTCTATCTGCAGGATATCTGACATGCAACTTTCAAAGGGACTGTGGCCAACAGGTTGAGAAACGCCAATTTAGAATAAATTCCAGGGCTGGAGAGATGGCTCAGTGGTTAAGAGCATTGCCTGCTCTTCCAAAGGTCTTGAGTTCAATTCCCAGCAACCACATGATGGCTCACAACCATCTGTAAAGAGATCTGGCGCCCTCTTCTGGCCTTCAGGCATACACACAGACAGAATATTGTATACATAATAAATATTTTTAAAAAAATAGAATAAATTCCATAGTCTCAATTCTAATTTTAAAGTAACCCCCATATTATTTAATATATCATATATACTTAAAAAAGCAAAGTCATCTTTTAAATAAAGACCTAAACAAATCAAAGCTAGCCAAACTGAGAAAATTCTATAACTAGTAAAGTTGAATATTATTCCTTATATATTACATATTTTCTTGGAAGGGTTGCTTTAAAATACTAAAATTCCCATTTAAAAATAAAAAGCAACAAAAATTTCATTAAGTCCATTATTCCTTAAAACAGTAGACATTAACATGAAGACTGTAAACTTTTAAAGCTCTCTCTACTATTATGATATTATCTGGAAGAAAAAGATTGTATGGTTAGAGTTGAAGGTCAAAGTCATAGAACTCAGGAGGCTAAGGTAGGAGGATGGAAATTCAAGGGCAGCTGAAGCTGCACAAGTGAGACTCTATTTCGAAAAAGACAAAGACAAGAAAAAAAGTCCAAAAAAAAGGCAAAAAAAATTTCAAAGTAACATTAACTGAGGCTTCATAGCTTGAATATCTGTAATGAATTCAATCTAATTTCTACCCAGACCCTACCCCCAAAAAAATCAATTTCATGTAAATTTTAGATTTAGCTGCAGAGGTCAAAAAGAAATAAAATAGGGATGGAGAGATGACTCTGCAGTTAGAGCAGCACTTGCTGCAATTCCAGAGGACTCAGGTTTATTCCCACTACCCACCCGGCAGCTCTCGACTCTCTGTAACCGGAGTACTAGGGCATCCACCCCTGCCACCTTCTGGCTTCTGTAGGCACCACGCAGGCAAGTAGCACACACAAACAGACATGAAAGTAAAACACTCCTACGTGTAAAAGTTTTTAAAAATTAAATAAACAATAAATAAGCATGATGCTGCATGCAGGACTTTATCCTGGTGCATACAGGCTGATCTCTCTGAGTTTGAGACCAGCTTGGTCTACATAGTGAGTTCTTGGACTGCCAGGCTACACAGAGAAACCCTGTCTTAAAAAACAAAAGCGGAGGAGAGAGAGAGAAAGAAAGTTATTTTGTCTTTTGCTTGAATACATGTATGTGCACTGTATGCATGCCTGGTACTCATGGAGGTTAAAATTGTTTATATGATTAGTTATTTCCCCATACTAGGTATAAAACCAAAAATTTTAAAATATTGATTTTATTAACTCACCTTGAGATGGCAGTGAGACTACATGTTAGTGTAACTCTGTATATGTGTATATACTCATGCGTCCAGTGCACATGCACATATGCCTACAGAAGCTAGAGATCAACAGCCTGCTCTACTCAAATCACCTGCCATCTTATTTTTTCAGGAAACAAGTCACAGAGATTCTCTTGTCTCCACCTCCCCAGTGCTGGGATTACAGACATGCACTGCTCTGTCTGGCTTTTCACATGGACCCTAAGGATTTGAACTCAGCTCCTCATGGTAACATGGAAAGCAATTTTCCAACTAAGTCATTTCCATAGGCTCCTTTTTCATTTTCTTAAAACAGGTCCCACATTGCAGCCTTAAGCTCACGGTAATCTTGCTTCAAGCCTCAAATATTAGGATTATGAGACATTATTCTTACATTTAAACTATCACATGTCGAATAAGACTATCACGTAGCCTGCCAGTGGTGGCTTGTACCTTTATTTTCAGCACTTGGGAGGCAGAGCCAAGCAGATCTCTGAGTTGGAAGGCAGTCTGTTCTACAAAGCAAGTTCCAGGAGAACCAGGGCTACACAGAAAAATCCTGTCTTAAAAAAATAAAGTAAAAAGACTATTATGTAATTTTGAAGAATGATTTAGAGCAAAAAAATAGGTATTCATATTGGAGTTGTTTAAAATCCTGCATTAATTACATCAGAAGTGTACAAATTTTATTTTTCCAAAGAAAGATTCCCTAAGCAATTTGTACTGAAAAACCTTAAAGCAATGGAATCAAAAAAAAAACAAGCACTTTCTGCACTAAATAACATTCGCTATTAAAAGAAACCTAAGGCTATTTAGAATACAGCTTACTCCAGCTCTAAGGCAGTGACTCTATAGAAAGCATATGCGGTACAAAGACTGATGAGGTCTTAAAAACTCACAGATTGGCCTGCAGAGATAGTCCAGTCTTTAAAAGCACTTGCTATTCTTGTAGATGGCCCAACTTTGATTCCCAGCATCGACTTGGTGGCTCACAGTCATTGCTAAATCTAGTTCTGGGGGATCCAAAAGGGACTTATATGTGCACATACATACATTCATATAATACATTCATGCACATAACTTAAATAAGTCTTAAGAAATAAGCCCTAAGAGCTAACTTGAAGAGCTCTCACTGATTTAATGACTGCAAATTCAAAGAGCAAGATAATGGAAATAGTGCTCAGTCATAAAAGCACTTGACACACAGCCTGAAGACCCTTTTCCAGTGGAAAAAAAATACCAAAAACCCCACCCTTTTAAAAAGCCAGATGTGGTGACCTACATCTGTAATCCCAGCACTCTTACAGTGAAGATGGAAGGCAGCGACAAGACCATTGGCCAGAAGCTCACCTATACAGTGCTACAGCTGAAACAAGAGATTCTTGCCTCAAACCAAGGTGGATGAATAGCTGTCTTCTGATCTCCACAAGTACACTGTGGCACAGGTGTGCCCACCCCACACAAAAGGTAACAATATGGTCATTAAAAGGCAGAAGTATGAGCCAGGTGATGGTGGTGCACGCCTTTAATCTGAGCACTCAGGAGGCAGAGGCAGGCGGATCTCTGTGAGTTTGAGGACAGCCTGGTCTACAAGAGCTAGTTCCAGGACAGGCTCCAAAACTACAGAGAAACCCTGTCTTGGAAAAAAAAAAGGATAAACTATGCTGAAATGAAATTTAAACGTTAAATTTAAGCAAATTCTAGACGATGTAAACTGCTCCAGAGAGATGGGAAAAATAGGTTGCATAGGCGGAAGGCTAAAGAAGAGAATGCAAAGAAACTCTGAGAGGTGCAGAAATCGCTCTGATTGCAGTGAGGGTTTAGAGTGCTTCAGTTAACCAATGAAAGGACAGAGGGTGGAAGAGGGAGTGGAGGGAAGTGTGCACACCTCATTTCCCTAATACTGATGAGCAGCCAGGTGTGGTGATGCACACCTTTAATTCCAATAGGCGGTCTACTAGGCAATAATGGCTACGTAGTCAAACCCTGGCTCCAAGAAAACAGATACACACCAAGCACTAAGCTTGCCTTTTCTTTATCAAGGTAAAAATGGACAGCTGATCAAAGTTCTAGCATGCTTTTCGGTTGCTGTGATAAAACCCTGACCAAAATCAACTTGGAGAGGAAAGGGTTTATTACAGCTGGTGGGTGTTTACAATCCATCATCCAAGGAAGCCACAGCAGGAACTTGGAGGCAGGGACCTAAGCAGAGACCCCAGAGAGAGGCTCACTGGCTTGTTCCAATCCCTTAGACTGCGCAGGCCCACCTGCCTGGAAGGTAGCACCCTCACTGAGCTGGGCCCTACCACAAAAGTTAGCAATTAGGAAAATGCAGAAGAATTGTCCACAGGTTAAATCTGGTGATCACAGGTCAACCTGGTGAAGGCAATTCCTCAGACTGACGAGTGAAACTGAGGTGGATTTTTTTTTTGGGGGGGGTCTTATTTGTGTGGTACCTACACTTGTGCACACTGTACAGACTGGAGGAGTTCCAGCATCCGACATTACTCCCTTGACACGGAGTCTCTCGCTGCAATTACTTTGAGGCTATTCTCCTGTCTGGGTGTCCCACAGTGCTGGGGTTACAGGTGTGAAGCATCTATGCGCAACCTTTTATGCGGGTCCTGGGGCCTCAAAATAAGGTCCTCATTCTTGCACAGAAAGACCTCTTACCCACCGGCCACCTCCTCAGACCCAAGAGAACGATTACATGTGTCTATATATAGACCAGGTAAGAAATGCAGAAAGAAAAGACTAGTTTTACTGAGTGTAGTGGCGCACAGCCGCAATTTCAGCACTAGAGAAGCCGAAATAAGAGAATAGCGAGTTCGAGGCCTGCCTAACTTACACTAGCGAGATCCTGAATCCGATTTAAAAAACAAACAAACAAACAAAAAAACAAAATAACAAAACCCTACAACTTCGAGATTAAATCTCTTCCTTCTGTAGCTATTTGCCTTTGCGGTTTAAAAACTCTTCCTACTCGTTCCAACCTTGGCGCAACTAGTTCTTAACTTTTTAAAGACTGCATGACACGTTTTGTGCTGGTGACAGAGAGACGAGACACACACACACACACACACACCACACCGTAGCCTGCGGAGTTAGGGCTGCAGCCAGCGAGCGTGGCCTCAGGAAGTGTAGCGGCAGAACCCACGCCTCCTGCGGACACGCGCGAACGCCAAGACCGTATTCCCCCCCAGTCAACGTCTTCTTCCTCCACAACTTCTTCCTCAGACTCCTTCGCCTGCCGACTCCACTCAGCGAATACCCACTTTCTGTGAGTCGGGTTCCTTCACTAGCACCGAAGACAGGAAAAACAAGACCAGCTCGGAAGTCTTCCTTACCCGGCCTTGTCCGTGGCCCCTGGTGGCCCCTTCCATTTCTCCTTCTCCTTTTCTTTGTCTTTCTTGGCTCCGGCCGCAGTGGTCGAATCATCCTCGAAAACGCTGAAAAGCTCGTCTCCGAAAGCGTCCGCCATCTTTCGGAGTTCTGAGACCGAATCTCCCTCCTACCCAAGAGGCCCCGCGATCGCACCGACAGTGACGCCAATAGAGACTCTACGGTGGCCCGCAGGTATCAAAAATGAGCGAGTCTTGAGGCCTGCGTGACTTTTCCCCTTTTAGTCTGGCTTTTGACCCTTCTCTTCTTTTCCGACCCCTACGGCGTGGGCAGTTCAGTCACCAGAAACCTAGCGCTAAATGACGCACGACACCAGACGAGCCGCTGGTTCCCGGGAGCCAAGAGGCGGAACCTGGCGAAGCAGACCAATTGGACTGGAGCCCCAGCGGAGGAGCCCGGATGGAGGAGGCTGGGTGGAGGCGTGGGAGCCGGCTAACGAGAAGCGCTCTCCGGCGTCTGTTGTGTGGCAGCCGGGATCTGGATCTGGAAGAACGCTCTCCTGCAGCTGAAACATGGGCGGCAAAAACAAGAAACACAAGGCGCCGGGAGCCGCGGCTGTGCGGGCTGCGGTGTCTGCTTCCAGAGCCCGAAGTTCCGAGGCCGGAGCTGTTGGGGAAGCCCAAAGCAAGAAGCCCGTGGCCAGGCCGGCGCCCGCCGTATCCACCAGCGCCCGGGAGCCCCGAGTCAAGCAAGGTACGGCCCGATCCAGTGCCCAGGCTTACGCTCTCAGTCCTTGCTCTCTGTCCAGCAGAGGATAGTCAGAGCCGTGCTGATGGGATCCGATCTTCCACACACGAGCTTGCTAGCTGTCGGTGGAGTGGGTGGCCTTGTAGATCTGTCTAAGGGCCTTTGGCCATTAAAGTTACGAAAGTAACTCCGTTACGGCATGGCATCGTCTTTCTGACCCACTCGTTTTCTCCTTCTAAGAGCAAAGTAATGGCATCTACTGTAGAAACGGCAGGAATCTACCCTGAGCTGTCAAAACAGCTACTCCGCCAATGCAGAGTAGTGAGTAGTACACAGTCAAGTCCTTCTGTCCTGATGCCAACGCAGTTTGCTTTCTGATCTTCTTTCACGCCTTCTTCAGCATCTATGCAGTGACCTTGTATGTTTCTTTTCTAAGTCAGTATTTCCTAAGAATAGCAGCACTTACACATTGAACACGGGATTAACTTACTGTAAAACCCCTGTGCTGCTTGCTTCCTGCAGACTTGCATTTTTGCTTACTCTGCCGATTGATTTGATAACCTGAACGTGACTAGTACCTGGCACTATTACGGCGTTTCAAAAGTAGCAAAATTAGGTGCTGTTCTGTTCTGTTTGCTTTGCGTGTACTTCTTATTGTGTCTCATCAAAAACTTGCAAGCATATGTGTTTCTATATACACAGATACTTATATATAAACTGGTGGTAATAAGACTGACAAAATAGAAACGAAAACCTCTAGGGCAGCTTAGGAAACTAACTTATTAACCACACAGACATATTGCTTTATAGTTGTTAAGCTCCCACAAAGAAAAGTCCGGGAAGAGAGTTAACAATTTATTTCTGCTTTTACAATGAGGGATAATGAAAAAGTTGACAGTCGAGTGACATTAGAGACTGTCCGGAAGTTAGCTTTGTAAAGCCCGGGAGTCGAACATGCCAAAGATCTTGAGTTAAGAAAGAGCTTGGGCCTTTAATTCCAGCACTTGGGAGACAGAGGCAGACGGATCTCGATGAGTTCGAGGCCAACCTGGTCTACAGAGCGAGTTCAGGACAGCCAAGGCCACATAGGAAAACCCTGTCTCGAAAAAAAAAAAAAGAAAGAAAGGAAGGAAGGAAAAAGGGAAAGAAAGAAAGAAAGAAAGAAAGAAAGAAAGAAAGAAAGAAAGAAAGAAAGAGTGAGCTTGGTGCTCTCCAGGAATTTATAGGATAAGCATTGCAGACAGAGGGAAAAAGGTGACTGGCGAAATAAGCTAGTAGCACACTTATATACTAGAAAATAGTCCTTTGTAACTGCAAATTATTATTAGCTCTGTGGTTTCAGATATAACACATTTCCTCCCGAGTATTCATGAGCAGTTGCAAACTGCAGACCAAGGTCCTTTTCTCTCCCTACCTCAACAGACTGTCTCACTGGATTCTCTCAAGCTTCTGATAGTCATTTGTTGTATTTTCCTCCTTTCCCTCCAGTCCTAAAACGTTAACTTTCTCCAGGTGTCTGCCCTTGACAGTGTGGCTCCCTTTTACAGCCCTCCCAGGAGAGGTCCCTACTTACTTGTGTCTTTGCCATGGTATTGTCAATACCTTCCAGTCCTGTAGATGACTTTGCATTGACATTTCTTACACTGGCTTCGTTTCCAAGCTCAAGACACCATTTAGCATTTTCTTACACCATTTTCCCATGTTTGCGTGTGTGTGTGTGTGTGTGGGGGGGTGTTCTTGTTTATCCCAGATCAAAGGTTCCTTTCACAAATAGTTTTAACATCTATTATTTGGTTTATTATGAATATACGCATGTGCACATAAGAGGACAATTTGTGGGAGTTAGTTCTCTCCACTGCGTGGGTTCTGAGGATCAACTTCAGATCATCAGACCTGGCGGCAAGCTTCCTTAAAACCTAGGCCATTTCGCTGGTTTCCTTGGTTTGCATTTAATCTTAACATACCCTTTGATTTGTCATGTCTGGTCTGCATTCTCATTTAAGTATTCACGTGGAGTACCGACAGAGCCTCTGAATAGGTCCCTAGAGTTGTGCTCTTTTCTCCTCCAGTTAGTCCAACATGACAAAGGATTGATCTTTCAGAAATGCTACTTTGGTTGATCATGTCCGTGCTCTTCCATAGCATCCTAGTGACTGCACTAAAATCCAAACCATTCAGCTAGCATGGAATCTAGTGTCTTTGCTAATCTGTTTTTGGCTGCCATCAGTCTGGTGTTTTCCTGGTTCCAAATAGAACTTGGCTTTCTGCCCTGTCGTCTATTTTTTTCCTTGAATGGGATGTCATCTGTCCTTAAAAGCATCTACGAAAACCCTATACCACCCATTTCAGATATCAGCTCTTTTTTTAAAGATTCTTCCTGACCTCTGTAGTTCATGTGTCATGATTGTTTATATCATTCTTTCTGATATTTAAGTCTTCCTTTACATAAGGAATTATACATTTTATATAACTTACAAAATTATAGTATATAATGGGTATGTGTTAACATCTCTGAAATATCTAGCCCAATGATTTCTGTAATTTAAAAAAAAATCCTTGGATAAATGACAAGAAGACAGTCAGAGGAGTTATTAACACCAATAAATTGAAAGGGGGTTACTTCCAAATTTGCACAATTTACCAAGCAGACACTTTGTGAAAGACAGAAAATAGTAACTTGGTAAAAACTGGATGAGACTTCTGTTTTGGTTTGGAAAAGGGGTGGCTCCCCATATAAAACATTTAAGCTGAGATAAAGCAAACAGTTGTTAGAATTCCTGGAGACAGTAGTGAGGCAGAGGAAACGAGAAGCTCAAAGCCCGGAGGGAAGAAGTGTGGTGGGTGTAGGAAGAATGTGTGGTGGGAATGGAAGGGCACGTATTAAAATGAGGCAGGCACCTGGGAAGGGGCTAGACAAAGTCCAGGGGCAGTGAGCACTGTGCTCGTTCTGAATAATGAGGAGACTAACTGCTTTGCATTCTTAGCTGACTGGGTCCAAAGTGCTGGCATCTGTGCACATTCTCCTAGGTCCTAACAATTTCAATTGTCTTTCTCATTGAACCCTCTTAGCACTTGCGATTTTCTGGTCACAACTGATTCTGGTATTCATTTGCTTACATTACTCCCCTACGATATGAGCCCCATGAGGATAGGTGCTGGATTTTTTGGTTTTTGAGTTTTGTTTTCATTTTCATTTTTCGAGAGGTTTCTCTGTGTAACAGTCCTGGCTACTCTGGAACTTTCTTTGTAGACCAGGCTGGCCTGAATTCACAGAGATCTGCCTGCCTCTGCCTCCTGAGTGCTGGTATTAAAGATGTGCGTCACCACTGCCCAGCTAAGATACTTGCTTTTTGTGTTAACACTAGTTTTGAATTTTAGGAATACCTAATATTTCAGAAAATGACTTTAAAGTCCTTGTAGCCTTTCCTTTTAGAAGCAGACCAGTATAATTCAAACGACTTTTTAAAACAAAAGCATTTTTCTAGTCTGTCAAGTGAGTTTCCAAACAGAATAAGCATCCCAAAGTCCAAGAAACAAAACCACTGTTTATTAAACAATCTGTCTAGGTGGGGAAGAAAAATATTTTTATGTTCTCACACCTTAACATATGGCTTACAATGTTATATATGTACCAAAGTAATTTTTTTCTGCAGTGAGAAAAAAAATAAAGAAAATTAGAATTTTTTAGTTAATTAATTAATCCTAAAATTAGGATTTTTCTTGGGAAATTGGAGGAAAAGAAAACCTATGAGTTTTCAGTACCCCATTAATAGTGCATTAATAGACATAACAATACATCATAAAAGACTTTGAGTTTTTATTGTACTTTGTAATATGCCATGAATTGGGTATTCATTGGGATGAATTTGAAAATGACATCTCTCGGGTAAGACTCATTTCCTCAGTCCCGTAGAATACTGCCTAGTATGAAAATGCTCTCCTCGGGTCCCAGTTTCCTCCCTGTGGATGCCTCTCTGTCCCCTCATGGTCTTCCGGGAAGTCAGCTTTTTCTTATTTATACTGGAACGTGGAAAGGAAAGCAAGGAAGTAAGACAAGTCAAAGTTTAGGTGAAAGGTTTTGGGGACAAATGGGAATTTGCTTCACTGTGTTCGATTTGCCAAATTCAAACAACCCAACAGTGTTCGTACAGGGCTTTACAGTCTCAGCCCTGAGGAAACCATAACTTTTTTCCCAGTATAGGCTTGGTTATTTATTTATTTGAAGACAAGGCCATACTTGATAATATTCTGGGGCTATTGCTATAAAGCAGTGGCTCTCAGAAGTGTACTCGGGAAGGCCCGAGGAACTCCTGACACTTCTGGGGACAGCTCTGATGGAAAACTGTTGTTGGAAGAACCCCAGACTCATGAGTTGTACAGTGTAGTTTTCTGGAGTCTGCGTGGTACATATTAGACCCAGTAGACTGAGTGCAAAGCCAGGTGGTACAGAACAAACGGGTGTGTTCCCAAATACATGTGCTGAAACTCTAGTGCCAGGTCAGCTGTGTTTGAGTAAGGCCAGTAAGGAAGTGATTACAGCTAATAATATTGGAGGGTGGGATCTGTTCAGTGACTTAGTGTCCTCTTAAGAAGGCCTCCCGAGGGTAGTCTTTCTCTAGGTGAGCACACAGCAAGGTGACGGCCACCTGCATAACAGAACAAGAGACGCCAGAATAAACCCATCCTGCTGGCAACTGGATCTTACCATTCCCAACTCCAGATGGAGAAATACATTTCTTGAGTAAGCCTCCCAGAAGTATTTATTAGTTTGTCATGGCTGTCCAAGCAGATTAAAACTCCAACTATGTGAGATTTTTACAAAAGGCCATGTGTGTCCAAGAATGAGCACAGGAACAAAGAAAGAGCTTCTCAGAGCATGGAAATATATTTTGTTTGTTTTGGAAACTGTGTTTTACTAAAGTTTTGTTTACATTAACATACAGTCTTATTTTAATGACTAATAAATAAAATTTACTTTTTAATTTATGTAATGATGAGTCAATCGTTATAATCCATGTATATAAAAATATACTTGAATCCTCAATAATTTTTAAGAAGAAAGAAGACTTTAATCAGACCTGTTGGTAGAGGCCTGTAATTCCTGCTCCTCAGGAGGCTGGTGGGAGGCTTACAAGTTCAGGGCCACCCTGAACTACAACACAAGTTAAATGTTAGCCTGAACAGTTAGTGAAAACCTTTCTCAAAACCTAAGAAGGGGTTGGCAGGATGGCTCGGTAGGTAAAGCTGAGTTTGGTCATCAGCCCCCATGCGGTGGGTGGAAAGCCTAGCTCCTGCAGGTGTACTCTCACCTCTGCACACAGGCTGTGTACATTCCCGGGCACATGCACCCTGGTGGGAAGGCATGGCAGCAGGCAGGAAAGCGTGGAAGTAGGAACAGGAAGCTGCTCTCATGTTCGTCAACACATGGGAAACAAAGAGCAAGAACGAGAGGAATGAGACTGTACAACCTCAGCGTCCACCCCCAGCTACGTGCTTCCTCCAACAAGGGTCCATAGCCCAGAACTTCCCCAACGGCACCGCCATCTGAGAAATAGGTGTTCAGACCGCCACAGTGGGTTGTCAGAGCAGCACAAACTGTGAAGTTTGGAGGGTAGATGTTAGTTACATCTAACATGATACAGAGGGAAATACAGGGAGGAGCTGGAGGAAGGAAATGGGGGTATGTATATGATCATACATCATTGTATACATGTATGAAATTCTCAGTTTAAATATATGGCTTAAATCCTTGAGAGGGAACTCGCAAGGTTTGGTTTTGGACTTTGGAACAGAAAGGACAGATTTCTCTTGTGTGTAGGCATCAAGTGTGGTGACTTCTTATGACAGCCCTTAGAAGCTAGTACAACAGTCCTGGGCTGAGGCCAAGATGGAAATATGACTCCTCTCTCCAGCCTGTCTCCTCACTCAGCATCCCACATTCAGGAAAGAGTTATTTTCTCAGCAGATTTGACTGTCTTCTAGAAACCCCCAAGACATCCCAGCTAGATGTCAAGAGTAAGAACATCTGATCTGGGCAGCTGTGGTGCACACCTTTAATTCCAGCTCTAGGGAGGCAGGGACAGGCTGAGCTCTGTGAATTTGAGCACAGTCTGGTCTACAGATTGAGTGAGAACAATCAGGGCAATATCAAAAAACAAACAAACAAAAAAGCAACAAAGGATAAGAACACCTGATTAAGAAATTTGAAGATAGGCTGGGTGGTGGTAACACGCGTCTTTAATCCCAGCACTCTGGAGGCAGAGGTAGGAAGATCTCTGTGAGTTTGAGGCCAGCCTGGTCTACAGAGTGAGTTCCAGGGCAACCAAGGCTGTTACACAGAGAAACCCTGTCTCAAAAGAAAAAAAAGAAAGAGAGAGAGAGAGAGAGAGAGAGAGAGAGAGAGAGAGAGAGGTGAAGATGAAGATATTTGACCCCAAATATATATAGACATTTGAATTTTAGGCAAAACTAGTTTTCTTTGAGGAATGCTAATTGGTAAAGTAGTTTTGAAATTTTTGAGGGGTTGAATTCTTGGTGAAGTGGGGGGAAAGAGCTAAAATCAAAGGTTTACTCTTTAGCGCCCTTAAGAGGAAAGTTAATGGCATATTGAATATTAATCATTAAATTCCCTGACAATTTGTTGTCTATTATATACAGGTCCAAAAATTTATAGTTTCAATTCTGCAAATGATTCCGGAGGTTCTGCAAATCTGGACAAATCTATTTTGAAAGTGAGTAAGCAAGGTTTTCCTTCATTTCCTGAAGCATTAAAGACGTTAAAGACACACTTGTCAGCAATTAAGAGTGCTTGCTGCTCTTGCAGAGGACCCAGCATGTTTTCTTGTACTTACGCTGAACTGCTCACAGCTGCCTGTGCCTCCAATGGGGGGTGGGGGAGGCAGCACCACCTTCTGACTTCTGCAAGCATCCATACACACACACACACACACAACTAAATAAATCTCTTTTAAAGTTACATCCTCAAATAAGAAGAAAATTATAGAATGTTTAATTTTTTTATGAATAATATCCTGTCTCCCAGGTAGATGTAAGTCAGACTCTTTTGACAGCTCACAAGAAGTAAAGTCTGGATAAAGCTTTCTTTGGCCCTGCCTGATGTCCTTCATAATTTACAAGTCAACATCTTAGTGGTGATATTAGCATTTAATGTATCTTCTTAAAGCATTGTCATGCTGGATTACAGCTTTCTATTCTCCCAGACTAGACGAAATTTCTGAGGTGTGTTTGTGCTCACTAGAAAACATTTAGTTAAGTAATAAAGGAAGCTATTTTTGTGGGCAAAACACTTGCTTATTTTTTCAGTTAAAAATACCTAAACAATAGGTAAATGGCTAGTGCAAACATAGGAAACAAACAGGGAGCCAAAGACTTTATAACCTCTCCTTACCCGGTAGATGAGCTTACTTTGACTTGGCACATCCTCTGTAGTGTAGTCGTCGTCTGTGATGCTGTTTGCTTGGGCTGCTTTGCCTGAGGCAGGATTCTAGGTCAGTGTGGCAGTGCTCTGTAATCCTCACCCTGGCTACCCAAGAATGACGAGTGACCTAAGACATAGACCTGGGAGGCTCTATAAGAGGGTTTTCCCCCGTGCCATATGTGATAATGTTTTCCAGACTCCAGTTGGAATATGACCATGTTGTAGCAATGCGGTCAAATCCGTGGCGATCCAAAAAATAAAGCTATTTGTTATATCTTCTTTTAGCTAAAATTTGGGGTCTGTTGGAAGGAATATAAGAAAACCGTATGATTTGTCAATAATATTTTGATAATTTAGTTTCTAATTACTGTAAATATTCTTGACCTCAACAGGTGGTAATCAATAATAAACTAGAGCAAAGAATTATTGGAGTGATTAATGAGCATAAGAAACAAAATAATGACAAGGGAATGATTTCTGGAAGACTTTCTGCCAAAAAATTACAGGTATTCACCACCACCACCACCACGCCTTCCTTCCTTCCTTCCTTCCTTCCTTCCTTCCTTCCTTCCTTCCTTCCTTCCTTCCTTCCTTCCTCTTTCTCTTTTTTTGTTTCTTTGTTTTTCAAGACAGGGTTTCTCTGAGTGTCATCCTGACTGTCCTGGAGCTCACTCTGTAGACTAGACCAGCCTCAAACTCACAGAGATTCACCTGCCTCTTCCTCCCAAGTGTTGGGATTAAAGGTGTGCGTCACCACTGCCCAGCTGATTTTTCTTTTCTTTGAAGCAGAATGCGTCTGTAGCCTAGGCTGTCAATACCTGACTTACTGGGGCTATTTTCCTCCTTCCAGAGATAGGCATTTGTTGGGGATACTTTAGAGACAGCCCTAAATGTAAAAGTGAGTCTTTTAAACTTCCATTGGGGTCACATGTAGATGGCTTCTAACTGCAAGCAGGGAGAGAATTGTCTCTGATACAAATGCAGACACTGAAATGGTGACATACACAGTAAGTTATATATCCGAGCTACGTCATTGAGTGCCTGCATGTTACACTCTGCCCTGCATTTTGCTTATATGCCATGACATGTTAGTCCTACAAAGCTGATGCAATTGATCTTTTCAAAGGAAAGACTTGAGACTTGGAAAGATGCCACATTATGGCGTAAAGTTATTGATTAGTAAGTATCTGAATAAGCTTGAAACCAGTTCTGCTTAACTTTTTAAATATAATGGTAGAGAGGTATATTTAAATACTTTATACAGAGATATGTTTGTTAAAACACTAAAGAAAATCCTAGGAATTCACATAGAAAAATGTGTACTTAAATTAAGATATATCTAACTATTAAAATTATTAAGGAAGGGTTCATTTCTACTAAGTAGACATAAGTCAGACACATGTTGAAAGCTTATAAGAAATTAAGAAAAGGCTGAATAAGGAAGTTTCTAATAATCTGCTGGGCTTGGTGACCCATGCCTTTGATCCCAGTACTTGGGAGGCAGAAGCAGGCCAGTCTCTGTGAGTTCAAGGCCAGCCTTGTCTACAGAACAAGTTCCAGGACATCCAGGCCTACATAGAGAAACCTTGTCTTAGAAAAACCAACAAACAAAAAAAACCCTGTAGTTCCCAAGTTTTTATTATAATGAGCACATTTAACTTTAACTACCAGGTTAAACAACCTTCCCAACCTCCCTCCCTTTCTCTTTCCCTCTTTTTGGGAGTGCTAGGGGTTGAGCCCAGAGTTTTTAACATTTTAAGAAAACACTCTCCCACTGAGCTACCTCCCAGCAATCCACAATAAAATATTCTTGAAATTACAGTGTATCCATTTTTGATTTAAAATTAATGAGAAAATGAAATTAGGAATTAAGAACAAAGATCAAATTAGCAAATGTAACTTATATTTCTCTTTGATAGGATTTATACATGGCTTTACAAGCATTTTCCTTTAAGACTAAGGATATTGAAGATGCTATGACCAATACACTCTTGCATGGAGGTGACCTTCATTCTGCCTTGGATTGGCTCTGCTTAAATCTTTCAGATGGTAAACAGTATTGTCATTAATTATTTCCTTGTCTAAAACAGACTTTGTCTTTGGTTTGGGTATTTTTGATTTGGTTAAAAAGTGGGTGTGTCCTTGCGTAAATAATAGCAGAAGGATATAGTTGTAACCTTTGGTAAGGACCTAAGGTACAGATAGCCTTTGTAATTGATGGCGGATACAGCCACAAAGCCAACAAGTGAGGTAGTTTAAAATCTTTTTAAAGAAAATTTCAGAGTTTAACTAGTGTGGTAAAATAAATAGCAGCTAAAGGTGGGCCAGCTGTCACCTGATGAGGGCACATGCTTCTAAGTTGACACGGAAAAGCTGATTTTTCCTAGGATCTCTCTTAGGAGGTGAGGGAAGAATGGAATCAGATGCTCTAAATCTTGCTGGGGTTAATGTGTATACTTAAGTATTTATGTTTGGTGTATGATATGTGTATCTATCTTCAACACATTTTGATTTAAGATGCACTTCCTGAGGGATTCAGTCAAGAATTTGAAGAGCAACAGCCAAAAAGTAGGCCAAAATTCCAGTCTCCACAGATACAGGCTACTCTATCACCCCCAGTGCAGATGGAAACCAGAAAACAGGAAGAGCCTAAGGTTAAGGTAATTGAAGAATTAAATATTTAGGGGGTTGGAGAGGTGGCTCAGTGGTGAGGGGAATTGCTGCTCTTTTAGGTGACCTGAGTTTGCTTCCCAGCAACCATATCAGGCAGTTCATAGCTGCCTATAACTCCAGCTCTAGAGAATCTGATACCCTCTTCTGGCATCCACAGGCACCAACACACATGTACACTCACATACACGTACACATTTAAAAAATTCTTTTTATTTAAAATAAAACTTTAGGCTATAATTCTATCATTCGTAAGGAAGAGGCAAGAGGATCACTAGGATAAGGATAGCTTGGCTATGATGTAAGACTCTGTCAACAGAGAGAGAGTGTTTTAGTTAGGGTTTAACTCTTCATACACATTCTTATTAAGCCTCTGCTTTAATCATGCTTGATAATGTCGTATTGGTTGAAGCAAGTCACGTGACCAAACCCAAAGTCTCTACATGTCAGCATGGATACTGGGACATTGGGAGGTGTAGTTCATTATGGCATTTCTCTTAAGTGCTCTATGTATCATCAAATGCCTTGGAAAACCACTGCTTTCAGCAGCAACACTAGCTTCAAGGGTGCTGTCTAATTCTTCTCTCACTCTGTAAGTTAGCGCACTTAGAAACAAGAAGGCTAGCATGCTCTTCTCGTTGATTTGTTTAGTGTTCAGTGGGAACTGGCTACATATCTCAGGCTGAGCTAAAACTCACAGTCCTCCTGCCTCAGCCTCCCTGGCACTGGGATTATGAGCAAATGAGTAATCATATTCCTTGTCTTTTGTAAGGTTAGACTTCTTTAAAAATGTTTAGCTTGTTTGTCTTTTGCATATTAAATAACATGACTTTTGCGATTTTTCTGTCTGCTGTTTTTGTAGTATGAAGAACTTATAAAATCAGCTTAATAGTTGGGCAGCTTTCTCTAACTCAGTCTTTCAGACATATGCTTTCTCTTTTCAGCCAAAAAAGGAAGAAAAAAATATGGAGATAAATATGAAAGAGTGGATTTTGAGATATGCTGAGCAACAAAATGAAGAGGAAAAGAACGAGAGTTCTCCAAGCTTAGATGATGAAGAGAAGTTTGACCCTGTGAGTAGAAGCCTGGATCCGGCCTCTAGTCTCCTGTGCACTGCCAGGCACAGTGCCTACCCTTATTTACTCTTTGTTTCTCTCACTTTTGAATTGGACAGACAGCTCTCAGGAGCAATGTAAAAACTAAATAGAATAACATACAGGTAAAATGTTGGCACATGGTTACTAGTAAGTGTTAATTACATTTCTCCCGTGTTTAAAGAAGTAAACATAATATTTTAATATGACTATTATGTGTAAATAGTATGTTAAATTCTTTGAGTAATAGAAGAAAGGCAAAGTGTATTCTCGTATAGAGGAAGACAGCAGTTGGGAAAGAAAAACAGGTATCTTAAGAAAAAAAATAAAAGAATGAGGCTGAATGTGTTAATTGGCTTTGAGAATTAATTGACCATGACAACAACAGTGAAGGGGTCAATTTAAAATATTAAAAATATTTATTGTGGCTCCCAGCTTCGGAGGTTTTAGTCCATGATCATTGGGCTGCATTAATTTGGGGCCAGTAATAAGGCAAGTAATGTCATGTTGGCAGTGCCGCTAGAAGCGCTGTTTACCTCACAGTGCGTAGGAAGCAAAAGAGCCTGGAGTCTCGGTTTCCCCTTGGAGGGCACACTCCTGTTCGTGTGATGTCCAGCAGGCCCCATTTCCTGCAGTGCTACCAGAGGCTAGCAACTAAGCCTTTAGCATATGGGCCTTGTTGAGGACACGCTTAAGATCCAAAACATTAACAGTGAAAAAGCAAAGTTATATCTATAATTATATGAAGAACTTCTTAAAAGCAAATACCTCACAAATAGTATGAGTGGGCAATAAACATGTTAAAATAATTCAGTGTTACTAGTCATAAAAATAAAAATACTATAATGAGATACCATTATGGTTGGTTAAAATTTAAAGATCAGTAATACCAAGTCTAAGGGAGGATGTGGAGAGTTGTGGGATTCGTTGACCCTTTGTCGCTTAGTTAAACACATTGACTGTTGATAAATTCTCAGGTAAGGTAAACGATATCTACTTGTACCTTCCTAAGTCTTTCCTTAGTTAGCTTTCTATTTCTCTGATAAACACCATGACCTCAAACAACTTGGGGAAGAAAGGGTCTATTCTAGTTTATAGTCCATCATGAAGAACAGTAAGGCAGGAACTCAACTTGGGCAGGAAACTGAAGGTAGGAACTGAAGCAGAAACCGTGGAAGAACACTCCTCATGGCTTGTTCAACATGCCTTCTTGTATAACCCAGGACCTGCCCATGGATGGCACTGTCCCCAGTGGGCTGAGGCCTTCCACGTCAATCATTAATGGGGGAAAAAACCCCTACAGACTTGTAGAGAGGTAATCTGATGGAATATTTTCTCAGTTGAGGTCCCTTTCCCAGATGACTCTAGCTTGTGTCAAGTTGACAGAAAACCAACCAGATTACAATTCTTCCAAAATTCACCAATGATTTTATTGGTCTTCCCTACAGACCGTGAGTGAGGAGGTACAGGAAGGAACATGGGTGACCCTAAAGCAGCCGTGCTGGGTTGTCTACACCTACGTGGATGGTGGTTCCCATGTGTCTGAGTAGATGCAGTACCCTTCCTTAGTATTCCCATCCTACCTACTCTAGCATCTCCACTAAACCTGGAAACCACGTGAAATTTGAGCCAAATTGCAGGCAAATAACTGGGAGAAGTGGCTGGAATGCCATTTCAGGGTCCAATGACCCAGCAATTTTGTATACAGATATTGACTTAAGAAAAATGAGAAGTTTGTATACAATCTTTAATAGCCACTTTATCACAGTAGCCAAATACTGCAGGCAGCCCTGTCTGACCTAGGCAAATGCGTAAAGAAATCATGGTAACCAGAGTTACAAAGTAGTATGTTTTATATGATGGATCCATTTGGGTTTTTTTTCTATTTTTTTTAAATATTTATTTATTTATTATGTATACAATATTCTGTCTGTGTGTTTGCCTGAAGGCCAGAAGAGGGCACCAGATCTCATCACAGATGGTTGTGAGCCACCATGTGGTTCCTGGGAATTGAACTCAGGACCTTTGGAAGAGCAGGCAATGCTCTTAATTTCTGAGCCATCTCTCCAGCCCTGATGGATCCATTTGTGTAAAAGAAAAAATATTGACTCACATTTGTAATATATTTGAAAAGATACACAAAAATTTTTGCTAATGATTAGAACTAGTGTGGTAGGGAGGAGTAGTCTGTACATACAGATTTTCAATTATGGACCTGTATTAGGATCATATAAATATATAACTAAATGTAGGGCAGTGCAAATCCACTTTGTGACTCTTCTGATTGGAGCATTGACTCCAACTTTAAAGAAGTGAAATTTGAAGGATGCAAGAGTTCAGATGGGCAAAGAGTGATAGCAATGTGGTTCAGACGTGTAAAAATAATGTGATCACGGGTGTAGTTTAACTGCAAGGCTCCCTTGGGCATTACAAATACATGTACACATGAAGAAAATAAAAACATGGCTGAGTGCTGGCAGGTAGGAGTACACAGCTGAGCTCACTTGAGACTGGAAGAGCGTGACTGCTAGAAAATGAATTTGACAGCTGAATGGTCAAATGCCAGTGCGAGCTTGAAGGCAGTAACTGCAAAAGGAACTTGACATTTTAGGTCAGGTTTAGCGGTGTCCAGGGTGGTTTGCCATATTGAGTGGTACTGGGGATACTTTAGAGCCCTTCCCTACCTTGTTAGGTGTCAGACTTGCGCTTGTGGATTGAGATCAGAAAGGGGACAGCTGTTGTAAAGCAAGAGACAGCAGAAATCAGCAGTTTCTCAGATAATGAAGGCTCAAGAACATTTCTTCAAAGAAAACATACAAATGGCCGATAAGCCATGAAAAGATATTCCACATTATTAATTTCCAAAGAAGTAAAAATCAAAATCATAGCAAGATTCCTTCTGACTCATTGGGATAACCAATTCCAAAACACACACATAAAAAGAAAAAAAAATTGCTGGAACTGTGCAGATAGGAACCGTGTGTACTGGTGGCAGAATGTAAAATGCAGCTATTGTGGAAAATAGTTTGACAGTTCTTTAGAGAATTGAAAATAGAATTGCCATGTGTTAGGGTTCTCGA
The DNA here is from genome assembly GCF_950005125.1 of Chionomys nivalis. Taxonomy (NCBI): domain Eukaryota; kingdom Metazoa; phylum Chordata; class Mammalia; order Rodentia; family Cricetidae; genus Chionomys; species Chionomys nivalis. The sequence continues at coordinate 33,750,294 of NC_080100.1, read as the reverse complement.
AAGGAACAGAACTCTCTCTCTCTGTCTCTCTGTCTCTCTCTCTGTGTATATGTGTGTGTGTGTGTGTGTGTATGTGTGTCTGTGTTTAAAGGGAATTTATTAAGCTAGCTTACAGGATGTGGTCCAGGTAGTCCAGCGATGGCAGTCTCATGACAGAAGGTTGAAAACCTGGTAATTGTTTGGTTCACTAAACTGCATGTCTCTGAAGTTCCAATCTGGTGCTGAAGTCTAGGGAGAATTCCTGCAGAACTGCTGATTTTCAGTCTGTGTTAGAATCCTGAAGGAGTTAGTTTAGTGCTGGTCCTAGCAGCAGAGTGGACAGATCTTCCAGCAAGAATGAGCGTGGGCAGGCCAAAGGAAAGCTTCCTTCTTCCATGTCTTTTTCTCTGGGCCACCACCATATGTCCAGATTTAGGGTGGGTCTTCCTTCAGATAATCTGACTGAGAAAATCCCTCACAGGAGTGCCCAGAAGCTTGGGTTTAGTTCATTTCAGATGTCAAATCGGCAACCAAGATTAGTCATCATGCTGTATACCCCAACAATTCCACTTCTAGGTATATACTTAAAGCCTTAATTAAGGTCAGGGTCTAGGAAAATGTATCTGTACGTCATGTTTACAGCAATAGCTGGAATGTAGAAGCCGTCTAAACCAAACCATAAGTCAGTAAATAAAGAATGTGTATACAGAGTCGAAAGACATTCCTGGCACACAGGATATCTTTGATGGATTTTTACGACATTATGCTAGTAAGCTAAGCCAATCACAAAGTCAGATGCTTATATGAGGTTCCTAGAACAGTCAGAACCATAAAGATGGAGAGTAGAACACTGTTTTCCAGGGACTGATGGAGAAAGGAATGGGGCGATTACTGCTTACTGAGTATAGTGTTCACTTCTATAGCATACAAAGTTAGCCATCTTGTGGTTGAGGTGGCTGCCAATGACATGAACGTTTTACAGCACTGAAGAAAAAAAATGGCAAGATGCATAAGTAAAGGGATGGTGGTGTTGGTGTCTTATAGAGGAAAGTGGAAAGAATCAGTGTGAATGGGGTGGATTTGAGGCAGTAGCTAGGCCTCCTTCTGTTACTCGCCTTGGTGTGTCTACACACAGAATGGCCCCAGCAGTTGCTAGTTGTGCTTACTGAGCTGTGTTTTCCTGTGGTGATATCACAGCAGCACCCTCGTGTGCCTCATCTCTGCCACAGGCTGTGTGCTATCATCTGCTGCCACTTATTACCTTAGGAGAAAGGTCGTAGTTGGGGTTGAACTTTATGCTCTCTAGCTTTTGCTACAGAGTTACAACCTTGTGTTTTCTCAGTTTTCCTCCACCCTTTTATGTCTCTTACATTTGTCTTGTTTTTCTCTGAGAAATTCTAGAAAGTGATTTGCTAGTCTAAACTTCGTAAGTTCTGACACAAAGTAGTGGGCACAGATAAACTGTTCTTAGACTTTTTTATTTTCTCTTCATTATTTTACTTGGAAAAGAATCAAAGGTACTTGAACCTTTCAGCCAAACTTCTGGACGCAAAGGAGCAAGCAGCATCCTTTAAACTAGAAAAAAACAAGCACGGCCAGAAAGAGGCTCAAGAGAAAATACGAAAGTTACAAAGAGGTGAGCACTTTCGAATTTTTACTTGTAGAAATAAATGTAATTGTGTGTCTGTAGTTTGCTAATTGTTTAGACTTAAGATTGTTTAACTTTGCCTATAACAAGCCAAATGATAAATACTGTTGAGTTTGTGATGGACCTTATAGCATAAAGGAGCAGCATCCGTTTAAAAATGAGCAACTGTGTTGTAACCAAACTTTATTTGTGGACAGTAACCTGTATACTTCATATAATTTTCAAGACACCAAATGCTATTTTTTGTGTATGTCTGGTATATTCATGTGTGGGCTAATGCACTTGCCCCCGTGTGCACATGTGGAAGCCAAGCACCAATACCAGGCATCATCCTCTCCCACCTTGTTTGTTGTTTGTTTGTTTCTTTCTTTCTTTCTTTCCTCCTTCCTTCCTTCCTTCCTTCCTTCCTTCCTTCCTTCCTTCCTTCCTTCCTTCCTTCCTTCCTTCCTTCCTTCCTTCCTTCCTTCCTTCCTGTGTGTTTGTGTGTGTGTGTGTTAGACAGAGTCTCTCTTTGTAGCTTCAACTGTTTTAGACAATCTCTCTTTGTAGCTTCAACTGTTTTAGACAATCTCTCTTTGTAGCTTCAACTGTTTTAGACAGTCTCTCTTTGTAGCTTCAACTGTCCTGGAACTCTGTGTAGACCAGACCAGTCTGGCATCAGACTTAGAAAAATCTGCCTGCCTCTGCCTCCCAAGTACTGGGATTAAACGCATGTGCCACCACCGCCTGGCTCCACCTTATTTGGGGACATGATCTCTTACTAGAGCTGGCACTCTGTTTTCTCTAAACTGACTAGCAGCAAGCCCCTGGGATCCGCCTGTCTCCCTGCACTGCTCCCAAGCTCGGGGGTTGCACATGTACACTGTTACAGCTGGCTTTTGTGTGGGCATTGGGAAGCTGAGCTCAGATCCCTTCATCCACTGAGCTATCCCCCAACCCCTCTTTTATTTTCATAATCATTGTAAAATGTAAACACTGTGCTAGCTCACAGGCATACAGAAATAGACAGTGGGAGGATTTTGCTCTAGGTCATAGTCTGCTGATCCTAGGGGTGTGTGTATATTTTATAAAATGCTATTTCCATTCAAGAAATGTAAATGTGAGCTTATATGTACTTTTTTTTCTAATGAAGGTAGTAATCTTTTAATCTATTGTACTTACTAATTCTTTTTAGTATACATTCTGGAATATTGACCCAGCGCCATTCTGTTGACAGAGGTTTCTGTCTCACCTGGTCATCCAGTCCTAAAGAAACACAGAGGTCTACATTAATTAAAACTGGTTGGTCTAGTAGCTCAGGCTTCTTATTAACTCTTATAACTTATATCAGCCCATAATTCTTGTCTGTGCTAGCCACATGGCTTGGTACCTTTTTCCTCGAGGCAGTCACATCTTGCTTCCTCTGCAGCTGGGTAACGAATGCAGACTGAAACTTTCCTCTTCCCATAATTCTCGTCGCCCTGCCTATACTTCCTGCCTGGCTACTGGCCAATCAATGTTTATTAAACAAGCGCAAGAAACACATCTTTACGGGGTAAAGCCATTGTCCCAGAGCAATAGAAATTAATAAATTGCACTTAATTCCAAGTAGGAATTAAGTACCTTTTTTTTGTTTGTTTGTTTTTTTAAGGCAGGGTTTCTCTGTACCTTTGGAGTCTATCCTGGAACTAGTTCTTGTAGACCAGTCTGGCTTGAGCTCACAGAGATCCTCGTGCCTCTGCCTCCCGAGTGCTGGGATTAAAAGCATGCGCCACCACTGCCTGGGAAGTAACTAGTTTTAAAAGGAAAAGAAGACATGCTGTTTTAAAACTATATTTGCAAAATACAAAGCATAAAAAGCAAATATATGAAACTAAACTTTTTTATTGGTAGAAATGGAAACTTTAGAAGACCATCCAATATTCAACCCAGCCATAAAGATTTCACATCAACAAAATGAAAGAAAAAAGCCTCCTCCAGCCACAGAAGGTGAAGGTGCTCTAAACTTGAATTTATTTGAAAAATCTGCAGCTGCCACTGAAGAAGAGAAAGGTAAAACTTAGGGGAACATGACTGTTCCATTGCATTTTGGCATACTACTTAAACTGACAGTAAAATTACACTTTCATAGATGTTTTATAAAAGTAATAACAATTATGATGACCATTTTGTCATTGCAAGGACACTGGCTAAGGCCCATCTCTCTGTAGTTCATCCTCCAAACTTGACAGCTAGATTTTAATTGTCAACTTGACACTGCCTAGAATCGTGTGTGTGTTGTATGCGGGTTTGTACACAAGAGTGACAAGTAGGCCACAAAAGGATATTGGATGCCCTGGAACTGTACTTACAACAGTTGTGAGCTGCTCCACATGGGTGCTGGGAACCAAACTCAACGGCCTCTGCAAAAGCAGTATATGCCCTTAGCCATAGTGAGCTATCTTTCCAGTCCCTGAAAAAGCAGTCTTTATCAGATTGGTCTTTGGGCATGTCTGTGAGGGGTTATCTTCATTGATAATTGATGCAGAAGGACCCAGTCTACTGTGAGGGACAGCATTCTCTGGCAGGTGGTCATCGGCTACGTAAGAAGGCTAGTGAAGGTGATCCAGCAAGCATTCCCCAAAGTTGTCTTAAGTCAGAGTTTTATAATAACAACAGAAAGCAAACTAGGACATGGTTTTTCTGAGAAATGTGAATGTGAGCTTATGTAAATGCAAGTTCTTATTTTAAACCTTTTAATTTATTGCTTTTGTTTTTTTTTTTTTTTTAATCTTGGGAATCAAACCCAGGGTCTTGCACATGCAACAAAGTGCTATGTAGTGGAGCTGTGTCCCTGCTCCTCCAGTGAAAAACCTTCAGTGGCATCAGTGACCAGTCCAGGGCCTTTCATGGCATTTGAGCGCTTTCGCATCTTGATTCACTTGTATCTTTCCACTCTGTTTCCTAGTGCTCTAGCCACTTCATTCCTTACATTTGTTTTCGACAGCTCCATTCCTCTTCCGCTTGCTACCCCCTAGAGCCTAGGCACAAATGAAACAATACTGTTTCTTTCGCTCGCTAAGTCCTCCATGACCCTAAGAGGTGAGTGGTCATACACATCTGTGCATTGCTGCACACACTGGTCATATTCTCTGCGCATTCATCAGATTATAGCACAGATCACTCCTATATTAAATGATAGCCTTTTAAAAATTATTTACATATTTAGTAATATTTATTGAATCATTGTTATGCAACGAAAATGAGTTATATAAGCAAAATAACCCAATCTCTTTCCTTTTATTTGTGCAACATAAGTATGGAATGTGAGCACGGATACATTGTATATTTTTAAATCATGATTTGTGCTTTTGGAGAATACAGGGTTTTAAGAATAGAAAGAGCAGGGCTGGAGAGATGCCTCAGCAGCTAAGAGCACATACTATTCTTGCAGAGCTAAGTTCAGCTCCCAGCACCCACTTTTGGTTGCTGTAACTCTGACATCCTCTTCCTGACGTCCATACTCTTGTGAATACACCTGCACAGACACACACACACACAGATGTAATTTAAAGTATAACAATAGAGCAGAAGGGTATGATTTGAACTGGAGTCACCTTGCTGGTAATGTTAGCTGTGAGGGTAATCTGATAGTCTGGCAGATAATCAGGTGTTAGCTTGGTGGCAAAGAGTAAAGAAGAGAGATAGTGAGTTAAAAATCTTAAGGTAAAAGTGTGTTTAGAGTGTCACTATTTGACAGATTTTCTGTGGTGGAGATGTACTGTATTTGTGTTATTTGATATGGTAGTTAATAACAAAACATGAATATTGAGCACTTAAGATATGACTAGTGTACCTAAGAATTTGAAATGGTAATTGATTTCCAACCACAAGGCTGGTAGCTATTTGGCCAGGAATACTTTGAACATTTAAAGAATTGCCTGAGGGCCAGTGTAATCACAGCATTTGGGAAAAACAGCATATGATACATTGGCAGGGGTGGACCACAGAAACCCTTTGGGATAGTTATCAAGAATGAGTACTTAATTTTAGATGTGCCAGGAAGCCACTGAAGGCGGTGTTGATGGCAATGGCCTTGATAAGTAGAGAAATGGTATGTGACATTATTTTCAGTAAAGTACATGGAGTGTGTTTTACCAATTGTTGTTCAGTAAATATGAACATGCCTAAGGTCCTCGAGGTCAGCCAGGTGTGATGGTGCACACCTCAGATCCCAACACTTCTTGGGAAGAAGACAAAGAGGATCAGGAGTTCAAGATCATCCTTGACTACAAAGCAAGTTTCAGGTCTTCCTGGGCCATGAGAGACCCTGTCTCAAAACCAGCACCACCAACAACAAAAGATTTGGGATGTTCTGTGGTTCAATCCATGAAGAGGATTGCATCACCGAGAGAAGAACAACTTTTCTCTGTTCCTCCATCACCTGTTCTCTTCAGAAATGCTGTTCCCAAAAGGGAGAGCACATTGACCACTCCACAGAGAATTTATATTGCTGTTACCATTTTTAAAGAACAAGTCTTTGCCTTCCATTTAAGGTAAAAAGAAAGAACCTCATGATGTAAGAAATTTTGACTACACTGCTCGAAGCTGGACTGGAAAATCTCCCAAACAGTTTCTAATCGATTGGGTCAGGAAGAATCTTCCCAAGAGTCCAAATCCTTCCTTTGAGAAAGTTCCAGTAGGTAGATACTGGAAATGTAGGTATGTTTTTCTGGTTAACTGAATGAACTTTTAGAAAACTGTGAAATGAAAATCTTTTTGTTTCTTGTAAATTATGTAAACATTTAGAAATGTCAGGCTTGGTGGTTCATGTTTGTAATCCCAGCGCTTAGGAGGCTGAGGCAGGAGTTCCAGGCTGGCCTGGGCTACAGACTGACTTCAAATCTCGTCTGGCCCATAGAATAAGACTTTATCAAATCAAGTAAGCATTTAAGAAACTCTTAATTCCTTATTTCCTATTCATATTGCTTATAAGTCATTATCTAATACAGTGTCTTCCATGGAAATACATAACTGTTGTCAGTTTAAATTTGATGTTAATGAATTTCTGGCTTTTTGTTCTGCCCTCATCCATTTTTTTTAAAAGGTTTTATTTGTTATTTTTTACTTTATTTTAGAGTAAGGGTTGTCAAGTCTGAAGACGATGTTCTGGTAGTCTGCCCTACAATCTTAACGGAGGATGGCATGCAAGCTCAGCACCTGGGAGCTACATTAGCCCTTTATCGTCTGGTGAAAGGGCAGGTGGGTCCCTTTAGGTCTTGATGCTTTAGAAATCATGATGGCCATGCAAGTTGAGCGTCCCTGATTCAAAACTCCACAGTCTCAAAGACTCTAAAACCCAAATCCTTTTCAGCACAGACGTGATGTGACACTAGAAAATTCTGCACCAAGAAACTTTCTTTTGTGAATGAAATTATTAGAAGTATGGCATAAAATTACTTTCAGACTCTCTGGAAGGCATATATAAAACAAACAGAATTTGTGTTTAGACAGGTCTAGCCCAAGTCTACTCCATGGCATATGTACCAGTAAGTCTAAAATCCAAAACTTATAGTTCCAAGTTTTGGGGATAAGAAATGCCCATTCTATAATAAAATTATACCTTAAAACTCAATTTTTCAACTTAAAAATGCAGGCAAGTGGTTCCATTTTCAACTTTAGGTTACATTAACTATGTGCTTAGCATTTAGAGAAAGGTTAAGTGCTACTGAAGGAGACACTCTCTGAGCGAACACAGTGCTCATCTCAAACGTTAGAGTGCCAGCATTTCCTTTTCATAAAGAAGTGTTTCTCTGTCTTCATGGGAAGTGCCTGAGTGTTCTAGTGCTGTAAAGAGACACCACGGCCATGGCAACTTTTAGAAAAGAAAGCATTTGAGGGGCTGGAGAGGTTTAGTGGTTAAGAGCACACAGGCTGCTCTTCCAGAGCTGGTTCAGTTCCCAGCACCCACATGACAACTCACAACTATCTGTAACTACAGATAAGGGATCTGACACCCTTACACAGACAAAACACCAATGCACATCAAATAATAAAAAATAATTAAAAATAAATCATTCAGTTAGGGTCTTGCTTACAGTTTCAGTGGGTTAGTCCATGATCATAATGGCAGGAAACATACAGACATAGCGTTGGAGCAGTAGCTGAGAGCTTACAATCCTGATCTGCAGGTAGAGAAAGACACACACACAGACTGGTGTGAGCTTTTGAAACCTCAAGTCCACTCCCAGTAACACTTCCTCTAATAAGGTCACAACTCTTCCAACAAAGCCACACCGCCACTAACTGGGGACCAGTCATTCAAACATGAGCCTGTGGGGCTATTCTCATTTAAACAACCACAGGAAATTAGGCCCTAACTAGCCTCCTTGGAGTCTTTTCCAAGTTGTGCCAAAGTTCATGTCTTCTTTCTTGCATTTTGCAAAGTAAAGTATTATGGGCTATATGTGCTTAATAGAAATGACTATTGATATCACAGAGATAGTTAGAGGTTCTTTGATGGCAGAGAAGTAGAACAACTGAAGGTTCCATTTGTGGTCATCCTTTTAAATATGCTTTATTTATTTTTATTTTATGTGCACATTTGTCTATGTGAGGGTGTCAGATTCCCTGGAACTGGAGTTATAGACAGTTGTGAGCTACCATGTGGGCCCTGGGAATTGAACCCAGATCCTCTGAAAAAGTAGCCAGTACTTTTAACCACTGAGCCATCTCTCCGACCTTGGTGTTGTCCTTTGAAATACTTTGACTTATAGCACTATACTACTGCCAGATCCCATGGGGAGCTTTGTGTTCAAAATGCTCTGTGCTTCATCCACATAGTATATAGTACACTGCAAGAATATTTAATGAACATTCGTTCTGTAGTTTACCGGGCTTTAAAAGTCATCATTTTCCAGGCACTCTGCAGAGACAGAAAGCAGGGCTCTTAACTTACTCCCACACAGACACAACCATTAGGTCAAGAAACACAGCTTGGGGGCTGAAGAGATGACTCAGTGGTTAAGAGAGCCCTGGTTCCACATGGCAGCTCACAACTGTCTATACCCTCACACCGATATACATGTGCATAAAATAAATAAATCTTTAAAACAAAAAAGAGACATGACTTGATAGCCTATGCAGGTGTCTCTTATGTTAATGACTTTAACGTTTAAGATGCAGTCGACTAGCCTGAGTCCACTGAATTCTGATACCTAATCATCAAAGTAAAGCATCGCTGTTGTTCCCCTTTCTAGTCTGTTCATCAGTTACTCCCTCCTACTTACCGAGATGTTTGGCTGGAGTGGAGTGATGAAGAAAAGAAAAAGGAAGAATTAAATAAAATGGAAACCAATAAACCACGCGATCTCTTTATTGCCAAACTTTTGAGTAAGTTGAAGCAGCAGCAGCAGAAGCAGCAGCAACAGCAGCAGCATCTGGAACATAAAAAAGAGAGCTCTGAAGACCCCGAGGAATCTTGGGAAAACTTAGTTTCTGATGAGGATCTTTCTGCACTGTCATTGGAGTCAACAAATGCAGATGACTTGGAACCTGTCAGGAACCTCTTTAGGAAGCTGCAAAGCACACCCAAGTATCAGAGACTTCTGAAGGAAAGGCAGCAGCTGCCTGTGTTCAAACACCGGGACTCAATTGTGGAAACTCTGAAGAGGCACCGGGTTGTGGTCGTGGCAGGTGAAACAGGGAGTGGCAAAAGTACTCAGGTCCCACATTTCCTACTGGAGGACTTGCTTCTAAATGAGTGTGGAGCAAGGAAATGCAACATAGTCTGTACCCAGCCCCGAAGAATCTCAGCCGTGAGTTTAGCCACCAGGGTGTGTGATGAACTGGGCTGTGAGAATGGACCTGGAGGAAGGGTAAGGCTTGTTCTCTCCTCCCCACCTCTGCCAGTGCTGATCTGACGCTGCTTTGCACTTGGGAACCTGTACAGGATCCTAGTTCTTGTCACTGAATACTCAAATATGTTACCGTTCAAATATGTTATTCAAAGAGTAGGCACAATCAGATCTGTCTTGCGTACATCATAAATCTTTCCTGTGGATGTGTCCCTGAGTGGTTCCCTCCTTTTCAGTGAACAGAGGAGGAAAGGAGGGTAAATACAAAATGGTAGATTATTCAGAGAAGGAGAGAGCAAATGATGGGACTGGAGCAATGTCTCAGAAGGTAGAGGTGGCAGTGCACAGGCTGCTGACCTGAGGGGAATCGGATCTGTCCTCCTATCTCCACGTATACACCATAGTTTGCACAAGTCTACACTCATGCACACTAAATAGAACTTAAAATTTTAAATTATCAAGACAAATCTTACAGCTTCATCTGAAAATCATAGAAATACATGTTTTTGACTTTTTGAGGCATGATTTCATACTATAGCCCAAGGCAGCTTGGAACTCACTGTGTAACCCAGGGGACCTTACACTCACAGTGGTACTCCTGCTCAGCCTCCTGAGTGCTAGGGCTACAGGGATGGACCACCGTGTCCAGCTACAAGTAGACTCTTGGTAATAAATTGCCTAACTGTTGCATGGAGTACCGAGATGAGCATGGGGGCTGCATCTCTGCAGTAATCTTATAGCCGCTCTGTGTTCTCCCCGCAGAATTCTCTGTGTGGCTATCAGATCCGGATGGAATCTCGCGCTAGTGAGTCTACCAGGCTACTGTATTGTACAACAGGAGTTTTGCTAAGGAAACTTCAGGAAGATGGTCTTCTGACTGATGTGTCTCATGTCATTGTAGATGAGGTGAGTAGGTTTTATAACTGTGTCCAGATAAACTCTAAACATGTTTATATTAAAAAGATGTTGGTGACACTAACATTTTCTTTGTGCTCACTTCATATCAGACTGTCCATCGAATGATTTAGTCTCATCCAGCAAATGCCTTGTGCAGTAAGTCCTACGTCCTATTCACTGCATGCCTGGCGGTTTTCAAAGGCTCACACAGACACATGTTCATCTAATCTCTCCAGCAGTGCAGTGGGGTAGATATTTTTATTTTTCAGTTGAAGAAATGGGGGTACCCAGAGGTTCAGTTGTGTAGCTAGTGTCTCAGACACTTCCCTCTCAGCCCCCTCATTGACCTGTTTCAGGATTGCTTCCAGCTCTTTCACAGAAGACAAGAAATCATCAGTGTGCATTTCATTTTTTCTCTAAATATTCTTTTCAAATCAGATTTGAGGGCACACTTGAATTATGTCCAAAGTTTTATGTTATGACTGTTTCAGATGTTTACCAGCCTACTCAAGGAAACTAATTTGTTAGTATCTTTTTTCAAGGACAGATATATGGCAACTCTCTTTTCAAAAAGTATTATTAAGTTTTTCTAGCAAGGCAGGATAGCTGATACCTCTATATCTGAGCACTTGATTGGCTGAGACAAGAGGATTGCCTCAAGTTCCTAGCCAGCATGGAACAGTGTGAGACTCTTTTAACATGGAAAAGGAAAGAGAAAGAAAGAGCAAAGCTTGATACTGGTTTTTATGAATGTCTGTTAACTTACTAAATTATGCAGAAGTAACATTTTGTCATGCCTTGGGAGTTCTGAGACAGGGTTTTGCTGTGTGCCCAGGCTGCACATCAGTCTTCCCATCTTAGCCTTCCAGGCGCTGAGATGAAGGCATGTGACACCCCTCTCACTCACTGGTTTGTAATTAATAGACCACAGATAGATTACTTTAGAGGTTACTCTCCTCTTCTGGGCTAGGAAATATTTAAAAAATAAAAATTACAGTCTCACAATCCAGGAAAAAAAAGAATTTCACCACTTAATTCATGCTTTTATGGGTGTGCGTTCCATATGTCTGTTTAGTTTGTGAGTCTTTCGGATCACTAGTATACAAAATATGGAGTTTGTTTGTTTGGATTTTTTTGTTTTGTTTTGTTTTTCAAAACAGGGTTTCTCTGTGTAACAGCCCTAGCTGTCCTAGAACTAGCTCTTGTAGACCAGGCTGGCCTTGAACTCACAGGGACCCACCTGCCTTTGCCTCTGGAGTGCTGGCATGTGCCGCCACTGCCCAACCAAAATCTTGATTTTTAAATCGCTTTATAGTACTATATAATTTGGATGTCTTCTATTTTATTTAACCATTTTCTTATTAGACAAATTTTAGGTAAAGATGGGTTTTCAATCTAATTAATATTCTGGTAATAAATAAGTAGGAATTAACTTATCTTTGAGGGATTTCTTTTCTTTGTGGGGTAGGTAGGAAATTGCACTGTGGTTGATAAGACATTAGAAACTGGGTAGCTATTGGCTCACCCCATGGAAAAGTTATCCATAGGATGTAGAGGAGGATATAGACAGTTTTCCAGAGAATACAGAGGTCATAATTGTTGCTTTGCAAGCCTAGATCTAACTATCATCAAGGGTCAATATGAGCCAAAGTGCTATTCTTATGTATTATTGCGAACTTTTATTTATCTCAGATCATAAGTTCTCTTGTAACTTAAATAGTTAGCAGAAAATTCCTTTAAAGACAGACCAGCCTACAGAAGCTGTATTCTTTGCTAGTTTGACATGACTAACTGAATCAAGCTTCAGTTTAACACCACCAGCCCCTTCAAGTAAAGAGTGTCCCAGTAAAAGAATCTCGGGAGGAGGTGGGGGCTGGAACGATGGCTCGGCAGTTAAGAGCTATTGCTGCACGTGCAGAGGATCTGTGTTTGATTCCCAGCACCTCCATGGCCTCTGTGGGCAAATATGCCCACATGGACATACCCCAACACAGATGCATACTTAAAAGTAAAGTCTGGGACTGGAGAGATGCCTCGGAGGTTAGGAGCACTTGCTGCTCCTCCAGAGGATTCAAGTTCAGTTCTTAGCACCCACAGGCATGGCAGTCACATCTGAAAACCCTGTTCCAAGGGATCTCACACCCTCTTCTGGCCACTGCAGGCACCGGGCAAACATTTGGTGCACATCCATATATGTTCAAACAAAACCCTCATAAAATAAAATCTTTAAAAAGTAAAAAAATCTTTTCAAAAATTCTTTAAGTCCCAGTGAAATTCAGCAGCACTTAAGAATTTAAGAGAGCCGGGCGGTGGTGGCGCACGCCTTTAATCCCAGCACTTGGGAGGCAGAGGCAGGTGAATCTCTGTGAGTTCGAGACCAGACTGGTCTACAAGAGCTAGTTCCAGGACAGGCTCCAAAGCCACAGAGAAACCCTGTCTCGAAAAACCAAAAAAAAAAAAAAAAAAAAAAAAAAAAAAAAGAATTTAAGAGATTTGGGGACAGTTTGTTACTTTACTCCGAACTCTTTCAGGACAGTACCTCTTCGGCTATGTTATTAGGAATTGTGTTCTGTGCTATGTTTACAGTTGGAATGGAATCTATTTTTTTTCTTTTCTTTTTTTTTTAAATATTTATTTATTATGTATACAATATTCTGTCTGTGTGTATGCCTGCAGGCCAATAGAGGGCACCAGACCCCATTACAGATGGTTGTGAGCCACCATGTGGTTGCTGGGAATTGAACTCAGGACCTTTGGAAGAGCAGGCAGTGCTCTTAACCTCTGAGCCATCTCTCCAGCCCCTGGAATGGAATCTAAGTAACGTTCATTGCTGACTGTGCCCATAGCTCCAGTTTCTGACAACCAGTAAGAGGTGTGCTTGATGTTACACATTTTTATTAACTCTAGTGTAAGTTATCTTTTTTGTTTCTTTACAATCTTGGTTGCAATTCATTTTCATCTTTCTGATGAAAGTTTCCATATCACTGTAGTCCACTGGATCTCTTTTCCTGACCTTCAGACGTAAATCTCCAAGTGCCTCTAGCCACTTTCCAGTCTTGGGAACTTCAGGTTCGGGGTTTCTAGAACTCAGAACGTCCTTGCCCCACTCCTCTCTCCTGACCAGTGAGGGAGCCCTGCCATTACTAGTCAGCCACCGAAGGAGAATCACCCAGCATTTTTTGCTCATGTCCTCTTTAAATTCAGCCACCAAATTAGGAATAACTGCAGCAGCATCTAATGCATTAAACTGGCTGCTCTCATTCTCTGCCCTGTAGCCAGAGGCCAGAGTAGCTTTTTTTTTTTTTTTTTTTTTTTTTGGTTTTTCGAGACAGGGTTTCTCTGTGGCTTTGGAGCCTGTCCTGGAACTAGCTCTGTAGACCAGGCTGGTCTCGAACTCACAGAGATCCACCTGCCTCTGCCTCCCGAGTGCTGGGATTAAAGGCGTGCGCCACCATCGCCCGGCTCAGAGTAGCTTTTTTCTGTGACAGAGTATATAGAGGCTGGCCTTGAGCTCACAGTGTTGTTGCCTCAGCTTCCAGGGCCCTAATATTAAGGATGTATGCCATCATGAACAGCCAGCTCCAGGTACCCGTGTCTCTTGTTTTTTGAATTATAGATAATACTTAGATTACATGATTCTGCTTTAAGATGATTTAGTCAGGGCTGGAGAGATGGCTCAGCGGTTAAGAGCATTGCCTGATCTTTCAAAGGTCCTGAGTTCAATTCCCAGCAACCACATGGTGGCTCACAACCATCTGGAATGAGGTCTGGTGCCCTCTTCTGGCCTGCAGGCATATATATACAGACAGAATATTGTATACATAATAAATAATAAATTTAAAAAAAAAAGAAGATGATTTAGTCACCAGACAGACTAAGGTTTCCATGGCTACCACTTGGTAACCCTCTAGCTTTATTCCTGTGTATTTCTCATCTCAGGGCCCAAGTCTAGTATTTTAGTTCCTAAACTATATTGTAAGTCCTTTCTCTCTCTGTCTCTGTCTCTCTCTCTCTCAATGTGTATGGATGTTTTGGATGCATACATGTCTGTTTACCAGTACATGCCTGTTTCCTGCAGAGGCCAGAAGAGGGCATCAGATCCCCTGGACCTTGAGTTCCATATGTGTGCCCAAGTGCAAGAGTAGTCAGTGCTCTTGACCACTGAGCTATCGCTCATTCCCCTTGGTTGTTTAGTTGGGGTTCTAAGAATTGAACTCAGGGCTTCATACATCCATTGTGACTTGGTTTACCTCCTTTCTCTTCCCTTTCCCATCCTGTTTTTCTCCTGTGCGAGCACCCAAACTTATCCATTGGTTTTTAACATCACTGGCAAGTTCTCTTACAGGTATACAGTGTATACCTTCTGTCTTGATTGGTTTTTATCTCTTAGCATATGCCATAACGCAAGGTATTTTCTATTTGTTAGGCTTTGTTCTGCAGGCCTTCCATTTTCTCATTTGCTTATTATACAACTCCATAAATTTTTTATTATTTTTATGAATGAATAAGTAGAACCAGAGATATTTTATGTAACTTTCCCAAAATCATACTGTAAGTGGTCATGCCAAAAGATGAATCCAAGGAATTGATCCCCAGGCTTGAGTGCTTAAGCATTATTGTCTGCCTTCCAAGCAGATTGTGAAAATTACTTATTGTCTTAATGTACTTTCTCTTTATATGCTTCTGTAATCTGTTACAAATTAGGACAGAAATGTGTAAGGGTACAGAAAGTTCGAGCACGGACATACATGTAGCAAATACTTGTATTCGGGCAGCATACATCATCTCTGCTCTGTAGCAAGGTTGCAGCGACCTCCTTACATCACCTCTGGCTTGCAGTAAATTTAGAGTCACTTACATGTGTGTGTGAGGCAGGCAGGAAAATTCTTTTTTTGGACAGTAATAGATACCTGATCAGATTCCGACTGCTCAACTAAGTTTCCTCCTTAGTAGTAAACTGTCTGTCTTCTGTAATGGCAATAACGGACTTTTCCCTGTTTAGCAGAGAGTCAGGAGTCAGGCTGACTTCTCCATGAACCTGGGAAGCAACCTGATGTTGTCAGCCACATATGGTGTGATTTCCAATACGTCTCCTAGTGCACAGTTCTACTGTTGCTGTTATTTATGCTGACTCTTCCATTGACTCCAGTCTTACAGAATAAACTGAGTTTTAATTCTGAAGCTCAGCCTTATTTGAAACATCCCTTAATCAGCCCACAAATCCTCGTGTTATACTCAGATATTAACCTTTGGTAGATTATTAATTCCCAGGCACTAGATATGACTGATTTCATGTTGCCTTTCCATTAGGTCCATGAGAGAAGTGTCCAGTCAGATTTCCTGCTCGTTATCTTGAAGGAAGTTTTGCAGAAACGTTCTGACCTCCACTTGATTCTGATGAGCGCCACTGTGGACAGCGACAAGTTCTCCACCTACTTCACACACTGTCCCATTCTCAGGATTTCAGGAAGAAGTTTCCCCGTTGAGGTGAGTCTTCGTGTGTGTGTGTGTGTGTGTGTGTGTGTGTGTGTGTGTGTGTGTGTGTAAGTAGTCAGGTGGCTGGTGCTTGCCTGAGGGTAGGAAGGATGGGAAAGCATGCTCTAGCGTCCTGATGGCAAGACCTCAGGAACTAAAACTTAGTTCCACATTGAGTCATGTTTATACTGAAGGTGGCACCTGCCAGGAAGGTGCTCTGTTCTCAACCATCCTCGGGTCTGGGGTTGTCTGTCTGTCTATTCTTCTGACCATATTCTTTTAAAACCAAGGTGTGAGTGTCCGTGACCCTTTAGCAGCAGACTTTCTGTGTCTATTATGTTCTTTAATCCCAGTTATGCTAATGAAAGTGTTCCCTCCTATCCTAACTTAAATTAGTGACATTTGAAAGATGAGGCTCTCTGTGTTCTCGTTAAGGCATTTGCTGAAGTGACTTTTGGTCGCATCTGTGTTTGCCTTCTCTGCAGGTTTTCCATCTTGAAGATATAATAGAAGAAACAGGCTTTGTACTGGAGAAAGACTCAGAATATTGTCAGAAATTTCTGGAGGAGGAGGAAGAAATCACCATCAATGTTACAAGTAAAGCTGGGGGAATAAAAAAGTACCAGGTAAAGAGAAAATGCTCAGAATACAACCTGCTATGTGAGTTTCCAGTCATGTGGCCTAGCACTGTGAACTGGGGAAACAGTTGTGACGATGGGTGGATTTCAAAAGCTATCTCTTGAGTATTGTTTCAGACTTTAGTCCTTAATTTGTGATATTTTATTGTCTCTTATACTATTTGAGGCCATTAGGTATAAGTAGAATAGAGATTTCATAAATGTAAAGCAGCATTGAGAACGGCTTCATAGCAGTGATTCATGACTGGAGAGGATGTCTCTAGTGATATTTTTCTACTGTGACTCGGGAGATAGTGCTATCCTAAATCTAGATCTTTGCTCTTGGTTTTCTTAGCAGCCTGTCTTCGCAGGAGCCAACATTAGGTCTATAATAAAGCTGTTCAAGGCAAACAGTTGTTGCTAGGGAGTCAGAGGCAGTTAGGTGACTGGAGAAGCCCTGTGACCCCCTCTTTAGCAGTGGTACCAGAGCCGGTCTCAACACTACATCTGTGCCGCTTGATTTGTATCGAGTGCCTGAGTCCAAACTGTTGCAAACACGAAATTGGTCTGTGTTTAAATTAAACAGATACGTCAAGAAAGCATAGTCTAAGATCTTTCTCTAAAACCCCAACGACAAAAATTAAAAACTGAAGAAAGGCTTAGAAAGATATTTCAGACGCGACAGTGAGAACTTGGTAGCCAAGGTGGAATGTGGAAAGAACGAGAAGGTGTAAACTACCTTTAGTTAGGTTGTTACAGGGCCTGTGGGCCTGTGTGCTTTTTCACTGCCCTGAAAGTGCACATTTGAGTGTATGAGCGTGGAGAAGTAGACAGTCTTGCTGTTCATCAGCTAAAGGATAGGAGAATGATCACGTTTCATGACGCTTTCTATAGTTCCTACTCCTAAGTGGTGCGTGGTGATGCAGACATGCAGCCCCAGCTGCTTGGAATGCATTGGTAAACAGTACCCTTTTTCCTTGTTTCTATTATAAAAATAGCGTTTGATTTTGGTTTTTGTGGTTTGTGCTGTTGTTTGTTTGCAGCTGTGAGAATTGAACCCAGGATAAGCAAATGCTCTCCCACTGAGCTAAATCTACAGCCCCAAAGTACATAATTTTGTTTTCATCTTTCTCTGGTTGGGTTTTCTTTTAGGAATACATCCCAGTTCAATCTGGAGCAAGTACTGAATTAAATCCATTTTACCTAAAGTACAGTAGCCGTACCCAGCATGCTATTCTCTACATGAACCCTCATAAAATCAACCTGGATCTGATATTGGAACTTCTTGTGTATTTAGGTATATTTCTACTTGTTTTAATACAATGCTTCTATCAACTACATTTATTAATACTTTATATGTTTGTTTCCTGTCTTACACTGAATTTTTTATCTTTTTAAAATTTCAGATAAAAGTCCTCAATTCAGAAATATTGAAGGAGCAGCATTGATCTTTTTACCTGGTCTTGCTCATATTCAACAGTTGTATGATCTTCTGTCAAATGACAGAAGATTTTATTCTGAGCGGTAACTACAAATCTTTATTATATTCTTTGTAATTTTAAACCCTAAGATCTGATACATTAAAATTCTTGATCAGAAATTTCAGACTTTTCAACTTCAGTTAAAATTGTGCTTGGTAGGGCTGACTAGTAACTCAGTAGTTAAGAGCACTGACTACTCTTCCAAAGGACCCAGATTCAGTTCCCAGCACCCTCTTGGCAGGTAACAACCATCTGTAACTCTATTTCCAAGGGTCTGATGCCCTTTTCTGGCCTCCACAGATAATTTATACACATTTTGCCCAGAGATACATGCATGCGTGTAAAACACCCAAACACTTTGTTTTGTTTTCTTTTCTGAGATAGGGTTTCAATGTGTAGTTCTGGCTGTCCTGAAACTCACTCTGTAGACTTAGTTGGCCTTGAATTCAAAGAGATCACCTGCCTCTGCCTCCCAAGTCCTAGGATTAAAGGCGTGCACCACCACCACCCAGCTGACATTTTTTTAATCTCTACAATTGCCCATGGAGATTTTGTGTTTGCTCATTTTTATCTAATGAAAATTTGTAGGCACTATATCTGCATTTGTTGTTTTTTTTTTAAATTTTAATCTGAGCCAAGAATTCTTTGATTAATTATAGATATATTATGGTTAATAACTCCTGACCCATTGAGTTTTCCAAAAGCCAACAAAGTTTTGCATATTAGCAACCATATCTATTAAAATAACCATTTATTTGTTATTATAGTTTATTACTCTTATTGTGGTTGCCATATTAATATCACAACTCTAAAAATCATTTAAACCACATATTTCACATACAAGCTTACTCATCCTTAAACAATACAAAATTCAGAATCTGGGACTGGAGAGATGGCTCAGAGGTTAAGAACACTGGCTGTTCTTCCAGAGGTCCTGAATTCAATTCCCAGCAACCACATGATGGCTCATAACCATCTGTAATGAGGTTCTGGTGCCCTCTTCTGGCATAGAGGAGTACATGCAGGAGGAACATTGTATACATCATAAATAAATCTTAAAAATAAAAAGAAAAAAAATATTTTAAAAAAAATTCAGAATCTGGAACACTAACCTGACCTTTCAGAAGAGGGATGCTTAACCTGTTATTTATTCATATTAATTTTTCCCCTCTGGCAGGTATATTGTAGGGTCTTATTAGACTGTTCTGTGAAAGTCTGTTTATTTAAATTTTTTCATATTAAAATACTGAAAGTTGCTTTCTATATGCAAATAAATTTTGTTATTCTTTGCAGTGTCTTCTAAAGAGAAACTCTTGCTAAGAACTATGATTTTAACTTTCAGATATGAAGTTATAGCTCTGCATTCTGTTCTTTCAACTCAAGATCAAGCAGCAGCATTCAGACTTCCCCCTCCAGGAATCAGGAAGGTAAATGCAGGACATGAGTATGTGTGGTCTGAGAATACTTAAGAAAGTGAGTTAGTGCTGAACACACGACTGACTTCAAGTCTTCTGCAGCTTGACATAATCAAAGTGAACTTAATACTGAATATCATGCATTTGGGGCTGGAGTGTGGCTCAGTGGTTAAGAGGATATGGGCACAGTTTGGTCCTGAGCACCGCACTGGCAGCTCACACTTGCCTGTAACTCCAGCTCCAGGTGGTCCTTCAAAACCTCCTGCCTTCTTAGGCATGTTTACTTACATCATATGCACACAGACATACACATAGAAAAGAAATATCTTTTAAAAACTTTTAGATTCAGACATTTGATTATTGTGGGCTAATAAGGAAGCAATACTTGAGGAAAGTGGCAGTTGGAAAATGTGATATGTATGTTGCTTTGTAAAAGGAAAAAAAGACTAGTTTTTCCTAAGAAAGCATTATAAACTGAACATGATGGCCACACACCTTTAATCCCATCACTCAGAGGCAGAGGCAGATGGATCTCTGAGTGTGAGGCTAGCCTGGTCTACAGAGTGAGTTCCAGGACAGCCAGCACTATGTAGAGAGACCCTGTCTCCAAGAAAGGAAGAAAGAAAGAAATTGCATCATGAAGGAGATTGGATATCAAGAGCTATTTAAGTCCTGGGAGGATTCCTGTTCTCTAGACCATTGGTTCCTTCAGCCTCAAGTAGTCATTCATTCCTTTCATTAATATGCTAATGTGGAATCCAGAAAGGTGCTCACTCCAAACTGCTCTACCATGGAGCCATAGCCCAGCCTCAGCTGTTAATTCCTGATTGTAGTTCTCAGACCTGAGTTTATGGAAGTAATTGGTGCCCTCTGATCAGAGTTCTGAGTGAAGAGATTCTTGACAAAGAATTTCTCAGATTTGAGTCTTCCCTCAGAAGACATTATTAAAGACAATGTAGTTACATTGTGAGACGGTGTGGGAAGCGGGGGCTGTCAGAACAAGCCTGACCGATGCATAAGACCTGGGTCCTCATCCCTAAACCGACCACCGTCCAACTTCACCTTTTCTTATTGTCAGTGTTCTGTCTTCTGAGAACTCCAGAGGTCCTGAGACTGCTCTGAACTTTAACATCTGCTTCTCTGTAAGAAAGATTTTGTTTGAAGAGTTCGCCTTAACAAAAGAAATCTTAGTACTGCCAAAATAAAATAACCACATAGGTTCCACAGACCTCATTAATCTGGGTACTGGGAAACACAGGTAAAAGAGAGCAGTATGCCTTGGACTTGACCTAGACTGTCCCAGAGGTTTTACCTCCAAGCATTCAGCACGAACATCAAGAGTGCACAAGGTTGTACTGTTCAGCCGTCACTGCTTAAGAATTTTAAAGCTACACCTAAAATACCTGTTTCTGTACCTCCTTATTTACAGCTCAGGTTTGGAAGTCCAGGGGTAAAAAGACTTGCTGAACCTGGGGACCAGAACAACCACCCTACTCTTCTCAGTCCTATTTCTTTTCCTAATAATTGATTGTATAGGGTTGAATTGAACTGTCTCAGTTCTCTGACTGTCAGATTTAAGATGACTGACTGGGATTAGGGAGTGGTGTTTTCTTGTGATGCTGGACAGATGCTGAGCAGTTAGAGCACTTACTGCCGCTGCAGAGGACAAGTTCACTTCCCAGGAGCCACTCCAGCTCCAGAGGGGGAAACTCTTGGCCTGCTTAGGCACCGGCACTCATGAATATGTGAACATATATACACATAAGAAAAAAATGAAATTAAATATTTTTAATCTAACAATCTCATTAAAATGAACTGATGAAACTGTATAGTAAATTAAAAGTACAGAACAAAGCAGTCTAAATTTTTGTGACCAGAATTGAAAGTGGCTTTCTTTTGGGCCCCTCCACTGCTCCCTTAGAACTCACCTTTAAAAACTCATCAGCTCTGTCTAAAGAACAATTCAGGGTACAGTGTCAAGAGCTTCTTGTTTCTTTGCAGATTGTCTTAGCAACAAATATCGCTGAGACAGGAATCACTATTCCTGATGTTGTGTTTGTCATTGATACTGGAAGAACAAAAGAAAATAAGTAAGTTTAACTTTCTCACAGTGAAAATTCTTAATGTTTAGTTTTTGTTTTTTTTTTTGGAGAAATTACAGAATCGTATCAGGGAAATTCAGATTCTAAAGGTCATAATTCTGCCCAAAGCAAAAAGCTTTAGTAAAAATGTGGGTAAATTTAAAGTATCAGGGAATAATTTTTTAAAAAATATTTATTTATTTATTATGTATACAATATTCTGTCTGTGTGTATGTCTGCAGGTCAGAAGAGGGCACCAGACCTCATTACAGATGGTTGTGAGCCACCATGTGGTTGCCGGGAATTGAACTCAGGACCTTTGGAAGAGCAGGCAGTGCTCTTAACCTCTGAGCCATCTCTCCAGCCCCCCAGGGAATAATTTTTTTAATGTCATACTTTGGATTTTACCAAAAATAATGCCAGTGTACCTGGGCAGAATTTCACATCATAAATTTTTATGATTTTTTGCTTATTACATAGAGTGTTGAACACAACATTATTTGAAGAAAGATGTTTAAAATAAATCCCACACTAGCTCAGAATTGAGTATAATAGAGGGTTATTTATTTAGGGGTAGACTCACAGATCACAATCCTCTGTTGGAATGTGGAACAGCAACTGAATCCCACAACCAGAACAGAGAGAGTGGACGCACCCTTTACATCAGCGTATGTAGTATATGAGGCCCCGCCCAAGTGGGTGGGTAACTTAAAGGGCACTGGCGGTCAGAATTCCTACAGCAATTATTTATGGGGTTGTAATAGAGGGGGTTCAAATAGCATGAACTTTGGAGAACTGGACATAGATCTCTGATCTGAGCCAAACAGTACTTCTAATCATCGGGTCCTTGTGTACTAGTGAAGAAAATGACAGTTTCACAATCGCAAATGCTGCATATCACAGCCAGAACATTATCGACGCCTTAATGGAAACTCCCACAAAATGGTAGTACTCTCTGAGTAGTGTGTGCCCTGTAAACAGTGGAGACTACTGCTAGCCAATTGTAGTCTATATACTCTCCCCAATATCAGAAAACTACAGCAATATATGAAAAAGATGCCGTGTAATAGAAAATCAATTCTAAAACAAATGATGTATCTTTAGAGGAAATGTTCTCTTGGATTGGTGCTTTAAACTGTGATGCTGGCAGTCTGCACCACCTTGATGTGTGATTAGTAGGTATTAACTACAATGGGAAAGGTATGTGGGGAAAGATGAGTTAAACAAACCATTTTCTTTTGTAGCAAAGATTTCCATTTGGCAGTATGGATAAGCACTTTTATATAAAAATATTTAATCAGGAAATATGACTTAAGAAGTGTTGTTGACCATGCACGGTGGTGTACATCTTTAATCCCAGCTCTCAGGAGGAAGAAGCTGGTGTAGTTCCATGAGTTCAAAGCCAGCCTAGTCTATGTATTGTGTTCCAGGACAGCCAGATCTACATAAAGAGACACTGTGTCATGCTCCTCACCCCCTAAAATTGAAATGTTTGTTCACAATATTAATGAGTTTGATGACGTTTCCAGCTTTTTCTGGTTTTACTGAAAGTCAGTAATCCACATACTGTCTCCTCAAATGTGTCTTTAGGTACCATGAAAGCAGTCAGATGAGTTCCTTGGTGGAGACCTTTGTCAGTAAAGCTAGTGCCCTGCAGCGGCAAGGGAGAGCTGGGCGGGTCCGAGATGGCTTCTGTTTTCGGCTGTACACGAGAGAAAGGTAGGCACAGTGCTGGACATTCACAGCTCGCGGATCGGCAATGGGTGCCATTACTCATGATGTATCACTTTTTTTCAGATTTGAAGGTTTTCTGGACTATTCTGTACCTGAAATCTTGCGTGTGCCTCTGGAGGAACTATGCCTTCACATTATGGTAATCCCAAAGCACCGCACTTGAGGTTTTTGTTCCTTAGGGAAATCTGATGACTTACGTGTTTTTAACAATTATTTGCTTTACATTTTCAAGTGTTATATGTTTAATATCTGCACTATAGAGTTTATATGGCAGTGGCTGTCAGCCTGTGGGTCACAACCACACTGGGGGTCGAACAACTCTTTCACAGGGCCACCTGAGACCTTCAGAAAACAGACATTTACATTACAGTTCTTAACAGTAGCAAAATCAGTTATGAAGTAGCAATGGAAATAATTTTATGGTTGGGAGTCACCACATGAGAAACTGTATTAAAGGGGCACAGCATTAGGAAGGCTGAGAATCACTGCCATAGGTATAAGTAATTCAAACAGCCTCGTAATCGAGAGCAGTGGTCTCATGGGGGCCATGTTGTTTGCCAAGGGTCTGTGGCATTGTTTCAGACGTTTTTGACTATCCTGACTGAGCAGGAGCTGTATGCTGGGATGTATTGTGTAGACACAAGGGATGTGCCCAGAACAAAGATTCACCTAACCCAAAATATAAGACCTGCTTAGACTGGGGGACCACCTGCCAACAACTCCCTAGACTGAAAGTTACTCTTGATTCTTAAATTTTTAACAATAAAAATCAGTACTGAAGAAACTAAAATATATAAACTGGGAGATTCTACCCTCGGGCTCACCTCCTAGGATGGCCTTACCCATTTACCCTCTTTGCTCAAGTTTTGATAAATTCAGACTTTGGTTCCAGTGTTATCACCTGGTGGCACTGAATCCTCCTGGTCTCTTTCATGTGCAGAAATGTGATCTTGGCTCTCCTGAAGACTTTCTCTCCAAAGCCTTAGATCCTCCTCAGCTTCAAGTGATCAGCAATGCAATGAACGTACTCCGGAAAATTGGAGCCTGTGAACTGAATGAGCCCAAATTGACTCCGCTGGGCCAGCACCTTGCAGCTCTGCCTGTCAACGTCAAAATTGGCAAGATGCTCATTTTTGGAGCCATATTTGGCTGTCTAGAACCAGTGGTAAGTAAAATACTGCCACAACCTCACTTCACATGCCATTTGGTGGGGAAATTATTAAGCATTGGAAACAAGTTTAAATGTTGATTTCTTTTTTGTTTGTTTTTCAAGACAGTGTTTTTCCATGTAAATTTAGCTGTTCTGGAACTCACTTCATAGACCAGGCTGGCCCCAAACTTAGAGATACAATATCTCTGCCTCCTAAGTTCTGAGATTAAAGGCCACCACTGCCCAGCTTAAACTTTGGTTTCTTTTTTCTTTTTTTTTAAATTTTATTTTATGTGCATTGGTGTTTTGTCTGTGTGAGGGTGTTGGATCCCCTGGAACTGGAGTCACAGACAGTTGTGTGTGAGTTGCCAGGTGGGTGCTGGGAATTGAACCAGGGTCCTCTGGAAGAACAGCCAGTGCTCTTAACTGCTGAGCCATTTCTTCAGCCTCCCTAATTTCTTAACAAAACACAATCATTAAAACCTAGATGACTTGAATATCTGATGAGAATTTTTAAATATATTTAACTTTTTATAATAATAAACTTAAAAATCTATTTCTCCATTTACTTACATATAGAAAAATGCTATAGCTGGGTGTAGTGGAGCACACCTTTAATCCTAGCACTTGGGAGGCAGAGGTAGGCAGATCTGTATGAGTTCGCAGCCAGCCTGGTCTACATAGTGAGACTGTGTCTTGAAAAAAACAAAAAAGAAAAGAAAAGAAAAGAAAAGAAAAGAAAAGAAAAGAAAAGAAAAATACTGTTGTGTGAGTTTGGCTTGCCTAGGTTGCTGCTGTCACATAGCCCCCACCTGAAACATTTATTTAATTGAATATGTAATAATTTATAGAAAGTTATTGACACCATAGACTTTAATAGAATGGAAAACTTCCTTTATTTGAATTATTTCTAAGCCAAAAATTCTCAAGAGTCTATTTTTTCAATTGATTTCAGAAATGAGCTCTGTCGATTTATCTGATTCTCTGGGTATGTGGTCTTACGGTGCTTTCTTTATCAAGTGGTGACTTTGAGCACAGATCGAGAAAACAGGGCTCCTTACCCTTGGCCTCCTTTTCTCTAGTGTTAGAAGTAAATGTGGGGCTAGGGTGTGGCTCAGAGACACAGAGCTTGCTGAACGTTCATGTGGCCGTGGGTTCAGTCCCCCGGCAGTAATGACAAGGCAGGATCTCGGGGCTCTTGCGAGGGGAGTAGGGTGGTGTCAGGAACTTGCTAAATTCAAAGAGCACCATGTGCTATTATAGTTTGTCTGAGAACGCGCAACAAGTGGATGGTTGTATAGCCTCCTTACACATTTTTTAAAATAATGTGACAACTGACCCCAGGGCCTCATGCTTGCTAGGTAAGCACTGAGCCATAATAGCAGCCAAACTTTGGTGTTGGTGGTGTTCATTTCTAACCAACAGTAGTTTATTTCCCACTTTAGGGCGGCTGAGAAACCCAGCATGTGGGCACCACACTCAGCATTTGGTGAAGGTTCTCATCTGTGAAAGGCATTGTAGCCAATGAAAACTAAAAGTTTAAGGACTAAGCTATAGTTCTGAGATTGCCTATGACTAACTAGTAGACTGTAATCACTTGGACACATTTTCAGTTTTCCCTCTGATTCTGGTACTGTACTTCCTTAAATCACAGAGGTGTCCTAAGGATAAAGAAATAGGTTTTCTGAGTTCCATGAAAGGAGCTAAGCTAAAGTTATAAAATTGTTATGAAATTATAAGTTAGCAGTGTTAAATGCATTGAAAATAAGAAATGGATGGCTTGATTGTGACTGTTTCCGGATTTATTTTTAACAACTTCTTTAGTGATCAATATATTTATGGGCAGGCAACACTAGCGGCAGTTATGACGGAGAAGTCTCCTTTTATCACACCAATTGGTCGGAAAGATGAAGCAGACCTTGCAAAGTCATCTTTGGCTGTGGCCGATTCAGACCACCTCACGATCTACAACGCCTACCTAGGGTAAAGAAATAACCTGTTGCTATCAGTAAGCCAAAGGTTGGAGATGGTCGACCTGTTTAAAAATGTGTCGTTGTCGTTAAAAGTGTGCTTTCAACAGTTAAATTTGTTCTTCGTACTTTTAATCTGTCAAGATATAATTATGATAAAGACTCACTTAAGAAGAACATATTTGGCCGGCGGTGGTGGTGCTTGCCTTTCATCCCAGCACTCGGGAGGCAAAGGCAGGCAGATCTCTTTGTTTACAGAGTGAGCTCAAGGACAGCTAAAGAAATTCTGTCTTGAAAAGCCAAAAATAAAAAAAAAAAAAAAAAAAAAAGAACATAGTTGTTGTTATTATATATGCATATGTCTCAAATTCGAGTCAATTTTATAATTTGTTATGCTTAAAAAATACTGCAGTTGAAATGGCAGCTGCTACGGTGAACAAGACCCCTTCTTCATAATGGACCGCCATTTTGTTAGGCCTTACTTGTGGTGACTCTGAAAAAGAGCTTGGATGGAGCCGCAGTGGCCTTTATCCATTGACACATTTATCTAGGTGGAAGAGAGCACAGCAAGAAGGAGGCTACCGTTCTGAAATCACATACTGCCAGAGGAATTTCCTCAATAGGACGTCGCTGTTGACACTAGAGGTAACTCTTAATACTGCTCTTAGCAATGACTACGTATTCAGGAAATGGTTTTTATAAAGAGATGGCATGGTTCATGGATATAACACTAGCTTGGGAATAGGATAGTTAACTTTTTATTTCTTTGTTTTTCAGGAGGAGGGTTGTTTAAATAAATGACTCAAAGGGTATTATTATCCACAGTTCTTCTCAACTCTGGTACTCAATTGTTATTTTGCTTAATCATAGGAAATTTCAGAAATATAAAAAAGTAAATGAAATGCTATCAAGAACTTCAGTTCTCCCATTTTTTTCACGTCCATTAGTTGGCATCATGTGGTCAATATTGTTTTATTTATATTCCACTTACTATCTGCCCTGTCGACTGCTTTTTAAGTAAATACAGATACTAGATTATTATGTATATCTACAGTATAGGACTCATTTTTTTCTTTGACATCACACCTTTAAGATAAACAACCCAGATCATCAAATTATAGCATTTGAATACCCCTCGTCATCTCATAATTTTGTCATAGCTAGTTCAAATCGTGAGCCACACAAGATTTACTCATCACATTTGGTTGATATGTCCCCTAAGTCTGTGGGGTTTCTTGACTTCTGGAAGTAGGCACTTCTGAGCTGGCAGATTTAGTATGTGAACACCCAGATAGTCGGCTCACAGGTGGCCATTTCTTCAGATTACTCCTTTCTCCTTTTCTCCTTTTATTGTCCTCAACCTCCAGATCACCTCCCACAAACTTCCTCCTCCAGCCTTTTCTTTCGGCCCTGAGTTTCAGGGATTCAGCCCTGTGGTCACAGCAGCTGCCTTTCCTCCCCTGGAGTCTAAGCTCTAAACCAAACCTGAAAGAATCCCGGTGTAAATGCCACCTGTGGTTCCTGTAGCCTGAGCTTGGGGCAGCCCTGACCTTCCCGGGTGGTTCTGCTGATTTGCACTCGTCAAGGGGCAAAATATTTTAAGCTGCAGTTTTATTAAGTGATGAAGTTGCCTTGAGTAAACTTCAGTAAACTCCTTTCGGAAGAAATTTACGGGGACAAGTAGAGAAGGAGATTGTTTTCGACTATCAGGATTCCCTGTAAAATTCTTCCTAATGCTATCCCTACTGACTAAAAACAAATTAAAATAAATGTTTAAAGGAGGGTTATATTTAAGTCGATGTGAGTGAAAATATAATCAGACCCATGCCATATCCTTTGTTCTCAGAAACATATTTTATGACAAATTCCATCAAAGAACAGCTGACTTCTAATCCTTCACCTCCCAGAACCTTTGCTCTCCACTCAAGTTTGACTTCTAATTCTTCACCTCCCAGAACCTTTGCTCTCCACTCAAGTTTGGGCTGTGGTCAATTAAATGATACTTTGGCATCCTATTTTATAGGAAACAGTACTATACATTTCAAAGTTGTTTGGTAATTTCTCTACTTTAATAATTAGGATTGTGTCTCATTTTAACATAAAATCTAGGATGTGAAGCAGGAACTCATGAAGTTGGTTAAGGCCGCAGGATTTTCATCTTCTACCAGCTGGGAAGGAAAGAGAACCTCACAGACACTCTCTTTTCAAGATATTGCCCTTCTGAAAGCTGTCCTGGCTGCGGGCCTGTATGACAATGTGGGGAAGATAATGTGTACAAAGCCAGTAGATGTCACAGAAAAACTGGCTTGCATGGTGGAGACAGCCCAAGGCAAAGCACAAGTCCACCCGTCCTCAGTAAACCGAGACTTACAAACTTACGGGTGGCTCTTGTACCAGGAGAAGGTAAGCTACTCATTCTCAGACCCTGTATGCTGTTCTAGAATGTCCGCATAACAAGTTCACTTGTCCTGGTGGTTTTTCTCAAGTAAAACTATTATTTTTGTTCACATTTGAAATCCAGATGCAGTTTATCAAGAAAAAGCAAAACAAAACAAAAAAAAAAAACAAATATCTCTCAGTAAATAAGAGAAAGATAGTAAAATTTCTCCCCTGGCTATCACCATTCCTACTTAGAATATAGTCAGTCATAGCAACGGGACTTTGGTTAATAATCTGTTCCCCGAGTGTTTCAGTAAAAGTGGTTGACTCAGAAAGAAAAAGATGTGTGCTCCAATTCTAAATAAGGGGGTGTTGGGTAGAGGAATATGGTTGTGTAAATGTATTTAATTTTCTATTAAATTTGCAAAGAAAATACATACATGAAAAATAACTAGATGAATTCTTATATCTTTAGACTATGACGTGTTTCCCTTTGTCTTTGTAGGTGAGGTATGCCAGAGTCTATTTGAGGGAAACCACCCTAATAACTCCTTTTCCAGTCTTGCTTTTTGGAGGCGACATAGAAGTCCAGCACCGCGAGCGGCTTCTCTCTGTGGACGGCTGGATCTATTTCCAGGTATCCATCCACACCCACATAACTTTAGTGATTACGTGAAAACGTTCCAATTCCAGTGTCATTGGGGTAGATTTAAAGTTTTTACTGAAGCTTGCATAATACTTTCCTGTGTGGTTCACAGCAGAAAACCTCCTCTTACCTTAAATGTATAGTTTTAAACCTTTAGCTCTGAAAATCATGTTACTATCACAGAACATGTTTACTGATAATCATTATAATTGCTGATGCAAAGTATATTGACATCAATTTTACATTGATTATCCCAAAAGATAGCTTCATTTTGAAACAATGAAGGCATAGGGAGAAATCAACCTTCCTAGAGTCTGTGGGTTGGTTGGTTGTTGATTCCCCAAACTCAGGCTTATTCCACATTTTTTTGGCCCTTCTATACAAAATCCAAACAGATTCACAGTTTTTAACACATGCAGAGTTCTCTGGATAAAGTAAGTCAATCTATGCTTATTTACGGAGGTAAGCCCCACTCGCCCCGTCAACATTGACAGGTGTAAAGTAACTCTCACACATCCTGTTATTACAGCTGTGTGCCTAGAGCCAAAGGACTGAATTGTGCAGTTTTAAGAAAAAAATGTTTGGTTCATGCCTGGAAATTGGAGTGGTAGAGATGCTCTAAAAATTGGTTGTAGTGATATTGGTAAAAAAACTACAAATTTACCAAAAATCATTGACATTAAGCACTTAAAATAAGTACATTTTTATGATTTATATATTATACCTCAATAAAACAATGATAAACTTTTCCTCTGAGCAGGTGTGGTAGCTCACACCTTTAATCTCAGCACTTGGGAGGCAGAGGCAGAAAGATCTCTAAGTTTAAGAACCAGCCAGGTCTATATTGTGAACTCCTGGCCAGCCAGACTTACCCTGTTTCAAACCACTCTCCACTTCCCCCATTCCTCCCAGTCCTAGAGTCTTACATAAAGAGAAACTAAGAATTTTTGGAATAAGTTGCTGTATTGTGGCAGGAGATAACAGACTCTAGACAAGCAAAAGGCCATGCACTGAGCTCCCAGTGTAGCCTGGCTGATTTGGGCATGCTTTTCCCATTGCATTTTATGGTAAATCCTGGTGCCCTGAGTCAATGGAATTATCAGGTACCTATGCTTGCATTGGCCTATCTAGACACATGCCCATGTCCTGATTAACAACGTGGCATCTCTCCACAGGCCCCAGTAAAGATCGCCGTTATTTTTAAGCAGCTAAGAATTCTCATTGATTCTGTTCTAAGAAAAAAACTTGAAAATCCAAAGATGTCTCTCGAAAGTAAGTGTTTTATTGTGATACAGGTAAAAGATATATACACAGTATATATTGAGAAGAAAATATATTTGGGTATAGATATAGACAGATAATAAATAACATTAAATTGTTTTAAAACTTTTTAAGAATCTAAGAGATTGATTCTAGAAATTATGATTTAACACTGGAGTACCCTGTAGCACACTGAAGCCATATTTTATTTATTATTATTATTTTTTTTTTTTTTGGTTTTTCGAGACAGGGTTTCTCTGTGGCTTTGGAGCCTGTCCTGGAGGATGTAATATTAATAAAATTTTACTTTAATAAAGTCTACTTATGCAAAATTCTATTCAGCTCATACAGCTTATTCTCTTAAAATCTTTATTCCTGGTACTTCTAAACTGTCCATTTCACAAAGAAAAATAAATTTTGGTACTCATTGTTTCCTCTGCCATGCGCTTCTCACACATACAGTTAGGAGTTGGTATCAGTGCATTAGGCTTCAACAGAAGTCTGAAATAAACACTTGGTTTGGGGGCTACTGCAGTACTCCCCTAGCTTGACAAGTCTCCACCGTTCTCCTAACAGCTGACAAATGATGCCAGGCTAGAGCCCTGTCCCAGGAACTCTGATTTCTCTGCAGACTTGTGATGTGTTATTTCTGCTGACACTCCCCCTCCTACCATTGCCCTTGAAATGCAGTAAACCCCTAGGCTGTCCCAAACTTAGGATCTAATTGTCTGCATCTTCAGGCTTTAAGTTAACATGCTCCTTGATAGCTATGGTTTCTGTAAGCCAGTGGTTTTCTCTTGCTTAGATTGTAGAACTAGCAATTCTAGTTGGTGCTCTAGTCTTCCCTGGCATTGTGTCATAGGTACTGAAGTTAGGCTTTTGCTTTAATAATGTAAGAATTGAGTGTGCGCACATTCGGTGCTTATTGGGAATGAGGGCGATGAGTTAGGAGTTTTCTTTGTGGCTTCACTGTGAGGAGAAGCTGTGACAAGGCCTCACATTTTTGAAGAAGTGTCTCAAGTTACTCTTGTGCTTTCTTCCCTGCTCAACATTGTTCACTTCCAACAAGGAGCCTCCTCTCCCACTCCCACTTCTACGTCATTTTTTATTTAATACCACTCTAGCTCCCGAGCACCTGGGAGGCAGACCATAGGCACGGGTCAAAGTCTCATGAGGACCACTGAGACCAGGAACATTGGGACCTCGTATAAATGTAGAATATATGTCAGTCCGGCAGCCCTGCTGCTATGAGAGTCACAGGAAGTCAGGATTCCAGAGCTGTTCAAACAAGAGTGGCTGTTAATAAAGCCTCCTTAGCAAATAATGTCACCTCTCTGTTTGTCAGTTGATAAGCTTGTCACTTCCCCATTGACGCCTCTCTGGGAGCATTTCCCTCTTAGGATTTTTGTGTCCTTGCTCCAAGCCTGGAGACATTAAAATCATTGCCACCTTTGACTGTTTGGTAAAAACCCCCCACTGCAAAACAGGGAGAATCAGTAACACCTTCAGTGTATTTCAGCTTGGGGTGGGGGAGGGGGATATGGGGAATTTCTGGATGGAATTTCTAAAGAACTAGTTCATTATAGAAATAACAGCCTGGGCTTGGTGGCGCACATCTATAATCCCAGCACTGGGAAAATTGAGGCAGAGGGAGATCATGAGTTCTAACCCAGTACAGGCTACAAACTAGTAAGACCATGTTTCAAATAGGAAAAAAAAAAACCACTTATATCTCATTATTTGGGGCCTTTGCCTATAAATAATCAAATACTAACTTCTTTCTACAAAATGTTCACTTTTTGAAGTAGGCATAAGATAACCTTAATAATCACTAACAAAAAAATTGACTTTTCCCAACATCTCTGATATCATGGTGTACATTATTCATCTTGGCTTGTAGTCTAATTTAAGAAAGGCTTGTAATGAAGTACACCTCTTATTTACACATATGTACATTGAAAAGTTAGCAAGTGTTAGATTTTTTCATAGGTGTTTTATTTTTCCATTCCCTCAGATGACAAGATTCTACAGATCATTACGGAATTGATAAAGACAGAGAATAATTGATGATGAAATCCATGGTTAACTGCTTTTAAAGTTAAGATGAAGATACAGTCCTGAAATTATGTGAAGATCGTCCATCCCATTAAGTATTTGGTTACCTAAAATTTTGGTACTAGCCATTAACCTGAAGATGGCAGGAAAGAAGCACATACTTTCAACACGGACTTTTCTAGTTCCTTTGTAATGACGATGATGCTTGGTGTATTTGCCATGACATTCACAATAAACTCTTTGGTATCATTCATATTTGTGCATCTTTGTGTCACAAGGCCAGCGTCTGCTCTCTGAAACTTAACTGCTTTGATTCCCTGTGTAACCATCTCATCCGGTAGCAGCCCCTGACATTTGGAGAATAAACTTAGAGTTTTGTCCTACTTCTTAGTAAGGGTTTCTGTTGCTATGAGAAAACACCATATCCAAAAACAACTTGAGGAGGAACTTCCACACCATAGTCTATCACAGAGGGAAGTCAGGACAGGAACTCAAACAGAGCAGGAACCTAGAGGGATTATGGCAGCATAGCCAAAAGACAAACCAGGCCCCGCAAGATAACTGAGAGGGTAAAGGTGCTTTCCCACCAGCCTGACAATCCCAGTTCAACCGCCAGAACTCGACAGAGGTAGCAGGAGAGAACTGGCTCCACAAAGTTGTCCTCTGACCTGCACGTGCGCGTTAACACTCTCGGGCGTCATACACATGCCCACAATAATAATAGTGTAGAAAACACCCAAGACAGTCAGTTTAGAAGGTGGACACAATAAAGCAACTTATTCCAAGAGTTTTTTTTCTCTATGACCCTCCTTAAGCATTTAAGAGGATAGAATGGCACAGAGGGCGAACAGCACACTGGAATCATGGACTCGGGTTTGACTCCTGCAGATTGCATTTAGTAGTTGTGGGAAGCTAACTTTTGAGTCCACCTGATCTTGTTCTCAAACCTAAAAAGAACCCGTGCCTAGCTCATCTGAATGAGGCAACAACTAAAGGCTGCAATGAGGTCGACCTGATAAGCCGAAGGACACAGCAGACGCTGCTGATGTCCTATGTGATCTGACTCCACTGCCTTCCTAGCTGCCCGTTGCTCCCCTCTTTCCTGCTCCAGCCACAGTGACTTCTCTCTGTTGCTCTTCCATTCATCAGGCCTCAGGAACTTCTCTGACAGATACTGTTCCTGTAGTTGACCACCTAGTCACCTCCCACTAGACGTCCTTGCTCAGGTGCTCCCTTTCCACTCTGCTGCTTCTGACTGTTGGTACTGCAACCCCACCCATGATATCTCCAGTGCCACAGTCCTTGTGTCTTGTATGTCTTTGTATAACCATCCTACGTGAGCGATGCCAAAACCCTAAATGCCAAAGCAAAAGCAAAGCCAGTCTCACACCCAAAGCCACTATTCTCTTTATTTCCTATGACTTGCATTTGTCTCCTCCCAAACTCCCAGTGTGGTCATTTTCAGTGATGGCTCTGTCAAAGGCAATTAAATGGCCAAAGGGATTAGGCACTTAAAGTATGTGTGTGCATGTGTATTTGTGTGTGCATGTATTTATGTATTTGTATGTGTAGATATGTGTATGTGTTTGTGTGTGTGTAGCTGTGGTCCAAGTAGCCCAACAGTGACTGTCCCCTGCTGGGAGGCAGAGGATCTGGTGGCTGTTTTAGTTGACAAGACTGAATGCCTCAGCCATCCCAATCTGGTGCTGGAGTTTCAGGAAAGTCCTAGAAGGTTGCTGGTCCTATGATGGAATCCTGAAGACGTGGGTCAAACACCAATGAAGGAATGCCTCAGGGATCGGGATAGATGAACGTGCCAGTGAGGACGAGAACAAGCTGGCAAACATGAAAGACTCCTTTTTCTGTCCTCTTATGTGGGCTGCTACCAGAAGACATGGACCAGATTTAGGGTGGGTTTGCCACTCCAAGTCTTCCAACCAAGAACAATCCTTCCCGGCATGCTCAGCTGATTATCACAAGAAGGTACCGGAAGAAAACACACACACATCCAAAACTGAAAAAGAAGTATTTTCCTCAGCCATCCTTGCTGGCAAAAAGACATATACATATACTTTAGTTAAATAATCGAGGCAGGCCCAGATCCTGCTGAACATGACATTAGAGATGACATCTGATTTAATCCTCATGATAGTCTCAGGGGCTCCCTTACTGCTGCCATGCCCTGTTTTCAACAGCTAAGGAAACAGAAGAACAAGGCTGTGTAATATGCCCCGGGGTCACAGCTGGTGGCTGCAGCTGGGCTTTGAACCCAGCACTTTAACTTGGAAGCAATGCTTAGAGCTGTTGTTCGGTACTGCTTGTGCCCGACAGTTTGCCGCAGGTGGGCGGGAGAAAGAACACGTTTATGCACGGAGGGAAGCAACGCACTTGAGTGTGTGTACTGAACCCTTCACGAACTGGGGCTTGGCAAGACACCAGGAAGGTGGTAACAGAAAGATAGCCTTTTCCCCAGGTGGACATTGAGACGTAGAAGTCAAACGTCTCGTTTAGAAAATGGCCTGGAAAAAAATAATCCCCTGCCCTTTGTTTACCAAATACCAGCAAAACTTGTCTGACTTCAAGCACTTTAAATACCACTCAGTTTTGGAGCTTAAGCATGGTAAAAGAAAAGATTCATAAGTAAATATAATTTTCAGTGACATCAAACTCAGTGTAAAGATTTCCCAAGGGGGGCTGGAGAGATGGCTCAGAGGTTAAGAGCACTGCCTGCTCTTCCAAAGGTCCTGAGTTCAATTCCCAGCAACCACATGGTGGCTCACAACCATCTGTAATGGGGTCTGGTGCCCTCTTCTGGCCTGTAGGCATACACACAGACAGAATATTGTATACATAATAAATAAATAAAAAAAAATTAAAAAAAAAAAAAAAAAAAGATTTCCCAAGGGCTCGACAAAGTTGTCTAAGTCTGGTGGCAACTCACTGGCTTTGTTTGTCAAAAGAAGGAACCTAGGTAAATGCACTGTTCCTGCTTTCATCCCAACCTTTGAGCTAGGAGAAGAGGAAAGTGAAGTTCCAACCTGGGGGGCTGGAGAGGTGGCTCCGAGGTTAAGAGCACTGACTGTTCTTCCAGGGGACCTAAATTCAATTCCCAGCAACCACATGGTGGCTCACAACCATCTATAAGATTTGATGCCCTTTTCTGGTGTGCAGGCAAACACGCAGACAGAACACTATATACATAGTAAATAAATAAGTCTTTAAAAAATGCATTAGACCCCAGTTCCAGAGAGATAAACAAATTAGAGACCTTTCATAGGGCAAATGAAAAGCCCTGGAATTGGACCAAATCATTTGTGCCACACACAGTGAGGAGAGTGTAATACCAATACTCAGTGACAGTGCAGGGTAGAAATTTTCAGAAGGGCCGGGCGATGGTGGCGCACGCCTTTAATCCCAGCACTCGGGAGGCAGAGGCAGGCGGATCTCTGTGAGTTCGAGACCAGCCTGGTCTACAAGAGCTAGTTCCAGGACAGGCTCCAAAACCACAGGGAAACCCTGTCTCGAAAAACCAAAAAAAAAAAAAAAAAAGAAATTTTCAGAAGGTAGAACAACAGACCACAGAGTATGTAGGGATGTCACTTTGCATGTCTCATCTACAACTGCATCCAGAAAGACTGAGGCAAATAAATTCTCTTCTCAGTCCCACGCTCATTTTTTAAAAAAATATATATATATATTCATGTATTTTATGTATATGAGTGCTGTCTTCATGCACACCAGAAGAAGGAATCTGATCCCATTACAGACAGTTGTGAGTCACTATATAGTTACTGGGAATTAAACTCAGGACCTCTGGAAGAGCAGTCAAGTGCTCTTAACCACTGAACCATCTCTCCAGGCCCCCAACATCATTCATAAGCCCACAACTTCAAATACCTCTTCATCTTCCTCATGTGGGTTCTTGACAGACATCTCCAGACTAACAGGTTCATACAAAATCCTCATCCTCATACAAGCTTCCCCTTTGAGTCTTTGCCATCTTATGACAGTGCCATTTTTTCAGCTTCTAGGGCTAGGGAACTTGGGATGAGCCTTTGCTCACACCCTACGGCACGTAGTCAAAATCTGTCTGCACTCTATCCACCTCTCTCCAACCCCACACTGGTCCAAGACCATCTGCTCTCACCTGGATTATTTCAGCAGCCTCTTCTGTGGGTTCCATTTCCCTCTGTGCCTTCCCTACGTGTGCCTTCCCTTCTTGTCTGATTTGAGCTTGAACAATGCTATACATAGAAATATGACGTGCCATCTATAATTTGAAATATTTGTTGTGTGTATATGATGTGCATGTGTGTGTGTGTGGTGTGTGTGTACACATGCCATGGTGTGTGCATGTGAACAGTGAAGGACGATTTTGCGTAGTTGGTTCTCTCCTCCTATCTTCATGTGCGTTCCAGGCCCTGAACCCAGGCTTTGGGCCAGGCCTTTTATTTATATCACTGTCCTCTATCTGTGTAATTTTAAAACGTCTGGGAATCACATTAATAAAAGAAAACCTACAAAATTAATTGTGATAATATATTTTATTTTCAAAACCCGGGCACCTCTTGTGAGAATCTCTGTTTGTATCTTCCGTTTCTGCTACCTGTTACTCTCCTCCAGACGAGCTCCTGTCTCCTGGCCGCTGTTTATGCTGCCTCTACCTGAAATGTTCTTTCTGCCTTAAACACATATGCTTCATCCTCTATCTCTTTCAGGTCTGCTCCAGTGTCCCTTGTTCAGTGAGGATTTGGGGGACAATTTAAGATTCCTCTATTAGGGCTGGAGAGATGGCTCAGCAGTTAAGAGCACTGGCTGCTCTTCCAGAGTACTGAATTCAATTCCCAGCAACTACAAGATGGCTCACAACCATCTGTAGTGGGATCTGATGTTCTCTTCTGCCTGATGCCCTCTTCTGGCATAAAGTACACACAGAAAGAGCACTCAGATTCATTAAAAAAAAAGAATCTTAAAAGACTCCTCTTTTTCACTCCTTTATTCTTCTCAGCTTAAATTAAACCACCTAAAATTAAAATTAAACCATCTGAAATTTAAATACATGCTTAAATACTATTTGATCATTTTGTCTAATCCTCCAAAATGAATCCCCCCCCCCTTTTTCTGATTTTTCGAGACTGGGTTTCTCTGTGTAGCAGTCCTAGCTGTCCTGGTATTCACTTTGTAGACCAGGCTGGCCTTGAACTCAGAGTTTCACCTGCCCCTGCCTCCCAAGTTCCCAAATGCTGGAATTAAAGGTACGTGCAGTGATATTTTGTTCATGCTTTAACAAATAAAGCTTGCCTGAAGATCGCAGTGTGGAGCTAGCCTCACTAGTTAGCCATAGAGGCCAGGCAGTGGTGACGCACACCTTTAAACCCAATACTAGGGAGACAGAGGGCAGTCAGATCTCTGTGAGTTCAAGGCCACCCTGGGCCACACAAGATTGAATCAGTCTAAAAGAGAAACAGAACCAAGTGGTGGTGGCTCACACCTTTAATCCCAGCACTAGGGAGATGGAGATGGGATGGGATGTGGCTGGGTGGAGAGAGGACTACAAAAGGTGGGAGGAAACAGGAGCTCAGGATTCAGTCTGTTGCTACTTTTTTTTTTTTTTTTTTTTTTTTTTTTTTTTCGAGACAGGGTTTCTCTGTGGTTTTGGAGCCTGTCCTGGAACTAGCTCTTGTAGACCAGGCTGGTCTCGAACTCACAGAGATCCGCCTGCCTCTGCCTCCCAAGTGCTGGGATTAAAGGCGTGCGCCACCATCGCCCAGCTCAGGATTCAGTCTGTTTCGTAGATAGGATCTCGCCCCCTTGGGTCTGAGGATTTTGTAGAAGAACTAGTAGCTGCTCTGCTTCTCTGATCTTTCAGTTTTCACCCTCTAATATCTCTGGTTTTTTTTATTATTAAGACCAATTAGAATTCACGCTACAGGCATGTGCCACCACCGCCTGGCTGAAACGAAAGCTTTTCAAAGTATGAATGTTAACCTATTTTATTTGATGATATATTCCTTGGGCTTAGAAAAATGGGCCGATGGGACAACTTGTGGGCTAAGGTCCTTGCCCCAAGTCTGCTGACCTGAGTTCACACTTTAGGACCCACGTGCGGGAAGGAGAGAAGCAATGCCTCACATTGTTCTCTGACCTCCAAACATTCACCGTGGTACTTGAGCAAATGGGTGCAATGAGGAAGCAATGGGTGGAAGTTCTAGAATAAATCCTAGTGCTCAGCACTTTTGTTTTGGTTTGGTTTTGTCTTTTTGAGACAGGGTGTGTCTGTGTAACAGTCCTGGCTGTCCTGGTACTTGCTCTGTAGACCACAGAGATCTACCTGCCTCTGTATCACCCTTATCACAGGCAATACTTGCTGGGATTGAAAGCGTGAACCACTGTACCCAGCTCTAACCCTCTGCTTTGATGCGGCTCTTAGATGGAGCAGTTACATCCAAGCTAAATCTGTTAGAAGCAAGGTTTCTGTTGGCATTAAACAAATAACAAAGCCTTCCTAGTGTTGAAAGACTCTTCATGGCTGGCGTGGTACTCCAAAACAGAAAACCTCTTTTCAGGGTTCCTTTTCTGTTAAATTCCATGAAGCACCGCGAAGCTGAGTACTGGGTCTATAATCAGTTAATTCAGTCAAATCTTGAGGGTTTTGTTTTTTAAACTAAGCAACAATTGAGAACTAAAGGCTGCTACTTGTGTGTCTGTGTGTGTGTGTGTTTAATAGTGTGTCCTTTAATGCTTTGGTACTGACTGAGTTTGAGCTAAAAGACGTGGCTGGAAACTCCCACGTTCTTTTTGACCTTACCCAGACTCTTGGAGGTTTTATTGTTTTAAACACCACCAACTCACTTGGGTGCATAGGTCAAACTCAGAATCCTCCTTGATTTCCCCAAGCCTCTAACATGAAACCCCTTAATCTATTTCCTAAATATAGTTGGAATCTCTTATCTCTACCCTCATTCTCTACAAATAATTTCTTCCATGAATTACCAAACCTAATTTGATCCTTTCTCTCCTTACTTTTTTCAGTTTTGGAGAGTAAACCTAGGGCATCACACACTTGAGGCAAGTTTTGCACCCTGAGCTACAGCTACAGCCTCAGAGTAATCCTTAATCAAGGGTTACTCCACCTTCCTCCTGACCTTGGTTTAACCATCAGTGTTTGTTCTCCCTTTCCAGAACCGCGAGGCTGATCTTGCCATGAAGTAGCATGACACCCAGGCGAGTCCTCCAACTATCAGGATGCCCATTGAGTCTGACTATCAGGTAAAGAACAGCCTGTTGTTACAGTATATTGCTTCAAGTAGTATTTGAATCTCAGGAAAACGTATCTCTCTTATAATTATGTTTCATACAATATTTGGGACATACTTGTGAAAAATGCATTTGTTGTTTATCTGACATTTGAATTTAAGTGGCTATCTTGGGGGCTTTCTCCCTCTCCAGCAACTTTAAAAACCAGAGGATCCTCGGTTACTACCCTTCTCACATTCAATGCAGATGACAAATGGCTCTGTATCCAACCAGAACATCAGCTCTGTAGAGTCCTAATCAGCCTCCCTGTGTTAGACACAGCACGGGCTCAGTGAGCTTTCCACAAACGCTGAAACTCAGGCAACATCTGTAGGAAGCCATTCTAAGTACAGACAAAACCCTTGGAAAACAAAGTATTTTCAGCAGGGGGCCCTTCAGAGGCTCACACCCACTCTTAGATGGGTGAGTCTTCAATTTACCTCCATCATAATAAATAACGTTGTCGACTCCTCAAGATCATCTTTAAAATGCCCCCCAGTGTTTTACATTCAAAAAGGACTTTCAAGTTTTTACATCGCGACTTTACTTGACCCTCGAGGCAAGTAATAATATCCTTTTAAAGACACGGAAATAGAGACCGACCGAGTAACGCCTTGCTGAGCATGACCATTAAATAGGAACATTTGGCCCCTACAAGTTTGCTTTGTGCTCTTTCCAGCTGGACCAGTAGGCAGAATCAGAGGTCCTGATCCTTCCCTTCGCCCAGAAAACTCATCTTGGAAGAGGTTTGATATGTGACCCCTTTTCTGTGGAGTCAGTTGATCTTCCCATAATGTTAGCCACAAACAGCCTGAGAAGAGTCAGAAACCCAGGCACTTGCGAGTTGAAAACCCTTCTCAGGTGATTCTCAGCGCCACAGGTGCTGCGATTTAAACCCGGAGCACAAAAGCTCCTTCGGGATTTTAGAGAATAGAAACAGTGGTGAGAACCTGAAATCCAGCCTTTTTCTCCCACCTTCTCTGCCGGGTTTCTAGGGGACAGAATCTACACGTAGACTACAAAGACTTTTCATCTCTCCTTGAAATAAGTGAGGATGGTTAAGTGTGCAGATTTCATGGCACCTAACAGCCTCATCCGTTGGCGTGCGTCTGTGCGGCTGAGTTTATCTAGGTGTCTTGCATCTAGGAAATGATCACAGTCAGTTCGTTAAAAGCCCTTTGTGCCCCAGGGATCCTGTTCCTAAAGTGTTACGGACGCTCTCTCCTTAGGATTCAAGAGTAGTGAAGGACTCTAAGCTGGGTTAGGACCCGAGTCTAGAGTAAACCAGTTGGGCCTGGAGGTGTCACATTCTCTCTCTCTCTCTCTCTCTCTCTCTCTCTCTCTCTCTCTCTCTCTCTCTCTCTCTCTCTCTCTCTCTCTCTCTCCTCTCTCTCTCCTCTCTCTCTCTCTCTCTCTCTCTCTCTCTCTCTCTCTCTCCTCTCTCTCTCTCTCTCTCTCTCTCTCTCTCTCTCTCTCCTCTGCCGGTGCGCCCCGCCCCCACCTCTGCATTCTTTTGTTTTTCTCCTCCACCCTCCCCGGGGAGCTAGGCTCAGCCTGGAAAGGCAGAGGGTTAGAAGCTAATGACCTAAACCAGAACACGCTGTGAACAATTCGACAGAAGCGCCACCTGCGACATTACCCTCGGCTTATTTGGCTTGGGATGAAAAGTGCATAACTGGGTATCCAGAGGGCAGTGGACCTGTGCGATCGTTTGAGGCTTTTTTTTTTTTTTTTTATGTTGTTGGATCATAAATACCTGGTTGGCTGACCGGGCTCCCACGTACATACTTAACAGATGCGAGTAATAGGTCAAAACTCTGCTGCCCGAGAACAGCGGGAATGAAATAAAATAGACGTAAACGAGTTCACAGTCCTAGCCCGATCTTGGTAGGGAGTTCAGATGCTGACCAATCTGGGTGAAGGTCGGCATAGAAGATGATCACACCAGGCCAGACAATCTAACCGAGGACAAAAAGCTGCCAGTCCTTTTCCTGTCTCCTGGGAGCAGCTTTTCCCTTTGTTCCTGAATCGCTCACCTGGGTGGGCCGTGGTCTTCAAGCTCTTTCACTCAGCGCGCGCAGCTGGCCTCAGGACCCGGGCTGCGGTTGCCAGGGTGACGCAAGACGCGCGCGGAGCCGCAGCTGAAGGCGGGTGCGAGGCGCGAGTTGCAACGCCTCCTGCCCCCCAGTGCCCCCGCTGTGGCCGCGCGTTGCGGGCACTCGAGGGGAGTGGCCCCGCCTCGGGGAAAGCGCGGCTCGGGGGCCGCTCAGGGCTCAGCCAGTGAGAGGCCGGGGGGAGTGGTGGAGGGAAGGCTCTGGCCGGGTACTTAGAGCTGCGCTAGCAGCAGGACCGGATCGTACTCGCACCCCTCGCACTGGCGTTCAAGGCCCGCCATAGCCGGGCGTCGTGGACGCCAGAGCGTCTACCCGATTTTGTATCATGGTGACGCCTTGTCCTGCCAGCCCGGCCAGCCCCGCTGCGGCAGCCGGAAGGCGGGACAACTATCAGAACCTCCGCGCCCCAGTGAAGAAGAGCAGACGCCCGCGCCTCCGGAGGAAGGAGCCACTGCGGCCGCTGAACGCGTGTTCGCTCCCGGGAGACTCCGGCGTCTGTGACCTTTTCGAGTCCCCCAGCTCTAGCTCGGACGGTGCGGACAGCCCTGTGGCGTCTGCGGCGCGGGACTGCAGCTCCTTACTCAGTCCTACCCAGCCCTTGACCGCTCTAGATCTCCAGACCTTCAGAGACTACGGTCAGAGCTGCTACGATTTTCGCAAGGCACAGGAGAGCCTTTTCCATCCGCGGGAGTCGCTGGCGCGACAGCCACAAGTGAGGCGGTTAACAAAGCCAGACCCCGGCCTTAGCGCTTCACATCTCTCGGGCTCGCTCTTTCCTTTGCTGCTGTCTCCCTTCGCAGCGCCCTAGTCGTTGCAGCCCATTTTCTGCCATCAATAGGAGCAATGGGGATCTTAGAGCACTGGGCCACTGACCTCGCTCTCTAGATGGAGAAAAGTGGGGGGTGTGAATAGCTGAAGTCTTTGCGTTAGTTCCGGGGGGGTAGAGGAGTTTATTAGAATGCGGAAAAGTCCGAAAATTTCTAGGTTAGAGCCCTAATTCCTAAGTTTGTTTGCACATCTACAAATGGACCCTTCCCCCACCCCTGATGCACGCCCTCCGTGCAGTACTGAGCTCGAGCCCACGCGTTCCGAGACTCAGCCAGGCCCGCACTCCACGTGTTTTCCATTTTTTAGGGCATTTAGCCTTTTCCTCTCTACCTCCATTCGGGGAAGCTCCCTGAATTATATTGGTCCCTTGCTACAGCACACTTCCTTTCTCCCTCCTGGCAGGTGACCGCACAAACCCGCTGTAAGCTGCTCAGCTGGCTCCTGCCAGTCCACCGCCAATTCGGCCTCTCATTCGAGTCGCTGTGCCTGACGGTGAACACTCTGGACCGTTTCCTCCTTACCACCCCAGTAGCTGCAGACTGCTTCCAGCTGCTCGGGGTCACCTGTCTGCTCATCGCTTGCAAGCAGGTACCTCCACCAGGCGTAGGGTGGGATGTCTTTGGAGGCAACCTCTCCAGTCGTGCATGGTTCAGGGTTGGGTGACTGGACCCATCTAGGCAGATGCTCGCAGGTCTTTATACGCCATAGCCTTAACTTCGTATATTTTCACGCGGAGTAAAATAACCAGTCCTTTCAGACCTCGAAGAGACAGGCTGTAGCCCGCCTTCCACACAAAATTTTGTGGCATTTCTAAGTCTCTGGAAAACATGGCTTTTTAATTCTCTCTCTCTCTCTCTCTCTCTCTCTCTCTCTCTCTCTCTCTCTCTCTCTCTCTCTCTCTCTCTCTCACACACACACACACACACACACACTTTTTTGAAGTTGGATTGTAGCTAGAGAAGCTGTTCCAAAAGCAACCATGCGTGGCTTAAGGGTAGAGTCGTGGAAAGGTGAGGCTGCCTGGAGGTTAGAGTCCCAGTTTTCTCCCTGATTTAAGGTGGGGCGCGCTTGGGGTCCAGGAAACCTCCAGGCCGGAACTAGAGTGCACTCTGTTGCAGGTAGAGGTGCACCCACCTCGCGTGAAACAGCTCCTGGCCCTGTGCGGTGGCGTTTTCTCCCGGCAGCAGCTGTGCAACCTGGAGTGCATCGTGTTACACAAGCTGCGCTTCAGCTTGGGCGCACCCACCATTAACTTCTTCCTGGAGCACTTCACTCACGTTCGCGTGGAGGCGGGGCAGGTTGAGGTCATCGGAGCCCTGGAGGCTCAAACCCTGGCTCGGGGAGTGGCGGAGCTGAGCCTGGCTGATTACGCTTTCACCAACTACACACCTTCCCTGCTGGCCATCTGCTGCCTGGCGCTGGCTGACCGCATGCTGCAGCTCCCTCATCCGCTGGACCTTCGCCTGGGAGAGCACCCGGAGGCCGCACTGCAGGACTGTCTGGGCAAGCTGCAGATGCTGGTGTCCATCAACAGTACCTCCCTGACTCACATACTGCCTCCCCGGATCTGGGAGAAGTGTAGCCTGCCCCAGAGTTAGAAGTAAAAGCACACC
The DNA here is from genome assembly GCF_950005125.1 of Chionomys nivalis. Taxonomy (NCBI): domain Eukaryota; kingdom Metazoa; phylum Chordata; class Mammalia; order Rodentia; family Cricetidae; genus Chionomys; species Chionomys nivalis. Next base: position 33,705,842 of record NC_080100.1, on the reverse strand, counting down.
CTTGAGTTTCTTTTATTCCCGGGCCCTGGCTCTGTGCCCGCAGGAGAGTGTGCAGTATTAATCCAAAGAGAAGCTCAGGACTCCTGCTTGTAAATAGTGTACAGTAACAAATTCTTATTTATTTTGCAGAACACAAGGGCGGGGTGACAGTCCTGGCTTGTCTAAATGCTGCTGTTATCGGGTCTGTCAAGGTGGTCAGTCAAGGTGGTCGCCAATTTCAGAGTCTGTCTTCACTCCCAATATTTTACTCTGTAGTTAGCAGCTCTATGAAAACAATCTAGCAAGATTTTAGAAGCCACTGTTCCAGTAATCAGACAAGTCAAGTTTGCCTGTCTCTATCTTACCCCCCTCCAGCCTGGAGGCTGAGTCTCCCTCCCCCACACCAGTGGCCCAAGGAGTGTGAGACAGAGTTGGAAGTCATTGTAGAAGTCCGTTTTGTCCAGAAAGGCAGTGCCTGCCACTTACTGATGTGGGTCTGGCAAGTTTTAGGGACCAGGTAGGCATGTTAGCAGTGGGTAAAGCAAGAGACACCCCCTGGTGCACCCCCAAGAAATGTTGGAAAAGAAACTTTTTGCATAATCCTATAGCTGTTGCAGCCTGGGCCATCTCCTCTGCAGTTACACGCATGGTGCAGCTGACACTGCTGCAGAGCCCAGGTGAACAATGGCGTGGCCGTAATAAAGAATATACTGACTTACTTGCAACGTATACTGTGTGTTTAGCATTTATTTCACTCTTTGACAATGCAATTGAAGCAGTCAGTGGTCTTCCACTTTCCCAATGTTAGGACCCAAGACTTAGAGGCAACCTGGCCCATGAGTTTTATCCTTAGCCTCCTTGGTAAGCTGCTCCCGTTTGTTTTCAGAAATTCTTCTAAAGCCCCCTTTCTGTGGTCGGGACCTCATTAGTGCTCCTCGACTCAGCAATGCAGCACTGTTGTCTTTGCTTCTAGCCTTGCTACAGGACTCACTTTACGGATGGGATACTTGGTTGGGAAGTGGGAAGCTTCCTGGGCTGCTGGGGCTCTGTAATCACCCAGAGGCCCTGATCCTCAGCCCCGCCACCTGCAGCAAATTCATCAACTTCAGTGGATCTCGGGGTTAAGTTTAAATATTGTTCCTGCAGTGGGGTGGGGAGAATAGAATAGTGATTAAGTGAGCAGCCGTGAAGCCAGTTTTCCAGGAGACCTTGAGCCACTTCTCTCTAAAAATGGGATAAGTGCACCCTTGCTTAGGGGTACAGTGTGGCTACGCTGAGATGATCACATACACCCCACTCCTGGCACAGAGAATCCTCAAGCAGTGGCAGTGTTGGGAGAGATTATTCAAGATAAAACAAAACCTAATCAGGGTGAACATATGGTTCATTGTGTTGTGGAGGTTTTTTTTTTTTTTTGTATGATTGAAAACTTATGTGTTGGGTAAGAAATCCCAGTGCACTTCTGCATTTAGAATAAGTCAATGATGAATAAAATGCAAGGCCCCAAATTGTAGAGCCTCTGCACTCCTCCCTGATGGCTCTCTGGAAGCTGGATCCTTTACTTGCATGAGCATCAGACCACTCCTCTCTGGGTAGAGCAGTCTCCTTGAGAGTGGAACAGCTGTTGTGTGATGGCACAAGATGGGGGTGAGGATCCAGTCACCTGTCTGACTCTTACCCATCCATCAGGGTCCTCAGGTGAGACAAGGAGGCCCTTAGGGTCTGGCCCTCATGGAAAGAAGCCACTTTGGGGGTTGTTAGCTTCACTAACATCTAACAGTCCAATTGCTTCTGACATGTCCATGTTGTCCCCTAAATTTTCCAGAACTAGGGAGCAGAGCCAGGAACATTTGGGAGGCAGAGGCAGGCAGATCTCTGTGAGTTCGAGACCAGCCTGGTCTATAGTACGAGTTTCAGGACAGCCAGGGGCTGTTACACAAAGAAACCCTGTCCGGGAAGGGGGGAGAGGGGGTCCCAGAACAAAAGCAAACAACCAAAAGAAAACCAACCCCCCCCACACACACACATGCACAAAAACCGTAATTTGTCTAAGCACTAGCCACTGGGCATATATAAAGTGACTTCTCTTCCCAACTCTGCTGGGGTAGGTGTACTGCCGCTTTTCTTAAAGGCAGACCTGGTCTGGTGGGGTCTAACCTCCATCCTTGTGCATTTTCACACCAAAGCCAGTGTTTGCTCCCTGCCCTCCCCAACCCTTCATCTCAGAGGCACAGCTCATTTCAGTTCCTGTAAAAAGATCTTTTAAAATTCACTCACCACTATGCACCCCTCTTGGGAATATCTTGGTTCTTAATTCAGCTAATGGGTGCAAATAAAAGGTCCTTCCCAAGGTGGTGGTGCTGCCCTTTAATCCTGCCACTCAGCAGGCAGAGGGAGGCAGAGACAGGTGGATCTCTGAGTTCCAGGCCAGAGCGAGTTCCAGGACAAGCTCCGAAAAGACACAGAGAAACCCTGTCTCAAAAAACAACAAAACAAACCAAAGGTCCTTCCCCTGTGTTATTAGATGTAAGGCAAGAGCAAGGTGGCCAGCAGAAAGGTATGCAGATTCTTATTTCTGATGCTTGTTTACATCGAATTGATCTGGATGGTCCTGGAAAAGGTCCCCTCACCCAAAGATGCTCCATTCTGAGAGAGGTCTCTTTGTAGTAGACTCAAAATCTGGAAGATGCTTCTTTCAGGGAGAGAGGGGGCTGACTTGAAGAGAGATCTGTGTAACTGCAGGGAGAATACAGCTGTAAAGAGGACAGCCACATGCTAGGACAGCCAGCTGAGGCCGGATGGAAATGTCCACAGTAGGGATTTTCAGAAACCGAAGTAAATGTCACCCCCCCCTTTTTTTTCCTGAGACAGTCTTTTAGCTCAGGTTGGCCTATGAAACAGTATGTAGCCCAAGCTACTCTTGAATAAGTTTGAATTTATGGCAGTCCTCCTGCCTCAGCATGCTTTTTTTCCCCCTTAAAAGATGCTTAGACACCATTTCCGGAGAAGTTGCAAGGCTCAGGTACAGAGCGGAGAGTTTTTTTTTTTTTTTTTTTTTTTGTTTTGTTTTGTTTTGTTTTGTTTTTTTGAGACAGGGTTTCTCTGTGGTTTTTTGGAGCCTGTAGATCAGGCTGGTCTCGAACTCACAGAGATCCGCTTGCCTCTGCCTCCCAAGTGCTGGGATTAAAGGCGTGCGCCACCACCGCCCGGCTGAGAGTTCTTGACAGTAGGCAAGAATGAGAGACCAAATGAAAGCCATACCCCAAAATCCAGAATGTTGTTCAGATTTGAGAACTGTTTCTGTAATTTGGAGGCTGGCCTGGGAAGGCCCTTTTATTTCCCCACTAAAACCTTCTGGGAAAATTTCGGAGTTCTGCTTTGGAGATTGTCACTCCACACTTTGTGAACCGTGTGTCTGGGGTGGTAAGAAAAAACAATCATTAACTTTCACATCCCTGCTGCCCATAAATTGGAAAGCTAGGAACCGGTGGCGCCGGCCCTCCGTTCCCTCAACCCTCCCACCCCCTCCTTCGCCTGGCACAGCCAGGATGCTGTGGCGCCAAACGGCGCTCGCGGGTCGGGCCCCGCGCTCGTAGCTCCCGGGGGAAGCCGGGTTGCCAGGTTGGTTAACGCCTCCGCCCGTGCGCAGATTGTCCCAGGCTGAAGGCGCCACCTCTGGCGCTCAGGCGCGAGCCGCCCCTCCCGCGCAGCCCTTCTCCTCCAGGCCCTCCCTTCGCTCCTTCCACGCGCCGTTGCCCATCTCTGGCACCAACAGGTGCAGTAGCGCCGGGTGTGGGTCACCATCCCAGGATGCAGGCGTGCGAGGGCAGCGCAGCCGGACGCCGGGCCTTCGACAGCATCTGCCCCAATACGATGCTGGATCTGTCGCGGAGGCCACTCGGCAAGCCCGGGAAGCCAGAGAGGAAGGTGGGGATGCTCACTGTGGTCTTAGCTCTGGCAGAGTCTGCCAGCCCAATGCGCCCCGACAGCTGACCTGAGCTCCCCGTTTCTGTGCCCGGCTAGTTCGTTCCTCCATGGAAGTCCTTCTCCGGATGCGGCGGCGACAGCCCAGTGTCGGTGTATGAGGATCCCCCTGACGCACAGCCCGCTGCACTGCCAGGTGAGCCCCGAGGCACCTGCACGATGCCTCGATACCCTCGATTATGCCGGGTGGGTGCGGCACACGCGATCCGCAGCCCCTCTTTCCCCGGGCTCTGAGGTCCTGGTGGCGACCTGGCAGAGAGGCTTAGGGTTCGTTGGGTGCGTGTTTCCCGATCTTCCCGCGCAGCCCTCACCACCATAGACCTGCAGGACCTCGCAGACTGCACCTCGCTACTTGGCACCGAAGCGCCATCTAGTGCTGATTCCTCCGCCTCGCAGGTACTCTTTCCCTTGTTTGACTCTTGGCCCCCTACAGATTCAAACGCAAAACTGGTGGGTTTACTTCCTCAAAGGTCTCAAGACGGACTGGGAACACAGGCAAACTCAGCACTTGTGGGATGTCAAGCCTCCCAGATCCCAATTTTCTCTCCCCCCCCTAGTATGTTATCAAGTTCTCATTTTCGGGGCTGGTTGGCCAACTTTTACTTCAGGGGCCCTTCATTATTATACTGAACAAGGCAATTCGGAGCTGGTGGCTGCGGAACTACGTGAATGGGCACACGCTCACAGAATAACTGTTTTATTTATCATCCACTTCCGGTCTCTCAAGAACCATTTATATTTCGTGGGTGCCAAAGGACTATCAAAGTCACGGGGGTGGGGTGGGGAGGACAAAGTTTTTGTCTCTTAAGCAAACTGGTGGAAACCATTCTGTCTGCAGCAGCTGGCCACTTTAAATGTTTTATTCTATTCCTCTGTTGGAGCCCACAAGACTATACAATGAATGCACAGCTGACAGACTAATGGGCAGATCCATGGGAAGTGTATATGTCCATGTCCACATGGAATAACCCATTTTGCAGAGCTGCGGGGAACACTTGTCTTTTGGAAAAGTCGCTCTTATATCTGTGGAAACCTTGGGAAGCCACGATTCTTCCCTTCAAGATAGGATTTATTCCCAAAACACCTCAACAGTGTGACTTCTGCACAGGCAACGGAGTGACTTTGCTCCATTCCCCAACACCATGAGGCCTTGTAGCGATGACATTCACTCTTTGTTCTAGCAGTCAAATTTACATAGAGTCAACTCCACAAAATTGCCTGCTAACAGACCACATAGAAATTTCTATAGAAGACAGCACTGAGCAGGAAGGCAGCATGCCCCACCTTTGCTAACAAACAAATCTGGGCATCCCCAAAGCTGGTTATTACAAGAAATTAGATGAGGAGAATGGGGGAATCCAGGATTCAGGGATGTTTAATAACTTTATCTAATAGTTTGGGATGCCAGATACTTCCTCTTCAAAGTTGTTTCTTTCCTGGGTCGGGCCACCTGTTCCGGAGTACTGCTTTGTTGGCTTCTACCTGCTCTTTTGGTGACTTTATCAGAAATTATCACATATTATCAATGTCCTTGCCTATGGAATTTTCCAACTATGTTTGTAAAAACTACAAACATCACGGAGATCAGCCTGTACTCTTCTCCTCTTCCTCCTCCTCTTCCTCTTCTCCTCCTCCTCCTCACTACTTTTTCTACTTCTTCTCTTTATTCTTTCCCTTACTCTTCTTATTCTTCCTCTCCTCCATGCCCCCTTCACTTCACTTTCTCCCCTTGTGTGAAAACTACAGAAGATTCAGAGGTAATGTACTTGAGTTAATTTTTTACCCTCAGATCCTTGCCTTCCATAGACATCCAATCCTGAGTCCTGAGGGAGTACTGAGGCTGGTACTCAAGGCCCCCATTACCCCCATGCAACATTCTAGTCCCTTGCCATCTTGGGGAAGAGAGACTTCCCCCTTTCTTTTGAAACCCCTACTTCATCTCATTTCCACCTCTCGCCATCGCGGACACATCCCTGGCAGAGAATGGAGGCTCTCTGCTCTGGTGCCTCAGAGGCCAGGGACTCAATTCTTCTTTGGTGGCACACGAAGCATCTGGAAGGACAGGGGTCTTATCCAGATGAGAACCCAAGGGAAGAGGACTCCTTCCAGTTTCCTAACAGCAGGTGCTGGGACCACAAGGTGCATAGGGACAGGCCCAGTACAGAACTCTGCAAAATTTGTGACCACCATGAAGAAGTGGCTGAGCAACACGTTTAAGGACTCCTGTGCCAACTTTTTATACCCTTAGGGAGGAGCTCAGGGTACAGGTGGTGCCCAGAAGTGGATCTTAAGGCAGAGGGTGGGAGGGACAACCATCCTGCAGAGACTGCTTCATTTTTTTTAGACCTGATGTTCAAATAAAGAAGTCAAGCCTGGGCCTCTCTCCTGACCCAGAGTCCTCAGTGTCCGCAGCTGCTGAGGTCATCTGTCCTCTTTTGTCCATAAGGGAGTCTGGTTCTTGAAAATAGGGCCATAGAGAAGGTTAGAATCGGGGTTTGTTTCGATTTTCCAAAATATATGACTAGGAAAGAAGGGCTTCCGGGAGAACAGAATGATCAATACAAAGATAAGACTCAATAGTGGAATCAGTAGGCATTTCCGGTGCGTGCCTGGGATGGATTCCCTCATACCAGCATCCAAGAAAGTCCTTTCCCCTTTCGAACTCTGGCCTCCAAGGAAGCGGGGATTCCCAAGAAGACAGACAATGATGTGGCCATGTCAGGCTGGTCACTAGGTGTTGGGTAATCCTTCTTCTTCAGGATTCTCTCTCAGAGGAAGAGGAGAAAACATTCTGTGGAGCCTGCCTGCTTTCCACACTGGTGGGAGGGTTAACTGAGAGATTACGGAAATAGGAACATGTCATTGACTTGAAATGCCCATCCCTTAAGAGACTAGGAAGATGCCTGGACCCCTACCTTCTTACCATTTCCTTCTCTCTTAGGCACCTGGGAACCCTGGTCAGGCAACATGGAGGTGTATCCCACCATAGGTGAAAAGCCAACTCCAACTTTTAGAGAAACTGAAAAAAACAAAACAACAACCCATCAACAGCAACAGCACACACACACTAACAACAGCAACAACAACACACACACTAACAACAGCACCCACACACTAACAGCAGCAACAACAACACACAACACTAACAGCAGCAACAACACACACACTAACAACAACAGCACACACACACTAACAACAGCAACAACAACACACAACACTAACAGCAGCAACAACACACACACTAACAACAACAGCACACACACACACTAACAACAACAACAACACACACATGACACCATAGCTGCTACAATCTCTTGAACAGACACCTTTCATAGTATTCCTGACCCCATTGGTCACAGCCCCACCCTTCCCTTTCCTTTACTGGTGAAGTGGTTAGCACTTTAGGCCTAGACTTCGCAAGCCTTGGTGCCTGTCCTGGTGTTAACACCAAGCTTTGGCTCTTAAAAAGGTAAGGGTGGGGGGGGTGGTTTAAGTAGGAACTGCAATTCTATGGGTGCACAAAGAATATCAAAAGGAGTCAGCATGGCTGCCTGATGACCCACGTGTGAGAAAGCTCAGGTGGGCTGTTCAAAACCCAGCTGGACTGGCAGGCATGAACTGCTGCGCCTGTGGTATTTGAGACTTGCAAGAGCAATGCTCACGCTTGCCAGCCCAAGGTAAACCTACTGTTCTATGGGTGAGGTGAAGCTTATTATTATTATTATTATTATTATTATTATTATTATTATTTTGTGAACCAGAGTGCATGCAGACTAACCTTAGAAGCTTCAAGGATGTCTGTCTGTTTTTTTAGAATTGTTCTCCGAAGCCCAGACTCAGTGTTGACTGGCTCACACCATTGCTTTGTTTTAGAACCCTTCCTTGCAAACTGAAGAAGATTTCAGCCTGCAGAATTTCAGAGACACTGTGGATGATCTCATTGCAGGCAAGTGCAGTCTCCTTGCAGTTAAATGACAGAAGGGATGTCACCTACCAAAACCATACACTTCAGATCGTGACGTAGTGAAGGTGGTCAGCCTGGCCGCCTGACACTGGCCAGCCTCTCTTTCACCAAGGGGTCGGACTCTCCCTAACTGAGGAAATGGGGAAATTATGTCACGTGGTCTTTAGGCTATGGGTTTCTCAGTGTAGGTTCTGGAAATGAGGTAACCCATTCTGTGATGCGGTGGGTCAGAAGTTAAATGACAAGTGTCTACAGAGAAACAAAACCTTGTATGCTTCCCAGGCCCCAAGAGGTTTGCCTGAGTTCCTTCAGATTAGCTCAGCAGGTGCTTTTGAAAAAAAAAAAAAAAAACAGTGAGTAAGACCAGGAATCATAAACTTTGCCTTATGAAGAAAAACTACAACCCAAATGTCTGGGAAACGTTTTGCCCCTATGGCTAGTTGGACACCATCTGGAGGCAGCCAACCCAACTTTTGCTTTCTCCCAGATTCATCCTCTTTGATGTCGCCTCCTCTGACCGACGGTGACTTTCCCTTTTCCCCATGCAATGTTTCGTCTTTCGGGCCCTGCCTCTCGCCATCGCTGGACCCACCCGCCTTGGGGTCTCCACAGCTGCCCCCACCACCCTGCGCTCCAGACCTGCCGCCACCGCCAACTGAGCAGTACTGGAAGGAGGTGGCCGACCAGAACCAGAGGGCACTAGGGACAGCTCTCATAGAGAATAACCAAGTAAGGACACTGGTGGCTAGGAATCCTGGGGTGCGGTCAGGGCCTAGTACAGATCACAAGTTGGGAACTGTGAAGGTTGGCGCACGCTTCTGTAGACCCAGGGGTTCTAATAGCCGGTACTGTTCAATTGGCCAAACTGGTTCTGAACTCGCTAAATCGAGATAATCGCACCCACCGGACATTCTTTTCTCTCTTTTTTTTTTTCGGTTTCCTTTTCTTCCCATGCCACTTCTTTTCTTTTGGAAAACAGGATTTTCTGTAGCCCAGGCTGGCCTCTAACTCCCTAAGTAGCAGAGGATGACCTTGGTTGAACTCCTCATCCTCCAGACACGCATCACCGTTTCTGGTTTATGGGATTCTGGGTATCTAACCCAGGGCTCCATGCATAAATACCCCACCAAACAGTACTACACTCCCAGCCCTTTTCTTTTTCTCGAACTTGCCATGCAACACACACAGGCTTGCCTAGAACTCTGATCCTCCTGCCTCAGTTTCTCCTAGTGCCAAGATTACAGGTGTGCACCACTGCTCGGGAATTCTGTCAGATTGGTAATAGTGCTAACAATATTTATGGAAGTTTTCTATGTGCCTGACTCTGTGTTTACCAACTTATTTTCTTCTCTCATTTTATACAACACAGAAGCTAGACAATCCCACTAGCCCCATTTTTATAGATAAATAAATTGAGACATGAGGCGGTTGAACTTCACAGGGAGCACCTAGAAGGGCTTGTTGTCCAAATCAATACTCTTGACTACCACAGAAGAACACATTAACGTTTAACTGAGATATGGTTTATCACACAACTATTTTGTTTAAAAAAAAAAGTCAAATAATTGGCTACTGTCAGGAAAACAAAGGTCTGTGGGTCCTCTGTCCCGATGTGATGTCAGGGTCTGAGTTCAGTTCCTGAAGAGTGGACCCAGTATTGTGGCCTCTCTGATGTTAGATGTCCTACTGCAGCTGCACGTGACGCTGACGCAGAAGCAGGAGGAGATCGCCTCACTCAGGGAGAGAAACGTGCAGTTGAAAGAACTCGCCAGCCGGACCCGGCACCTGGCCTCAGTGCTGGACGTGAGTGGACAGGCGTGCGGGACACCGTCGGAAGTGTAGCAGCGGCGCCTGTGATGGGGCCCCTGGTGTCCCTTGTGTAGCGCGCCCGGGGCTCTTTCTGTTCACGCAGCTCCAGGCGAGTCCTCCTGGCTCTTCATCTTTTACAGAAGCTGATGATCACGCAGTCCCCGCCAGAGCCCTTCCAGATCAAGGCGACGACGAAAAGAAGCCTGGAGGAGCTGCTCTGTGCGGCGGGCCAAGCAGGACAGGGTTGCTCGGAAGTGGACGCCATCCTTAGGGACATCTCCCAGCGCTGCGATGAAGCCCTGCAGAACCGCGACCCCAAGCGACCTCGGCTGCAACAAGAGCCAGGCACCAAGAACTGCAACTCCAGGAACCTACATGGTGCCTTCCGAGGGCTGCGCACCGACTGCAGCGCCAGCTCAGTGAACCTGAGCCACAGTGAGCTGGAGGAGGGCGGCTCCTTCAGCACGCCCATCCGCAGCCACAGTACCATCCGAACACTGGCCTTCCCCCAGGGCAAAGCCTTCACCATCCGGACAGTCACCGGTGGTTACAAATTCCGCTGGGTCCCCAGCTGAGAAGGGATGTGGTTTCCCCTAAAACACTGCCCTGTGACCAGACGGAAGCTTCTACAAGCCAGTGGTTTCCAGAATTCTCTGCAATGCCATTCTGAAATGCGAGAATGCCATTCTGAAACTTAATTTTTTTTTTTCAAGAACAACAATGGTCCTGAAATGTTGACACCTGCGCTCTAAAAAGCTCTGCTCTGGAGCATGGGTGTATTGCTCACCTCTCCATGGTGAAAGTGTGTAAGTGTGTGTATACACATGCACACGTGCTACACACACATCATAGTCCAACTTAGAAGTATTTATTTTCTAGCGCTCTGAGTTTGTTTGTTTGAGCCAGACGTCACCTGGCCCAGGCTGACCTCAGGCTTGCCGTTATGATGGCTTCGAACTGTGGGCCCTTCTGCTTCCACCTCCTGGGATTGCAGGTGTTCGCCACCGCACGTGGCTGGCTTTAGCTGCGTTTTAAAGTCATGGGTGCTCCAGATTTATAAGAAGGGAGAATAGTGCAAAAAAATGATTTTTTTTCCACTAAAGGGGCTTTCTTGGACTCATCCGATCCCCAGTCACTTCAGGATTCCAGACCCAGAAGTGGTATCTGTGTGAGGGTTTCAATACATTTCCCTCAGTCTTCCTCAGTCTTTGGAGCACAACTAACAGTGTCACTACTGAAACATTTATTTCAGTTGGAAAAGAAAAGAAAAACAGGCAAGGTTACACAATTAGGTAAGTGCTGATGCAGAACAGGCGCTAAGCGCATTTGTTTAAAGTCACTCCCCATAATTCGGGAAGATGTGTAGCAGGAGGGCTGGAGAAATGACTCACAGTTAAGAGCGCTGTTGCTCTAGCAGAGGGCTAGAGTTCAGTTCCCAGAATTCATTTCGGTGGTTCACAACTACCTGGGAGCTCCAGTCCTGAGGGTCTGACATCCTCTTCTGGCATTTGTGGGAATATGCAAACTTCTAGGACACACACATACACACTTACACACACAGAGATATGCAAACACATGTACACACACATACATACATAGACACAGAGATATGCAAACCCATGTACACACACATACATACATAGACATAGAGATATGTAAACACATGTTCACACACACAGTCATATAAATCCCTTTCTACCTTTTGTGGGCACCTGAACACTCCTGGAACACACACACACACACAAACACACACACGTAGACACACACGAGAGAGGGAAAGGGAAGGGGGGAGGGAGGAAGGGAGAAAGAATTCTTTTCTAAAAAAAATTATGGCAGTGTCTCCATGCATTCAGCTTTATCAGTGCAAATAAAACAGAACAACCGCAGCCAAACCACACTGAGTTGAGAAAGGCCAGTTGTTTTAACAAACGACATACACCGCACAAAGTGGACCACTCATCACGCTCTGCGTTACGTGCCTGGATCTTCTAAGCAGAATTTAGTGAACTTTGCTTTGATTCTTCCCTTCCTTTTCCCACACTCGGTTCTGGAAATGGCATGAATGGCGTATGTCACATGCGATCTGTGTCGGCCTGCACAGTTCTCCCTCTGCGGGTCCCCCTGCTCCCCGGTCAGCTTGGGCAAGCCTCCAGACACATTGCCCCACAGTGCACAGCTGGTTCTTCAGTCTGAGTGGACATACCGGGTAGCAGGTGGGTTGGTTAAGGTGGCAGGACCTGCTCCTCCACTTTGTCGTGGGTACTGCTATCTGTATTTAAATAGTCATTTAGAAACAAAAAAATGATAAAATAGACCATGTTTCCTCATATTTTGTCTAACAAATGAACTGAAAAAGTGGGTTGTTAAGATTTTTTACCCATAGGCTCAAATACACAGTTACCACATGTCAGGATCATAAGAAACAACAATGAAGTCAGAAAAACAAAATAGATGAATAAAATTTTTTGAGCCTGTCATGATAAACAATGACCCTTCCACTCTTTGCTTCTCATACTGAATTACCTTCAATGATCACGTACTGTAAAATATATTTGGTTTCTTGTATGCCTAACAAAATAAATTGGATTTCTTTTCTATCTTGTATCTAGATTTTAAATAACAGTCAGTCAATGTTTCAAATATTTATTGGTCACTTGTATTTTTTCTTCTGAGAACTGCCTATTCGGCTCATTTAACCCAGACCCTTGGATGATTTGGTTTTTTAGTGTTTAATTTTTGTAGTTCTTTATATAGTCTAAATATTAATAACTAAGTGGATAGCTTACCCAGACCCCCCCACCTCTCCATATCTGTCTCTTTCTTCCAGTGTCTGTTTCCTTTGTTGTTTCTTCTTGGGATTATTTCCTGTGCCCTTGGAATCTCTCAGAAAGTTCTTACCTGTGCCTGTATATATCCTGAAACACTTCCTCTCCATTTTTCTCTAGCAGCTACAAATTTCCAGGTCTCACATTAAGGACATTTATTCAGTCTGAATTTTTGTACAGGGTAAGAGATAGGGATCTAGTTTAGTTCTTCTATTATGTGGGCATTTCCCAGCATTGTTTGTTGGAAAAGAATCTCCCCCCCCCCAGTTATGTTGTTGACAGCTTTGTTGAAAGTTAGTTAGCTGTAGCTGTGTAAATTTTATTTCTGGGTCTTTCATTCTATGACATTGATAAGCATGTCTGTTTTATCACCGTTTTTGTTGCTATGGGTTTGCAGAATAATTTGATATCAGGTTTGAGACACATTAAAATTTCCTCTTTTTGCTTTACATTGTTCATATTACTTCTCTCTCCTTTCCCCTCCCTTCTTTTCTCACTCTTTGGTCTCTGCATCTCACAGAAAAGAGTGGTGGCAGGCGGATCTCTGGGAGTTCAAGGCCAGTCTGGTCTACAGAGTGAGTTCTAGGACAGGCAGAACTATTACACAGAGAAACCTCATCCCACAAAACAAAGAACAGCAATAACAGAGTACACGCACCTTGAAGTTCTTTTCCCACTTCTGCAGCAACTCACCTGAGGCTGGCAACTTGAAAAATTTAGTTCACAGTTTTGGAGGTCTAAGAACATAATGGCAGCATCTGCTGGCTCTAGCGAAGAGAAATTCTGCCTAAAAGAACACAGGGTGGAGGCATCACAACAGCACTGGGAAGGGGGGCCTCTCAGGTATGCAGTAATCTAAAGAGTGAGGAGGGGCCAGACTTGTTCTTCTAGAATAGTCTCTCTCACAGAATAGAAACTACTTTAAGCCCTTCTAATGGCCCCACAGACCAATTCCCTTGAACTAAGCAGTGACCTCTTAAAGGTCCTGATACATCAACACTGTCACATTGGGGTTCAATCCTCTGACACATGCACTTTGGAGGACAGCCTTAGGTGAGCAGCTCTACTGAAGACATTCACAACAGCTCCTGGGCACTGACGTAATTGTGGGGAAGAACCACAGGAATAGAGAAGTCTAGTTCTTCCTTTCCATCAGACTCCCTCACTTCAGTTTCCTCAGTCTGGGCATCTTGGTCCTGATGCTGCTCAAAGATTTTACCTTGGGAGAGATGGACTGACTTGAGAAGAGAGTATTTCACATATATCTCAGTGTCCTGGAAGTATGGGCAGGCTTAAAATTGTATCCCTATGATGCTTCTAACGCTCAGAAAGCGTGTGAACAGTAGTCCTTCCCCACTAACTTCCTTAGCTGCCAGTTTTATTTACATCACCTGTCTCAGCAAGCCGTCTTCATCTAGAGTCTCCTCTACCTATCAGGACTGAACTTGGCTTATTTGTTTGCACAGACAAAGCAGTCTCCACACATGCACAGCCTCTTCCGTTGCCTATGTCCCCATGAGAGGGACACATTTGCTGCCACTGACAAATCATTGTTATCATCCCAAGTTTGTAGTTTCCTTTGGGGCTCTCTCTCGCCACTGTGTAAGGGTTTGACTGAATCAATTCTGACATCTCTCTACCGGCGGAGTATCATACACAGTGGTCTCAGAGCCCCAAACAAGCTTTTGTAGTAATGTAATTGATCCTTCCCCTCAACCTATGGTGATCTCTGTTTTCTTCTCTGTCTTCATAGTTGTACATATTCCATAATTTTGTAAAATCGAAGTCATACACTATAGTCTCATGAAGTCAGTTTCTTGCAATTAGTAATATGCATTCATGTCTTTCTCGTGGATCTATAGCTTATTTAATGGTTGATAACATCCCATTATCTTCATGCCCACAGTTTAATCACTCATCGACTGACAGACATCTTATCAGCTTCTAAATGTTGGCAATTATGAATCTGGCCTTGGTGTGAATGAGAATGACCCTCAGAGACTCATATATTCACTACTTGGTTCCCAGTCGGTGGAACTGTTTGGGAAGGATTGGGAGGTGCAGCCTTCTTGGAAGAGGTGTATCATGTAGGCCAGACTTGGAGTTTTCAAAAGTTCTCACCATTCCTAATTAGTTCACTCCTTCCTACTTGGTGACTAAGATGTAAGCTGTCAGGAACTGCTCCAGCAGCAAGCCTGCCTGCCTACCTGCTGCTGTGCTTTCTGTCTTGGTTGTCATGAACTTCAACCCTCTCCAACTGTGAGCCTCACATTAAATGCTTTCTCTTCTAAGTCACTTTGGTCACGATGTTTTGTCCCAATGACCAAGAGAATAACTAAGAGGGTGTGTTTTTTAGATGATTCTAAATTGAATCATATTGGCAGGGAAAATTAACCATTGTGACAATCTATGAGCAAAAAGAAATATAACCAGAAACGGTTGCTTGCAGAGTGAGAGAACACCAGCATTACACAAAGCAAATACAAACTACAAATCCAGCCTCAGCTGCGGGATGGACAGCTGTGACCACTTAGGTTTCGGCTTTTTTGTTTCTAAACTGAAAACAGACATGTTCGCATTTAAATTTGGGAAATTTTGCTAATACTTATTCTTATAAAACTCCATAGCAAGTGTCTTAACCATAATGTGTGTACCAGGATCAGAGAGCTCTGCCAAGTGTGGGGAGAAGAGAATAAGTGAAGCCATGTGTCAACTTTACTTTTATGGGACTTTTTGTTTCTCCTGTAGCCCAGGCTGGCCTCGGTATCTCTATGTAGCCCCAAATGACCTTGAACTTGTGCTCCTTCTGTCTCCACCTCCCAAGTGCTAAGCTTGCAAATGTTCACAAAAGCAAAGTCATGAAATACTGGTTCTCCGACTCAGGACCCCATGTCTCTAGGGAAGCACTCTGCCAACTGAGCTACTAAATCCAGCCCTAAGTTGTTTTCTGATATAGTTTCATATGTAGCCCAGGCTGGCCTGGAACTCTCTATGTAGTCAAGGATAACCCTCCTTCTCTTCTTGAATGCTGGTGTTATAGTTGTGGGCCATCACATCCAGTTTATCGAGGTTTCAAATGATTTCAAAGTTTCATTATTCCACAAATAATGAAAGTAACTACATCAAAGAAAAATGTCCCTTTCTGGGACATCTAAAAACTTGATCTACTATAGAAGATTAACACTTGTGTTTGAACTTAATGTAGAAGATTCCTTACTTAGGAAGTATTTGGGCTTATACTGACTGATTGTGTGTGTCAACTTGGTAGAAGCTAGAGTCATCAGAGAGGAAGGAGCTTCAGCTAAGGAAACGCCTCCATGAGATCCAGCTCTAAAGCATTTTCTCAATTAGTGATGAGTGGGGGAGGGCCCAGTGCATGGTGGGTGGTGCCACCCCTGAACTGTGGGTTCTGGCATAAGAAAGTCAGCTGAGCAAGTCAGGGAAGCAAGCCAGTAAGGCAAACCCTTCCATCAGCTCTGTATCAGCTCCTGCCTCCAGGATCCTTCCTTGTTTGAGTTTCGATCCTGGCTTTTTTCAGTGATGAACAGTACTATGGAAGTGTGAGCCAAACAAACTCTTTCCTCCCTAACTTGCTTTTTGATCATGGTGTTTCATCACAGTGATAGGAACCCTGACTAGGAAAGGGCTCATAGGTTCATCTTTCTGGGTCTGGGTTACTTCACTCAGGATGTTTTTTTTTTTTTTCTAGTTCCATCCATTTGTATGCAAATTTCAAGAATTTCAGGATGTCTTTTCTTCTGCTGAGTAGTACTCCATTGTGTCAATGTACTACATTTTCTTTGTCCATTATTTGGTTGAGGGGCATCTAGATTGTTTCCAGGTTCTGGCTGTTGCTAATAATGCTTCTGTGAACATATTTGAGCAAATGTCCTTATAGTATGATTGAGCATCCTTTGGGTATATGCTAAAAATTGGTATTGCTGGATCTTGAGGGAGTTTAATTCCCCATTTTCTAAGAAGCTGCCATATTGATTTCCAAAGTGTCTGTACAAGTTTGCATTCCCCTTACTCTGGATCCTCTCTAGCATAAGCTATCATTGGTGTTTTTGATCTTAGCCATTCTGACAGGAGTAAGATGGAATCTCAGTTGTTTTGATTTGCATTTCTCTGATGGCTAAGGATGTTGAGCATTTCCTTAAGTGTCTTTTGGTCATTTGAGATTCTTCTGTTGAGAATTCTCTGTTTAGATATGTACCCCATTTTTATATTGGATTATTTGGTATTTTGGTGTCTAGTTTCTTGAGTACTTTATATATTCTGGAGATCAGTCCTCTGTCTGATGTGAGATTGGTGAAGATCTTTTCGCATTCTGTAGGCTGTCATTTTGTCTTATTGACTGTGTCCTTTGCTTTATAGAAGCTTCTCAGTTTCAGGGTGTTCCATTTATTAATTGTTGCTCTCAGTGTCTGTGCTATGAGTATTATATTGAGTAGATATGGAGAGAGTGGACAGCCTTGTCTTGCTCTTGATTTTAGTGGAATTGTTTTGAGTTTCTCTTCATTTAATTTGATATTGGCTGATGACTTGCTGTATATTGCTTTTTTATTATGTTTAGATAGTTCCTTGTATCCCTGGTCTCTCCAATATCATGAAAGGGTATTGGATTTTATCAAATGCTTTTTCAGTATCTGATGAGATGAGCATATTTTTTTCTTTCAATCATTTATAACGTGGGTTACACTGATCTTACATCTCTGGGATGAAGCCAACTTGATCATGGTGGATGATTTTTTTGATGTGTTCTTGGATTCAGTTTCCAAGTATTTTATAGAGTATTTTTTGCATCAATGTTCATGAGGGAGATTGGTCTATAATTCTCTTTCTTGGTAGAGTCTTTGTGTGGTTTTGGTATCAGAATAGCTGTAACCTCATAAAAAGAGTTTGGCCATATTCCTTCTGTTTCTATTGTATGAAACAATTTGAGAAATATAGGTATTAGCTCTTTTTTGAAGTTCTGGTAGAATTCTGTGCTGAAACTATCTGGCTTTGGGCTTTTTTTGGTTGGGAGACTTCTATTTCCTTATAGGTTATAGGTCTATTAGATTTAATTTTGGTATTTGATACCTATCAAGAAAAATTTCCATTTCTTTAAAAATTTTCAACTTTTGGAGTACAGGTTTTAAAAGTATGACCCAATGATTCTCTGGATTTTCTCAGTTTCTGTTGTTATGTCCCCCTTTTCATTTCTGACTTTGTTAATTTGGATGTTCTCTCTCTGCCTTTTGGTTAGTTTGGATAAGGGTTTGTCTATCTTGCTGATTTTCTCAAAGAAGCAGCTCTTTGTTTCATTGATTCTTTATATGGTTTTCTTGGTTTCTATTTTATTGATTTCAGACCTCAGTTTGATTATTTCCTGTCTTCTACTCCTCCTGGGTGAGTAATTTTGTTCTAGAGCTTTTATGTGTCCTGTTAAGCCACTAGAGTGAGATTTCTCCACCTTTTTTATGTAGGCACTTAGTTCTATGTGCATTCATTTTTGTTGAATTCTAGGAAGTCTTTAATTTCTTTATTTCTTCTTTGACCCAGGGGTGATCCAGTTGAGCACTGTTCAATTTCCATGAGTTTGTAGGCTTTCTGAAATTAGTGTTGTTGTTGAGTTCTAGCTTTAAGCCACAGTGATCCAGTAAGATACACAGGGTTATTCCAATTTTTTTTTTGTATCTGTTGAAGTTTGTTTTGTAACAGAGTATGTGGTCAATTTTAGAGAAGGTTCCATGAGGTACTGAGAAGAAGGTATATTCTTTTGTGCTTGGGTGAAATGTTCTATAGATGTCTATTAAGTCCATTTGAGTCATGACATTTGTTAGGTCTCTTATTTCTCTGCTAAGATTCTGACTGGTTGACCTGTCCATTGGTGAGAGTGGGGTGTTGAAGTCTCCAACTATTAGTGTGTGGGGTTTGATATGCAATTTAAGCTTTAGTAATGCTTCTTTTACACATTTGGGTGCTCTTGTATTTGGGGCATAGATGTTCAGGATTGAGACTTCATCTTGATGGATTTTTTCCTATGATGAGTATAAAGTGTCCTCCATCTCTTCTGATTGATTTTAGTTTGAAGTCTATTTTGTTAGATATTAGGATAGCTATACCCACTTGATTTTTAGATCTATTATATTGGAAAATCTTTTCTCAACCCTTGACTTTGTGGTAATGTCTGTCTTTGAGGTTGTGGTATGTTTTTTGTATAAAACAGAAGGATGGATTCTATTTTCATATCCATTCTGTTAGCCTGTGTCTTTTTATAGGTGAATTGAGTGCATTAATATTAAGAGATATTAATGACTGTGATTGTTAATTCCTGTCATTTTTGGTGGTAATATTTGTGTGTTTCCCTTCTTTGAGGTTTGCTGGTGTGAGGCTATCTGTTGCCTGTGTTTTTGTGGGTGCAATTAGCTTCCTTGGGTTGGGGTTTTCCTTCTAGTACTTTATGTAAGGCTGGGTTTATGAATAGGTATTGTTTAAATCTTTTTTTGTCATGGAATATCTTGTTTTCTCCGTAGATGGTGACTGAAAGCTTTTCTGGGTATAGTAGTCTTGGCTTGCATCTGTGGTCTCTTAGTGTCTGCAGCATCTTTATCCAGGACCTTCTGGCTTTCATGGTTTCCACTGAGAAGTTGGGTGTAATTCTGATAGGGCTGCCTTTATATGTTACTTGGCCTTTTTCCTTTGTAGCTCTTCATATTCTTTATTTTGTATGTTTAGTGTTTTGGTATATGGTGATAGGACTTTTTTTGGTCCAGTCTATTTGGTGTTTTGTAAGCTTCTTGTACCTTCATAGGCATGTCCTTCTTTAGATTGGGAAAGTTTTCTTCTATGGTTTTGTTAAATATATTTTCTGTGCCTTTGAGCTGGAGTTCTTCTCCTTTCTTTATCTCTATTATTCTTAGGTTTGGTCTTCTCATGGTATATCATATTTCCTGATATTTTGTGATAAGGATTTATTGTATTTAATATTTACTTTGACCAATAAATATATTTATTCTATTGTATCTTCAATGCCTTTTATTCTTTCTTCCCTCTCTTGTATTCTATTGATTATGCTTGCATCTGTAGTTCCTTTTTGTTTACCCATATTTTTCATTTCCAGAATTCCCTTGGTTTGTGTTTTTTTTATTGCCTCTATTTCAGTTTTCAAGTCTTGAACTGTTTGAACTGTTTGCTTCACCTGTTTGATTGTTTTTTTCTTGGTTTTCTTTAAGAGATTTATGAATTTCTTCCATTTTTTTTTCTTTTTCTCCATTTCTTTAAGGGAATCTCTCTTTTCCTCTTTAAGGGTCTCTATCATCTTCAGATAGTTATATTTTAAGTTGTTTTCTTCTTCTTCTGGGTTAATATGATCATGTCTTCCTGTTGTATGACCACTAGGTTCTGGTGCTACCTTGTTGTGTTTTAGGTTGTTGCATTGGCAACTACCCATATCTTCCCCCAATTGGTGCTGGCAGTGTCTTTGCCTCTTCGTCCAATCCTTACAGTCAGTGTCTGTGTCTCTGGGATCCTCTCTTGTACAGATTGTTGTGGTTTCTGTCTGTGTCTTAGTGAGCCGCTCTTGGTCCACTCTGTGCGGTCGCTGTCTGTGTGTCAGAGATTCTCTGTGGTCACTGGGGATGGGTGGGTTTGGGGGCAGAGTGGACTTGTAGTTTACAGGGTCTAATTGATGAGGGGTGTGTGGAAGCAGCTTTCTGCCTGTAGGCTTTCTGTCTGAGTCAGGAGGGAAGGGGCCTAGGGTTTTGTCCTGGTACCAAGGGCCTAGAGATTGGGGTGTTCAGCTGGTCACTCACCTTTTTGTATGCTCTGTGTTATCACAGATAGTATGTGTCAGAGATCCCAGCATTTTTAAAGAAAGTATAAGAAAAATTAACACCAGCACTCAACAAAAATTCTCAGGATATTTATGGGGTCCTCTGAAGATTAGTTGGATTTTAATCCTAGGTAGCTGCCTTTGAACTGTGGGGCTGTGGGAATGGTATTTAATCTGTGACTCCTGCTGAATTGGGTCATACAGACACTGTGACACTCAGTCTCACAGGCTTTGTGCACATCTGTGTGATGATGAGTTCATGTACACACTCATGTAGAGCTGAAGACAGATAAAGCATGTCTCTGTAGAGTGTTTAACAGTTTTGAAGCACGGAGTTTCCACTCCTCAGTGAGCAAATGGTTTTTGGCACTGGGTGTTGTTTCCACACCTTTCCTCTGTTAGTTCTGAGGGTTCATCACCACGTTAATTCTTTCACGTATTTTCTGCTAAAGTATCAAAAAATAGTACTGAAAAATGTGAAAGCATTCAAATTCCTTTTTACTGGTAAATGTTTGAATAGATATATTTATCCTGAGCTGAACATTGCACAATGTATACATGTACAAAAACGCCTATGGAATCTCAGAAATTAGGTTTCAGTTAAAGACTACGTATAATGTGGAGTCTGGGGGTGTGGCTTAATGGTAAAATGCTCGCTTGCTGGGCAAGCTTGAGGACTCAAGTTCAGATTCTTAGTTCATATAAAGCCAGGAAGAGTGGCATGCATGTGTAACCCAGTGGGTGGGGCTCAGAGGGTGGAGACAGATGGATTCTGGAGTAGGCTGCCTAGTCAGTCTAGCCAAAATGATGAGCTCCAGGTTTGGGGTGTGGGGGGGGGGGGCTCTGTCTCTAAAGTTTGAAGGGGAATGATTAAGACTCCTAATTTCAACCTCTCACTTCCACATGCAGACCCATGGGCACATGCATTCGCCCATGTATACTTACCAACACATACACACCAGCGCACACACACATGAACACACGCGCGAGTGGGAACACACGCGCACTCACACATACACACAGAACATCCAGATAAAGAAATTTCCACGTTAAAAGCAAACTCATAAAAATCAAAGGCGTTTTTGGCAATCAAGAACCAGCCAAATTCCTGATTGCGTGAGTTAAAAGAAGAAAACGTGTACGTTGTGCTAAAATGTGTGTAACACACGTGTGCACATGTGTGAGCATGCAGTGGAGATTTGAGGCTGATGTTGGGAAGCCTTCCTTGATTTTTGTCTGTCTCATTTACCTTATTGAACCGAGACCTGACCAGTCTAGCTAGCCCGCTTGCTCTGTGAATCCTGTCTCTGCCGCTTGAGTGCTGCAATTACAGGCTGCTGTCATGCCTACTTGGCATTTGCCTGGGCTCTGGGCATCAGAATTCCAATCTTTCTGCTTGTACAACAAATGTTTTTTCTGTTGAGCCATCTTCCCAACCCAGGAACAACTTATTTAACCAATACTAAGTATTTTAACAAGGTATACCGAATCATTAATTTTTTTTTTTTTTTTTTTGGTTTTTTGAGACAGGGTTTCTCTGTGGTTTTGGAGCCTGTCCTGGAACTAATTCTTGTAGACCAGGCTGGTCTCGAACTCACAGAGATCCGCCTGCCTCTGCCTCCCGAGTGCTGGGATTAAAGGTGTGCACCACCACCGCCCGGCTCATTAATGTTTTCTGTAGCTACTTTTTTCAAAAGGGAAGAAAATGCCAGAAAATAAAAGGCATTTCTTCCAAAATGCTGCCATATGTGCCTTTAGAATGGTGATAGTTTTGAGTTATGTAATATAAGATAAATATTTAAAAAATTTAAAAGAGGACAGTAAACAAAAAATTGAGAAATTGGAATGAAATTATTTAACTTGAAGGAAAAGCTTGCACATGTCCGTCCCTGTCTCCATCTTACCCTGTCACACTCCCAGTCTGTCCTGTCACACTCCCAGTCTGTCCGGTCACACTCACAGTCTGTCCTGTCACACTCCCAGTCTGTCCTGTCACACTCAGTCTGTCCTGTCACACTCCCAGTCTGTCCTGTCACACTCAGTCTGTCCTGTCACACTCCCAGTCTGTCCTGTCACACTCAGTCTGTCCTGTCACACTCACAGTCTGTCCTGTCACACTCAGTCTGTCCTGTCACACTCACAGTCTGTCCTGTCACACTCACAGTCTGTCCTGTCACACTCAGTCTGTCCTGTCACACTCACAGTCTGTCCCGTCACACTCCCAGTCTGTCCCGTCACACTCCCAGTCTGTCCCGTCACACTCCCAGTCTGTCCCGTCACACTCCCAGTCTGTCCCGTCACACTCACAGTCTGTCCTGTCACACTCACAGTCTGTCCTGTCACACTCACAGTCTGTCCTGTCACACTCACAGTCTGTCCTGTCACACAGTCTGTCCTGTCACACTCCCAGTCTGTCCTGTCACACTCACAGTCTGTCCCGTCACACTCCCAGTCTGTCCTGTCACACTCCCAGTCTGTTCCGTCACACTCCCAGTCTGTCCTGTCACACTCCCAGTCTGTCCTGTCACACTCCCAGTCTGTCCTGTCACACTCACAGTCTGTCCTGTCACACTCACAGTCTGTCCTGTCACACTCACAGTCTGTCCTGTCACACTCACAGTCTGTCCTGTCACACTCCCAGTCTGTCCTGTCACACTCAGTCTGTCCTGTCACACTCCCAGTCTGTCCTGTCACACTCCCAGTCTGTCCTGTCACACTCACAGTCTGTCCTGTCACACTCACAGTCTGTCCTGTTGGAGGTGTGACAGTAAGCATCTTCTCTTCCCTTCTTGTCTCAATGCTCCCAAAGGAAAATTGATCTTTTCCAGTGCTGGGAATCAATTCCAGACCCTTGTCAAGTGCTCTACCATAGAGCTAGATCCCCAGCCTACGAAATTCTTGTGTGTGCTATTTGAATAGGTGTGTGCGCGCGCGTGTGTGTTTTAACTGGAATGTGTGGCATCTGAAAGGAAGAGAGAGCAGAGGTGGTGTCTATGGTCATTGTTTCTATGTATGAACTTCTGAAGGAATGGGCAGGTGCGTGACTGCAGACTTCTCTTGTGTGTTACCGCTTCCTACTCCCGTGAAGAGGAATTTAAGGGCTGTCCTCCCCTGTGCTCCCCTGGTAAATCAGATCCTTGTGTATGTATAATGTTACCGAAAAGTAAACACCATTGTGTTGCAATTATAACCCACTTGCTAACTTGTACTGCATGGAAAATGTTAGCCCAGGGCTTCTGTGTTTACACAGGTATGTGTGCTTCCTGGAGCAGTCAAGTTGGCAGTGTTTCCTTTGAGTGTGATGATCAGATATCTGGAGAAGCAGCTAAGGGGCGAGTGTTCAGTTCTACAATGTAGATACAGCTTTAAGAACCTCTATAGTGAAGCTAAGAGCACCAGTCTTGATAACGCGCTGTATACACATGCTCATATTACACTGTCTGAAACTGAGGTCTGTTGTAAATGTCAGGCTTCTCTAATGGTGTAAACATCCTCTTTCCCTTGAGGCAGGATCTCTCAAGGAATCTAGACTGGACTTAAACTCTTTGTGAACTTGCCATCCTCCTGCCTCTGACTCCTAAGGACTGGGATTACTGGCGCGACTCAGATAATTTTAGCTTCTTGAGCAGTGACGTAATTGCAAACACTTAGGTTGCTTGAATCATAACTTTCCATGGCTGATGAGGAAAGATCTCAGCTCCCTTACACCTTGCTCAGCTCAGTCTGAGTCCAGGGGCCAGTGGTGATAAAGCAATCTTTACTTAGATGTTTTTCTCTTTCCCTTCCTATTTTTTCTTTTATTACCTCCCTCTTTCTTTCATTCCTAAAGCAGACAAAGAATAAAGGGTCTTTTTAAACTCTGCAATTAATAACCAAAAGCTTATCTTCTTATATATTACCCTAAAAAGAAAGTTTGTACCATTATTTTAGTAATCAAGTAAATTGGAGCCATGGTGTTCTCTCTCTCTCTCAATCTATCTGTATTTTTAAGATCAGTTTGAGGGAATCTGATGTCCTCTTCCAACTTCCGTGGGCAAAGGTAAAACATAAAATAGAAAATAAAAGTAGAAAAAAATAGCCAGGTATGGTGGCAAACAACTAAAATCTAGGGAAACACACACACACACCAACTTTAAAATATTCCACCACTGATGTAGATAAGGTCAGATTATAGTTTGATACCATAAATCACTTAAGAGTGCTTAATAGGCAATGGTGCACACCTTTAAGACCAGCACTTGGGAGGCAGAGGCAGGTGAGTTCAAGGCCAGTTTGGTCTACAGAGTAAGTTCCAGGACAGCTAGAACTACACAGAGAAATTCTACCTCAAAACAAAACAAAAGTGTTTAATATAGTGTCTGACAATAACATTTGGTTCAATTTTAGATTTTGTTTTTGTTTTTCTGTGTGTATTCCTGGCTGTCTTGGAACTTGCTCTGTAGATCAGGCTGGACTCAGACTCACAGAGATCTGCCTGCCTCTGCCTCCTAAGTGCTGGGACTAAAGCCATGCACCATCACTTCTCGGCAAGTTTTGGGTTCTTTAAGGAAAATGATATGTTGGTAAATTCTCACTCAGGGGTTAGTGGTGATCTGGGGTGGGGGTCTAGCTCAGTGGCAGGACATGTGTTGAACATGCATGAGGCTTTGGGTTTGGTTCCTAGGACCCAACAGCAGCAACAAGAAGCCGATGAGTATAGTCATTACAGACAATTTGTTTGGTTTTCAAAAGGAAAGGAAAGAATCAAAATGATTAAAAAAAAGCGATTAAAATGATTAAAAGCTTCAGCATAACTTAGATGTGTATATTGCACTTTAAGAACCTGTTAAGAGTCCTGAAAAATCCCGAATAAGCTATTAAGTGGAGCTAACTGCATCCTAGGCCCACAGCACCACCTTCAGGGAAGAGGTGTGCTTATTTGAATTCACTGCAAATGCATCCTCATTGGATTAAGTTCTGAAGAGCAGGGAGAATAATAACATCATTTGTTTTCATTGCCATGACAATGTCTGCTGTCTCTCAGCCTGGCTGTATTCGTTGCAGAAGACTAGCCTCTGAGCCTTGAGTTTTAAAACAATGATACTGAAAAGACAAATCTGACTGCAGATGAAAGGCATGCAATCCCTAGTTTGATCTGGAATACCGCACTCAGGAAATCATATGCAGATAGTGGGATGTCTGTATCTCCAAGCCATTTAACAGCCTTCCTCTATTCTTTATCATTTAACTAGGCTCCTTACGGACCTTTTCTATCGTTTCAGACCAATAGCATAACTAAGAAGTTACTCACTTCTTTCGGTGTCGGAACCCAAGGATGAGCAATGGAGGAACAAGGATGGGCTAGATTCAATAACCAGGGGAGAAGGGAAGCAGCCACCAGTACTGGAAGGGGCTGCATAGGCCTGTGGTGCCCGGGCCTCTACATAGATGCTTCTGATTGCTTGACATGCAGATGGCATGACCTGAGATGAGCTTCAGGTATAGAGGAGATGGGAGCCTCAAATATCTCAATAGTTTTCTAGTGATCACATGTAGAATGGTATATTAGGATAGACATATAGACTTAATTTCTCCGATTTTAGTTTTCTTGTTACAAAGTTTGGAACTATATTTATGTCCCTCACATTTTCCTTGTCTCCTAACCATCATATTTCATATTAAAAGGATAAAAAGACCAGTCTGTAATCTTTGAAAATATCTTGATTTTTCACATAAGGTGATACAGATTTTAAAATAACAATCAAGGAGAAATGTTTTCTCAAGTATGACCTACTTCATTAATAATAACAAGAAAAATATAAGTGAAATATTTTTCATCAGAAATTATAGAGTATTACAGGTCAATTTTATTTCTTTCAGAAAATATTTTTTTTGTGTATGTGTAACGTGTATATGATATGTATTATGATGTGTATGTGATGTGCATATGTGTGAGTGTGTATGACATGTGTGCATGATGTGTATGTATGATGTGCATGTATGTGTGGGTGCTGGAACATACCACATGAGGGTCAGGAGTTGGTATTTTCCTCCCACTGTGGCTTCTGGAAGCCAAACTCTGGTGGCTAGTCCTGCATGGCCAAGTGCTTATACACTCTGAGCCATCTCACCAGGCAATTTTGTTCTCTGACAATAATAATAATGTTAATTATAATAAGAGAAACAACTGAATAAAAATAATTATAATAAATACTTTAGCCATTGACTAATTTCATCTTTTTGTTTGTGCTTTCGAGACAGGATTTTTCTGTGTAACAACTCAGCTGTCCTGGAACTTGTTCTGTTGACCAGGCTGGCCTCGAACTCACAGATTTGCCTGCCTCTGCCTCCCGAGTGCTGGGATTAGAGGTGTGTGACACCACTGCCTGGTGCAGTACTTAATTTTTAAAACTTTTATAAAGTAAAAATCATGGGGGCTGGAGAGATGGTTCAGGGGTTAAGAGCCCTGGCTGCTCTTCCGGAGGACCAGGGTTCAATTCCTAGCACCCACATGGCAGTTCACATCTGTCTGTAACTCCAGTTCCAAGGGACCTGATACCCATGGCAAAACACTAATGTGCATTAAAAAAAAAATTTAAAAAAAAGTGCTCCAGCACAAGGAATCCAGCAAGCGCGCACACATGTATTTGTTTCTCCCTGTTCTTGATAGCAGGTGTGATGTCACTGGCATTTGAAGGACCTGCTTTGACTTGCCACAATGATGGACTGTAACCTGGAATTATAAGCCAAATTAAACCACTTTCCTTCTAAATCGCTTTTACTCAGGACATTTTATCACACTAATGGAAAAGAGACTAGGTTAAACAATGACCGAAACATATGTGACAATCTCTGGAATGTGTTCCAATTTAGCTGGACACGTTTTCAACTTGAAGCAAAATCACAACATGGGGAAAGACGGGTCCCTGTCCAGGACAGTGCTGGAAGCTGACAGCTCACCGCAGTCTGCAAATGGTGGGTTTACAAAAGGGAGTGCATGAGAACCACAACCATGCACCAGCCAAGCTCGGGGAGCCCAGTGGAAGAGAGGAAGGAGGGAGGGGAGACCAAGATCATGATGGAGAAATCTACGATACAGTTGAACCAACCTCGGGGAAACTCAAGAACTCTAGACCGACAGCCGTGGAGCCTCCATGGGACTGAGCTAGGCCCTACATATGTGGGAGACGTTGGTGAAGCTTGGACTATCTGAAGTGTCCCTGGCAGTAGGACCAGGATCTATCCCTGGTGCATGAGCTACCTTATTGGAGCCCATTCCCTATGGTGGGATGCCATGCTCAGCCTTAATGCAGTGGGGAGGGGCTTGGTCCTGCCCCAGCTTAATGTGCCAGACTTTGTTGATTTCCCATAGGAGCCCCTACTGATTGGGAGGAGTGGATGGGAGGTGGCCTGGGGAGAGGAGGCGAGGGGGTGGGCAGGAGGAGGGGTGGGAGGGAGAACTATGGTTGGAATGTAAAATGAAATTAATAATAAATTTAAAAAATGGGCACACATGCCCAGGGCTACTGAAAGACTCTAGCTCTGGCCTGCTTTTAGATGTACCTCAAAATGGCAAGCATGGAACCTGATGCCAATCAACAAGCTGAAACAAAACACATGGATGGCATTTGGAATTCTAACGTTGGCGGGATGATATGGCCGAAACTATTTTTTAAAATGAGGCTTTAGGGTTGTCTCTATAGAATAGCTAAAGCCATTTTCTAAAACCTCTTTTAGTTGCATAAGAGGAGACTGACAATATTGTGGTTTGCTGAGTTTTCTCCCTTAATTGGGCCTTATCGGGTGCAGAGGACAGGATCATAAAGAAAACTGTGTCTTTGACCCACAGAGGGAGCTCATCTCACCCAACGCCCTCTGTACACAGCTCTGTGTGTATCTTGAGACTTCCTAGTATAGTTACGGGAACAGAGGTCTGCACAATAGGCAGTCTGGTTGGACTAGACTGTGGACTGTGACCGAACAGAAGAGAAAGCACATCAGCACTCTGTCTGCTCTTGGACTTGTGAGAGGAGCAGTAAACCTGCCAATCAATGGCAGAGCAGGAGTAACTGGACCTCCCAATCAATGGCAGAGCAGGAGTAACTAGACTTCCCAATCAATGGCAGAGCAGGAGTGTCTGGCCTGTTCCTTTCATCATGGAGCCATTTTATTTCTCCAGAACTAGTCTAAACTCGGCAGCTTTGAGGCACCGACAACAACCAAGCTTGGGTCTATTTGCAATGGGAGAAGTGTCACCATCCATAGTGGGGCCCCTTGCTTTTCCTGGCAAATCTTAAGACTGCTTGGGTAGCAGAGATCTGGGATGTATTTAAATGTATGCAGGCTCCCCGGGGGGACATGACCATCGCTGTCCTTGCATAGCCAGACAAAGTCCGCTGACTTAGTTGATTTCTACTTAAAGAGCTGAGCTGGGGGTTTAAAATTCACTCTTTGATATATTGTCTACCTACCATGAGTTACATCTTCTGTACTTTGGTGCTAAATATAAGGATGGTGAATTTTGCACAGGTGCATTATAAAGACATATTACTGAAGCCAGGCTGTGATGGTGCACACTTTTAATCTCAGCACTCAGGAGGCAGAGGCAGGTGAATCTCTGAGTTCAAGGCCAGCCTGGTCTACAGAGTGACTTCCAGGGTGGTCAGAGATATGTAGGGAAATCTTGTCTCAAAAATAAATAAATAAATAGACATATTACTCAAATATTCTTTTAAATTAGACCTCTAAGTACTGTCACTTCATCCCAAAGAAATAAATTTATACCTTAGGGGCTTTATAGTTTCTGTTTTTAAAAATAGTTATTGTGGGGAGGTGTGTGTATGTGTGCCTTATTGCTATTGTGGGGAGGGGGGTGTATGTGTGCCTTATTGTTATTGTGGGGAGGGGTGTGTGTGTGTGCCTTATTGTTATTGTGGGGAGGGGTGTGTGTGTGTGTGTGCTGTGTCAGAGAGGCAGTGTGTCTTAGATCCCTAGATTTGAGCATACAAGAGTTTGACTTACCCTGCCATAGAGTCATAAAGCAATATTTGGTGACATCAGAACAGGGCACATGGAGGAAGTATAGACAGAAGCCTTGGACACAATATGAGGGGGAAAAGATCATTTCTTCTGTTTCGGCTTCTGCTGCATTTAAAAATGAAATTTTTTGTTTTAGACAGGGTTTTGCTATGATGTACCCCTAGCTGATCTGGAGCTCACTATATAGACCAGGCTGACCTCAAATTTACAGAGATCTGCCTGTGTCTAATCCCCTAAATAAGGTAAAATAGGTTTTCAAATCTAGAGCATTCTGGAGCCAGCTTTTCTTCAGGGAGCGGGGAGAAATCAACAACATAAACCAGATTTTATCTATTATATTAATACAGTTGTACTCAGTTTGATATTTGCCTCACATCGTCTTGAAACTGGGGGAGGGGCTATGGGATCTGGGTCTTTATTCATGAATCACTCAGAAAAATAGGCACAAGGAAAAACAGTCAGAGGAAGGGCGATCTGGTTTGTATTTTATGAGCTAGACAAACCAGGGAGCTTAGGAGATAAAATGCTGACCATGCAATGTTGAGGATGTGGGTCCCATTTCCAGCACCCACGTAAAGAGCAGGGATGACCAGATCAGGAGCACTCACAGGGCTCACTGGCCAACCAGCCAGAGAACTTAAGAGACCATGTGCTCCCAAACAAGGTGGTCAGTTCCTGAGAGGAGACCGGTCTCTAGATCTCAGGCAGTGACAGAAAAATACACCTGGGAGGGGAAAAATGTCATATACTGCAGTGGCAAGCTGTATTACAGAACATAATCTCTGCAGGAAGCTTCGCAGGTTAAAATTTGAAGCTCAGCTGGTGGCTGCTGGAGCATTCTAAGCTATGTCCTTCTGGGGAGCACTGGTCTCAGACCGGACCTGATTTCCTTCTTCTTTCCCTGCCATGGAGTGTGGCTAGCCTCAGCCCTGCCTAGCCAGCCTTCCCCCTCATACCCAGCCACCCGAGTGACTCTTCCGGGATCCAACCCCCTCCCCCCCACCACCTCCAGCTCAGCTCAACTAATCCTGCCGGAGGCTCCGGCACGTGCCAAACAGATCGTTAAAAGCGAACCCCAACCGTCCCTTTTGTCCAGTAGGCGCGGGCCAGGCTGGCGGGAGCTGGGAGCGGGAGCGGCCGCATTTCTAGCGGGAGGCGAGCCCGCGAGCGCGGGCGCGGGACCAGCTCGGCGGGAGGAACTGCGGACGGCGTTGGCGGCGGTTGGAGTTAGTGATGGGGAAACTCTCTGGTTTGCATTTCTGGGAAAGTGGTTAAACACAGTAGAAAAAACAAAACTGATAATATAACGATATCTTATTTGATATAGGGAGATGTATGGGCACCCGTGCGCTCTCGTGAGTGGAGAAAATGAGGGGTAGAAAATTTGGCCAAGCTTTATAGGAAGGAAGAGGTTGGGAGCCGAGGAAGGGATTTACAGACATTTACGTTATTCGAAACCAAAATGTAATTATGTGGTTGAAAAGATGAGCATTTGGGAAGCTCGGCTATCCTCTGGCTGCAACTTGGTAGGGGAACTCTCAGACTCAGCAACCGCAGATCTGAGAGTCAAGCAAAACGTTAATATATATGTTGAAAGTGGCTGCTTTTCCTCACACATCCTAAAATTCTCACTCAGGGAAAAAACAGGCACACAAATGTTTGAATCAGATATTGTTCTTAAAAAACGCATTTCATGCAAATTACGACAAAACGTTTACACATCTCTCTAAAGAGAGAATGAGAGAGGTATTTATTTATTTATTCATAACCAGAATGACCACACGATTAAACAATGTTTAGAAAATGAAATTTAGAAGCTGGGTGTGGGGTGTGGCTCCTTAATCCTAGCACTCTAGAGGTGGAGGCTCTACTGGCCAGTTATTTGGTAGATGTTCAATGTGGGTTTTCTGTCATCATTAAATTGAGATTTTTTTTTTGCCTTTTGAGCAGGAATACTTCAGAATGGAGGTTATGCCCCAACAGTTACATCATACCAGCAGATCTTCTTAAAGTGATTTTAGATTGTGTGACTCAAGTGTTGTCTGACAGATTTATTCAGCCAGAAATCACATTTTTCTTTTTGGATTTAATTGTTGAGGGCACATATCTTCATGTACAGAATAAATCGAGCACGCTGGACCTCTGGGAGTAATAGTCATTAATGTGGTAGTTGCTAAATAAACTATTTCCGTCTTTCTGATGTTAAATTTTAGTCTGAATATTCAATTGTATAACTTGGGGGGGCAGTGGTACTGGGGAATTGAACCTTAAGGGTCCCCTGCAGGCTGGGTTAACACTACCATTAGGCTATAATCCCCAGCCCCTTAAAAGCACAATAACATTTTAAAGGGAGACCCTTGGATATTTCCCTGCTTCACAGAAGAAGAAAGGCATTTGGGGGCTGTGCAACTGGGATGAGAGTCTAAATGCACTTTTAGTCTGTGTGACAGAAAGCCACACTGTAAGCAAATAATTCACTGTTAGTCCTTATAAGACACTGGATTCTTAAACCAATTTACATGGATCTATGGGCTCCTTGTTTTTAAAATGTCTCCCTTGTTCCTACAAAATGGGCAAATGTAAAATATTAGAATAGAGTAGATAAAAGCAATTTCACATTTTCAGTATATTGCTAGTTTTGGCTGGCATTTTCAAGATTGACCATTTACATCAACACTACACCTACTCATGCAACGATGGTTCCCTTTTAGTCTCAGTGTTTGCGGAAAGGATTTACTGGCATTTGAATACACTGCGAGAAATGTAGAATCTTGTGGGTAAGAGAGATATTTTAATGCAAACTTTTGGGTAAATCTCATTTGAAGGTTAGGTTACCTGCACACATTTACAACCTTTGTCCTCGAACATGCGGAACTGGCTTGCTGTGAAGCCAGTATTTCTTGTTTCAAAAGCATTCGAGTGAATTTTCAAAAGTACTAGAGTGGATTTAGTGTGTTTTTTGTTTAAATCATCGACACGTTTGAACATCTGTCTGATGCCTATGAATCTCCTATTCCCAAAATGCACAAACCAACATATCAGAGTAAAATGCGATCTGACGTCAGTTTGGGATGTTTATGAGAGGTGAGAAGCCGGCCGCTAGACCTTGTCGGTTTCTCAGATAGTTTAGCCTCCTGCCATATGGCACAGCTTGCTTCTTTGGCAGCCCATCTGGTTCCGCGTCAGTTCTCTCCAGGTCCCTCCAGCAGTTTCACCGTCAGTTCAGTCCCGGGCCTGATCAGCTTATCTTGCTGGCTCTTCACTATGAGGCCCTTGGCTCTTTCCCCCCCTTAGAAGCCTTCTGTACAGGAAGTAACTCAGAGAGATCTAGCGCAAGAACTTTGCCAGTTCCCATAGGGGACAGTGCAGATGATTTATTGGATGGATATGCCAATGTTTCCCCTTCTCAGCCTAGACACCCCTGTACATTTTCTTGAGTTTGAAGATAGAGGAGCTGATGGGAAACACGTTTACGTTCAGTAATTTTCACAAACGATCATCACCAGCAGTGAACAGAGGAAGGCTGAGAAAATTACAGGTGGGATTGGAGAAGGGATTAGAGTCCGTTAGAACCAAACGTTTTTGTTTCTGAAAACGGATCGGAACTCCAAAAACCCCGCTTCTCTACCCGCCGACTCTGTGCCTCCTATGGTGGAGACGCGCTCTGCAGAGCCGGCCGAGGCTCAGGCCCGCCACTGCTCGCGGCAAAGCTTGGCGCTGCGACGCGCGCCACTTGGGCGGCTCAGTGTTGGACCGCCGGTAGGAGGGTACACCCCACTTCCCACGCGGGGAAACCCTCCTAGGCTTGACGTCATTGAAGCGCTGACCTATGGCGGGGTGGAGGTGGGGGGTTCCCGCTTTGATTGCCGCCCCGCGGGCTTTTTAAAGGGTACCCTGGGGGAATACGCTCCAGGAGCGGTGGGAGGAGTGGGGGGGATGCAGACATAGGAGGGAAAGTATCCTGGACTTGGGGGTGAAGAGGGGGTGGGGTGAGGCTCTAACGATTTGGGAAGCCGAACTGAGCCTTAGCCCTAGAAGAAAGAAGCCAGACTCCGGAACAGCGCACTCATCTGGAGATGGAGTGGAAACGGCCGCGCACCGCTGGCAGGAGGATCAGGACCGAGGAGGGGGATGCTGTGGGTACCATCCTTTTCTTTCATGACCCAAGAAAGCCTCCGAAGGGGCTTCTTGAGGAAGGTACAGTGTGTAATACACGCTTAGGACCAAGACATGCCATGAAATTCTACAGCCTAGTTTACATTTTGAGCTGTGGGAAATTTATGCTCTGGAGGTGACCGGCTGCTTTAGAGAGAGTGAGTGAATGTGGGCCGGCAAGTTCAGGATCCAGAAAATTCCCACCCCCACCCCTTACGAGTTTCTTAAAGAGTTTTCTCCCTTCGTGTTAATCTGTTTTTCAAAGGAAAATGTTATGCGGGTGCTTGCCAATGACATGAAGCAGCAGCGAAGTCAAAATTGCCCCAAGGTGAGTGTTCGGGTCTTGCCCTCTGTCTTCCTTCTGATCTTGAGCAAACTAATTCTTGCTAAAGAAGGCATTTGCGAGAAGTGTGATGTGGTCTGAAAACAGGAGAACCAAAAATTTAACTACAGAATCGATTTAAGATGTATTAAGAAACAGATCCTCACAACTGATGGTAGCCATGTACTCGACTGGCGGCCGCTTCCTGGTTTCTGTCTCCACAGAGGATGAAGCACGGGTGCGGTGCGTCAGGCAGGCAGTGCACTGCTAGCTGGCTGTTAGACTTTCATCCCAACAGTTGCTAGCTGCACTACCCCCCTGCTACACCCAGAAGCAAGCAAAGACGTGGAAATGGTGCCATCTGGTGGATAAGATGGTGTACTCACGACAGTCACTAAACGTTGGAGCCAATGTAATATTTCTGCTCTGTAAAGTCACAACCCCAAATACTTGTAGTTTCTCTTTTTAAAAAGAGTATTCTTTCTAAAATAATTCTATCATCTTATGTATATTTACATGCATGTATAAATGTGCACCAAGTGCGTGCCTGGTACCCGTGGAGTCCAGAAGAGGGCTTCCGACCTCCTGGAAATGGAGTTTCAGACGGTTATGGGTCATCTTGTTGGTGCTGAGAATCCAGAGCAGTTAAGAGCAGCCAGTGCTTTTAACCGCTGAGCCATCTCTCCAGCCCCTGTACTTTCTCTATAGATGAAAAAGTTAAAGGCTCAGATGACTCGCGTCTCTGTTGCCATTTACCACGCTTCACTTTATGCCACTTCCTTTTAAACATTCTTAGTTCAAATCTCACCATTTGAGTAGATTTTTTTCTAGACAATTACACATTTTTCTGTATGTAAGTGGTTACACTCCACAGCGAACTTTAAAGCTGCAGTGACTAATGTCCCCTACAATGGGAGACAAACGATATTTAAAAGCCCTTACATTCTTTAAACACTTAAAACTGAACTGCCACACACATTTCTTCAGTTATATGCTTTGCCCAGATTATTTTATCTTCTAGATACTTTAATGCCAAATTCAAGTGAACTTTTATTTTTTTATTATAATATCTATATTTAAACTTTTAATTAGGAAAACCTAAGTATAAGAATTCAGAGTCCTTAGCTGGGCATTGGTGGTGCACGCCTTTAATCCCAGCACTTGGAGGCAGAAGCAGTTGGATCTCTGAGTTCGAGGGCAGCCTGGTCTACAAAGCATGTTCCAGGACAGCCAGGGCTACCCAGGAAAACCCTGTCTCTAAAACAATTTAAGTGTTATTAAAAGTTTTTTATATACTTGTTGCTTGGAAATACAAACTTTATTGCTAATAGTTTAGGAAAAACAAAACAAGGTTTCTCTATGAATTCTCTTCAATGTCGCTGCTTAGAGCCCTGACTGGGGAGAAGGCTCAGCTGGTAAAGTTACTTGCTGTTAATCCTATCCACCTGAGTTTGATCCCTAGCATTCAGAAGGTGGAAGGAGAGAATCCCTCAAGTTATCCTTCGCCCTTTGCATTTATGCCACTACACCCCAGCAGTTCTGCAGCTGTGTTTCCCATGAAAAACTTAGCCGCAGTGACTTTGTGAATACCAGCATTGGCCAGAGTCAGGCAGGCAGTGTATTGCAAGTTGGCAGCTTTGGGTCAAGTCAGCAGTCACAGCTACCCTGCTTCTTACTTCTGGGCAGATTCTTCACACTTAGTACCCGTGTGTGATGGGCTGGCAGTGTATTGTTAGCTGGTTGAATATGTGAATGGCACCAGCTAACATGCAACTGCTATCCTATTGCACATACAGTCAACACAAGAACGCTGTTATACTTACAATCCATGTGTATGCTTTGCCATGAAGAAGGGCACTGTTTTTGATAAGTTATTTTTATTCTTGGATGATTTAGTTATAGTACAATGGAAGATTTATAGTAATGAAAGTGCTATAGCTTCTTTTAAAATTCAGTAGCTTTGGAGTCCTGGCTTGATAAAGCATTTATGAAGTTATATATTTGTATTTTGAACACAAGATTTAGAATATAGTGGAAAGCTTCATGTATTTTCCCCAAGTTTTCAGCTAAAATCTTTGACACTTTGACATTCTTCAGTTTCATAATATGGCAGTAGGGTGGGTCTCTGTGACCTCGTGGGCACATCAAGTGGAGGAAGAATTGGGCTAATTTTCAAAATGAGCCACGGACTAAAACATTTTACTTCAAGTATCTAGAAAATTTGGGATATTTTGGGTATTGGGGGGTTGGACTGAATTACTTGGAGGACAACTCAATTCTCCTATTTTGTGTAAACGTATACTGCATGTTGGTTTACAATAATTGGAAGAAGATGAGGTCTAGTTCCATGGAGAGGGAAGAACTGACCACAGACATCATTTAATATACTTCCACATTCTGTGGGAGGTCATTTGACTTGTGGAGCAAAGACAGTGTTTCTCAGTACTCTTCCTTATCCTCTGGCTTACATTCTTTCTGCCCCCCTTTCTACAATGCTCCCTGAGCCGTGTGTGAGTGTGTGTATATGTATGTATGTGTATATATATGCTTAAATAATATATGCTGTGCATATATAATATATAATACATAATATATATAATGCATATAAATGTCATATAAATGTCCCACTTATTCTCAGTACTTTGTTTTCATCTTTAAAAAAAGGTTAAATTTCAGCATGTTTTTTTCTTTTGTTACAAACCTGTCAATAAAAATAAAATCTACTAAATTTAAAAGGCTTTTCTTTGTGCTTTATTTTTAAATTCAAGAACAAGGATTAAAAACACCCATATTTGTACTCAATAAGCATGTAGATATTTTGGAGTGCTGGGGATTTAACCTAGCACATCTATTTAAAGCTGTTCTTTAGTTCTGCATTATTGAGAGCATAAGAAAGGAAAGGAGTGAAATCAATATAAGGTAGTGAGAAAAATGAAGAAATACATAAAAAAAAAAAAAAGACAAGGCATGGAAGACCACACCTGTAATCCCAGTTTCAGGAGGTGGAGGCGGGAGGAACAGGAGTTGGGGCAGCCTTGGCTACAGAACAAATGGTTTGAAGCCAGTCTCCAGTCTGGGTTTTGTGAGACTCCCATTTAAACAAACAAACACTCCCTACACCAAAACCAAACCAAACCAAACCAAGTGCAAAGAAAAAACCCAAGGGGGGAAAAGGTAAACTAATAAATGTTTCTGTGGGGGTGTGAGTGAATGGGAGGGTACATAAGCGGAAGTGAAGGAACCCTGGGTGTGAAAGGGAGGGTACACAAGCGGAAGTGAAGGAACCCTGGGAGTGAATGGGAGGGTACATAAGCGGAAGTGAAGGAACCCTGGGAGTGAATGGGAGGGTACACGAGGGGAAGTGAAGGAACCCTGGGAGTGAATGGGAGGGTACATAAGCGGAAGTGAAGGAACCCTGGGCGTGAAAGGGAGGGTACACAAGCGGAAGTGAAGGAACCCTGGGAGTGAATGGGAGGGTACACGAGGGGAAGTGAAGGAACCCTGGGAGTGAATGGGAGGGATATACATGGGAAGGAACCGAACCAGCCGAGGGATAACAATCTGCTGTAGGTGACTCTGCTGCCTGTGGGAAAACTACAGTGCTTTTCATAGCGCTGGGGGTGGAACTGTGTGCCATTGCTAGCCGGTGCAGCGTCCCAGTTCCTTACTTCTAGCTGCCCTTTATCCTCGTCCAGGACGTGAAGGGAGGAGGACACGAAGAGTGGAATGGATTCATTTGTAGGCAGAAGAATAGAACTTTATTGCAAGTAAGTCTGAGAACTAAGTAAGTACAGTGTCCCTTTACCAACTCTCTCCAGGAGGTTGGTTTATTTCAAAGAAACACTATTAGCGCTATAATTCTGTACAGGGACTACTCAGTGCTTCTGCTCACACAAGGCAGAATTTTAAAAGACAGTTAATGGAAAATAAAACATAGAATACCATTTTTGGTTTCCTTCTTGGGTTCCATCTCCCTCTTTTCAGAAAATTTGGAATATTTTGGATATGGGGAGGTGGGCTGAATTATTTGGAAGACAACTTGGTTCTCCTATTTTGTGTAAAATATCACATGTTGGTTTACAATAATTGGAGGAAGATGAGGTCTAGTTCATGAAGAGAGAAGAACTGACCATAGGTGTTATTTAATGTACGTCCACATTCCCGCTTTTCCTTTCTTCCTCCTCCTTCCCCCTTCTCCTCCTCTTCCCTGCTTCACCTCTCTCTTCTCTCTTCTCACCTCTTCCTTTCCTGCTGTACCCCTTCCTTTCTTCCTTTTATTCATTTTACTAGCATATTTTCCTACTTGAGGTTATCTGTAGACAGCGCTCTTAGGCCAACAGTCTTCCCTATGATTAGGCAGCATTTCATAGTTCAGAAACTGCACACATGCCCACATTTGTATGTGCCCTGTCAAAATAGTGTATTTATAATAAGAAAAGCACATTTGATACATTTGAGATGTAGGCTTTTCTCCTTGGGGAGCCTTATGACACCTTTATCAAGTCTGTAATGACTTTGGTTTATTTGAGCTATCTCCTGTTGATTGATGCAGTGATAAAAATTTCAGAAACTATGCAAGCTAGGCACTAAGATGATATGGAATGTCCTTCTGTGCATAGTGATGAATAAAGTTGTTTCGGCCAATGGCTTAGCAGAGTAAAGCCAGATGGGAAATCTGAACAGAGATATAGAGAGAGTAGGTGGAGTCAGGAAAACGCCATGTAGATGCCCAAGAAGTAAGAGGTAACAAACCAATAGAAATGGACTAATTTAAGATATAAGAGTTAGTTAATACGAAGCCTGAACTAATAGGCCGCCAGCACAAACCAGGAAGCTGTTTCTTAAAGGAGCCATACAGTTTTTGCTGCTAATGCTGCCAGCAAACAGAGCCTATCTGAAAACATGAGGCAATTAAGAAGCTCTGGTTGACTCCCATTTTTGTGGGTGTAGAAGTCCCTCCCACCTTTTTTTTTAAAGCTTTCTTAGGCTTTTTGTGGATATACTTTGCCCCACATTTGGTGTCATTTTGTAAATGGAGATTGCACTGTCCTCTTTTGTTCCTGGCCACCCAGACCTGCATAACCACACAGAAACAACACTGTTTGGCCTATTAGCAGCATATATACATATGTGTATACACACACACACACACACACACACACACAGAAGGGCATCCCACATCACTAAGCCATTGGTAGACTGATGTCGGTCACATGGGAACTTTAGGCTATTAAATTGTGCATCTGCAAATCAGGATTCCTGAGAGCCTATTGTTATATATATATATATATATATATATATACACACACACACATACACACACACCAAGCTATATATAGTAAAATTACTCAGAGTTTTATATGTATACATATATATTTTTAATATTATAAACACACATTATAGATGCACTATAATCATTATGCATTAAGAGGTGCAGTTATCAGGGAAAATTCATACTTCAGTCCCACTGTTCTCTACTGTTGCCTCTGCCGTAAACAGGTGATGAGTTTGTATGGAGTATTCCTTTCTACCCTTCAAACAGAACCAAAATAAACTTAGTCAATGAATTATCCAACTCAGTGAAGGCGCATGCGATCACTGCCCTTTGTTTTGCGTTGAAGATGACAGCTAACTACCTTTTTACCCAGTTCCCACGTCCTGCAGCAGTCTGTATCCGGGACGTGCTGCTCCAGTTAGGAAGGATAAGTGAGGGGCAGCACACTAGCAAACAGTTCTTTATTTTCAGGGCTTATCAGCGGAATGTTAGGGAACTCTGAGTGGTCCCTTGAGCTTCTGGCAAGGCCATTCAAAGAAAATGCTTTCAGAGCCTACCTGCCTGCCTCACCTCTCACAGTGCAAGGGGAGACAGCATCATGTGGAGGTCATGGGTTGGATTAGGCAACCAGATCTGGAGACATTCTGGGAAGAAGCTTTTATTTTGGAGAGAGGTGGTGACTTCAAATCACGTCCCCTGGGACAGTCAAGGTCACTCCCTGTTCAACTCCCTGACCATCCACCTGGCAGTGTGCGTCTACATTGCCTGTGTGCTGCTGGCCTGCTCAGCTCTGCTTACCTGCCTGATGTGAGCATGTGCTTTTGGTGCTCCAGGAAGTCACGAGTTGGAGAACATGGCAATTGTGCCTGGGAAGCAACACTTGGAGGGGTGCATTCTGGTCAAAATTGTACTGAGACCCAGAATTTAGATTGCTAATAGGCTATTGTGGTAAAATTACAAAAGGCAGGTAGACTTGAATAAATTCTCTTTTACTGACAACAATCCAGGTTAATTCTAGCTGCTTCCCTGGTGAGTATGCCATTTGACAGGATTAGGAGGGTTTTTTTTTTTTTTTTTTTTTTTTTTTCCCATTTGACCTCCACTTTACAGGGAAGGGGACTGATGTTAATGGTAGTTAGTGACCTGCCAGAAGTCATGCAGCTGATGAGATGTCCCCAGGTGTGCTGGCACACAAATCCAGCATTCCCAAGGCTATCCATGCAAGACTTGTCACCTCTAAGGGGCACCGCACTTCCACCTGGTGCAGAGAACTTGCTAAACACATCAGTAGCCACGTGGCTGGAAATACACTGTGAAGCAGAAGGCAGTGCCACAGGGAACATGTTTTGTTTCTCTGAGACTG
Organism: Chionomys nivalis; assembly: GCF_950005125.1. Classification (NCBI taxonomy): domain Eukaryota; kingdom Metazoa; phylum Chordata; class Mammalia; order Rodentia; family Cricetidae; genus Chionomys; species Chionomys nivalis. The sequence continues at coordinate 33,665,329 of NC_080100.1, read as the reverse complement.
TTAGTATAGTGTGGTGTTATCACCGAACTCACTACGAAGATGCCTTCACTGTCTTCTTCAGGTCTAAACAGAATCAGCCACAGGCCACTGACATTGGCCCTTCCTCCTTTGCCGAACTGTAAATGACGGTATTCCCACACAAAATATCAGTCTTCAATGTAATTATTTTATGCAATGACACTGCATTTCACAGGGTAGTAATTCATCTTCACCAACTGGGCAGGCCACTTTGTTAGTTACAAGGCTGACAACACATACAGATCACGGCTTTGGGAGAAAAGGTGCAAATATCTCTGCAAAAAGGTCCAGGTTTTGATTTTGAGGACTTACATGATTGCTATCACCAACTTTATGTTGGAGTTTGACTCTCTGAAGACAATGTTTACAGTTTTGAGTATCAGAGTGACACAGAATTGAGTTCTCCTCAAATGTCTAATTTAGTCTATTAGTAGTCAAAATTGACTTGTAAGACATCAATTGAAATGATCATATACTTATGTCCCTTTTCCTATACTTGATGATTTTTATTCAAAATTAAAGGCTAACCTTAATTCTAATATCCTAGTTATGTAATTTAAATTGATCCTAGAAGAATCACATGGAGGGGCTGAAAATGATGCTGTTTTCAAATCATTTAGAAGCGACAATTTGTCCAGATTCAATAAAACATTTAAACTTATATTAAAGAAACACCAAATAAAAACCTGTGTGTGAAACAGATGTAATGATTTGAAAATTGAGACTGTGCAGGGTGTGGTGGCTCACACTTCTAATCCCAGCACTCAGGAGTCAGAGGCAGGAAGATCTCTGAATTCGAGGTCAGCCTGGTCTACAGAATGAGTTCCAGGACAGCCAGAGTCACACAGAAAAACTCTGCTGTGGAGGCCCAAGAATGTGAGCCTATTTCCACACTGACAAAAGGTCAGAGAGTTGGATCTTACCTCTATTCCTTCAAGGTTACTTCTACCTCAAACAAAGGTTGCACGTAGATTTACATCAGAGAGTTCTGCTCTCAAGGTTATTGTCAACAGGTATGACAAAGAGTCAGACTTTGTATTTCAGGAATAGAGAAGTAGATATGTCTCTACCTCAAACAAAAGTCTAAGGATCCTGTTGGGCCTCATGAAGCCTGGGCATGAGGCCCAGTGTAACTTCCTGAGCCTAACTTGAATTTGGTGAGGCCCAGTGTAACTTTCTGAACCTAGCTAGAGTTTGGAGACCTGTCTCTGGCTACCCAACCTAGACCCACCTCTACCCAGCCACTGTTAGCATGGCAGAATTTTATTGACCCTTATTCCTTACTCTGCCTCAACCCATCCCAAGCTTCTCCACCCCCATCACAACCCTATATAAGTTCCTGCCTGATACCATTAAACAAGATCCTGCTTTGACAGATTCCCGACTGAGTGTGTGTTTCTCCCCATGGCTGAGGGAGGGGCTGGGTTGTTTGACACTCACCATCCTGCTCAGCCCCAGAAGAGTTCAGTGGGTCTGCTCTTTCTGCCAGAGACCCCGGCAAGATCCAACTAAGGTTCCAGTTCCTTTAGGGAGCTCACATTGAATTCCACCCAGGGAGTGGTTTGCCTATAGAATGTTTTGGTCTAGGCTGTGAGCGTGACTTGTTTTGTTCTAGCAACAGAATGTTTAACTATAGATGTAGCCCGCAACCTTCAATTGGTCCGTTCATTTCCTTGCATCATATTATGCAGTTTTTTGACTTCCTCCTACCTTTTGGGGTCAGGGGCATTTTAAGCAATTGAAAATTAAATGTGGGCGATTTCAGTATTCACTGGAACTTCCTCCTGGTACTATTCTATGTTTTTCTGTCTTTTTATTTTCACATCATATTTTTTTTACTAATATTTCTAAATCCCCATACCCCTAACCTGGTGAGTGGTATTTTTTGTTGAGGCTGATCCCCGACACCCTGTCTCAAAAAACTTTTTAAAAAAAGCACTTTAGCCGGGCGGTGGTGGCACACGCCTTTAATCCCAGCACTCGGGAGGCAGAGGCAGGCGGATCTCTGTGAGTTCGAGACCAGCCTGGTCTACAAGAGCTAGTTCCAGGACAGGCTCCAAAACCACAGAGAAACCCTGTCTCGAAAAACCAAAAAAAAAAAAAAAAAAAAAAAAAAAAAAAAAAAAAAAAAAAAAAGCACTTTATCTTTTGCAGCATTCACTTTATCCTTTATTACACCTGTGTACCCACTTACAGTTAGTTAGTTACTTCAAAAATGTCACCCACACAGTGTTCTTCATTTCACGTAGTGGTCCTGGGCATTAGTTTTCCCGTATGGGTCAACCCTAGAGAAAGTTACAACCGGAAACGGAAGCATATTGGTGACTGAGCTTCCTACAGTTTTCCTTCTGGACAGATAAGTAATATACTTCATCACGATTCTTTGGCTACCCCCACCCCTTTTTATCCTCTTTGGGTAACATATCTATTTTGGGGACATCCATTGCAACTGAGTGGTGAGATGGCCTTAAAAAATCTTTTAGTACCATAGTTTGTCAAAATCTAAAAGGAGGCTGAATCTTTCAAGGTCATTTCTCTGTCCAACTGTGCAGGACTGACTGTGATGTTTTCATAGGTCCTCTTTCTTTTTAAGAATCATTTGCCCAATCATTTGTGATACGTGAGGTCTGATGGCTTCAAGGGGTTCTTCTGGCCTCCAGAACTTCACAACTTGTCCCTCGGGGTTGACCAGATACTTCCAAAAGTTCCACATTGGTTCCTTCTTGGAAGAATCTATAATGTTCAGAATATATTTTCATGAGCATGATTTTATTCTTTGTCAAGGCTTTCAGTTTCATTACATCTGTATAAGTGACAATTTTAGAACCAGGTTCTAGGATTGCCATACTATTAAGAACAAAATAAAACACCCACACAAAAGCAGAGCTCAAGGCTTCAGTAACCAGACTTCAGTATTCTTGACTTCATAGATGACTGTACTGATCTAGAGTCAGGGCATGAAACAAAGTTATATATTTTAGATTTGTTGATCTAGACCCATTTTCTTTTTTGTTTTGTTTGCTTTTTAGCCTGAATTGGACTTGAACTTGTGGCCCTTCTGACTCAGACTCTTAGATCCTGGGATTAACAGGTGGGTGAATGCCACCAGGCCCAGCAAGACCAGTTTAATATTTAATATTTGTGTAGCCCAGACTGGCCTGAAATTCACTACATATCTTAGGCTAACTCTGAACTCTTGGCCAAAGCTAACCTTGAACTCTTAATCCTCCAAGCCTCCACCTTCCCAATACTGGGATTATAGGTGTTTGCCACCATATCTAGTCTGTTCTCAACTTTTCAAAATGTAAAATGTTCTAAAGTTGTTTTGGTAAAAGGAAGGTAATATTGATTTTTCATATTTAATGTAGTAATGTTTCAAATATTGTTATTGATTACATAGCAAAATGGCAAGGGATTTGAAATGATTACTTGGAGAAATTATGACATTCTTTTGCTAAATCTTAATTTATGTAATAAATGTGAATTCTTTTACTTGTGTCATTCTGGATCTCTGTTCCTAATATTAATGAATATGAGAAAAAGATAGAATAGGGTTTGGAGAGATGGTTCATTGGTTAAGAGTGAGTACTGGTCTTGCAGAGGCCCTGGGTTCGATTCCCAGCACCCACATGGTGGCTCACAGCTGTGTGACTTCCATTTTAGGTGGTTTGATGCCCTCCCTCTTCTGGCCTCCTTGGGCACCAGGCACACATGGACAAACACATACATGCAGGGAAAACACTCATACACATAAAAACAAATGTCTTCCCTAGGAAAGATACAGCAACTAAAATTAAAATTAAGTCCTCACTTTGTGCCTAGTTCAGGGTTCAAGTGGGGTCAGGCAACCCCAAGAAATGGTTGTTACTCTCTTCAGCATTTTGCATATGAGAAAAATGGAGGCCTGAACTTAATACTGAGTGGCTGCCATTGGTAGAGGCAGAGTTGCTATCTGCACCTCCTTCCAGAATTGGTGGACTTGACCTCTGGGTTCTCTTGCCTTCCCTGTTTAACATCACACACTGTCTGTGTGACAGTTTTGGTTCTGTGAGAACAGCTGAGTTTCATTTTTTTTAAAATATTTATTTATTTGTTATGTATACAGTATTTTGTCTGTGTGTATGGCTGGAGGCCAGAAGAGGACACCAGACCTCATCACAGATGGTTGTGAGCCACCATGTGGTTGCCGGGAATTGAACTCAAAACGTTCGGAAGAGCAGGCAGTGCTCTTAACCACTGAGCCATCTCTCCAGCCCCGAGTTTCATTTTTTTTTGACAGAGTCCTCGTTCGAATATAATCGGATGCTTAGCTCAAGGGCTTGGCTCTACCTTTTCTTCAGTATTCCCCAGAAAGAAAAGCCATGGTTCCTGTCCACTGTGTTACTCAGGCTTTAAGTAGATGGCTGTGGTGAGCTTAGTTATAGAGGAAGTCTCATGTGACTGACTTCTGAAAATAAGCGAGTTATTTTGCTTTGAATTTCAGCAAAACCCTGGTAAAATGTCAGGTCAACCTTGAGGCTAATGTCTCAGATGGAAAGGCCACCATAAAACTAAACATAAAGATATACTCAGTTAACGGTGCTTGGACACATATATTCATGAAGCTTTAGTCAGGGGTGGGGCTACTGTCCCAACAGAAAGGCTAGCAGCTGAGGGGAGAGCTGAAATACTTAGGGAAAGCAGTCGTGGCCACGCCTCGCATACAATCTCCAACACGATGGTCAGAAGGAATAAAAACACACCAAGGTGGAAGTCTTTACCATCCAAGAAGTCAAAACCTGATTTCAGGGATGCATAGCTTCTAGAAAGTTTCAAAGGATGAGGTTCTGGATCTTTGACAGTTTTATGAAATTTTCCCGGTAAAATATTTTAAATGAGATAGGAACTGTCCTGATCTATCTGTACCTTTCTCTGTCGCACGTATGTATAATAATGAAAGGGACAGGAACGGACAACATTGAGCAGGGTAGATATTTACCAACAAGAAATCTAAACGCAGGTTCTGCTTCCGGCCCTAAGATCTTAATCTTGTGGAAGATGGGGAATGTGACTCCGTAGTTTTGTCTCGCAAAAGATTCTATCTCCATGCTGGACATGGGCTCCGATTCTCCAAACTGATTGCATGGGAAAGCCAGGACGTTGAAGTGATAGGGCCCAAACTCCTTGTGCAGCTCCTTGAGGGTCAAGTAACTTTTGTCGGTGTACCGGCAGTCACTAGCCACGTTTACAACTAGGGAAGCCTCCCGGAAAAAGAAAAAAACCCGACCGGAAAGAGAAGCAAAAGATTAAAAAAAAAAAAATCCTTCAGGCAATTAAAATCCCAAACCACTTTGGAAGAATACAACCTCTGATAGACTCCGTATTTTCAGACAGATCCAACTTCATTAAAATTCATAACCCAGATAAATGGGCTAACCCTCTATACTTAGATTATGTAATATTCTTAGTAGTGGGTCTCGCCCTAGCCACACAGCATCTTCCAAATCACAGCATCAGGTCTGCACGAAAATGAAAGCAATTTTCGAGAAAACAGTCGCTTAACCGGTTGGAAGTGAAAAGCTCCTAGAACTCATACCTAAAAGGACATCTAACGACATTGCTTTGAAGACTACATTCCAATTTACGACTGTAACGAACCCTACACTACGGTGAGAAGAAGTATCAATGCCGAGGAACAACAGAAATAAAAATCCGAAGACTTACTTTGCCTTTGAACTTTTCCAGAGACACGATCTTCCCTTTGGCATCCTTCACTTCAAAGGAATAGAAGCTGTTGATTCTCGGTTTCAGGAATTTTAATTGTAGGAGAAAAAGAGTCACGGTGCACAGAACCATAGACAGCAAAACGGCAAATACCTTCACTTTGGACCCGGAACATTTCAGTGGGTAGGCAGCGAAGGGCTCCATTTTGGATGATTTCGGGAGTCTCAGCAGGCTGGAATTCGAGGAGGGGCTGAAACTTGAAACCCGCGGAGCTTAAAGGAGAACCGGAAGGGCTTACAGTCCTTTGGCTGCTAAATAATCGAAGACCCTTCCCAGAAGAATCAAAATGAAATCAGAAACGCGGCAAATTTTCAATATATTTGTAATGTGGTTTCAATTTAACCATTTTTGGCTAGAAAAATTTGTATCGTCTTAGTGGATCCTTAACACGCGCCTTGCTAGATAAACATTTCACCAGAAGGTGGTGCTCTTGTAACTTGGAAATGAGTGCTTAATGCCCAACAGCATCCTGTGTGCTCACAGAGCACAGGATTGGCTGTAGAGGACAGACTAACACTAGGAATCGTTAGAGTGTACATTAATGTGGTCTGTTACTATGAGGTGTGACCCCCAAAAAACTGAAATAATTATGTGTTTATTTACCGTATTATGGGAATATGAGGAATTTACAATAGAGCAATGAAGATCTGAAAAGGCCATTTTATTCATTCTGACTTCATTTAGTGAAGGCAGCCAGATGCCAGGAGAATACAACAAAAATAGAAAGCCAGAAAGGCAAAGCCAACATCCCTTCTCTATCAGAAACTATGGAAGCCTTTTTCTTTATAGGTTTGTCATCACCATTGGCAAGATATATACTTTATAACATAACTACACACACATACACACAGACACACAGGCACACACAGACACACAGGCACACGTTTGCACATATGCAGGCACACACACATACACAGGTACACACATCTGGAGTGATATTTTATTTGTAATCTAACAAATAAAGCTTGCCTGAAGATCAGAGTGCAGAGCTAAGCCACTAGTTAGTTAGTCATAGAGGCCAGGCGGTGGTGGCGCACACCTTTAATCCCAGCATTCGGGAGACAGAGGCAGATGGATCTCTGTGAGTTCAAGGCCACTATAGGCTACATGAAATTGATCCACCCTAAAAGAGAAACAGATCTCACACAAAGTGATCTCAGCATTTGGGATCACATGCCTATAATCCCAGCAGTAGGGAGGTTGAGACAGGGGTGATATGGCTGGGCAGAGAGAGGAATAGAAGGTGGGAGGAGACAGGAGCTCAGATGCAGTATAAGAATTCAGTCTGAGCATGCAGTCATAGAGACAGCAGGAAGTCTGAGATTCGCCCCTTTGGTCTGAGCATTGGTAGAGTAAGAATTCTTTAGTGGTTGACTGCTCTGCTTCTCCAGTCCTTCAGTGTTCACCCCTGATAGCTGATCCCAAGTTTTTTATTGTTAAGACCAATTAGAATTTATGCTACACACATACACACACCCACACAACATATCCTCATACACACAAATATCCCCCCCACACACACACCACTGAGAAGTTTCATGGAATAATTTTTTGAACTACTTTGTAATCCTGTCCAGGGAACTTTTGAGACATCATGGTTCTGATCTATTCTGACTGAGAAACCAAGGACAATGGCACTGGGATTTGATCCTACTGCACGTACTGGCTTTGTGGGAGCCTAGTCTGTTTGGATGCTCACCTTCCTAGACCTGGATGGAGAGGGGAGGACCTTGGACTTCCCACAGGGCAGGGAACCCTGACTGCTCTCTGGACTGGAGAGGGAGGGGGAGAGGGAGCGGGAAAGGAGGAGGGAAATGGGAGGAGGGGAGAAGGTGGAAATTTTTAATAATAATTAAAAATAAATAAATAATAAAACAAACAAAGAAACAAAAAATTATGTTCATAGCAGCATTGTTTGTCACAGTCAGAACCTAGAAACAACCTAATGCCCCTTGGCTGAAGAATGGATAAAGAAAATATGGTACATTTACACAGTGGAGTACTGCACAGCAGGGAAAAAGTAATAACATCTTGATATTTGCAGGCAAATGGATGGATCTAGAAAACATCATATTGAGTGAGGTAACCCGGACCCAGAAAGACAAATATCACATGTACTCACTCATAAGTGGCTTTTAGACATAAAACAAAGGAAAATCAGCCTGAAATTCACAATCCCAGAAAACCTAGACAACATGAGGACCCTGAGAGAGACATATATGGATCTAATATCATGGGAAGTAGAAAAAGACAAGATCTCCTGAGTAAATTGGGAGCAAGAGGACCATTGGAGAGGAGGGAAGGGGACAGGAGAGGAAGGAAGGGGAGTGGAGAAAAATATATAGCTCAATAAAAACAATAAAACAATAAAAATAAAATTTTTTATTCAGTTAAATGTTGCATCTATCTGTCTATCTATCTATCTATCTATCTATCTATCTATCTATCTATCTATCTATCTATCTATCTATCTATCTATCATCTGTCCATCTGTTATCTATCTCTCTATCTCTATCTATCTATCTATCTATCTATCTATCTATCTATCTATCTATCTATCTATCTATATCATCTGTCTATTCATCTATCATATATTTACCTATCATCTGTCTATGTATCTATCTATGTATCATCTGTCTGTCTATATCTATCTTTCTATCTATCTATCATCTGTATCTATCTATCTATCATCTATCTATCTATCTATCTATCTATCTATCTATCTATCTATCTATCTATCTATCATCTATCTATCTATGTTTGTGTGTGAGTATGCCTGAGTACCACTGCACATGTGTATAGATCAGATGACAACTTGTGGAAGATATTCTCTCCTTCTTCTGAGAGTTGAACTCAGGTTGTCAGGTTTGGTGGCAAGCCCCTTTAACCTCTGAGCCATCTTGCTGGCCCTAGTTTTGTTTCTTAGAAATGGGATCTTTCCATGTTGTCCAGGGTGGTCTTGAGATTGTGGACTCTTCCAATCCTCCTGACTGAGCCTCCCACTGAGCTGGGACTACCATGGGTGCCACCACACTCACTTAGAGTGCATTATAATAGCAAGGGCACATTTCTTGTCAACGACAAACTTGGAGTCAATGCGTTAATTTAATGGACCTTAAGGTTTAGGAGGGTCAAACACTGAAAGCATTGTCATATACATTTCTAGGCAGACCCACTAACAAAACATTTGCAACAGTTCAGCAGACCCTTGCCCTGGACAGTATGGGATGAACACAGATTTGGCAGCTTTCTCTTGTGCATGCCCTGATATCATTTCTCAGCTCCTGGGGTTTGTCGTTATAGCAGACACATTCTGCCTATTCCAGACTAGTGTCAGACAGCATGTGTGTCACCTTACCCCTTCCTTTGCAGAGGGAGAATAGTTCAGAAAACCCAGCAGCATTCTTTCAATGCGTTAAGGAAGGTTATCTAAGTGGGAAGACTCGCTGAGATGACCGTCAGCTGGAGAAACTACCCAGACAACATGAGATAAAGCGATTGATGTGGTTAATTGACTACCTCGGTCTTGGCACAGGATGTGAATGAAGGGCAAGTGGGCACCCAGCCGTGGGCAAACTGAAAATCAGTTATGGAGTCACGGGGCACCAGGAAATGGAAATTGAAGGCAGCGAGGAGCTTGGCTCTAAATCAGCCATCTGTGTCATGCTACAGTTTATAGGGAAAATAGTTTTTGCTGATGAACTTTGTTACATATGCAGTCTACACACACACACACACACACACACACACACACACACACACACACACACAGGAAGGTGCTAACAAGTCAGCTAAGATCCAAGAACTAGTGAATGCAGCAACTGAGAATAGGGATTAGCACTTTCAGCTTAACTGAATTATTCCATCTGCATGGCGCCATTTCTTTGTAACAGTTAAAACACATTTGTTTAGAAGTCAATATAGGAATCGAGATTGCTCCTGCAGTCCGGTGAAGGAGTTCTATTTATCAGGAGACCTTTAGTTTTATGAGAAGTTGTCAAAAGGGCTGAAAGAGCCTGGGAGTGTAGACAAACAAGAAAGCACATCCACGTGTCTTGAAGCCACCTGGAAGGAGTCACGGGGAGTCTGCAGAGCAGGAAGTCTAGATAAAGCAGAGTCTTCAAGAAAGCAGCACTTCCAAGTGTGACAGAGGGCCCCGAGGGATGGAGAGGCTGAGGATGCTCGGCTCCCCAACAGCAGGTGTGGGTGATTGAGAACAACATAATTCCTATTGGAAAAGGAGCAGATAATTTTGATTTAAACATTAAAAATTTGATACATAAAAACATTAAATTGTACATATTTATAGGGTACCAAGTGTTGTTTTAATAAACAAATATATTTTATGATATTTGATTCATGTTATACATGCCTATCTTCTAAATATCATTTGTGGTAAAAGAAACCTAAAATACTTTTTAAAAAAGATTTAATCAATAGAATATTGATAATTTCAGTTTGGGTTGTATTCCCCACTAGAATGTGAAGACATTGGGAGTTTTAAAATCTTTTATTTTTTGAAAAATTAGTGTGTGTTCATGATGTATGTGTAAATTTGTGCCATTGCATGCTGCAAGGGGAGGTCAGAGAGCAACTTTGTGGAATTATTTTTCTTCGCCCACCTTCTTGTGGGTTCTGGGGACCGAACTCAGGTCAGCAGGCTTGCATGGCAAGCTCCTCACCCACGGAATCATCTCACCAGTTCAAATTTTGGTATTTATATCTATTTTGAAATACTATTGCGACTCTGATTTTGAAGCGTCCTGTGGTCAGAATGCCACTTCAATGGGTGGGGCTGGGAGTGTGTCCGGACCGTGTTAGGGCTGTGGTGGAGCCTGCACTAGAGCCGTGGGACCATCTTTGTTATTTCTGTCTTTGGCATGAGATTCTCTTCTCTCTCTCTTTATTTCTTTTAAAGATTACATTTATTTATTTATTCAATTCATTTACTTGTGCATGTGTAGTGTGGGTGCATGTTGTGGTGCACTTGAGGAGACCAGAGGATGACTTCCAGGGATCAGTCCTCTCCTACTAGGTGGGTCCTGGGGATTGAACTCAGTTGCTCAGATTTGGTGGCAAGTGATTTTACCTGTTGAGCCAGTCCATCTGCCCTATCACGAGATGCTTGCAAAACTCCATCAGCAGCATGCGCTTTCTGGACCCCACAGGCTTTTCTCCACCCTCCGAATAGTTGCGTGTCAGATCATTTATCACCAGACCTGTTTGTTTCTGTTTTCTCGGTAGCTTCATCCTGTGACTTCCTGATCTTGTTTTTTAACCTTTCTAGGTTCCTTTTTATTTATCTTGGGCTCCGGATTCCTCTCTGTATCATGTCACCACGATGTGACCACTCAAGGTGGACAAACTGAGCTGATGGGCTTCATCCCTTTCCCTCCTTTGTCTTATTTTTCTTATCTTCCTCTTCCTCTCTATTAATAAATACTTGAGTCATTGAAAACTATGCGACAGGCATTTCCTTAGCAGGAGATAGATCCTAGAACAAAAGCTTACACACATCAAAGATGAAATAGTGTGGCCTGCAGCCGGTTGTCTACGTGCCACCTCTATGTTGTCTGTATTTGCCCATCATTTGTTTTCGCCTCCATATTTTAATGTAAATATATTTATTCACTTACCTCACTTGAATTAATTTTTGTATGGATTTATATTAATGCTGAAAGACTAAAACCATTAAAGGGTTACATTGAAATATTTCATTCTATTCCCAATGGTAGGACTGACTGAGAATTGAATTTTATTTAAGACCAATTGTACTTTTCTTAGGAAGATCACTGTATTCAATAAAAATTTGCCTCTTCCTTTCCTTGGCCAGGTTTTGTTATGTGGACAGTATAAAATGAGCTTTCTTTTCATAACTTGCATTTTTTTAAATATTTGGAGACGATTTCTTTTCTTTTTTTAAAAAAGATTTATTTATTTATTGTGTACACAGTGTTCAGCTGTTCAGCCTCCTTGTATGCCTGCAGGCCAGAAGAGGTCACCAGATCTCATTACAGATGGTTGTGAGCCACCATGTGGTTGCTGGGAATTGAACTCAGGACCTCTGGAAGATCAGCCAGTGCTCTTAACCTCTGAGCCATCTCTCCAGCCTGAGGCAGTTTCTTTTGTGCCTTCTTTATCTGGATCAGCACTCTGGTTTCCCTTGAGCCATGTGATGGGAGCCTGGCACATGCTGGGGCGCTTAGACGCTCATCTTAGCCTTCTTCATCATGGACCCTGACCTCCTGCTGAACTTGGCTTTTGAATCCTTGCTTATACCCATGTCTTTTCCCCTCTCTTCCTTTTCCCCCCTTCTCTTCTTTTATCATCTCATATTTTTTATTTTGAAATATTAAGACATTCTAAAAAGTACATAATGTGAATAGACAGCTTGATAAAAAACAATTAGGAGAGAACGTTCTGGCCAAGTGCCCCAAAGCCCTCCTGTAATCCACGGTTGGGGAGACAGAGGCAGGAGGACCTGGAGTTTAAGGCTGGCCTAGACTATATAATGAGAACCTGCTTCCTTCCTTCCCCCCAAAGCAAATATTCTACCCATCATGTCCAGCCTGCAGCCCAGAGTAACCATGAAAGTGGACTAACAAGTTTCTAAGCCTATTTAAGCCACTGTGTGATTTTTTTGACATGGCCCGCCCCCAATTTGATTGCATGCTTTTCAAGAATGAATATTGTAGATGACAATGCCATATCACAATGTCAAAAGTTTGGGTGCATCTTCCAGGCCAAGAACTAGAATACGCCTACTCCACCTTGGGTTTTTGATGCCCCCCCTTCTGTTTCCTGTGGCAGCACCTGGGTACGTCCTGAAATATACTTTTGGTTCTCCTGTCCTTGCACTTTGCTTAAATGAAATTGTACTGTCTGCTTCCTTGTTTTTCCCTACTGTTTGATAAGCCTTGTGTTGTTCCTTGTATAGAGCTGTAGTTCATACTTATTTTACAGTATTCCATTTTATAAATGTATCAGTGTGCCTATTCTTCTGGTGACCAGCCCCCCTTTTAAATTTTGTCTATACATATAAAATCTTCTATGTGTGTGTGAAGGTGCTCTTAAATACCAGAAGAGGACATCAGATCCGTTGGAACCGAAGTCGCAGGTGGTTGTGACCCTTCCAATGTGGGTGCTGGAACTGCACTCTGGTCTTCTGCGAGAGCTGGGCTCACTCTAAACTAGGGAGACCTAAGATTGTACTGATTTTTGAGTTCCGTCACACTGTTAACTCCACTGATGCTCTTACCCCTTGATGTCTGTATGAGAGGCACATCTGGACTCCGCAGGGCACATCCTCACAGCCGGCCCGAGCGACCCCAGCATGGTCTGAACTCTGACAATCTCTAGTCCCTGTGCTTCAAGCACCTCTGTCCGTCCTCGACTTTCCTGCCCAGCTCTAGTCCTCACTCACTACGGTCATCCTGGAGACCAGGGACTTGCTCTTCCATCTCACTACCCTGGAGGAAGGCACTTACTTGTTGTTGTTTGTTGAGAAAGTAAAAAAAAAAAGAACATTTTTCTGGGGGAACATTTCCTTGTGTGTGTGTTTTTTTTTTTTTTTTTGGTTTTTCGAGTCAGGGTTTCTCCGTGGTTTTGGAGCCTGTCCTGGAACTAGCTCTGTAGACCAGGCAGGTCTCAAACTCACAGAGATCCGCCTGCCTCTGCCTCCCAAGTGTTGGGATTAAAGGCGTGCGCCACCACCGCCCCGCCCTTCCTTGTGTGTTTCAATAACTCACTGATGAGTTTGGATGTGTCATCTGTATTCTGGGATGCCCCTTATTTGTCTCTGGGCACTTGTGTTTGTCTAACATTCTAGCACTCTTACTGGGACATTTGCATAATGCCCTAGTTTATGTGGAAAACCCTTGTTTTATCTTACCCAATGACTCTCACTCCTAAGATCGTTTCCTACCTCTGGACTCTTTCTTCATTCCCTTCTGCCTTCTGAACGTGATTTGCTTTTGGGGAAAGTGATCCATTCACTTAATGCTTTGCTTAAATGAATCAACTCCATTAACTTTGATTAGTGCCCACTTGAGAAGGTAGTGATGAGACACGCTATCTAGTTCCCATATCTGACTACTGGGCCCTGTACGTGTTACTATTAACTCAGCCTGCTGGCACTCTGTTGGGGCTGTTCAAGGTCATCAAGAGCTGTGTACCAGCTTCCTGCAGCTGCTGAAATAAAATCACCAGAGTGTTTGGTCTTGCAAACATGGAGGCCGAGGCCAGTTTCTTGAGACAGAAGAAAGTGTCAGCAGGCTTTGCTTTCTCGAGAGGCTCGCCTGGAGCAGCGCTGCCCTGTCTTTCTTGGTTCTTATGGCTGTCGTATTTTCTGGGTTGTGCGTGTTATGGCTACACCTCTGCTCTGTGGGCGTAGTGCCATCTGCTCTTGGTCTAGTTCACTCTTCCTCCAGCTTCTTATCAGGACAAATAATGGTATTCAGGCCTCGAGAGGATGATAGGGGTAGAATCCCCAACTCAGGTAAATTAATCCACAGCTTTGCGCTGTATGTGGGTATTTCATATGAGAAGCCTCTTTGCCATAGAAGATGATATTGATAGGTGGCAGGGATTAGAATCTGGAACCCTGGGAACCGTTACTTGGCCTAAATAGGCTGCCAACCTAGTATGGCACAGAGTGAAGCTATGTTCCAGACAAATCCCTGAAGGAGTTGTTGGTGAACCCAGCTGGGACTGTGAGCCAGTGGTTACCTTGGAAGAGAGTCCTGAACAAGATTCCAAGCAGGACTTCTTCAAGATGGACAGAGTGGCAGTTGCCAAGTCAGAGGAACACAGACACATCAAGGCCCAGCGTGATTAGCAGTGTAAAGTTTGTCAATCACTTTTCAGATATACCATTAGATTTGCTCTCCCCCCTTTAAGTTCAATATTATTTTGTCTTGAAATGCATATTTAAATTCTAGAAAACCAAGGAAAATTTGAACAAGAGTGTCTGTCTTCTCTCTAGTATGGCAGCCCCTCCTTTCTTAGTCTCCACAGTCTTAGATGGCGTTGTTGGGAGTGAACACATTGTCTGGACATGGCCCACTGACATTGCTTGCTTTGTCTCCAAAGTTCTCAACTTTAGAGCCAGCAAGAAAGTTGAAAGGTGGCTCTGTGGCACAATGGGTAACACATTGGACTCCTAGTGACAAAAAAAAAAAAAAAAATGGAGAGGGAATTGGCAGTGCTCAGCACACAGTGTCGCTTCGTGTGACATATTTATTATGTGTACAGTGCTCTGCCTGAGTGTATGCTTGCACACCAGAAGGGGGCACCAGATCTCATTACAGATGGTTGTGAGCTACCATGTGGTTGCTGGGAATTGAACTCAGTACCTCTGGAAGTGCTCTTAAAGTCTGAACCATCTCTCCAACCCATATGTTCTGTTTTATGCTGATGTGTAATAACGATAAGTCATTAGGCCCACCCTCTAAAGTGTTTCGGTATATCTAAAGACCATGGGTGGAAGCTGTGGTTATGAAACGATGTTCAAGTGTTTTAAAAAATAGGGGAAAAAAAGTCTCCAGGTTCACAAAAGTTAACTCTCAAGCTCACATACAGTGTTGTTCTAGATAAATACTATGGAATTCCACTAGAAGGGATTTTACCTTTGCCTCTTTGAGCCCACTAGAACTCACAGCTTTCATTGGTGTTCAACAGGCTTTCGGCCAGGCCACCACCTACTCCACCTTCAGGAGCCACTCCGTGAAGAGGCTGTCTGCCGAGATTCCTGTGGCCAGCAGACCCATCACCACCAGAGGGCAGCCAAGCCCAGCCGGGGACCAGGAAGTCTGTTCCTCTGCATTGGCTTTGGTAGGTTCGCTTTCCCTCAGACATCCCTGCATCTTCATCAGTGCTGAAGATGGCACCAGCAGCAGACACCTAAGGCTCAGTGAGCCCAGGTTTAGGATTTCAGTGAGTTTGTACACTAAGATAAGTTGCTGTTCCTTAAGAGAAAAGTCCAAGTGCAGGGGCCCACAGACCACGCTGATTCTGCCCTTTCTATAGTGCAGTGGTTGTCATGTTCATACATGTTTTATGCTTTAAATATGCTCAGAGAATATATATATATATATGCGTGTGTGCACGTATATATGCATATACTTATATATGTATGTATTTCTGCACTGTATGAATATGCTTTTGCTTTGAAGACTCTAGAACAGTGGTTCTCAACCTTTTTAATGCTCAGATCCTTTAATACAGCTCCTCATGCTGTGGTGACCTCCAATTGTAAAATTATTGTGTTGGTACTCATAACTACTGCTGTAGCTTTGCTACTATTAAGAATCATAATGTAAATATCTGATGTGCAGCACCAAAGGGGTCACAACTCACATGCTGAGAAACGCTGCTCAAGAATATTGATGACTGCCGGGCGATGGTGGCGCATGCCTTTAATCCCAGCACTTGGGAGGCAGAGGCAGGAGGATCTCTGTGAGTTCGAGACCAGCCTGGTCTACAAGAGCTAGTTCCAGGACAGGCTCCAAAACCACAGAGAAACCCTGTCTCGAAAAACCAAAAAAAAAAAAAAAAAAAAAAAAAAAAAGAATATTGATGACTTTGGTAAGGTTCCTGGACATGAAAGTCTGAAAAATATATATATTATGATTTCCATTCTTCAGAAACAAAGTTATCCACGAGTCATCTAATGATCTAATGGCTTAGTTCCTGCTCTACTCTTTAAAGGTCCCGTGCAACGTGACTTAGCATCTTTCCTGTTTTCCTTCCCTCCCTCCCACTCTCTCTTTCTTCTGATCCCCTCAGCCCCTTTTCTTTTGAGACAGGTCTTACTATATAGTCCTGGATGGCATGGAACTCACTATGTAGTTCAGGCAGGCCTCAAACTTTGCACAATTCTCCTGCCTCAGCCTTCCAAGAGCTGAGATGGCAGATATGAACCACTGTGCCCAGCTCAGCATGCTTGTTAAGATGGATGTTGACAGTGGTACCAGCTTCTTTCTGAGATATTGTGATTCTAAAGACTGCAAAGGGACCCAAATCTTCATAAGCCGAGGGGTTTCCCACATCAGGACAAGCAGCAACACCAGAATTTACCTGACAGTGGCAGGGGGAGACTCAGGAGCATGGGAAATCTTTTGTATTCCCTCTAATTGAGGAAGTTTGGAGGGTCATTATTTTAGGAAAATTCTTGCTAAAATTAAGGGCTTCCTGGCTCCTTCTGAGCTTGAAATGAACTCACCATTTGTTTCTTAATAAAGCAGTGTGTGAAAAATTGGAAACCCCGTGCAACAGATTGCTAATCAAAAGGAGTTTACAAGAGTCTGTTCCACTATCTCCTTCAGCTGATATATATATATATATATATATATATATCATATATATATCCACTAGAAATATAAAACTAAATATACATCATATATGCATATACATACACATTTATATATACAAATATATATAATGTATATACAATACAATATATACATATATAATGGATATTTAGTTTTTAATATACATGGTAGATATCTAGTATTTGTGGGTGGTTTGACAGGTATTTCACAGAAGCAAAAAGTCTGGTAAAGGACTTTCTTAATCTTGATAAGAGAATATGTTCTAGTTTCATTTATGTTGCTTGAAAACACTCTTATAGAAAACAACTCAGGGGAGGAGTAGTTTATGTGGCTTACAACTCCATCATTTTGGGTAAATCAAGGCAGGGACTTGAGGCATCTAGTCACACCACATCCAAGAGCAGAGAGGGAATAAATGCAAGCATGCCCGCCTACTTGCTTGTTTTCTTGGGCTTGGTTCAATTTCTTTACCCGTACACAGTTCGGAATCCCCGCCTAAGGAATAGTGCCACCCACAGTGGGCTGGGTATCCCCACACCAATGAACTTAATTAAGGCGGTCTTCTACAGGCACACCATGTGCCACCCACAGACCATCCCTCATTGAAACGCTCTTCCCAGGTGACTCTAGACTGTGACAAGTTGACAGCTGAAACTGACCACCACAGAAAACATGAAAAATACTGATGTAAATAAAATTGACTTCTGTTTCTTAGACAGCATTTCACTGTTGCTATTGCCAATTGCCTTTACACATCTTTCTATAATAGGAAGGAATAGTGGCAAAGTGGTACCCTAAAGGTCAGGTGGTGAAGGCCAGTGACTGGTAACACATGCATACTACAATGATATCTGAGCAGGGTGATATAGTGATGTCATAGCTTGGAAAGATGCTCCTTGCAGCATCCTTCAAACTACTGAACTATTTCTACCTATTCTTTTTTTTCCCCATTTCAAAACCTTTAATTAAGAAAAATTCCCTCACAGGCGTATACAATTCTTTGGGTTTCAATTAATTCCAGAGGTAGTCTTTTTTGGCTAGAAAGAATAGCATCACAACAGCCAAGACAGAAGAACTGATAACAATTTCTTACCTGCAGGAGACAAGGAGAAATTGGGAGTCGTTTCTAAAGCAATGCTTTTTCTAAGTAAGGGAAGCTTGAAGGTTTTATTTAGGGAGTCTGGACACATTCATATAGAGCTCTGATGTTTCTAAGCATATTCAGTTAACAAGTCCACTTCTGAGCATGATCACAATGTAAAAGCAAAGACATGTATGGGCATTATTATCTCAAAGTCATATAGCAACATATATAAATTACAAAAATGGTGTAAAGAAATGCCTCTGGAAAGCTCATCTTGTACCACAAGATCTTAGCTGATAATCAAGTAAATGACCCAGAAAATAGATGGTTTTGGAGCCTATGTTGCCTGTCAATCATGATATTTGAACTGAAAGGTAGATGTATTGATGCCACAGTTCTTACAAAGACAAAGGACAAAGAACACAAATATAGAACACATCAAGTCAATTATCAGCATGGTGGCTGCTGCTCCTAGTTGGATGTCTATGCTTTTACCTGTATAAACTCTACACCCAAAGAAGAATGCTTTCCATAGGTGCTTACTATAGGAAACCACAGCAGATGTAGGCTTCTCTTTAGGAAACTACTAGCCTAAGACTAGGTACAATGAGTTGGTCCAATTCACCTACAGTCAAATTCTAGAATCTAAATCAAAGGCACACTATATTTTCCTTCTTATGTTTTTTTTTATTTTTTAAAAGGTCTTCATGCCCAGGTATGTCACTCCTCCATGCTCCCTGTCCACTAACTGCATGAGAGACAATAAGGTATATGCTATTTAATTCCTTCAAGAGGAAAATCTTTTCTCATTTTCATTTGTTTAGCCAAAGTCAATTAGCTACCTGAGGCCAAAGTCAACACAGTATGAGAACCTACATTTTCTGTCTTCAATTAAATGTTCTGTGATTATTTTTTCATGACCTCTTTTTCTTTAATTGTTATTGTTACATATATGTATAAGTGTATAGATATAGCTCGTTGAGTCTGTTCAGTGTTACTTGTATTTGATTTCAGGACTGACCAGTTGGTATTAGATAGGCAATTAAGTGGCTCCTCCTTGAGGAAGATTATCTCCCATTCCCAGCATTCTTTAGTTACCTGTAGATCTTTGATAAGAATAGTGTCCAATAAGATTTCCCTCTTCCATGTAGGTATTGGTATTGTACTCATTGTATTACTATTGGTACCATACTCTCTTGTCTTTTAGGTAGCCATATTGTTGAGGTTTAGTGGGTAAAGCTTCTCTGTCATTTCTAGGAGACAAACATCTTGCAGATTTCCTGGCTCTCTGACTCGTGCAATATTTCTACATTCTCATTTGTATCTTCCTTGAGCCTTAGGTGCAAGAGTTCTGGTCCAGATGTATTCAGTGTAGCTGAGCACTCCATGACCAATTGTTCCCTGGAGTCTGACCAGGCATGGGTTTCTATACCAGGTATGGGTATAGATCAATTGTTTATATTGATCTATATTTTTCTCCCCTCCCCTCCCTTCCTCTCCTACCTCTCCTATGATCCCCATGCTCCCAATTTACTCAGGAGATCATGTCTTTTTCTACTTCCCACCTAGATTAAATCTATGTATGTCTCTTAGGGTCCTCTTTGTTGTCTAGGTTCTCTGGTATTGTGAATTATAGGCTGATTTTTTTTTGCTTTATGTCTAAAAGCCATTTATGAGTGAATACATATGATAATTTGTCTTTCTGAGTTTGGGTTACCTTATTTAATATGATGTTTTCTAGATCCATCCATTTGTCTGCAAATTTCAAGATGTGATTATTTTTTCTGTTGCGTAGTACTTTATTGTGTAAATGTATCACATTTCCTTATCCATTCTTCAGTCGAGGGGCATTTAAGTTGTTTCCAGGTTCTGGCTATGACAAACAATGCTGCTATGAACATAGTTGAGCACATGTCCTTGTGGCACAATTGAGCATCCTTTGGGTATATACCCAAAAGTGGTATTACTGGGTCTTGAGGAAGGTTGTTTCCTAATTTTCTGAGAAATCCCCATACTGATATCCAAAGGGGCTGTACCAGTGTACACTCCTATCAGCAATGCAGGAGTGTTCACTTTACCCCACAACCTCTCCAGCATAAGTTGTCATCAGTGTTTTTGATCGGCCATCTTACAGGTGTAAGATGAAATCTCAGCGTTGTTTTGATTTGCATTTCTCTGATGCCTAAGGATGTTGAACACTTCTTTAAGTGTCTTTCAGCCATTCTATATTTCTATGTTGAGAGTTCTCTGTTTAGGTCTGCACCCCATTTTTTTATTGGATTATTTGTTCTTTTGATGACCAATTTCTTGAGTTCTTTGTATATTTTGGAGATCAGCTCTCTGTCCAATGTGGGGTTTGGTGAAGATCTTCTCCCATTCTGTAAGCTACTGTTTTGTCTTATTGACTGTGTCCTTTGCTTTACAGAAGCTTCTTAGTTTCAGAAGATTCCATTTATTAATTGTTTCTTTCAGTGTCTGTGCTACTGTTTAGGATAATAAAGAAATATTGGTTAATATAATCACCGACCTTGTAGCCACATTAGGTATGTTTTCAAGGCTAAACAATGATATAATTTAGATAGATAGGCTATCTTCAAACACATCAGAGATATACAGACTATGACACTTAAGATGTCTTAATAACCTAGGTTTGCCAGGCGGTGGTGGTGCACGCCTTTAATCCTAGCACTCGGGAGGCAGAGACAGGTGGATCTCTGTGAGTTCGAGGCCAGCCTGGTCTACAAGAGCTAGTTCCAAGATAGGAACCAAAAGCTACGGAGAAACCCTGCCTCGAAAAATCCAAAAAAAAAAAAAAAATAATAACCTAGGTTCTTCTTTTTGATGGCAATGAGACATGTCTGCTCTTGGCAGCACCAATCTACTTCAGAGAAAATAATGGGCATCAAAGAAACTCCACATGGAGTTTACTTTCTTTGTGGCAAAAGTAAGACACTGGTGAAGAAAATGTCTATGCCTCAACTGTTAACATTATGCTGTCCTAATTAGATAAGGAGGACACAAATATCCTGTTTCACAGAAAAGTCTGTTGAAGATGCTAGGCCTGTAGGCTGAAGATGGATGTCCCAATATTGCAAAGGAACTTTTTGTGACTGTTTAGGCAGTCAGTTGTTTCTGCCATTATTCACAGGTTTTGGAAGTCACTTGCTTGCAGTTCTGCTTACTCAGTTAATATTATTTCCTTCTTGGGTCTCTGAGGGAGTTGAAGATTAGAGAGCTATAGTTTACCAAAGCAAGTTATGATAGAAAATAAATTAGGTATAAGACTTTGGACACACCAAGATAGGATAGATACAAAATATTTTCTCTGAGTTTGTCAAATGCAAATAGACTAGACATTATTGATGTATTTATTGCCTGTATATATTGTATATCGTCATTATACTTACTGTATATAGTTTTCTTATATTGGCGATAGCCTTTTTTTTTTAGACAAAATGGGCAAATGTAGTGGCATTTCAAATGTATTTTAAAAAATAAAGACTGTCTGAAGATCTGAGAGTAAAATAGTCCCATTGGTCAGCCTTACAGACCAGATTATGGTAACACACACACCTTTAATCCCAGTAGCTACAATAACACACACCCTTGTTGCCATAGAAATTGGGTGTGCATGCCTTTAATCCCAATGGTGCATGCCTTTGATCCTAGCCCAGAGAGAAATATAAAATGGGGCAAGACAGCTCTCAGATGCGGTCTACTTCCGAGATTCCAGGAGGTAGGATTGCCATTTCAGACTGAGGTTGAGATAAGAGCCAGTGCTTGGCTGCCTTGCTCTTTGAATCTTCAGGCTGAACCCCAATTTCTGACCCTGAGTTTTCAATTAATCGAGCTTCACATTATGTTGTTTTTGTTTCTTTCTCAATAGCTAGATGAGGGTATAAGTTCGGGTTTATTCCTAGGCTCTCCATCCCATTCCATTGAACTTGTTGATTCTTCTGTCAATGTTATACTGTCCCGACTACCAGAGCTTGTCATAAGTCTTGAAGTTGGATAATGCTAGTCTTTCACTTTGTTCTTACCCTTCAATACGCGTCAACTATTTTTGCTTTTTGTATCTCTATAGGGCTGTTAGAATTACCTTATCAATATCCACAAAATAACTTGCTGAGAGTTTGGTTGTGATTATATTAAATCTGTTGATCAATTTGAGGGAGTTGCATGTGGACATAATAAGTCTTCTTACTCTTATATGTGCAAATACCTCCCTTATAGATATTCTTTTTATTTTTCATCAAAAGTTTTTAGTGTTTTTTTATACATATATTTCACATGCTTTTGAAAATACACACTTAAGCATTTAAAAATTTGGTTAATAATATAATACTATTTGTTTTGAATTTTAAATTCCAGTTGTGTATTGATGGCATATAAGAATGCAATTGACTTTTATATGTTAACTTTATATCCTGCAACTTTAGTATAATCATCCATCACTCATTAGTTATAAGATCTTGTATTTTTGGTTCTTCTTGTTGATTTAGTGATTGATTGATTTTGTGTGTGTGTGTGTATGGTGCTAGGACTTGAGTCTGAGTCATTGTACATGCTAAGCAAGAATTCTATATGAAACTACATCCTTATCTTTGTTGTTAATGCTTTGGGTATTGATTTTGTTAAAAAATAATTTTGAGACCTTTTATTAGTAGGCCTGAATGTTTCCAGTAAACTTGAAGTTCTGACAGTTGCAAGGATTCAAAGTGAACCTCAAGATAAGCATTTATGAGTAATGACTGGCTTTTTTGGTACAACACTGTGAAACCTTTAGGCTTTTATCAGAAGTCCTTTAGTCACAGACGCCACAAGTCTCTTGAGTTATCTTGTTTCCTGTTGATGTATCACTATCAGTTTGATCATGAATTGAAGGCTAGAGATGAAAAGATAGTGGCCAGTGGTTTGGACTTAGTGGGGTCTTTTGATGAAAACTTAGAACAAATGATAGAATCATGAACCCAAATAGTCAAGGGTAAAATTAGCCAAAAATTAGTAGCTTTGTTTTGGTAGTGTAAGATTAAAAGTTAAAATCAACAACTCAACAACTATTTATGAACAAAGAGTAGAGCTTAAGTCTGCAAGGTAGGCATCACTGGGATGGATATGCAAACATACAAAGTTCATTTTCTTTGAAAAGTCTCAAATGACAGAATAAATATTCAAAGCATGATGTGGTACTCTGTGTGTCCCTCATGAGACCATTTGTCTACATTTATGTCTGCCATATATTCTTTGCTGAAAAATACCATTGAATAATTTTTCAGCCGGGCGGTGATGGCGCATGCCTTTAATCCCAGCACTCGGGAGGCAGAGGCAGGCGGATCTCTGTGAGTTCGAGACCAGCCTGGTCTACAAGAGCTAGTTCCAGGACAGGCACCAAAGCTACAGAGAAACCCTGTCTCGAAAAACCAAAAAAAAAAAAAAAAAAATAATAATAATAATTTTTCACTCTTACCTGGAAGTCCACACTGAACTTTTTTCTTTTCTTTCTTCCTGTATTCTTTGTGTTTCAGTTTTATCAGAGTGACTGTTTTCTTTCTCACTCAGTAATCTCTTTGATACTCACAGGTGAAATACTGTATTTGTGTGATCTTAGAGATCTGTAGAACTGTTTGTTTCCTGCAGGCTGTAGAGATGGAGTCAGAGATGAATCCTTCTACCTTAGGAGGTTCAGCAGCATCCGCCATTTTATATGCCACCTGGAGGTGGAGCTTCATTTCATGAGTCTTTGAAATGACTACTGTAAGTCACTGCTTAGATTGCCAGTTGAGCAGCTGAAGTAACAAGATGTAGCCGATGCTCTGACATAAACCTGAAGTATGATTCTGGAAGAGCCAGAAAGTCTGTATGTTTCATGCCCATACGATGTGCCGTGCAACTATGGTTAATGTAACTACCATGCTTTGGGCACTACTTAAGTTTTAGGAATGGGTGTTGGTGGTAGGACATGAGTGTTATTATTCACTAATACATTTTTATTTTATTATATTAGAATGAACTGGACTGATGTTGACCTACTCTTATACATGGATTTTAAGTGTGACTATTTCTAATCAGTTAAACAGTAACATTGGATTTAATAAGTGGCTCTCATAATCTAATTTGGAAGACAGTGCTAACTACACAGGTCTGACTGTCAACATGCCAATGTAGAATGCAAATAGTGACTTTAAGTAAGTCACTTATTTGGATCTCAGTGAGCTCAGAAATACTCTAGAGATACCCAGACTTAAGCTGCATCAAGGGAGATGGGTAAGACTTGCAAGGGTAGAGGGGAGAGAGAACATTTTTGCTGTTGCGTGAGCAAAGGCATTATGTTGAAAATTATTGGTAATGTAGCAAGAAGGACATATGGGGACTGAGCCACTGGTAGGTAAGTGCAGTTCATGGGGAAAAAGAGTCGGTTGTAGACATTTAATTTGAGATTTGTTGACTAAGAGAAATATCAAAAGAATGAAGACAGTTTACAGTGTGTGTATATGTGTATGTGTAGGTGCATGTATGTATGTAATATATGCATAAAATATAGAACACATCTTTTTTTCAGGAGAAAGCCACCAAAGAATCAAGAATGAATTTCATGTTATTACAAGTTTTGAAGCAAGAGAGTAGCACCATTGGGAAGACAGTTTGGGGAGAGAAAACTGCTTCAAATTCTTCACTGAAGGAGTTAGTGTGACATGGAGAAGCTTTGACAGATCACTGACAGTGACATTAATGGCTGAAATAAAGGATAAACTGGCATGTAGGGTGGATGATTAGGTTGAGAGCAAGGGCCAAGGTGAACTCTTCTGGTGGGGGAGGGAGCAGAAGAGGGAGGGGGAACATCCACAAGGAATGAGCAGAGGTAAGCAGTTCGCCATCATCACTCTTCAGGGCACTTTTTCCCAGAGAACTTATCATCATGATCAATTAAGGGATATAAATTCTCACGAAATATTAAAAACTCAAAACACTCATACTAAAAGGCAACTCTTGTGCCCACTTTTTCTTCAAGTCATAGCTCTTTTTTTCTCTCCTCAACAGTAAAACGGCCAAAGATGCTCATATTGACAGCATCTAT
Organism: Chionomys nivalis; assembly: GCF_950005125.1. Classification (NCBI taxonomy): domain Eukaryota; kingdom Metazoa; phylum Chordata; class Mammalia; order Rodentia; family Cricetidae; genus Chionomys; species Chionomys nivalis. Next base: position 33,640,059 of record NC_080100.1, on the reverse strand, counting down.
CTCTTTTCAGGTTGTCATGCGCCCACTGCTGTGGGATTCTAAATCTCACCATTCTGTTCATTGAAACTGCCCTTCTAAAACCCTCCAACCTGAGCCGCTGACCCCTCTTTCATGGCTCTTTTGGGTTGCCTGCTATATGTATCTTTAAAATGGACACATAGGCCTTCTGGCTTTATAACCACTCTGCTCTTATTTTTTGGCTGGTCCCTGGTCCTCTTCTATCTCTCCATGCTCTAAATGTTAGTGTGCCCAAGGCCCACTTCTTGCAAATTTTCTACTTCTGTCCTACCTTAATTGATTTCCTTATTGTGTATTTATATTTGTTGCTCTAGGTATTCCATCATAATCTACATGTTCCCAAGTTACTGTGTCTGTCATGTGTTTTACATGACCTCTACTAGATATTAGGATAGCTATACCAGCTTGTTTCTTAGGTCCATTTGATCAGAAAAAAATTTTTCCAACTCTTTACTCTGAGGCGATGTCTGTGTTGGAGGTTGAGGTATGTTTCTTGTATGCAGCAGAAGGATGGATTTTGGTTTTGTATCCAATCTGTTAGCCGGTGTGTTTTTATAGGTGAGTTGAGTCCATTTATATTAGGAGATATTAATGACCAGTGATCGCTATATCCTGCTAATTTAGTTTTCATTGTTGGTGATGTTAATTTGTGTGTTTTTCCATCTTTGGAATTTCTGCTGTGAGATTGTCAATTGTCTGTGTTTTGTTGATATAGCCAACTTCCTTGGGTTGGAGTTTTCCTTCTAGTGCTTTGTGTAGGGCTGGGTTTGTGGCTAAGTATTGGTTAAATCTGGTTTTGTCATGGAATATCTCATTTTTCCCTTCTATGGTGATTGAAAGTTTTGATGGGCATAGTAGTCTGGGCTGGCATCCATGGTCTCTTAATGTCTGCATAGCACTTGACCATCATTATTGAGAAGTCAGGTGTAATTCTGATAGGTCTGCCTCTATACGTTACTTTACCTTTTTTCTTTGCAGCTCTTACTTTTCTTTATTCTGTATGTTTAGTGTTTTGATTATTATGTGACGAGGGGAATTTTATTTTTGATCTAGTCTATTTGGTGTTCTGTAAGCTTCTTGTATCTTCACAGGCATATCTTTCTTTAGGTTGGGAAAGTTTTATTCTATGATTTTGTTAAATATATTTTCTGTGTTTTTGAGTTGAACTTCTCCTTCTATTATACATAGGTTTAATAGGTTTGGTCTTTTCATGGTGTCCCATATTTCCTGGAAATTTTTTTAAGCTTTTGATATATTTAATGTTTTCTTTGACTGATGAGGCTATTTCCTCTCTTGTATCTTCAGTGCTTGAGACTCTCTCTTCCATCTCTTATGTTGTGCTGTTTATGCTTGCATTTGTGGTTCCTGATTGTTTTCTTGTGATTTTTGTTTCTATAATTCCCTCAACTTGTGGGTTTTTTTATTGTTTCTAGTTCAGTTTTCAAGTCTTGAATAGTTTCTTTCATATGTTTGATTGTTTTTTCTTGGTTTTCTTTAAGGGGTTTGTTGATGTCTTCCTTTTTTTTTCTTTTCCTCCATTTCTTTGAGGGAATTTTTAATTTCATCTTTAAGGGCCTCAAACATTCTCCTGAAGTTATTTTTAGGTCATTTTCTTTGCTTCATCTATATTTGGTTGTTCAAGTCTTGCTATTGTAGGGTTACTAGTTTTTACTGTGTTGCTCTTTGTGGTGTTGCATGTGTTCTTACCTTGTCTACCCATCTTTTTCTCTAATTGGTATAGTTGGGGCTGTCTGTGACTCTATCTTCCAGGTGTCAGTAGATCAATGGCTCAGATGGTTGCTCTTCATGGTGCAGTCAGTGCCACGGTTCCAGTCATCCCATTCATCAGTCTGTGTTCCTGGAGGTCGCTCAGTGCTCCTGGGGTTTGCTCTGCTACTGTGGAGTTCGCTGTCTCAGGCTTGCTCTGGCCTAGGTTGCTGGCTTAGTCCTGTTTCTGTAAATGTCCCTGGTCTGGATCTGCTCCTGTAGAGGTCCCTGGTTTTGGGGTTGGTTCAGCAAAGATCTCTGTTCCTGCCTACTCCCTTGGAGGTCCCAGACTGATGCCTGGACCTGCAGAGGTCTCTGACTCCAGCCCACTCCCTCAGTGGTTACTCCCCTGTACCTGTTCCTGTGGAGTTTACTGTCCCAGGGATACATTTTGTTTTATATGATGGCAAACACTGAATGAAACACAAAACAAACAAAACAATCCACTTCTCTGTAAAATGTCAACTAATCCTATACAAACAAAACCATAATAATAATAATAGCAACAAACAATGACAAATCCAGCGTAAGGATAACAAAACCTGATGGATTATAAAGAGATTAGTGAAAATGATAATTAAGGGGCCTGGCAGTTAAGAGCACTTGCTTTTCTTGCAGAGAACCCACAATAGAGCTCACAACTCTTGTAACTTTAGTTCTAGGAGATCCAACACCTTCTTCTGGCCTCCTCAGGTAGCCATACGCATGTGTGTACAAACATGCATATACATAAATAATTGTTAAAACCACCAAAATGAGGACGATGTAAAGTTTGATAAAACACGAAAAAGCTTTATACAACAACCAATGAGAGAACAAATCAGTATAAACTCTGTTTGTTACTCTAAAACATTTGACTCATGAAAGATAATATGTAAGAGTGAGGTTAGTTCCTGGGATGATGGACTAGATTTGGCAGATGAATGCAACAGAAATCGTCATTAGAATGGTCTTTGAAGTTGCTAGCCATTCCAGCTATCAGTACAGACATGAGACAGTAATTCTGATTTTCAGTTGACTGGAGTTATTTGCAAATAAGTTGATCTTTTGAAGTGTATTAGGATTTGAGACACCTGAGATCTGAATTTACAGGTAGTTATGCATAGCTTTCTTTAATGTACTGCTATCTGGAGGAAAAAGACTCAGGCCATAAAGCAGGGTCTGCCACTCAGCACAGAGTCCAGAAGAGCCAGAGGCTTCTCCAGCCTCAGAGTTCTGCCCTATGGGTGTGTTGCATGCAGTTTTTCCATTGTGTGGTTTTGTAGGTGTTTTTTTTTTTTTTTCTATACTAAAAATACTTACAATTGTTAGCATAATTTAGGGAACTCTTCTATTGGGCATCTTCTCTTTCAGCAGTGGCTTCTTGCCCCTGGATAATAATTTCTGAGGGGTGTATCTGCTCTCACCTGGGAGAGCTGCTGCAGCTACAGACTGCCATGTACATTACCCTGTGAGCTTGCTTTCTCCAGGGCTCACTTCTGTTTTCTTATTTTGAACTTTGTAGGCCATGGAGTGGTCTCCCTGGCAATCTGAGGTCCTTGCTGTTGGGAAAGGAATGAAGGATGGATGCCTACATGTTTTCAGTGTAAATATTGGGAAGTGCATTCAGACTTCAAATATTCACTCTCAGGTAGGCTTCATCTTCACCCTACATCAAGAATCTTCTGAAAACAATTTATCATAGAATGTAGGATCCCACCTTCCTTATCCTCTGAGTCCAAAAGGAATTCCAATTCTTATGAATTTTTTTTTTGTAAAATCTCTCAATTAGTTCAAAGTTAATCTAATTTGTGTTTATTCTCCTCCTCCCTTTCTCCTTCTCTCCCTCCCTCCCTCCTCCATCTCTTCTGTCTCTGCTTCTTTTTTTCTCATCACAGTTTGACTCTGAAACTTGGGAGTAGTCTGGTTATCCCTGGCCAGTGGTCACGATTTAAATTCCATGGTTCATTGCACGGGAGTTGATTTGTTTTCTTGGTCCTTGGATGACTTGGGATAAACTTTCTCAGGGTGGATATCATTTCTAAAACTCCCCAGTCCTCACTGTGGCTGGAGGAAGAGTGAACAGAACATAGAGTCTAGACTCAACTCATGCACATTCATCATGCACCAGATGAATTTTGTGGTCCTCTTTATAGTTTTGCTCCCTCACCCGGCTACCTAAGACAAAGGAGATTGCAACAGCCAAGGTGCTCCCAAGAAGTCACCTTGGGACCTGCGCCACCCTCTTCAGGTTCAGGGGGTTCTTTGGTGAGTACATGCTACATGCCATGGCAAAGTGTGCTGCCACCAAGTGGGAAAGCTCTGATGAAAGACTGGCTCTTTGATTTCACCCTCAACAGAGGGCAAAATCCTAGAGCCACCCCTTCTCGGAACATAGAGAGAAATGCTTCTAAGTTTGATCACACTTGTTTGTCTCTTGAAGCTGTCCAGGTTCCTCTTCCTTGAATGTGTGTGCGCTTTAGTCAGTTTCCACAGAGAAGCTGTCTCCTGGACAAGACAGGCATGCTATGCTCAGGAACTCACAGCAGCTGTGGCTGCCTGAACAATACCTGCAGAAGGTCAAGCCAGCAGAGTACCTACTGACAGACTTAGCTCCTGGGGGGGGGGAGTCCATTTTTTGTTTTTTTAAGGATGTGGTGACCTAGGTCCCATGGATGATCCCATGCTCATAAGTATAAGGGCAGCATGAATTGGACTCAGTGGGGAAAAAAAGGCGACAGGAAGTTGGGAGGAAGTGGGGAGGTGAGAGATGATCTGAGGGGTTAGGGGAGGAGTGGGGAGGTGGGAGATGATCTGAGGGGTGAAGGGAGGAGTGGGGAGGAGAGGGATGATCTGAGGGGTTAGGGGGGAATGGGGAGGTGGGAGATGATCTGAGGGGTAAGGGGAGGGGTGGGAGGTGAGGGATGATCTGAGGTGTTAGGGGAGGGGTGAGGGGATGGAAGATGATCTGAGGGGTGAGGGAGTGAGGGCTGGGGTGGGGAGGCGAGGAGATGATCTGAGAGGGTTAGGGGAGGAGTGGGGAGGTGAGTGTAATTCAGATACACTGTTTAAATTTTCAAAAAGTTAGTTTCTTACATTAAAAAAGACAACAGTGTGTAGGTAACTTTTTTTTTAAGTATAAAGGTTTGCTTATTTTATTTGTTAGTATTTTGCCTGCCTGTATGTATGTGCACCATGTGTGTGTCTGGTGCACACTCAGATCAGAAGAAGGCATCAGATCCCTCTGGAACTGAAGTAACGGGTGGTTGTGAGCCACCATGTGGGAGCTGAAAAATTAATCTGGGTCCTCTGAAAGTGTAAAAATGCTCTTAACTGTTGAGCTATCTGCTGTGGAATATTATTTTAACTATGTAGACGTGTGTTTCATTTGCTTATGCTGCACTGGTTTAATGATGTAAAGATGTGTTAACATTTGTGTATGTTGCATTTGTTTAATTATATAAAGATGTGGTGCTGTTTTACATTGCCTGCATAAGGCACCCGATTGGTCTAATAAAATGCTAAACACCCAGTAGCTAGTCAGGAGAGGAATAGAAAGGGCTGGCAGGCAGAGAGAATAAGTAGGAAGAATTATCTAAGTTTGAGAGAGAATGAGATAAAAGAGAACAAAGAAGAAAGAAAGGGAGATTTCCCCAGGACCAGCCAGGCAGAACATATGACCCCTCTTTTCTTTCCTGAAGTGTAAAATGCATAAAGTTTGGAAGTACTGTTACAAGAACCTATGTGGAATTCTCTTCTGATAGAGAAAGAAATGTTTAATAATTAAGATTAATAATCATGGAACAGGAGATATAGCTGTAGTAGGCTATCTTTTGGGCCACCAACCAGATGCCAAATTATAACAGGGAGACTTTTTAGCTAGTTATGAATGCTCAGCCTAATATTATGCTTGTCCCACTAGCTCTTATGATTTAATTAAACTGTTTATCTTTATCTACATTTTAATTCAGGCCTTTTTACCTTTATTTTATTCTGTATGTAGGTAACTTTCTAGTTTGCGGTGAGACCTGCCTTTGACATGACTTTCATGGTCCATAGCAAAGGGTCAATATGTAGTGTCATTGATGACACTTGCAGGCAGAAACAAAATTTATAGCACTCCCAGCAACAGTATTCTTAGAATTTGAAGCCACAGCCTCCCCTGTAAAGGTGTGATTTCCCACTGTCTCGTAAGTTAAGGCTGTCTCTGATGTGTTCCGAAAGAGGCTCAAGAACACTGTTCCTTTCATGGCAGGTGCCTTTCTCCGGGAACGTCTGTTCAATTTACACCAAGCTAGCTTCCAAACCTTGCTTTTGAAAATATTTGGGCTTTCCCCTGTTTGCTAGCTCATTCCATTGTTTTTCCTTTTTTCCTTTTCCTTTTTAACACATAATGGGTAAAAGGGCATTTTAATTGCTCATTGTCGCTATTGAATATAATAAAGACGTTATCCTGAGTGTGGATTAAAAAGCATTATTTCAAGTTGGAAGTGCACATTTAAAGGCCTGTGCCTGGAACTTTGTGGCAGAAGTCAATGGGGATGTTTAACTTTTTGACAAGGGAGTTCTCTAAGTGACAATTTTATGTATGTACCTGACACCACAACTATTTAATATATCTTCTTATAAGAACCGTCTTATAAGTCAGGATGTGAGGAAGGATAGCAGCAAGAATGCTTAAAGAACTGTGAGAGCGAGACTATTTCATTCCGTGGTTTAAAAAGGAAATCACTTAAAAATGCTTTACTTTAGATTATGCTCGAGCATCTGTGGGTGGGTGTGCCTGTGAGTGAAGGTGTCCCGGGGCGGGGTAGAGGCAATGGATGCTCCCGGAGCTGGAGTTACAGGTGGATTTAAGCCGCCCAACAGGGAGTGCTTGGCGGTATAGAAACAGTTCACGAATTTAACTGCTGAACCACCTCTCCAGCTCTAAGAGAGGGACCATTTTACATTTCTTTTTTGTGGCTTTATCTTAGAGTGACCTTCTAGATTGTTGAAATTAAAATTGTGGATTGATTATGTATACAGATTTCTTCTTTCTTTCCCTCCCTCCCTCCCTCCCTCCCTCCCTCCCTCCCTCCCTCCCTCCCTCCCTCCCTCCTTCCCTCCCTCCCTCTTTCTCTCTTCTTTCCTGCTGTACTTGGGATCAAACCAGAGTTTGGTATATGCTGGGCAAGAATGCTACTTCTCAGCTAAAAATTTCCTAGTTCTAAGTTATTTAACTTTCTGCTTCTTCAAAACGTTACTCTCTTGCACAGGCGGAGTGTTATGTAGGGGCAACAAGACTCCCACAGGTCTGGGACCCAGGTTATGTCTCTGGGGATCTAAACAGTGCATACACACTCCTTTGTGCGGAAGATCTTGTACCATAGGACAAGAAGGTGTCTCAGAGTCCTGCTCTCAGTTGACTTGTAAGAAATCCCGCTTTTTTGAAAAGGTGACCCCCTTCCCTGAATTTGGTTTCAGTTATGTCACCGATACCCCCGACCCAACGTTTATCTGGCCTTGTTAACTTTCATATCCTTCTGTCGATAGCCTCTATTCATGGAATTATCTTGGTTTATTTTGGCCCAGCGTTTTGATTAGTAAGGCCACTGTTGGGTTAGGCTAGGTTTTACAAAGCATTTTCCAGGTGACACTAGTGAGTACCTTGTTACGCTAAAGTAAAGGACTGTGCAGTCAAGTGAAGTTGAGAAATTCTACCCACTATAGCCTCATCCTCCAGTGCATACATCTCCAGTGTATGCAGCAGCCCTAAAATACAATGAGCTCTGAATTAAAGAGCTGACTTTAACATTAACTCAGAGTTTCCCAACTAATGTGACCATTTAATGCTGTTTTCATTTAGTATCTATTAACCTTGTATAAAGCAATTATGACTGAGAATATTCTTTGGGAATAATGAGTAAAAGAGCAGAATCCTGTACACAAGTCTTGTTCTTGCAATGTGGAAGAGGTTTTGGACTCTTTGCTTTAAGCTGCATCTGTTTTTATGATCTGCCTCTTGGAATCTATCCCAGAGGGATTGGCTTTTGGGTGAATACCGCAATGGTGTTCCCTGGGTATCAGGGACTACAGAAGATAAAGCTAAAGACAGTGGAGCAAGAGTCACCGGTGGTGTTGGCTGAAGCACAGTTTCTCACAGATACTTGTGTGACATCTCTGTAGGCTGTGAATGTGACCTCTATGGGCAAAGGGTTTTTCATAACATGCTGAGTTTCAAGTTCGTGGCAGGCGCTGTCCAGGGTTGTGTAGGCAGGCCTAATCCAATGTCAAGTATCCTGTGACTTGTACGAAAACCAAAGAGACACAGAGAAGCCAGAGTGCTCATAGAGGCAGGCTGGCATGGTGCAGGCACAGGAGAATGGCTACAGCTGCAGGAACTGGAAGTGGCAAGGCTGAGACTCTTAGGGCAAGCCATCTCACCCACCCCTAGACTTCACACTTCAGTCTCAGACTGTGGGAGAGTCAGTTTTGAGTGCATAACCACCCAACTTGTGGTCATTTGTTGGGATAGCCACAAGGTACTGGTTGGGGTGGGGATGTGAGTGGGGTGGGTAGGGTTGGGTGGGGAGTATGTGGGAATAGGGGTGAGTGGGGGTAGAGGTGAGTGGGGGTAGGGGTGGGAAGGGGTAGAGTGAAGGTTCTCCAAGTACTGGAGAAGAAACTTAGGCCTCAGGCACTGGGTGAAGGGCCTGTATGGCCTCACTGGTAAACTAGGCTGGTACAGGAAATCCTGTACCCTGGGAGGAAGGCTGATCCTATCTCAGGTTACCTGAGTTCTGAGTAGCCATCCTTGCAACTTGGCTCCAGATGCATCATCTTTCTCCTACGGGTCACCGAGGCAGAGTGCTGCCCCTAGTTCTGAGTTCAGAAGACACCCTCTTGTTTTCTGCTGCTGCAGATGGGGCCACTTGTGTGTGGAAGGGCCACCAGTCACCCAGCCAGTCATAACTGAGAACTTCTCCATTAGGTCATTGGGATCAGAAATTGTGATGTCCTAGGTCACTGGGATGGGAAGTTGTGATGTCCTAGGTCACTGGGATGGGAAGTTATGATGTTGACTCTATTTTGCTTGATTCTCCTCAGAGTGCCGTCTCTGCATGTCTTCCTACCCCACAGCCCAGAGATGGTCTGATTTTCTCCAGTCTTCCTCCTTCCTTCTCCCATCTTCTTGTGAGAAGCCGAATGGTCCTGTAGCGCCCGTGCCATTACAAGACAGTACGCAAGCCGGGAACTAAACTGTAGACTTAAAAACACATAGAGAGAGACAAGGACATGGGTCATCCTTGATACAAGAATGCCAAGTTTATTGTGCTCAGGGGCAGCTTATATATGGATCCTCAGCCACGCCCAGCTCTTGGGATCTTCCAGCTGCAGACTCATCAGGCTCAGAGCAGCTGCAGGCACAGGTGTTCTGCTCAGTTCACTCCAGCAGGCAAAGGGTCTAAAGCAAGCAAAGAAAGTCAAGGGGCCAGGAATCTGCAGCTCCCAACATCTTCTGCCTTTGCCCTTTCCTCTTCCAAGATTCATTTTTCACTATTTTAGTAAAAATGAGTTCTAAACTGTTCTTTCCTACCTGGCTTTTCTAAGTCCTCCTGCCATATTTCTGACTGCCTTTCCCATTTCTCCTTTATGAGTTCCTTTCCTGTCATTAGTTCAAGCTCAGCTCACTCAAGGTAGAACTTAGGTATCCGAAAAAGCCCCCTCACCTCCTGCCATATGCTGTGTGCTGTAATAAGCATGCATAATACTTTTTCTCAAAATTAGCTCTCTAGTCGGACCCTCTTTCCTCTAGTCTTAGCCTGTTTTCTGTTGCTGTAACAGAATACCCAAGACAGAGTAACTTAGAAAACGGAACATTTATTTAGCTCATGGTATGGGAGCTTGCTGGTGTCCTGGCACTGGATAAGGATTTTTCCACTGTGCCATCCTAGGGCAAAAGACAGAAGGGCAGGAGACACAAGAGGCCAAGACAGAAACAGGAGGTCACTTATAGCATGTCGCTGTGATGGGTTTGTTTTTGTTTGTGTTTGTGTGTGTGAACTTATACAAGCTAGAGTCATCTTGAGGAGAGGGAACCTCATCTGAGGAGATTGTCCTGTAGGCAAGCCTGTAGGGCATTTTCTTGATTGATGACTGTTGTGTGGGGGGGGACAGCTCACTATGGTGTCACCACCTCTGGACCTGGTTTTATAGGAAAGCAGACTGAGCAAGTCAGGCAGCAAGCCAGTAAGCAGCCTCTGGCAATCTCTGCACATCTGCTGTATGGCTCCCCGTGCTAGAGCTTTGCTGGTCCTTTGGAATTCTTGATCTTTTCTTCCATTTTTTTTTTCTACACATAATGTTTGTTTTCTTCTTCTTCTTCTTCTTCTTCTTCTTCTTCTTCTTCTTCTTCTTCTTCTTCTTCTTCTTCTTCTTCTTCTTCTTCTTCTCCTCCTCCTCCTCCTCCTCCTCCTCCTCCTCCTCCTCCTCCTCCTCCTCCTCCTCCTCCTCCTCCTCCTCTTCTTCTTCTTCTTCTTCTTCTTCTTCTTCTTCTTCTTCTCTTTTCTCTCTTTCTCTCTCTTTCACACACACACACACACACACACACACACACACACACACACACACACACACATTAAACAGTTTCAAGTGTCCTCCATCATTCTATTTCAGGTTTTCTGTTTTAACTCTCTCATGACACTGCCATGATCAGCGGTCATTTCTACAATTAATATTGGTATGTGAGCAAAGGGGCCTCATTTGAGAAAAATGTCAATGTATATCTATATCTTTAGCAGAAAGTTTGGGATACGATTTTTATAAAGAAATCAGAAAAAGTCTATATAACACACAAAATAGAACCTTTGATTACAACTGGTTTTTGTAACACAAAGCTTCATGTATATCAATCATTATTGGATAGCTGGATAAATTTTTTAGTTCATGAATAGATAACAGTAATCTCTATCCAGTTTAAGGTATGAACATTCCTGGTTGCATACTGTCAGCGAACAGCCTCTATATTCTGATTTATGTCATGATGGACTGGTTATTACTTGTGCCTATCTTCAGCTAGGTGGAATCATGCAATAACATGTGTGTTACATGAGACTACAGTGTTCGTTTCACTGCTGTCTATCTTGCCGTATGAATATAAACTTGTTTATCTTATCAGAAATGGATATTTACATTATTTACAGTTTTGGGTTTTAGACTTAATCTGGTATGTACATTACCGAATATATCTTTGGTGGACAAAACACTCATTTTAGTTTGGTATATACTCGAGTGGAGTTGCTAGATTATAAAATATTAAACAGATTCATCTCCAATAGATACCATCAACTTTTTCAAGAAGAAAGGCACATTTGTTCTTCAACTAGCAATGCATGAGGATTTGAGTCAACAGTTTAAAAAATGGAACATAGGTTTTCCTGTATGTTTGGCCTCGGCAGCAGAAGCAAGACAATGAAAGGAATGCCATCCTTTGGAAAGTGTCTTAAGAAGACACACACGCTGTGCCACCGCTATGGCTCTAAGGCCTATCACCTTCAGAAGTCTACCTATGGCAACTGCGGCTACCCGGCCAAGAGTAACAGAAAGTATAGCTGGCACACTATCCCAGGCTAAGAGAAGAAACACTATTGGAACTGGGTGGATGAGGCACCTAAAGATTGTCTATTGGAGATTCAGACATGGATTGTATGAAGATTAACAAATAGCTAACCCGAGAGGGCAGTTGTTACAGCATCAAATTCATCTTAGGGACTTCAAGCAGTCATAAAATAAATGATCTGGTTTCAAAAAAATGGAGTTCAGTAGAGAATAGTCTATTTATTTGTAATTAAAATCCTAAATTCATATTAAAGATCATGACATGTCAAAAGTATCAGCTCAGAACCCCTCTACTAGAAACCTCACTTTGTAGTTCAGGAAGTCTGATTTTTGGTCGTTATCAACCTTATTGGGGTGCTAATGTAAGGAACCCCATGTTCTGGGTTTCAGCAATATTAATTGACTCTCTAGAGGTGGGGTCCTGGGCAATGGTGATTCTGGATAGGCTGGTGAGTCTGCTGGGCAACCGTCCCTGAAAGCCTGTGACTAGTGTTTTAATCAGCTTGAGTTTTGCTTCTTCATTGGCTTCAAGAGTTGACTCTTAGCATATGTTTTTAGATTGGACAGGAACTGTGTATGTATCTGCATACATACATACATGCATAATTACATACAGATAAATATTTCTAGTGGAAATTGAAGGAATTTGTTCCCATGATCCCACCTCAATATGGCCGCTGGGATGATGACTGTCCACTAAATTAAAAATGCCGAGCAAACATGGGGCATTTTGTTTTTCAAGAAAATGTTTTGATCACAGTTCACTACTCTATGAGAGCATGCCAAACACTGTGACTGCCATGTTGGTGACAGACAAAACTCACAGACAAGGGGAATCAAGAGATCATCGACAAGGGAATCAAGAGATCACGTAGATAATCCAAGGCTGAAATGAAAACTACCAAGGAACAGGCTGACTTTCTGCTATGTCCTTTTCTTGGCTGGCCAGGCATTTCATTTATATCACCTAGAACTCTAATTCTGTTCAACTTCAGCCTTTGGTGTTATGGGTCATCTTAGCTCAAAGGCCAAGAAGCAAAGCCTAGGGAACCCACCCTTGAGTCATTTCTGATATCTGTCCCCGCAGTTCTTGCATATAAACAAGAATAGTGGTGTGGAGGTGTAGCAGTAGGAGCTAGGCTTTTCCCTTCTCATTCCCACATGCTGGATCAGTTCAGAATGCCTGAACCCTTCAGTATGCTTGCTGTCAGATAGATCTGCTGAGAGCAAAGTACATTCTCCAGGGAGAAATTACTCTGTCCCTGGACACACAGAGGACACCAGTGGCCCTGGTTTTCTAATCTCCCTCCTGCATCATCTATGTCATTGCCTTCCGACTCTTGGTTTTGCAGATGGAGAGCTGACCAAGAGCATTGCAAGAGAGAAGAGCATGCAGTCATTCAATTGATTTTATTGATGATGCAGATGTGACAGCAGATGAAATGAAATTTATGCATCTAAACTGCGCCCTTCATAGTCTTCTTTATCCAAGAGAGATGCTTCTGTGAGAGAGAAGTATAGACGCCAGGCCCTTGGCGAACTCCACATTTCCCACTAAGGCCAAAGGCTGTGATGCCTCGGAAAATACCACCACACACCAGAGGGCTTCCAGAATCTCCCTGGGGAAAGAAGAGGGCGGAATGAGGTGAGATTAGCTTTTGGTTATGAAGAAGTTCTGTAGCACTTAGTATGAAGCGCCCAGACTTCACTGAAAATTATTGCTTAAAACACCAGGACACTTAGTAATATTTTAATATTTATAGATTATTGAAAACTGAAAGGAAAGTTGTATTATATATTTCAGCTACTGATTTTAAGATTAGTTGCCTTTTTTCAGAAAGCTATCCGTCTTGATCAATTTTTCAACAAAGAGTGAAAGGCAAAGAAAGATAATACATTTAGGTAAAGAGTAACTGTCATGTTTTCTGGTTCCTCTCACAGATAACTATTTTCCCAAAGAAAGAAAACCAAATTCCCCCTTTCAGAGAAAGGCTGGTTTGATATCTGTATGAAATAATGGATCACATGAGAACTGTGGCCATCTCTGCTGAGATACATTCCCTATTATAGCACCGGGAATGTGTAGATTCAGCCTGGTAGACTGGATTCCTCAGCAGCCAGCCTAGGGCACTGAGAAAACAGGGAAACACTGCTGAGCCTCTGTGGGTACAGGGCCTGATCCCAGGGGAGGGACGTACTGGGATGCTGCTGTGGCCACAGGGTATTGTATGAGATTCCCCAAGAGGAAAAGTCAGGTTCCTGGGTGCCTTAAGTGGAGGGCATGGGAGGCAGTGAGTAGGGGAGGGTCAAGTAAAAAGAAGAAAGGTGTTAAGGACAGATGCTATTTCTTCTTGGTATTGGCCAACCACGGTCCTGAAGGCAAGGCTTAGTTTCTCTGACTCCTACCTTGATGATAGACACACTGTCCTCACCTCAGGAGATTCTTTGGAGTCTTGGGGAAAGGCGAGAACCAACAAGTTAGAACTGAGGGTTAAAAAATTTGCAAAGTATTCTTTTTAATTCTTGTCTTTAATCAGGCCCTGTCCCTCATGTTTTTGGGGACACTGGGAGGAAGGCTTATACAGTCTCTGGTGAGGGTCATGCCTAGAATTGTTTACTCTAGTCCCAGGTTCCTGGCTAGGTTTGGGAGTGGCTGACATTTTAAACATGTCCACATCAAAGGTAGTTTAGCTTTTTTGGGGTTATGGTGAAGTAAGAAAGACAGCTCTTTAGAATTTTATGTATCTTGTTAGTCTCTGTATATGGCAACGTGAAGACCGAGAAATACCCCGCCATTTCTTCTAAGTGTTTTATTTGCTTTGTTTCCTAATCTGTGAAACAAAGGCAATGCAGTAGGTCACCCATGGTCCTTTTCTAGTAGTGGATTATTACTTTTACTGACTCTTTGGAACTGAGAATTTGGAATTTTATTCACCTAGATCTTTTTTTAAACGGATTTTATTGAGCTCTGCATTTTTCTCCACTCTCCTCCCTGCCCTTCCCCTCCCCACCAACCCTCTCCCATGGTCCCCATGCTCCCAATTTACTTAGGAGATCTTGTCTTTTTCTACTTCCCATGTAGATTAGATCCATGGATCTTAGGGTCCTCATTGTTGTCTAGGTTCTCTGGGATTATATTCACCTAGATCTTATCCAATTTCAGAAAGCACAGTAGAAGGCTGGATGTGGTGCTACAGGCCTTTAATCTTTAATTCCAGCACTTGGGAGAAACAGGCAGGCGGATCTCTGCACGTTCCAGTCCAGCCTGATCTATGTAGTGAGTTCCAGGACAGCCAGAGCTATACAGTGAGACTCCCTGTCTCAACAGAGTAGGAAACTGTAGAAGCCAATGCCCTGATGAGACCAAGCTTAACCTCACACCACTCACACTCATGTGCCTTGCTCCAATAGCTAACACACTCTCACTTACTTCGCATGAGTCCTTTCCACCATGGAGGCTCCCTGCACAAATCATATTTAGTCCAATTACAGGATTAAAATTGTAGTGCTTTTTATCATTGCAGATTTTTCTGTCTATGACAGTAATGTTGACTTCTCTCAGAGTTTCAGAGGGAGGTGATTTATTATTAACTCTCCCCCATCCTGCAACTTGGCATCTGGTTCCTGGTTTCACATCATCCCCCTTTTCAGGCAGGGCAAGGATAGCCACATTTTTGTTAATGGTTGCTTTTTTGTTTAGCTGTAGGAAGACAAACATAAACAGTTAAGAGTATGAGACAAGTTGTTGCAGAATATTTGTTTAGCTATGCAAAGATGTGTTGCTGTTTTACCTTGCCTGCCTAACATACCCGATTGGTCTAATAAAAACTTGAACAGCCAACAGCGAGGGAGGAGGTATAGGTGGGACTTCTGGGAAGAGAGAGTAAGTAGGAGGAGGAATTTGGACTCTAGTGAAAAAGAAAAAGAGACACCAGGGAGATGCCAGAGGTCAGCCATACAGACATAGAGGAAGCAGGAAAGTAGGAATACAGAATGAAAGAAAGGTAAAAAGCCCCGAGGCAAAATGTAGAGGCAAAATGTAGATGAAGAGAAACAGGTTAAATTAACTTAGAAGAGCTAGTGGGACAAGCATAAGCTAAGGCTGAGTATTCATAATTAATAATAAGTCTCCATGTCTTTATTTGGGAGCTGGTTAGTGGCCCAATGAAAATGCCGACTGCAATGAATATTAATGTTTGAACTTCTTACCTCTCCCTGTGGGGCTCCCTTGTTTGTACCAGGTGGGGAACTAGGAGCATACGTTCGTCTATGTGGCGAGACTTTCAAAGGTTCTGTGACTGAAACAGACCACCGAAGGTACATACCCACAAAAGCTGCAGATCACCCTCATGTGTGTGGTTGTCAAAGCATGGATACGGAAATGCTTCCTTGATGGATAATATCTGTTTTTCTGGCTCATCCTTGTCTTTTGAGTGAGCTCCCAGAATGACCTGGCCACTCTTTTTCCTGTAATAGATACAATATTAGTTATTAGTTTAATCAGGAGCTGATTGTATAATGTGTTGAACAGTTTCAATATGCCATTGATGTAAATGCTGATTTTGGAGAAATTTTGTAGCTTGGAAGAATATCTCTGCCTTGTAGGGTAAGATTTTTATGAATCTGTTATCATTTCTGTCTTATATTTATAAAGCTTTAACAAAACACCTGTGGCTGGATGTGTTATAAATAACGGAGGTTTCCTTTGGCTCACAGTTTCGGAGTTCAAGAGCTCGGTGTCAGCATCTGTTGGGCTTCTCATGAGGGACTTAGGACATATCAGCTCATGTTAGAAAAGTAGGAGGGATAAGGATGTGTGAAGAGGATCACCTGAGTGACAGAGGAAGCAAGAGTGACCAGAAACTGAGCTTGATTTATATCAAGCTACCCTTCATGGCAACTGACTAACTCTGAAGCCTACATTCACCCTGTCACCAAAATGGAGCCCCCATGATCTATGAAGGGTTCCAATCACCTCTCAGTGTGGTTACCCTAAGGACCAAACTTCCAGCAAATGAACTTTTGAGGGGACAAATGATGTTTGAACCATCACACTTGTTGTCTCCAACAGCTTATTTATAACAAGATATCTGAGGTTTAAGGAAAAATCAAATGAAGAAGTTCATGGCAGCAAATCCAAATCTTAGGTTTGTTTCTACTCTTAGCTGTGGTAGAGGATTAGGCTGCAAATCCCCAAAAAGGAAAGCTCCCAGGAGATCTAGAGGCAGGAAACAAAGGCAGCTGGTGTCTGGGAAGCAGCTCCCGGCAGATCTCTTTGTAAGAGAGAAATTTCAGGAAAGCTTCCAGAAGCAGAGGGCTTAGCCAGGGATCCCACGTGCATGCCACACAGGGTGCAGATATTTCCCAATGTGTTTATGCTTATGGTTCTTGTCATTCACAGCCCATTATACACCAAACCGAGCAATCCTCACATTGCCTTTTCTCCACGGTACCAGCTGAGGCTGGTCTCACATAAGACATCATGACTGTACATTCCAGAGCATGCTCTGATAATACCATGCTCTATAAATTTCATGGCCAATAGCCACAAGCCACATGTAGCCACTAGGACTTTGGTGCATGACCAAAGAAGTAAATTTGCAATTTTAGTTAGCTTCATGTAGTTGCCCATGTAGCGTTGTGGCAGGATCATAGGCACTGGAGATGAAAGAAGCCATTTGGCAGGGAAGGACCAGAAACCCTTCTCCACATGGGCTTCACCCAGCAAATGGAATATGCTCTAGAGAAACTGGAGAGATGGGCACTGTGTAATGACCCACATAGGGTCAGGGGTCTAGTGGCCCACTGGTATTTCTGCCTTATCCCAGTTCACTAGCTTATTCATTCTTGGGAGTACTCCTCCCATATAAAATAGCCAAAGTGATTTTAGTTCCACTTAATAAACCCATTTATTATCTTTCTTTTCTTTAAAAATATCTCTTATGTGATATATTTTGATCATATGCATTCATTCCTGTTCCTCCCCCTACTTCCTCCCAGGTCCACTTCTACCTTCCTCTGCCCTCCAAGCCTATGATCTCTGTTTTTCTTTTTACTTTTTAGTGGGGACCTTCAGACAGAGCTCTCAGACACTATGTTCTCATTGACTTGGCTCCTTGTGACAAATCTGGGCTTCACTTCCTTTCAGATCAATGCGACTTGCCAAAGACTTCACTTATATATGACAAAATTAATGACTTTCCCATGTATTAGCGAGATGTGGCCTTTTTATTGTTATTGTTTCTCCTCATTAGAATATTTCTACAAAACTTTAACCCAAAAAACTTACATGATACAATGGGCAGCAGTCAACACCCAGTCTTTCGCAACCAAAGCACCACCACAGATGCCTTTTTTACCAAGTTTAAGTAGGACCATGTAAGGTCTTGAATGAGGAACCACTGTATCTCCTCCAATGATTCTGACACAGCCACCTGGTCAATAGAAAAAGGCAACTCAGGTCAGTGCCCACTCCAAATAGCTCCTCAGGAAAGCCATATTTCTGGGACAAGGCATGCCTTTTGAATTTGGTGGAAATTTGGTATCACCCAGGTTTACCCTCCTCTTTTCCTCTATGCACACCTTCTGATGTCTGACCCTATGTCTTGGCCCTTTGGACCTCCTGCTGTCACATCCATAGAGGTCCATCACTGGTGTTCCAGGAACCATTCTGCTGGAAATCTGTTATAGTTGTAGCTTCAGAGCTCAGGCTTTGCCAAGGGCAGAGAGCTGTGCAGTGGTTAATAGCGCTAACCAGTTCTGGGGGAGTTGCTGGCGTCGATGTAGTCTTCACTGTCCCTACTCCCTTCTGGATGAGTATTAACTGGAGAAGAGGAATGGGAATGGATTGCAGAAGCTTGTCACGTTCCCCTTCCACTCAGTGGCCTTGCAAAAACACAGTATACAAATTGATGCTACTGCCTTGTATCTGAGACCCCTTGTATCAGTGAAGACTTAGCTCATTTGGTGAGATTTCAGGTATGAAGAGCACTACTCTCATTTGCCAGTGGAGAGAACAACACTGCTCACACCTGAGGTTCTGCTTCAATCTTCGGACAAAACATGCTTTAGTTTAAACTCTTTCCAAATGAGCTATAAGGAGTAGAGAGAAAAGGAGTAGAGGTGCTATAGCTATATAATCTACCTTATTCAAACTTGCATGAGCTGGACCAGGATGGTAGACACAGTTAGAAGACAGAGACACACATAGGCACAAGGTGAGTGCGCATGACAGTGGAGAGGCTCTTGTGTCCTTGTGGCAGAGTTTCCATTTTTTTCAACTTCTACACAAGATATTCGTGCATTCTCCTAAAACCCTTCTGACTGTTGGCCGAGAGTTATGGTTTCTTGAGTAGGGAATCAACACTTTTTATTCTACAAATAAGTCAAACTAATTGCCAAATCCACAAGGATCAGTGATAGACCTGGAGCTTCTTATTAGGTTGAGGAGGGCGAGAGTCAGGGAAAGAAGGTATACAATCCACTTTCCGTAAGGGAATAGGGAAGGCAGAATTTCAGGCTCTAGAAATAGACTTGGACAGAACCAAAAGAGTTTGGCTTCATCCCAAGTTTCCTTGGGGTGACTCTTACAAAGCTAGACTACAAAGGAGTGTCTGTGGACAGCAGGGATGGTGAATTCGAGAGCATTCTCTTTGGTAAAGCTCTGTGTCTGAGTACACACCTGAGCACAAGGCCAGACTTGAAAAGGATTGTGGTAGGGGTGAGAGCAGGGGAAAGAGTCTAAAGACCACCAAAGCGCCCCCATTTAGAATCAGATTTAGGAGAATGCTTGAGGCAGGAGCTCTGTAATGTTCAGACTCTGTGTTTAAAAAGTCTTCCGGATTATTCCGACTAGTCCCAAATACGAAGCATTGCTTTCTTGTTTCTTCCCTTTTTGGGTCCACACAGCTCTTTCTAAACACAGAAAACAAAGTGTAATAGGAAAAAAAGCTGCTTTTATGCTTTCCCTTGAAGAATATATATAATTGGATTTAAAAAGACAAAATTCGATTAGAAAGAAAGAGAGAAAAAGAAAATCTGCTTTAATCTCATGGTTTGGGCGATTTAATATCACTGAGTCCTCTCTGACTGTGGGCTGTGCTGTGCTGGTCTCGTGACAAGTTTCGTTCCCAAACATCTTCAACCTTGTTTTGAAATTCCCTTCATTGCCGGGTATAAGGCTGCCTCTGGAACTTCTTTTGGAATTCCTGCCCTCCACTTCTACCTCTAAAAGCTTATGGGTCCTAGGAGAAATCATGGCTGCCTCTGTGTTTGCCAGCTATTTCCCCCTTTTTACCCCCATTTTCTCCTAGCAAGTTCTTCAGGGAACCTGGAGAAGCTCTCCCAGTGTCAGAGCAAGAGATGCGATGGCATCCCCATGGGTGCATGGTGCATCCACTCAGACAGGAGTATTGGTTCCTACTTACTAAGTGGAAGGAGCAGCCAAAGGGAAAATACCACAGCTCTCCCGAGGAATCAGTGAGAGGTCTTCCTCAGAGTCCGGAAAACTTGTCAGGCAAACACTAACAAAGAGAACTAGTGAGACGCACCTACTAGTCCTCATTGGCTTCTGCCAGTGTCTAGCTCTGACTCAGTTTACCTTTTCAAAGCTGTCTGTATAATCTTGGAGGAAGAACATAAGCCCCACCACTACCTCCTTTCTTGAAGTTAGAGCTTGATTTCCCAACTCAAGGGCATTTCATTCATTTGTTTGCTCATTTTCTCATTATCTTTTAAAGCAAAATTTAAGCTATAAATTGGCAGCCACCACCAATTGGTGGTTTTGTTAATCTTTGGAAAGAAATTACAAATAAACATTTTTTCTTCTAAAATGAATTTGATTATAAGGCAAATGCTAACCACCCCCAAGCTTTGGGTATTCTATAAATAACTATTATAATAATATTATAAATAAATATTATAAATAAGTCACCATTGTTAAGGCATCACGAAAATCCACTCTATAATGGTTATGATGGAAATGGCGTGAGCCTGTCTTACCTTCAGGAATTAGCAGAAGGAAAAGGACAGCAGCAAGAGAAGACACCTGGGGAGCACAGAAAGTCTTCATTGCGGCTCTCCCCACATCAATCAACAGGGAACTCTGTGTTTGTTTCTTTCCACCATATATATGAGAGTACAAAGGATGTGGTTTTATTTCTTCTCTTTCAAATTTCTAGGTGTAGAGTTGGCAAATGAAACTAAAGAAGAAAGCAGATGTGATCCCTCATCAGGGCTGGGGCGGGGCTGGGGGATGGGGAGGAGGATGCGCATGTTTGTGTGAATGCTGAGGGGTGGGGAGGGCCCTGTCCTCCTACTTGATAGCCGAGGGGAAGGGAACCTTGTTGCTGTTAGAATATAGTTCATAAGAAGGGACCAGAAATGATTCGGTTGGAATATTCTCATCACCAGCAATATTATTGTCAGTATCCATTAGTAGAAGCCCTTTGAAAACTTCAAAATCAGAGTTTTACATGAGCGATCAGATAGGGGAGGCACGGGGTTCGGGGGTATGTACTGAGAGGGGGCATTTTGGGGGTTGGACGGAGGCCTGGCTCAGGGGAATCTTCCAGGAGTCTATGGAGAGGACCCCAGTTTAGACACCTAGCAATAGTGGATAAGCAGCCTGAACTAGCCTCTCCTGTGACCAGATTGTCATCAGAGAGGCCTCATCTACTAAATGATGAAGGCAGGTACAGAGACCTACAGGCAAACATTAGGTGGACTTCAGGAATCCTGTGGAGGAGGAGGAAGAGGAGGAGGAGGAGGAGGAAGAGGAGGAGGAGGAGGAGGAAAGAGTGTAGCATCCAGATGGGTCAAGGACACCATGGTAAGGCTCACACACAATCAACTAACCTGGGCTCATAGGGACTCACAGAGACTGAACAGACAACCAGGGAGCATGCATGAGACTGACCTAGGCCCTCTGTATATATGCTACAGTTGTGGAGCTCGGTCCTCTTGTGGGACTCCTAACAGTAGGAAATAGTAGGAACAGGGGCGGTCTCTGACTCTTTTACTGACTTTTGGGACCCTTCTTCTCACACTGGATCTCCTTGTCCAGCCTTAATAGGTCCAGCCTTAAAGGGAGGTGCTTTGTCTTACTGCAACTTGATATGTTACATTTTACTGACACTCATAGGAGACCTGCCCTTTTCTGGATGGAGGCTGAAGTGGAGGGGAATGCGGGGTGGGAGGAGGGGAATGAGTGAGAGGGACTGGAAGGGGAGCATGGTGGGGAGGAGGCTGTGGAGTTTTAGGTATCAGGGAGGTGCACCAGATGGTCAAGTGCTTGTCATATAAACACGAGGACTCAAGCATGGACCCCCAGAATGTACCTAACAGTCTGGGTGCAACAGTGGGTGCCCGTAATCCAGAACTGGAAAGGAAGACAGGGAGATCTAGCTGCAGGTTTAGTGAGGGACCCTGTCTCAAAGAATAGTGGGAAGTGCTTGAGGAAGATGTCCAGGGTCAATCTCCCATCTCTTCACATATATGCACACACATGTACACACACACACTTGGAATTTTTAAAAAATGTCCTAAAATTGGTCACCAGACACATTTCTTTTTAGCTATTTTCTTGGGTTTTAAGGGTTGATAAGAAAAACCTAAGTGGAGGTGCAGAGGAAGATTTACGAACAGAAGTTCCTGCCTCTGTTTCAAAGGGAAGCAGAAGCGAGGTTGTTTCGTCCCAACACTGGGATATGTTGCTTTCCTAAAACAGACGAACACATGTCCAGTCTTGGGAGGACACTGCTGGCTCGCTTTCTAGAAGAATGTCTTGAGCTCTCTGTCTGAGCCGAGGAAGTGGTCTTGACAGTGAGGCCCATGGCCATATGTTTCACTAGGACAACTGGTGTTAAACCACACAGCCCCACAGTTAACACTCTCGTGACTTCAGATCCAGTGAGTGATGTTAGAAAGGACCCCTGCTGAGACACCTGTGGTTCTTTTTTTTTTCAGATCTCAGTGTGTACCAGGGTTTATCATTTTCAGTAACAGCAGTGAGACACCATGTTTCTGGTTTTGGCGAAGAGTTCTCTTCTCACTTTTTTTTTTTCAAAGTCACACTTGCACCAAGTGATAAAGGAGACAGTGTTAATTTTGTTTCTAAATTGTAGGGGCCGAATTACACAGGCCTATATTCCTACATTGCCTGGTGGTCAGAATTCTGAGTGACCTTCAAGGCACAATTTGCACCTGCCACCCAGAAGGTGGTCACCTAGCCTTTTGATAGTGAGACAGCCTGATGCCACCCTAAGCAAGTGGTTAGGATATGCTAATGTCATTCTGCTCCTTTTATTTAGGAGGTGTTTTTCAGTCTATGTGACAAACTAATCATAGATAGGAAAGACATGACCTAAGTAATCCCCCCCACCACCACAACCTAGGAAAGAGAATGCTAATGAACTTCCCCCTCAGTTTATATTTTGATATAAAAGCTGTTTGGAGAATAAACTGGGTGATTTTCAGGATGTGAATTCAGAATTTATTAAAGGATTACTGAAACTCCCTCCAGCCGTGTGAGTTGTATTTTCTTTCCACACCTCCACTCCGGTATGAGAAATGGTTTATGACTGGGTTGGTCCCTGACTCTAAATAACTGGTCATGGTTTGTCCATTTAGTTTGGCTTTTAATTGCTTGGTAAGGTGTAATTCATGCACTGTTACGTCCCTCATTTAATGCATTCTTCCAGAGTTGTATAGTCACCATTATAATCTGACTGTAAGACATTTTTATTTTCCCCACGAACCCTTTATGCTCCATCAGGTCCCCTCTAATCTACTTTCTGTCTCCATAGATTTGTCTGTTCTGGGCATTTCAAGTAAGCATCATGATATAATATAAAGGGGTTTTTGTTGTTGTTGTTGCGGTTGCAACTAATTGTTTTCACTTAGTACAATGCTTTTGAGAATTCATATTGTAATGCCTGCCAGTATTTTATTGCCAATAATATTTCACTATATAGGTAAACCAGGCTTTGTTTATTCATTCATTAGTTGATAGGTATTTGGCTCTTCCTACTCTTGAGTGACTGTGAACACGTGTGTAGTTTTTAAATGTGAACTCCTGTTTTCACTTTTTGAGGGTCTGCGCCATTAGTGCATTACCAAGTAACTGAGTAATTTCATAGTAACTGAGGGTTTAGCTGTTTAGGAACTTTAAAGCGATTTTTCTGAAGTGAAGGCACCACGTTAGACTTTCCCTAGTAAACAACAAGGGCTCTAACTTATCTGCACCATTGCTAATATGGTTACTCTTTCGATAATTTCTTTTGTAGTGGGTGTGAAATAGCATCTCGTTGCGGTTTTTATTTGCATTTCTCCTTTGACTAGTGATGTTGAGCTTCTCATGTGTCATTCATATGTCTTTGCTGAAATGTCGATTTACATCCTTTGCCTGTTTTAAAATTACTTTTTATTAATGAAGGAAGCATTCTTCAACTATTCCAAATACAAGTCCCTCATAGTCAGTAGGATTTGCGAATATTTTCTCCACATCTGTAACTGTCTCTTCTTTTTCTTGCAGCTGCACTTTGAAGTGTAAAGTTCTTTGTGGTGAAATTCCACCAATCAGACCTCTTTATCACTTGTGCCTTAGATGTCATATTTAGAGAGTCATCCACTAACCCAAGATTGTAGGGGCTTCCATTTACCTTCTCTCTCTCTCTCTCTCTCTCTCTCTCTCTCTCTCTCTCTCTCCCCCCCCATTCCTCCATTCCTCCCTTCCTTTCCCTCCTACTTTCCTCCCTCCTTCTTTTTTCTTTTCCTTCTTCCTTCCTTCCTTCCTTCCTTCCTTCCTTCCTTCCTTCCTTCCTACTTCCTTCCTTCCTTCCTTCCTTCCTTCCTTCCTTCCTTCCAGGTTTGTCTATGTAGCCTTAGCTGTTCTGGAACTCTCTCTGTAGAGCACGGTGGCCTTGAACTCAACAGAGATGCACCTGCTTCTGCCTCCCGAGTGCCGAGACCAAAGGCGTGCCACCACTGTCCATCCCTATCTGCACTTTCTTGAGTGTGGTCATCTGCTTTGTTCTAATATTTAAACCCATTGTTAATGTTTTTGTTATACTTTTGAGTTTTTTCTTTCAATATTTATATTAGCTTTATAATTGTATGTATATGTGTATGTCTATGTATCTAAAAGAGGACATTGGGTCTTCTGGAACTGGAGGCAGTTGTGAGATGCTGAGCACTGAACCAGGTCCTCTGTAAGAGCCGTGTGTGCTGCTAACTGCTGTGCTGTTTCTCCAGCTCCTGACTTGAGTGACATTGGGTGCATGGTTGAGGGAGGGATCATTTTCATCTTTTGTTTGTGAATGTTCAATTATCCCAGCATTAGTTTGTTCAAGAGACTATTTTTCCCTGAAAGAGTTGATTTTACTTCTTGTTGAATGTCATTTGACAATAAAGGTTAGGGTTTATTTCTAAGGTCTTAGTTCCACAAGATGTATGTGTAGGTCTTTTCTTATGTTAGTCCCACTTGTCTTGATTACTATAGCTTTGTAAAAACTTTGAAGTTGAAAAATGTCATTTATGTATCATCCTGAACACAGTGATCTCACTGAAATAGAAAAATGTGAGTTCAAGCTGGTCATGGTAGTACATGCCTTTAATCCCAGCACTCAGGAGGCAGAGGCAGATGAATCTCTGTGAGTTTGAGGCCAGCCTGGTCTACAGAGTGAGTTCCAGGACAGTCAGAGCTACATAGAGAAATCCTGTCTCAAAAAACAAAACAAAACAAAAAGAGAAAGAAAGAAAGAAAGAAAGAAGAAAGAAAGAAAGAAAGAAAGAAAGAAAGAAAGAGTGCAGGCAGTGGTGGCACATGCCTTTAATCCCAGCACTTGGGAGGCAGAGGCAGGCGGATCTCTGTGAGTTCGAGGCTAGCCTGGTCTACAGAGCCAGTTCCAGGACAGGCTCCAAAGCTACAGAGAAACTCTGCTTCGAAAAACAAGCAAGCAAGCAAACAAACAAAACAACACCCCCCCAAAAAAAAAGAAAAGAAAGAAAGAAAAGAAAAGAAAAAATGTGAATTCATTAACTTTCTTCTAATAATTCTTTCCCATATGGTTTTCACAATGAGATACAAATTTCAAAACTTTTGTGTGCAAATTTTCTTTCCATTCTATGAACATTTAATGTATTCTTCTATGAGTGAGCCTACTGTAATATTACAAGTCAGTAGACCTCAAATGTGTGATTTGTAAACTTGTATGGTATCCTGAGTCCCTTTCAGGGGTCTGTGAGGTCAAACTATTTTCTTGCTTTTCCAGGGTGTGTGTGTGTGTGTGTGTGTGTGTGTAAGCACTCATTCTAGCATGTGAAGATCTGACAGATGTTAGAAATCTTCTTTGACTATTCTTCCACTTTAGTCATTGAAGTAGGGTCTGTCAATGAAATCAGGAAGTCTCTGATATGGATAGTCTTGCTAACCAGTGATGTGGGATTCCCCTCTGCCATTGGTTAAAAAAAGAAGCTGCTTTAGGCTGATGGCTTAGCAGAATAAAGCTCCAAACAGAGATGTACAGAGAGAGTAGACAGAATCAGAGAGATGCCATGTAGCAGTGGAAAAAGCCAGTCAGCCAGAACCTTACCAGTAGACCATGAGCCTCGTGCTCAACTATAAAATAATAGAAATGGGTTATTTTAACATATAAGAGCTAGCTAGAAATAAGCTTAAGCTATTGGCCAAACAGTATTGAAAATTAATACAGTTTTGTGTGTGTGTGTGTGTGTGTGTGTGTGTGATTATTTCGGGTCTGGGCGGCTGGGAAACGAATGGGTAGCCTCTGACTACCAACCAGTTTGCTCTAGGAAGCCCCTGTCTCCATCTTTTGAAGCTGGACTTACAAGTGGGCCATGTTACCCACCTGGCATTTATGGGAATTTCTGGGACCTGGACTTGGGTCCTCATGCCTGTGCTACAAGCCCTGTAACCACTGAGCAATCTCTCCAAGCTATTTCCATAATAATAAGACGATGGCCTTTGGCTCTTATGTTGACAACTGTACTGATTGTACAAAATCACTGGTGGTTCAAAATTCCAGGGCTTTAGAACACACCAGTGCAGTTACCCAAACTGCTCTGGTACTACCACGTTCTTCACTGCCAGGAGCTCTCAGGAAACACAAACGACTACAAACAAATTCTCTCAGGAATGTCCTTGCTCAGCAGCAAAAACACTAAGATACTTTAACTTCAGGGATAAACCTGTAGCCAATGCCGGTTTAGTACGATATGCAAGGGGGCCATTGCACAGTGTGAGTGGAGCAGCCTGCCTCCGTAAAGAGAACAGTTTTGCCCATTTTCGTAGCCAGTGATAAAACTAGACCTTCTATGTGAAGCCTGGAAAGGTCATGCCTGTGATTCAGGCCTTTAAGATCTTTGTAACCCTCAAAGTCTCCGGATGGAATGGTAGAGGTGTTAATAACTTTAATTTAAAATTTCATGTAGGGAAACCTTTGGGAAATATGTAGAGCTTGGTGAATCGATATTTTCCACAATGTCAGTGCATGTTTCTATGTGCGTTTGAATGTGCAGATCTACTCCCACGTAGCAGAGTAGTGAATTGACTATTGGGGAAAGTTATTAAAATCATAATGATTAAACAGTCACACAAGTATCGACTGAATGTGCGTATGTTCCAGATAGGATGTTAGATGCCAAGGACAAGAAGCGAAAGTGTGAAACTTAGCAGTGCCATTATGGCTCCCAGCTCCTAGTGAGGAAGAAGTTTTATATATATGTAAGAATTTTAAGTTGTTAAATATCATAAAAGAAAACAGTTGAGTGCTAGAATGGAAAATAATAGCGGTATGTGAGGTAAAGGGTGACCAGAACAGGATTTCCTGAGCAATTGCCTGCAGGATGTAAAGAAGCCCCTAATTTGTGGGCGAGTGTATGCCCGTGGGGCTGAGAATGCACGTGTGCATATGTGTGTGGTGGATGTGTGTGGGAGTGCAAAAGCCCACACTGGGGTGGAGCCTTGTGCGTGTGTGTGTGTGTGTGTGTGTGTAGGTGAGAGGAATGACTGCCTGGCCTATTTTGGGGATGATTAAAATTGGAAGATACTCACTGACAACTTGTGGGAACTTGGCAATGGGGCCCAGGGAACTTGGATGGCCTCATCTGAGCTCCACAGAGAGTCAGGGGTGGAGGTAGTCAGCACTTCTGGGCCCTGTCTGTGACTTCTCACTCTTCCATCCAAGGCTGCAGAGACAAGGTGTGTCTTTAGCTAGTTTCTGTTGGATAGAGAATAGATAACCTCACACTCTGCCCTTCCTGCTTAACAGGAACCTCAATCAGACCAAGGGGCTGTGCACAAAACTTGCCTTCCTGTGACATTAACTCATTGGACATTCACAGGGAGGTCTTGCTCTGTTTACCTAAGAAGGAATTTTACCCAAGAAGGGAAAGAGAAGGAAAACTGGCATTTACTAGGTCTCTTTTAAGGATTATCTCTTATAGAGTTTCAGAGAACCCTAGAAAAAAAGCTGTTATTGCCACCCTTGTTTTTGCCACCTTTCCACCTTTTCCAAAATCCTGAGGGGGAAACTGATAACCTGTATGTTACAGGGTCTCATGACAGCAGTGCCCATGCCCACGCGGCACAGGGCCTGACACGCACGCTCAGCAAATGAGGTATTGTTGGCTGGACGGCAGGCGTTTCCTCCTCTGTCATTTATAGTTTGGCTACATGAGTGCTTTCAAGGGATGGGGCCATTTTCAGATAACTGAGGCTTCTGAAGTTTATCAGTCGTCGGCATTCCCCGTGTATTGATGGAGCTAAAGCCCTGGGCTTTCTGAGGATGCTCTGAAGCTGCCATTCGACTACTTGGCATCCTTTGACATGGGCTTTGCAAGCTGCTGTGTTTCCATGAGTGAAGGTCGCTCTGTCCTCCAGACAGTGAAGAGATGCTCTTCGTCGCTCTTTCCGGATCAGAGCCTGGTCTGCCTCTGGAGAGAGACTGAATAAAGCCCTTGTCTTCCATGTTGATCTGAGTCAGGCAGTTACTAAATAAATTTTCATGTTTCCATTGCATCTCATCTATGTTCAATCAATGGCTATTTTCATTTCAATTTAACTTTTTTATTCAGCAACTAATAAAAATGAGCAGTTTTACTAGTTTGATTTAATTAAAATGTCAATCAGAGACTCGTTTAGAATACATGACACTGTAGGAGGCTTGCAGGTCCTGTGCCCACAGACATGCACCAGGAGAATGTGGGATGTCAGCACACAGGAGTGTTCCTTCAAGGGCAGGAAAAATATACCTGCTATCTATCCAGAAGTCTGGGAGCAGATATGCATTCTAGCCTGATGACCTCTGCCCTATTGTGCTATCTGTGTGGCCAGAGACCACACTGGACCCTTCCTGAGACCCTTATCATAAGCTTGTTTTTTTTTTTTTCTTCAGCCAACCCATCCAACCCATCTTCCTGGAATATGTCACAAGTACTTTACAAAAAGTTTTGAGGTAGTCGCATCTGATCTTTATTGAGTTTACCTTGTTCCTTAAGGAGATTTCTATTTGCTTTACTGTGCACACGGGACTGAGTTAATTATCACCGGGAAAGTTTACCAAGTTGTGCTGTGCTTAAATATCCCTAAAATAAACTACTCAGGGTCAGACTCCTGAAGTTTGAACACCAGCAACTTAGTCATGCCGAACTGAACTGCCTTCCTGTTTCCCATGAGTCAACACTTTGCTGGCAATGGAGGTCAGAGACATCCACATGAAATGCCCATAAACTATAGAGAAAAGGCAAATAACGCAATAAAAAATGGGTAAGAAATTTGAACTGTAAAGGAGAATATGTAAGTTGCTTGACTACCGTAAAGTTGGTTTGTTTGTTACCAGGCATTATGGGTTGAATTGTGACTCCTAAAACTTTAGATATTGTTGAACTAACTGGTCCTTAGTACCTGGAACACAACTATACCTGAACGTAAGGTCTTTAGGGAAGTAATGCATTTAAAACAGGATTGTATGGGTGGGTTCTAATCCAATGTCATTATTGTCCTTCTAAGAAGGGATTAGGACAGAGAAGAATGATCAGGTAAAGATACTGCAAGAAGATAGGTCCTAGGAGTCAGGACAGCTCTGATGTACTTTGAGCTTAAACATATACATTTTCAGAATAGCGAGGAAATTAGTTTTTTTGCGGATAAGTCATACAGTCTGTGGTCTTTTCTTATGGCACCCCCAGAAAACAAACTCATTAGGGAAATGCAGGTGAAATGTACAATAAATAGCATTCCTCTACAGAGTGGGTAAAATAAAAAATTGGAAAGAAGAAATTAAATGTTGATAAGTAAGTGATGTAGATATATTATTCCACTTTATATTCAGAAAAAGACACAAGTCAACTTACCTTATAAAAAGAAAAGTTTTTTGTTTGTTTGTTTTTGTTTTCGGGACAGGGTTTCTCTGTATCTTTGGAGCCTGTCCTGGAACTCACTCTGTAGACCAGGCTGGCCTCGAACTCACAGAGATCCACCTGTCTCTACCCCCAAACTCCCGGTGCTAGGATTAAAGGCATGCACCACCACTGCCCAGCAAAAAAAAGTTTTATTTAATTCAGTATTTGAAGGTTCAGAGTTCAGGAGCAAATGGAACAACCTCTTCCCTCCCCTTCAACCCTCTCCCATGGTCCCCATGCTCCCAATTTACTCAGGAGATCTTGTCTTTTTCTACTTCCCATGTAGATTAGATCCATGTATGTTTCTCTTAGGGTCTCATTGTTGTCTAGGTTCTCTGGGATTGTGATCGTAGGCTGATTTTATTTGCTTTGTGTTTAAAAACCATGTATGAGTGACTACATATGATAACTGTCTTTCTGGGTCTGGGTTACTTCACTCAATATGATGTTTTTTAGTTCCATCCATTTGCCTGTAAATTTCAAGATGTCATTATTTTTTTCAGCGGTGTAGTACTCCATTGTGTAAATGTACCACATTTTCCTTATCCATTTTTTGGTGAGGGGCATTTAGGTTGCTTTCAGGTTCTGACTTTAACAAACAATGCTGCTGTGAACATAGTTGAGCACATGTCCTTGTGGTATGATTGAGCATCCTTTGGGTATATACCCTAAAGTGGTATTGCTGGGTCTTGAGAAAGATTGTTTCCTAATTTTCTGAGAAATCCCCATACTGATATCCAAAGGGTTGTACCATTTTGCACTCCCACCAGTAATGCAGGAGTGTATGCTTTACCTCACAACCTTTCCAGCATAAGTTGTCATCAGTGTTTTTGATCTTGGCCATTCTTACAGGTGTAAGATGGAATCTCAGAGTTATTTTGATTTGTATTTCTCTGATGCCTAAGGATGTTGAACATTTTCTTAAGTGTCTTTCAGCCATTTTAGATTCATCTGTTCAGAGTTCTCTGTTTAGGTCTGTACCCATTTTTTTATTGGATTATTTGTTCTTTTGATGACCAATTTTTTGAGTTCTCATTTTGGAGATCAGACCTCTGACTGATGTGGGGTTAGTGAAGATCTTTTCCTATTATGTAGGCTGCTGTTTTTGTCTTGTTGACCATGTTATTTGCTTTACAGAAGCTTTTCAGTTTCAGGAGGTCCCATTTATTAATTGTTTCAGCGTCTGTGCTACTGGGGTTATATTTAGGAAGTGGTCTTCTGTATCAATGCATTCAAGTGTACTTCCCATTTTCTCTTCTGTGATGTTCAATGTGGCTGGCTTTATGTTGAGGTCTTTGATCCATTTGGACTTGAGTTTTATGCATGGTGATAGATATAGGCCTATTTTTATTCTTCTACATGTTGATATTCAGTTATGCCAGCACCATTTGTTAAATATGCTTTCTTTTTTCCATTTGGTTTTTTGCTTTTTTGTTGAAAATCGGGTTTCATAGGTGTATGGATTGATATTCAGGTCTTTGATTTGGTTCCATTGGTCCTCCTGTCTGTTCTTATGCCAATACAGGCTGTTTTCAGTACTGTAGCTCTGTAGTAGAGTTTGAAGTCAGGGATTGTGATGCCTTCAGAAGTTCTTTTATTGTACAGGATTGTTTTGGGTTTCCTGGGTTTACTTTTCAATATGAAGTTGAGTACCATACTTTCAAGGTCTGTGAAGAATTTTGCTGGGATTAGGATGGACTTTGTATTTAATTTGTAGATTGCTTTTGGTAAGATTGCCATTTTTTACTATGTTAATTCTACCTACCCAAGAGCATGGAAGATTTTTCCACTTTCTGGTGTCTTCTTCAATTTCTTTCTTCAAAGATTTAAAGTTCTTATCATTCAGGTCTTCCACTTGTTTGGTTAGAGTTACTCCAAGATATTTTATGCTGTTTGTGGCTATTGTGAAGGGTGATGTTTCTTTGATTTCTTTCTCAGCCTATTTATCATCTGTGTAAAGGAAGGCTACTAATATTTTTTAGTTAATCTTGTATCCTGCTACATTGCTGAAAGTGTTTATGAATTGTAGAATTCCTTGGTAGAATTTTTGGGATCATTTATGTATACTATCATATCATTATCAAATAGTGAGAGTTTGATTTCTTCTTTTCCAATTTGTATCCCTTTGATCTCCTTTTGTTGTCTTATTGCTCTAGCTAGGACCTCAAGAACTATATTGAATAGATATGGAGAGAGTGGACAACTTTATCTTGTTCTTAATTTTGGTGGGGTTGCTTTGAGTTTCTCTCCATTTAGTTTGATGTTGGCTTGTTGTTTATTGCCTTTATTATGTTTAGATATGTTCCTTGTATCCCTCCTCTCTCCAAGACCCTTATGAAGGGATGTTGTATTTTGTCAAAAGCTTTTTCAGTATTTAATGAGATAATCATGTGGTTTTTATTTTTCAGTTTGTTTATGTGGTGAATTACGTTGACAGATTTTCATATGTTGAACCATCCCTGCATCTCTGGGATGAAGCGTACTTGGTCATGGTGGATAATTTTTTGGTGTGTTCTTGGATTCGATTTGTCAGTATTTTATTGAGTATTTTTGCAACAATGTTCATGAGTGAGCTTGGTCTGTAATTCTTTAGAAAGAGAACATTGCCAAACTCTTTTTGTTAGGCTACTAACAATTACCATGATACCCAAACCAATGGTCATATTTTGAATAAATGAAGATGGGATAGGGAGAGTGGAGAGGGGAAAAGAGGAAGGGAGATTTATTGATTGATTGACACAGCCAAAGTTCTTTTCAAGAGAGTCTGGAGCGTGTTTTCCACTTTAATTTCATAATTAGCTTTTACTTCTGCCTCTGTGCATCTTGGCTGAATCTGTGCCTTCCAGGAGACAAGAACTCACCAGTCTTCAGCTGGTGAGAATGAAGGCTCATTCACTCTGCATTTACACTTCACAGTTCCCCAGGGGGCATTGTTGGGACTGTAAGTGAAATTGTGCCCTTTTTTGTTTCACTTGCCCAACTGCACTGTGAGTTTTCCCCCATTACCCTGGGGGCACCTTCTTAGGAAATCGAGACTGTTTCTGCAAGGGTTCGATTCTGAAACCCCATTCAGAAACAATGCCAATCTGAAATGTTCTGAATCCCGGCAGAGACAGACAGGACAGGCATGTGGTGGCATAGTCACACCGTGGATGAATCTCACAAATGTACTGTTCCACAGAAGAATTAATTCATCCAAACACATGCATGGTAGGGGTGGTTATACAAAGGCAACCATCACCCAATGCTTAGGAAAATCTCTACTCTGATGTTAGAAGTCGGGGTCAGGGTTATTTTTTGGATAAAGGTGATTAGATGTTCAGAGAGTTTGGTAGGTAGTCCTCTGTGGACAGGACAGCAGTTAAGCTTCATTTCATTTATGTATTGAACATATAGATAGTGATGCCAGGCGGTGGTGGCACACGCCTTTAATCCCAGCACTTGGGAGGCAGAGGCAGGCGGATCTCTGGGAGTTTGAGGCCAGCCTGGTCTACAAGAGCTAGTTCTGGGACAGGCACCAAAGCTACAGAGAAACCCTGTCTTGAAAAACCAAAAAAAAAAAAAAAAAAAAAAAAAAAAAGATAGTGAAAAATACACCAGTTCCTTTCCTGTCTTCATGGAACATATACACTAGTGGGAAGAGACATTATTACCAAGGTAACAGGTAACAGGCTAGGATATATGTATGTGTGTGTGTGTGTGTGTGTGTATATATTTATACACACATATACAGAACATACACATACATATACAGGTCAAGGTAAGGGGGCAGCAAATTTGTCTGAGGGGCGAGGTGTACACTGACATCACAGAATATTTTAGAGGAGGCTGGGTATATTAAGCCATGACATTAGCTATCTAGGGGAGTTTTCTAGAAATGGAAAAACCAGAGTTGAAACAGGATTAAGAGGGAAGGTCTGGGGCCAGGGGAGGGGACTGCTTGATGTTCAAGTGAGGTTGGAAAGTGGCTGGATTTTCAGGGTGGGGGAGAGTGGTAGAGAGAGACAGCTGGAATTGGGGGGCTTTTGAGAGCACTGTGAAGACCAAGTTCAGTGGAAAGTTCCATGAATCTGTGAGGGTGACCCTAGTGAGGACTCCTAGTAATGGCAGATACAGAGTCTGAAACTGGCCCTCTTTTGTAGCCTGGCAAGGTTCCCATTGGTGGGTCTGGGTTACATTTGATTAAGTTGTTGACTAAGGAGGTCCCATGGAGATCTCTAAACAACCCAGGCTGGTGCTAGGACAGACGATTGCCCTCTGAAAACTGATGGGGGGGGTGCATTGTCCACAACTTTCACCTAGGACGTTGAACCTAGAGAGGTTGAGCTGGTGTAGCCGTGGAGCCTTTCTCCTGCATTCGAGTCTCGTGTGTGATAAGGTACTTTGCAGGTCATGGAAAGAGAAACCTGACACCAACCCAGGCTCAAAATTCTCCACCTACAGTCTGTCCTTCCAGCAAGATGTGCTGGGGCAAAGGTGTCCCAGAATATGTGGGCGTGGACAACCAATGTTTGGTTTAACTTGAGGCTCACTCCACTAGAGGGAGCCCATGCCCTACACTGCCTGGATGGCAAGAAACTGGAGACTGAATAGCCCAGAGACCTAGGGTAGAACCAAACACGACAGGCGATAAAATAAAATGAAATATAAAATCAATAAAA
The DNA here is from genome assembly GCF_950005125.1 of Chionomys nivalis. NCBI lineage: Eukaryota > Metazoa > Chordata > Mammalia > Rodentia > Cricetidae > Chionomys > Chionomys nivalis. The sequence goes on along the minus strand of NC_080100.1, from coordinate 33,605,614 downwards.
TTATTTCTAATGATATTCTGCTATACTCATAGATTAGGGCCTTGTTCAGTCATCATCAGAGAGGCTTGATCTGGCAACAGATAGGAGTGGGTACAGAGACCCAGAGCCAGACATTATGTGGAGAGAAAGTCTAAATTGGTAGATTCCATTGAGCTTCCCCCCTCCTCCCAGAGACTGGAGAACCCCACAGAAGAGGGTGAGGAAAAACTGTAGGAGTCAGAGTGGACGGACGGCATGAGGAGAACACGGCCACTGAACCAACTCAGCAGAGTGCATCTGGGCTCACAGAGACTGAAATGGCAAGCACAGGGCCTGTGTGGGTCTACACCAGGTCTTCTGTGCGTTATGCTGTGGCTGTTAGCTTGGTGTTCTTGTGGGACTTCTAACAACCGGGAGTGGGTGTGTCTCTAACTCTTTTGCTTGCTCTTGAGACTCTTTTCCCCCTATTGGGTTGCCTTGTCCAGCCCAAATATGAGGGCTCTTGTCCTGTGTAACTGTTGTCTCTTGGAAGCCTGCTCTTTTCTGAAGAGGTTGTGGAGGGGGTATGGGTCTGGGGAGAAGGGAGGTGGGGAGGAGCTAGGAGGAGTGGAGGAAGGGGATACTCTCGTTGGGTGTATTGTATGAGAAAAGAATCTATTTTCAATAAAAGCTCTCTCTCTCTCTCTCTCTCTCTTACACACACACTCTAAATGCCATAGGTATTTGAGAATTGTATTTGGAAGAGTGAAGAATATTTTAGTTTTCCCCAGGACTATTGGTTTCTTTTAATTGACACACAGAAAGCATCAGCCTGACCCTCTTCTCAGGGCTCTCTCTTGCCACAGAAAGAGTTAAATACTAAGCTGCAGTCTTAGTGACCAACAGGGCAGTGCAAGCTGGTGACTGGTGATCATGCCAGACAGGCCATGGCTGGCACAGTTAGGAAGAAGTGCTTCATGGGATAAGTGAAGTTTCAGACCCCTTTGCTGGATCTCTTCCAGTGGCAACCTCGGGGGTCTGCTTTGAAGGAATGGTGTTACATAACTCCTGCAATGGTTTTCTGTATCCAGTTGAGGTATTTGTTTGTAAGAAGAATGTAGACACCAGGCTTCTTGGGGTCACCACATTTCCCAAAGGAAGTGACACCCCTGAAAATGTTATCACATATCAGAGGACTTCCAGAATCCCCCTGGAACAGAAAGGCATGTGTTTTAAGTATGGTGCTTTTCCAAGATACTTATTAATAATTTTATCCATCCATCCATCCATCCCTTTTATTTCTCTTTCCTGATTTAAAAGCAAATTTTAAATTTCCTTTAACTAGAAATAATCATGGGATGATAAACAAAACTCAGAAGACAAATAGTACATTTTTTTTATGTAGAAACCAGATTAAAAATTGAGAATGAGAGGCTGAGGCAGGAGGATTAGTGTGAGTTTCAGGCTAGCCTGGGCTACAATGTAAGTTCCTGTCTCAGAAACAGAAACTAAATCAAAGGGACAGAATAGCATGATGGTAAGCAGAGGAGAGTTTGAAAGAGGAAGGGGAATGGCAGGCAGGTGGGAGAGAACAGAGAGGGCAACACAGTATATATGACTAATATAAGGTAGGTGTGTGTGTGTGTGTGTGTATGCATTTGTGGGTCTGTGTGTGAATGAAAATTTCATGATGAAACCCATTATTCTTCACACCAGAATGAGAAAATAAACCAAGTAGAAGAGATTCTCAAATTGAAAAACAAAACAAACATCTTCTCCCTCATTTGTCTGCCCTTAGCATCCACGCATGGGCTTTTTGGTTCATGGGCATCTATGTTTTCCAGTCGCTCGCCTTTCTCAAGGGCGGCTCTGCAGCAGTGAAGAATCTCTTCTATTGGTAAGACAAGAAGACAATGCAAGTCTCCTTTCATTGACTTGTGCCCTCTTCTAAAATTAAATAGTAATAATTATTGATATTAATAATTAATAAAATCAACAATTATCATTATATCCATCTCTCTCTGCCTGTCCCTGTCTCTCTGTATATATGTATATATGTTCCTATGCCACAGTGTGGAGGTCAGAGGACAACTTGTGTGAGTTGATTCTCTCTTCTATGTGGAATCTGGGGATCAAATTTAGACGTGGCAACAAGCACTTTACTCACTGATTTACATTGTTGTCCCTTTAAAAAAATTTTTCAAAATTATATGTTTTCTCTCTTGACCAGTATGTCAGAGGAAGACATATGTAGGGACAATTAGAAAGCTTGATCTGGGGTCCCAAATATGCCCTTTTCTAAGGAGGACACTAGATAAGTCATCTTAGACAGAGGGGCAGTTTTTAATATCTCAAACAATGTTTAGGTTATTTTTTCCCAGGAATTTGTAAGTTCTCATTTCACCTTATTTCTGGCCATTTACTGAAAATGACCATTAGAAAATAGAGACCACTCCCCGAGGGGGTCTATTGAGGAATGGAGAATGGTGCCAGCACCCTAGGAACAAGCAGGGGTCCTTAGACAGAAAAAGGAAAGACACTGTTCACCATGGTCTTTCTAGAAGATCCGTCTACACCTTTCATTCCCCAGAGTCAAAGGACAATTAGATAGTTTAATTTACGTACGCCGCACGAGTCGTCTTCCCCTTTCCTGCCGCCTGCACAGAGCATGCTGTTGTCCACCAGCTGTTTGAAAGCGTAATGCTTTGGGTCGTTGCAGACTCTTCGGTCGATCACGGTGACATTGACTTCTCTCAAGATGTTGGAAACCTTGCAAGAATCTCTTTTGGTGCTCCCCCATCCAGCCACATGACACTTGGTGTGGGGTTTCACATCCTCGCCTCTTTCCGGGAGGCGAAGGAGTCCCACCGCTTTGGTCGTCGCTGCTTTGCCATCCAGCTGAAAACACAGAGCTGCTTATGGCCTCGCGAACATCGCAGGCAGAGGGAGAAACACAACCCGAAGTGTAGGGGGTTGAGTGCCAAGGGGTGGGGATGGAGCTACTTTTCACCCATCTCAGTGAAATAGTGAGAAAATAGTGAGAGGAAATAGGTTGGAAGAAAGGGGACAAGGAAGGTGATAGCTCTGTCACGGGCAAATGGAGCCTCGTGACTCTCTCTCCTTACCCCAGGGGTGAGGATTCAGAACCCCTGGGCTCAGTCTTATTCTTGCTATGAAGTTCACTGTCAACGCTTGCAGTTTTGTGAGACACTGTGAGCCCCTCCTCCTGTCACTCTCTTCTGGTCCTGTCATGCTCCATCACTCTTAATGAGCCTGGTCACATCATGTTCCTGCTTAAATTGTTTCCCTAAATGTTCAAATTCTAGACAAGGTACACAAAGCCCGCCTTGGTAGTATGCGCCCTGCTTTCCCCCCAATTTCAAATCTCATCCTAACTCCTTTTCTTTCCTCTTCCTCCATGCTATTCCTGGTACCCAGCAGAATTCCCTGACCATCTGCTCTTCCCTGGTGCTCCCATGTTATCTTGGCCATGGATAAGCTGAACACTGTCAGCTCAGAGTCAGTATTTCTCTGTCTGCCTCTCTGTGGACTGAATACCTTCAGGGGAAGTCCCACTTACAACGTGTCTTCTGTAAAAATGGTAGGCAGACTGCACTCACCACTGAGCAGGGGCCTCCACCCTCCTGGTAGCTCTCAGCTTCCTCACAGACTGTCAGTACCAGATAAGGCGGGCCCAACGAAAGGAACAATTACAGGGTGGCTCTGTAGTCAAGTTTGAGTAGGGACAAAACTGATGTCATTGTCCACATCCCCCAAATGATCAAAGACCGCTGGTTAAAATGCACAGTGGCTGTGTCCTTACAATCACCACACTGGCTCTCTCTCTTCTGCTTCCTAGGTGAGACTGTAAAGAAGCTTCATCATAGAGTTAGCTCACTTGCTGACAATGCTCCATCAAGAGCAGATTCTCAGTTCCTCAGAGCTCTACCAGGCTGCCAGGCCCAGCTCCAGGGCCCCCTGCTTGTCCTCTCAGGGAGTCTACCCTAGGAGTTTCCCAGAGAGACCATCTCCCCTGTTGAGTGTCAGCACAGACATGTCTCACTGTGGGGGACTCCTGGTGGCCTTTGGTGGGTGAGCATCAACACTATAGACAGCCTGGTGCTGCAATGGTAACAATTTGTGAGAAACTCCTGAGTTGAAGGAACACCAGTGGCCAAGTGCTGGATCCCTGCCCTCCTGAGGAGCCTCACACTTGGAATCCAGCTTGTGAGGACTGGTTTGTGCTGTGTGTGTGCGCTCACACTTACTCATGTAGTAGTTGGTTTCAGGTTCCACTGTCTGTTTACTAGAAGTCACAAGAGAAAGACAAAAAAGAAATCCAAGCATATTTACCTGAAGGAGTTGAAGATCTCCTTGAAATGTCTCAGGGTCATAGCATGGGTAGGGAATTGCCCTCTTAATGGAAAACATCTGTTCAAGTTTCTCTTTCTGAGCTACAGAGTGGGCACCAAGAATAACTTGAGGCTTGCCTCTCCTGAAAAGAAAATCAAACAACACTTAAGAGAACAGAGAAAGCTCAGCTCCGGGTTTAATGTCCTCAGTGTTTGCAGCTGGCGTCAGAGTTAGAAACAAGCACAAAATGGGACCAGGGCTTATAGAACTCTTTTTGGTGTTTTGGTGTCTTCTACCTAAGACTCCCACATGTGTTAGGATGCAGTCCAGTTGCCATGTGTTTTCAAGGAGAAAGCAACCAGGGAGTTCCTGACTTAAGAAAAAAAAACTTGAGTTGGGATAGCCTGGAGAGGTGGGGAGCAGGGCATCCCTGGACAGGCACTGTGGCCCTGGGTGGCTGGGCTGGAGGAACTGGGCTCTACCTGAGTAAAGGAGGAGCTTCCCGTGTCTTCAGCTGCTTCGGATTTGTGCAGCAAAGTCTGTAGTGGCCTTCTGGGTGGATGACGCCCAGTGGAAAGAGCCAACCCAAAGGCATAGCGTGGACTAACCTTTGTGTTCTCCAGAAAAATAGTAAATATTACTGTTGTATTCAAAATAGGAAGGGTGGTCCAAGGCCTGGTTTTAGGAGCCGGAAGGAAGAGATGCTTTTTCAGTGAAACTGTGAAATCAAGAATTTCACACCCACATGCAGACAAACATGGACAGCCCTCCTATAAACACACACGCACACACACACACACACACACACACACACACACACACACACTCCACCCTTTCCCTCCCCCCAGACCCTGCTGCCTCACGTATGGATGCGTACATAGACCCACACAGAGACTCACCTCCTCCAACCAAACACAAACACAGAAGCAAAGAGAACAGGAGCTAACTCCTAGTCTAGTTCATGAACCAATGAGAGATGAGAAAAACTGTATCCCAACTTGTTGGGTCAACTTGTTATCATTTGGTCCTGTCAATTGATGAATTTGTCAGTGTCTAGCTTTCTCATTTGCATAAATTGTGCTGATGTTTTTACTTGACAAATTTTATTTCATACCACAGCACAACTTCATACATAATTTTAAGCTGAATCTTTGCTTCAGGCAATTCGTGCCAGAGTGAACAGGGACTATCAGGAAGTGCTTACCAACAACAGATATCAGTTAAAGAACAGTAGTTCTTCATGATAAATATGACTCTGTCTTGAAAATAATGACTCAAGCCATTAGTGAAAGTTATAGCGTTCTAGTGTTTTTTTCACATAGTCAAGGAATAGTAGTTTCCTGGGATCACTCTAAAATACCCTATTAAGTTGGGAAAAGACCAGTGACAGGGAACAAATGAGCTGTAACCATAGGACACACTCAGTGTGATTGACATTGATTGTGTAAAGATGTCTATGAACGGAACAGGGAACAGAATACTGACAAAGATTGTGTGGAGGTGATCAGACCGGGTGGGTTAACTGGGTGCTGTTATGTCCCTGTCTTTTCAAGTTCTAATACTGTTGATATTTATATTTGTATTGTGCATTTTAGTCTTATACTATCTGGCCCTTGTTTGTGAGGCAAATATCACAACAGGATACGGTGCTGGTTATGTGTACCCACTTTTTTCTCCATTCCACACTAATTATGGCTTTGGACTGGGTAGCTCTGAGTCAACACTGGGAGTGAGAGGAGCTGGGAGTGAGGGAAGACTTACAGGTCACAGTGAGCAGCAGTCAGGACCCAGTTTTCATTGATCAAAGCCCCTGCGCAGATTTCCAGCCCTTTGATAAGAGCCATGTAGCGTCTGGCGTGGGATGGAACCTCATTTCCTCCTATAATTCCCTTACAGGATTCTGGAAAAACTAAGAGATGATAGAGAGTGAAATCCTTGCTTATGTAATCATCCTTTATCCCAGGAAAGTTTGGCTGAAAAAAAAAATTACACTGAAAATTCTTAGCTGTGTGTTCTGTGCCAAGAGTAGATCAAGATCCCAGGCTCTGGCTAGTGCTTGCTGCTGGAGCATTTGCCCCAGGGCTGTGTTCCCAGACACACACACACACACACACACACACACACACACACACACACACGCTTCACATCATTGGCTCAAACTCAGCTGGGTGCTTGGCTTTGTTGTTGTTTGTTTTATTTGTTTGTTTGGGTCATGTAGCCCAGGCTAGCCTCAGACTTGTTCGGTTGTCATCCTACCTCTGCCCCCCAAATGCTGGGATTACAGCCATGTACCACGTCAGACTTGAGTTTAGCTTTAACTTTTATTATCATCAAACGTCCCTACTTTGACTTTCTATGCCATGTACCTAAATTGATGCTCTCTGTCTCTTTTTCCTTCTCTCTTTCCTGCTTCTCCCTACCCTAGTCTCTCTTCTTTCCACTTCTTGGTACCCATTTATTCTTTTTTACCCTTTTCTTCTTGCCACTTCTTTTATTATCCTTTTTTCTCATTATGATTAAATGACAACTATGTAGAATGCGTTTCATTCTGTGTGATAGGTCTCAGACTTTATTGTCATGGTAATAACTTATAGCCCATATTTAAACGATACATTCCATAGACCCACTTGAGGGGATGGTTTGGGACCAGGAAACTTATGTGTTAAATAAGCATCTTGATTGTGATGCAGGTGGTCCTCTGAGCAGCAAAGGACTATGGATGTGTCTAGGAAAGAAGTGATTGATCCTAATTGTGATGCATATCACAGAGTCATTTGATACAGGGTAGACATCCCAGATCACCAAGTGGCCAGAAGAAGGAGAGCTGGAAGGGAGTAAGGAAGATTGAGTCGGCAGCATCCTTGATTGAACCTCCCTGGACTTGGCTCTAGCCTCAAACAGACTTTCTGCTACTCAGTTTGCATGGAAACTAATTCTCTACTCTCTTGTGCAGAAGCAAAGATACTGAGAGCCTTCTTGAATTGTCACAGATTAAAAAAAAATCTATTATTAGTAAAATCTGTACCCATGTAAGTAAAAGCAAACAAACAAATAAAAAAAAACCCATAGCATTTTAATGCCTGGATAGGAAAAGGTATTTGTTGTGTTAATCTGCCTATTAAGAAGTTCAGCCCACTGATTTGGTTTTCTTAGCCTCATGTTAGACTTCTTTATGTGTATGGTGTTTAGCCTGCATGTGTGTCTGTGGAGCCCAGAAGAAAGCACTGGATCCCCAGGAACTGGAGTTTTGATGGTAGTGAGCCACCATGTGGGTGGTGGGAACTGAACCTGGGTCCTGAGCAGGACTTAACTGTGCAAGCTCTCTCAACGGTTCCCAGGCCCCATCGTTACACTAACTGAGGATTAGAATTAATTTCTAATCAATTCACAATCATTCCATTTTTTCCACAACTATTTTTTGAGCATCTGCTGTTAAAACGGAAGCGAACAGAACACTTTTCTCTCCACCCAAGACCGTAGTACTAGGAGGGCGGACAGGACAGGCAAGGCTGGTGTTGCGTGCCGTCCACAAAGGGTGACAGAGCTCGGGAGTGTCTGGCCCCGGTATCAGCGAGGAGCTGCAGGGTCTCAGAGACAGGAGCTGCTAAGTCTTCTTGAAGGAGGTTTAAAGGTTCGTAAGATTTCGGGTGAGGCTAAAGGAGGTTTCAAATCAGTTAAACAAAAGGCAGAGCTCTGGGGATCCTGAGAAGGAAATGGGCGCCCATGGAGTGATGTCAAATTGAGCTTGTTGGTCATCTTCATTTAAACTCTTTTGAGGCCCAGCTTTAATATGCTTTCAGACTTTAACATTTTAATTGATATATATATATATATATATATATATTTTTTTTTTTTTTTTTTCTCCAAGGTCTGATTTAGCCTGTTGCTATTCTTTTCATTGTTCTGGTTGCATTTACCCTAGCTTCTGCAGTTTTTCCTGATATCTTTGCATAACTGTATCTTGAATTCTTCCCTAGCAGAGTTCAAATGACCTATTCAAAATGTAGTTGGGAAATGTCAGGCAACTTTGTAAAGCTCAGGGTGCAGGGAGGTTAGAGTGGGGAGGAAGTCTCTTTTCCGGGCGTTGGCGCCCCCTACAGGTGGGACCCTGGAGTATCAGCCTTAAAAACTCACAATATAATAACAAGTTTATTATCTGTATGACAGTTTTAGTAAACGTATTAAAGTAAAGAAAACACCCAGAAGCTATAGTGAACAGTAGTAATGGAGCATCCGTGACTCTCAGGCACCCACTCGTAACTGACTCCCCTCGTAATGTTAATTACAATGGAAGACAGGGGTGTTTTTCCAGGTAGATAAGAAAGAAGTTTAAACACCCAAGTTCACACCACTAATAATGTCAAAACATTGTCCTAACACAGTCCCACACAGTGCAAGCCCAAATTTTCCCATTGTGAAGCACAGTCCTCTCCAGTCGTGGCTTCTTACATAGTCTTTCTTTTAACAGTTTTCTTACAGAGCTATGAGAATCTAATAGAACAAGACATACACACGCAATTTAAATTTTTACATAAAACGTTGGGACAGCCATGTGCTTTCTGATGTCTAAGCATGGCCTTGAATACTCGCTCAGATCCCGTGCCAGCGTTCTAGTTCTGAAAACGTGACCGAACCTGAAATCAGAGCTTAAGCCCGGCACTTCTACTAACCAGCTGCGTGTTCAGGTCATTTGGGAACCTTTCTGGTTTCCCGAGTGTGAGACGGAGAAGATGATGACATCACAGATGATGACATTGAGCATCTTAGTGTCCGTGAGCCAGTGTCCGTGAGCCAGTTAATATACTGTCATTTTTTTAATGAGTTTTAAGGACAGGTATTTGTTCATGTGCATTCATATGTATGCATACGTGTGTGTGCATGTTTGCATACATGTGTGTATGAAGTTAAGATTATTTTACACTGATACTGTTATTTTCTTCATCATCCCACTACTGGGCATGAACACAGCTACAAACAAAATCTTGAACCTAAACACTGTAAGATTTACCGAGAGCATTCAGTTGTACTTACATAATTGGCAGATCAGTTAATACAGCCTCTACGTCCCTACTTTAACGGCAGTTTTTCACTTAAAGACCTTGCTTGGTAGAGGTCTGGGTTCGTAAGAGTCACTAGATGTGGCTGATGCTTTCATATTATGGCCTCAGACACTTAGGACACATCTATCTATCTATCTATCTATCTATCTATCTATCTATCTATCTATCTATCTATCTATCTGTGTATCTATCTGTGTATCTATCTATGTATCTATGTATGTATCTATCTATCTTTCTATCTATCTAAAGCTATACACCTTTTAGATAGCAAAGACAAAGGGTGCATTAAAAATGATTGGGGCATTATCATTTTCTTTCCCCTTTTATATAACATTTAACATAATTTAAACCAATATAAAGTTCTATTTTCTCACAAGCAAAAGGACAAAAGCATACAAAAGTATGTCTTACCTCCAGAAACGAGAAGGAAAATGATGGCCGTGGGGAGAAAGGAGGGAGGAGGCATCATCCACATCTGGAGAGTGCTATTCTAGGAGCTGGCTTCAGTAACACAGGAGACACAGAGCTCTTTCCTGCCCTGTCTCCTGCCCTCTCTCCTGCTCTCCCTCCCTTGTGTTATGCAGAAGCTATTGGTGTTTACTACTGGAAAGTTAAGTCTTATTTTATCTGCGGTGTGAGTACTTACTTGTTTCATAAGCTGCATTTATTTCCTTTGGGGTTAGGTGTTTCCTATCCAAAAGGGCAAATGTGAAGTCATGGGACTATGCTAATTAAGAAAAAAACATTAGAAAAAACTGTGCTTAAAAGGAAGTAATCCAATAAAAATGGGCCAAATCTGAATAGATACTTCTTCATAGAAGTCTGGTGGCCAAGGAGCAGATGCAGGAATCACCAGGGAAGTGTAAATCAATTAGAATGGCTGTCATCAAGAATAACATGTTAGAGTCACTTTTGTCTCTGTTGATAGGAATGCAGATTAGTACAGGCTTCGTGGAAACAGTGTGGGATCCCTTAAAACTAAGACAGATCTATTATAGGATCCCACAATCCCACTGCTGAGTGTGTATGTTCAAAGGAGATGAAATTATTATATCAAAGAGATACTTACAGGGGCCAAAGAGATGGCTCCGTGATGAAGAGCATTTGCTGCTCTTACATAGGATTAGATTTCAATTCCTAAGTGCTTGTGTGGGGCAGCTTATGACTGCCTGTAACACCAGCTCCAGGGGATCTGATGTCTTCTCCTGGCTTCCTTGGATACCCAAATACATGTGCACATACATGTGGACATGTGCACATAAACATACAAACATATACTCATAAATAAAAGAATCAAAGTCTTAAAAAACCAGGGATAGCTACATGTTCATTCTTATGGTAGCACTAGTCATACATGCTACGATCAGGAATCAACCTGGATTGCTCATCAATGGATCAATGGTATCTCCCATGAAGACTCCTCATGACTGCACAATTTGTTCTTCATATATTTATGCTAGCAGGTCTGGTGGTTTAGGATGGGAGAGGGTGGGTTTGTCTCCAAGGAGAAGTAAAATAACAAGAACTGCAATGAATGGGCAGGTGGAGGGAATGGGGTCTGTTTAGTCCTTTTAGCCAGCAAGCAAAGAACAGATTAACTGCGCAGGGCAGGATGAGAGTAATTGGTTCACATGCTACAAAGAAATTGGAGGAGCATGAGGTGATAAGGGAGGGAGAATGTGTGGGTTCCAGGGGTGCCCTGGAATCGTCTGTCCTTGTGCCCAAGGACAGAGGTTATGGAGCAGCTGCGGTCATCATGGCCTGACAATCGCAAGGCAATGATGGACTTAGACTCAAAGTCATGGCAACTCCAGTTTAAATTAAGACAACCAAACTGCTGGCCAATGCTGGAAAACCCTGGAATGTGTAGCTGAGAAAACATTTCAACATGAGATTGGTAGTGGTTGAGACTGTAACTTTTCCCACTCAAGTCTTTTTAGAGATTGTTCACCCACAAACCTGGAGGGGACCCTGACTAAATAGTTGTGTACCTCTAGCCACTTGTGGGGAGCTTCATCTCTCTCACACACAAAAATGGAGGCGCCATGTGCATTGTAGAGGCCCTTTATCACAGGAGGCCTGGCTAAGAACCTGTATCATACATCAGTGAGATTCCTCGGGTAATCTCTGCCTCACGTGCTTAGGTCTCCTATGCTCCCAGCTGTTACCATGGCAACCACCTCTGCAAGGGCTGAAAGCAGTTTTGCATAGATCCATCCAACATTCCCTTAACTTAATCCCTCACAATGTATTTCTCATCTTGCATTTCTGACCACTCCCATTGCCATTGGGTGTGAGATGTTGAAAGATTTTCTTGGAAGATCCAGAACTAGAGGTTAAGCCAGGAAATACACGCTGAGGAAAATCCAATCAATGCAAACAGATTCAGTGTAAGACTTCTCCTTTGCGTGTAGATTAAACAAAACTGATTTGCAATACAACCTAGAAAGTAGCTCCACCATGCCCCCTCCAGAGGTCACTGAGGTGGCAGTGAACCCCACAGAGACTTGCCCTCACCCCTTTGAATTTCCACCCTGCTGCTCTGGCTCACTGTAATGGTCTGTCCTGTCCCCTCCCTCCTTTTTTTTGGATTTTTCGAGACAGGGTTTATCCGTAGCTTTTTTTTGTTCCTGTCCTGGAACTAGCTCTTCTAGACCAGGCTGGCCTCGAACTCATAGAGATTCGCCTGCCTCTGCCTCCCAAGTGCTGGGATTAAAGGCGTGTGCCACCACCGCCCGGCTGTCCTGTCCCTTTAAGAGACAAGCCACTCCCACTCTCTCCCCTGTCCGCTGAGGCAGGCAGATCTTACTTCCTGCTTGTAGCCTGAGTCTCTCCCCTTTTTCCATCTCCCTCTTGAAGAGGCAGCTTCTGGGTAGAAATGTCAAATAGGAATGAGGTCTATAGGGCTAGGGATATAACTAAGTTGAGGGTCTTTGCCTAGCATGCACGAAACTGGAAAAGTAGTTTGTCCAGATGCTCAGAAGAGAATAGCACAAATATTAGCCAACACAAGCACTAAGTGTCTGTGTGGCCTTGACAATAATCAGTTTTGTGGAATGATGGAGCAAAACACTGATTGGAACGGATTTAGGGGAGAACTAGAGTAGATAGATTGGAGTCAGGGAGCAAAATAGCATAAAGGAAAAATGCTACCATAAAGAAGATGAGTTCACAGAATTGAGAGTCCAGGGCACTGCACAGATACTGAATCACCTAAGACAAGAAAGAAAGAGTGTATAGAAAGAATTCTAACCCAGGGTCTACAGTTGTTTTTTAGAAATGAAGGAGATCCTAAAAAACACTAAATGGAGTGAACATGTGGCCCAACAATTTCCTCCTGAATGCACACAAAGGAAATAATGGCAGGGACCAAAACAGATTCTTGTCAAGTACTAGCTATATCCAGAAGGTGTGGCCAACCCAACACCACTAGCAGGTGACTGGACACACAGCCGAGCATTATTCAGCCATAAGAGAGAGCGACGTTCTCATACGTGCTGTGACAAGAATGAGCCTTAAAGAGATTGCGCCAGGTGGAAGAAATCAGTCAAAGGGAAAAGTATATGATTCAACTTATTTGAAATATTTAAATATGAAACCTCATTGGGACAGATTGATTGGAGGTTACCAGGTGCTGAGAGGAAGAGAGAATAGGAAGGCATTGCCTAACGGTTATGGGGTTTCTGCTATGAAGTAATAAAAAAGATTTTGAAATGTAGTAGTGAGAATTTGAATCTTTATGCATCTATTTAATATTATTGAATTATATTACTAATACACCTAAAATGACATTTTTATAAAACATCCAGTATTTAAATTAGTGATGTGATATACCTAAAATCCTTGAATTAATTACATATTATATGGGTGAATTGTTTGGTCTATGTCTTCATGCAGTGACTAAACAAATTTAGAAGCGCATGACTGTCCCAGCAGGCAGAGCAGGTACAGCAGCATGCAAGGCAGCCAGTGGTTTAGGCGGTGACTTGAAGAGACATACTGCGGTGTGCTGGGAACCTGGGGAGGGCAGTCCATTACCTAGAAAACCCACTACACAGAAACTTTTGGCCTAGACCACATCTAACCAAACTCTAACCAAATGAATTTGGTGAGAACCCCATCAAAGTCTGTTCTCATGGCAGGGTTCAATCTGAATCCCCGGTTCAGAAAGTCAGTGAATTACAGTGGACTCTTCCCCACACCATCCTTTATTGAAGGACGGAAAAGAACAGCTCTAACCTACAGCTCTGGGAGAAGCACAGGAGTCCATGGCCTTCTGCAACCTCCACTCCAGTCCACGCCTTCCTGACCTGCACTCCCTGCCCTCAAATCCTCCTTGTCTACTTTACAGAAAGCCGCCATCAAAAAGTAAATGTACTCTAACATCTGTAATATATTCCTTCTTGCTCTGTATTCAGGCAGTCTTCAAATTCAGACCCAAACAATACTTTCCTAACTGATTACGTCTGTAGCTGGGAAGTTTGCAGCCTCTCCCCTAATGTGAGTTTCTGCCCTTCATTCCAACAAGCATTCATCCTTAGCAAGTTTTCGCTCTAGGTTAGAATTGAGTATTGTTATGAACATGCTACTCTGAGACCAGGTCTAACCTCCCTCCCACCTTGAAGCAGACTTCTGCCCCTTAAATCTTGCATATACAGACACTCTGGAGTTGCCACTGACTCTGTATTGGTGCCAGAAGAAATCCCTCTTTACCAAATACAGATCCTTTGCCTGTGAAAAACCTTAACTGACTGGTATTGACAATTACCTTTCTTCCCTGGAAGTGGGCAAAATACCTTCCAGCACTACAAATGCTAGCCAGTAGGGGTGAGGCTTCTAGCTGGGCACCTGCTCAAATTTTCCATGTTCAATTACAGAAGTGACATCTTCAGCAATAGGGCCTAACCTTCAGGTTGTGGAGGGTAACCAAAGCCTTTGCAATAGCTTGTGATGTTTAGGGAGTCTATAGGACCCCTTTGGCCAATGACTCAAGATTTCTAGCATCAGGGGTGGAGGGTGGAGTGTACTTGGTTGCATTAGATATCTAGTTAGGGCCTTGTCTCCCCCATTATATGGTGACTCCACTTAAATTCATTTTTAATATGTATATTTTTATGAAGTGTAGTAAGGCTCCTGTCCTGCTTGTTTGTGGGTGTCATCTTTGGGGGGAATCTGAGAAGGCTGGGTGCTGGTCACATCCTGGCATAGCTGGTCTCTTTGCTTCTGTCCAGTGTTTGTGGTATGGGAATGTCTGGTGGCTCTTACACCTGTTTAAGGTATTGGCAGAACAGAGGATGAAGTTAAGTTAAGGGAAAAACAATTTTAGGACCAGGGAATTGAGGGGGATGTATCTGACCTGTTTAAGGTAGAGTAGACAGTACCGAAATAATATCACATAATTAGAGTCTCAATAAAACAGGCAATGGGTAGGGTAGAAGGAATACTTGAAAATGCGATTATCGTCTTTAGTCCCAGCACCTGGGAGGCAGAGGCAGATGGATCTCTCTGAGTTCAATGCCAACCTGTTCTACAGAGGAAATTCCAGGACAGCCAGAGCTACACAGAGAGACCTTGTCTCGAGAAACCAATAAACAAGCAAACAAATAAATTATATAATTAATAATAGAATGTTTCATTCTTAGAGGAAGACTGGAAGGATTCTTTACTTTCTTTGTTAGCCAGGGCTTACACCTGCAGTTGAAGCCTTTGTGGACATACTTGAGCAATCTTAACTCTCCAAGCCAATTTCTAGAATATTCTGCTAAATTCCTCATGAAGAATTTACTGGGGACATTTTGGGAGTGACTACCCTCATGAATCTCGTGGTCTACATGGAGATCAGCATCGCTAACATCAAGGCTCTGGTCATAATAATAATATTGTCCTTATTATATTAAGTAATGCTGCCTCTGCTAGCCCATGATTTAACATCACTGTCACGCATGACCACAGCTGAACCTAACTCATAGGGCCGTTAAGAGGATTATAGTAAGCAACGGTCATGACCATGACCTGCTTGGTCTAGGGAGATCTTGGGTATTTCTCCCTGCTTCTCTGGTGACTACCAAACACTTGTCATAGAGTGCTGATGTAAAGTACTGCCTGCCATATATCACTAGGCAAGTGGTACCCATCCTGTAGACAAATACCTCCTGAAATCACTTCCAATTCTTTGCCAGATGTCCCCTCAGGGGCAAAACTGACTTCTCTCTTCCTGTGACCAAGGTGGATGTTGTCTGAAGCATCAAGTGAGTACAATCTAGGGTGATGGAAGCCTATTTCCCAGCGATTACAGGGGAGTACAGCTTTGGGATCCCTCCTTCCCATCCTTCCTCAGTGCTCAGAGACCAGGGGCTGTAATCCAGTGTGAAACACCTCTTGAGGACCCACTAGATGGAAGGGGACAGTGCCCTCCTTTCTTTTCTCTTAGCTTAATGTCTCCTCTACCCCCAAACGACTATGTGTTTGTCTTATTATTTTGTATATATCAACATATTATTCAGCTTATAGGATATGATATTTCTACCTACCCAAAGTTCCTGAATTGGTAAAAATTTGATAACTAAGTGGCAATGTAGCCTAGGTGGTGGATATATAGCAATCCTATAATTAAAACATAGAGCCCATGGAGGTTTTTATATCTTATATTTCATTTGAACTTATGGCAAAGCAGTCTTAAAATGTGCATTTGTCATTTATATTGAGAAATATTGTTGGTTTTGGCCAGTTCAATAAATATCCGAAGCAATTGCATGAGTTACAGGGTAGAATCATATGTCCAATTTATTAAATTTTGAATGTCCATTCTGTTATTTTTAGACTTTTTAATAGCTGTGATAGCTAATTTTTCTGCTCTAACTGAGCTTAAAGAAATAGATGAGTGTATTTGGCTTTTTATAGTATTTATATCAAGCAATATAGGTGCAGCTTTGTGGTCATGTATTGAGTCATTTGAACGGCCAGCTGCTGGGCAGGAAGTCATAGCGGCAAGGCTGTTTCAATTTGATACACCACATCTGGCAACAGCAAATGCTCAGAGCTGAGAACCACACACCCACTTTACAGGGGGATAAGGCTAATTGCTAGTGGGCTCCCACGGGCATTAGGCAATTTGGATTGATGTCTTTACTTTGCCCAGTTGATCATTTTCATAGATCTTTGAATAGATTCATTTTAATAGGTTATATTTAATTACTTTTCAAGGATGGTATCTGATAGCACTACAGTTTGATTTATGCAAGGTTGTGTGTTGGAAACTCGATTCTCAAGGCAACTGTGCTGAGAAGTGGAACACCTTAGAGGAGGCTGGAGTGAATTGATGCTGGTATAGCAGGAGTAACCTTTAGTTGGGAGTGGGTTCCTGATAAAAGGCTGAACATCACCACTCCCTTCTCCCTTTATCCTGTGTGTGCTCACCCGTCCTTCTGCTTTCTGCTGTGGAAGCTAGGCCATCACCAGATGAGGATTGGTTGACTTTAGACTCCGAGCCTCAGGTATTCTGTGATTGCAGCAGCACAAAACGGACTGGGACAGAAAACGATGTAGGGAATTGTAACGTTATTATAACTAATACCGGAAAAGGGTGAAGCGGCGTGACTGAATACAAGGTAGGGAGAACTAACAGCAGTGGTTCTCAACCTTCCTAATGCTCAGACCCTTTGATACAACTCTTCATGTCGGGGTGACCCCCCACCATAAAATTATTTGCACTGCTATTTCATAACTGTAATTTTGCTACTGTTATGAATCCTAATGTAAATATCTGTGCTTTCTGAATGGTTTGGCTCCAAAAGGTTGCAACCCACAGGTAGAGAACCACTTGTACTTTTTTCTTTTTGGGCCATGAACCGGCTCCCAAATTACGACACAGAGAGTTATTACTTTTTTTTTTTTTTTTTTTTTTTTTGTTTTTTCGGGACAGGGTCTCTCTGTGGTTTTGGAGCCTGTCCTGGAACTAGCTCTTGTAGACCAGGCTGGTCTCGAACTCACAGAGATCCGCCTGCCTCTGCCTCCCGAGTGCTGGGATTAAAGGCGTGCGCCACCACCGCCCGGCGAGAGTTATTACTTTTGAATGCCTGGTCTAGCTTAGACACGTTTCTGCCTAGCTCCCTTAAGTTAACCTATTTCTCTTTATCTACCATTTGCCTTAGGGCGTATAACCTTCCCTCTGTATACTTTGACTGCTTCTGTGTTTGCTTGGTGTCTGCCTGGATTCCTGCCCTGGGGTATTCTCTCCTCTTCCTTCTCTTCTCCTTAGAGTCCTCCTCCCATTTGTTCTCTCTGCCTGCCAGCCCTGCCTATCCTTTCTTCTCCTGCCTAGCTATCGACTCTTGAGCTTTTTATTAGACCCATCAGGTGCCTTAGGCAGGCGAGGTGAAACAAATGCAACACATCTTTACATCGTTAAACAAATGCAGCAGAAACAAAAGTAACACGTCTTTACACAAAGTAATGCTATGCAGTATAAACAAATGTAACACATCTTTGCCTAATTAAAATAACATTTCACAACAACCACTGATTTAGGGGATGAGGGTAGAGGAGCCTGAATTGCTGCAAACAGTGTTTAGGGTAACACTGGTGAGGGCAGAGAAAAAGAGAATGTAGAAAAATCCAGGACCTTCTCAGAGATGAGGATAGTGACCAGACATGATAGTGGACGGCCAGATGATTCCCCCAAGACCTCAGAAGGAACTGATGAGGACTAGAAAGTAGAGTAAAGGTCCTGCTGTTACACAGTGACGAAGGGTTTGGTAGAGTTATGAGCAGGTCCTAGGTCTTTGAGTAAGGCAGAACTTAACAGTGATGAAGTATGATATTCGGCATAAAAATTATCTAAGCAGTAAAGGATCCAGGGTGCAGTGTAACTTCTTTTGGTCGCTTGCAGTAAAATGAGAGAAATAATTTAGAGATATAATTTTTCATTAAAAGAAGAAAGTAAAATAATTGAAAAACTTCACCCTGACCTTATAAAGAGGTCAAAGATGTGTTTGGGAGAACAAACTAAAGGTTGGCCGAGGGACCATTGGCTAAAGGGATAATCATGGGTAGAAGAGGCTACAGAGGAGGGGGGTACTCTAAAGGTCATTGGAGGTCTTCCAGGCTGCCTTTGTGGTCACTGGTCTAGAACAGGGCTTTAGATCAAGGCTGCCACAGAAGCACCCCTATATCCTTTGCAGTTGATACTCAGGGCTGCCTTGAGACTCTGCTCCCTTGACCTTGGGACCTTGAGATCAGAACTGCGACTGGCTGAGTGTTTCTTGTAAATCACCCATTTCTTTGGCTGTCCTAGTTGCCGCTCAAGGAGACCAGGGTGTGACTTAGGCCTCCACTCTAGAGGATACAAACACTGCATGATGCTAGTTATCTGGACACAGAGTTCTTGAGTTGGGGCCCTGGCATCCTATGTCAAAGGACGTCAGAGACAGTATGTTCAGGATCTTCACCATGCAATTAAAGGAGGTTATTAAAGACTTCATTTTTGGTTACCTGTAAACAGAGACTAAGTTTTGTTTCCCGGCCTCCCAGACCCAAATAATCACACAGAAACTATGTTAATCACAACACTGTTTAGCCAATGACTCAGGTATATTCCTAGCTAGCACTTACATCTTGAATTAACCTATTTCTATTAATCTGTGTATCGCCATGAGGTTCTGGGCATCTGTCTCCTTAGGCAGCTACATGTCATCTCTGTGACTCCACCTTCTCCCCCCACCCTCTGTTCAGATTTCTCGGCTGGCTTTTCTCTGTTAAGCCATTGGTCAAACAGCTTCTTTATTAACCAATGGTAATACAACATATTCACAGCATACAGAGAGGATCCTCACATCATCTCCCATTTTCTGTTTAGATAAAAAGGAAGGCTTTAACTTTAACAAAGTAAAATTGCATGTACAAACAGTTATTAAGTACGAATACTCTATCATCTATCCTAGTTTTGTAAGCCTAAAGTTTCATACCTGATTTATTTTTATCATAACTAAGAAAAACTATAACTATCTGTCTTCAACAATTCAAAGACACCAGAAGGAAATACTATTATCTAACCAAACAGGAAGAGCATTGTAAGCAACTTCCAAAACTCTAGAATTGACAAAGACATCTTGTTACCTGGACAGTCATCCAAAGTTCTTTTATAATGTTGGTGCATCTATCTTCGGCGTATTAGCCTAGTATATCTGATGACGCAGGATATTTGAAGATCTGTTCTGCCGTGTTTGGCAAAGTTCTCCAGTTGCTTTCTTCTGTATCCTGCAGAATGTCTGGCAGTTTTTTTTTTTTTTTTTTTCTGTGAAGCAGGAACCCTGAAGGACCATTCTGTCTTTTGGAAAGTTCAGCAGTCACTTTTCTGTTGGTCCTGCATGTCCAGTTCATACAACATACCATCAAGCAGGGCAGGATCCTGGAGGCAGGAGCTGATGCAGAGGCCATGGAGGGGTGCTGTTCACTGACTGGCACCTCAGAAGCTTGTTCAGCCTGCTTTCTTATAGAACCCAGGGCATGCAGGAAGGCACCACCCACCATGGGCTGGGATCTCCCCCATCAATCACTAATTAAAAATTGCCTTATAGCCAGATCTTATGGAGGCATTTTCCCAATTGAGGTGACTTCCTCACTGATGACTGTAGCTTGTGTCAAGTTGACATAAAACTAACCAGCACACCTAGTCTATGGGGGAATTTTTTTAAATTAATGATTGATGTGGGAGGATTCAGCCCACTGTGGGCAGTGCCACTCCTGGACAAATAAAAGACCATAAAAGAAATCAGGCCAAACAAGCCATGGAGAACAAGCCAGTAAGCAGGTTCCTCCATGGTCTTTCTGCCTCCAGGTTCTTGCCTTGAGTTCATGCCTTGGCTTCCCTCCATGCACTGTGTGACCCAGGGTGTGTAAGCCAAACAAACTCCTTCCTCCCCAGTTGCTTTTGGTCACAGTGCTTTATCACAGCAATAGAAAGTGTAGTACAGAGGCTGGAGAGATGGCTCAGAGGTTAAGAGCATTGTCTGCTCTTCCAAAGGTCCTGAGTTCAATTCCCAGCAACCACGTGGTGGCTCACAACCATCTGTAATGGGGTCTGGTGCTCTCTTCTGTCCTGCAGGCATATACACAGACAGAATATTGTATACATAATAAATAAAAAAATAAAAAAAGGAAAGTGTAGTACAGACAGTAATAACTGAACCCATCTTTCTAACACAGGAAGCTGGGCCAATGTGGAGTTCAGTCCTGGACATTTCTGTGCTGCCACCTGCCCTGGGTTCAACCCATGTCTGACTTTTCAGCT
The DNA here is from genome assembly GCF_950005125.1 of Chionomys nivalis. Lineage (NCBI taxonomy): Eukaryota > Metazoa > Chordata > Mammalia > Rodentia > Cricetidae > Chionomys > Chionomys nivalis. Next base: position 33,584,956 of record NC_080100.1, on the reverse strand, counting down.
GGAGTTTGTCTCTTCATAGGAAGATGGTCAGACATAAAGTCATTCTAGGGGAATGTCTTGCAAAATTACTTGATGGAATGCAGTTCTGTGGCTTCGTTTTTGTTGTGTTTTTGTCTTGGCATGATGTGAAACCTCTGAGGAATTGCAGAGGGAGCCGAAGGATTCTAGGAGGACCACTCAAAGTGACTACTGGGCAACCATCCACCTTGGTGTCATTGAAAATCGCTAGCCATATGTCACATGGCCATGTTCTTCAGAAGTGGGGCATTGGAACTACCCCACCATTCCCAAATACCCAACACAGTGGCATAGCTTAGTTCAGAACTGTCTTGGTGGCATTAGACGAAACGCAGCAATTTACAGAGTCCTAGTTTGGTGAGTCCAATCACACACTCACAGAGTCACTTCCTGTTCTTTAGCCCAGTGTTCTGGCATGAAAGCAATTTGATTCCAGGTTTCATTTACTGTCGAGAGATAACACCCTGGCTAGTCTGTTTATCCATAGGATATTTTTTTTTAATTTTTTAATTTTTTTTGGTTTTCTGAGACAGGGTTTATCTGTAGCTTTGAATCCTATCCTGAAACTAGCTCTTGTAGACCAGGCTGACCTTGAACTCATGGAGATCGCCCTGCCTCTGCCTCCTGAGTGCTGGGATTAAAGGCATGAGCCACCACCACCTGGCAACACAGGTTATTTAAAACAAAACAAAAGAAAACCAAACAACTTTTTTTCTCATTTTACATACCAATCCCAGTTTCCATTCCCTCTTCTCCTCCTGCACCCCCATCTTCCCCTATACCCCACCCCCTGTCCATTCCTCAGAGAGGGTAAAGTTTCCCATGGGGAGTCAACAAAGTCTGACACTTCACTTTGAGGCAGGGTCAAGGTCCTCCCCCCATATCTAGGCTGAGCAAGGTTTTCTTCCAAAGAGAATAGGCTCCAAAAAGCCAGTTCAAGCATTAGAGGTAAATTCTGGTTCCACTTCCAATGTCCCCACAGACTGCCCAAGCCACACAACTGTCACCCACATTCAGAGGGCCTATCCGCAGGCTTTTTAAACACCCTTTGTATAGTTGATATGTTGGGCAATAGAGACACCTACTGTTTATTTTGAGGAAGTCATATTTTAGTCCTTTGAATCTCTCTCTCTCTCTCTGTCTCTCTGTCTCTCTGTCTCTCTGTCTCTCTCTGTGTATGTGTGTTATGATAGTGGGGAATATACCAAAATTTGGTAGGAGGAATGAGGCTGAAGTAATTTAGAAAGTTCTAGAATGTTACCATGTCAGAGCCCTAGGGGATTTAGAAACGATGTTTTAAAACTACACCCTGCTACTCATGGGAGCAGTTAAAATTGGATAATTAGAATTAAAGACCCTGTTCCTTCTCACAGTAGCCACATTTTATGTACGTGGTGGTCACTTTGGAATGGGGGCTTCCACGCTGGACAGCACAGACACAGAACACTTCTATTTCCTCAAAGAGACTTACTGTGTAATACTGTAATAGAGTCTTCAAGGTCAGTCTTTTTGTTTGAAAATAAGAAAACAAAGCTCAGAGAAGGGACCCACCAAATCAAAGACTTTGTCTTAAATCAAGGGGGATGAAAGAAATATCAGTGTGTAAAATACAGGTTAGAATTGGTAAACACTGAATGTAGATCACACAAAGGCACTGCGGATTCTGGAGGAGGAAGAAGAAATTACTTCTCGGTCGTCACTCAGCAAGGAATGATGGAAAGGAATGCCGAATGGGGTGCATGGAGGCATACAGACATGGGAAAGTGCACAGAAGCCTCTCCTGAAGATGAAAGGCACACCCCACATGCTGGGAGCAGGGAGAATGTCTAAGATTCAACATCCAACTTTGCTAGGCAGATATGTAGGTAACTAAATGCCATTATGAGGTTTCTCTCCCTTATTCTGTACCCTTCAAGAGTTCAACATTATGTGGAAGAAAGTGTAAGGATCAAATCTTGCTTTAGTTAGTATGACGGTAAGATGAGTGGAGGAGGGAAGTCATCTCTGTCCTGGTGTCTTCTGTGTCCCCGCAAAGGACAGGAATGTGCGGTAGACCAACCTGAAACTGTGTTGGCCTTCTCGTGGCTGCCCTCAAGAGGCAGAAGATATACACTCAGAGAAACTGTCCCAACGCAGACACTGGCAAACCTACAATGCCAGATTGCCTGCTTCCTTGATCTGTCTCTTCTTCGCAAACACAGAAGCGCACTCCTGTGAGTGAAATGTGCCTCAGAGAAAGCGAACATGAACCAGGCTGTGATATACCTCTATTCCATGAAGAAGACCTGGGAGTGTATGGGATGAGTCTACACCAGATAGGGAACAGCATCAGAGAGGCCCAGAATGGCTACTACTGAGGTACTTTCGTGAGCTCTAGACGCTATCTATAGACACTAAGTAGGCACGTGATGGCAGACGTTGAGAAACTGGATGCATGCCTTTAAAAGTTCATGCTGTTGCAAGCAATGGTTGTTTTGTGATTATTTACTGTGGTATTGGGTATTAAACTCAGTCATTTCTTTTAATTATTTTATTTTTGCAGGTTTTTAAATGTGGTGATTATAGATACACTACACATGCCCACAAGTATGTATATTGAATTTTATAATTTTAGCAATCTGCAAGGGGCACATTAAATACAGTCATAGCCATCTTTGGCTCCAGTACAATATTTTTACCTTCCTAACTGAAATTATACACCAATTAAACACTAGTTTCCATTCCTCTCTCTCATGACCCTGGCAAACATATTTCTTTTTCCACCACGAATGTGATTATCTAAGTTCGTTATATAAGTGAAATTCTGTAGTATTTGTCCTTTGTGCCCATGTCCTCAAGGTCTATTCGCGCTAGAGGGCAGCTTATTGGTTCTCTTTCCACTCTGGGGATTGAACCCAGGTCCTCAAGCTTGGCAACAAATGCCTTTACCTGCTGAGCCATCTTACCAGACCCAGTAATGTGTTGCCCTTTTAATACTGAAAAACATTACACTGTAAGTATATACCATGGTTTGCTCACTGATTCATAAGGCTATGGGCATTTAGTTGGTCTCTGACTTTTAGTTCTTATCAATCATGCTGTGTGAAACACGGGTATACAAACAGCGATTTAAGCCTTTTGTTTTAGTCCTTTTGGGTGTATACTCCACAATGGAGATGTAAGATTGTGCAGAAATTCTATTTTTATAGTTATTCTTGTTGATCTGTCACGGTGTCTTTCACAGGGGCTACGCATTTTACATTCTCACCTGCAACATTTGAGGCTTCCAGCTGTTGCTCATCCTTTTTTCCTTACATTTATTTACTTATTTATTTATTTTACATACCAATCCCAGTTCCCCCTTCCCCCTCTTCTCCCGCTTCTCCACCTTTTCTTCACCCCGTTACCCATCCACTCCTCAGAGACAGGTAAGGCCTCCCCGGAAAGTCAACTAAGTCTGTCCTATCACGTCGTTGAGGCAGGACCAAGGCCCCCACCCCATGCCTAGGCTGAGTAAGGTATCTCTCCATAGAGATAATGGGCTCCACAAAGTCAGGTCATGCATTAGGGTTAGATCCTGGTCACACTGACAGTAGCTCTATATACTGCCCAATCCACACCACTGACGCCTGTTTTCAGAGGGCCCAGTTCAGTCCTATGCAGGTTCGCCAGTTGTCAGTCTGGAGTCGGTAAGCTCACATTAGCTCAGGTCAGCTGATTCTGTGCATTTCCCCATCATTTTCTTGACCCCTTTGTTCATATTATCACTCCTCACTCTCTTCGATTGTACTTCTGGATCTCAGTCTAGAAGTTAGTTGTGGATCTCTGCATCTGCTTCCATCTATTTCTGGATGAGAGTTTTCGGGGTTGTGGACTGTAGGCTGGTTATCCTTTGTCTTATGTCTGATATATAATAGCACATACTATATTTGTCTTTCTGGGTCTGGGTTACCTCAATCAGGATGACTTTTTCTAGTTCCATCCATTTGCCTACAAATTTCAAGATGTCATTGTTTTTTTACCACTGAGTAGTACTCCATTGTGTAAATGTACCACATTTTCTTTATCTATTCTTTGGTTGAGAGGCGTCTAGATTGTTTTCAGGTTCTGGCTATTATGAATAATGTTGCTATGAACATAGTTGAGAAAATGTCCTTTTGGTGTGAGTGTGCTTCCTTTGGGTATATACCCCAAAGTGGTATTGTCGGGTCTTGAGGTAGCTTGATTCCTGATTTTCTGACAAATGGCCATACTGATTTCCACGGAGGTTGTACAAGCTTGCACTCCCACCAACAATGGAGGAATGTTCTCCTTACTGCATATCCTCTCCAGCATAAGCTGTCATCATTGTTTTTGATCTTATCTATTCTGACCGGTGAAAGATGGTATCTCAAATTTGTTTTGATTTGCATTTCTCTGGCTAAGGATGTTGAGCATTTCCTTAAGTGCCTTTTGGCCATCTGAGATTCTTCTGTTGAGAATTCTCTGTTTAGATCTGTATGCTATTTTTTAAATGGATTATTTGGTAGTTTGATGTCTAGTTTCTTGAGTTCTTTGTATATTTTGGAGATCAGCCTTTTGTCAGGTGTGGGGCTGATGAAGATCTTTTCCCATTCTGTAGGCTGCCGTTTTGTCTTCTTGACCATGTCCTTTGCTTTACGGAAGCATCTCAGTTTCAGAAGGTCCTATTTATTAATTGCTGCTCTAAGTGTCTGTGCTACTGGGGTTATATTTAGGAAGTGGTCTCATGCCAATGTGTTCAGGGTACTTTACACTTTCTTTTCTATGAGGTTCAGTGTGGATGGATTTATGTTAAGGTCTTTGATCCATTTGGACTTTAGTTTTGTGCATGGCAATAGATGTGAATCTATTTGCATTCTTTTACATGTTGGCATCCAGTTATGCCAGCACCACTTGTTAAAGATGCTTTCTTTTTCCCATTGTATATTTTTTGTTTCTTTGTCAAAAATCAGATGTTTATAGGTGTGTGGGTTAATATCAGGTCTTTGGTTCTATTCCATTGGTTCACTTGTCTGTTTTTATACCAACACCAAGCTGTTTTCATTACTATAGCTCTATAGTAGAGCTTGAAGTCAGGAATGGTAATGTCTCCAATGTTCCTTTATTGTACAGAGTTGTTTTGCCTATCCTGTGTTTTTTTTTTTTCCACGTGAAATTTTAGTATTGTTCTCTCAAGGTCTGTGAAGAATTGTACTGAGATTTTGACGGGGATTGCATTGAATCTGTAGATTGCTTTTGGTAAAATTGTCATTTTTACTATGCTGATCCTACCTATCCAAGAGCATGAGAGATCGTTCCATTTTCTGATATCTTCTTCTCTTTCTTTCTTTCTTTCTTTCTTTCTTTCTTTCTTTCTTTCTTTCCTTTTTTTTTTCTTTTTTTGGATTTTCAAGACAGGGTTTCTCCGTAGCTTTTGGTTCCTGTCCTGGAACTAGCTCTTGTAGACCAGGCTGGACTCGAACTCACAGAGATCCGCCTGCCTCTGCCTCCTGAGTGCTGGGATTAAAGGCATGCGCCACCACCGCCCGGCTTCTTCTTCTTCTTCTTCTTCTTCTTCTTCTTCTTCTTCTTCTTCTTCTTCTTCTTCTTCTTCTTCTTCTTCTTCTTCTTCTTCTTCTTCTTCTTCTTCTTCTTCTTCTTCTTCTTCTTCTTCTTCTAGGTTTAAAGTTCCTGCTAGATGGGTCTTTCACTTCTATGTTTAGAGTTACCCCAAGATATTTTATGCTGTTTGTGACTATTGTAAAGAGTAATGTTTCTCTGATTTCTTTCTCAGCCCCTTTATCATCTGTACATAAAAGGACTACTGATTTTTTTTTTTTAGTTAATCTTGTATTCTGCCACATTACTGAAGGTATTTATCAACTGTAGGAGTTTCCTGGTAGAATTTTTGGGGTCACTTATGTATATTATAATATCATCAGCCAATAAAGTTTGACTTCTTCCTTTCTATATTGTATCCCCTTGATCTCCTTTTGTTGTCTTATTGCTCTAGCTAGAACTTTGAGTACTATATTGAATTGATATGGAGAGAGAGGACAGCATTGCCTTGTTTCTGATTTTAGTGGAATCGCTTTAAGTTCCTTTCCATTTAGTTTAATGTTGACTCTTGGCTTGATGTATATTGCTTTTTAATATATTTAGGTTTTAATTTTTTTTTTGTATTCATGTTCTTTCCAAGACCTTTATCATGAAGGGTTGTTGAATTTTGTTGAAGGTTTTTTCCACATCTAATGAGATGAACATGTGTTTTTTCCCTTCAGTTTGTTTATATGGTGGATTAAATTGATGGATTTTTGTATGTTGAACCATCCCTGAATCTCTGGGATGAAACCTACTTGATCATGGTGGATGATGTTTCTGATGTGTTCTTGGATTTTGTTTGCCAGCATTTTATTGAGTATTTTTGTGTCAGTGTTCGTGAGTGAGATTGGTCTATAATTCTTAGTTGCATTTTTGTGTGGTTTGGGTAACAAGGTAACTGTAGCCTTGTAAAAAGAGTTTGGCAGTGTTCCTTCTGCTTCTATTGTGTGGAACAATTTGAAAAGTGTTGGTATTAACTCTTTTTTGAAATTCTAGTATAATTCTGTGCTGAAACCATCTGGCCCTGGGATTTTTTGTTGTTGTTGTTGGGAGGCTTTTGATGACTGTTCTATTTCCTTATGGGTTATAAGTCTATTTAATTTGTTTTTCTGGTCTTGATTTAATTTTGGTATGTAGTAGTTACCCAGAAAATTGTTCATTTCCTTTAAATTTTCTAATTCTGTGAAGTACAGGATATTGAAGTACGACCTGATAATTCTCTGGATTTCCTTTATGTCCCCCTTTTCATTTCTGATTTTGTTAATTTGGATATTCTCTCTCTGCCTTTTGGTTAGTTTGGATAAAGTTTTGTCAATCTTGTTGATTTTTTGGAAGAACCAACTCTTTGTCTCATTGATTCTTTGTATTGTTTTCTTTGTTTCTATTTTATTGATTTCAGCCCCCAATTTGATTATTTCCTGTAATCTACTCCTCCTGGGTGAGTTTGCTTCTTTTTGTTCTAGAGCTTTCAGGTGTGCTGTTAATTTGCTAGTGTGAAATTTTCCCTGCTTCTTTATGTAGGCATTTAGTGCTATGAACTTTCCTCTTAGCACTGCTTTCACTGTGTTCTATAAGTTTGAATATGTTATATGCTCATTTTCGTTGAATTTTATTAACTTGTTTCTTTATTTCTTCCTTGACCCAGTGGTGATTCAGTTGAGCATTGTTCAATTTCCATGTGCTTATGGGCTTTCTGAAATTAGTGTTGTTGAATTCTAACTTAAAGCCGTGGTGATCTGATAAAATACATGGGGCTATTCAATTTATTTTTGTATCCGTTGAAGTTTGTTTTGTTACCGAGTATGTGGTAAATTTTTGAGAAGGTTCCACGAGGTGCTGAAAAGAAGGTATATTCTTTTGTGTTTGGGTGGAATGTTCTGTAGATGTCTGTTAAGTCCATTTGAGGCATAACATCTGCGAGTTCTTTTCTTTCTCTGTTAAGTTTCTGTCTGGTAGACCTATCCAGGGGTGAGAGTGGGGTGCTGAATCTCCCACTATTAGTGTGTGGGACTTAATGTGTGGTTTAAACTTTAGTAATGTTTCTTATACAAATGTGGGTGCTCTTTTACTTGGGGCATAGATGTTCAGAATTGAGACTTCCTCTTGATGGATTTTTCTTTTTCTTTTTTTCTACATCAGTTTCTTTATTCTTCTGCTGTTCTCCCTGTTATGTAAAGTTTCCAGTTTATACACACACACAAAACAGGCAATACTCTGAGCTTGGACGTCCCTTTATCTTTGAAGGTCTCTATGTTATCTATATGAAAGACTTCTTTCCTGACTGCATGTCCTGCCAAATGGTAGACAGTTGCAGGGAGGTGGCTTCTAATGTATCTCAGGGAACAGAATGGAGATATGACTGTGGGAACAAAGGTTTTTGGCTATGTGACTAAATTTCCACTGAAGATACAAATATACCAATACAGAAAGAATTGTGTCCAATAATCCATACTCTGCTGAATTTTGCACTAAGGGAGAATGTTTATGGCTTCACAAGAGATCTACCGTAGGAACAGCTGTTATACAAAAGGCGGTAGGCCCAGCCCCTTGTGAATCTGGATATATCTCCTTGATGGATTTTTCTTGTGATGAATATGAAATGTCCTTCTTCATCTCTTTTGACTAATTTTAGTTTGAAATCTATTTTGTCAGATATTAAGATAGCTACACTGGTTTGTTTCTTAGGTCCATTTGATTAGAAAATCTTTTCCTAACCCTTTACTCTGAGGTAATGTCTGTCTTTGAGGTTGAGGTGTGTTTCTTGTAAGAAACAGAAGGGTGGATTCTGATTGTGTATCCTGTGTCTTTTTATAGGTGAATTGAGTCCATTTATATTAAGGGATATTAATGACCAGTGATTGCTAGTTCCTGTTATTTTTGTTTTTGTTGGTGGCATAGTGTGTGCGTTTTCCTTCTTTGGGATTTGCTTCTGTGAGATCATCTATTGTCTGTTTCTGTGGGTGTAGCTGACTTCTTTGGGTTGGAGTTTTCCTTTCTGTAGGGCTGGGTTGTGTATAGTTATTTATCATGGAATATCTTGTTTTTTTCTGTCTATGGTGATTGAAAGCTTTGCTGGGAAAGCTTCCTTGGGTGGCATCCGTGGTCTCCTAGTGTCTGCAAAATGCCTGTCCAGGATATTCTGGCTTTTAATGTTTCTATTGAGAAGTTGGGTATAATTCTGATCAGTCTGCCTTTATATATTACTTGGCCTTTTTCCTTTTTGGCTTTTAATATTTTTCTTTATTCTGTATGTTTAGTGTTTTGATCATTATGTGGCAAAGGGGACTTAATTTTGGTGCAGTCTATTTGGTGCTCTTTAAGCTTCTTGCACTTTCATAGGCATGTTCTTCTTTACATTGGGAAAGTTTTCTTCTATGATATTTTAAAATATATTTTTGTGCCTTTGAGTTGGACTTCTCCTTCTTCTATCCCTATTAATCTTATGTTTGGTCTTCTCATGGTGTCCCAGATTTCATGGATATTTTGTGTTAAGAATTTGTTGGATTTAACATTTTCTTTGACCAATGAATCTATTTCCTTTATTGTATTTTTAGCACTTAAGATTCTCTCTTCCACATCTTTTATTTTGTTGTTTATGCTTGCATTTGTGGTTCCTGATTGTAGACCCAAAATTTTCATTTCCAGAATTCCCTCACTTTGTGTTTTCTTTATTGCTTCTATTTTAGTTTTCAAGTTCTGAACCATTTTCTTCACCTGTTTGATTGCTGTTTCTTGTTTTTTTTTTTTCTTTTTTTTGGGGGGATTTGATGATTTCTTCCAATTTTTTGTTTGTCTTTTCTTCCACTTCTATAAGGGAATTTTTCATTTCCTCTTTAAGGGCCTCAATCATCTTCATAAAGTTACTTTTAAGGTCATTTTCTTCTGCTTCATCTGTGTTGGGATGTTCAGTCTTGCTGTTGTAGAACCACTAGCTTCTGGTGATGCCATGTTACTCCTTATGTCATTGAATGTATTCTTACCATGTTGTCTCCACATCTCTCCTCCAGCAGGTATAGGTAGAGCCTGTGCTTCAGAGGGTCCCTCTTCTTCCAGTTTGCCTAGTTGGGACTGTGGCTCCGTTGAATGTTCCTTCATGTGTAGGCAGAGCAGAGCCTCCAGAGATAGCTTCACCATGTGCAGACGGGCTCAGATGGTTGGTTCTTGAGTTGCAGGTGGGGTCACAGTTCCGGTAGTCACTCCTCCAGGTGCAGGTAGGGCCACAGTTCCAGTGATCGTTTCTTTAGATGCAGGCGGTGCTGAGGTTCTAGCGGTCGCTGCAGTAGCGAGGTATCTCATGTAGAGAATGGCCATGAATGCTGTTTGGAACACAGGTGCACCTTGCTGATTCCAACGTGTCCATTTGCTTCTTTCATTTTGGGGAATAACAATACATATAATATGGAGTTTTCTGAGAGTGATTTATCTTCTCCATCTTCAGTCTTGTCTCACCCACTCTTTGACTTCATTAAAGTTATCATTATTGTTACTTTTAACGCTTTCTTTTGAGATGTCTTGCTAAGTGATCCACATTAACCTTGATCTTGGGATCCTCCTAGACACCTGAGATTTCAGGATAAGAAGGAAGCCACTGATATCTGATGCTAAAGTAATTTTTGAAACAGATGAAGCTATAAAATTGATATTTCCCACATCTTATAATGATTGAAATATGTAGAATATGGGGTTGAACCTTTGACATATTCAGTAGAAAGCTTAGCAGACAAGAGAAGCCACAGTTCAACAAATACTTAGCATTAAATTAGTAAAAATCAGCATTTTTAAAACAATGAAAAGATTATTTTCTTGTTTTGCTTTTTAAAGTTTTTAATTTTCCTCATTTTCTTGGCATATATTAGTTGCACAAAATAATAGGTTTCTTGTGCTATTTTCAAGATGCACATAATATACATTGATGATTTTAACCCTTCCATTGTTTTTACTTGTTTCCCTCTCATAGGTTCCAACCTCTTATCAAACAGTCTCCCTTCTATTTTCATGTCTTTTTCTTCTTCTTCAAATTTACCCTTAATGTATAAGAGAAATGGACTAGGTTTGCCTTTCTAAGCCAGTTAAGATCAAGCACTGCCATTGTAGGGAATACATGTCAATGATGTATAACTACTATTAATCTGGCTTCAGAAATTCAACTCCCTCTTCTGGACTCCTTGGGGACCTGCACTTGTGCATGTATTTGCCCACACATAGACATATACATAATTAATTTTTAAGCTCTAAAAATGTGTACAAAAATCACAAACCTTTGTGGACATGGTACAGGCTAAATAGCACTCATGTTAGGATCAGGAGTGTTTCAAATTTGGATGTTTTTCTGATTTTGAAATATCTATAGTCATAATGACATCTCTGAGGTTTGGACTTAAGTCTAAGTATGACCTTTGTTTGTATTTCATACACATTATACAGATAGCTTAAACTTAGCTTGTGTAATATGTTTAGTAGTGCTTGCACTGTGGCTGTGAATTAACACAAAAGATCAAGTGTGGAAGTTCCCACTTGTATCCAATTGGTGCCTCCCAAGTTTCATATTTTACTGTATTTCAGGTGATCTGTCTCCTCCACTCAGGCCCCTTTTCTTACCAACCTTTCAGTGTGAATTTAAGATGCTTTAAGTCACTGACACTTCATCATTCAACCATCTCACGATAGCTCCACCAGCTAGGGAGCAAGCTTTTGATGGGAGGCACATCATAATATCAATTGGTTGCTTAGTCATTCTCTGGCAAATGAAAATCTGCCTCTTCTAACCATACAGGTCTTCCGTTGCTAGCTGGGGGTGAGGAGGCACCTTTAAGGACAGACTCCTATATTAGCACTTTCAAGGTATCTTGTCCTTTCATTTTTGATAAAGTGTTTTGGAGAAAACAAAGCAATCCTGTTGCTATCTTTATTGTTCAAGGGCAGCCACATTTTGTAACCCCTTGGTACACAATCTTCCTGGTGGCTAACCTTCATTGTCAAGTTGACTGGATTTAGAACTACACAGAAGACAAATCTGGGTGTGTCTGTAAGGACATTTCTAGAGAGATGTAGCTGAGATGGAAAGACTCATCTTAAATGTGAGCAGCACTATTCCATGGGCTGGGGTACTGGACTGAGTCAAAAGGAGAAAGGGATTGAGTGTTAGCATTCATCCCTCTGTTTCCTGACTGTGAATGCAATGTGACCAGCAGGCTCACACTCCTGTCATTATACTTCTCCCATCATGATTGACACACACACACACGCATGCATACACACATACTTTGCATCTAAAAGTAAAGATAGGAATGTCTTGAAAGCAATAAGAAAGGAAAGCAATTCAAATGACTGGTGATTTCTCATCAGAAGTCATGGGGCCAGAAGGAAGTGGTACCAGGAAGAAAAGTGTCAGTCAAGATTAGTTGATCTAGTAAAAATACCTACCAAAGAAAGTTCATGGCCGTCATGGCCACGAGAAGTATCCTAATAGCACAGGGCACACTAGGAAGTTGTCTAAAGAGAACAGAAAAGATGGAAGAAGGAAACTTGGAACACTAGGGAGAAAGAAAGAGCATAATAAACAAAAACACATAAAAATGCTTTGCTTCTCTTGAGATTTCCTCCTCCTGAGTCTTCTAAATTATGAGCTTGTACACTCAAATATTTTATGACTATCATCATAACTTAGAGGTTTAGCCTGAGCTCTGGGAAAATGTGCTGGAGTGTTTGGTGCTGGCTCCAGTCTCCTCTCCCAAAAGCATGAGTCTTGATGTAGATCTAATAAAAGTGGGCTTTGTGGTCCTGCCTTCAGGTCAAGTGGCCATCAAATTACCCACAGAAAAAGCACAGCCAGTCCAAGGGAATCCACAGCAGCAAATACTGGTTGGCATCAGAGGGCCAAATCCTCCCCCAATTATAGCTCCTGCCTCTGTAACTTGTCAGATGACCATCTTGTTCTGGCAGAAGCCCATCAATTTCAGGCCACATCCTTTGTATGTGGGTCTCCTACTTGTGATAAGATTAAGGGCTGAGCCTTATTTAGAAGCTTTCTTTTGTACTCTCTTTGTTTTCTCACTTTCTTACTCCTTTATTATTTTTAGGGCAGCGGTAACACAAATAAACTCCATGGCAAACTGTTTCTGGGACTTTGAGTTGTTGGCTGACCTAGATGGACCACTAATTAAGAGAAATGCAGTGGGCCTAGCTCTCTTATGTTGTGATTGTGGTAATGCCCCGGGTCCCTGGGATTGACAAACAGTTGACTGAAACGAACTTTGGCTGGATAAAGAAAGTATTAATTTGAAAAATAAATTATCATGATAAGAGCACTACCATGAGATCGACCACCCACCCTCTTAATAAATGACATGTATAATGCATTATTGCTAGCGGCAGGTCCATGTGAAGCAGGTCTTTAGAGCATACTCGTTGGATGGACAGTTCATGCTAGCTACATTACTCCTCCTGCAGCCAAGAGGACCCACCTTTCTTCTCTTTGATTCCATGAATTTGATCACTCTAGATACCTACAAAGAGTAATCCTCAAGAAACAGCTGTAGAAGGGGACTTAGTTCTCCAAATGCTCAAGGGAAAATGTGAAGGGTTTTCTACTCATGCTGCATAATCCTTTTATTAAGGAAAAATTCAGTGCTGGCCTTTTGTGCAGACCTTATGTGGTCTGCCTTATACCTGCGCTGCCCTCCCGTCTCTCATTGTTTCTTCCTATTCAGCTTCTCCCACGTGGACTTGCTTGCCATTTCCATCTTTTGTTTGTTTGTTTGTTTATAATGATGTCCCCTATTAATCATCAGGAAAACAACTCTTCATTAATTTTTGTTTTTTTGAGTTTTCAAGACTGGGTGTGGTGATCTGAAAGAAAATGGCCCTCCAAGGGAGTGGCACTATTAGGAGGCGTGGCTCTGCTGGAATAGGTGTGGTCTTCTTGGAGGAAGTGTGTCACTGTGGAGGTGGGCGGTGAGGGTTGCGAATATGGTAAGACAGCTACAAATTATCATTGAATTGGCAAATACACGAATGATATTATTATGCTCAGTGTCAGAAGAGTAAAATATTGCCTCCCATGTTATTGTTAACAAAGAGGGATTTAGGGTTACAGCCTCAGATTTCTACTGAGAAATCTGAGCTGAGAAAATGGGGTAAGCGAACTTTATTCCTTTCGGAGCGTGTACACTTTTTTTATTCCTACTGTGGATAGAGATTAGAACGTCCTCCACAAAACCATGAGAGCATCAGGAGACAAAACTGGCTTTGCCGGAATCATCTGGAATCAGGAACAGAAACAAAAAAGTCTGCAGCAGCTGGGGCTAGAAGTCCCCAGGGCCCTTTCTGCTTTGTAGCTCTCTTCAGACAGCCCAGAGCCTACTTCCCTGTAACTGGCAGCAATGGAAACGGAGCTGCTCACCTGACAGGAACCCATTCCTCAGCTTCTCCCTCCCTCCTGCTTGGTTCTTATTCTTCACCTCATTTGCATACAGACAATACCCCCTGCCAGTCAGGGTCCACCTGGGTCTGTATAAACCTGGCACATAGCATAGGTTTTTGATTGTCAGACTCCTTGACCACTTATCAGAAAGTGCCCCTGCCTCGGAGACCGGCCATCTCTCCTTCTTGTCAGGAACATGCTCTCCATGGGCTTGTTCTTCTGAGGGTTGGTCTCGGTTGGCCTCCAAGGCCTGCTGAGAGCAAAGAACTGTAGCAAAGAGCTGTAATGCTCGCTGGCAGTCTCTTTCTTGCTGCCGCTGAGGGATTTCTGAGTTCTCTTCCTTTTTTTCTGTATGAATAAAATCCCCCCATTTGTTCACCCTTCCGTGTCCATTTGCTCCATTCTTCAGGATGCCACGAATGGATTGTCTCTGTATATTTAAATTTTGAAAAGGGGGCTGAAAGTTGGAGAGAGTTAGGCAGACTGCATAGATGCGTGGAGCCTCGGGAAGTGAGTGGCAGGCTCTCACGTGGAGCCTCGGGAAGGGAGTGGCAGGCTCTCACGTTTCTTCTGTTTCGTTCGCCTCCAGACTTACTGATGAAGAAGCCAGCACCCTGAGCACAGAAATGTATGCACATGCAGCAATAAAACAAAACAAAACAAAACCCTAGGAAAATCTTTAATCAAAGGACCAGGAAAGGAACGACTGAGCAAGACAGAAAGGTTATAGGCAGTAATTGCTCTTCTATAGCCAAACACAGTGAAAACGAGGTACCCCACCTCCCCTCGCCAGGTCAACAGAAAGCATATGGTGCCTTTGCCTTCTGCCAGACTACAAGGAACCTTCCCAAACGCTGCTGGGATATGGGGCCACCATCCCTCCTGAGGAGTAGAAAGCAGCCTGCTCCTTCTGGTGTTAAAAGGGCATGTGGAGAGAGGAACTAATAGTTTAGGCCCTCTGTGTCTGGGGAAGTCTAAACACTGTTGGACTCCAAACCGTCCTTACGCTCATAAGAATGACAGACCTCTTTTCTGTGGTGGTTGAGGGAGACTACAGGGTAAACTTGAGTTTCCACCTCAGCTTGGCCATAATGAGGGTGCATCACCTCTTTCTTAGCCGAAGCCCTGCTCTTCAGAAGAAGTTGCCTAAAGAAGATTTAAAAGTAGATTTGCTACATAGTGTTTTTGGTTTGCAATAGAAGGATTTTTCCTAGTTGGCATGGTGGGTCATATCTGTAATTCCAGCACTTGAGAGTGAGGTCAAAACATTGCTGAGAGTTTCATGCCAGCCTGAATTATATAATGAGACCCCTTTTTGAATAAACAAGCAAACAAATAAGGTTTCCTTTTAAAATCCTTGATCAGCCTATTTTTCCCCCAGCAAATGTTTCTAGAATGCCTGCCATGTGCCAGACTCAGTGTGTAGCTTGAAGGATAGAACTAAGAACAAGATGGAGAGAGATTGGATCTCTCTGCCCACGAAGATCTTGCATTCCAGCAGGGAAGACTAGATTTTATAAAAGTAAGTGGTAGCACAGCGGAGCAATGAAAGTGCGGTGGGAAAACCACAGCATCCCCAGGCTTCAGTGGTGCTCGTCACGTTCACTCTGATGTCTCAGGAAGGAAGGCCTGAGACAGGGTGAGTATGAAGAAAAGAGGCTTGCTTACCTTACATGTGTTCACTGACCTAGTTCTGGTGAGGTGGATGGTGACATTAGGGAGCAAGGGCAGAGCTCACAGTGGGGTAAGAAGTCACAAAAGAAGTAGCTCACCCTCTATGTGGTCCCAGCACCCAGCGCTTTAACTATCATCTAACCCATCCTTTAGTCATGGTGTCTTGGGAGACTTTCAAGCCACGTGAGACTATAGCAGAAGATAAATAAAAAAAACATTCTCTCCCAACCTGGCGGTGTGTGCACTGAGGGTTTATGAGCTTCAAGCCATTTGGGGTTATGTAAGTCAAAAAACAAGCAAGCTCTCATAATGAAATAACAAGGAGCAGGCTTGGGAGTCATGGTGTTTTAGGTTGCCTTCTTGCACTAGGGAGGCAGAGGCAGGTGAATCTCTGAGTTCTAGGCCAGCCTGGTCTACAAAATGAGTTACATAGAGAAACTCTGCCTTGAAAAACCAGAAAAATAGAAGAAGAAAAGAAGAAGAAGAAGAGGAAGAGGAAGAAGAAGAAGAAGAAGAAGAAGAAGAAGAAGAAGAAGAAGAAGAAGAAGAAGAAGAAGAAGAAGAAGAAAACCTGAGTCTCTGTACACAAAATAGTCAGACTTATGCATGGGCACTGGTCCCTCACTATTTCTGTTCATGCAATTAACTGTATGCCCAAATGACTGAGTTCTTTGCTCAACAAACATTTATTGAGTATCCACTATGCACCAGATTCTGTCCCAGACCGTAGGGAAATAAAATGAGAACATAAAGGGTTGAGAATTGAAGCAAAGAGAGTTGATCTCTCACCCATGTGAAAAACTTAACAAATAAATAGAAAAAGAATAGATGCCCTATTTACTGAAGCATTATTTGGAACTAAAGACTAGAAATAAGCCAAATGTCCATCAGTAGAAGTCCAATTGAATAAACACCAGTTACATTCACACAGTGAGTCTCATGTGAAGTGAACATCCCAGATATTGCTATGGTTTATCTTTTAAAAGGAAGTGAGGCTGGGGACATGATTCAGTAGGTGAAGTGCTCTGTGCAAGCATGATGACCTGAGTTTAGTCTCCAGAGCCCATCTAAAAAGCTGACACAATGTCAGCAAATAAACCAAGGGCTGCAGAGGCTAAGGCAGGTCGATACCTGGAATTTGCTAGTCGGCCAGTCTAACTAAACCCGTGAGCTCCAGGACCTTGTCTTAAAATCTCAGGGGAGAGTGATGAATGAAGAGACCTGATACCAAACGCTGCTCTCCACATGTGGAGAGAGGGATTAACAATTTAGGCCCTCTGTGTCTGGGGAAGCCTAAACAAGGGCAGAGCTCACAGTGGTGATCTCCAGAAATCAGAGAAATGAGATTCAACTCCCATCTCTGCCGTGATCCCTGAAACCTTGACCAAGTCACTTCATTTTCCCAGGCTCCCAGTTCTCCATCTTTCGTATCTGTGTGAGCTGGACTAGACAAGAAATAAGGTTCATAAAATACTGAAAATACTCTGATCCTGAAGTCAAAATATCTTGATTGTTTTGAGCAACCAGCTCAGCCTGGATGCTGCAGCTGCCTCCTTTCCAGAGGCAAAATTGTCTCCAAGACACAGCCACAGACAGCTGTCACATGTGAGTGTCAGAGAGCAAACGGCAGAAACGGGCCCCTAAAGGGCGACTCAGTCACCACACAAGGTTCCTCACCCTGTCTCGGTTTCACAGGTTTGGCAGTCCTGGATTTTTCTTGTGTTAGGGGAGTCTTTGGAAAAAGTATATCAGCAAAGTCATTTTTCTTTTTTAGTAATATTTATTGGTATCTACGGAAACAGGAAACAGACAACAAGTCAAACACATAGACCAAGCCTGAGTGAAATCAGCCTCATCTCCAACAGACTGCCCTGTTCATAATTCACTTTTTGTGATGAACATTTGCTGACTGTATGCTAAAGGAGAGACGTCACTATAATGAGTTCTCATGAGAGTCGTGGTCAGTCTTGTCTCATCTCTATACCATCTAATGCCCTAGCTCTGGATAATTTCGAGGCAAATTCCACCACCTTCATATTGTGTCATCTGTAAGTGCCTCAATATGTGGATGTAACAGATAAGCACTCTTCTGGAAAGCATAACCACGAGACCATCATTATAGTTTTTAGAAATTATTATTTTTAAAATGGATCAATTGTTTTGTTCATTCTTGAGGGTTTTTTTCTGATGGTTTGTTTGTTTTCATATGGGGGTGTCTCATATGTAACCCAGGCTAGCCTTAAACTCATGATCCTCCTGTTTCTGTTCCCCTTCCTCCCAAATACTAAGATTATAGCTGGACAGTCCACTCTGTCCACCAACACTGACTCTTTAACATCAAACAATATTCTACTTGCAATTTCTTCCAATCATCTCATTTCCTTAACAAGAAAGTTATTCAGTTCAGAACCCAAATGGCCCCCATATTTGAAACTGAATTATATGTACCTTTGAATGTATAGTCTGGATACTGTTGTATTTTCTCTCCTGATTTAGTTATTGAGGGGATGGGGGCAATCTTCACAGCTTCCCAGAATGATATTTACTACTGCAAATCCAGAGTACCATTAACCATACTTCTCTCTGGGTTCTTCCTTCCGTGGAGAGATGGTGGGATTAGTGTCTGGAGTGGACACTCCGGTCGGTGTGGATAATCTCTCTGTGAGGCGTCCTGGTGAGTGCCTCCTGATTCTTGAGACATGAAGATAGCTACTGACCTTGCCTAGATCCTTCTTTCTTTAGGATGCTTCTTCTTGTTGGATTGTATTTTGTTTTTTTGTTTTTTTTTCTATGCTTTTGCTGTAGATAATCAGAGAGTTTGGGTTGCATTCACTTTTATGTGGCGGGTAGGATGTTTGTTTTTGAAAAGATACACACAGCAAGTTCATGCTGTACTTTCCATTTGACACCAGGCCTGCTGGGTATTTATTTAATTTTACCTATGTATTCATATGCACAATAAAATGCACAATTGCTCATTTGCTTTCTAACACTATCTACCCAGAAAGACCTCATAATGACAATGCTGATGCTACCTCCCAAATTGTGTTTACTAAACACTTTGGAGTGGTTGTTTGTCATTTGAAGGGGTCTGTTTGTTTATGTTTGGCAGAAAGGGTGCACAAGACACGGTGAGAAGAGGAGAGGAGGGGAGGGGAGGGGAGCGGAAGGGAAGTGAAGGGAAGAGAAGAGGAGATGAGGGGAGGGGAGGGGAGGGGAAGGGAGGGAAAAGGAAAGGAACTTCCCACCGTCCTTTTAGAAAACATGTTGCTATAACCACCACGTAAACAGTTCCACCATCTTCCACAGCCTTTGACATGTGGGTCTTCATGGCCATGAAGTCTAAAGTATAACACCAGAATTTGTTTGTTTTCATGCCCATGTTTATTTTTTGCAAATATGTCTGCATATAGGGCAGGGATTCTTTTTTCATCTTGGCTCCTCCAGCAACCAGCGCAGAAGGTGGTTTTCTGACCAGAAACAGACCTTTGTGTAAAGCATGTCTAAGTCAGCGAATGAAGAATCGCTCCCTAAATGCTATGTAATGAAGATCCCAGAACCGGCACAAATTGGTCACTAACATGGTCACCCTCTGTGTGTCATCTTACCCCGCGTGGGACGGCTTTGGTTTCTATGATATTACAAGCATCCAGGATGTTGCTGCACCCAACTATCTTCCAATGGAACTACTATTATATTTTGAATGGAAAAAACTGCTATATCATTTCAAATGATGGTGAAATAATAGAACAGATAATAACCTCAAATGCCAGACAGCATTATTCACACGGAACTTTACAAAAAGCAGTTCTACAGGATCCATTTGCAAAATACAGAAGAAGGGAGAGAAATTCTGTTTCAGACCCCCGACCACCATGTATTATTTTTTAAAAGGAGTCATTTGATTTTGTTTCAGTACATAGGTTGTGTTGCTCGTGCATAAGCCCATTCACTGTGTGCATGCAGTGCCTGAAGAGGCCTGGAGAGGGCGTCAGATCACTGAAACTAGATGGTTCTGGGTGTTGGAAACTGAACTAAGGTCCTCTGGAGGAGCAGCCAGTGCTCTTAAGTGTTAAACTATCTCTCTAGACCCATATATGTATTATTTATATAAAAACAAAAATATTTACCACACAACAGGACATGGCAAAGATCTGTCAGTTAGGAGGGAACAGTTTTTGAACTATATGAAATTAAATATCATTTTTGGAGTTAGTTCTTGTTTAAATAAAGGAAGGTGGAAATCAAAAAGTTATTTGGGATTTGGGAAGGTCTGAACAACAGGCCATGGATCTATATTTCTAGAATTTTCTGTTTCAACAGTTTTAGATCATGGCTCACCATGACGAAACGAAACCGTGGAAGCAGAACCAGAACTAACAAGGAACTAAGGCACAGCTACAAAGCAACAGTGAGTTAAGTATTTTATTTGACAGAAGCCCGTAGGCATGTAGGGTCACCAGTCATGAGACTCCTTTCTGCTTTGATGTCACTTGTGTTTGGCTTTAAGTTTGCCTGTGGTTCATCTTTATTTCTGGAGGTCTGACCATTGCTCTTGTGATCCAAAGATTAGAGAAAGCAAAAAAGAACTTGCTTCCTGCTGAGTCATCTCCCTTTAAATCTCCTTCCTATATGCGCTCAGCTGTTCGCTTCTTAATGACCACTGCAAGTAGCGAGAGAGGCTAGAAACGCCGTCTTTTGGCCATGCATATTTGTGGCTTCAAGTTTAATTAGAGTTTGCTGTTGTTAACAGGATAGAAGAGATGTCTGCTGAAAAATAAACCGGTAGTATGTTTGGTTGAGTGAGTCAGACAGATGACCGCGAAAGATCAAAGTGAAGCAGAACACTGCGGTGCCTCCTGAGTTCAGGGCATGAATGGACCAAGGCACTGCACGCCATCCTGAAGCCAAAGCAGGTATGTGGGAGTACCTGTCAGAGGCAAGCAGGCTGCTGGGCTGTTGAAAAACCTCTTGGGGTTGTTCATCTTGGCCTAGCCTTTGTTATGGCAGGAAATGAGGTTCAACAATTTGTCTCTCAAAATGAAACTCAAGGGTTAGTGAGATGGCTTGCTGACAAGTCTGATGACTCAAGCTTGATTCCTGAGGACCCACATGGTGGTCCCTACTTCCCCAAACTGTCTTCTGACTCCATATAGGCACTGTAGCACGTATGCCCTTCTCCACAAATAGTTAAATGTTTTAAAAAGAAACACGAGTAACCCCCAACAAGGGAGTGAAGTCATGCTATTTGTGGATTAGCAAAATGTTGATTTGCAACGAGAAACGACTGGCAAAGGCATGAAATGGTCACCAAAGTTGCCTCAGGAACACTACATCAGATAAAACCAAATAAGCCAGTGAGCATGTATTGGAACCAGGCAAAAAACAAAGATGAATCGGGAGATGTTCTCACCCCCTTCCTGGGTAAGACCTGTGATTCTCAGCCTGTGCTAGCCTCCCTCCCCTTTTTTGTGTTCCTCCATTCAAATGAGAGTAGAGAACCTTTGAGCACTTTATAGAAGGTGCCAGAATCCCGCACCTCTTCAGAATGTCTTTGCTGCATCTAATTCAGGATGAAGGGAGTGGAAGATTTAACTTCCAGAAAGCAATTTTATTCTCATACTCTGAGTTCTAAGGACAAACCCATCCACTGACTCTAACAGGCTGCTGCACAGACGTGTATGGTTAACAGCAGAAAATGAACGTGATCCTTCCTCCCCGGGGATATTATGAGTGATGAGCAGGGATTGCCAATTCAGAGTTAACAGATTTTGCAATCAGGCAAACTGGGTCTCAGACTTGAGAGCCAGTCCTTTTTACTAATCAGTGTCCCATTTCAGACAAGAAAGGCATCTGGGACTCCACTGCTGTTATAAACCCATAAGCAGGAACAACTTTGGACCTGCTAGCCACTCCTTCCCTATAGGAGTCATAATCAGTCATCCTGCCCAATGCCCAAAGACCCCTTTCCTCTTAAAAAGAACCACATACTTTGTTTGGGTGAGCTGATATTAATATTAATAGTCGTGAGCTATTTCTCCCAGTTCTCTGGGGGTAGGAGGGATGGCAGAGAACCTGAGTTCTGTTCCCAGAACTCATGTTGGGTAACTCTGGCTCTGGGGGACCTGACACCAAGCACCTGCAGTCTCATGCACATGTCCCACCCTGATAATTGAAAATTTTTTAAAATATTGAAGAATAAACTTATGGTTGCTGTTACTGGGCTCTTCAGAGTTCTAAGGGCGAGGGGGAAAAAAGAAAAAAAGAACACAGTTTTGGTCAGAAATCGGTAACAAATGACTCAGCAGAAAGCCCCCAAAGAAAGTAGCAAACGAATGGGCTTTGTCAACAGGAAGCCAAGGTGCTAAAACTTAAACCCAGGTCCTCTTGGTGCTTGCACAGTTTGCTGGCATCTCCTGAGCTGCGTCTTAGCGTTCTCGAAATTCTGAACCTTGGGAGACAAGGGGATGCTTTGTCCTGACACAGGTTGATCACAGCGCTCTTGTTCCCTCCTCACACGTGTATCTGCTGTAGGCAGATCAGACCACTTTAAAGAACAGTGTTAGGGTGGATAACTGTGAATGAAAAGAAGCTGTGTCTGACTGAACAAAAGCTCCCGGAAGGAGCCTGTGTCCGCAGAAGCTGATGGGCTGGTTGGAGAGATTGGAATTTTGTAAGTTCAGAAGATTATCTTGGGCTAGTTTGAGCCTGCTGAAGCAGCCATGCCTTGCCCCACTCTGTATCTGAACTAACACTTCATGATAATAAATAAAACCATTTAGAATCTATTAACTTAGCATAACATTAGCTTCACCAATCCAAGATTAATTTGTTTTCTGGGGAAGACCCTCTTCCTGGCTTCTATACAGTTCACTGTGACTCCATATAGAGAGGGAAAATGCACTTTCTGGTGTCCTAACAAGAGCACTTGTCTCTCATTAGGCTCCTACCCTATGATCTTATTTAACCCCAGTTGCCTCCTTAGAGGCTCTGTCTCCAAATACAGCAACAGACAGGACAGCAGTCCATGGATTTGAATTTGGAGAGGGGAGTAATTCGATTCATGGCAGTATTATTTCCCCAAACCAGAACTGGATCAGAGGGAGAGCTCTGGGAAGCAGAGGGGGTCTTGAATGAAAGTATATAGCGTGGACAAAGTCCAGGGGTAATGTGTATCGTTAACATGGGCACAGTCATGTCAAGCAACAATGAATTTGACCAGTGAGAATTTGGCAAGGCCTTCCTCCAGGGTGAGGCTCAGGGAGTGCTAAAGCCTTCCATTGGTCCAGAGACCTCCCACTGAGCCCAGCTAACCCATCCTCCTGTGCTGTATATAATAAACATGCTGAGGGTCTCAATTCTTGCATATTTGGTGTGATCTTATCACAGTGTGTGTAGCTTACCCGACTCAGCTATGGTGTGCATGTGTCTACCCTTCATTCCCTCACCACCCCAGTCAGGTTTCCAGGACCATGCTGTGAATCTCAGCAGAGAGCAGTTCAGATTGACCAAGGATGTCTCCCTTTTAAAGCACTAAAGTTCTTAAAGCGCTAAAGCTCTCCATGTTATTTCAGAATGAACTGCGACTGTGAACATGGAGTAGGAAGGCAGGACTGGTTCTGCTCCTAGGTTGGATTCATGGCTTATCTGAATCAGTATTGGTTTATTTCACACATCGTGTTTGGACTTACTCAATGTTAGTGTTGGCCACATCACTGAGGCTGGGTGGACAAAATTAAGGCCATCTTACACACCTGTGATAAAGTCACCTGGCCCCAGAAAGAAAGTGAGAGGACTTCAAATGATTATGGCAATCCACTCTCCCCTGGAATCCTTGAGCACTTTTAAAATCTGAATATTTGCCCTGAATTAGCTCTCAGCTTCCTTTTGAGACTATAGATAAAATCTTGTAATTGTTCAAAGACACACCTACCAAATTAGAATGCTACATATTGTTTTAGACTATGTTGGGGAAAACTTTGGTGTGTTCAGCAAAATACTCCTTCCCATAAGGGATGAAGGATGCTTTTGACAGTGGGCAACCAATGGGCACCATTGTTAGCTGCTTGCCACAATGCACTGTTGGTCCCTTTACAGGGTTGACAGCTCTGCCATGGCTGTTGAAAGAAGGCTGTCTTTCCCAGACCGATCTGGTTTAACACATTGTTAGCAGATGCTAACGGCAGGGAGCCTGAAATAAAACACAACTTGCAGTCTTTAGGGCCAGCTTCCGGGGATTCTCATCAAGTGGCTAAGGAAAAATTACTGTCATCTTGGTTATAGATTTCTGATGATACGGTTTCAAGTTTTAGAGGAAGTAGATACAGAACTATTATTATTTTAATGGTGAGATCAGCGAATCTACAATGTTTCCTTTTATTATATGACATAGTCTGGTGCGCAACAATCAGCATTTTTCATACCCAATAGTCAATGCTTTCGGTAAATCTAGATGATATAAATTGGAATATTCAAAAGACACTTGCTTTTGTGTTTCATAATTAAAACAGTTGCAGATTTTAATTCACTTTTTTATTTTCTTGGGTCTTAAATCTGTGTGTGTGTTGTATGCATGTGTGTGTACAGATATGGATATACACAGGATCACAGAAGTCAGGGGAGGATTTCACTGTCCTTCTTTATCACCCTCTACTCCCCCATCCTCCGAGTTAGAATATGTTCATTAAGTCCAGAACTCATTATATTTTGTTTGCTTGTTCTGGGCTAGGCTGCGGGCTAGTAATCCCCAGTGATCCTTGTGTCTCTGCCCCATAGGTGCTGGGATTGCAGACCCACAGGATATGGCCAGCTTTTTAAGTGTGTACCAGGGAACTTGGGTCCTCAATATGCCTAACAAGTGCTCGTACCCATTGAGCCAACTCCCAGCCCCTAAAATCCTCCATAGTACATAGCTAATGATTTCCAAAAACTATGATTAAAAAAAACATAGAAATGATGTGGAATGTCCTTCTGTACATGTGTCACTTTTATTGGTTGATGAATAAAGCTGTTTCAGCCAATGGCTTAGCAGAGTAAAGCCAGGTGGGAAATCCAAACATACACACACACACACACACACACACACACATATATATACATAAATACGTGTGTGTGTGTGTGTGTGTGTGTGGAGAGAGAGAGAGAGAGAGAGAGAGAGAGAGAGAGAGAGAGAGAGAGAGAGAAGGGAGAGTCAGGGAGATGCCATGTAGCTACCGAAGGAGAAGGATGCTGGAAAATCTTACTAATGAGCCACAACCCCATGGCGATACACAGATTAATAGAAATGGGTTAATTTAAGATACAAGAGCTAGCTAGCAATATGCCTAAGTAATTGGCCAAGCAGTGTTGTAATTAATATAGTTTCTGTGTGATTATTTGGGTCTGGACCACTGATAAACTAACGAGCGACCTCCACTTACAAAATGGCACTCACTGTCTGGCATGAATCTACAAAAGACCTAAAACAGTTAAAAAAAAAAAAGAAAAAAGAAAAAAAAGAGGGCTTCTGAACCCACAAAAACAGGAGCCAAGCTCAGCTTCTTGGTAGCTGCATATTTTCAGACAGACTCTGTTTGGTAGTGTAGAGCAGAAGCGCAGCTCTTTTAAGAGGCTTCCTGATTCAGCATTAGAGCAAACACTGCGCTCCTTTAAGGAACAACTTCCTGGTTCATGCTGGTGGCACAAATGGCTCTGACTCTTTTGGAGTGTGCTGCAAGTTACTTGGTGGCAGAATGGGCCAGCTGCTTTCCAGAACTGAGGTGGTGAGCATGGCTCCTACCAGGCCATCCCAGAGCTGGGGGTGAACAGCCTCCACCATGTTAAAAGGCCAAGAGAGGGGGAGCCAGCATCCAGGGCTGCTGCAACCACACTGCTTGCCATTTTAAAAGTGCTCCTGGTCAGAAAAGGATTTCAGATATACAATAAGGACAGATTCAGGCAGACCTAAATTCAGTTGTGAGAGTGGGAGAGTTTAACTCCTTCATTGCAAATAATCTCATGGTTTTAGACACTGTTATAGTTAGAAGAGATATGGGAAACATGCCAGAGTATCCTCTTAAAATTTTTATTTTTATTACCTCATTTTATATTCATTTTTATAGCATCTAAAAATCAATCACACAAATTTGTGATCTCATGTGAGACCTCAGTGATGTATAGATTGTCATAGTATCCTCAAAAGGATCATGGAAGGCAGTTCTCTCTAGTCTTAGTTTGGTATAAGTCACTTAATTTTGTTTCCTTGACCACAATTCATATAACTTATTACTTATTCTTTCTGCATGGGCCAACTCACAAGGCCATATGTGAATCTTCCTAGCAAGTGTTCAGGCAGAAGCTTACTTCAGAAGAGTGGCACGTGGGTGCTCCTCCTATCCTTTTCTCTCTCTTCCCATCCTTTCCCGCCCCTCTAGCCCTTCCCCTGTGGAAGCCCAAAAATGTGAGCCTATTTCCACCTTGTCTGAAGGTCAGAGAGTTTTAGCTTGTCCAAAGATGTTGACAACTAGTGTGGCTACACACCCTAACCTAGGGTGTGGTTACTTGGTCTTTTTGACATTAAGATGGCCCATACAGGTAGATCCCGATCAATAATCGGGATATTCAAGCATACTTCTGCTCCTTCTTTTTGAGATAGGGGATTTGACCTTGGGAGTGACTACCTTCATGATATTTGGTCTAGGGTAGGTTTACTGCTTAAACAGCAGAATGCTTTTCTCATGGATTAATGGCTCGATGACTCAAAGTATTGCAAGTAACTGTTCTACTTGTCTTTGTATCATGCTAGAACAGTCTTTTGTCTTCTTCCCCCTGTTGTATTGGGGTATGGAAAATTAAGCGCAGGCAAATTTCAGTATTCACTGGGACTCCCGGTACAATCATATGTTTTCTGTCGCATCTTCATTCTCTTTACTTATTTTCCTAATCCCCATTCCCCTACCCTTATAAGTAGTATTTTTGTGGAAGCTGGTCTCTGACACTGCCCTCCCTTCTTTCCTCTCCTCTGTCTTGCTCTTATTTCCCCTTTCTCCTCTAATCTTCGCCCAGTAATTTTTAATACTGTATTTTGTTCTATCACAGAGATTTTATACATTTAATTAAACTCTTTCTGGAATAGAGCGTGGCATAAGTCGACAGTTACTACCCAAATATTTGTGTGTACCATGATGATAGTTTTTGCACTGAGTTTGTATTTCTGTTTATTATTTTCACAATAGTGTTTGGTTGGAAGCATCACCCAAGACTCTGGTATCCATGTATCCAATAGTCTGGAAGGTTTGGGTGGAAAGTTCCATTCCAAGCCCCTCCCCTGGGAGTTTCCTCAGTACAGACTCCACCTCCAAGAAAGTCCTCCAAACAGTGACCCCCCTCCTCAGAGATACTCAAGACCATTCCCACAGGGTATTTAAACAGCAACCCAGAGATCAAACATGTGGTTTCTCGGTCTTCCTTCCCCATCTCCTCTCTGAGGTCCTGGAAGGCCACCCAGGAGCGCTGGCACCCATTATATCTGGGCTTTTTCTCATTCAGTTTGATTTGGTCTGATTTGGATTATTGCATTGGTGTAGAGGTTTATTGGGGTGCAAAAACTTTTCAGATAGTACAAAAGTTCATCAAAACTTAGAACAAAATGGTAGTCGGTAGGGGATGAGGAGTGAGTAAAATGGGAGATTGTTCTTCATTGAGTATAAAATTTTAATTTCCAGGATGAATAAATTCTGAAGATCTATATTGTATCTGAGTATCTATAGTTGTTAATACTGTATCACATAATTAAACATTCTTTTAAAAAAGCATTTAGCACATTAAAAACGCATTAAAAATTTTATGATAATTAAAAACACCCGAATAGCATGGGATAATTTGGCAGAAATCCCAATACAAGCATAATTGGAGGAGGTACCATTATTGTGCTCTGTAGATGCCCTTTGAGGAGTATGGATGGAGGCAGGATAGATATTATTTGATATTCATAAAGACAAAGACAGACTTTCCATTTTATTTAGAATGAAACCAACGTGGTGAAAATAAATCACTAACACACATGAAAAAGAGCGTGGTTCCTTAACAAAATGAGTTTGTTCATTTTGTTTTTAATTTTCTCTCAAAATCGGGCATTTATTTATTTACTGCTGCCTAGACAGCAGTAAACAAAATGAGTCCTTAAGACACAGAAATATGCCCCAGCTGTAGCGCAGGCTTCCTGCAGTTAGCTGCATCTGCAGATGAAATTGATCTGCGAGCACATTTCACAAAAAGAAGCAAGTGACTGGCAGATCTAAAAAACCCTTTACAATCTCAGTTCGCACTGGATGGGGCAAGCTGGCTTTTGATCCAACTCTGGTATTTCTTAGTCAATAGGGTGTAGATTCCAGGTTTGTTGGCAACGCCACATTTATAGCCCCCAGAGACGATGGCATGGAAGACACCTTTGCAGACCAAGGGGCCACCTGAATCTCCCTGGAAAAGGAAAATTGGCACATATTTAGTGAGAAGCTGGTGGTTTCCTAAAGTCACTGTTTTCTTTAGTGTTATTAACAGTCTTTGGTTTCTCTGTGACTCAGAGCCCCCAACAAGCCTCTTATTCAGAATAGGCTTTCTGTGTCTGTCTGTCTGTCTGTCTATCCCTGCTTCTCCCTGTGTTTGCAATCTCTGTCTATAAATAACCATGAATTGGCCTCTCTGCCCATTTTATGTCTCTGTTCTCTCTGCCCTACGTCTATGCACACACCTCCTTAGGTAATCAGTGGCTTCTGGACTTTGCTGGTTAAAGAGCAGAGAGTTTGAAATTTTCCACTGAAATAAAATAAAGCTCAAAATTGTGAATGTCAGTCTGATACCAGTGGGCTTAGAACCAAATCGTTGTTGAGACCAGGAGGAAAGAGAAACCGAGCACTGTGAGTGGCGTGGTGGAAGGAACTGTGTTGGGCTTCCCTTGCCTTTTCCTGTTTTTTTGTTTTTAATTTGTCACTTGCACACCTTTGAAGATGGCTCTGTGTATGTAACCCCCCGCCAACTGGGGTGATTTCAGAGGACCCACCCTAACAGAGCACTCAACTGAATTCTGTCTTAAGTGAAGCAATTATAGAGGAGGTGGCATGGCCTTCCGGTCAAAGAGTTGGCCTTCAGATATGAGGACCAGTGTCTGCTGCTGGTCACATGGCCAAGTGCAGGGCATTGTCAGGCTTAGTTAGAGTTGCTGACCTGGTTAGGAGGGTGGTGGTCTCAGGGAGTCTTCAAGCCAACCCAGCAAGGCTTACTCTAGTAGGATGCAAGTATTAAACTCTTATTTTTAAAAATTAGTAATCTGGGACCAGCGAGATATAGCTCAGATAGAGTTTGCTTGTCACCAAGTCTGATGGCCTGAGTTCCGCCCCAGGACCCACATGGTGGAAGGAGGAACTTCCCACAAATTGTCCTCTGGCCTCCACATATATTAGCCCCCACACATAATACATAAATAAATAGACACGACATAAGAATGGCTTTAAATTACTGAGCCATCTATGCTGCTTATCAGTCCTCTAAAATGTTTACCCAGTGTTTTCTCACCATCTCTGCGCACAAAAAAGTCTGAAAGAGAATAACAGTTGCTTTTCGTTAACCAGTCTGTGATCTGAGGACTTGTGTCCTCTCAGTCATGGAGAGCAATCCAGTCTCCCAAGGGTTAGCAGCTTAGGTAGGGATTTGCGAGGTCATGCAGCAGGATTTCTCCCGAATGGGGTAAGAGCACTGATCAAAATCCCAGACTCCCTACCTCGGGCCAGGTTAGGAAGAAAACAGACAATCTACGAAGCAGAATGTTTTCCTCATGAGACCCCAGATCCACTACTGTCTTGCTCTGGACTTTCCAACTCCCAGAACAGTGAAAAATACATTTCTGTGGGCATTTTATCTTAGAAGTCCATGTTATTTAAGAAACGCAAGCTGTACTTTGGAGCTTCTGGCATATGCATCTTTTCAGTCTTCTCTAAGGATCACTTTAAAAACTGGTCCTTTGGGGGCAGGGAGTTATTTTCTACTTATGTCCTCAGGGCTGGCAGACTTCCTAAGGATGGTAATGCCCTTCAGGGGACACCTGTAAAAACACAGCCAGGTGTCTGATGGGATGAGCAAGTATTTATGAGCGCAGCTTAATTGCTGGAGGAGTTCACACTGGTAAGTACGTAAGAGTAGGGGACCCTGCAAGAGTGGACAGTAAATTTTCAGAACTGTGGCCTCCTGGTCTCCACATCTCCCCTCAGTGTCAGAAAATGCAAAAGTGACTACAGTTCATTGGTCTCCACTTCCAATGAGGATGCTTGAAGTTGGTTGTTTTTAAATCTTTACTCTTTGAGGACCTCGCCACGCAGCTCCCAAATAAGCACACACCGAGTCTTATTCTTACTTATGAATGCCCGGCTCTAGCTAGGCTTGTTCCTAGCTAGGTTAACTTAAATCATCCCATCCACCTTTTGCTTCTGGGCTTTTATCTTTCTCTGTATCTGTATACCTTTTTTGCACTTCTTTCTCCGTGGCTTGCAGTGTAGCTGGGTGGCTGTCTCCTGGAGTCCTCCTCTCCCTCTTTTTCTCCTTCCTCAATCCCTCTTCCCAGATTTCTCCTTCTATTTATTCTCTCTGCCTGCCAGTCCCACCTATCCTTTCTCCTGACTCACTACTGGCTGTTCAGCTCCTTATGAGACCAATCAGGTGTTTTAGGCAGGCACAGTAACACAGCTTCACAGAGTTAAACAAATGCAACATAAAAGAATGCAGCAAATGTTCCACAGCATAAACAAACGTAACATACCTTAAGATAACATTCCGCAACAGATGCTTACCTGGCAGGAATCCTTTTGGCCTTTGGCATCTCCTGCACATACCATGTCCCTGGTTATAACAGGTTTGCGGTTGTAATAGCTTTGACTGTTGCAGCGTTTTCTGCTTATGATGGTAACAGTGACTTCTTGCAGGGTATCAGAGTTTTTTAACAGATCTGGGTTGGTGGCTCCCCAGCCAGTAACCTGGCATTTGGTTCCATCTCTAATATAGTTTTTGGATCTCAGTTGAAGCAGTTGGACATGCTTGTTGAGTTCTGCAGCAGTGTGAAGCTGAAAGATAGAAAACGGGGTAAATTATTCTTCCCCAGGGGTTTCTGCAACTAGATCCTATTTGACCGTGCATTGGGTGTGTGGTCCCTCTGCCTCAGGAAGGCATCTCTTCCCCTCGAATCTACTTTGGTGATGATCTGCAGCTGCATTTTTGGCTGTTGATTTTCTCTGAATGTGATTTCCATTCTCCATGGAACTCACTGATGTTTGGGGATGGAAGCATATACAGAGTAGGAGTTCTGCCCAGTCTTGAGCAAACTGGCCTTTGCCCTGCCTTGGAGGGTTTTCTGGGGAATGGCATGTATAGGTCATGACTTTGTGGGCTGGGCTGCTTCCTGCTGGATAGGGCCCCTGAGTATGGTCTAGACCACATTTGGGCTGGACAAAGTATGGTCTAGACTAACTTTTAACTCATTTCTGATTCCCTGAAGTCCCTTAATTGGCTCTGTTACATAAACAACTGTTGTATTTTTCAGTCGCTAATGTGAAAAGCATTTGGGGGACAAACATTTCCTGGGGATCCTTGGGGCTGCTGACATGTTGCTCTTCCACATAGGGAGCAGTACCATTGGTTTCCCTGGCATAAACACATCTCTAATGTTTTTGTTTTCCATTCATGGGAGTATATGGGGTAATTTGAACCTTCATAGAACATTTCAGTTACCTCAAACACAGGGAGGTGCTGCCAAAATGCTTTCATGTAGTTGATTAACAGAGTGATCTTGTATGAGAATATTGAAGAGACAGATGGAGGCAAATCTACCTACCTTTATTAGCATGATATCGTGTGATGTGAAACCTGACGCAGATCTTGAGAATGGGATGAGTTTTTTAATCTCCAATGTTTGTTTCGTGGGCTCATTCTTTGAAAGAGAATGTGCTCCCAAGACCACTGTGGGAGACTGGCCTCTAGGAAACCTAAAAGAGCAAAGAAATTAGAGGTAACACAATGATGTGTAAACCCAACAGTCGTAGGGGGAGATGGTGGAGGTCACACGCATGAAAGACCAAGGACAGAGTCCAAGGAGACCCACTTAGGGCCAGGTGAAGCGACGGAAGCCCCAGTGGATTTCATCACACATCTCTGGCTTCTCTGTCAGTGTGCTCCATTCCTAGAGCTGCTACATCTCTCCATCACTGTGTTTAGATAAATAAGGTGAGGCCTCGGGTGCCTGCTGGCTCATCTGTTCATGAGATTCATTCTAGGAAGCCTGTGTCTGTTACAGATCAAGCAAATACATGTGAGTACATTCATAGCCAATGATGAAAATAGAAACGATTTTGTTTGGGGCATTTTGGCTGCATGTTTTAACCATTTGTGTATTACAGATATTTCCTGTTGTAGTGTATTTATGAAAGCCATTTCAAATAATTTTTTTAGAACAAGGATGTGCTAAAAATGCCCTAGAGGTGTAGCTCGGTGGTAGAGCCCTTACCCACCTTGCACAAGGTCCTGTATTCAAGCTTTTGTGCACACAAACACACAAACACACACACACACAGACCAAAAAACAAATCAAACAAGCAAAAACAAGGAAAAAAAACAAAGAAAAGAAAAAAAAATATGTCAGTGCAATTTCCATCATGCAGTGGGGGGGTGCAGACGCAGAATTATTACACATTTTTATATAATATAATATATATGATATATATGTAAATATGAGTTACATAGAAAAACCTTGTCTTAAAAACTAAACCAAAAATTGTATTTATTTGTGATAAAACTCTATCTTTTCAACTAGAAAAAGGAATCAAGGCAGGATACAGTGGAAACACATAACATATACACACAGATTTGTGTTCTTAAAAATCAAGAAGGGCACAGGAATCTAAAGGGCATGAAAGGAGTGGCTGTGTAGGTCCCGAGGACGTGCAAGGCAGTGGGGAGGGTTCGCAGGCGGCAGATCTAGGTTCAGAGAATGCGCACAGGACTGCAGAGGGGGAGGGTTCCCACGTGGCAGACCTACGGCTGCCTGGAATTACCACTTCTAAATTTCTACCAAAAGAGCTTATTTTGGGAATTCCAGCTCTATTTGCTGAAAAGTTTGTCTATTGCAAAATCAGAATGGGGATGGAATTTCTCAGAGGACATGGATTAGATTTCCTTGGATGGATTCAAACTCAAATCCAACTTGCCCACTAAACCCAAAGCTCTGGAGGGAGAAGAAGATAGAAAATCCCCAGGACCTCAGCTGGGACAGGAGAGTAGGTGTGTCTGTAAACAGCACTCCCGAGGGCAGCTGTGAGGTACCAACACCTCTGGGGAAGGTAGCCGCTGGTGAAGGAGATTTCCAGCGCTCGTTCATCTCTCACCCAGTTCCTCCACTAGCTGCTGACTTTGAAATGTTAGAGTTATTTTTGTCTCCACTACGACAGGCTAATAAGCCCCATGCAGATCAATATGCTTTCTGAATTTTTAGTTGTGATCGGTCC
Source organism: Chionomys nivalis (assembly GCF_950005125.1). Classification (NCBI taxonomy): domain Eukaryota; kingdom Metazoa; phylum Chordata; class Mammalia; order Rodentia; family Cricetidae; genus Chionomys; species Chionomys nivalis. The sequence goes on along the minus strand of NC_080100.1, from coordinate 33,551,743 downwards.
CATCATGGTCAACTCTTCTGCCCATGAAGTAAACGTAATTACCTGAGTTCTAGGATTCTACCTCTTTAAAATCTTTTTTCTTAAAATAAAAAAAAAAAAAAATCAGGCACACACACACAATGTGTATGTACTAAGTGTGTGCATAGAGGTCTTTCAGGACTTAGCTCTCTCCTTCCACCACGTGGGTCAGGCTTGGTAAGTGTCTTTTTCTTATTGAGCCATCTCTCTGGACTCCACGTCTTTATCTGTGTCTAGATGTGAACTCACACAAGAGAAAATTAGTACCAAGGTCATGCACTTGCACATCACAAGGGTTTCCCAAGAGTGGCCTTTAGCACCTGGAGGTACTTGTATGCAGTTTCCTGAGTCCCACCCTGGCTGCCCTGTCATGGAACTGCAGAGTAGAACCCCGGTATTGCTTGTCAGGCATTTCTTCTCTTTCACAGATGGCTGCCAAGACGGCCTCAGTGGAGTCCCACAATGCCCTCCTCAGTTTTAAAGCCACTGGGCCGCACAGCCCTCATCGATCCTCTAACTGGTTCAAAGTGACCATCTCACACATAGAGGATGCAGGAGCCACGTGCAGGTCTCGTGTCCCAAGTCTAGTGCTCTTGCCTGGACTCTTCTTTTGCCTTGTATCAGGCTTCCTTCAGCTTGCTTCTTAGGCCAGCCTGTCTTGATGCTAAGCAGAGCCTCTGTTTCGACCAGCTCCTGAGGTCTGGCATCAAAGACAGCGTTCCTTTTTCTTGGAGTCTCTCTTGGCTCAGATAGAGAAAAGCCGCTGGCTGTCAGAAAAGATAAATATTCCCAGTCCTATCCCAGTCACACAAGTGGGCCATCATGTTTATTGCTTGGTTATTACCATGGAAGGCTGCAAGGACAATATAGCAATCCTTGGCAACATGTGTTAAAGCATAAGCTATGTCTTCCTCTGTTTCCTTCACTGGAACAGCAGCCCAGTGAGGTGGGCGAGAAGACGATCCCCATTTTATAGACGAGGAAGTTGGGGGTCAGGTAAATTAAGAATGTATTAGGTGGAGGCTCTGGGATGCACATCCAGGCAGGATTAGAACTCGTGGTGTGGGCTGGGGATGTAGCTCAGTGGTGGTAGAGCACCAGCCTAGCAGGCACGAGTCCTCAGGTTCAATTCTCCAGCACCGCACAAACAAAACCAAAAACAGTTCCATTGATTTGCCTCTAGCGCTTGGTGGTGCACGGCTGTGTGAAAGAGGCTGTGGGGATTCCGTCTGATAACATGTTTAGGCATGTGAGAGGGAGAAAGAAGGGTTCAGGGAGGAAGCGGGTCAGTAAAAAGAGCCCAAAGTTTTCTCCTGATGATTTAAAACATTGAAAAGTAGACAATTCAAGAGTATTTTTTAAAATGTATTTCCTTCACTTTTCTTTCTTTCTTTGTAGACTCTTCCTGGGTGCTCCAAGCCAGCCTCAAACCAGCAATCCTCCTGCCCTGGCCTTTAGAGTGCCAGCATACCCGGTATCCATTTCCTTCTAGGTTTGATGGGATAACTGCCAAGGCACGAAGGAAGACTGGAGTAGATGGGTGCTGAGAGGGAGCCTTCCTCCCAAATTTGCCTCTCCCTGTCACTGTGCTGAAAGGAAGGGCTGGCTTAGTCAACTGTTCCCCCAGGAGCCTTGTGAGCACATTTGTGGGAAGCCACCATTGAGCTGTTTCATAAATATTTTGAATTTCATAAGGCTTAATAATTTTCCAAGCACTGATCTGCCTACATTTTTACACCCAAGTGTCCCCTGTGGAAATTCGATCCACATACTTCAGAGTCATTTATATGCCAGACATTTAAAATGATATTTAGCAAGATTTCTTTTAAACTCCCAGACCTCTCTTCAGTTCTCCCTCAGCCTCCCCTCCTTCCTCCTCTCCATCTCTCCCTTCCCCTTCTATTATTTATTATTGTTATTGTTGTTGTTATTTTAAATAATCTCTTCCCCCCAATTTGGGATACACTTTTCTTGAGTTAAACCCATTAGACAAATTTTTAGATTTAACTTAGTACCATCTACCTTCATCTATCTTCCTGCTGTGACTTCACATGCTATGCACCAGGTCTCACAATTAGCCCCCAATCCAAACCCTCTCTTTCTTTCTCCTTCCCACCAGCATCTGCTGAACAGTCTACCTCAGCTCCTTGTCTGGCGAGCTGTGAGTGAGAACAAGAAGCCTATCTGGAGAGGAACAAACCTTGCCTTGAGTGAGATTTTCTAGTGATGTGGGAAGCAGGGACAGAAGGGAGGGGTGCATGGGCGAGTAAAGATATGAACCTGGAATCCAGCAACTTGCTCTTAGAAACCGTGTCTTTCCGCTCTTTTCAGGCCCTGGAACTTCCAGCAGGGTTCCATCAAAAGGCAGCAACTAGACAATATCCTCAAAGCAGGGAGTCAAGACACTTCACTTGTTCTGTCTAGATGGTGTTAATGTCTAGATAGCAATATTTGGAAGCTAAGATAGATTTTTTTTTTTTGAGACAGTGTCTATCTATCCCTGGTTGCTGTGAAGCTCAGCATGTAGACCAGGCTGGCCTTGAACTCAGGCAGATATGATCACCTGCCTCTGCCTCCTGAGTGCTGGGATTAAAGGTGTGTGCCACCATGCCCAGCTAACTTTTTGTTATTAGATTTCTTCATTTTATTTTATGTTTGAGTATTTTGCTTGTATGTATGTATGTCTGTGTGCCACATGTAAGCTTGGTGCCTGCAGAGATCAGAAGAAGACATTGGACCCCTGGAACTAGAGTTAACGGATGGTTGTGAGACACCACGGGGTGCTGGGAAGCACACCCTGGTTTTCCCTAAGAGCAGCGGGTACACGTAAGCACTGAGCCATTTCTCCAGTCCCTAAGACATATTCTTAAGTGAAGGGCTATCGTGTTTTAAGGAAAAGAGAAGGTGATCAGGGATCCAGGCAAGAAGCTTAAAGAAACGAATATGCAAACAGAAGAAATGAAATCAGAAAACTCAAGTGAGCACCATCAGCTCTCTACCGACTGTCTTCACAACATCCCAAGACAGATTTATACTTCATCTTAAACTGAAGGGGCCTGGGGGCGGGGTGCTGTCCTCCATGATCAGAGAAGCTTCCCTTTAAATATCCCCATCCCCGCTGACCTGCTCCGGATCACTTTTTAGAAATCCTCTATAACTGTTTCCCCCCAGGGGAAGTTGCTATCTCTTATTGTTGTGATTTCCAAAGTGTGGTCCTCGGATGTCTAGGGTAAAGCATAAAGCTGAAGAACTAGAGAATCTGCAAATCCTTTGCCAATACTCACAGTGTTGTCTGCAATATATCTGTGCTTACCAAAAATGTCAAATATTCTGAAATATCTAAATAAAAACACCAATTCTCAAAACCCCATGAAACAGGATACGGTAACCTCCCCTTGGACACAGGCTTCCTTTCAGCACTTTCAGTTGCTTGTGGTCAACTGCTGTTGAACACTTCATGGAACATTCCAGAGATAAGCAGTACATACATTCTAAATCACTAGAGTAGATCGTTTTAATCGTGCTCTTTTATCGCTGTCGTTCATTTTACTGCTCTTAATTCCTGGAGTAAGCTTTGTCTAACATGTGTTGTTCTTCCTAGTCACCGAGAGCCACACACACGGAAAAACACGGGGGACTCACCAAGAGTAACAGTGGGCTGCTGTTAGCACCCACTGCGGATGAATCAGGACTCCTCCACAGATGTGACGGCCGCGGTACTGGATGGAAGCCATAAATGGCCTGGAATGTGGCGGTACTTCTCTCCCTCCAATAATTTCAGTGCAGAAACCTGTAAAAGTGAGCCAAGAGATTTCACGTGGTCCAGCGGTGGCATCTAATCCTTCAGACAGCAGGCACCCTTGTCATGATACTCTTTTTCAAGACCAATAAAACAGCAGTGCTACCCAATAGTTGCTATACTTTGCCTGGCTAGCAGGTGAGAAGGAAAAGACTGTTTACATTGTTAATAGCTTAATCACTAGAGAGTCATATCATGTTCACATGTGGCAGGAGCAGGAGATACTTACACTCTGAGCACAGATAAACCCCAGCAGTCAGGACAAACAGAGCAAATGGAGAAAGCCTCATAATTAGATGCTTCGGCGTTAAGAAGCACGGAAGATGCACTTTGCTCTGCGACCGATGAAGAAGATGCTGAAGAGGGTGGGTTTTTCTCTCTTTCTTACTTTCCTTTTTCCTTACAAGCTTCTCACCTCACATGCTCCAGAGGTTAGAGCTTTCACACCCAAGTTTTCAGAGTAACTGTCAGTTCGGGGAGTTTCAGGTCTGTGCTGCCAGTATGCCGTTAAGAACTCATTTTTGGATGAGTGCTCTTGGTACAAATGGTGAAAGAATAGAAAATACCCAGGCCGGTAAGACCCTCATGTATTGTAGACAGTTTCAAGATGGTCCTTGCTCTAAATCAGTGGTTCTCAACCTGTGGATCATAATCCCTTTGAGGTCACATATCGAATATTTACATTAGGACTCCTAACAGTAAAAATTACAGTTCTCAAATATCAGTGAAATAATTGTATGCTGTATGTGTGTGTGGGGGGGGTCACCACAACATGAGGTTGTATTGCAGGGTCACAACACTGGGAAGGTTGAGAACCAATGCCCTAGAGCAATACTTCTGTTTCCGCTGGCATGAGATGGTGCTCACCAGGCTTACTTCCTCTCACTTTCCATTTGTGCATAGATTCATGGTGGAGGCGCGGAGCCCCACACAGATCCTAGGGGCTCTCTGGTGCGGCTTAGCTGCAGCCTGAACACCATGCAAAGAACCCACACGTTCCCCAGCAAGCACAGCCCTTGTCTTGCCGTTCTTTAAATGTTACCAGAGTTGGTTACATTTTACTTACATTTTTTGGAGATTTAATCATGTTACTAAAGGAGAATATTGGCAACTCATTTTTTATTCAAATTCTCTTTGACTTAATCTTAATTGAAAATGACCACATGTTTATCCAGGGCCTTAATAATGTATTTTAAAAGGCAAGGACTGTATTTTGTCATTCTTTCCAGGAAGAGATGACAATGCAATGCCAGGTCTTTTTTAGTGGACATTATCTTGATCAGACTCAGGATTCTGTCCACACTGAAAACGCAAGTCCGTACAGGACAAAGTAGGTGCAAATATACATAGATAGACTAGGCTCGGGAGCCCTAATATTTTCCAGAAACTCTTACCAAAGCTTGCATAGTTTTTAGTTGTTTTTTTTAAAAAAATTATGAAATCTGTCTTCTATTTTTAAAAAAAGAAAGCCAAAACTGTCATGGTTGGTAGATGGCAAGAGAATCCTACATTATTGGTTTTCCTTGACAAGAAAGCAGAAAAAATAATTACTATCCATTATACAGCATAATTTAATGATACATAAGTTGAATGTTTTAGGTTATTTCCAAAATTCTCTCTACATGATCATTTACATCTTCCTGTCTATATCTGTGAGGAAGGCGGGGCAGAAATTATATTTAAGCTACAATCAAAGACATAAGCCCAGAGAGGTTCATTTGTCCAAGTCCACAGCATTGGAACTGAGCTAAATCTCACCCCTCACCTGCAGAAGCGTGGATGTTAAGAAGCATAGATCAGAACACAGCACCACATAGCTAGTGTCGCATTTTCATTATACAGGGGTGCAGTCACAGCAAGGCCGTCCAAACGCTGAACAAAGCAAGCAAGTCATAAGGGACTTCCTGGTAGGGAGAGCAAAAGGTGAGAAAAGCCACAGGGTTACCTAACGGAACCTGTTAGCACCCCCCGAATGCCCCGTGAAGTGGTCAAACGACCTCTGTTAAGCAGAGCCCTTGTGTGCCGTCTTTCCATGTTGCCTGTAGGCGTGATCACAACTGTCCTCTCAGGTAATGATGCCGGGAGCAGAAGGCGAGTGGATGTAACAGTGATTTGAACGTAAGGAAGAGGTAAACTGTAAAGAGCAGATTTAGGATGGCGTGGTTGAAACATCACGCCTGGCTTACATCTCTATAGTAAGGACGCACAACTGCATAGCTTTTATTGAAGACGGCTGAACAATTTCAGCTGTATTTCCAGGGAGGAGGCTGCCTCTTCGTCCTGTTTTATGGATGGAGAAACTGAAGCCGAGACTGTCTAGATTGACCAGCTCACAGATTGCTCCTAAACCCTATGTGCTGGCTTCAGACTTCACATTTCCTTCAAGTGAACCACACTGTCAGCCCCGCTCCCTCTGAGAAGCCCCTGGCTTAGACACTTCAGGAGGCAGGCTGTGCAGAAGGGAAAAAGGATTTGGTCTTGCACACTGCAATTAGACATGGGTGAGATTTAGTTCAATTGCGAAGATCGGCTCATGACTCTTTCTTGTAGTTGACCTGGAATTCTGAGAATTGCGTTGGTTTAAAATAATGAGTTTCTGGGTTTTGGCTTTAGCCCCCTGCACTGGCTAATAGTATCGTTTGTTATTGTCTTTGGGATCCTGGGTTTGAAGATAGCGGGCTGTGGAATACGATGAACTGGGTCATCTCATTGATTTCTGGGTGTTGGTTTTTGCTCTGTTGAGTCTGCCGCGGGGAGAGCTGTGTTTGCTTTGGAAGGCTCTTGCAGCAGCTGGGCTAGTCTGAGCAAGTGCACGGCGCTCAGCCTGTGGCTGGCTCGGCGCTCAGCCTGTGGCTGGCTCTTCACGTCGCATCCGGGCCTCCCGGGTCTCTGCTGTGTTGTGTAGCTGTCACTGTGAGCTGCAGTGAGAGATGTTTTTGACACTCCTGCCATTTAGGGGAACCTGATAGACCAGCTGTCCTGATTGTCCCCCTGGGGCTGTCTTTCATAGCCCAGGTACCTGCATGCAGACTCATAAGCCACACTCTTTAGGGGCTGAGTCCCTTGAAGAGTGGCTTGCAAACTTGTGCCAGTCTGAGACCTGTTGATGACTCACTAGCAGGTAGGCAAGGACAGAAACTGAAAATGAGTATTTGGAAAATTACAGCAATTCAAATGGGCTCTATAATAATTTTTAAACGAAACGTAATTTGTTGAATTTAATAATGTTAGGCAAGTCTTTTATATACCTTTGTTATTTGATTAATTGTTTCATTCATTTGTATTGTATAGAAGTGTTAGTCCCTGATGGACCAAAGTAAAAATATGTTAAGAACACACACATACACACATTCTCACAGCCTTCCCCAGTGTGGGAAGCACAAAGAAGCACTGAAGACACGACTCTGGAGTAGATGAGTGTCCAGCCTTTCTCACTGATTCCCTTTCTGTGTCTTTTGCAAAGCTGATTGGAAAAGATTTATTTTAGTTTTTATTCTGTGGATTTGCATCTGTCTATGTGAGAGGTATGTGCTGGAGGAGTCAGAAGAGGCCACTAGATCCTCTGGAGCTCGAGTTACAGGTGGTTATGAGTCTCGTAACGTGGATGCTGGGAACTGAACTTGGGCCCCCTGGAAGAGCAGAAAGTTCCCTAACTGTTGAGCCATCTCTGGAGCCCCTTTTTAAAAATTATTTTAAATTACATGTTTGTTTGTTTAGGTGTGTGTGTTTGTGTGTGCGGCCACATGTGACACAATGTATGTGTGGGGGTCAGAGGACAATTTGTGGGAGTTAATTCTCTTCTTCCACCATGTGGATCCAGAAATTGAACTCTTGTCAGGTTGTCAGAATTGGTTGCAAGAACCTTTACCCACTGAGTCATTTACACGCCCCAACACACACACTTCAGCCTCTTTTGAAAGAACGTCTCATCACTATGTGACCCTCCCAGCCTTAGATACCCGAGATTAGCCTTTGGGAGTCTTTTGTTGAGTCCTCCTCTTTCGAGTCCACCATCACTGGGGGTTTGATTTCTGTTTGGAAATAGTTTAACTAATTTGATAAGTGAATCTGCTAGCAATTGCGGTGAAACTATTTGGCAATTGGATTTGGGAGGAACATTGGGGTGCTATATACTAATATGATATTGAAAGGTCCAAAGGATGTGTAAATCCTACAGCAGGTGACAGCCAGCTTACTCTTACAAGGTCCTTAAAAACAAATGATCTTAAGAATAATTGCAAAAAGGAAAAACAAAACAAACAAAAAACAAAACAAAACAAAACCAAAACCCAGGGTCCCCTTAGCGTCCGAACTGTGCTTAGCATAAATCCGTGCAGAGAAGCGGGAGGCTGGACCGGGGCTTTTTCTCCAGCTGTTAGACGCCAACACTTTGGAAGACTGCAATGTGCTTTTTCTGGGGTAGTGATGGTGATGAAAGTGGGAACAAGATTGATTTGTTTTGCCTTTCTCTACTTCAGCTTTCAACCAGAACACATTTTGCGTTATTAATTATTTTATTGAATATTGAGAATTATTTTTGAGTTTACCACTGAGTTAAGAAGCTCAAGGAGCAGTTTTGCACCTTCCAGTTTCAGCCCTTCCCAAGTCACGTCTGAACTAACAGTGAAGATGAACACTGCTCCGAGGTCTTGACTTAAGCAAAGGCCATGGACAAATAGGACCACAAGGCAAAGTGGGCTGCCTGCTGGAGAGGCCTGTTTGTCCAGCATCTCCCTAGTTCTTTCTCCAGCCTTCAAGCTGCTATTTTGTGATTCCTCTTTCTCTTCTTCTTCAGGGTGGCCTTGGATTCCATTGTGTGAGTTCAAATGTTATGGGAGAGATGGGGAAAGTCCCACAGAGGGTGGTCCCTATGATGTCACCGGACCCAAGGCAGGTCATTCACACTGTCTGCAATGTTTTTCCTAAAAGATTTACACATGTGAGAATCCTGTCAGGAGAGATGACTGCCAAAGGAAGGTCAACAGCCTTGACCGCTCATCCAAACTCTAGTTTTACTGGAACGCAGGCCTTGCATAGAGGAAGGTGAGCACTATTTGAGCATAGTAGGGTGTTAGGAAGAAAACTAGGGTCACTCTGTAAGAAAAGTTAAAGGGAAAATTGTACCGGAAAGGACTTATTGATAAAAACAGAAGAACACTTACCCTTAGATTCACCCTGTAGAAAGATTGTAAGAGTCAGAGGACCAGAAAGTCTGTTATGAGACTGTGTCTTCTATGGATGATAAGGAAGCTACAGGCTGAAATCTCAACCATTGGTCTTTTTGAACAAGACCCGAATGGTGACAACGCCAGTTGACATGCCAACATGGAAGGGGGAAATCACACAGGGTTCCACCCCTAGATAAAGAGACATGAACAACCCGCTGAGACGAGAGTTGGTTTTCCCCAGGGATGACTCCTCCTATGCCTAAAACACAGACCAAATGAACTCGGTATATTGTATTTATATATTTATTCACACACACACATGTCAATAAAAAATTAAGGAAAAATAGGCCATGAATTTGAGATGGCATTAGGAAGATATGGGAAGGGATGAAGGGAGGATAGGAGGGGAAATGATTAAATATAGCACATATGTGTGAGATTTGACAATTAACGTAATAAAAAACAGAGGAAAGCAGAGGCGGTAAGGGAAAGAAAAGGAATGAACACATTATTAAGGGGAAAAAGACAATCCACCAAAGATGGCAGAGCTTGTAATGAACCAGTCTATTTGTATTTGAACAGCTCAGATGCTGTGAGATACATCCTATACCAAAATATGCTAACATTTTATTTAAAAGAAGCCGGTCTAGTAAAAGGAGCGAGCCTATCATTGAAAGCTTTTGAATTGTTTTTCTAAATGATTTCATAACAAAGTCATGGAAGGTAGAATAATAGGTAATTTAAGGTGATAAGTTCATCACCAAGAGAAACATAGCAATTACTATGGTCAAGTCAGAACTCAATAAGTATTTTTTATTTATTAATTTGATATTTCATGATTTTCATTGGGAATTAATTAATCTAGAAATTTCCATGCAATTCTAATCACAGTAGGCAGAGTTAGGATATATAGCTTGGTGATAGAGCGGTTGTATAAGTATGATAGACATACATTTCCCAAGGCTGCTGATTAACCAAATAGCACAAATATGTGAGTGAGTACACACACAGGTTAGCTGCATACACACACACATACACAGACACACATACAGGCACACACACAGAGAGACACACACAGACACACACAGACACGCACCACACAGACACGCACACACACAGACACACACAGACACACACACTGACACATACACAGGCACAGACACATACATAGATACACACACAGACACACACACAGACACACACACACAGACACACAGAAACACACAGACAGACAGACACACACACAGACACACACACAGGCTAGTCTTCAGCTTGTTCTCTTCCCTTTTCCTCCTGGATCTGGAATTACAAGCACGTGCCACAGCATCTAGCCCCATCTTACTCTTTATCACAAATAATTCTGGTTGGAGCAAAAATTTCCTATGAAGGAATTAACACATTATAAATCTTAAGTAATTTTACTTAAGTAAATTAAAATAACGTTTAAGAGCAAAGCAGTCAAAATACCATAGTCAAGATTCAATACTGATAAAACATTTGAGTTGAAAATATATACCCTTATTATTATCTATAATATACAGAAAGCCCTTTTGAATTGATTAAAGCACATTTCATATTTTGCAAGCCTTAAAGTCTGATATACAAAGGACATAAACTATCTTAAGTACTGAAGGAAAGCGCGTGTGGAGAGAGAGAGAGAGAGAAAGCAGTAAAAGCAGAGTCTGTCAAATCTTCATTTCTATGACAGCTCAAGGGATGCCATTAATAGTACAATTCTGATATCTATTTAAAATTTGAACTTTGTGAACCCATTTCCAATGACAACTTTCTCGATTCCCCTCTTCTCTCTTAAATCCAGAGACCACACTTTCTGTTCTCACCAGAATTTCAAATCACGTTCCTTTGTTATCTATTATTTCACAATGAAGCCCCTTATGCATGCATTTCTTCTCACTTTATTCACACAGAAAGAGAAAATGTGTTTGGTTTTTCCAAAAATAAAAACAAGTCAGGAGGTACCGCTGCCTATAGGGATGCAGGGATCTTGATCTCACCATTGCCTGGCCTCCAAGGTTGCCTTTTATTTGAACTCCATGTGGAAGCTCCCAGACTTTGTACCTCTTACATCCAGTATGTTTATTAATTAGATAATTATTGCTGTGATAAAACACCATGACCAAAAGCAACTTGGGAGGAGGAAGGGTTGTAGATAGGAACTTGGAAAGAACCTAGAGGGATGAACCTGAGAGCAGGGACCAAAGCAGAGGCCGGGGAGGAACACTGCTTACTGACTAGTCCTTCATGGCCTGCTCGGCTGGCTTTCTTAGGACACAGGAGTACCTGCCCGGGGTGGCACTGCCCCCCAGCGGGCTGGACTCTCTTCTATCATCAGCAATCAAGAAAATGCCTCAGAGACTTGCCCACATGCAATCTGATGAAGGCATTTTTTATTTTAAATCTCAATTGAGGTTCCTGTTAGGATTTGACCCTACCTTGTGTCAAATTAACAACAACAACAACAACAACAACAACAACAACAACAAAACACCTAACTAGAACATCGAGCCTATGAAACCAGTATCACATGGAAAATACCAATCTGTTGCTGGCTTGAGTAGAAACTGAGACTCCTTGGACCACAGACATATTGGCCTCAGAGGACTTGGACAACTGAAGACAAGGACATGAATCCTAGGGAAGACTCGTCCTAGTCAGCCCTGTGAGGCAAGGTACCCTAGAACAGTGGTTCTCAGCCTTTCTAATACTGCGACCTTTTAACAGTTCCTCACGTTGTGGTGACCCCCAACATAAAATTATTTTTGTTGCTACTTCATAATTTTGCTGTTGTGATTCATAGTATAACTATCTGAGAGTTCCAATGGCCTTAGGTGGCCACAGCTGGCTGAGAACCACTGCCCAGAGGTACTCTTTTTTTTTTTCTTTTCTTTTCTTGGGTGGGGGATCTTTTCAAGGAGTTTACTCTTTGTATCCTTGAATCCACAATGAATGAGTTCTGGCCTATTCCCGAGATGCCCTTGGAAAGTAAGGCATTTGGCTTCTTTACCATGCCCCAATCTTCCTCAGCAGCCATACTTCCCTTGGCCCAACTTTATACACACTCTTCCCCCTCTGAGTACAAATTTCTCAGCCATTTCTGCTCCACTTTTTACTCACAGGTCTCAACTGTAATTCTGGTTAAAAGCAGCCATTGGGGTCCATTTCCTAGTCCAAATGCTGGACTGCCTTAAAATGTCCTCCTTCTAGACATGAATTACCACTGTACTGGCTGCTTTTGTGTGTCAACTTGACACAAGCTAGAGTCATCAGAGGGGAAGGAGCCTCAGTTGAGGAAATGCCTCCGTAAGATCCAGCTGTAAGGCATTTTCTCAATTAGTGATCAGCTCAAGGGCTCAGCCCATAGAGGATGGTGCCATTCCTGGGCTGGTGGTCCTGGCTTCTATGAGAAAGCAGGCTGAGCAAGCCAGAGAAAACAAACAAGTAAGTAGCACCCCTCTATGGGCTCTGCATCAGCTCCTGCCTCCAGGATCCTGCCCTGCTTGGGTTCCTGTTCCTGATTTCCTCCAATGATGGACTATGATCTGGAAGTGTATGCCAAATAAACCCTCTTTCCCCCAACTTGCTTTTAGGTCATAATGTTTCATCACGACAATAGGAACACTAACAAAGACAACCACACTACTTTTAAATCCAGCCTCCTGCAAAGTCTCAGGACACAGACAAATTATGGAGACATTCTTTGCCTGAGCAGACCTGTGGGTCTCTTAGTGAAGTTGGTATGCATACACCACATCCTGATACCTTATGAACCTCCCTGAGAGCATTTCATCCTGTCCTGCATAAAGCTGCAAGTGAGTGAAAGGATGGAGAGACAATTACGCCAAATTAGGCACTTAATCAAGCGCTTACAAATTGTGCATTGCAAAAATATCCATAGTTGTTTATTTAGAGCCATTATCTCTCAACTTTAAATATTAAAGTGCTTTATTTCCTGCATATTTTCTTTACCCCGGTAATATCAGGAACTGGAGACATAATAGAGTCATTTTGAGTAAATGTCTCCAAAGGGAATTCACAATGCTAAAATCAAAATAACATTAAAAAATTCTAAATTAAGATTTTCATTGTTTCCATCCACAAAATTTTGATGTTGGGAACCTTCTCTTTCTTTCCCCTGGTGTTCAAGATAGCAGCCATATTTCATTGTGAGGGATCTGATGCCAATAGTTGAATCAGGCTGTATTTTAATTTAGTATTTCCTTCAGACATTCTTTGAACATGTGTCAACAGGAAAGAACATGTTTCAAAATACACTTCTGCTCATTCCTTGCTTGATAAACCGAGTGATGTTCAGTATATGTCTTTACTTCCCTCTGTGTTTTCTGGATTTTGACAATATATATATCAACTCCTAAGAGCCAGTCAACCTCAAGTTTCAAAGTCATTAGAACTGGGCTGCAGGGACCCCTTCCTTTCCTGGCTTTAGTGTTCTGCTTCCCCTTCGCTGCTCCCCTCTCCATGGATTTAATGTTAGGAGACACCACCTACATCAGAGGACATTTTGAAATGCTCGCTTTCCAGTGAGTTCTCATTTAGTGTTCCTTAGGTATTTTTAAAAAAAAGACAAAAAAAACCTCTGAATTGGGTGGTGGCGGCACAGGCCTTTAATCCCAGCACTCAGGAGGCAGAAGCAGGCAGATCTTTGTGAGTTCCATGCCAGTCTGTCTACAGAGCAAGTTCCAAGACAGGTTCCAAAGCTACACAGGGAGACCTGTCTCGGAAAACAAAACAACATCAACAACAGAAGTGTCTGAGGATGCAGGACAGCATCTCTGAGGTGAGGTGTCTCGGAGATGTGTGCTGATGCAGAATGAGGAAGTTTGGGAAGAGAACAGGTTGCGTAGGTAAAGCTGGGTGTTGAATAATGTTCTGGTTTTGCGTATTGTTAGGTTGCAGATAAGCCCAAATGTCTTGAACTGCTCGTGCTGGAGGATGTTTCAAATGGCCACACTGCTAAGGCAGATAGGTTTCTGCTTAACATGTGCATGTTTAATGAAGGGGTGATTGGAAAACTATTTTAAGTTCGGTCTTTACCCAGGAAGTACTAACTAAAATGAACTGAACATCTCCCCAAAGAAATGAAAGAAATTACAGAGCCTGAACATCCCAGGGACAGGCTGAGTCTACTATTCTACAGGTTACATTAGCAAACACACATATGCACACAGACATTCTACAGGTTACATTAGCAAACACACATATGCACACAGACATTCTACAGGTTACATTAGCAAACACACATATGCACACAGACATTCTACAGGTTACATTAGCAAACACACATATGCACACAGACATTCTACAGGTTACATTAGCAAACACACATATGCACACAGACATTCTACAGGTTACATTAGCAAAGACACTTATGCACACAGACATTCTACAGGTTACATTAGCAAACACACATATGCACACAGACATTCTACAGGTTACATTAGCAAACACACATATGCACACAGACATTCTACAGGTTACATTAGCAAACACACATATGCACACAGACATTCTACAGGTTACATTAGCAAACACACATATGCACACAGACATTCTACAGGTTACATTAGCAAACACATATGCACACAGACATTCTGCAGGTTACACTAGCAAACACACTTATGCACACAGACATTCTACAGGTTACATTAGCAAACACACATATGCACACAGACATTCTACAGGTTACATTAGCAAACACACTTATGCACACAGACATTCTACAGGTTACATTAGCAAACACACATATGCACACAGACATTCTACAGGTTACATTAGCAAACACACATATGCACACAGACATTCTACAGGTTACATTAGCAAACACACATATGCACACAGACATTCTACAGGTTACATTAGCAAACACACATATGCACACAGACATTCTACAGGTTACATTAGCAAACACACATATGCACACAGACATTCTACAGGTTACATTAGCAAACACACATATGCACACAGACATTCTACAGGTTACATTAGCAAACACATATGCACACAGACATTCTGCAGGTTACACTAGCAAACACACTTATGCACACAGACATTCTACAGGTTACATTAGCAAGCACACATATGCACACAGACATTCTACAGGTTACATTAGCAAACACACATATGCACACAGACATTCTACAGGTTACATTAGCAAACACACATATGCACACAGACATTCTACAGGTTACATTAGCAAACACACATATGCACACAGACATTCTACAGGTTACATTAGCAAACACACATATGCACACAGACATTCTACAGGTTACATTAGCAAACACACATATGCACACAGACATTCTACAGGTTAGATTAGCAAACACACTTATGCACACAGACATTCTACAGGTTACATTAGCAAACACACATATGCACACAGACATGCAATGTGGAAGGAAACTATAAAAAGCTTTATAACAACACAGTATTACATTAGGAAGAAAGGTGACCTCTCAGTGACATGACCTTTGTGCCCCTAACTTGGGTTCAGAACAAAGTCCTATGGAGTCCGACTCTTAGGGGAGAGACATGAGGATACACTCAGTAGGGTCCAAGGAAGCAGAATGCAGCACTAGTTAACAGTTTCTGTAAAGGAGTCAGTCCAAGTCAAAGCCACAGAAGCTTGTAGAAGCCAAATCAGAGGGCTCAAAGTTCCAGAAGACTTAAGTTCCAGGAGGGCTTGGGAATTCACGATTCAGGAAGAAGGAAAACTCTCCGAGAGGAATGTAGACTTTCCATTTCCAGACATCTAGAACGTTCTTCATTGTGTAATCTTAAGCCTTTGATCCCCAGGATGTTGTTTTGTGAATGTGCCAGAAGCAATCAGGAACTAGGGGAGTCTAGGGAGAGGGATTATGTGCCTCTCCCTTAGAGGAAAGGCTCAGAAAATTGATGGAAAAATCTGTGGATCAAAACTGAACACACAGTAAAATGGTAAATGGTATTTTATTTAAAATATTTTTTTTCTGGGACAAATCTCTTAATTCTCAATTTTAAAGTAGCAACAGTAACTCCTGGCAACAATTGACATTGCAAGCCATATATTCAAATGACTAAATAAGATGTCTCTTCCTGTGGGAAAGCAAGAGACAAAACAAGCAGGCAAAAAACAACAACAACAACCAAACAAACAAAAATCCGTTTTGCCAAGAGGATCAGAGCGAAGAGGAGTCTCTACAGTAATTTAGCAAAAAAGCTAAGTCCCTGCTAGAACACATTTTAGAGATGGAGAGTGGGATCTTGGTCACGAGACAGCATCAGTACAGAACACACACAGAAGGAGTACCGCATGTGAACAATGTAAGAAAGAAAAAACATAGATGTTAACATGAGTTTGTAACAGTTATTATTTCGCTACCATCACTTAACGAGTTAATACAATGTTCTCACCCAAATCCAAATCATATTATTTCATTGAAAACTCATGTGTTTTCAAGGTAACCATTTAGTTGCTTTGATAGAACTAGATTCAGTGGATATTCACAGGTGCTTTTTATCAGCCTAAGTTCCTGACTCAGAAAAATAACTCATGGATAATTTTGAGGAGAGGGAGCCAGAGAATC
This sequence comes from Chionomys nivalis, assembly GCF_950005125.1. NCBI lineage: Eukaryota > Metazoa > Chordata > Mammalia > Rodentia > Cricetidae > Chionomys > Chionomys nivalis. Next base: position 33,535,154 of record NC_080100.1, on the reverse strand, counting down.
TCACCTAATTGTGGAAGTCAAGAGTCCAGTGTTTATACTATATTTCTGTCAGGATGTTTTAACATCCTGCTTGGGTGACAGGTATAGAATTACAGGATCTTATAGCTGAACAATGCCTACGCCAATAAATTCTTATCGGAAACCAATTTCACTTAAGTGTTTCAAACGTCGACATTTCCATAAAGGGCACCCTCACAGACGTGTGAGCAGGGTCAGGGACTGCAGGCTCTTGGGGACACGTGATAAAAGGAGGCCATTGTCGCTCCTGTTTTCCCATCAAAGGAGGGCTGCGGAACAGGAGGATGAAGGGTAAAGTCAGGAAAGAACTACCATCGGCTTTCTTTTTCTTGTGTCTTTGGCAATTTCTTCTCATGCTAAACTGCCAGAAACTGGAGGGCAATGGATCCTGGGTAATGCATAGTACACACAGGGCGGGGAAGGGGAGAGATTGTATTTGGGTTGGAGAGGTGACATATGGATAAATCCCATGCGGTACATAAGAAGGTCGCACATTGCCCTTAGATGGGAAACTTTAAATTCTTTATCTGACTACAGATAGGGATGAGGTGGACAGTTTCTCATGGAGGGTTTGTGATGACCGTATGAGGTAAAGGTGGCTTCTTTTGAGAAGTGAGCCTGCCAGCCTCCCCAGAACAGAGGTAGCCAGTGGAGGCCTCAGTGCTTTCAGAGATCAGTGCTGGCCAGTTTTGGTCGTGCTGGCAGACAGCCAGTGTCCCCAAGGGAAAATGCTTATATGGGAATTCTGCAGTGGGCTGTGGCATCCCAGGCTCTGTCCTCAGCTCCCACCACTTCAGAAAGGTCAGCATCTCCCAAGAATGGATCGCTGAATTGATGGGTTAGGCTGGGTTTGAGGTGTTGGCAGATCTTCTTACTCTGTGTCCAGTCTCTTCTCATACCACGGAAGTTGCTGGAAGGTTGTGACATCCCGAGTCTAGTTCCACTTGGCTTCTGTACAGTGCTTCCGATGGGGAAACCAGCGTGTCTTCTCAGCCAACCCTCACTTGCCAGATCTGGTCGATGTGGGTTATAGTGCCCTTCACACTAGATTAAACTGGATGGAAGCCCAGAGACATAGGAATGGGAACAAGCACAGATAACTCTCTTCTTATTAACCTGCTCTCCTGAGTCCCATTGATCATCTTGCATGGGGCCAAGCCCGCTAAACATCACTCACCGTCATGACAAAGTGAAGTGATAAGCGAGATAAATGTTGAAAGTTATGACCAGCATATTTTATACTAATGTCATACCTACCCCACTGGATCTCCATGGGAAGACGTCATCATGGAACAGAGAATTGAACAGAAAAAGCAAACAGGCACAGAGATATGCTCATGAGATACACAGTTACATAACTACCCTTGAATAGATTAGTTACTTATTTGTGATGCTCAGTGATGTCTGTATTTATTTCTGAATGCTTTGGAAATTGCTCGGCTATGCCTTTCATCCCTCCCTCCTTCTGAGGACTTTGACTTTCATTCAGTTTGTTTGGGGGAAGGTATAATAACATGAGGCTTTCCATTATCCCACTGAGATCCCCATTGTCTAAGATCCAAGTGGCTATAGCAGCTAATCTCCTGTTGAATCTTCTTCTAGACTCAATCCTTGAAAAATTAGTTGGGACAGATTAGAGAAAGCTCCGTGAAATGAGCCTTTTCGTTTCTGAGGGACAGTGAGCTGGAAGGCTCATCCGTCCTTTGATCATCTGTGACTTCTCTGATCCCGTGAATCTGTGTGACTCATCCCATCCACGATCTTGTTATTTCAGTCTCTTGGAAACTGTTGGGGTATTAGAAATAAAGCCCACTCCCAGCCTTCAGGCTCCCAGCTGGATTCTGCAGTCTCCCCAACCCCCAAATCCTGGACCAATATTGAGGCTTCCATATATGTACGTGTGTGTATATAAGGCTGATTCTGTTGAAAGAAACCATTACAGTAGTTTGAGATAACACTGACTTTCTGTTGGACGGACTGAGCTCTGTCCACCTCTCCTACCCCGGGGCAAACTTACTGTAAAGGTTTAGTGGGCCTGGACACAGCCTGAGCATCTGTCACGTCCCAAGGACCTTCTCTACTTCCTCTTTTTCTTCTCAATGTCCATGCACTTTGGTGCTTTAAGGACATCAAGAATCATAGGCTCACAAGGAATCGGAACATTGGAGTCTCTTGGAGTCCTAGCCATAGTCCACTTCGTCATCAATATATTTTGAGTGGTCACTGCTTGCCAGGCACTGAGCTATGAGAACAACTCAGGGAGGCAGATACTCTCCTGTGTCCCTTTATTCTCTGGGAGATCTAGGTTCAGATACAAGCAACACTGTCAACGACGGTGCACTCAGGGTTCCAACTTGAGTCATCTGACTCCAGGGTGTGTGTTTTATATGGTGGATAAATCTGCTGCTTCTGCTGCCCTTTAATTTCAGACAGAGGAGTGAGGGTCATGAGGAGAGACGATCTTGGTGCAGTGGGGAGACAGAATAAGGATAAACAGAGAGTGAGCGTATCTTCTTCCATGAATGTGTAGTAATATGATATTGCAGTGTCCTTCAGCATGTTTATCTGGAAAGGGATGAAGGGAGAGAGCATCCCCGATGCACCATCCCCTACACCTCTGTGAGGCTGGGAGAAAATTGGGGTGTCAATGGCTCTCCCACTCATAGCCACTTGTAAGGTTGCTGTTTTCATGCTACCCTCTGAAAGTTGCTTTTTTTCCTAAACAACATACCGTGTCATGATCTTCTGAGGCATGTAAGATCTGAATCAGGCACTATAAGGGGCATGGCACTGATGACAGAATTGGTTTTGTTTATTGGAAAACAGGAGGTACCTGTCATGTAGAGGCTATATAAGAAGAACAGACATGACATGCAAGGTTGGGTGATGGATGAAATCTGACCTGGGGAAATCAAGGAAGGCATCGTTGAAAGATGAGGGCATTGAAAGGGTAAGCCAGAAGAGGGATTCATGGAAACCCAGCCATCTGATCTTGGGCTTCCAGCCTCCATAACTGTGTGATAGAAAGTTTTGTTGTTTATAAAACAGCCAGACTGCAGCACTTTATAAAGGCCTCCAAAATAGCTGAGGCTTGGACACATTGACACACAGTGTGTTCTAATTGTTGTCTATGGAAGCAAATCTTGGGCGTTTTTACTCTGTATTTATAAAGGTAACTACTGTAGAGCAAGATCAAGAAAAACTAAAGCACGTTAGTAAATATTTACTTCAGATGTAAATGATTTTATTTGTAAATGATTTATTTTACTTAAAAGTAAATTATATTTTCTTAAAGATAAATGTTAAAGTTTTAAGAAAAAAGCCCTGATTTCTTTGTCTGTTGAGTAAGCCATTGCTCCTGAGCCTTTCTGGAAGTCAGTCTTTTTCTGAACTGGATACACTCTAGCTCAGAGCATGGGCATAGTTAGGTCTTGAATCATTCCTGTGTCCTCTCTTCAGCTGCTGAAAGTCTCTGTTATCTGCCTGTTCTGTCTGCTCTGTGGGAACGCACGTGGAAGAAAGCACCACTTGGTACTTCGGTGTCTTCAGCTCTTCTTGTTGAATGGGAATGGCTGCCGGCATTCTGCCTTTTAGGGAGAAATATCTGAGTTAGTTTCCAGTCACGGATGGATCAAGTAGACAGCTTTGATGCCTTGAGTCTCCCACACTCACTCCCCTTCCAAACAGCCCTGCTCAGCGGCTTTCTCTTCTGTCTCTTTCAAGTTCTTTTCAGATATTCCCTAGCAGGGTCAGGATCCTACATCTTCTTAGTTTTGGTCTAGAAAAGGGAAGGATACCTGGAAGGTGATTATTCATATTCATAACCTTAAAGTTTCATCACGTTGAATAATAAAAAAGCATTAATATTGAAAAATAGCAAGTGTCGGTGCTCAGCCGGGCAATCTGGGGCAGAAATAGTTGGTCTCCTACAGACCAACCTTCTAAGCTGGACTACATTGAAGTTGAAATTTGGATTTGCTACCTTGAAAACTACTGAATTCCTTTCATTTCTGAGAGCACTATTTGGTGTTTTGTTTCATGAGTACTTCCTAAATATATTTACAGAGGAAGGTAGGCTCAGCATGTTGTCTGGGAAATGGTGACTGGGACTCAGGCTCCCTCCCGTCTACTGTTAGAAACATAAGCTGGGATGTACGTGCGTGCTTTGGAACCGAGAGTGGGCTATTAAAGTTGAGTTTTACAGCACATGCATCTTAACCCCGAAATACTTTTAGTCAGATCAAGTTAGGATGATGTTTTTCAGGCAGCTTGCTAGAGTAAGGTCTTAGATTTCATAATGTAGTGCTCGAGAAGGAGATTAAAGATGGATAAAACGAAATGTATTCTCCTGCTAAGCAAACCGACAACTACCATTTTTCATTGAATCTAAGATGTCACCAGGGTGTGTATCTTTAGCCTGGTGTCTGTCAAGGAAGGAAAATATTCATCCAATTAAACTCTGGCATAACACTTTTATACTCTTGATTTTTTAAAATACTTTTTGTCTTATTTGGACATAGATTTGCTTTATTATTTACATGAAGTTTGTAAATTCATAAGAAGAAACATAAGGGGGCTGGAGAGATGGCTCAGTGGTTAAGACTGGCTGCTCTTTCCGACAATGGTTCAATTCCCAGCACCCATATACTGCTAACAATTGTCTGTAGCTCCAAGATCTGACACCCTCATACAGACATACATGCAGGCAAAACACCAATGCACATAAAAAAATTAAAAAAGAAGAAATATCAATTCAGTAATGGTTCAAACATTCCTAAGATGATTGACATTCATATCTGAGCCTTCTGAAGTAATGCCTCTGTTTGTTTGTTTGTTTGTTTATAAGTAGATGATCTCATGGCTACACAGTCAGAACATTCCTTAAATGAGAATTCCCACTGATACCTTTAGAATCTGTTCTGAATAACTGACATCCATCTTGAAGGTTTTAATGTGCACATAGCGGCAATGACAGTATGAAGATGTACATCTCAGAGTCAGTGACACGGGTTAAAAAATTCATGAGCATATTATATTTAAAAATTTTAAGTGGATACCTTACATATAGTTTTTTTTTCTGTTAGAAATCCTCAGAGCAATCCCTGTGTATTAATCCTAGTAAAATGAATGAGATATGACTGAAAAAAATCATTACTTTGGAGGCTTCTCAAAATTCTGAGTTTCTAAGAATTAATTGGTTTATTTGTTTAAAACAATCCAATCCCCAGTCCTTCATCAGATGCGCCAAGCTGGAATCCTTGGCTGTGTTCTTTCTGACAGGCTCCCCCACCTGCTGTGATGCAGATAGCCTGGTGACTGAGACGCAGCACACTGGGACACCCTCGGGCGCCATGCTGCGTACACTTACAGATTAGCGTCCTGCAAACTTCACAATGGCAGCTGACAGAAAGCAATGTTCTTTTTCCTTTCCTCCTCTTCCTCCTCTTTTTTTTTTTCTTTTCATTTTAGAAACCACAACACAGTCCTTCGTTTTGAGCATCCCAGGAGGTAACGAAGCCAAGATATTTGACATCAGACTAAAACATAAGTCTGCAGCTGCCAACTCATCCTAAGTAAAGGTCTTAGAAGTTATTTTTGGGCCTTGGTTTTGGAAAAAAAAATCTTTTACATCAATTTTTTATTTTGCCTATTCATACAAAAGGCCTGATGTACCTGCTCTTTGCTTCCCGGCTGTCAGGGAGTGAACATCTCTGTCTTCCCACAGTTCCTTGTTATAATGTCCTGTCTCACCACAGGTCCAGAAACAACAGAGTCAAGTCCCCATGGACTGAAACCATGAATCAGACCAGTCTTAGTCTTTCTCCTTTTAAGTCAGTTTTCTTGGGTATTTCACCCCTAAGAAAGAGCCTAACACTCACAGTATAAAAGAGAACTAGTTACTGAAGAAACTTACCCCGACTCTTTAGGTTGGAACCTGGCAGAACTGGGGACAAAGGGAGGTCTTTTAAGTAGTGACAGCTCTTTATACGCTTCCAAGTCTAGACCATGCGCCTCTGAAAGAATTCTGACCCGTGTGAGCAAAGTTAAGTGTCTAGATTTTACTGGGATTAAAAAACCCAACCACCTGATTCTACTGCTGTTTCCATAGATCCCATTGGAATTAAACATCTGGGCATGGTGGCAAGGTAGCAGACACTGGAGCCGAACTGCCATCCTCTCTCCACGCTCACTCAGAGACCTTCATGCTCAGGGTTCTTGAAGGGCTCTTTCCTCTAAGCCACTGGGCTGGCTCTCCAGCTGTTTACAGTGCTGCTCATTAGGAAACCAGGGAGCCAGCATTCCTGCAAGAAGCCTAATTAGGATGCTGGACTCCACTGGGCGGTGGTGGCTCAAGCCTTTAATCCCATCACTTAGGAGGCAGAGGTAGGTGGATCTCTGTGAGTTTGAGGCCAGCCTGGTCTACAGAGCAAGTTTCAGGACAGCCAGGGCTGCCAGAGAAACCCTGTCCAAAAAAAAAAAAAAAAAAAAAAAAAGGAGCTCTTCACTTGACTCTTCCATGCAAATGTACTTTTTGAAAATAGTGTAAAAATTATGTTTAGTCTTAAAAAACACCTTTTTAAAAAAATCAGACCTTGGGGCTGGAGAGATGGCTCAGAGGTTAAGAGCTATTGCCTGCTCTTCCGAAGGTCCTGAGTTCAATTCCCAGCAACCACATGGTGGCTCACAACCATCTGTAATGGGGTCTGGTGCCCTCTTCTGGCCTGCAGACATACACACAGACAGAGTATTGTATACATAATAAATAAATATTTAAAAAAAAATCAGACCTTAAATAACTGTAGAGATCATTTTGGGGAAAAAATATTGCTCCAATACATGAATTCATTTCTGAAGAATGAAGCAACTCGTGTGCTGAGGATCTTAGTAAAGTATTTGCCACATATACACGAGGACCTCTTTAGTAAAGTGTTTGCCACATATACACGAGGACCTCTGGGTTTGACCCCAGCACTCACATAAAAATCTGGGTATGGTGGTATATGGTTATAATCCCAACACTGAGAATTGGAGACGAAAAATCCTCGGTGGCTCACTGGCTAACCAGCCAGCCCAGCCAGTGAGAGATCCCATCTCAAATCATAAGGTGGGCGGTCCTAAAGCTTGGCATCCAAGGGTGTTATCTGGCTTTAATATGCACTTGCATACCCATGCACCTGTGTACCCATAAACACCTGCACATAGCAACTACAGATACATACATGCACATATATAAACATCCAAACAGAATAAGGCAAATCCTCAGAAACTAGACTCTTGCTTGTCATGGTCATGACATCTCCACAGCTCTAACCCTGTTTAGTCTTCTTAGCTCCTTGTTGAGGAAGTGAGGTGAGGTTTAAATCATCTGCTCTGTGGGTTTCTTAGGATCATATAGATTGGTAGCAGTTAAGATGTTTCTAGAACACCTACAAGTGTTCCCGTGTCTTTGACTTAGACAACTGACCGGGGGCCACCACGATTCCTAGCTGTTTGACAGGTGTGCTTCTTCAGGGACCTATGGCTGTAGGGGTCCCATAGACCTCCAAGGCTGGGATGTCACAAGGACAAAGTGGAGTAGTCACACGGGAGCTGACATGACGGGGTTATAGTCCAGTCTGGTTAGTGGCTTCTTCCTTGAAGTCTGTATCTCCTTCCTTCGAGGGAACAGTTTTGTTCTGTATGTCGACTCAGCCCATTCAAGAACCTGACCCTCACTTTGATTCTCTTGGTAGAAAGAGAATGAAAAGGAGAGAAAAGGTGGTTGTGTTTATGTGTTTAGTAGGTTCTGCTATGTGCTAGTCCTTGCAATGGGCACTAGTAGGCGTGTTATCCCTGCTGCTATCGAAGCAGGGAGATTTTAGATGACTCCCCTCTGCACAAAAACATTAAACTGAAAATCAATTCTAATATACCTAAAATTTTCTTATACATGTTTCCACTTTCTCCTTGGCAACACTTTCTTTTAAGCCTGCCATTCTAATGTAAATCAAATCAACATTATCTGGTAGGGATGGCTTATTCAGAAGGCACAGTTAATAAGATACAATTGACTTGACCATGAAGGTTTGGAAAGCATACAGGATCTTTCCCACCAGATCTTCGTCTATCCAGAAATAAAGCCTTGGTATTTTATTGCAAGCAGTCATTACGTGGAAAATAATGCACAAATTATCAATGCATGTTACGTCAACTTATTTTTTTGGGTTAGGGCCGTGAGTTCAAGGAAAGAATCACACTGACACTTGGGAGTGTACAGGGTGTACTGGGCTGACAGACTCTCTGGTTGAATCATTTCTGTTCTCTGCTGGAAGATCATTTGCTATCGCCTCGGCACCCAGGGATGATTTGGACTGACTCATTGTAACTTGAACTGTGAGAGTTTGTCCTTTCTCACTCTTTGACAGCGGCTGCATGGGCTGAGCAAGAGTAGGATGTGCCAGACGCCAATGCAGAGCTAGCCAGCCAGGCAGACCTTAGGGACTCCATACCAGCCTTCCCTTTACCTTCCTTTCTCTGTGCTGGCTGAAGGTGAAAGTCAGCTTCTTGATTAACGATGCTGTGATCTCCTAACCACCTTTGGGTTATTGGTACTTCCCTGCTTGAAAAGTTGGAGAAGTTAGAAATAAAAATAAAAAAAAGAAACCATCAGGATTCTTGGGACAAAGGGGTTTTGTGAAGTCATAGAAGCAAGTGATCATAATTTTCCCCAAATAAATAGTTAGATGTTATGCCTTGAGATAGTTTCATCACTGATGAGCTCTGGCAATCCTATTTCTGCGGACTGTGTTTGGCGTGGTGTTATGGGTTTTGTACCCTCAATGTACTCTTTTTTTCTGTCCATTGCATTTGCCAAATGTGGTTGTTGAAATAGGAGCGGCAGGGCTGCGTCCCCGGCACCCAGCCGCCTGCATGGCTAGCTTATGCCCCGAAATAATTACACGGAAACTGTATTCTTTTAAACACTGCTTGGCCCATTAGTTCCAGCCTCTTATTGGCTAGCTCTTACATATTGATCTAACTCATTTCTAATATTCTGTGTAGTACCACGAGCTGGTGGCTTACCAGGGAGCATCTTAACCTGTGTCTGTGTCTGGCGGGAGAATCATAGCAACTCACTGACTCGGCTTCTTTCTCCCAGCATTCTGTTCTATTTACTCCGCCTATCTAAATTCTACCCTATCAGAGGCCAAGCAGTTTCTTTATTAATTAACCAATGAAAGCAACAGATAGAAAGATGACCCTCCTCCATCACGTGGTATCATTTTGGTCTTCATTTGTCTTGCAGAGTAGAAAGTATTTGTGGTTTGTATGGTCTTCAGGTGGAAAAAGTCCATTTGATGACTTTACTGGCACAGCTCAGTACTTCAGCCACCTGGGTCACTTGTCTGCTACCTGTGTGTATTTGACTTTGGAGTTTGTATTCTAGTGTCCAGAGCCCACTGATCTTAGGGCTGGAGTCCTGACCTAATTATTTACTATGTGATGTTCAACCAGATACTTAACCTCTCCCGGAATCTATTATCTCTAGGATGGGGGTATGAATAATATCTAGTTCCTCATGTTTGGAAGACTAAACGTGGTAACCTGTATAAAATGCGTAGCTTAGTGTCTGGCCCATAGTAAGATCTTTATAAAGATTAGACATTATTGACCATACTTCCAGTTAACCACTATTTTCCCAGAAAGTGATGTTCAACAAAATCTGAATAGGACACAGCGTAAGTCATGAACCAGACCATTGGCATCATTGTCCACTGAGGCTTACTTGGGTTGTAATGAGCAGTAGGGTGGCCCTGACATTAGACTAAGATGATTTTCATTAACCTCTGACAATTAAGTATAAGATCCAAAAGTCAGTTATTTAACCTCTTTTAAAATTCTGCTTCTTCATTCAAAAAGTGATTCATGATATTCGTAGTAGCTTCATCATATTTGGGGGGATCATGGGAGTAAACGAGAAAGAAAAACATTTAAGAACATCACTTTCACAGTCTCACAAAGTCCATGTTTTCCCTGATACGTGAAATGTAGAGAACAAAGAAAGAAGAGTAAACAGAAGTCTATTGGGTATAAGGGAATGAAGCAGGGAGACTGGAAAGAGGAATAAACAAGGAGAACAGGACCCATAGACTCAGGCACTGCTCAGACCTCATGGAGATTTTCCAAGTGTAGTGGACAACGGGTAAGACAGAAACTCACAAATGGTTAAAGAACAAAGAAGCATCTGTGGAGTGCTCAGCCACAGTGGGAAACACACCACACCCCTGTCCTCCAAGGTTCAGGGACCACTGAGGAAGAGGAGATAGAATGATTGAAAGAATCAGGAGTCTGGGAGAATGGGAGCAAAACAATGTGTTCTGGACACAGTAGGACCACTGCACTTGACCTCAGCAGCAATGGTTGCCAGCACGAGACCAAGCCAGTGCATATCCCAATAGGGAGGGAGGGCAGCCTCACGAGGCCCTATCCCTCCTGTAGCTGAGGAACTACTCACCATCCTGACTTCTGACAGAAGGAGGGTTAGTTAGTTTTTAAGGGTCTGGCCCCTGGTAGGTTGCCCAGGGTCCAGGGGATAATCCCATACCTGTGAGTATATGGGCAGCACGAACTGGAGTCAGTGGCTTCTTTGGATGGACTTAGAAGGAGTTAAGTGGAGGAATGATTAATAAATTAATTTAAAAAGTTTAAAGGAAGGGCATTCAAGGGTTTAATATGATCAAAGTGTATCACATATACCGAAATGGCTAAATGAATTGTTTTGTATGATTAACTACACAGTGAATTACTTCATATAATTTATATGTACACAAAGAACAGTGCTTGGCACAGACATTAGCTACTACTACAATGAGTGTCCCACCTGCTAAGTACACGTTTGCTCCAGGAGAGATGAGCACAGAGTGTTTCCAGTTAGATTGTCATGAAAATTTTGGGAAATTTGGGAACTAGAAGTCTTGCCTTCATTTCTCACTTCCCCATTTCCTTGACTTTTTGTTTCTGCTGCCTCCATTCCCCCAAAGGTACCCTGGCCCCACCTAATCATGACGTCACATCCAGCAGCTTCAACATCTTATCTCTTAGACGGCACACAACTTTTAGGGGTCAAGTGCTCTGATACTACCAGCTCTCGACAGAGGAAGAGGGGGTTCCATGGATGCCCCAAAGTTGCTTTGTGACAGACAGGAGTTACCCACTTCCCTGGGTCATTTCTTTAACTGAGTAGCAGAAGCTTTATTTCTAGGTTGACAAATGGGGTGGGAATTGTAAAACTGAGCATGCAGTTGTGTGAGGCTTTCCCTGTCTTTTCTGACATCTGCATCCTCTGCTCACAAACCTGGCTACAGAAAGGCCCTGGGCCAGCCAATACTTTAAGAGGGCTATTGTTTTCCTTGGTGTGGCTACGTTCTGTGTCCCTCCGCCACATGAAGACCCTGCTTCCTGGTGGGTAATGTTTTCCCTTCTCCATGACTAGCCTTTCTGGAGCTGCGTTCCTGTTTCCCTGCTGGCTCACTTGTTTCTTTGGGCTCACTGCCTTGTTTGGCGGTTTTTAAGCAAACGCTCTGATAGATGCCAGGAGGTGAGAAGAAGGACCAAATGAAAGCAGTCACGGACAAACAGACTGGGTGATGGATGAGCCTTTTCCCCAGGGAGTTTGGGTCAGGAGCAGCCCAACTGATAAGTTCTTCCAGAACTGAGTAATTCAGAAACAATGCAGGGACAACCTTACCTCTCTCTCTCTCTCTCTTTCTCTTTCTCTCTCTCTCTCTCTCTCTCTCTCTCTCTCTCTCTCTCTCTCTCTCTCTCTCTCTCTCTCTCTTTCTCTCTCTCTCTCATTGATTAAAGAAAATGCTTAGCTTGTGGCATATCTAGCTAAACACAGCAACAGCCAGGATAGACTTGTCCACGAACAGCCTAAATTGCTTTAGAAATAACAATCGAGGAGGAGCGTGGAAGGAAGGAAGAAGTCTTTAAAAGGCCTCTATCCAAATATTTTCTTTCTTCTAAGTCTTGAAAAAAAGACACAATATAACCATTTCTTCTTCCAAATGATCTCACAATTATATATTGAGGAGAAATACCAAGTACTTATTTTTATTTGATAGATGCTTCTTCTGGCTTGATTCATGCCGTGTCAGTCTCCCCAGGACTAAGGGACAGTGGAACAGCTCTATCCCGAGTGATATGTTGGTATCAGAACAATTCCTGTATCAGAAGGGGGCTATACAACCTTCCTTATTCCCTCTTCGCAGACGTCCTTGAGTCCTTGAGACGGATGTGAGCGGAGTTTTTCAGCCTTCATGCAAAACAACCATCTAAACATAACAGATGACATCAGCTTGGGCTTTTCAATTCCTGGATGGCAGCGGCATGTTAATCCCAGCCTTCATCCTGGATTTCATAAACTAAAACAAGAGAGGCTGGCAGGAGCTCAGCACTGCCGCTGGGTTGAGGAAATTGATGACGGGGAAGCATGCGGGCAACGCAGTGTATAAAACTCATAAACGTGTAGGCAGAAGCTCAGCTACTACTTTGGACGGCTGCTTCCCGCCAGCAAAGACCGCAACGGCAGGGAGCTGAGCCGAGCCAGCTGGGAGACATGAAGAGCCTCTTGCTGCTGACCACACTCCTGGTACCTGTGCACCTGGCTATGGCCTGGAGCGCCAAGTACGCGGTGGATTGCCCAGATCAGTGCGACAACAGTGAGTGCAGAAGTAGCCTGCGCTGCAAGAGGACAGTGCTGGATGACTGTGGCTGCTGTCAGGTGTGCGCCGCGGGGCCCGGAGAAACCTGCTACCGTACAGTCTCAGGCATGGACGGCGTCAAGTGTGGTCCGGGGCTGAAATGTCACTTTTACAGTGAGGAGGATGATTTCGGCGACGAGTTTGGTATTTGCAAAGGTAAAGAACAACTCCTTGCTTCCCACTGTGCAGGGCTCCCTCAGGGTCATTTAGTCAGCTTGGGAGGTAAGTTCCTCATCTTTCCTCCTGAACTACCAGGGAAGAAGTGCGGATGGATGCAGGAGGTGTGCTTGGAAGAGAGGGAATTGTATCTGCAGGAAGGCTGGACATGCAGCATGCAAGAATCACAGCAAGGGTTGTAGCATTCCACCCTGTATTTAGATTCGAGAAAGAAGGTTGCAGGAGTAGCCTGTGTGGTTTCCTTTTCTGGAAGGCTTTAAAAACTTGACAGGTAGTCTGTTCCAAATAGTGTAGGTGTCCTTTTCTCTGCGAGCCAATGATTACAGAGGTCCTCCTGAGATAACCTCGTGGAGTGGTTTCCAGCCCCAGATTTAACCAGCCTTTGATCTTGAAAGAGTTCGCAGGGAGGAGTGCCTCTCTCAAGCTTAACTATTTCTGGTGAACACCAAGGTACTTTATGGTGTAGAGTGGGCTTAAGTCAGTCTAAGAAATAACTCATGCTCTTGCAAGAGGGTCCCCTGAAGTATAAAATAAACCTAATTTTATTTGAAAAAAATTTCACTTGGCCAGAAAATAGTAGATGTTGTAAGACAGGCAGAAATAATAAAAGTCTAGAAGCCTGTTTAAAAAATAAAGTGGCTATTTTATAGATTAAAAAAAATGAAATTATGATTAAAACAGAAATCATAGCTAAATGATACATTGATGTATCTGTAGAATTTATATCCAAACTTAGTCACTAAATTAATATTTTTGAATGTATAAAAGTAATAGAAGTGGTTACTAAAAAGTCTCCTGTACATAGATGCCATATGATCTCATCTTTATGTATTATTGTGATTAAAAGCAATGTATTGTAGAATTTTATCCAGTTGTATAATACAAAGAAGCTGCCTAATTAGGAAAAATATGTTCTGAGAAATTTCTAAGTAACTCATATTCTATATGTTCAATAAATCACATCTTTTCCTGAATAAAAATCATACAGAATTGAGGCAATCTCATCAATTTTCATTGTAGAAAATAGTTTATAAAGTCATCATCTTTTAGTCTGCAGAACCTTCCAGAAAGAAACTCTAGAAAAATTTGGAATTTTTTTATTTGGCTTATATTATTTTTGATTAAGACCGACAAGAGGCGGGCTGCCGAGGTAATATATTCTTTGGTGAACATACTTATACACATTTCTTTCAACTGAATAGGCTCTGAGTTTTCTGGAAATTACAGGGCTTATCTGCCAAGAAAACAGCACCTCACATAAGGAAATTAGGGAGGACGGGTTAGCCCAGTCTTGCCTATGATATAACGAGCGTATGTAGGGGAACTGCTTTTCCTTTGGCATAAAAACACCTCTGTAAATGAGGTTATGAATGGACAGTGACCTCTGTGAGGCGGAGGTTAGTGAATTATGATGTTAGCAGTCTATTTTGAATTGCTCTTTCTGGCATCCTCTGCATTGCTGCAGAGTTCAGTTTCGAGCTGTTTTTCTGCTCCTGGAAATAGTAGAGCATATGGATTCTTCTCTACTGCTTCAGGTGAATTCCAGATTTCGTTTGTTGTTTAGCATTTAGATGTTTGGCCCCATGTAGCTAGCTAGCTATTGAGCACCCAACACTTATTTATAGAATGTTTACTATCTGACCAGCACATCGGGGGTTGCCCTGGACCTGGAGCTGGGAAGTAGGCTAAGGTTTTCATTTTTAGCATTGCTGAAGACAGTCACATCCTGACCCTGTGCTTTTCTGCCAGAAGGGTTTTTCAGATCTGTCTTAAGGACTTTTCTTTCCAGGGTAAGGAGGGTGTATAGCAGCAGAGCCTTCTATCCTTTGAGTGACGGGGAAAAGATCTATACTGTTTCCTTACTGTTTCATGCACATCCATCTTGACCATGCAAGCCACTGCTGAGGGCTAGACACTCCATTCCTCACAGCTTGTCTTGATGCATGTGTGATTGTACACTGGCAAGGATACCTCCATGCTGAAAGAAAACATCTTCTGCCAGGGGTTCCCAACCTTCCTAATGCTGCGCCACACCCTTTAACACAGTTCCTAATACTGTCCTGACCCCAGCCTTAAAATTATTTTTGTTGCTACTTCATAACTACAATTTTGCTATTGCTATGAATCTCAATGTAAATATTTTTGGAACTAGAGGTTTGCCAAAGGGGGTCACGACCCACAGGTTGAGAACCAGTGTCCTATACAGATGCTCCTCAGTTAACCTTGTGAGGTACTGTTATGCTACAAACCCTGCTCTTTTAATAAGGGACAGAATTCTTTACTTCACTGTAGCATTTCTTAGTCTAAGTATTAAACACTAAGTCTCTGAAAGCTTTTGGGTTTGGGTATGTGTACAAACCCTCAGGTGTGTAAATCCCAAGGTTTCTTGCTCACGTAGCGTCTTATCTTTTCTGGGAGCTGGATTAATGAATCCTTTTAACAGCTGGGGGAGTTAGTGAAGCCCTAGCGCTGTCCTGAGAAAAAAGAAGCTTTGTAAGTGTGGGAGTAGGGACCTGGTTATTTTGTGGTCAGGTGGACTGACAAGCCCCTTAGCCCTTTAAAATGATAAACTGTCAACTGCTGTAGTTTAAAGAAACCCTCACACCTATCAAAACTCTTCCAGGAGTTAATACTCATGTGTCTTCTATTTCCCATCTTCACTGAGCTGTGACCAAAAAAATGTGGGAATCTGTGTTATCTACGAAGAAAACAAAGAGGCCTGCCCGAGGGTGGGGCTGCCAAGAAGCCTCAGTGGGTAAAGGCACCTGCTGTCAATACTGAACGCCCCAGGGGGAGCCCCATGACCCAACCAGCTCAGCAAGCTGTGCTCTGACTTCCACACATGTGCTGCACAAATGCACACACGTACATACACACATGCCTGCACACACACATATGCACATGCACACACACGCACATACACAGAGGAGCACACAAACATGTGAACTCACGCACACACATGCAGTTGCACACACACATGCGTGCATATGTGCCTGCACACACACACACACACACACACTCACACACACTCTGAACAAATAAAATAAGTAAAGAAAGAGAGAGAGGGAAGTATTGTTAAAAGTCTAGTATAAGGAGAGTGGTTAGATGTAGCTAGCTTAAGTTTCGCATCAGGAGCTTAAGCCTGAAGCAGGTGTTATCTGGCCTTACTATGTGGTTTCACATTTATGACTTTAACTTTCAAACCCTGGAGCTTTTGAGAAGTGATCTTCATTTATCAGTTAAAGTCAGGAGATTGATTCAAACCCTAAGGCTGTCACTCAGGGCTGGGGGGGGGGGGGGAAGCCTCTGTGTAACAAGCAGCAATCTCTTTAACCCCCCTCTCTGCCCTCAGACTGTCCCTATGGCACTTTTGGGATGGAATGCAAAGAGACTTGCGATTGCCAGTCGGGCATATGTGACAGGGTGACCGGGAGGTGCCTGGAATTTCCCTTCTTCCAGTATGCAGCAGCCAAGTCGCGCAGCAGGACCGCCGCCTCTCACACAGGTAACCTTCCTGTAAAAACCAAGGAGTAGAAGAATACGGTGTTTGTCTGAAAGAACTTGTTTTTTTGTTTTGTTTCGTTTTCTTTTGGGGTGGGGAGGAGAGGATGGGTGGTCACTGAGTTTGGTTGCTGTTGCTGTTTTCAAGATAAATCTCACTGATAGTTCTGAGGATACTGTGGTTTCTCATAGAGTTTACTACATCTTAATGAATTAACAAAAACAAATCTGTCATAAAAAGCAACCAACCAAGATTCGTAAAGCTCTTGGAACTCTTTAGCAATCTTTTTTTATATACTCACTAGACAAAACTATTTCTCTCCCATGGAAAGAGAGCAGTGAGGGATTTGTTGGATCAGGTTTAAGAGCCACGATAAAAAGTACAGACCTCCTCTCCCTACCTCTCCTCCCCTCCTTCATCAAATGGAAGCAATAAAATGGAATAATTGTGTTTTCATGGATTTGGGAGCTGGTAAGAATTAATCCCTGTAGTGAGATCCAGGGCACAATAAAACTGGAGCAATGCTTCCATGCCACTTGGCGGATCCGGGCTGTGCCACTGTGAGCTGTGCTCTGCTGTAAGATGGTTCTGGGCACACATTTGTTTGTCTTGTTGATAAATGGTCAAGCACACAGAACTCTATCAAGGTAAAAGCAGCTCGTTTAATGTGACCGTACCAAAAGAAATCAATATGTAAAATAGCATCTGTCATTAGAGTTGCTGTTACACGTTTCAAAATCGTTAAAAGAATAGATTTGAAAATATGAAAAACTGTGAGTATGTGAGGCGATGGACATGTTAATTAGCTTAATTTAAGCATTTGACAATAAAATTATATCCATACATATGGATATATATGTAATTACACTCATATATGTATATACATAAAATGTTTAAAAATTAAGTAATTAGAAACCCCGCACTCCCTCGTGGAAGAGGAGAGATCACTCAATGGTGAACAGAATGCGTTGCTCTTTCAGAGGTCCTGAGTTCCATCTCCAGCACCCTCATCCGGCCGTTCATAACCACCTGTAACTCCAACTCCGGAGGGATCTCTTGTTTCTGCAGACTAAATACTCACATGAGCCTCTGTCCATAGCTAAAAATAAAATTGTGAAGGCAAGGTTGTGGCTTTACAGAGTTATAAGAGGTCATTTGGAGAAAAGAAAAAACTTCACTCTGAAAACCACAAAATTTAGCCACAACAGCTAATATCAATAAACTATACCTCCTCCAGACAGAAAATAGATTTTATTTGGGTTATGTTTCTGGTCCTCTGCCCTTGAAATTAATTAAAGTGTGAAATTCAGCAAATGTCCTTATTTCTTCTGTTACCCTCTTCCGAGATTGGGCTTTTAAGTCAATTGGTAGTTTTAAGTATAACTCTGGTCTTATATGCTAAATCTTATTAAATGAATATCTTCACGAACGATTAATCTGCAGACTGAGACAACAGTTTAAATCATGTGACTTATCTTTGTAGTCTTTGACAAAACAGAAAATTGTAGTTTAAGACTTGAGTATCTGTTTTTGTGATTTTCATGGAACATTTAAAGACAAATCCGTTAGGATCCCCAGCGTATCTAGCATTGCGGAAGCACAGCTTCCATCTCGTGCCAGAAACCTTTTGATTAGCCCAGGATCCTGGTGCCCCTCTCCCTCACATTCTCCCAGGACTTGGGAACTATCCATGGGCACCACCAAGCTGTCTCTCAGATCTGGAAATGCTTCGAAGGAGCTGTTCACAGAACAGATTTGAGATCTATTTTCTCTGCTTACCTAGCCACCTCAAGCATTTTTAGATTCTTTTTATCTTTTCTTTTTCTTTTTAAAAATTAAGTCAGGGGGCTGGAGAGATGGCTCAGCAGTTAAGAGCATCGCCTGCTCTTCCAAAGGTCTTGAGTTCAATTCCCAGCAACCACATGGTGGCTCACAACCATCTCTAATGAGGTCTGGTGTCCTCTTCTGGCCTGCAGGCATACATACAGACAGAATATTGTATACATAATAAATAAATAAATTTAAAAATAATTAAGTCAGATCTAGGCTACTAGACTTATAAAGTCTTATAAAGGTACTCTATTACAGGTTGGTCATTATATATTACGCTACACACACACACACACACACACACACAAAGTATTTCCAGTTAAAACTGGGTATTGAGAGTTTGCTTAGAAATGTAAAAAGAAAAAAAAATCAGTTGGTTTCCTTTCTTTTGGCATCCATGATATTTAAAAGACTTTTACTCAAGGAATCTTAGTCAACCTCAAGTTCAAGAGGGGCTAAAGATGTCTGAAAAATATAGACCGGCTGCCCTGCTTGGCTGTGCTTTGTCTAAATGGGATTTGCCTATCTTTGTGCTAGAGTCCACAGGGAAGAACATGGCTACTCAGTTCCACCGTAGGCGTCACAGCACAGTTCAAACCCATCTGAGCCCATCCTTTGAGAATGGATGGATTGACTCTTGGGTTCCCCATCATAGGTTCTCCCATGGCACGACGTGTTCTTCAGCTTGCTATTTGCTGATTTGTCAATAGTTGTCTTGGCAGTGGTCTTCCTGATCCTACTTGTCTCTGTTGAAAATTTTTATTTTTATTTTGCAGTCAGTGTCCAAGAACTGAAATCCATGAGTCCTATTTTTTTTTTTTTTTTTTTTTAGGTGAGCTGGGTGAGGCATGAGAATGCCCAGTAACCATTTATCCGCCAAGTCACAACTAATCTTGCGCCATTCTATTTTAGGATGTACACTGTGGACACAAGCGTGTCTCGTCCTCTTAGAAGTAGATTCTAAATCTTACAAACCTTTTTTGTATGAAGAGCAGAAAGGATAGCTGCCTTCAGACTATACCAAAAAAATAATTTTTTAATGCCAGTGAATATAAAAATCTTTTAAAGAGATTGATTCTTGCAGCAATTGATCACTCACTGGGATCACTGGGATGTGTGTTAAGTATTTATTGTGTTCCTAGAATTGCTGTCCATGCTAGGGATACAGGTGAGCAAGGGGAAGAAGCAACAAATGAAAGAAAGTCCTGCTTTTATTAAGCTGGGATTCCAGTAGTAGAGTAAGATGATGTTGGGGAGAGGGCAGCTACACTTACACACCGGAAGATGATGGTGGTATAGCGAGAGAATGTTACCAAGGTGTCGTCTTCGCTGAAAGAGCTGTTCCGGGCCATTCAGTAGAGTTAGCAGAGAACTTTGAATCAAAGATTTATTTTAAATTCCATTAAAAGACAAAAAGCAAAATAAAAGAAGGCCATGCTTGACCTTTGACTTACGGACATTTGGACACGATTGGTGTGCCTTCTGATTGCAGAACGTGATGTGGCGTCTGGAGACGGCAACGCGGTGAGAGAGGAGATTGCTGAAGGGAACGCTGCTCGGCTCTCGGTAATGAAATGGTTAAAGCCGCGCTGATCCCGCCTGAGATCTGCTAAGAGAAGGCTCCACTTCAGTGACCAATGTTCATCCACCATTTTAAGAGCTGTCTAGAGCATGGACTATGGACATGTAATTTATGGAGATCAAGTGTGTTTCAGAGAGGATCCAGAAAAAAATATAGGTAATATACAGCCCATAAAACACATATGACTGAACACTTTTAGATATTGTTAAATATTTAAATGTATATAGATCTTTTAAATGTGTGTGTGTGTGTGTGTGTGTGTGTGTGGAATACCAAGGAACTAAACATGCAATCGAGGTGGTCTAAAAGTTAATAAGTAAAAGCTGGAGAATCCGTGGGCCCTTTGGCTTGGGTGTACATTCTTCTTGAGATACACGTTGAAGAGAGAGTTAGGAGGGAGAGAGAATTAGGGTGTTAGTGAGAGTAGGGGTTATAGCATTTGGTTCTTCCTTGTGGTAGCTCAAAATTTTTCATTTCGTTTTAATTTGGGGAAACAAAACCAGAAAAACCTTAAAGGAAGTGAGATACTGGAAGGTCCTGGGAGCCTGAGCAACTGCATTATAGGACCTGCACCTGAAGAGAGTGGGGGTGGGGGCGGGCAAAGGATGACTATGTACTCCCACTACTGGGCTAGTCACTGTGGGCCTTAAGAGATCTAGGAAATAGTTTGCCTCCTGGGGGATAGAACAGGGTGGAGGTAAATATTTATGTATTTTTCTAAGCAAATCTGTTAGTTTAAATATTTCTCCAACACCCTTATTTCCCCCATATATTAAGGAAATTACACTAACGTTGTTTGTTTAAAATGATTAGGAAAAAAAGTGTATAACATATATGGTTCTCAAACATCCATATATGGAAAATTTGTTACTGATTATTACATTGATATTAATAAACATGCAGTTACTATAGGCTTATAAAATGTTGAAAAATGAAAAACTAATTTTTCTTCGGTGAAATTTAGATTTAAATCAGAAAATAAATTTTTAGATAATTTGGGAAAGGAGAGTTACTTTTCACCAGGAAACATGTTGACTTTAAGATATTGTTTATTCATTTTTTTTATCCTTTTAAACTTGGTAGGTGACTGGAACTGGAATTACACATGGGAAGACCTTAGCACAAAAAGGACTGTTGTACTAGGCGATGTGGGGAAATATTTGTAAAAGTATTTTATTTAGAGTAAAAAACTTATTTAAGACTTATTTCATTATTTACTTATATTTTATTCTTGAAGTTTGCCAACAGAGTTGTGAATGTATAGAAGATCTCTGAATGTAAACAGAATCAGCTGTTAGGGATTTTTTGTTTGTTGAAGAACAATTTATTATTGTTTAATAAAAATGCTACAGTTGTTCCAATTTACTGGTTTCCTTTCAAATTTTACTCAGCCAATTGGAGAGTTAATTCACATTAAAGGACAGATGTATTTCTCCTACCAACAATGGGGGTGGGGGGGGGACAGAACATTTCTGTCTTTGCTTCATGTCTTCCCTGTACTCAGACTATGGGGTCCCTATGTATGTATGTGTCCATTTTACTGAATTTTAGTTCTTTCTTTCTTTCTTTCTTTCTTTCTTTCTTTCTTTCTTTCTTTCTTTCTTTCTTTCTTTCTTTCTTCTTTCTCTCTCTCTCTTCTTCTTCTTCTTCTTCTTCTTCTTCTTCTTCTTCTTCTTCCTCCTCCTCTTCCTCCTCCTTCTCCTCCTCCTCTTCCTTCTCCTCCTCTTCCCCCTCCTTCTCCTTCCCCCTTTCCTTCTTCTTCTTTCCTCCTCCTCCCCCCTCCTCCTCTTCTTCCTTCTCCTTCTTTTTCAACTCCTGTTTCTGACTTTGTCTCTGTGTCTCTTTCTATTGAAAAACAAACCCCATATTTTGGTATGTTCTCTTAGGTGTGGAGTTAAGGCTTGGGACAGCAGAATCTAGACTGCCATGCAGTGGCTCCTTCACTGTCACTCAGATACCAAACTCAGCACCTATCTTATTTTGTTTTCTATTCCTTCTTTGAAGGTCAAAAAAAAAAAAATTCCATGAAACAGCTGTTATTCCCAATTCCAGGTTCTGTAAGGAAATCCCAAATAATTGTCTCCCTTGGCTCTTAACTGCCTGAAGGTTACTGAGCTGCTGATACCAACCCATTTCCGCTTCTCTCAGTTCATTCATCTGCTTGTGTTCTTACTCATAATCAACGCTAGCTTTTTATTCTCATTGATTTCCTAGCAGTTTTGAAAGGAGATGTACCTTTTAAGATGAAGACAAAGACAGATCTTTTAGTACCCCTGGAAGAAGAGAGAAACCTCTGCATGGAAGAGTACCACACCCCCAAAATGGCACATGTGACTCAGCTTGTGGACAAGTTGCTGAAGCATTTGAAGTGAATTGATACAATAGTAGGGAAATAGCACCCATATATTTTAAAAATCCGGTTTATTTGAGTTTTTTAAATAGTAGAAACTAGGTGTGAATTAGATAGAATGTTACATTTAAAAAGAGTATTTAGCTGGGCAAGGGTGGTGCAGGCCTTTAAGCCCAGCACTTGGAAGGCAGAGGCAGGCGGATCTCTGTGAGTTCGAGGCCAGCCTGGTCTACAGAGCTAGTGTCAGGACAGACTCCAAAGAAACCTGACTCAAAACAAACAAACAACAGCAACAAAACGAAAAACAAAACAACCCAAAACCAACCAAACAAAAAAGTAGGTATTTATATTCTTACTAAGTTTAAGTAAAAACCACTGAAAATCTTTACTGTCATCCATGTCAACAAAGTTTCACTAAGGAGGTAAAGTGGCTCAGGTTTCTCTTTGACTTGAAGTCTAAGCCCCCAGTTCAGAGGGATAAATGATAGGTGTGGGAAAATATCAATGGTAGATGGACAAATGGAAGCCTGGAAGGATCGGTTGGGTGGAGGGGTGGCTGCATGGGTAGATGGATGGATTTGAGGATCATCCTACCTGCTGTTCCTGCCAGGGCAGGAGCTTTTAAGAGGCCCTCCCCTCTTTCATCTGTTAGGGTCAGGCCTCCTAAGAGTTTTCCACTTTGCCTATCTGTGTGCAATGTGACTGCAAAAACTAGAAGCCTAAGAAACATCAGTGAACTGGATGGACATGAAGGGTATCCGTGACCGCACAGATGAAACCACATACACACACACACACAGACACACACAGACACACACAGACAGACATGCGCGCGCGCACACACACACACACACTGAAAACATCACTAAGCAAGCAATAATTTTAGGACAGCTTTGCTGGAAGCCTGACTCAACTGTCATTTCTTGTAAAAGGCAATTTGGAAGGGCTCTTCTGTTTTCACCCTGTTTTATTCTTCCGTTTACATGGCTGTTTAGATAGAGGTAGAGGATCCGCAAATGCAATGTGAACCGAAATACCTGGGGTTTTGTAAGGACAGGTTGGAGAACATGAAAGGAGAACAGAAGTGAATGACGTGGAGACTCAGGAATGTGTTCTTATGGATGGAAAGAAAGATGTTGAAGAAATCATGTTATGTGTCACTCAGAGACACAGCTGAGCAGAAATGTCTCAGGTGTTTATGGAGGGGAGGGGATGGAGGCTTATCTGAATGGTGTGAAAACCGCATGACAGATGGGTGCTTTTTCCAGAAGGCTGTCTGGGAAGGTCAGAAGGCAATAACCTACCACAGGACAGAAGTTTTAGTGACTCGTACCTCTCAGTAACAGAGAGCTGACATGCTACAGCAGGATTAGTGATGAGGAATGATGACAGAGATAGACGCTGACTTCCCAGTGAGCTTTGGAAGGCAGGAGATCAGAGTGCAGTCATTTCAGTGAGAGGACTCAGTGGAGTTTATGGAAGAGCTCTGCTGTGGACCCGCGTGGGTGGTGGACAGCTGAAGTCACAGCACCTGGAAGGCTTAGTCAGGAGGGCTGTCATGAGTCTGAGGTTCACATGTGCTACATAGGAACAGTATCTCAAGCAAGCAAGCAAGCACATAAGCAAAAACTAAGAAGCCAAAGAGTGCTGCTGTTGTATATTCATTGTCAAAGTTCAAGTCACCGTGCCATACCTAATTTTTGTGCAAAAATATATGCATGGATTAGTCAAGGGATCAGTGATGTTTATTTTATTCTTTGCACCTTTATGTACTTTCTAAAAAAATTCTAGGGGTAGGTTCTTGTTTTTAATTGGGAAAAAGAATAAGGTAATCTCTATTTTTGATTATTAAGAATATGATCCTTCATGAGTTTTGAGATGTGTTTTTATCACCTGGACACTCAACTGTGGAAACAGAACTTGGATCCAAGTGAGTGTAGCTCTCTGCTGGAGCAGATATTGTCTCACCAGAAGCAAGCTTGGCAATCCACAGAAAGCACAAATAAAGGCCTTTGGAGCAAAGTGAACTTTTAAAATGACAATCCGCTTCTGCACCTATGCTATCTGCTTCAAGCAGGTGGCTCAGGCCACCAGGGTTTAACAAACCATTTCCTGACACCTGGGGAGCTGGTAAATATTTCCTGTTTTTGTTGTGTCTAGAGAAAACAGGAATTAACAACTTGGAAGTGCCCATCAAACACTCATTGTGGATGACCTCTACATGGGCAGTGTTCAGAGCGAGACCCCCATTCTCTTCAAATCTACCCGAATGATGTCTCTTAAGAGAAAGGCCACTGTTAGACTAATCTGACCATCGAACTGGAAGGTGGAGGAGAAGTTCTATCAGAATGGGCAGTGGCACCTAGCGATGTGTGGAATCTAGCTAGAAACCCAGCTGCAAACCTTCCTTAGTGTGACTGATGAAGGAGTCCTGAGCATCCTGCCTGGGACCCTGAGCTAACCGCATAGTTAGTTAGCACGTTTTAAAAAGTCAATTACCACCTCAGTGTTGTGCAGGAGGACCAGAGCCTGGAAGTTTTGCATCAGAGAGAGTCAGGGTGAATCCACTCTGTTACTTGGAAACTACTGACCTCAGGTTAGCTGCTCAACCTTCCTTCTCCTCCATGTCCTCTATGTGTAGTGTGGGCAATGGCAATAACCTCTCTATATACACTACAGAGCCTGTGGACTCCCTCCACTGTGCCTGCGCTATACCGCACTTCCCAATACTTGATGGGCGTTTGTGTTATTATCAAAGTGAATCCCATTATTTCTTTTAGGTTTCATTTATTCATTATTGCAAGAATGAAACATTTAATGTATCTTACATATTCCTTTTTCAGTGAATAGAAACTGACTTCGGGACAAAATTAAAGCCATCCATTAAAGGTTAATAGCTCTGAGTTGAAATCCAGTGAGCATCATTAGAAACTCTCACAATCCTGCAAACAAGTGACTATTTTTAAAGACAAATAATAGTGTTTTATTTAGAGTGCCAAACAATTATTAGCATATGACTCTGAAAACAAAACCCCAAAAAAGGTACAATGCTTCGGGGGAACGCGAGGGAGCCATGCAGATGTGGCACAGGTCCCTGCGGGTTATTTTTAGTTTTCTATTCCTGCCTTTTATTTCAGGACTTGGCTGGCTTCCTTTGTAGCTTCCCCTTAGCTTATTCAGAGGATTCTTCCTTATATAATGCATTTCGAGCTCCGGGTAGAAAAGTCCCAGCTCTTAGAGGAAACTGAGGAATGCCGGCCGGCCGGTTCAGGAACTCCTGCCGCTCTTGGCAACAGTGAAGTTCTTGGTTTGAAAATACCATAGGAACTCCCTCACCTTGCTTTACTTTCTAGTTATTTAATACACCCAGAGCTATCGAGTGGGTCCGAGGGCAGATGGTAGACACCGTAAGCCACTTTCTGATTTCCTTTTTCGTGGCTAAAAGGAGGGATTTGAAAATGACCCCCTTTTCCCGTCGCTTTATATAAACACAGTGGCAATTCTAAAACCGAGAGTCTGGTGAGTCTGAAACTATTTAATCCTTTATCTGTGAGTCAGGCGACCTCAGCGGAGGAGCGTTCGCTGTGCGCCCACAGTCACAGCCTGTTGGTGTAATCAGTGTCGGTCCCTGTCCCTACAGAGACACCGAGGAGGTGCGATAACCAAATGGAAATCTTGAGAATGCAATGTCATGTCTAGTCTCTTTTTTACAGTTCTTTGGTTGCAAATGAAAAGGAAGACGAGGAGGAGAAGAAAGAAAAGGAGGCAGGAAGGAAGGAGGGAAGAAAAAAAGAAAAGGAAAGGAAAGAAAAGAAAGAAGGAAAACACTGACTTCTATTAACTTTAACAAAAATGTAATTTATTGGTAGGGTGTGGGTATCTCATAAAATGGAAAAGCCCACCTGTTGAAGATGCTGGTTTGGAAAATTAGGGTTGCGGGGGAGGTGAGGGGCAGGTGGCACCCACCCTTACTGGTGCTGCCAGTCAGGGTTCCACAACTGCCCAGGTTCTTATACTCCCTGAGAAGGTGGTTTCATCTGACCCATCTTAGTGACCAGCTTAACTGTGACAAATATTCTTCTCTGTAGGTAAACTTCGGTTTGGGATGTGTCCAGTTTCGGCTGCAGTGTGTTTTGTGGACATGATGCTTTTGTTTGAATTTATTGGTTGCAAAGAACAGAGACCCACCTACAAACACAGTGGTTACAGATGGATGGATAGGAAAGTATTATACAGATACAGAAAAGGGGGAAATACTCTCAGTCCTGTTTGCCAATTAAAAAAGAAGGATGTGGAGGAAGGTTAAATTAGGATGGTTATAATGCCTTCCCCAAGAAAGATTTCAGCGAAGGAAATAGGGGGCCTAGGGTGTGTCCCTCACTAGCAGTAACTCTGAGACCCCAAATTCAGGACAAGTGCGAACTTTTAGGCTTGCCTCCATGGCGTTTTCCTACTTGGTGGTGGAAACAGGCAGGAAAAGTGAGTCTTGAAGGTTTCCTCCATCCATGTGCGTGTTTTTCCCTGACTACATGCACAGCTGCCTCCATCGGTGCTCTGTGCGTCTAAGTGAGGAGGGAAAAACGTGAGGCATAACCCCATTTCCCGGGGAAGAACCTGGGTCAGGGTATCAGGCAAATCTTCCCCGCCCATGCTGTTTGTTGGTCACGGCTCTGGAATGCTGCAGCTATGGGACTCTTCTTGCAGAAGGTTTTATTTGTGGCTTTGGAATGACACACCTTCAGCGCGAAGACGGGAACTCATTATGTTGTGGGAAAAGTTTTTTTCCCTTGATGACTCGAAAACATGCGCTTGTTATTCTGAAAAAGCGGAGCACATCCTCATTCCACACAAACAATGTGAGCCAGGCCTGGAGCCGGGCCAAGGTTTTCTATGAATAGAACAGAGAGGAGAGCCTCCGACCCGCTTCCCATTTGCAAAGGGATCCTGGAAGCCATAGCTCAGGAAAGGAAATGCCATACCTGCCCTTAGGAAGTGGGGACAGAGATTCTCTGCTGTCCTCCAGCACACTGCTGGAGCAGACTTCTTGTTTAGCCTAGCAAGGGAGCCACGTGTCGGGGGTGACGTTGGCACCTGCCGTCAGAGACACATCAGCCTGTCAATTATTCCTGCAGAAGATGGATTTCTAGGGAATATTTTCAGGTCATGAGTTACCTCCCAGAGACTCTGTTACCTCCTTTACATCTGGATCCCCCTCCTGTCTATCCATGGATTTCTGTTTAACAAATAATTGTAATAATAATAGGGTTTGGAATATAACTCAGTTTGTTTGCTTAGAATACATGAGGTCTTGGGTTTTTAATCCCCAACACCACAAAATTAAAGTAATAGCAATAAACAGTTAGTACTATGAATTACATATTACATAAATAATAATTCCATATTACTAATTACATACTACTCACAGTATAGCTAATGATTATTGTGGTTTTTATATGCACATGATCAAGTACTTTATATGTATTCATTTGTTCATTCTCATAACTTCTGAAGGCAGGTTCTGTCTTTATACCCATTTTCTTCAGATGGGTATTGTGAGGGACCACAGATGTGAGCCTGTTCTACCTTGACTGGAGGTCAGAGAATTAGAGCATGGTTTTTGCTCTTTCAAAGTTGTTGACAACAGGTGTGGCTACAAACAAAAGATGCTGACTTAGGGTGTGGTTAATTAGTATTCTGGGTATAAAGGTGGATCCGCTCCACCTGGACCAAAGGTCAGAGAATTTCAGTCTATCCCTTATATCTTGTTAATGAAGTCTGTGGCCTCCCCCTTCCTTTCCGGAGTGAAGTATATAAGCACATGAAAGATGAACACAGGCAGATTCAGTGTTCACGGACTTTCCCTCCCGATGCTGTTCTGCGCTTCTGCCTATGACTTTGAGAGGCTTCTTCTCTCTGGCTTCACTAAGTAGTGCCTCATTCCAAAAACCATTCCCTTCCGAGTGTGCGTAACTTTTTAAAAATTTCAACTTCCGGCAGGAGTCTATTGGCTGTTTCATGAATGAGTAGCTTCTGAGTGTATGAGTATATTTTGAGAGAAAAACCTCTGCTTGTACACTGAAACAAATTTATCTTTTGAAAAAGAAGCCCAGTGCCACAGCCTTTTCTGTGGATTCGACTGGTTTGACTTATAAAATTTCAGTTTATGATGCTACAAAAGTAGCATCCATTCAGTAGAAACTGCCTTTTGAGTGTCAATTTTCAATCTTTTTTTTTCTTTTTAGTCTAGCAAAAATGATAATCGCCTGTGATGTGGGAGTGAGCTGTACTTTCTGGTCATGGAGAGAAGTGATTGGCACTTTATGGTGCACTGTGTTGCTAGGATATGATGTTGCTAGGCAAGAGAGTTTTAGTAAATTCATTCACAGTTTAATGATATTCTCAATTTAGAATGGATTTCCTTGAGATGCAATGCCACTCAAAGGAGAGGGGTGTCTGGATTGACTCACACAACAGAGGTGAATCCAGCTGGCCTCAGTTTGGCTGAGTCCAGATGCTACAACACCTGGTTAGGATCTTCTACTCCAGGTGAGTCAGGGGAGACATCTAATAACCACAGACCTCTTCTGGTTGCTGCAGAAGAAAAGTCCAGGGGTGTGCTGGGATTGGGGAGTCTCAGTGCTTTTAGTCCTAATGACCCAAGTCTGCCCAGATCTGTTGTCCCTGGTCCGAGGGAGCACACGTACATACAGCACTGATGAATTTGGATGTTACAGCAGTGGCCAGCAGGAATGTCTCCCATGTGAGAGTATCAGAGTGCACAAATGTGCAGAGACACACCAGCCATCGGCATGGTCACATAGACAAGTTCTAGGAACGTGAACATCCAATGTTGATAGGATGACAATGCTTAGGTACCAAGAGACAGGACTCCACTCGGTACGACTAACTAGTGATATGAACTGGGCATTTCAGTCCATCTCCTAGATTCCTCTTTTGTAACTGAGTGAGATGGCTAGCTGGCCTGTAAGGCTCAGCCCAATATTCTATCGTTTCATCTTGTAGGTCTTAAATTATATTTTATTCACCAGAACTGTAAGGATTATATCATGAATGGGATTGGCAGTCGGAGGCCTGAGTCCAGGGAGGATGCTGAGGTCAAGGGGTAAATTCATGGCTTCCTATAAAACACAATGACATGTAAGTAATACAGAGGGCAAGAGAAATGCCCTTTGATCTTATATTGTTCTTGCTGACACCGTAACTGAAACTCTAGCATGGTTACGGTTTCAATTCTTTTTTTTTTGAGTCGAAGTTCTCAGTTATCTCCCACTAAGCTTGCCCACCTCTCTCTACAGTCACCATTATGCTTGTCCATGTCTCTCACCTGCCCACTGGTTTATGGTGGGTTGTGATCCCCTTAACTCTTATCATTTGCCAAAGTAACTCTTGTTCTTCAGATTTTAGTTCAGCTGTTCCTTTGAAGACTCTACTATCCTTTTTGGTTGGTGACTTTTCTCTCTGATACATTTTCTGAGCCTTGTGTAGTCTCTCTGCAGGCATCTAAGGAGAGCCACAATTATTTACCAGTTGCTTAGACACTGGGATTCTGTATGCTCTGGACAAACAAAAGCCATATCTGTTTCTCTCTTGTATCTGGGCCAAGTGTTTGGTGTACAGTATGGTCTTGTGGCAATAGGGACTCAATATTTTAGTTTCCAGGTAACTTAAACCCAAGGGTAAAATGTACATGGGAAAATTTCCTTTTCATGGTTGTCTTCTGAAGTATACAAGTTTGGTCTGTGATTGGTTAAAAGCAATGAAAGGTGAATAAAGAAGGTTCTAGAACTTACTATCTCCCATTCGGTCAAGAAGAGTAGATGAAACCAGACTACTTCCTTGAGATTTCCTCACTTAATGTAAACATTAACTCAAACCATCTTATAAGATCCAAGGATGCTCTTGAGAAACACTATGTTTGACTCCCATTTTGCAAGATGTAAAAAGTTCCAGGGCAGAGAGTATCTCTACAACACCAGGGAGTGATTTCGTGTCCTCCAGTATTCAGTAAGAAGATGGGAATGGGGGACAGAGAATAAGAGACAAGGAAACAGAGACACAGAATGATACGCTGCTGATAGGAAGCTTGATGGGCAGGTTAGAACAGTCTCATCTGCTCATCTTTGCACCAAGTAGAGCCTCAACCTTTGGGCCTTTATGGATCCTTAAAGTCTGGGATGGGTGATGCCATCTGAGAGAGACACCAAAGCAGAGTGTGACTGTGGCATGCACACTCGCTTCCTTTCCTTCCACCCTGGGAATCTTAGGGGACACTGGCAGGCTGCAGATTTCCTATGACAGAGGATAAGTGGGATCATCACTCCAGTGTTTTCTCTTCAGGAAAGGGATCCCTTCTTTGGAGCACGCAGTTGTGCCCACCCTGTTGAACTCAGACACCTTTTCATGTCTCAACCAACCTACGTGTCTTGTTGCTATCGCTTAGAGTTTGCATTTCTGCACTTGAGGTTTCTATGACTAAAAGGTGACCACACATGTTTTCCCAGGCAGCGGGCTTACGCTTGGGTGATATATCGTACTGTGTGACGTGCTCAGTTCATGATACACAAAATACTGCATCCGTCAGATGCTCTCACGGACCCGCTTCTTACCTTCACGCTCTCCTCGCCTGGTTCTCAGGCTCCCGTTGCTGTCCAGTGCCATCACCTAGAGATCCACACTCAGAGACGGGGGCATGTGCAGGCCAGGCCTGTTGGAGCAGACAGTGCACGCATGCATGTGCGTGCGTGCATGCGTGTGTGTGTGTGTGTGTGTGTATGGGGTAGAATATGTGTATGATTATATGTGATTATGTGCGTGTACATGGAGCATACGTGTGTATGAGTATATGTGACCATGTATGTATGGCATGGATGTGTGTATAAGTGTGTGTGTAAGGGGTATAATGTGTATATGATTATGTGTGATTTTGTATGTGTGTTTGGGGTGAACAGAAACACATGGATGGGAGGGTTGAGACTCAGGAGGTTTTCACTCAGGGATCTCAGAGGCAGCCATTCACAAGCCTTGTGGCCCCTGGTGGGCAGAGGGATAGCTGTCCCGGAAGGGTTCCCTCTGCAGAAAGAACTCATGGACGAGCACACGCTGCCAGAAGAGCAGCGGCAGAAGCAGGAGGGTGAACACAAGGGCTACGCCTGCAACCTGGAGAAGAAGTAGGTGCTGGACAAGGGCAGGTGACCAGGGACAGGGCTCTGAGATAGTCCTCGGTGTGGGATCTGAACTCGGAGCGTTTGCCTCTCAGCGGCTAGGAAGGGGTTTGGTTTCCCTTCAGTCGGGACGCTCTGTCCACGCCTAGCATTCATGCCTTCCCTGCTTCCCTTGCCTGAGTTTCTGTTTAATCTTCTTGGAGCTGGCACCAGTTTTGGACCCAGTATAACCCTCCACTACTCCAAACTCAGCAAATGAGCGGAACCCTTCCTATCCACCCAATACTCTAGTTACGCTTGGGCCTGGGATTCAGTTTTAGTGCCAACTTGACTAGATTTGGAATCGCACCTTTGGGAAAGTCTCGGAGAGGTTTTGGAGATGATGTTAATGAAACGGGAAGACCTGCCCAAAACGTGGGCAGCACCCTTCCATGGCTTGGGACCCCAGACTCAATAAAGAGGAGAAAGTGGGCTGAGCGTTAGTGTTTATCCCTTGGTTCCTGACTGTGGATGCCACGTGACCAGCTGCCTCCAGCTCCTGCGGTCATGATTTTCTCACCGTGATGATCTGTACCTTTAACCTGCCGGCTGAAATAGACTCCTCTTTCTCGAAGTTACTTTCGTTCTTCTTATAGCACAACAGTAAGAAAAGTATCCATCACAGGCTCTTCCTACTTTCTGACCAGAAAACTGAGAAATCTCTTCTCCTCGAGACTCCTTCCTGCCCAATGGACTGGGGATTTGGTTTTCATTTCTCTTTGGCTTCCAAGACTTACAATCTGATTTATTTATCTTGAGTTTGCAAGTCAAGTTCCTTCACACTCTCTTGTGGCTTTGCCGAGGGCTGCCTCTGTTGTGGGCCCTGGTGTTTGCTCGGCATTGAGCAAGTTTGCACTGAAGCTGTTCTGTCCTCGACAGGGTGTTGACACATCTCAGCCACAGTCATGGGAGACATGGAGCACGCTGCTGTGGGAAACATTGACAATTCATGCTGGAGAGTCATCAGAAGCTGAAAATTATAGACACAGTCACACAGTGCTGCCCTGAAAGTTCCCACATTCGGTGAAGAAGGCTCACACTTTTGCTGGATAGACTGCTGGCCAAGAGACGCCCTCGGCTGTGCCTGCGGGGACTGTGTCACTGAAGACAACCTTTCTGCAGGGCTGCTTGCATGAGAACGCAAAAGTCTGAAGACCTGGTTCCCTTGTCCCAATTTGGAAAGCTCTGGATGGTTCTCCTAGCTTTAGAACTTCCAGCAGGTTCCCCTGAGGCATTGTGGGAAGAGAGTCATGGGTCAGCTTCTCCATTTCATTCCAAAGCTGCCTATTAGTAAATCACCTGCATGCCAATTTTCATTTCAAAGTGGGTGTCTTAGGCAGCTTTCCAGTACTGAAGTAAAATATCTGAGACAATCAACTTAAAGAGCAGAAGAGCAACTTAAAGATAATCAACTTCAAGGTGTGTTTTGTTTGTCTGTTGTGTATGTTTTCTCAATGATATCAGTCCCAAGTCTCTTGGTCCTTGTTTTAGGTCTGCGATGGTCTTGTACGCCATGCCAGGAGCACACAATGAAGGAAGCCTTAAGAGAAAAGAAGCTGAGGTCTTAGTGTCCCCTTCATGGGCATACTCCTAGTGGCCCGAGTTCCTTCTACTAAGCCCAAACTCTTAAAGATTTCACAACAATCTGGGAACCAAATCTTTGGTTTGGGACAAAACCAAAGATGGGCTGTTTCTGTGGGTTATTCAAGATCCAAACTTGAATAACTGTAGTAGTTTATCTCTCAGGGAATGAAGGTTGTGACAATTATCCAACTTGGGGGGCTAATTGGGGTTCAGGATTTTTTGCAGAGAACACACTTCCCAGTGGAGCTGCAAGTGCTGCCCTTTTCTGATCCTTTGCCTCAAATGAGTTCCTTCTTTTTGCAGCTTACTCCTTCGCTTACAGGGGGCACTTTTGTGGTATTGATCAGCTGGGGGAACCACCATGGTACACCATGGTATTTTATTGGGACTTTATTTTATGGGAACACCATGATTGTGCTGTTCTTTTGCTATGGCCATTAAGCCTCCAGAAAGCGTCCTTTGCCAACCCAAGCTCCAGATCTCCAGGGAGCAGGCCTTTTACTTAAGTTTGGAATAACTGTAAAAGAGATAAAACATTTCTGGGAAAAAATATTAAGGCAGAAGTGAAATAGAGCATCTTGAATTTGAGGGGGAAAATAAACTAAAAGGAAATTCCATAAGTAATCGTGAGAGCACAAGCCCTTGTTTTTGTTTTTTTAATCAATCTGAAGAGAAAAATTGGTCAAACAGAAATAGCTTTTCACGATAAGTACCTTAGATTGGGGAGGGGGGAGGTTGAGAAATCCATGCTGTTTGCTATTTATGTACAACCAAAATATGGTTTTCAGGGTCATACCTCTCCTAACTATTGCAATAGCTCACCACTATACTCTTGGGCTTTGGGTAGATAGTAGTCAGGAACCAGCAAAAAGACACCACAATTCCATCAAGGCTCAAGAAACCCTAGACTTAATATCCAAAGTGCCCAAGTGGCAAAAATGGAAACGTTCTTTGTAAAGAGGATTTTAAGATGGTGGAACTGGTTTCAGGATTACCTTGAATAGTTACTTCTTCGTTCTCATACTAAGAAGAATGCACGCTTAAAGACAGGGAGGTCATTGTGGGTACCCCTGATGAATTTGGTCTGTTCCACACGTGGTAGAAGAGACATAAGTGTGTAGTTATGAATGAGGAAATTAATTAATGATCCTTGTTTTGATTGATCAGCCCTACTCTTTCTCACAAGCTGTCTGACAAATGATTGATTCATTCACTATATTTACTAAAACCTTTGGGAACCAGACAAAGATGGCAAAAAAAAAAAAAAAAAGAAACTCACAATTCCAAAGACAGACAATGATGCAGAGAGGAAAAAAATAAAGGGAACAGGTCTGAATGGTGGTGGGTACAAGTCTACCAGGGACTCAGGGAAGAGAGTCAAAAAAGATTAACTGAGATTTGAAGAGGTCTGATCAGGAATAGTATGTTCCAAGGAAGAGGCAATGGGAGCAAGAACAAAAGCACGGGGATTTGTATGATCAGGGCCTAGGAGGGTCTTTAAGTAATTTTACATGACTAATGAATCCAGAAAGTAGAAAGTTTTATCAAGGATCTCATGGACTGCTCAAGAAAGTCTTTGGTGTTGTTACATGAAGGCTGATTGATGCCTTTCTTCTGTAGCAAACAACAGAGGCTAAGGATGACATGGTGGTGATGATGCTCTATATAAAAGATGAAAAATAGAAACCAGATGACTAGTTCTGAAGACTGTCATTGTGACTTTTAGTTTCTTAAAAAAAAGAAAAAAAAAAGAAAAAATTTTAAGGGTGCTTGTGTGGTATAGTCAACAAGAATTTGGTGAGCAGTTGTACAAGGGCCAATAGAAGGATGAAAACTGAGGATGGATTTGGACTTTAAATTTGGATGCCAGGAAAATGTTTGTTATGAAGTGAGATTATATACTTTCTGTCTAAGACACAGTAAGTTCCCATGGACCATGTAGACGGAGATGTTTGGAAGTATAGCTTTGTCACTTGGGCACAATACAAATCTGTATTGTAGATTGATGAGAAAAATCAATGCTTGATGTTGAATAATTTTATCCCCCCCCCCCGTTTTTGGATGAAAACATTGATAGCTTTATGTACATTCTTTATTGCCTACCTAGCAGTTCTTTCCCCCTTATCATTTGTGAGTATATAACTTTGCCTGAATATGGATGCCCAAGGAAGATGGTACCAACTGCAGTCATGATGAATGTTATCTGTGACTCAAGGTCATTCAGTCCTGTTTGCCTAAGTTGATCTGAAAACTTGATCACCCAAGTCTACCAAATGAATCATAAGGGCTATTTACCAGAAGTATGGTGGCAAGGAACCCAATGAAGGGTTAGAAAGACAAGCTGTATTTATCCATCAGACACAGGGATGTCTGAGAGGCAGAGAAGCCATCTTGTTCCAGCCTGAGGACAAAGGCAAAACACAGAGAAGTAAGCGGAACCCCCAGATGACTGCAAACAATTGTAAAGAAAGGGGGTGAGAGCCGGGCGGTGGTGGCGCACGCCTTTAATCCCAGCACTCGGGAGGCAGAGGCAGGCGGATCTCTGTGAGTTCGAGACCAGCCTGGTCTACAAGAGCTAGTTCCAGGACAGGCTCCAAAACCACAGAGAAACCTTGTCTCGAAAAACCAAAAAAAAAAAAAAAAAAAAAAAAAAAAAAAGAAAGGGGGTGAGAAACATGACCAGCACCCACAGTGATTCCACCTGCCTCCACCTCAGGTATGCTAGGATTAAAGGAACAAGAATTTCAAAAAAAAAAAAAAAAAAACAAAACCAAAACTCTGGAGAAATGTGAAGTAAGTAAAATTGAAGAAATAATTTTGAAGTATGTTTGACATCAACTATTAAGATAAAAATTGCTTTTGGGAACTGTTAATTTTCACCTGATGGAGTTTCAGCAAAGGAATGCGAGAATAGGAAGAAGTTCTACCAAATGCTCCCTAGATAGATATATTGGATTTCCTTTTTCTATCCTACTGTTTAAATGGAAGATCTTTGACAAATATTTTTGTGGGCCCCTAAACCTGTCATTAACTTTATACTTAAAATATTCAGCCTGGTATTTAGTTCTTAAAGATCATATTGTCAGGCCAGATTTTTGTTTGTTTTTTTAAAAAATGGAAAGTATTTATAGCATAATAGTCAAGAACCAAAATTGCTGCTGTCAAACCACATAGTCACCAATATTTTTAAAAAGTCTCCAAAGATTTTTTTATAGAAGAAAATTTTAATAGGAGAAAAACTCAAAAATTGAAATACAAAGTTACCCTCTGCAATTTAAAATGAGTTCTCATTTCAGGTTTTCAGTAGACCTAAGACTTAATGTGTTGTGCTTTTTTTTTTTCATTTTTTAGGAAAAATTGTAAACATGTTCATTGTTGAATATTGAAGTCATAACAGACTTCTGCCAAAAAAGTTCAGAATGATCAATCTTAAGTAATGCCTTTTGTTACAAACACATACCTTGACAAAATTTAGAAAAATAAGAAAAAGACAAAAAAGTATCTTTGTGAACAGTCTTCATAAAATGGGAGACAGGTGGTTATAGTGAGCAAGGCTGAAGCCATGGGCATGCTGGGTGACTGTGCTCAGTGAGGCTGAAGTCAAGGCACGCTGAGAAACTGTGGTGAGCAAGATTGAAGTCAGAGGGACACTGGGTACTGAGTTGGAGCTAGAGGTTTGGTTCTGTAAGAAAAATCAGGACCAAAGCATTTGTGCCAAACAGAAAACAAGAACCAGACTCACTTGAAATGGAAGGAGAGGGCAGACTTCTGCATATGTGAAAGGAGGCTAAAGTCCCTTGTCTTAGTTAGGATTTCTGTTTCTGTGAAGAGACACCATGATCATGGCCACTGTTATAAAGAAAAACACTTGACTGGAGTGGCGTACTTACAGTTCAGAGGTTCAGTCCATTATCATAATGGGACATGGCTACATGCAGGCTAATGTGGAACTGAAGAAGTAGCTCAGAGTCCTACATCTTGCAGACAACAGGAAGTGATCTGCAACAATAGGTGGTATCTCGAGCATATGAGACCTCAAAGCCCGCCTCCACAGTGACTCACTTCCTCCAACAAGGCCACACCTCCTAACAATGCCATCCTTCTGGGGGCCATTTTCTTTCATACCACCACACTCTTTCAGGGAAGATGGTTTGGGAAAGCTTTGGAATTAGAGGAAACCTGCCAACATTGTCCAAAGAACTTAGGTGGTCTTTGATTACATGGCTGGATTCACAGTCTCTTCATAAAATATTCCTATGTAAGCTTTGTGTCCTGCCAGGGGCCATGCAGAGTAGGTGGCACCTGGTAGAGAAAACTACAAAGCTATTAATGGAGACTCTTACTCTTACAGAGGAGGAAGTCAAAACAAAATAAAAAGACACAAACCCTCTAAATTTCCACTCAACAATATGGCTGAATACCAGCATCATCAAACACTGCTCAGAAAATCATGCAATAAAATCAATAACTGGAGCATAAACCAGATAAAAATGAGTTTTTGGAAAAAAAATGAGTTTTTGGGGGTAGAAACCAAGGACCTTGAATAAATTTAAATCTTTATAAAGAAATAATATATGTGTGCAAATAGAAAGAAATGTGCTCAGAGCAAAGAATTATGAAAGCGAACCAGCTTTTAAAAATATCCCAAAAATGTAAAATATAATTTTAAAATAAAAATTCTAGGAGAGAAGATGACTCTAGTCTAAATGCAGAGGCAGAGCTGAGGATGAGCACACCGTTCTAGGATTAGTACACCATTCTTGGAAAATCAGCAACAAAGGAGCAAAGGAAACAGAAGCTTCAACGAGGAGGAGGAGTGTGCTGAAAACTGTCTTTCCTTGGTTAGCGTTGATAGTGAAGAGGAACAGGAAAGAATCAAAGGCTAAAGCAAAAAGACAAAGTCTCAGGTTGAAAATACATTTTAGGGTGATGGCGGCACACACCTTCCTAGCTCTCAGGTGGTAGAAGCAGGTGGATCTCTGTGAGTTCCATGCCAGCCTGGCCTAAAGAGAGAGTTCCAGGACAGCCAGGGCTGTTACACAGAGAAACCCCATCTCAAAGACAAACAACAACAAAACAAACTGTTACCAGTGACTAGAATTTGGAAGACTCAGTCAGCAGCAGTCCTGGTCCCAGAGTCCTGTGGCACACCCTCACTCATTAAAGAGAGTATCTTACATTTAAAATCTAGATACAGGTGAAAGCAAAATTCTTATCCTAAAAGCAATCAGTTGGCATGATGGTTTGCTTTGAAATGTGTGTCTCCCGATGTAGCTCCCAAAAGAAGGCTTACATGTAGGTATTTACTAGATGAGAGACTGGGAGGAGTGGGTTATATATACAGTGGGTTGGACATACAGCCAATATATATCTAACTTCTTGCGAGATGAGTTTATCTCCCACCCAATCCTCTTATTTTCTGTTATTCAGTACTGACCTTTGGACAAATCAACTGTAGCAACATTAGCTTTTATTCAGTAGCCATGATAACTGGTACAGCAAGTGTACAGATAAATGTCATTAGACGCCTCTTTCTCTCAAGGAGACAACACAATGACAGACCTCTGAGACATTCGTCGTCTGCCTCACATCGGGCACACTGCTGCCTGCACTGAAGAATTTCTCCCACTAGCTCAGATGTAGCCGGGGCATGGGGGGAGGACAATAGACATTGTAAACAGGAGTGACTGTGTAGAACAAAATATTGCCATTGTAACATTGAACTCCAGCACTTCCCCTAGGGAAAACTCAGTCAGCGCAAAAAGGATGGCACTCCGAAGGATGCGCCTCAAAAGGGCAGCACCTCAAAGGAATGTCCCCCCAAAGGATGGCACCCCAAAAGGACAGCACCCCAAAACACAGCATCCAAAAAGGGTTACTCCTCAAAAGGATGGCACCTCAAAAGGATGACATCACAAATGGGTGACACCCCAAGAACAGTGCCCCAAAAGGAGGGCTTCCCAAAAGGACGGCACTCCTAAAGGGTGGCAGCCTATACCTTAAAGGTAGTGGTTCTGAGGCTTTAGAAGAGGGAGCTCCCTCTGCACAGAGGAGTAAAGGGTTCCTTTCTTTAGGAGGAAAGAGGGTGTGGCTTGATCTCAGTGACAACAGGCTACTTCGCCAGTCTTAGTCTCTCTATTTATTCTCATTTTTTAAAAAACACATATTTCCACTGCCAGAAGTCTTCAGTTGACTCACCAGTTCTAAGAGAGTTCTTCCCTTTCTTTCCAGTTTGGTTCTCTCTACTAGCTTGGTTGGCCTTAAACTCATGATGATCCTTCCGCTCCCCAATAACACCATGCCTAGTTAAAAGTCAGTATCTTTTGGTTTTGTAGGCAAGAATTCTACCCTGACTTCATCCCCAGTTCCTTCGTGATGTTTTCTTAACTCTGAAGGCTCTTTTCTTCTTCATTTGTTTCTTGTTTGTTTGTATTTTTGTGTT
The DNA here is from genome assembly GCF_950005125.1 of Chionomys nivalis. Lineage (NCBI taxonomy): Eukaryota > Metazoa > Chordata > Mammalia > Rodentia > Cricetidae > Chionomys > Chionomys nivalis. The sequence continues at coordinate 33,495,705 of NC_080100.1, read as the reverse complement.
TTGAGACAGGGGTTCTCCGTGTAGCCCTGGCTGTCCTGGAACTTGCTGTATAGACCAGGCTGGACTCAAACTCAGAGATCCTCCTGCCTCTGCCTCTCAAGTGCTGGAATTAAAGGTGTGCACCGCCACTGCCTGTCAAAGCTCTTTCCTTATATCTTTATCTTTTCTTACCTTACTAAATCTCTAAAAGTATGCATACACATCAGTATATGAGTATATGCATTTACAAGCATATCCACGGATGTATAAATATACAAACATTAGCTCTCTCAGATTTCTGTGGTATAAATAACTCACCATGAACAATTTCAAATCTAATTTTAAATCTAACTTAAAATCTAATTTTGTTGAACTTGGCTCTCATGAGCCAATAGAAGCTTCCTCCACCTCGTTCTATCAAGCATAGTCTTATACATGCACACATATCTATGTCTTATATATTTATCAAGCATTTCTAACACTCTTGCTGAAAGAATTTGACAATGCATACCTAATTCTTCTCCAACGTTTGAAGCCCATTAAAAAACATCTTGGATTTCTGAGCTAAAACAATCAAAGAGCATTGTCTGAGTAAGACTCTGGCCTCTCATGGCTTCCAACCTTCAAAGTAGGTGAGACATTATTATGTAGGTTCTATGTTAAAATATATTAGCATCAAGTGTCTTTTTATCATTAGGAATCATTTTATTGGTGTTTAAAATGTTTTTTAAGACTAGTCATTGTTGTAAGGACGAACAAGTGGGTCCTCTCCTTATAACAAGTCATGTTTGTTTTTATCCTAGTTAAGAGTCTTCTTAAAATATAGAGAAAAACCAAGCACAGAGGCTAGAGAGATGGCTCAGATGTGAAGAGCAAGTGCTTCTCTTGCAGAGGACTTAAGTTTGGCTCCTGGGACCACTTCAGGTGGCTCACAATTGCCTGTACTTTCAGCTCCAGGGGATCCCACACTTTCTTCTCCAAAAATACCTACATGCACATCCTTGTACACACACACACACACACACACACAAAATCATAAAAAAAAAAGATAAAGTGAAATGACCATTCACAGGAATTCTGAGAAATCTCTGGCAGTATTGCTGGGCCCAGAGCATCTGGACAACTAAAAGGTTAGACAAAAACACACCTTGGGGGCTTCCTCCAGGCTGAGCGACAACCTTTATCATTTTCAGGGTTGAATATATGTTTAGAGTTTCCCAAGGAGTTCAGAAAAACTGAAAGCAGGTGTTATGAGCAAAGACTGGAACTTAAGCCCAGGATTGCAGTTCAGACAAATGATTATTACGTTTCCTTTTGTAACTCTCTTGTTCTGGAGGAGAGATAGCTTGATTGGTCATTCGGGCATGGGCGAGCTTTGATTTCATAAGTATCACAATTCCCACCAAGAAACCAGATATAAATAAATGGTACTTTTATGTATTCAAATATATTGTTAAGCCAGCCACCCTCATTCAAACAATTAGCTTTGTAAGTAGAAGACTAAACCAAAGCCCAGGATTTGAGGAGATCTTTCCCCTATAGACACCCACCACGCGCTGGACGTCAGCTGACATGTACTTATGGTTTGGATTGTTGACAAGAGACTCGCAAGTCTGGTGACGACAGCCTGTTCTCAAAGCCTCTCCTGTCCCCATTGCTTAGAGCAGTGATCCTATCCCTGCCCCCATGCGCTGTGGCACCAATTACAGCACAGTATGTTGCAGGCATTTGGAGGTGGTGACCCCTTGACCTTCACAGCAGCTCTAGCTGGCTACTGTCAAAGGCAGCCTCATCCATTCCCATGCTGTGCTGTACAAACACAGTTATTCTCTGTGTGTGCCACAGCAGGGGATAAGGGAGACTTTCTCCAAGGCCACCAGGTCTAATTAACATCATATTGCTGTTGTCATCCACAAAGTCCACACTCAAGAACCAAGCACGCCCCTCTCCGAATCTCATAATGACATAAGTGAATTTATGGTTTGTGCTGGGTGACATTTATAGCTCTCCTTAGCTACTTGGAGCCGGTGGACCACAGGCTGTGCAGGCCTGCACTGGCCTTTGAAGCCAGACTGATCTCTCAATGCTCTTTAACACTCCCAGGGCTATGCTACGCGGGAGTGCCCCCCCCACACCTCCTACACTTTTTAACTTTGGATCCATCCATCCAGTGAATGTCTTTGCCCCATTTCTGTTCCCAGCATCTTAGGACTCTTTGCAAAAAAAAGTCAGAGCTGCTCCTCCCTGAAACTGTGTAGAACTGAAGCACCGTCCTTCCTGCGCTCTCATGGGTGCCCGCTTGTCACCTCTCTGCCTCCAATGGCAGTTATTAGTGAGGGAAGATGGTGCTGGCTGGGTCTTACATATGCAGTAAGTGCCCGCTCATTGGGTTGCCTATACAAATACAAGGAGGATGAATAAACACACTTAATACTATACATCTACCATGTGCTAGGGGTTCCTGGGCCTGTAAGTGGGATAAGGTGTGTAGTCTTCGCGGGGTCCTCTGCGAGAGAAGTAGGGTGTAGATGAGGAAAGTGAGGGACAACAAGGCTGGTGGCCTCCAGTCTAGGGTGTTTCGTAAAGGAAGAGAGAAACTGCAGAGCCATGTCCAGTGGAGTGGCTCTTTGAACGTGGCTGGGCCCAGCCATCACCCCAGCCCCAAATCTAAGACTGGAGGGAGCCTAGCAGTTTGCTGGAAGCCTGATTTGCAGTTTTACCGCAGGAACTGCTTCAGGCGGTGGTAAAATCTTGGCAGGAGATTTGCGAAAGTCCTTCTCGATGGAGGAAAACCTCTCTCCACCATCAGACCTAAGGTGTCCTAGGTACTAAATGGGTAGAAGGAAGCTATCTTTTCTTTGCCTGACAAAGAATTTTCTAGTGAAGCTTAGGACCACATGTCCTTAAATTAAAGCTCCACGTTGGCTAAGCACTTCCCCTCCATTCTTGTTACAATGCCACTGTTTATCTTGTAATGTTTACATTTTGCAGCTATGCCTTGGACCAAGTTTTGAAAACAATTCTTAGATTAAAAAAATTTAGTCATTAGGTTCCATTATTTATTTTAAATATGAGACATATATGTGTACTATGTTCAGTGGCTGTAAGAGGCCAAGCATTGGGATGTCTGGAAAAACTGTTGAGACGCCCGCTGCACTGAAGGTGATGGGGGCAGGGGGAAGGTAAGACAGTGTTTGAGACTGTGTAAGGAAAAGGTGTCATGCCAAAAGCACGAAAGCAGTTGGAACATAAACAGACTTTTAAGTTCTTAAAAAACGTTTGTGTTTAATTTCTGTCCTTGTGTGTTTGTATGTGGGTGTGTGCGTGCCACAGTGCACATGTTCTCTAGTTCTCCCCTTTTGCCATGGGCTCTGGTGATCCAACGCAACTTTAATCAGGTTTGTGTAGCCTGTGCCTTTAACTTGCCAGCTTACTGGTCCAATAAACAGAATTTTTGAACAACTGACTCTCTTACACCGATATGCTATGATGGCTAACTCAACTCGTAGCTTTGATATTTTGAAGAAAAGGAGGCGAATGAATGACTACTGGGAACATGGTCAACCTGTCCCAGTGGGTGCAGTTCCAGCAGGATACTCTTGACTCAGAATGAAAACTGAGGGAAAATGAGAAGAGGCGCGATAGGGTCTAAGGGGTCTAAGAGAGAACGAAAGGCTGGCAAACACGCCACTTTCGCTACTAACTAACCACCCCGAGTTCAGTGCAGGCTAAAGCTGCATCCCAGAGCGTCGCACCAGGTGCACCCCAGAGCTTCACACCAGGTGAGGCTCTGCGCAGCGATGGATGGGGTGGTTCATATTTGGAACTGTCCCTGATGAGGCTGCTGACGATTGAAATGTGGCTAGTTGGGAGAGAGAGAGAGAGAGAGAGAGAGAGAGAGAGAGAGAGAGAGAGAGAGAGAGAGAGAGAGAGGAGAGGGGGAGAGAGAGGAGGGGGAGAGAGGGGAGGGGGAGGGAAAGAGAAAAAGGAGGGAGGGAGAGAGGGAGGGAAGAAAGGAAAAGGGAACTTTACTGTCATTTAATTTTAATCAATTTAAATTTAAATAGTCATCGTTAGCTGATGGCTGCCATCTTGGCAGCAGAATTCTGGGCGATCATGGGTTCCCATGAAACAGCATATTGATAAACAGAGGGGTTTCTAAAAAGCTGTGAAGATTTCCCAAATGTTTTTGAGGATAAGGATTCTCACTGCTTGGGTTAAAAGCAAACCCCGAACACCGTGATGACTGTGTATTAGGCTAAGGACATGAAAAGACTCAGTAGTTAGGGCACATTTCCTGAGTGTCCGAGTTTTGGAAATTCAGTTTTCTACTTTAGCGGAGAAGAACTCACAGGGCCATGAGCGACCTAACCAATTATTTGCCCGGTGAAAATTTAGACTTTGGATACCAGTGTTTCGGAGTTTCATGATAATCAATGGCATCTCACCAACAAGTCTCTTGTTTTCGTTTCGTTTTTATCTCGGGACAGTCTCTTTCAGGCCGGCGGCGTTTCTCTTACAGAAAGACGCGCCTTCACTAAGATAGAGATCTGAGGCGCGTGGGAAAACCGAGGGAACAAACGAGTGATAACCAATTGTCCGTCCACACAATCCCACTGTGTCTGGCCTTGTCAGAGGGCTCAGCCCTTCACAGAAACACATCTGTGAGGTCCCCAGAAGAGATCTCATGACCGGGATCATTGTCACGTGCCTGTTTGTTTTTCCCTTGAGAAACCGAATGAGTGAAAAAAAAGATCACAAGCAAACAAAAGCATCAATAACAGGAAACTGTTGGTGAGAAATCCCTGATGTTCCTGTAAATTCACGTCACTCGGTTCCCCGGGGACAAAGGTGCATGAACTGCACGGGTAAATAATTATGATTTAATACAGAGGCCTTGCAGTGTTGTTTACGGTAAAACAACAAAAACGAATTGTTTCTGGAGGCGCAAATAAGCAAATAATAGAAGCATATATCAATATAATCAGGAAACGGTGATGTTATGTCTAGGTCAGCTGCTGAAAACAATCTGTAATCTATCAAAGTGTGTCCTCTGCAATCACAAGCTTCCACGGGGGACATGAGGGGGAGGAGGAGACGCTCTCACCCATGGGTGGTTTGAAAACACCGAGAGGCAGCAACTCCTCCTAGACATCAGGTGGGATGGCACTGGCCTCCAGATTTTAGGCCTGTAACAAATTTTCCTTTTGTTCTTTAAAGGATTTCGGTTGGAGGGAAATGCCATGCCTGTGGGTATCTGTGTGTCGCAGCAAAGGAAAGAGACAAGTGGCTGTGCTTAGCAGAGTTAGCCTTTTCTTTTCATTAGAACTGACGTTTTATCTGTTGCAAGCAAGAAAACCCTTAGCTTCCTGCCCTATCCCCTTTTTCTTACTGCAAAAAGCTAGGAAGCCCTTGTTGGGCCGCTTACAGGAAGACCTAATGTTCTAGTGGAAGTGGAGGTTTGGGAGCAGTGCTTTGCACAAAGAGTAAACCTGTGAAGGCTCCGCTCTTCCGCGGCTGGCAGGACAACACTCTCAAGCATCTTTCTCTGTATCTCTAGAAAGTTGGGTGTTTTGTTTGCTTGTTTGTTTTGCTTTTTAAAAATTTATCTACTGTCATTCCTCCATTCTTTTTTGTGTTAATATGTTTTTTTTAATTTATTATTTTTATTGAACTCTGCATTTTTTCTCTGTTCCCCTCCCTACCTCTCCCCTCCCCTTCAACCCTCTCCCAAGGTCCCCATGCTCCCAATTTACTCAGGAGATCTTGTCTTTTTCTACTTCCCATGTAGATTAGATCTATGTAAGTCTCTCTTAGGGTCCTCATTGTTGTCTAAGTTCTCTGGGATTGTGATTTGTGGGCTGGTTTTCTTTGCTTTATGTTTAAAAGCCACTTATGAGTGAGTACATGTAATAATTATCTTTCTGGGTCAGAGAACTCTCAACAGAGGAATCTAAAATGGCTGAAAGACACTTAAGGAAATGTTCAACATCCTTAGCCATCAGAGAAATGCAAATCAAAACAACTCTGAGATTCCATCTTACACCTGTAAGAATGGCCAAGATCAATAACACTGATGACAGCTTATGCTGGGGAGGCTGTGGGGTAAAGAAAACACTCACTCCTGCATGGCTGGTGGGATTGCAAGCTGGTACAGCCCCTTTGGATGTCAGTGTGGAAATTTCTCAGAAAATTAGGAAACAACCTTCCTCAAGATCCAGAATTCCACTTTTGGGATATATCGAAAGGATGCTCAACTGTGCCACAAGGACATGTTTTGAATTACGTTCATAGCAGCGTTGTTTGTCATAGCCAGAACCTGGAAACAACCTAAATGCCTCTCGACCAAAGAATAGATAAGGAAAATGTGGTACACAATGGCGTACACAGCAAAAAAAAATAACGATAGCTTGAATTTTGCAAGCAAATGGATGGAGCTAGAAAACATCATTTTGAGAGAGGTAACCCAGACTCAGAAAGACAATTATCATGTTCCTCTCTTCTTAAATGATCCCATGGAAGGTGGGATGATGCACCCTTCCCCAAATGTTTACATCCCAATTTCTAGAACCTGTGACTACATAACCTCAGGATATAAGCGACTTTGCACATGTGATTAAATTAAGGACCTAGAGGTGTTTGTTTGTTTTCAATTTTGTAGGATGAGCACCCTGTAATTACAAAGGTCCTCTTGGGGGCCTCAGTAATATGACAGTAGAAATAAAAACGGAGATTTGAAGATGCTGCGGCAGTGACTTTGAAGACAGGGACCATGAACCGTGGGATTCAGGTGGCCCCCAGAAGCTGGTGAACTTTCTTCCCTGGAGACTCCACAGGGCTTTGATTTCAGCCTCAGAACTTGGTTTGGACTTCTGACACATATAGAACTAAATAAACAATAATAAACTTGTATCATCTTGACACTCAGTTTATGATGATTTGTTACAGCAATAAAAAACAAAGTCATTTTTTTCCCTGTTAGCTGTTCGTACTAGTTCTGTGGAAACTGTGTCTTGTTTTGAGTCCTAATACAAGAGGAGTAGGTGCATATAAGTATGGCATCAGGGCGCTTGAAAAACAGTAAAGTCAAGGCTTCCTCCTCAATGGCTTAGATTCAGAGACTTTGGGCTGAAGGCAGTGGTCTGATATCTCAGAAGCACACAATTTGGGTTCTTGCATTTCTTATGGAGAAAGGCTCTTTTCTGCAAACTGTCAGCATAGGCTGAGTTATGGGGCTTGGTAACTCTGCCGCAGTCTGAGCTGCAAAGCTAGGGTGTTAAGTTTGTACACGGGCCACTCAGCCAGAGCCAAGGACCCTGGTACATTGTAATCACATGACACATCAACTTTGTAGAGGCTGGGATGAAATCATAGGATCTGTCAGAGTTAGCAAAGATACTTTGGACTTTTTCATAATTACCAAATATGACTATATATAATAGAGGTTTTGTGTTTTGTATCTTTTTAGTTATTGAATTGGATATATATTTGGGGGGAACTACTCATTTGGATTCCATCAAGAATAAAATGTTTCCTTTTGGTTTTAAAAGCAGTCATAGGAGTATAACTAAGCAAAGCCTAGCTCAAGTCTCTTGAAAAGTCCCAACTCCCATTGACAGGAAGTTGTTAGCATTTAAAAAGATTCCCCTAAAGATTTTGTTCTGAAATGATGTCAGATTATTCCCAACAATCTTACAGCAAGTGTTGAGGATTCTTAGCATGTTGTTGCTTTGCAACACTTGTTTAACATAGATAAAATGGACATGTTGTTCGTGGGAGACAATTAAAAAACAACAGATAGTTCCTGGTAGATCCCTATTGCCAACAAGCTGTGTGGAAATCATGCCCCTTCCTCCCTGGTGTCTCTTTGCTACTGTCCCATCTTCCAGCTCCATAACAGTTCTGATCTAGGAAATGCGACTAAACTGCTCCCTGCGGATCCTCATTTTCTTTCTGTATCTTTCCTGATGGGCATGTCTCTGAGACTCTTGAATACTGAATCACAAAATGGAAAACACCTGAATCTTTGAAGGACTCCTGGAAGGTCATCTGCTGACCAGGACCTTATAGCATTCCATGCCTTACATGGTACCATCCTGCAAGAATGATATGCCCTCTTGGAGGGAAGATTCATCTGCCCATGACAGAATGAAAAGACATTAGAGGGTCTGTATGTTTTCTGGCAATGGCTGAAGACAATACTGATTCTTCCTCCCCTGGTCATGGAAAACCAAAGCAACAAAACCTTCAGGGAAAAGGCGTGTGTGGTGGTCAGACACATAGAGGTTGCTTTCTTAGTGCTTACACTATGGTTTCTGAGCCCCTCCTCACCCCAGCCTGCTCTTTCTGACTCTGGTACTCTCTTGTCAGCCCCTCATGTGCCCTCTGAAAGGTAAGTCTGAGGATGCAGCACACTGTCGTCTGTTATCCTGATAGGCATCGCTGACCCGTGCTCTGACCTTATAGCATCACTATGGAGCCTGTACTGACCATCACAGGAGAGGAGAACATCCAGGTTCCCAGTTCAACTTCTGTTAACTCCATCACCAGCTCCTGGGTGAGGTGCGGGGACCCGCGATGAGGAGCCATGCGTTCCAACCTGGGTGGGGTCAAGTCTTTGTCCTGGGATCACCTAGGTATCCAGAAAGCTCAGGAGAGAGAAGAGGGCTAGCTGAGGGTCAGTTTGTCTTGTCTTCACAAATATACCTGGTTCTGGGACTGAGCACCTCGCAACATGCTCCTGGGTTCTGAACTTGACTTTTTTGTGGGCAGCCCTCTTTTGCTTCTGCCCATAAGCCACCTGATATTTTAAGAAGATGAATATGATCCTAGTTCCTAAGTCTCTAAGCCAACCCTTGTTAGGGCTTAACTTATGAATCTCCTAGAATAAAATTAAAGCTCTAATACCCAGTAACTCAGAATGTGGCTTTCTGCATACTTTAAAGAGATGGTTAAGCTAAAATAAATCCTTGGGGTGGGCCCTAATCTGTTCTGTCTGGGATCTTCATAAAAAATAAAGTTTGGGATCATGACAAGAGAATAGGGATATGCCTACAGAAAAAATGACTGTGTGAGGTCCCATGAAAAATTAGGCATCTGAATATCAAGGAGAATTGCTCTTGGTAGACACTGGACCTCGAACTTGAACTTCTAGCATCCAGAGCTATGAGAAAGCATTGATTGTAGTTTAAGCCACGCTATTTGTGGTCCACTTTCACAGCAGTCCAACACTTATCCAGGCCTCTTGTATCATCCCAGCCTCTTGGGGCACCGGACATAATAGCAACAACGAAGGCTAAACTTCTCTGGTGTTATTTTTCCTAGGGGTTGAGAAGTCCTAGGTCACTCACAAGCCACAAGCATCTGGTCAAGGAAATAGAAACTCTCTTGAGCCTACTGTTTGCAGCATTCTTTAAGTAGGTTATAATTCAGTTTGCCAGGCTGACTTCTAAAAAGTGAGACATCTCCAAAAAGTAACTTGTAGCCAGTGTGCCAACAACCTCTCTGGAAGGACAGCAGGCCACACAGAAAAGTCTGGGTATTGTTCAGTGTGAGGGCTGTGACCCTGGAGAACCGAACAGAACAACAAACGTGAGAGGCAAGCACTGTTTCTTTGTCTAATATCTGATCCTGCCAGTTAGGCACAGCCTTGATCGAGTTTAACAGTCAAATCAAAGCTCTGGTTGGTTTAGCACTCACTTCCTGAGAACATTGTTCGCAGTTTCATAGCTCACTGTCTTCTCCATTAAAACAATTTAGACTTTTCATTATCTACATATTTAGAAATAACTTGATGTTAAAATATGATCATCTCCCTACTAGATTTCTAAGAACGCAGAATGAAGGATGGAATGGACTTCTTATATTTTCTGGTATTTTGCAGACATTTGATTTTTTTTCTTGGTGCCTTCTGTCAATGTCAGTGTCATTTTGTGCTTGTTATAGGTAAGGGAAATGAGAAAAAGGCTAATAAATAGAATTCAGCCTTTTTTTCATAAAAGACAATATTGGGAATTGCATGTTTTCCTGTTTTGCTCCGAAGTACTTTGTAGTTGCTAAGTGCCACCTCAGACAGCTGGTGTAAGGAATTATGCCCATAGTTTCTCACTCTTGTAACTACCTACTCAGGTCACCTATCCTCAGACGTGTTGGACTGTCTGTCATATGTCATCTGGTTGGTTCAGATCTTCAAATAACGGACAAGATTTAACTCTGGGACTTCCCTATATATGCTGGTCATAGATAAAACCCACAAGAGCTTAAAAAGTACAGACTTAAGTGTTAACAACAGTAGGGTTTTCTATATTCTACTCTCCCCCGAGTTCTAGATCAGCTGGTACCTAACGTCAGTTTCTATCTGGTCTTGTAGGTGTTTGTGTGCATGTCTCGTCCACCTAGGAGGAAGGAACCGAAGCAGTTGTCCTATGACTCATGCTCTCTCTCCATTATGAGGATGCTCGCAAGGGAAAGAACAGAAGACAGTTGACCTGACTGAATTCATTGTCATTACAGTAGCTGAACTTCTAGGAAATAAATGACATTCTCCAGGCAGAGGGTCTCTCTGAGGATTGGTTATTTAATAAGAGTTCTTTAGTTTGCTTTAGAAGCATAGCTGACCTGAGGTCTTTCCAAACATGGTCACTTGGAGAGTATCTGGTAAGGTCAACTTTCTTTTCAATGTGACTCAGAGACATGACATAACTTCTGTGCTACCGGAAGCATACTGAGATAACATATACGTCTATGGTCGGAGGGGGACCCCGGGAGCCTTATGGCTGTTTTAGACTTCCCCTAGCTTTGCCTGTTCTTCCTGAATGCTTGTATTTTTGTATCATTAATAAAACTCAACATTTGATGGATTTGATGGTGGATTTGATTTGAAAATATAATCCTTTTCGTTGATCCTGTTAGACCGTAAGTTCCTGGAGGGCTAGAGCTTTATATGAGTCAGCTCTCTGTCTCCCCTGGCTCTGGCGCTGTGTTTTCTACACAGCACAAGTGCCTAACAAAGAAATCTAACAGAGTAGATTGAGAAATTATAAAAAAAAATCCAGAAGCTTATGGGAAAATATAGGAAAAGAAAAGGATACAGAGAGAAATTATGTACATTTAAATACCTTGACCATTTCTTCATTGAGTATAATGTGATTGAGTATGAATGTGGTTTATCTGCTCATTAAATTCAACATTTCTTTATATGAGAACAGCAAAAAAAAAAACCCTCTAAGATGGACTCAGTTTTTTATTTTTTCCGTTAAAATTCGGTTATAAAGCTCATGAATACTTTCTGAATAAGACTTGACTAATTTAGTGCATGGTAGATCATCAATCAACAGCTGTAGCTAGTACAGCCAATTTTGGCTCAGCTCAACCTTTGTCAATCCATCATCTCTATTTCAAATTGAGCCCCACTGAGGAGAAAAGTAGTCTTTATCTTCCCCTAATGAATAAAACAACCTGTCTAGATGTGGAACTCTTATTTAGATTTGTTCCATTTTATTTGGAAATGTTATGTTCTCATCTTTATAGAATGTAAAACCTCCTTGGTACAGATTCAAGTGGTGTGTCTTAGGTTTACTTGTAGGTGTTGTGTATCTCAAAGTATCTCCTTTATTGGTCTAGAATTAGGTTCCAAATCACCAATGGCACTTGAACGTTTTTATATTGAAAGATATAGACCCTGACATAAACACAAGGGCATTTGTCAGTATTCGAGGGTAATCTAAAAAGAAAACCTGTGACCACAGCTACCCATTGGTGGGTTCAATGGGCAACGTCTTTTCTGAGCCACTCAAACGCCATCTCTAGGACATAGAGAGTGATTTCTGGGAGGGAAGGAAGGAGAGGAAGATGTCAAACTGTCGTGCCAACAAAAGTTGTGTTAAGGAGAGAGTGACAGCTCTTGGCATGTGGACTGTCCTCCCACTAAAGAGCTACCAAGTGTTGTGGGTATTCACTGGAGAAGACAGCTCAGACATGAGTTTAAGCCAACAGAAAGTCTGTATTATCCCAATGGTGACTACGCTGGGTGTTTGGGATCGCAGCGCAGCACCAAGCCCTTTTGGGGGTGAACTTTTAAGCACATACACACAAAACCAAAGCAAACATGCTTTAGGTTGACATACTTAAGATAACATGAATAGTTAGCCAGTAGCAGAATAAAGAAGCCAAAAAGCAAGGTTAGCCCACGTAGAGACTTTTCCATAACTGTGGACTTTGATGAGTCAGGCCTTTGTTTTAGTTGAGGCAGGTGGTACTGTTCATATGCTGAGTTTTACAACCTGAATGATTCTGCCCTCATGGAGTCAGTTGTGCTAAGGCCTGGGGGTCCTGACCCACAAGGAAAGGTGAGGTAAGCATACAAGAACCACTTTGAAGCTGGGTACTTATCCCCTGGCAGACATCCCTCATTAAATGGTTAAGGGTTTCTCCTATGAGACACTTAATCTGTAGATCCCACAGAACACAGAGTTTCAATGTCATAGGAGAGGGTCACAGGCAGAGGACAGGAAGATAAGGCAATTGACATCGACATAGACACGATGCAGGACTGTTCCCTACAGTTCAGGTGAAGTTGGGGTGGGGAGAAAGAGCGTGGCTCGGGGCATCAGCAGTATCGGCATCAAGTGCTCATCCCATGGACTAGAGCCAGAAAGTCCAAGAACACAAAAGAGCTCAGGCACAATTTGATTCGGGAAGAGGAGATGGGGCCGTGAAGGGGCCGTGAACAAAGGCTGGGATCACGTTCTTTGGATGGTCTGAGGCAAAGGCTCGGTGTTGGAAGCTGTGCATATGAGGACCCCGGGAGACAGAAGGAAAGTGTGGCAGGCATGTTCCAAGATGTGATCTCCAGCCTGCCCTGACCTGCTTGGTCTTGCTGGACTTTAAGAAGCCCAATTAAGATACTGGGACTGCACATAACCTGAAACGAGGCTGCCCTAGTGCTCTTTATATGGCAAAGGTCTCTCTTGGGTCAGTCCCATGATTCGTCAGTCATCGTTAGCTCGCTCGCTTGGTGCCTTGTTTTTGTGGCGCGTCTGTGTGGGTGGAACACGAGTTTCCACACAAGCGCCTGGGCCCAGATACAGCAGCAAAGCTAGCCAGTACTTCTTCATTCCCTCCTCATTTGTCCTCACCCGGCTTTTGTTTTAAACTTTCAGGACAACTTGGGGCCCTTTGGATGCTTTTTTCCAACTGGAGTATTTTTTTTCCAGCCAATGCATCTATATTTCATTGAAAGCCTGTTTTAAAATTCTACCCCAGGGACTGGAGAGATGACTCCGTGGTTAAGAGCACGGACAGCACTTTCAGAGGCCTTACCCACATGGTTCCACCCACCTACCACAGAGATTCAAGCACCCACAAGGTGATTCAAGTCTGTTTAACTCCAGACCCAGGAGAGCTGATGCCCTCTTCTGGCCGCAATGGGCATTGCATGTACATGGTGCACAGTTAAACACGCTGGAAAAACAAACACGAAAAAATAAAAATGAAGCAAAAAATGTTAAATTAAACCCTAACCCAATACGGATTTTCTTTGTCTCTTATATAAAAGATAGCTCTAGTCCCCAAATCCCCTGACCTCCATCTGTTACCACGTTAGCCTTCCCTGGGAAGTTTACCATCCCCGTTCTCTAACTCAAAAGGGCTTTCCCCCACATACCCCTAGTTCAGCCCTATAAAATGCTCCTCACATTGCCCCACTTTTAAGTCACCCAGCCTATGGCCTATGCAGTTCCCACGGCAGATTCCGTTCAGTTAGTGGACTCTTGATTTTCTGCTATTAGCTGCTCACTTGGAAACCCTGAAAAAATTTCACATAGAGAATTCACATTTTTCAGCTTCCTTTGAAACTCTGAGAGGTTTAGCAACATTAGATCAAGGGCCATCACAATCAGGTTGACAGGAGTGATGGCTGCTGCTTTCAGACTGTCCTGAGAACCTCGGGGTGTCAGTTAGGTGGACATGGCTACTTGGACACCAGATGGTGTCTGATTTAACAAAATATCTATCAAGTCATTTGCTGGTCCTAAAATTAGTTGAGTAGAGACTTCAATGGCAAAGGAAATAGACTTAACAGAACCATCTCAGGCAAGTCACTGAATAAACAGAAACTGATAATACTGGCAGAGAGAGTCTGATTTCCAAACATCTGTTGGATCACAGAATGCTGTTCAAAATTCCCAAATGTCAACAAAAACCAACCTACAGAAAGTCGTCCCCAAGGAAGCCTGGACTTTTGCCTCATTATGCTAATACTTTAAATAAGTGGTTTATATAAACCATAAATAATAATGTTTCCAAAGATCTAAAGCAGCTGTAAATGTGTGAGAAGAATCTCTCACTAGGTAGAGAATATCAATAACGAAACAGAAGTGGGGCGAGAGGGAAACGCACATTCTCAAGTCCAGAAGTACATTGACAAAAACAGGAGGTGTTTGAAGGGCTCAGTAGATCAGTGCTACAGAGTCAGGTAGCTGGAAGTTAGGTGTGTGCGTGTGTGCGTTGCGTGTGTGTGCATGTGTGTGCGTGTGTTACTTGTGAAGTACTATGAATCTAAAGAGGAGCCTCAGAGTTATAAGTCAGCAGTTTATATGGGAGTAGGACAGTTGGTTCTGAGACGGAGAGAAAATTCTGCACTCTGTGGTCATTGGCAATCATTGGAACATGAATGCATTCTGTCAGGAAGGAAAGGGGGGCAGTTCCAACTTTCACGTAAACGCTTGGCTCCTGGGAAGAGAGATTTGAACATCGTATGAGTTGAAGCAGATGGCTTCAAGTCCTATATTTTTTTAACTTCCAGGATTTTTAGTCTAGATTTCCATTGCCACTGCTTTAAAAACTCTAATGCACAAAAATATGAAACTATTTCTCAGAGTCCCACTGCCTGACTCACTTCTACTAGAGTTCTGACCTTGCTGTATGACACAGTGCCTCAGGATGTATAAATAATCGGACAGCTTTGAATATTGCTTTGCCCAGGGAGATTTCAGTCTGCATCTGGTATAGCTCAGTTGGGGTGTCTTATTATTTGTAGTGTTTCCATTCATTCTCAAAAGTATCCCATGCAGATGCCTGGCCGCGCCATCACCCGACAGGATCCTAGTGGCCCTGTTTACAGTGCATAAGGCCAAAGGAATGAAGGCAGGAAGACACTGGGGCCTGGTTCAGGAATAAATGAGTTGTCAGAGTGAGTCATATTTTCACAGATCCTGAAGAGTCATTTGCACAATCGATATTTCAAGCATTATGAGATAATTGTGCCATTTTGTAGCCAATGCATCCCCTGGTAGAGAAATTATAGGGGAGGGTAGATAAGCTTCAGACCAAGAGAATAAACGGCAAGGAAAATAGTGTGAAATGGCAAAGAAATGAATCATCATTGAATCACAGGCAAAAAAAAATTATTGCCAGTGGTCAATTTCAAGGATGTGAACCAGAGGGGAAAAAATGAAAGAAACGGCTCTTGAAGCGTTTGGCAGCTGGGAAAGCCCACAAGACAGTGCTGGTGTTTTTCCCCAGGAAACACTTTGATGTTTGTGGTGGTATGAGATTCTTTGTATTGTGTGAGCTCAGCTCTGCTGCTCAGATTAGAAGCAGGGACAGAACTCGGTGTGGGATGCTGAGACACAGGGGAGGTGAGCCCAGAAGCTTTCTCACCCACGGGTTTCCTTCCAGAACCCAGGAAAGGCTGATTGGCGGTGACAACGTTCCCAGGTGGCTTTCGTTAACTTCCTTTGCCTCTTCGCACCTCATGGGGTTAACTTAGGTTTCTGCTGTATGTTTATAGGATTTAGTTGTATATATAATGACAAAGTCATTCTCTTTTTCAATTTGAGGCTTGCCTTGCATTCCTGATGCTCCTACCTTATTTTTCCAAGTGCTGGGGTTGGTTACAGGCATAACCCCACAACCAGAATATCTTAAAGTACAGAAAATGACTCATACAGCTTGCCGATTACTTTTGTTTCTAAAGAATCAGGATTATCTATCTGTGATTTTAATTTTCTATCTGTTCTGCTACTTGCCAGCATTAGGCTTGCCACCTGTTCACAATTAGAGCATTATGTGTTCAATTAGGGAGCAGGAAGAACACTGGAGATGAGGTAGAAGAAATAAAACATCCTTCTGTAGCTCCATCACCCTTGATGAGAGGCCGGACATCTTTAGACAGTCTTTTTGCTAGCAGTGTAAGATAATAGAGAACTCTGAATTCCACTTTTTAATGGTCTGCCTTTACCTCCTTTGTATTTTATTCAACCACGGCAGAAAACTATCCATCCTCTTCTGTGTTGAGGAGATGGGAAACGTGGGTCATGGAGCTGTTTGGAGGGAAGCTGCTCACAGTGGGGATAGTGTGGCGGGTATATCCACTCATCCATAATAAAGATGAGAAAGAACAAGGTCCCACAGCCTCCTGCAGGGACCCATCCCCAGTGACCTACCCCTGAGAGGTTTGCCACCTCCCAATAATATCATTGTTTAATAATGAAATCTTTAAAATGTGATTCTTAGGGAAATGCGTATGATCCAAACTGTAGCAAGAACTTGTTTAAAAACTGGAAAAACAAGAAGTTGGAGGACTTGGCTGTTGACTTAAGGAGCATGTTGACTTGGAGATGATGTCTTGGTGCGGCAGTTCTCAACCTGTGGGTCGTGACCCCTTGGGGAATTGAATGACCTGTTCACAAGGGTTCATATATTAGATATCCTGCAAATCAGGTATTTACATTACAATTCCTAACAGTAGCAAAATTACAGGTATGAAGTAGCAATAAAAATAAGTTTATGGTTGTGGGGCCTCACCACAACATGAGGAGCTATTAAAAGGTCACAGCATTAGGAAGGTTGTGAACCCCTGCCTTAGAGCCACAGACGATGTGGACGGTGGGGTGTTCACACTGTGTTTGGTATGTAGTGGAATTTCCAAATACAGGAGCCATCACTTCCTTCTCTCCCTGTGTGCACATGGCTCTCCCTCCATCAAGAGAGGTGTTGATTTTCTTTCCTTCTTGAACTTCAGATGCCCTTATAACATGGTTTGAAAAGCAGAATCAGGAGAAACAAAAACAAAAACAATAGTCAATTCTAGATCTAGCCTTAAGATTAGATGCTTAACTTCCCTTCTTCCTCTTTACCATCACACCTCACACTGCAAAGAAGCATAGGCTGGACCGTTATAAAGAATGAGTGTGAGAAGGGAACACAGGGAGGGTGTTGGGATGGTACGTGAGTGACGTTACCCAGACCTCCTAATCCAGCCTATCCATCGGTTGAAGGAAGCTGAGCCAATGACCTCCGGTAATGCCTTGAGAATTTCCCAGTCGAGACTTATTTTGATAACCAATCCACTGAACCGCGAGAAAGAATCCGTCATTACTGTTTATCCGGTGAGTTTTGATCTGGTATTCTGTGGAGAACACTTTCTTCAACATGAGGTAGCCTCCAAAAAGAAGTCACCCTGGCTACTCTTGACATTAAACCTCCGAATGAGGGCAAAGGTAATCAAAACAAAACAAACAAAAACAAACAAAAAAGCCCTAAGAACTAGAGATTCACGCACCCCTACACCCTGCCTTACTCACCCCCCCCTCCCAATCCTGCTTCTGAAACAGCACTTCTGGTGACCGCATTCATTTAGCCCATTTGAGAAACTCTCAAATACGTATCTCATGCAGTTTTTTTTAAAAGTACCCATTAAAGTCTGTCTTTGATTCTGGACCTCTCCTAACAGGTCAAATTGTAGGTTTAGGCAGGGCCATGTGCTGACGGATCTTTGACCTTAGTGAGGAAGGCAGAGAAGAAACAATACAGGGAGCCAGAATGAGGAATTTATCAGAATGAGGTAAGTTAGGTTGAAACCCAATGAGGAACAGAATCCATGAGGAGAAAGGGAAGTGTGTGTGTGGCGGGGGCTGGGGCGGGGGTGGGGGTGGGGGGAGCCAGGCAGTGATAGTGCAAAGAGGATCCAGGAATCTTCACTGGGACGAAGGGCACAGGCTCCGCTCTCCAGAGCTAAAGTACTAGGTTGTCGCACAGTCTTCCATAGGGTGGTGGCCCTGTGCAGTCAGTCATTCCTCATTCCCTCATTCTACTCTCCTTCCAGAATCGGGGCCTCTTTGGAAATTGGAAATGGATGCACGTTTGCTTCCTCTCTTTCCATTCTCGTTCCCTTCTCAGGTCTCGGCACTTCTCTGACTCTTCAGTCTGCATCTTCTCACACGAGGTCACCGCCTGAGAGAGCTGCTGAGCTCGCAAGCTCAGTCATCCGTCTTGAGAAGCTCTTTGGAGGTCTCGCTAGTAGACGCACTGACCATCGGGACTTCATTTCCCACTGCTCCGAGTTTCCGGTTTACTTCCTGACTGCAGAACCGCTCGGCAGCTATTTGCAGGGGAGTCTAGGTGCTTGGCTGAACCGTGAGTCCGACAGCCGTGCTTGGAGGCTCACACAACACATCTCTCTTTCAATGAATAAGCTTTCCAGGCACTCAATGGTGGGCTGATGTATTGGGAAATAATCTTGTGGGTTTGGACAGAGGACAGTGGACTACGTTTTATGATTCAAGACACATGGCCATCTTGACAAATACAGCCAAATTTCCAGGCAGATAACCAGACCATCTTCAGGGACAGTGGCGTGAAACAGGATAGTCACTGCACCTTGTGAAATGAGACCCTACGAAGCCAGCGGCAGGCTTGGACCCCAGTCCCTGGTCACACCAGGGAAGAAGCAAGGGCTCTTGTCACCCGCATATGCTGAGCTTCCGGGGCGGTGGCGGGGTATGGCATACTGATTTGTCTCCCAGCAGTGTAAGAGGCTCATAGCCATGATCCCAGGGATGCCAGAATTTTCCTTTCTTTGTTTGTTTTCTTGGTTCTCTTTGGGTAAGTCTACATTTGAAAGCGCTTATCATGTTGTGGTATTTTTCCGGGTTGGAGGAAAGGAAATAACAAAACTAGAACATTTGTCTTTGTAGGGGCCTTCGAGTTGAACAGGAGATATTGGGTTTGTAGGTCTTATAATTAGAACAATATAACTATTATGACAAAATAAGATAGGATGTGATCATTTGGGAAAAAAATAAAATGGTCTGAAGGGAAACATGGAGCATCTGCTCAGTACCAAAGACTGGATAGGATGAAGTAGGTAGAAGCCAAGGAAAGGAAATGCTGTTTGGGTCACTGATGCTGGCTTTTGTTCTCTCTAGCTCTGAAATGTATTTCCCCATTGACAGTCTCATTATCCAGTGAAGCTTTAACTCCATGAAACACTAGGGAATTGGGAGTCCCATCTAGCCTCCTTCTGCAGATCCCTCTGAAATATTTGGGGATTTCAAGTCTCCCTGTCTTTCTCTGCTATCTCTGGCTGAAAGTAGGGTCTGTGTTGGACAAACAATGCTTGATCAAGAGGTTAAGTTCACACATCAGTTTTTCTTTTCTTTTCTCTTTCTTATTTTTTCCCCTGGGAGCTTCAAGCACCAAAAAAAAAAAAAAAAAACAAAAAAAAAAAACAAACAACAAAAAAAAACTTGCCCCACAGAATCCAAACAGTTTAGGTTTCCAGTTTTCAGTCAGAAAATTCCTGTTGTGCAATTTTTCTCATCATGACTCTCTTTCACACTGGAATGTTGATCTTAAGCAACTGTCTCCTCTATCAAAATATACAGAGCCTCTTTTAACTCAGCATCCTTTCATTTCATCTGGCTGGATAAAGCCGGCTTTGTACATGGGAATTGAGAGAGTATCAACTGAGTTTTGCCTAATCCCACTTGAATATAAAGAGACTAAACTACCATTTCTGTTTCTTTTCTTAGAAGTGAGCTCTAAATTCAGTTTTATTTCCTAACACTCACGGGACATGGGACTGGGTCAAAGATAACACTTTAAAGTAGACGATTTTCATAAAACCTAACGGTGCCCCCAAGTGGCATAGCTTGTTTCAAGATACAGCATCCTATGACAGGTCTTTGAGAAACCATTCTTTCTCTTTTAAAATGATTACTTTTAATTAATGTGTATACGTATGTGTCTGTGTGTGGGTTTATGCACATTTGTTTGGGTGCCAGCATAGGTCAGAATCATCGGGTCTTCCTGAAGCTAGAGTTAGCAGAAGTTTGTGATCTGCCTGACAGGAATGCTGGGAACCCTGCTTGGTTCCCCTACCAGAAAAGTTCATGCTCTAAAGTGCTGAGTCGTATCTCCAACCCCAGAAGTCTTGTTTTTTAGAAACTGGATAAATGATTTTAGAATAATCAACATTATCAGTTAGCTCTATCACCACCACCATCACCACCACCGTTACCCAACACTGAACCACCGTCATCATCATCATCATCATCATCATCATCATCATCATCATCATCATTTTTGGTTGCTGGAGACTAAACCCATAGCCTTGTAAATGCTAAGCCTGTACTTTATCATCAAGCTACACCTCCAGTCCCTGAGGCACGTTATTTTTAAGATAGTTCTGCGAATTCTTCAATATTAGTTTGTAGTTTCTGGAGTACTTGAGATGTTTCTCACAACTTACTGCCATGAGAAAGAAACTTAGATGCAAGCACTGATGTTAGCAGGGGTGTCCAACCTTCTGACGTCATAATGTAATGTTGTCATTGTCAGATGTGCTGAACCATGTTCGTAGCTCTCCCGGTCTGCATGCAGCCCAGGGGCTGCAGCGTGGACAAACCTGTGTAAGAGCATGCTTAGAGGATGGTTTCCTGAACATTCTCATGGGAAGGGCAGGTTAATTTAGAATAAATGTTTCCAGATTAACAAGAGGAAACTTGAAAAAACTGGTAAGAGATCTGAACTAGAATTAGTGTGGCCATGCTCTTATCTTCTCTCTGCAACACATGTAGGTTTGTTTGTTTGTTTCTGTTTTGTTTGTTTGTTTTTTGAGACAGGGTTTCTCTGTAGCTTTGGAGCCTGTCTTGGAACTCACTTTGTAGACCAGGCTGGTCTCGAACTCACAGAGATCTGCCTGCCTCTGCCTCCTGTGTGCTGAGATTAGGCATGCACCACCGTTGCCCAGCTAACACACATGGTTTTAAGGAGGGGCAATACCCTCTGTTCATACGTAGTAAATGGTACTGAGTGCCTTGACGTGCTCCGAAGTGTCAATGATGGAGTTACTGGTGGGACGAAAGCACCATATTGGCTGTGGTTTCTCAAGGCTGACTTTGAACATAAACTCCTTGCTGCATCTCGATGGAGAACCATCTGCCAGACCTCTTCACACTCTGAAGTGAGCAAGGAAAGAGGCTAGGCAGCTGTCTTTGTTAGGGTTTCTACTGCTGTGAAGAGACACCATGACCACGGCATCTCTTATAGAGGAAAACATTTCATTGAGGTGGCAGCTTACAGTTTAGAGGTTCAGTCCATTATCATCATGGCGGGGAGCATGGCCGCGTGCAGGTGGACATGGGGCTGGCTACATCTTGATCAGACAGCAACAGGAAGTGAACGGTGACACTGGGTGGTATCTTGAGCATATAGAACCTCAAAGCCAGCTCCCACAGTGACACACCTACTCCAACAAAGCCACACCTCCTACCCATACCACTTCCTGTGAATATGGGAACCATTTACACTCAGACTACCACAGTGGCTCAGGGGTGCGTGAGGCTGCATAGTCAGGGTCTTTCGCATGTTTTTTTTTTTTTTTTTTTTTTTGGTTCCTTGGTCCAAAGAATTAGCTCCCCAGGAAGCCAGGAAGCACTGTACCACCCCTCCCCCAACCCGGCTGAGTGGACCTAATTAAATCTGGCACATGCAGACCTAGTCTGGGGGCTGGGAAGACAAGTCATTTCCCACAGTGAAGGGAGCCTCATGTTGGCACGTTCTAAATTTTCTTTTTCCATGTTATACAGACCACACAGAAGGGCCTGTGATATTGTTTAAGAACTTTAAAGCTCTTTAAAATAAAAAAAGGAAATTGCATGTGAACACCTCTTTCATTGCACCCATAAAGAGGGATTCGCCTCGCTAGGATGCCATGGAGAGTTAGGAACAAGAAAGAAAGTGTGCTGACCTAGTGAATCCCGGGAAGATTTGTTGCAGCTGTTAATCTCATTACTACCCTAAGGAGGAGTGCAAGAAGCTGGCTGTAGCTGTTCAGGTAGCCACACTGATATGGTAGACAGCGAGGAACTGAAGGGTAGAAGCTCCACCATGAAGAGTGAAGAGCTAGGCTTAATTTTGTAAATGAGAACGGGGAAGGTGTGTGCGGAACCTAGAAAGGATAGGACATACAGGGCAAATGAGTGAGGATTAAGACAACTAGACTAGCATATATCCATTCAGTTGCATTACTCACACTGGCCACTAGAGGTCGGGCCTGCCCAGTATTCCCTGCCCAGAATCCCAGCTGCAGCTTTGTCTGAAATCCTTCTGAAGGATTAACATTCTGGTATCTCAGACCATATCATCTTTGTGACGAAGGTTCTGTCTTGTAGAGTATTTAGCAATGTACCTGGCCACTAGAAACCAGAAATCACCGACCCTCAACCATGACAATAAATATCTCCAATTGCTAATTATCCCCTGGGGAGGAGAAATAACACTTGACCACTTGAGTCTCAGTTATTCCATTGTTATAAGGTTCAAATACTCTTTCCTCAATACTCTTGTTTAGTCCAGAGTCAATGGACAACAGCTTTAGAAAGACACAAGTCTCCAGTTGTTTCCCAGTTAAGTCCTAGATACAGTAGGGGACTTTGAACAGGATTGTTAGATATGATATGGACTCACATCCTGTTGGCTCTCACTACCTGCTCTCTGTGTCTTTCAGAATCTTCCTCCAAGAGGTCAGGTTACAGGAAACAAGGCATTTTGTAAACTGGCTTACACTGAGAGTTTTGGTCATTTGGACTTCTGTATCTGTCGGTCACTGTGTCGAGGGATGCACACACTTAAAATGGGGAAACGACCTAAGAGTGTGCTGTGTATGTCCAGCCAGTGAGTCTGTAGTGTAAGACTCACAGGCCCCCAGAACCTTAAAAAAGAGCTGAATACCAATCTAAATCCCAACAGCTAATTCCTCAAAACTTAGTTTTTAAATCATTACTAAGAACCCCTTGATTTATTCAAAGCAACTCCGTTTCAAAAATGTTAAGCTACAGTAGCCAGGAAAACAAAACAAAACAAAAAAACAAAATAAAAATAGAAACATGTACCCAGTACTGCCTGCCCTTGTGCTTGACACCGTGGTGGTTTTATTTAAAACACAGTTGCACAAAAAGTATTAACTTCAAAGTCTCTAAGGACTTAAAATACTGTTTACTCACACAGTACAGAGAGTGTAAAAACAGAACCCAAACTTCTACAGAACAGAGCCCCCACCCTGGCTTATCTGCATGTAAACACCACCCACACAGCTAAATTAGTCTTAATAGTTATTTGGAGGATCTTTGTGCTGTTTTTAAACCCAAGAACTCTAATTTTGAATGCACAGTAGATGACTAATAAAGGTGTCAATATATAGACTTCTTTTTTAAAAGTATTTATTTTGAAGCTGGCATAGTGTGCAGCGAGAGTTCTTAGGGCTAAAGCAGACATTCCATTATTGAAATGAGGAAATGTCAGTCCTTTGGAGATGCCAGGACATGCCCTGATCTGTCACATGCTCATTTCTGTCAGGTATCAACCTTGTGAGCGTCTCTGGAAATACTTTCATACGTGTCATTTTAAAACAGCAGGCCAAGATCTTAAATTTAAAAAGCAATGGCCATACTATCATGAGCAATTTCTCTGTGTCCCAGCAGAGAGGCAGAACTTCAGTTCATTTGCAGATGCTAACTTAAAAACAAAACAAACAAACAAACAAACCAAAAACCTAGATATACAAAGCAAAAGGAAAACAAAACTTAATGGTCCAAATTTTAAAAAAGCAGTTGCCTTGAACAGGAGCCTCTGGGACAAAAGGAGGGGGACCTGTCTGCTCATGTTTACTTAGTAGCCACGAGGAAGCACGCACCCTTGCCTCAAATGTTTTTCTCTTCTTAATAGAAATAAATCCCGACTTCAATATTGATTTTCAAACAGCCCTCCAACTGCTACTATATTCCAATCAAATATCTGATCACTATAAGAAGAAAAATATAAGTTTCCACTCAGAAATATAAGAAATACTTTCCAGCACTGGTATTCGAATCACCCAGGAAAACAATTAGGCTTGAACGCCTGTTGTTAGCAGGAGGCGATCACTTGGCCTCTGAGAAAGGAGAATGCTGCCTCAGCCTGACACAGCCTCCTGTGGTGTCAGCAAAGGAAGTCCTGCTGTAGGCAAACCTGTCTCCTAACTCTGGTCGGTCCTCATCACTGTATCTCAGCTACGACTCCATCTCTCCCACTTCATTTGTTTAAAAACTCAGACAGCTGAGGTGTAGACGAGGCTTCCTGTGTGTCCGCAACGTTGCCAGCTTTCTTTTGGAGAGGGGAGGAATGGAGTGTCCTGATTAACAGAAGGATATCCGGGATTGCGGTGCAAGGGAGCTTGACTGGCGAATCTGTACTGTCTTTTAATGAACACGAAGTGAGACCATAGGCGAATGAGCGCTAGGAATCTAGTGAGCCTGTGCCATTAACCACTGATTCCTAGGTCTAAAATCTCCTGGTCCCTGTTTTCATTGGCTCCACGGATGATTTCGTTATCTGACTTGACTGCAAAGCTGATCATTCCTAGCAATATGTCTGCCTTTCACGTTGGGGGCCACAGAATTTCCATTGCAGAGCGGGACTTCTTTTGGGAGCCGGATCCTAGTGTTTGCTGAATGACCAGATGAATGCAGAGCAGGTTGCAGCCGTGTAAGAACCCTGCTGGTGGTGATGAGATTTGTTTAGGTCTCCTGGGAATACAGGCTTCCTGAGGATGGACATTGAGTTCCTGCTGTGTCACATGGAGAAGACAGCGGGGATAAAGTCGGTTCTGCTAAAGTCATGGCGAAGGGCACCTTAGAAAAAGGATCTGACTCGATGAACAGAGGCGTCTTTGAAGTTAATAAGGGGCTTGTTTGCATTCTGGGGTCGCTTGCTTTCCCCTCGCAGATCCCTCAAACCCAGTCCTCCCACTCTCAGACCCAATTTGTCAAAGAAAACACCAGATGCCCAGGGGCAGCTGACCTCTGGCGACAGGCTCTTAGCACTGGGCACAGCCAGAAGGAGCGTGTCCCACAGAGGCCCATGTTTTGAATGCTTGTCCTCCAGCTGGAGATACTATTTGTGTGTGTGTGTGTGGGGGGGGGGCTTTGGAGCCTTCTGAAGGTGGAAAGTACATGTAGAAATCAGATCACTGGAGGTGGGCCTTTGCAGGCTAGACATAGCCCACATCGCATCTCTTTGCTTTGTGATCCACTGCATTGTGAATGTACTCTACACAGGTGTCATGATGTCCCCGCTCCACCATTCTTTTTACCACACAAAGGACAGCATAGCCACAGGAAGTCTTACCTTATTAAAGTTGTTTCTGGCAGATATTGCCAAATTTTGTAGTCACAGCATAGAAAAGTAACTAATACCCCTGAATGTCCTTGTAAGAGAATCGTGTTTGGTTTAATCTTAAGAAAAGCTGCTCCGCCAATGCAAAGAACTCCAATAAAACCAGATTAGACTGAATTAAAATGCTCGTGTTTAATAAATGCGGCACTCTTGGGTGGACCGAGACAACATGGTGGAGAGAGGAGTCATACAAACCCAAAACCATGTGTTCCTTTTCTCAGCACGAGCCTAAATACACTGTGGGTGTGGTCCTGATCCTCCCCAGGGAGAGGTCAGCACTTGGCAGGCTGGGAATTAGTGTTCAACTCAATATTACATTCTGGACTCTTTGAATATAGGGGTGTTAGAGGGCTGGGAATATTCTGACCAAACATCCCAGAGTCCTTGGATATAGGGGCATTGGCTCAAGTCAGGCTACTTCCTGCGGGCATGGGGTGACGTGGGAGAGGGGAGAGCTGGGAGTTGGTGTGCTCACACTCAGCAAGAGGTGGGGCTGGAGTGGTGTCCAGTTTGCTGTCATCCTGGAGTATGAGAAGGCAGGAGGCTAGGAGAAAAAAAAAAAAACTGTAATTATTGGTCCTGTGAAATGGGGCTAGTCATGGAATGGGACACAATAGCAGATATCCCTGACTTTTTAAAATCAGATTTTAGTTGACACTTGTCCTTAATCCAGGAGAGCTGGTACCAATGGTGAAGCCCCAAAAGCTGGTGCAGATCTTTTGATGTTGTCTGGGGGGTGCTTTGAAGGTCGGTCTTGGCCCAGCCAGCAGGAGTGACCTGTAAAATATGATTGAAACTGGCTGAGGTCAGCAAAATGCTCTGGAGACTGTTAGTGGTTTTTTTTTGTTGTTGTTGTTCTTTTGGTTTTTTTGTTCTTTTGTTTTTTACCAGACCTGATTTTGATATAGCAGGAACAGACTTACATCTTGGTGTCATAGCAAAAGGCTATGGCTTTAGGTTAAAAGGTAAAGGAATTGGGAACTCTGACCCTCTGAAGACACACCTGAAACCTGTCAGTCCTGGACTGTGAAGACTGTGAAAGAGGCACACCTGTCTGTATTTTAGCAGGACACTTTATTAAATGTCATGAATGAAGTAATAGGTTAACAGTACTTTAAGTTGTCAAATGTCATTAGATAGATCTGGGAGAGATAAATGAGCAAAAATGAGACAGTATTTTTAGCTACTCAGGCCATCCCAAATCCTCTCCTTAGTCCTTGGAGAACATCAGTCTTAAAAGCAGTGCTTGCTGTTGGCTGCTGAATACAAGAGGCCCAAAGATTTTTCCTGTGGGGGAAGATTTGGTCTACCTGTCTTGGCAGGATGAAAAGCTCTATTCCCCAGGTGAAGAAGCATCCAGGATGCTGAAGAGGCGAAAGGCCACTTTTAGCTGTGTGGGTGGCTTTGCCAAGGCCAAGGACAAGCCTGGAGGCAGAAGGTCCTTCTGTAACCATGCGTCTTCTTGGAGGAGCTATAGGGTGCTGCAGGAGCTGCATGTCTGTGTTAGAGCTTTTGGTTAAAATGCCATAATCTCAGATCTGCAAGGGCACTTGAGAACTAGGTACCATTACCTGTTATTTATACTAGGTATATAAGCTAGATTTAGGCATGTATTTTATCCAATAAGTTATAATTTATCAATGCTAGTGGATGTAAAAAGATTAAAAGGGATATTTTAATAAGTCAAAGAATACTAGCATATGTGGGTACTTTTCCCAAAGATGGCAGACTAGCACACATGGTTACCCTTACCAAAGATGGCGGTGAGGTTAAAATGGCGGTTACCCACGTGTTTGTATTTTTTCAGTGCTGCTGTAATCTGGATATAAATTTTACTGATTTTAACATAAGCACACATGCATACAGAAACTTAAATTGAATTGAGCACTTTAAGAAAACACATTTACACATTCACATAGACATACTGTGGCCACATTATTCTGACAGACAAATAGGACACTTTTGGAAACCTGTGATAGAAGAGGGGGGGGAGAGTGGGGGAGCAGGGCGGAAGTGTGTGTCTAGGAACCGTGGACTTTTGGAGCCTTGTTTAAGATAGGTGCTAGTTTCAATTTAAAAGGATTTTTTTTTTTGTAAAAGGCTGCCTAAGCGGCAGGGGGCAGGAGCAGAGCAGGGCGGGAGCTGGTCAGCAAAGCATAGCAAACAGCTGATGGGCAAGCGCCATTGTGAATCCAGGTGTGGTATTGGAAATGGAGGTGGGGGCAGGACAGACTGTTGGCAGCAAATACGGGGGCGGGGGGGGAAAGAGGGGGGACGGGACAAGAGTGCACATTTAGAGACTGTGGACTTTTGGAGCATTGTTAATTTAGATTAGATAGCCCCAGTTTAAAAGGATTTTTGTAAACGGTCATCTAAAGGCATTTTGGAACTGGCTTGGAATCTCAAGAAACCCAATAGAAGCGTCTGCCTGTGTGACTCAAGCCCGTTGCAATGCGTCCACCAAACAGAGCCCTTGAGTAAAAAATGGGGGTGCATGAGAAATGAGTGGAGTCTCTCCACACCCAAGTTCCATCTCAGCTTTTGCACCGTGGATTAGGCTTCAATGTGGGTCTGTGGCTCCAATAAAAGCCACAGGGTATTTCCTGTTGATTGGGAGCACCAGTGATCTTTGGGGGACCCTGAGAAAATTTAGGATTATGGTCAAGTCCTGAGTGGAGTATTCTGTGTGGCTGGATTATCTAATCCAGTTGCTTTGAAGCTGTTTTGGATGTAGAACTCAGAGGAAACTGCAACAGAGGTGCTCTGAGATGTTAGATTGTCTTGATCATCTGCTCCCATGGGAAAACTTTCAGGGGTCTTCCTCTATCAAACCTAATTTTCCATAGCCCAGAATAACAGCCTCTCATTTCCCGTGGAAACAAAAGCATAACCTCTCCCCCAAGGTAACATATCTTTTGACTTAAATTTTGAAGTCAAGATGTTTTTAAAATATAAAGGTTGGTTTAGTTTAGCAGCATTCATAATCAAATGTCTTCCAGCAGTTATCAATTGTTCAAGAAATTTAAAGACAACACAATTACATACGGTATCCAGACTCTGTGTATTTTCCATATTTATGTGGTTTATTTCCTTTAAATTATTTACTTCCCTTTCTATGGACTTTATTTTATTATTTTAAATATAAGACTGTATATACTTTCTTTATTATCTCCCAAGCCTATTATATTTTAAACACACCGTAAAACATTCAGAAGATGCTCCCCGCCCACATCGGAATCTGTCTCTACTGCATATCTCTACCTGTTCCTGACCACACGAGGCCTTAAACTGTAGAAAAGGATTGCTCCATGGGATTCCTCTGTCCCATCTCCCACAAAGTCTTCTTGCATGGCTAAGCATTCCTAATAGACACTGGCCTTCTTCAGGAACCCAACTCCCCTTGTTCTCCCAGCCTCTCTTGGGTGCTCCAAGGGACACCGCATGGATGTTCTTCTTCCTGCGGGTGGCACCAGAGACACATGGAAAAGCCTGCAGGACTCTCAGATGGCAAGCTCTGGGAGCTGGGGCTGAAGTAGGGCTAGCAGGGGCGGGGTGGGCATGACTGAGATGTCCTCTCTGTGGTACTCATCTTGCCCCATTCCGTTGCAGGGGGAAAGTGGGGCTTAGTCATACATGTGCTTTGTAGAAGGGGAAAGCAAAACAGAAAAACGGCTCTTTGGAAAGTAGAGCGCAACAATTTCAAATCTATTTTGTATTTCCAAGAGAGCCAAAAATAGTCTCGCGCGGCTTCTTACATTTCTTTAACCAGAAGGCAGCTTTGTGTTAAGATGTACACTCAGCAGAAATACTTCTTTCCCTAATGAGGCCTGGAGCCTGCTGGCATTGTGTCGGAACCCCATGCTGTTAAACTAGGGAGGGTGGTGGAGACAATGTCTGGTTTTCCTTACTGTAAAGTTCTCATATTTAATGACCATAAACTACACTGGAGCTTTGGGATTCAGCACAGGACTTCTGTGTGGGATCTCCACACAAATTTTCTCAGTGGGTTTGTGGGGAGCAGCTATTGAGAGTGGCTACCTCAATAGTCTCGTCACACAGTATGTGGTTTTACATTCCAGTCGGTGGCCTGAGAGAGACTCAACTCTGAGACAATATAGGCAGGAGGAAGGGTGGTCTGAGGCTGAGCATTTACTAGGAAAGGGACGATTATGAGAATTCCCATCTTGGCTGTGACAAGCGTCGCCTTTATGTGCCCTGTGATACTGCAGGAGCTCTGTAAAAGTTCAGGTGCAGTGGTCCAGTGATTGAGAAATTGTGGAATGTCGGCAGGGACCGTGCGGACCATCTCCTTTTGTGGAGTGAAGCCTTGGGGATGCCAGTGGTGCTTTGACCTCTGCAGTGCCATAAAGCCAGATGAGAGCATCAGTTTTCACATCCCTTTAGTGGGAAGCTACTCATCACTGACAGCAACACAAGTGATAATCAGGTGAAGGCTTCTGAAGTCAAATTCCTCAAGTGTATAACATACCATCAGATTCTAGTGTTCTTGTTCTCTCTCTCTCTCTCTCTCTCCCTCCCTCCCTCCCTCCCTCCCTCCCTCCCTCCCTCCCTCCCTCCCTCCCTCTCTCCCCGCTACCCCATTGCCAACTGATTTCTGCCCTTCTTCTCTTCATTTGTCTCTACATACTAGTTTTCTGGGGAGATTTCAAGCCATGACCCTGTCTCCTGGATAAGCTTTTCTTCTATATGAACCCTGGATTTTAAAAGTAATGGAAAAAGAGACTAGTTCTTCTTAACTAAAGGATTGTCCTGTAGGCAGTTAAGAACAGTGAAGAACACTTGCTACCCTTGTAAGTGGTTCCCAACACTTAGGTTGGATCATAACCCCCTCTACCTGTAGCTCCAGGGCATCTGATACCCTCTTCTGATCTTTGAGGATACTTACATACATATGACATACACACACACACACACACACACACATAAATAAAAATAAGATAAATCTTTTAAAAATAAAAAGATTGTCCTAGAGCCAGAGGGGGCTGAAATAATAATTTTAAAATTTTTCTCTTTATGAGCTACCTTTCATAAGCCATTCAAACAGGTAGTTGTCTTTGTATCTATGAATCTCATTCCCACCAAAGTTTATACTTTTTAGGTTACAAGAGCTACAGGGATTCCATCCATGTTCTTCTCTTTGTGAGTCAATGAATAAAGCCGGAACAGAAAGCTGAGGGGCCAGATTGCTCTTCAGATCAAAAGAGATTAAGGTGAAGTGGATGTCTAGGAATGACAGGAAAGAGTGCATCATTGTCATCATCACCACCAAAGATGCTGGAGAGCTTCAGAAAGGCTGACCCCAAGGGAGGTGACAAGGGCCTTACCGCTAGATGAATGGGCCTGGCCAAGAATGGAAGACATGCCTGAGGGCGGACTCCCAGTCTGCGAAAGCCTCAGTTTCCTTCAGAGAGAATCTGCTCCCGCTGTGTTCCTGGGAAACACACTGTTTCTTCTGCTGGTGTCTAAAGGGGACTCAGCTCTTATGGGGGAATCATCTATATGAGGTGGTGAAGCGAAGTCAAGAGCTTATGAGTGTCCTAGGGGCTGGGAGAAACAGTTTCCACACGGATACTAAAAACTGGGGGCCGGCACCTGGCTACAGCTTCACTGTCAATGTAGCTCTGCTCCGCACACGCAAACTCGGTGTTGGAATAATAGTTTCAGACAAGTAAGTTCCTATTTACTTCCCATACTTGGGTATTCCCTTTTCCTCCTGGTACTTGAATATTTTTAAACAGTATAACCTCTACTTTTCATTCATGCATATATGTGTGTACATGTGCTCATGTGTATGGGTGCATATATGTGGGGGCATATACATACACATGTGTGAATATATATGTGGAAGCCAGGGGACAGCCTTGAGTGCCATCTTTAGGAATGTCATCCACATCTTTGAGATGGGATCTCTCATTGGCCTGGAGCCCACCGATTAGGTAAGATGGGTTGACCAGCAAGGGCTCCTCCTGTCTCTGCATTCTCATGTGAGAATTATAAGCATATACCATCATGCCTAGAATTTCTACATGAATTCTGGGGATTAAACTCAGATCCTAAGACTTATCAGGCAATCACTTCATGGCTGTCCCAATTATCTTTGAATATCAACTTGGCACAATCTAGAGCCATGTAAGAGGAAAGCCTCCACGGAGGATTGCCTAGATTCTGTGGGCGTGTCTGTGGAGTGATTGCTTTACTAACTGATGTAGAAGGTCCTAGACCATCGTGGGTGGTGCTGTGCCCTGGGCAGGGGGTCCTGCACTGTATAAGAAGGCGAGCTAAACATGACCCCAAGACTGAGCCAGCAAGCAGTGTCTTCCATGTTTTTGTGGTACTTCTTTGACTGTGATGGAGGTAATGTTGCACGGAATAGCAAGCAGGCTTGCCTTCAGGTTCCTGCCTTGAGTTCTTGCCTTGAGTTCCCGCCTTGACTCTTTAACCTATAAGATGAAATAAACCATTTGCTCCCTTCAGTTGCTTTTGGTCAGAGTATTTCATGACAGCAACAGACAGGAAGTTCAAACACAGACTGAGCTCTCTCTCTAGCCTCTGAATAATATTCTTTACAGAAGAGTGGTCCTTACTTTGCTTAAAGGAACTAAGAACAATAAATAGTCTTAGTTAGGGTTTCTATTGCTGTGAAGAGACACCATGGTCATGGCAACTCTAATAAAGGAAAGCATTTATTTGGGGCTGGCTGACAGTTATTGCTATCAGAGGTTTTTATGTCTTAGTTGGGGTTCTATTGCTGTGAAGAGATGCCATGACCATGGCAACTCTTATAAAAGAAAACATTTAATTGTGGACAGTTCAGAGATTTAGTCCATTACGGTCATGGCAAGAAGCATGGCGGGGTGCAGGCAGGAACGGTGCTGGAGAGGGTTGGGAGTTCTATACCCGGATCCTCAGGCAGCAGTAAAGAAGAGTGAACCACCGGGCCTTGACTGAGCTTCTGAAACATCAAAGCCCACTCCCACACTGACACACTTCCTCCAACAAGGTCACACCTCCTAATAGTGTCCCTCTCTATCATAACACTGATAAAGTGCATATTTGTTTAGGAGAGAGGACACAAAGGACCTGGATGTGGATGAATACAGAGAGGCCCCCTGCCCAGGAAGTCTGTTAGATGTCTGATGTTCGTCTCAGGGCTTACAAATGTCTTGCTGACGGCTTGGATCTCAAGGATTTCCCGCTACATCCTACTACAGCTCCCCAACTCACGTGCTGACGACTTAGTCCATAGCTAGTTGTGCTATTTACATTGGGTCTTAAGGGATTACTCCATGGATCCATTCCTGGCTGAATGGGTTCTTAGAAAGTGGGCCTAGCTGAAGGAAGTAGGTTAGTGGGAGTGTCTTTGAAGGTGTATTTTATCCTCAGACAGTTCTCTTGTGCTTTCTGTTTCCTGCCTGCCGTGAGCAGAACAGCTTTCTCAGGCCTTGCCCTTCTGCCGTTGTTTCCGCTTTACCTCAGGCCGAAAATCAGCAGAATCAACCGACCATGGCCCGAAACCTCTGAAGTCAAGAGCCAAATCAGCCTTCCTCCTTTAAGTTACCAATGTCTGTTGTGTTTGGGCTCCAGTTGACAGGCTGCTTTTGGTTACAAGTTTGGAGCCTAACACCAGGTAGATTCAGCTAAAAGGGGACTTGAATGGTTTATGCAAAACAGTCCAGCAAGGATTATGGTGCACTGGTTGCAGGGATGAATGGAGATGGCAGATCCCAATGCCAGGCAAAGAGCAACAAACCTTTTCTATGTCTCGTCTCCTTTTTGTGCACTAGCTTATTTGAAAAGTCTGCGATCAAAGCTACCCATAGCTTCTCTACCTCCCCTCGGGTGAGTCGCTGGCTGTCTTCGTCCCTGCTTCCAGTAGAACTCTTCAGATGACCAATGATTGCCCTACTCGGGTCAAGAGCACCCACCCCAACCCGTCAAGTGACAAAGGCGTGGTCTTAGAAGCGGGTGCCAACTCCTATTTCCCCACACATGGTGGGGCAGACAATATAATGCAGCTGTCCTAAAGGAAGGCGGGGCTCCCAGGATCACGGAAGGCCTCTGTGGACAAAGCAGATTTTCTTAGAAGGGGAACAGTGGCCTGACAGACATTCTGTTGCACAAAAGGTCAAAATGTGATTCAATGCTTAAAAAGCACTTTATGACAGAATTAAAAAGGGGAACGAAAGGGAAATGAAGTCATCGTTGGTTTTATTAGGAACAAAGCAAGACTAACATTGACTGTGCTCGCAGTCGGAGAACTGGCGTTTTGACAACTCCCAGCGTAACTGTAGCCCAGGGAAGCTGGTTCTGCCGAGCCCTGAAAATGTTCTGATCCAAAGGGCACTACTTGTATGGAGCGTCTCCTCACTGTGGTTTATAATCATGGCTCCCAAGGTAGGAAATGACAGGGGCCACATATCAACTCTTACACCTTAATTATTCTGACAGGTAGTTGCTACAAAAATTCAAAGATTAAACACAGGGACCAAGCTTTAAACGAAACAAAACTAAGGCTCCCATTTGCAAAGAAATGTCTAGGCTACCATCTCTCCTGCCATTCCTGCTCATCCAACAAATATTCACAAATGTCTACACAGATGGCTGGCTTTATTAAGGCCGAGAAAAACGAGCCACTTGTCCTTCTGAGATGTGCTGTGGTCAGAGGAACCGGTTCTTTCAAGGCCAGCTTAGGTCCTTCCCTGCTATTTCTCCCCGAGCCTGTTGCCCAGAGCTCTCTCTCTTCCATTCAGGCACACAGAGCTCCAGATCTACAAGCAGGGAAGGGGGCCACCGCCTCCCTGTCCCCTCTGTCGCCTGCATGGCCTTGGAGCCCACACCCTAGTCCTCTCCGATTTCACCAAGGCCGCCCACCCGCGCTGACCCGCGCAACAGCTGCAGGTAGCAGAAGTGCCCCGCCCCGTCGGGCTCCGCGGCTGGGGACACCGCCCCTCTCCAGGCTCTGGGGCGCGCGGCGGGCAGTGGCCCGCGCAGGTAGAGCTCGGCGCGGCCCCGAGACGGCGCGGCGGGATGGGGCGGCCCGGGGTCTGCCGCCTCGTGCTGCTCGCCGCTTGCCTGGAGCTCTGCGGGCCGCGCGGGGCGCTCGGAGGTACGCGCCCCAACTTCCCTTCCCCACCCGGGGTGGGCCAAGCCAAGCTGCGCTCCGCGGAGGGGGTGGGAGGCCGGGTTGGGGCGCAGGCCGGGGAGGAGGCTGGGCGAGCGGGGCGAGCGGCCCTCCGGACCCCAGGAGCACTCAGGCCCGCTGTCCTCAAGCTGGTCGTAGAGGGAAGACGCAGAGTGGCTCTGCGCACTAGCTTCGCGGCGGTCGAGCACTTGCAACTCCCAGCCTGGGCCTGCGCCCCACCTCCTCCCCGCTAACTCCAGGAGTTTTAAGGTCGGCCATCTGACCAGCAGAATGGCCGACTCCTGCGGGCGGCCCTGGCTGGTCCTTTTTAGTTCGGCCGGGGAGCTATTTGGTTTCACGTGACCTGCGAGGCGTTGGGGATTCTTCAGTTCATTTAGGATATTCTTTGACCCCCCTGGCTCCTTGTCCCTTTAGTCCCACCTTAGAGGGCCTTAGCTTTTCTGAGCCCAAATACTTAGTGTTTTCTTTTTCCATGGCGTTTTGCCTACCTTCCAGATTACTGACCACGTGGTTCTTTAAACTTGCATGATTGCGCCCTAGTTCCTGGGTCTTCCCACCTTCAATCCAACAAAAGCCTTCCAGTAATTCCAAATCACAAGCATTGCATGTCTGTAGTATTTTCTATAAGATTCTAAAGTCTTAAATTCATTTTCAGGGTGGCCATGGCCAAACAGCATTGCCGCAGGTGATCGTTGGTGATAATGTCATTTTAGAGTGACGCTCCAGGGGCCATCTAGGTTCTGGAAGGCGCCTCACCCTCCTGCTTGTTCAGGTGGTGAGGAGGCTGCTTAGAAAAGCTGTGCACCTTCATGGCCTTCCTTCTTATTTTTGCAGGCTTTCCTGCCCCTTCTGGTTCCTTTCTGTGGGTGTGGCAAAGGGCCGAGGTCTGGAGCCGCAGTAACTGTGACTGAAGGGGCAGGTATAAGTTGAGGAGGAGGGAGTCTCCAAAGGGCAGAATGGCCTTTGACGACCCAGATGGTGTCAGACAGGGAGCCAGTAACAATGTGGGGGCAACGAGAAGCTCCTAGCTTGGCAGTCTGTTGGGTGTGGGCTTCAGACCCATGGGCTTTCTTCCATTCTCAGTTACTCTGCATGGTTGCTTCTTTGAGTCTTGGCTTTGCCTCTGTACATTTACTGTAGTAATAACGTCCTCAGAGAGGCTTAACCAAACACTGGCTTAGCAGACTGAGAATGTTCAATAAACACTCATTTTCAGCTTTCCATATTCATTATTCCCCCTTCCTTCTCTTCCTTGCAGTTAACGTGGCTAGGAGACAATAGGTTGATAGGTCAGGTGTGTGACTAAAGAATCCCACAACATGGACTTTAACATGTGTGTTTTTCATCCATGGCCCCCACAGCATGACAGGTATTGTAGGCCTAAACCTTGCCAAAATCTACTCTGTGATGCTTGGAAGAGTATTTTATTATTATTCTTTTATTTTTTGGTATAGGGGTTGTAGGGAGAATAGGAGGCCCCGAACTCCACCATGTCCAGGACCCCAGAGCCTCAGATTCACACAGGACAGGCAAAGCCTTCCTCTGGTCCATGTATGGATGTTGATAATATGTGTAGAAAATGTTCACTGCAGCCCCACCCCACCCCCAGTTTTGGCCTACAGAGACTGCTGCTGAGATGAGCTGAACTTGTCTCCTTAATCCGGATGGGTACCACAAACCCAGCTTCCTTGTTTATCTGTATGTAGTAATAATAACACTCTCTCTCTCTCTCTCTCTCTCTCTCTCTCTTTCTGTTCAACCCCATATAATAAATACATTGAGCTTCTAGGTCAGACAATCTGACCCCAGCGTTCTTTCTGTGTGTCGTTCTGTCTGTGTTTCTTCCTTCCCTTCCCTCCCCAGTCAGATCCAAGTCCTTACAGACGTGCATGGATGTGGCTATGGGTGTTTTACCTTCATATGTGTCTGTTTCCACACACATGTGCCTGGTGTTGGAAGAGACCAGAAGAGGGGATTGGATACCCTGGAACTGGAGTTCCAGATGGTTCCGTGGCACTGTGTGGATTCTGGGAATTGAACCCAGGTCTTCTGGAAGATCAGTTCTTGCTTGTAACTGCCAAGCCGTTCCTCCAGTCCTGAGAATATTTTCCTGAGTTACCACATGTGTAATTTGAATTCATTCCCCTCCTTGTCTCCTTAAATAATTCAGGGTGCTTCCTTGAACAACTGAATCACCCAAAGAGAGCTATGTTCTTAGTCTTGAAGGGTGCAGGGTAATGGATAGGTCAGCCTGACAAGTCACCACAGCAGAAACCACCTTTGTTTGCCAGTGGAAATTGTCCAGTAAAAGTACTTTTAGTGCGGGTGCCTTATGCGTTCTGTTTGTGAACCACACTATTGCCCATTGCCCACACTGGAAGATAAGAAGAGATTGTGCATTGCAACTAAGTGCATATTATCACTTTTATTTTTGGTATTTCGAATTTTGACCACTTTCTTGTCAATGTTGCTTTGGCATCCCAACAAGGCTGAGTGGGCACTTGTTCCAGAAGGAAAGTGCCAGACTGACCTGTAGCTCCTCGTTGCTGCTCTTTTCATTGTTTTTAATTTATCTTTACCCGTGAGTTGTTGGGAGAATTTTTAAACATCTTGTATTAATTATTCTGCTATGTGAAAACACCCCAAGGCTGGATTTGTTGTAAAGGAAAGAGGTTTCTGTAGCTCCTGACTTTGGTGCTGGCTCTGGTGAGGGAACCATGGCAGTGGAGTTTATGGCGAGGGGAAGCCAGAGAATGTCCAGGGTGGGGCTTGTCTGGCATTTAGAACACTTCTCTCCAGAGAGCTGGCAAGGGTTCCCCGAAAACTGGCCCAGTCTCTCCTGTGAATGATGCCTTACATGACCTGATGGTCT
Source organism: Chionomys nivalis (assembly GCF_950005125.1). Lineage (NCBI taxonomy): Eukaryota > Metazoa > Chordata > Mammalia > Rodentia > Cricetidae > Chionomys > Chionomys nivalis. The sequence continues at coordinate 33,458,194 of NC_080100.1, read as the reverse complement.
TCCACTAGTTGCCACCTTTTAAAGGGGTTCCGTTACCTCTTTTGGCATGGTAGAGACAAGGTGCCCAACTCTTACAGTTGAGATGCAGACCACATCCAAACCAAGGCACATTTGGCCTTGTTTGTTTGTCTTGAGGATGTGCTTACTTGCAGTGAGATAATGCAATTGTTGAACCTAGCTAATCAGGCAAGCCTGCCTGTGGTGCAAGTGAATCCCAGGAGAGGAGAGGAGCACCAGCCCACTTCCCATACTGTAGAGTTCCCTGTTTGCATTCGGAAGGCAAGAGGTAGACGGCCATTTCACATGCCAATGGAGACAGAATTTCAACCATGTTGAAACAAATGAAGTTCTTTGTTGTTGTCGTTATTGCTTTGGTTTTTAGATGGCGACTACCTCAGACGTCCTCATATATTCTTTCGACTCTGCAGGAAATATCCTGGCAGTCCTTTTCCGACTGGAGTCTCAGAACTGGGCGCACAGATTCAGATTCTTATCGCAGCTGGTGTGAGAGCAGCTGGCACATGGCACAAGGTGCTGGCTCCTCACAGTTGAAACACCTAACGCCTGACCACGAGTGCACAAGAAACAGATAAGGGTCATAGAATTCCTGCAAGGGCTTTAGAAGGCAGGTGCCTTGGGAGAGGAGCTAGAGAGAACCTGGGGGAGGCTCATCTCTTAGGCACTGTCACTCTAGGGAGGATGCCTGGGTCCAGCACGGACGATGCATGTCTGGGGTGGAAGCTGGGCAGCAGAAAACCGTATGCAGAGCGTGCAAGGCTGGGCACAGGCTCTGTGGTACAACAGAGGGAAGGAAGCTCAACTAGGGCAGGCAGCATCAAGACTACATCACTCACTTATTCAGCAGAGACTGTTTGCATCAGAGGCTGCAGGAACTGTAGCTCCCAGAGTGGTGCCAGACATGGGAATCCTTCATTGAGAGGCAGTAAGGGTGGAGTAACTGCTGGTTTGACTTGGTAGCCTGAGGACCTAAGCCAGAACAATTGCATGAGGGCTAGTTTTTGGGTGGATTGGAGAGTTGAGAGCCTAGTGGGTTATGGTTTGCAAAGAGCCAGAGGGCTGTAAATGGCTTGACCTACATCACCCTGGACACTGAAGATGTTTTAGTGTGCCTGAACCTCCTGCCCTCTGCTCTCTGTCTTTGTCCAACAGCATCAGCTGCACAGTTATCACAGGGGCCTGATGCCAGAGCTGCCCTTCACAGCTCACTGGACAAATAGTAAACCTCCTGCCGTGCAGCCACAGAGCAGATTTTAGTTCATTGATTTCCTGCTCGGATTTAAATTGAATGGAGCAGAGTTTGTGTTAGTCTGCCCGGAGGTTGCCTAGGGAACATAGCATGTTTCTGCTAAGTTATTGCTTGCTTGTAAGTTTTCTTTTCTCTTTTTTTTTCTTCATGAGTGTGATGTTTTATTCCAGTGCAGGGCTCTTCTTAGAACTTTGTCTTAGGCTTTTGTATGATGCCAGGGAACATTTTTTTTTCTTCCCAATTTCAATTGGAGATTGAAATTTTGGGCAGAAACTTTAAAGACAAATTTCTGTACCCATGATGCTTATGGAACTTATTTCTAAGCACAGCAGTGTGCTAAAAGACAGGATGTAACATTAAAAGATACTAAAATTATAAAAAAGTAATTCTAATTTCAATGATATCTAATAGACCCGGAGTATTTTTCTAAATACTTCTTTAATTAATTTATAGCATAGAGCCACCAGATCCTTTTCTTCAAAAGGCAGAACTCCTGTCTCTGTAACTGAAAGCTACCTAATGCTTTCCGTTGTTCCCAGAACCTTCTTAACAGGCCCACGAACGAGGAACCTTCTGCTTGCCAATGTGGTAAGTCATCTCTTTGCTCCCCAAGCTTGTATGCACATCAACAGCTCAAAGCACAGAGTCTTCTCATCCCAGATTGCCACCCCAGGAAGTTGCAACCAAACCCCAAATCTGGAGTTGATTAGGATTGCCTTCAGGCATCTCCCTCTCCCTCCCGCAAGGACCCTACTCTTTAATCTCTCTGGAGCTCACTCACTTCTCATCCCTTTCTGGGAACCCCTTCGAGCCGTTTCAGTACTGTCGCCGTCTGAGTTACGGTCTGATTGTGTATTTCCCTATCGATTCCTTTCTGATGCCCTTTCAACAGAGTCCTGATTTCCAGGCAGTCATTTATTAAGTAGTCTAACGTGCACTGGACATAGTTCTGTGCATTGAGAGTTAGGTGGTGTTCTGACTGACTAGATTTTGATGTCCAGATCTTAACATTCCATTTGGGGTGACATGTTCTTGGGGCCAGATAACAACCACTAACACAGATTTTTTTTTTTTTAAAGTAGAGATTTGTAAAGGCCATTAAAGGAGCAGCCAGTCACTCCTGTTGTAAAGGTACTTTAAAAGGTGAGCGAAGACCCTCCCTATGGAGGAGGCAGCTGCAAGTTGCTGCAGGCTCAACTGTACCTGTCCCGTTCATCATGTTCTGAGCCAGACAGGACCTTCAATCCCTTGTGCTGTCCATTCTCTTCTTTGTTTTCTCCCTCTGTTCCTCCTCCTGTTCTATCTTGAACGGAACCGGAAACCCCCCACCCATGTCCTTTAGCCAGACTGAGTGAGTCAACTGTGGTCTAATTAATAAAAACTGTGATTGCTTGATTAGCTGTAGTGGTTTGAATGTGAGATGCCCCACTTCCCCCCACCGGCTCATGTGTTCAAACCCTTGGTCCCCCACTGGCGATGCTGTTTGGGAAAGTCATGGACACTATAGGAGGGGGAGCCTCTCTGGGGGGAGTGTGCCACATGGGACAGGCCTTGAGACTTACTGGCCTGGCCTCACTTTTCACTCTCTGTGTTCTGAGTGTGGATGTAGTGTGACCAGCTAGCTTCCTGCTCCTGCCGCCACAGTGTCCTCGCTTGCTGCTATGTCTTCCTTGTCAGGAACTGTAAGAAAAATTATCCCCCCTTCTCCTTTAGGTTGCTTTCCTCAGGGTATTTTCATCATAGCTACAGGAAAGCAAGATAGCAACAGTCTCTTGTGTGTACCTTTGAGTCTTCAGTACCACAGAAAATCCTTGGGCTCCTTTGTGGACCCAGGAAAGACACACTTTGCTTTGATTGCTCCCTCCCCTAGTCCCTAGCTCACCCAAGCCAGCTCCCATCCTACCAACTCCACCACTTCAGGACCCTCTTCTTTCTGGGAACCTTTTTACTCTGATAGGTAGCCAGCTGTTAGATGAAGTCTTTACCATCTTCTCTTGACGATACTTGGCACATGCTAAGCACTCAGTAAATAGTAAGTCAAATCCAAACCCAACCCAAAACAACACAAAAACCAAAATCCAACAACAACAACAACAAAAAACCTAGGAACACTTTGGAAAAACAAGTTAGAGTCAATTGTGAGGTAAATATGATGACTGAAAACTGTCCCACGGGAGAAATCACAGGCCAATATAAATATTTGCCTCCCAGGAGTACTGTGGTTTAGTTACCTTCTTACCAAACACAGTTGGCATTGTGCATTTTGCCCCTTATTTCAGCGCAGGACAGCACACAGTGTCTTCGGCTTTCTGGTCAACCTGATTAGATACTGCAATCACGTCCTCACCTTCACCAGAGCTCAGATCCCTTTCCCTCCAGGAACTGACCGCACTTGCTTTCCTGTTTATTCTTATTGTTATTCCGAGATGTGTATTGGGACCCGGGAGGATGGGGTCAACCTGGAGGTAACTGAGGGCATCAGTGGCTTCAGACCGTCCAGCCAGAAGTTTTAAACCCACTTCCTGGTTTTTTTCCTCTGGAGGCGATGGAATTTTCTGGCTGCCAGCCGGAACTGGAATTGACTAGTGCCAGAGAGGTGAAACGTGGGAAAATATAAGGATATTGTTTACAAATGTTATTTAGTCATCTCAGCAGTAGGTCAGTAGATCTTATGATTTCGAAAACATTTCCTGGCTTTGAACACTTAACAATACAATCTCCAGGCCTGTCAGAAATTGGGAAGTTGGCAGGGGGTGGGAGGGGGATTCAGGAGAATAAACTCAGCTGACTGGGAGGTTAGTGACTGCTTGCTTCACCTTAATGACTTTAGCTCTATATTCTAGTACTGAGTTTACTTATTAATATATTGATTGACTTTTTGAATGTATTTTTATCAGTTATGTTTGTTTTAATACAGTATATACTGATCAATTCCAGCCCCCTTTATCCTCCTTCTTCCCAGCTCCTAGTTATCTCTTTCCTACATTAAGGATTCAAAAAAAAAAAGAAAAAAAAAAAAAAGAAAAAGAAGATTTCCACATATGAGAGAGAACATGTTTGCATATTTCACTAACCTAATGTTCCCTGTTTCTACCCATTTTGCTGTAACTAATCTTATGGCTGACTAATAATGCATTATATATCTAAATATTATCTCTGTCTGTCCAACATCAATGTACCATGTATCAGCCATCCACAGTTTATCTAATTTCATTTATCCATTTGTCTGCTGCTGAGTTTTCCTAGCTGCTGTGACTGGCTCTGTAGGAAACATGGACGTGTATGTAATTCATCCCTTGCTTTCCTTTCATCCCTTGGATATTTTCTCAGAATGGGAAGGCTGGGTTCTATAGTGGCTCTATTAACTAACTATTTTGAGGAATCTCCATATTGATTGTCCTAATTTACATTTCTTAACAGTGCACAAACATTCCTTTACTTCTGCATATACTTAGCAGAATTTCTTATTGCTTCAGTAGTCATCATTCTAATTGGGGGTAAGATGATATCCTAGCTTTGAACTGAATTTTCCGAGTCACAAATCACATCAAACAGTTTTCATGCATCTCTTGGCCATTTGTCTTTCTTCTTTGAGAAGTGTTTGTTCAGATCATTAATAGGAATTTGTTTCTTTTGCTCTTGAGACTCTGCGCTCCTGTGTATTTGGATTCCAGTCCCTTGCCAGGTGAGTAGTTGGCAAACATCTTCTCCCACCCTTCACGTTGTCCCTTCTGTGTCGGTTGTTTCGTTGGCTGTGCAGGACGTTTTTATTCTGAAGAAACACAGTCTTTGCTGTTTGCTATGCGATGTTAGAGTCCTTGCTATCTTTATCAATGAGATATTTTAGGTATTTTCTTCTTTATTTTCTTCTAGTAATTTGAGACTTTTCAGGTCTTATGTTTAGGACTTGGATAATTCTGAGTTGATTTTTGTACAAGGGGTCAAGTTTCATCATCCAGTTTTTCCAGTGCTGTCTCTCCAGTGTATGTTTTTGATGCCGTTATTGAGAATCGACTTGTTTCTGGAACGCCTGCTATTCCCCCTGGTCTTTATGTCTGTTTGTTTGTATACCTGTGCCTGATGTTTGGTTACCATGGCCCTGCAGTATGCCTTGAAATCAGGTATTGTGATTCTTCAAACCTTTTTTTTTTTTTTTTAAAAAAACTATTTGGGGTCTTTGGTGCTTAATATAAAATTAGGATACTCTGTAAAGAGTATCATAGACATTTTGGTAAAGACTGCCTTGAATCTGTAAATCATTAGGATACAATATAGATTTTTTAAATAATATGATTTATTTCAATTCATGAACATGAGATGCCTTTCTTTTCTGTGTGTGTCTTTGATTTCTTTCTAATTTTCCTTTTATTTCCTTGAATAAGTTTATTTCTAGGTGTTTTATTTTATTTTTGTGTATCTTAAAAAAAACCCTTTTGCTTCACTGATTTTTAATCCATTTTTAGACCCTGTCTTGTTTATTTCTTCTCAGATATTTGATATTTCTTTCCTTTGGCTTACTTAGGGTTTGATTTGCTCCTAGGTGCTTGAGATGTATCATTAGGTCGCATGTTTAAAATTTTTCGTTTATTTTGAAACACACTTCCTCTGCTTTTACTGTGTCCCATGTGTTCCATATGTTTTGGTAGATTATTTTTATTTATGCTTTTTTGAATTTCTCTTTGAAATCTATTGACAGTGACACTCGTCCTAATTGTCCTTTTGGTCGAGGGTGGTTCGGCATCAAGTCCCTTCCAGAGTCTACTTTTTAAGGCCACTTTAGTGCTAGTTAGTTTCCATGGGAAGCTAAATCTGAGATGGAACTTGACATACAAGAATTTTATTAGGGGGAATCAACCTTGGCAGAAGGCAAGGGAGCAGACTTAGATAACGAATTTGAGTTGCTCTTTGGTGTTAGCGAAAGCCTTGGCTGCTCCTTTGGTTGGTTCTAATGAAGAGGGACCCCTTAAGTCTGCCCTGAGTGAGGGAAGAGAATGCTGTGTCTTGATCCATCATGCCGGGTCTGTGGGCCACCCTAGACAGCAGGGGTGGCCTTTGGCAAAGCAGCTTTCTTCAGCAGGGTCAGCCCATGACGAGGAAGAGAATATGAAGCATAGCCGTTGTGTAGCAAATTTACTGACCTGGGTTTTTCTTCCCTGTAGCATCCTTTTATGGCGAAAGCTACGTGGGGCTCAGCATCACGGAAGTCTTCTCTGGACTGTCGCTTCAGTTGAGATTTCAAACTAGCAAGCCACAAGGCTTACTTTTTCTTGCAGCTGGGAAAATTGACTATTGCCTAATAGAGCTTCTGTCGGGAATATTACAGGTATTTATTTTAATCTTTAAAATAAATAAGAATTCAGTTACTGGAGAACACAAACCCACAGAAAAATAGAACAAAACATTTTTCATTAGAATAAAGTGATATACTATTTAGTTAGGGTGGGATTGTCTCAGATGTTTCCAGTGTATCCTAAATATTCTGACTTTGAACTTTTCCACTTCAATATATAATCCATAACTATAGAAGGTTTTCATGTCAATTCACTCTCACTCTCTTCCCCTTCCTCCCCTCTCTCCCTCCCTTATTCTCTCACCCCCTTTCCCTCTCTTTCTCCTTTCTCTTGCAAAAATAAAATACCAGAGGCTGGGTAGTGTAGGTAACTCATAAAGGAAATAGACAGTAGATTCGTTTTGGGCTGTGTAGGAGGATGATGGTAGAGTCTGCTTGGTTTCTGGTGAAGGCGTCATGGTGGAAGGGAAGAAGCGAGAGGCAAGCCTGCTTTGTAACACCTCTACCCCCTCTTGGGCCACCAGTCCATTTCCCTGAGAGACCTCACAGCGCATTAACCCCTCTTTACAACCTAATCGCTTCTTTGAGGCATCAGCAGCTCTCAGCACTGCTGAGCTGGGGATTTAGGTCTCACCAGGAGTTTTAGTGGGGTCGATCCATAGCAACCCCATGCCTCCAGTATAACTCTGTGAGAGGAACAGCTTGGTGAGGTTCATTAATTATGATTCTTGTCTCTCTTAGGTGAAAATAAACTTGGGTACGGGTGAACAGCTTCTCCTTTCTGAGCAAAGAGTTCGTGTGGACAATTTGGCGTGGCATTCGGTGGAACTGTACTATGGCAAGGATAAGGTTCTCTTGGTTATTGACAAGCAGTACGAGACGACTGGCCAGCGGGATGGAGGGATGCCGAGCTTCACATTTCACCATGGAGTCTATGTAGGAGGCCGTGGGGGACTCAGCGTCCCTTACCTGGACAGAAAGACTCCCAACTTCCGAGGATGCATAGAGGGCGTGGTGTTTAACCAGAGGGAGGTCCTTACTTCCCTTAGGTCTTTCCCTGGCTTCAAGAAGGTTCATGAGGTGTCGCTGGGATGTAACGATGAGTTTTTTGCTGGGAAGAATGAAGCTATTAGCTTTTTCAGTTCTAGGTCCTATGTCGCCTTTCCAGAATGGAGGGTACAGGGGGATGGGACACTGAGATTTGCCGTGCGAACCGGAACCCAACAAGCCTTGCTTTTATTTCAGTCAGGTAGAGGAAGAGACTTTGTTGCCTTGGCAATACACGAGGGTCTCCTGAAGGCTCGTGTGGGAAAGGGAGAAACAAAAACTCAGCTTTCATCGCCCCGCTTGGTTAGTGACAACAAGTGGCACGTTGTTCAACTCAGGGTCACGAGGAGGCGTCTGGACCTCACGGTAGACGAGCAAGGGGTAAGGGCCACGCTGCCTCTGCAAAACCAAGCGTTTGTATCTGAAGGGCCCCTGTTCGTGGGAGGCCTGAATCACCGGATGTGGGAAGCAGTGCGGCCTTTAGAACTTGTGTCTGTGCCTGGGAAATCTGCTCGGGGCATCGCTCTGAAAGGATGCCTGAGAGGCTTGGAAGCAAACTTGGAAGTGAGAGCTTTAAGGGACGCAGTGGTTTCCAAAGACGTTTCTGCTGGGTGCACAAGTGAGGGCGTCCACGATCCAGATCCTCCCGGGACAGCAGCGCAAGACCTGCCTCAGCCAGAGCCAGCCCATTCCACTGCGCTTCCCAGTGCCAGCTCTCTTCCGGAAAACGGAAGTGGCGGTTTTTTGGTTTTGAGTAAGTTGGAAGTCCAAGAAGGTGGACAGGCCGTACTGGGACAAAAGCATATAAAAGTGAATGTGGACTTTCTGGATCTGGGTATCAACCATTCTCAGATACTATTTAAAATACAGGAAATGCCAGCTCATGGTTTCCTTCAAATAGATGTTCGGCATGCACCAGAAATGGAGAGGACTTTTACTATGTTAGATCTGACGCATGGGAAAGTATGGTATGTCCACGATGGCTCGGAAGAGCCTGCAGATTCCTTTACATTTTCGGTTTTTTCTAGTAACGAGAAGGCGATGCCATCCCAGCTGCAGGATCCCGTTTCGCATGTTCTTAATATTGTAGTCATTCCAGTGAACGACCCCCCACTCCTTAAGCTCCCAGAGGGACACTTGCTTCTCTTCGAGAACTCTAAGAAACAGTTGACTCCCGGTGTGGTACAAGTATCAGACCCTGACACTGATTCGAGGAATCTCAGGTTTTCCATTCTTAGCGACTTCAACGTGGATGCTGGGTTTTTAGAAAGTGCCAACGACCCTGGCAGAGCCATACATAGTTTTACACAGATGGATTTACAAGCTGGCAACATTTTCTACGTGCACAAGGGTCATCGAAACTCTCGGATTGTCCTGAGAGCGACTGATGGTGAGCTGGTTAGCAATACTGTGGTGTTACGGGTCATGGCTGTTCCTTGGGACTTTGAGGTGGTAGTTACAACTGGCGTGGTGGTCCCACAGGGTGGTACGGTTCTTATCACGCAGAGCGACTTGTCGGTGAAGGTGAATGGCGAACCGCATGAGACGGACACCCGCTATGATGTCACTCGTCCACCTCAGTTTGGCCAAATTCAGCATCGGGTATCCAATGGGGAATGGAAACAAGTTAGTACCTTTTCCCAACGTTCCATTGACCAGAATCGGATCCGATACTATAGTTCATTCAAAGAACTGCAGCGAGAAAATGCAACAGATCACTTTAAATTTAAAGCTAACGTAGAAGGAAGAGTAAGCGAGGAACTCCTGTTTCCTGTGACTGTTCAGTGGCCGAAATTGACACTTCTGAAAAATGTTCCTCTAGAGATTAGCAACGCAAGCAAGAAAGTATTGGACTCTGACCATCTGCAGGCTGGAACAGAGAGCATGGAAGTAGCTGAGAGGGAACTCTATTTCAAATTACTGATCCCACCCAAGAAAGGAAGCTTGCTACTTGGCAATGAAGTTCTTCAAAGAAGTTCAATTTTCAGTCAGAAAAATATTACAGACTCTAAGGTAAGCTATGAACCTCAGGGGAGGTTCAGGGAAGACTCACAGGACATGTTTACTTTCTCAGTTATTGTAAAACACATAGAAACAAAAGATTATACTTTCAGGATAAACCTTAAAGCAGATAAGACGCATATTATTTTAACAAACACTGGACTATTTGTAAAAGAAGGAGAATGGACATTAATCTCAAAATCAGAACTCTTGGTTCAAACATTGGACAATCATGTCTTCCAATATGAAGTCACCAAGAGTCCTCAGCATGGGGAACTGAAATTGACCAGCTCTTCCGCTTCTCTGGGAAGTGACAGTGGCATCAGTGGGTTCACAGAGGAAGACATAGTGGGTGGAAGGCTGATGTATGTTCATGATGACTCTGAGACCCAGTGTGATGAATTCGTTGTGCTGGCCTCTGCCACAGATCTGGGCCAACAGGGAGGTGTCAAAAATCTTGACTCCGAACACGTGTCTACAGAAATCAAAGTCAGCATTTCTGTTGAGTTGAAGAATGATGAGAAGCCGGTGCGTGTGGTGGATAAGGTCTTTCACGTTGTGCGGGATAGCCAGCGCTTACTGACATTAGCAGACCTCTGCTTCCGTGACCCTGATGTAGATTTTGATGATGGGCAGTTGCTCTACACTCGGCGTGGCATACCAAATGGAGATTTGGTGAAAGTCGATGACCCGTCTCAAAAGCTGTACCAGTTCAGGCAAGAGGACCTCCAGGAAGGGCGTGTGCTCTTCAGGCACCATGGTCCGGACTCTGCCCGATTCCTGCTGTTTGTGACAGATGGTGTCCACCACACGTCATCCCTCTTCGAGGTCAGTGTGTCAGAGGCCTATGTCCACATAGTCAACAACACAGGGCTGCTTGTGTCCAGAGGGAGAGACAGCTGCGTCACAACAGCCAACCTGAGCATCACCACGAACCAAGATGTCAGAACAGACCGTGAGTTTGAATTCCACATCTCGCAACCCCCCAAACATGGCAGAATCCTGGTCAACAATTCTGAGTTGCACTCATTTTCCCAACATGACCTGAAGCAGGGACACGTGATTTATAGGCACAATGGCGATGGGAACTTAGATACGTTTAACTTGACAGCAAAAGTTAAAGATGCCTACTTAGACGTGAGCATTTGTGTCCAAGTGTCCTTGGAAAGTCACCCACATTACACTCAGTTTCTGCACGGCAGCAGCCTTACGGTTGAAGAAGGAAAAGCAGTAAAACTGAGCAGTGGAAAGCTCCAGGTATGTGTCACCCAAAACACTGGGTGTTTTTATTGGCTTAGACTCGAGGGGACTAATAATCTGTTTGCTTCTGAGAATACCCTCTCTGTTTCTCTCTGTCTCTCTTTCTGTCTCTCTCTGTCCCTCTCCGTGTGTGTGTGTGTGTGTGTGTATGTGTGTGTGTTTCATGGTACTGGGAGTAGCTCTAATGTATGTGTATGTACAATTTTTTTTTTATTTGAGATAGGGTTTCTCTGTAGCTTTGGAGCTTATCCTGGAACTAGCTCTTGTAGACCAGGCTGGCCTCGAACTCACAGAGATCTGCCTGCCTCTGCCTCCTGAGTGCTGGGATTAAAGGCGTGCACTGCCACCACCGGGTGGGTGTATGCACCCTTAATATACATACTATGCCAGTGCCAGTGAGATGAAAAGTTAGCAGGTTTGGAATTTGATTCCACCAATTTTCCCTCGCTTGGAAATGAAATCTGCACAATGTTCAGTCTTATTTTAAAGCCGTGTTTATATACACGTTCATGTATGTGCCCATGCTTACTGCAGTGTGAACCTAGGACTAAGGGAGGGAAGTATGTGTTATGGCAAATAAGGAGCTTTTCATTTTTGTTTGTTGCTAACAGCTGTACTAGCATCATTTCATTTGATATGGGCTAGTCTATGATGGGAGGAAGAGGTGATTTAACAGACATAAAAGGGATTCCCCAAACATCTTAGGGCACCATTGCACAGTCTCTTTCTTTATTTCTGGATGTGGCCCTGTTTAGTTTCCCTAAACTGGTGGATAAAACTGATCTAGACCAGTGGAGCTGTACCAGGGTGAGAGCAGAGCCACGAAGTTCCTAGTAGGCACAGCCCTACCTATGGATCAGTTTGGCCTGGCTCTTGTTTTTAGGGTCGTCTCCTATAGGGTGCAGGCTGGGAAAGCTGTGTTTTTAACAGTTGGACAGACATGCAGGCTGCTCCAGCTCTGCCTTCAGGATGCAGACCAGCTTCCCAAGAGTAACCTGTCATATCAGAGATGAGCGGGAGCTGGAATCAAGTTGGTAAATAATGAAACTTGACTAAGGGAAGAGAAGGCACTAACTAGCGGTTCACATTTTTTTTTTCAAACTTAGAGAGTTAATACGTCTCACCACGAGGGGGCATGCTCCCTCTTGTGACTTAATCTGCTGCAAAGACAGTTTCTAAATGGACTTCGCTGAATCAATAAAATGAAAATGCACAGGAAATGCTGAGCTAGAGAAAGTAGAACTAAACAGGGAAAAGGCTTTCTTCCCCCTCTATGGTCATGCAATTTTAGTGATGCAACTCTTCTTCCTGAAACCATCCTTGCTTCCTTCTCCTCATAATTCCCCCACCACGGTGCTGGGGATCAAATCCATGGCTTTGCACGTCCTGGATGCTAGGCAAGCCTCCAGCCCTCCCCTTATAACATTTAGTTCTTTTGCCTTAACTTTAAAAATATTCAGGGTGGTTTTCTGCTGTGTGCAAATGCTTCATAGTTACACAAGTGCTGTTGACCATTTATTCATTTGTTTGTTTGTTTGTGACCAGGGCTGAGATTCCAAATATTGGCATAATCAGCATGGCCCCAGGTCAGACCTGGTCTTGAGCTGTGTAATAATGCGGATTGTAACTTAGGCCATTTGTCAAAGTGAAACCGTTTGGTTCATTGACAGCTTTGGCGCTTCTGGTTCTTCATGTGCTTTTCTTCTTGTGTTGTGTTTGTGAACAAGGTTGGGACTGAAGATGAGATCCCTCCAGAGACAGAATTTGTAGTCAGGACTCCACCAATGCATGGATACCTCCAAAAATCTATTGCAGAAGATGGCAGCGTGGGTACAAACAGGAAGTCCACCCTGAGCTTCACCTGGCAGGATATTGATGACGGCAATATCCTTTATGTACAGACAGCTCCCGGCCAACAAAAGGATCAGTTCACCCTAGATGTGAGCCGGGACTCCCCCTTTGTAAGGAGGGTAGAGATGCGTTTGGATATCATCCCTAAGTGGATCCCCCTGGAGGTACAGAATCTCACGGTTCAGGAAGGGGGTTCCAAAGCACTTCTATCAGACCACCTCAGAATTCCAAGCAAGTATTTTGAGAATCTTGACTGTGAATTTGTTCTCCTCGAGCCACCAAAGCACGGTTATGTTCAAAGTTCCAATTTTCCAAGAATAAAACTAATGAAATTTTCCAGGAAACAGGTAATAAATCACAGTTAATATATTTGAGTATGTTGTTCCGGCACGGGGGGAGGGATTGGAATTGACTCTTTATCATTTAGACTCACAGACTTCAGGGTGATGGGACCTTGGGGTCCAGCTTCCCACAGGATGCTAGAAGCCTGTCTGTAGTGTCCCCATAGGGATGGGGTTAACACTGTCTGAACATCTTCAGTGATGGCGTATTTACTACGTCCTGAGATGGGTCTTGTAGTTTAAAAACATTCAACATTTTTTTTCACTGACATGAATTTGGAAGCTTCTCTTAGATCCTGGTTCTGCTGAAAATACGAGGTGAGAGGCCTTATTCCCACAAGGAGACATCACTGTGCCCCTCACACACTCTAAACATCACTGCGCCCCTCACACACTCTAAACATCACCGCGCCCCTCACACACTCTAAACATCACCGTGCCCCTCACACACTCTAAACATCACCGCGCCTCTCACATACTCTAAACATCACTGTGCCCCTCACACACTCTAAACATCACTGTGCCCCTCACACACTCTAAACATCATCGCACCCCTCACACACTCTAAACATTTGAGAGAAAGATGGTCAGAGGTCTTCGATTTTTTTTTCTCTCCCAGTCTTCTGAGTTTTGACTGTACACCAGGAACTGACTCTGCCATCCTTACTAATGCCCACTTCTACAAGAGTACCCTGTCCCTATTGATACCAGGAACACTCAGCTACTTCACCTTTGGTGAACGTTTTCCGTCCATGAATCCCTTCATCCATTCACCAGATATTTTACAAAGAACATACTATATGCCAAACATGGGGCCACAGGTGTCTAGGGCGGCTCAGTCCTGGCAGTCAGTAAGCTGGATACAATGGCTCATCTGGCATCCAGATTTTGAAAGCAGATGAAATAACCAAAGTCATCTCAAGGTTGCTATCAGGTTTCTCTGCTTTGGTTATTATTATTATTATTAAACTGTGTTTTCTTACAGGAGTAAATTAATGACTTCTACCAATGTTTATTATTTTTTCAATTTTGAAAATTGCCCTGCAGCTCTTCCTTAGAAACCCCGAGCAATACAAACTCTTTAGATTGGAAACCACAAACAACCCCCTACACACCACCACATTTGCCTGGCTTTGCCTCTCCAGCTAACAACACATGTATGTTGCTTCATTTTGCCTCTAAGAATGCCAAGTTGGAGTCTGAAGAGTTGGTTCAACAGTTAAAAGCAGTGATTGCTCTGGCAGAGGAACCCAGGTTGAGTGCCCAGCGGCCACATGGTGGCTCACAACTTCTGTAAACCTGGTTGTAAGGGATTTGGCATGGCTAACAGGCATGCAAGTTGTGCCCAGACATACATACAGGCAAAACACCCAAACATAAAAGTAAATAAAAATGTGAAAATCTAAGTTATGGGATTCCTAATGGATTTAAATCCACTTACTAAAGGTGTGCTCTGTTTTAGTTGCTATGTGTTGCTGTGGTAACTGAAACGTAGTTCTTGCCTCAGGAGGTGCCATGGAGGAGCCAGATGCTTCATCTCTAATTGGGATGCTCTCTTGTCTCTCATATTCTGTTTCCACGGTCGTGTTGTAGGAGTACAGAGCTGGCATATCCAATTCTAACTGAAGAGCAAAGCGAAGACTGTAACTCTTTGTGAGGGGACCATGGTCAATCTAGACTTTGAGGAGTTAGATAAAGAGCACAGAAGTAACAGATTAGGAACCCAAAAAAGGCAGTACAAGTTAAAGGAGCAGTATAGCCAAGAATGTGGGGGTCTGAGAGATGAGGGGCCATCTGGGGAGGTGTACCCACAGGCTGAGAAGGGGGCAGAGGGTACTTGGGGCTACATTTGGAGGGTTCCGGCCTCTGCCCATAGGAGGTGTAGTCTGCATCTACTGTCAAGGAGGCTAGAGTACCTAGGTATCATTAGGAAGCCATGAAGAAACAGGATGCAGAGGCTAGGAGAGCATTTTCTCCTTCTGACCCAGGGAAGAGGACTATTCTCATCTTCTCAATCATGGCATCCAGGAAACCTATCAATAGTGACCTTCTGCTTTGCTGTAAGCTGAATCAAATACTTTTACCTCATGTATTCTGAGTTGCCTGTTGAAATCTGTGTGGAGACATACTTGTCTCCTGGGGCATTTGTGTTTTCATGCAGCCTGTTCATAGACATATGACATATGTTCATAGACATATGACAAAGTCACATGTCCCTATTCATCAGGTGATTCCTTACACTGTCTCTTTATATGTAACCCCCGTGGTCTCTAGGTTTTGAGATATTGTCATTTTCACTTAAAGTAACTCTGATCCTATGTGTGGTCTTCAGTGTCTTAGTGGAGAGACCCTGGCTTTGTTTGCTCAGTAAGAAGTGTGTGAATGTCTTGGATCAGGGCTTCCGGAGCTAGGTGATGAGGACAGCATGACGAATTAACCAGGCAGTAACCCTGTCCTTGTGGAGCTTCTCCCCATGTGGGGGAACAGGGAGGCAGAGACAGGAAAAGTGTGAAAGGCAGCATGTTGAGTGAAGATTATTAGTAATATAGGAAAAATAAATAAACCAGAAAAGAGAGCTAGAAAAGGCTGGGGCCTTCATCTGATCGGAAGATATATAAATTTGGATTTCAAAGGATAGGAAGAGGCAGCTTTCAGCCAAATATTATTAAATGGTACGCAATTTTGGGACCTTTCTTAGCTCCCAGCTAAATATTATGAAGTGCTATGCAATTTTGGGACAAACTGCTCATTAAAGGGTGTGTGATTTGGGGGAGGGATATATCTCTCCAGGAAAGTGTCCTGGCAGTGAGCACTATCAATAGAGTGCTTTCATTTCTGAGATCTCTCATCTTGTGATGAGTCCCTCTCACTGGTTGTGCCTGAGTAGCCTAACAGCGTATTCTAGGAATCCGAGGTTGGGCCTCTTTTACCCACAGAATTCCAGAATCTCTCATAGCACCTGTGGCCATGATTTTCCCTTGAGGGGACTGAACTTTCCACCCCCATCAGAAACACCCCTGTAAGATCAAAAAGCTTTGCTCAAAGGAAGTGTGCGCTACAGGAATGGGCTCAGTTGAACCGCTCAAATTTTTGGCTAAATTTTGTCAAAACAAATATAGCCCCTAGAGACCTGTTCGGAATTTCAACAACTCCTTTGGGTCGTTGGAAGTTCTTACCATTGTGTTTTGGTAGCAGACTCAGTGAAGCTAAATTCCCCTCTAGCTTGAACGCAATCTGGTGCAGAACTGTAATCTTCCGTGTTTCCAGCGGTCAAGTCTAAGAGAGGGGAAAGGACTCTGATAAGGCTTTTGGTTTCTACAAATCAAAGAGGAATAACTTAACCATCCAGTGACAACTTCAGAACTGAAATTAAAAAGATGGAGTCTAACAGGGAATAAAAGTAAATATTACATTTGCTTTTTTACTGTGAAAGAGATCTTCTGTGGTAGAATGATTTGATTGTAATGTATTCTGCCATAGTCTGTCTACAGGAGATGTAGATTAACTTAAGAGATACATGATTTATTATGAAAGTGAGGGGCTCAGGATTAGAAGGTAGCAGGTTGTCCTAGTTACATTTCTATTGCTATGATAAAATACCCCCCCAAATACCCCAAAAAAAGTGATTTAGGGAGAAGGGGCTGATTTCTGCCTACAGTTCCAGGGGAGTCACAGTGGCAGGAACTTGCATCCCATCTGTAATCAAGAGCAGAGAGAAACAAATACATGCATGCTGCTTGCTCGTTTGCCTTTGTTCAGCTCTATTTCTTGACTCTTAAATAGGTCAGGACCCCTTGCTTAGGGAATGGCGCCACCCACAGTAGGCTGGGTCTTCCTACATCAATGGCTTTAATTGAGTCACCACCGCCCCCCACCCCCACCCATGGAGACAGTCCTTAGTTGAGCTGTTCTTTTTGGTGAGTCCGGATTGTCTCAAGTTGACAATTAAAACTCACCATCACACATAACCTCAGACACAGAAAATGGTTAAGGAAACAGCGCCTCCTTAGCTCAGAAAATGTGTGAGGAACTTTATAGTTTCCCTGATCCATGTGTTTCCAAGGAAGAGAAACGAAACCCCAGGGGAGCCGTCAAAACAACCAAAACCTTCCAAATGTAGGCACCTGAAATAAGCAAGTTGAACTTGAACTTCACCGTGGTGTCCAATTGGTAGAAGAGACTGGGTTATGTGCACCCAGCAGCACACATTACTGTCAGAAATGGCATTTAAACTCGTCTTCTGCTACTAATTCAGCATTCTCGTTCCGGCACCACCTTGCATTTCTCTACCTCTCTTTAAACCTATCCTTAGGACAAAGTGGCATTTCGCTTATTTTTAGGATGAAGTGTGATACCGCCCATCACAGTTCCCACTCCGTCGTGGGGTGAAGACATGCTTCTGTGCCTTAGGGAGAGTTTTGCACTTGGACTTCTTTTTGAGCACTTCTGTCATGGTTTGGGACTGAGTGCTTCTGTTGGTTTGGTTTCAGGTGGAGCAGGGGTTGATTCACTATGTTCATAACGGCAGTGAGGAGCTAACGGACAGTCTCACCATCTTGGCCAGCAGCTCGGAGCTTGGGAAACAGAGTCTGCCTCAGACTCTTTTTGTGACTGTTGAGTCTGTAAATGACAAGGCTCCGGTAATAACAGCCAATAAAATCCTCCAGGTAAGTTCTGTGTGCTTTTGATTTACATAAGAACCTCAGGGCAACCAAATTGGTTTGGATTTATATCATTGCTATTGTAAAATAATAAGACATATATATGACCATCCTTGTATGCTAACATGTCTCCTCTGTTTCAAAGAATTATTAGCTATTACTTGTCAATATCTTGTGGGATACTGTTGGAAGATAATAATTTATGTTTCCTTTTAATTTTTTATATTTATTTGCTTTGTGTGTGTGTATGTATGTGTTTACACACATACACACAGAGTATGGCACATTTGTGGAGGTCAGAGAACAAATTGTAAGAACTGGTTCTCTCTTACCATTTGGGTTTCAGGGATCAAGTCGTCAGGCATGGTGACAAGTGCCATTGCCTGCTGAGCCATCTTACATTCGTATCACATCCTGTCCTAGTTAGGATTTCTGTTGCTGAGAAGAGGCACCATGATCACAACTCTTATTAAGGAAAACATTTAATTGGAGCTGGCTTACAGGTTCAGAGGTTTAGTCTATTATCGTCATGATGGGAAGCAGGGCAGTATGCAGTCAGACATGGTGCTGGAGAACAAGCTAAGAGTTCTACATCTGGATTGGCAGACAGCAGAAAGAGAATAAGACACTGGGCCTGGTTTGAACTTTTGAAACCTTATAGCCTACACCCAGTGAGACACTTCCTCCAACAAGGCCACTCCTACTTCAACAAGGCCATACCTCCCGATAGTGCTGCTCCCTCTGAGCCTGTGGGAGTCACTTTCATTCAAACCACCATATACCTCTTCCCTCAAAACTCAGGGATCTTTTTGGAAGAGGGTATGGAAAGATTGATAACATTAAGAAAACAGTGTTTTCCAGACATGACCGGACAGATGCACCTGTGGACTCATAGAAATTGTGACAGCTTGCACCTTTGAAAGCTCTGGCCAGACAAAATTCCAACATACTTGGGGGAAGATAGACTTGTAATCCCTTGATTAGTGGAAGAATTATTGACATTTGATAGCTACTGGGAGAAGGAGAGTCAGTTCCTTTTAATGATATGCCCCCTGATAGGTGGACCATACCCTCAGGCAGGCCCCAAACCCTATACTAGAAGAGGGAGAAGGAGGAGGAGGAGGAGGAGGAGGAGGAGGAGGAGGAGGAGGAGGAGGAGGAGGAGAAGAAGAAGAAGAAGAAGAAGAAGAAGAAGAAGAAGAAGAAGAAGAAGAAGAAGAAGAAGAAGAAGAAGAAGAAACTTTCTCAAAGTTCAATAGGAAGGGATGGAAGGATGGTAAGGGAAAGAACTGGGAGGGAGGTGGTAAATATCCTCAAAATATATTGAATGAAATTCTAAAAGAATTAATAAAACAGTACAAAAAGAAGGGTGTGTTCCTTAGAGATCAAACACTGGCTTTGAATACCATGGAGGCCAAATTCTATCCCTTCAAAAACAATCCGACTGTTCTTCACAGACCTGAGGGTGGGCTGCTCCTGTTGCTATCATGAAACAATTGGGGTGATTTGGAAGAAAATAGGTTGATGTAGCTCACAATTTTGGATCCTGGGGATCCTAACAGCCTAGTGCCAGTTCCAGTAAAGGCCTCATGTCAGAGGCCTCAGGATGGCAGGAGCTCCTGAAAGAAGATGCCCCATAACAAAGCAGGAGACCTGAGATCAGGGAAGGGTTTGTTTGTTTATAACCACATACTCTCTTGAGAACTAATGCGGAGGTCCCATGAGAGCCATTTAACCCCTTCCAAGACGTAATGCTTAACAAGCTATAGTGAGCTTCCACTTTTTAAATACTTTTTCTTCCTATTCCTTCACGTTGCCTTCCGTTCCTGCCAGTGTGAACCTGGGAGTACTTCACTGGTCCTCCCTCCATTTCTGAAGCTCATTCTATTCAGAGCTAACAAACAGGAAAATCCAAGAAACAGTCTCTGATTGCCCATGTGGTTGAATTTAACTATGGCTCTTGAAGGCTCCATTAATTCATCATGAGTTTTGACAATGTTACTTAGTAAACAGCTGACATAGATCAACCGATCTGTATAATAAATGCTCATGAAAGAACTGTAAGAGAGGTGTTTGATGATTGCCGACAAAATGGTAAGTATGATAAATGTTTAGGGAGATGGAAATATCAGTTATTCTGACTTGATCATTACACACATTGTATCTTACAAATTTATATAATTTAAATGCACCTTCAATTTGTAACTGTTAAATAAAAACAATGTATATTTATGGATTGTATATTTAGCATTATGCATACTATTTATGTATGTGTGTATACATGCTTGGATATATATTACTATGTACATTTTAATAAGTTTTTGTTACTTAAAAAATAGTATCAAATTATCTCCCTCTTTCAGTTAGGTAACTAGAACTTGGGAAATGAGTTCTGATTGGGGTTGGCTGTGAGTTCTGCTGACTTCTACTCTGACAGTCTCCACCTGCTTTCTTCAGTGTGCTTTTTGGAGGAGGGATTTTAAACATCAAATATTTTTTAACTTATAGGGTATTGTAGTTTGGTATCTAAATGATGTAGGGGTTCCCAGGGCTCTGCTCATGCCAAGAAAGTACTTTCTGTTGTTTTGTAAGTAGCAAGTGTCTAGCCCACCATGCCACAGGATGGCACAGCACATCACCATGTATGAGTAACCGTTGGTGCAAGCAGCAAAGGACCTTTGTTGACAGTGGTGCCAGATAGGTGACAGAGGAACAAGAAGGAATAAAAGTGAAATCAGAAGCAGAAAACCTTTACCTCAACTTATGAAGCATTTCAGGACCTATTAATCCACTGTGTAGGCAACACAGGGGCTAGTCTAGGTAGCAGGCCTTGCATTGTTAGAAAAGGGCTCGAGTTTCAGTATTGGTTATTGTTCGCTCCAGGCAAGGGGACTCAGGAATATTCCCGTTAGTGCTTCAGGTGTCTTACAGCGTAGCAAGTTCTCAGCCTCTGCCTTTCACGAGAAAACACTTGTGCCATTGGAATGTGTTGGTTTGGGTTTTCTTTCCGGTCTCACCCCGTTCTCGAATGCTATGTACTGGCCAAGCATCTAAACCTCCTCTTTTCAGTTACTTCTGTCCCTCTCCCCCACACAGGCTCTTCTGTAGCAGAGTCATCTGAGAAGTGACGCGTTAGCTACCGAGAGAAACTGTAGCTGTCAGTGGTGGTTAAACACTGCCATAAATGTTTACATTTATTGAATGTTCACTCAGTCCTGGTCCCTTCTATAACTGGTGGTGTTTTCATGGTCCGCCCAAGGAACTGCTGGGAACATTAAAGTGTGGTGTAGCCAGAAAGGAAGGAGCGGCCTTGAAGCCGAGTCCCTCCGGTCGGGTGCACGGTCGGGTGCACGTGCCACCATTCAGGAGGATTCTGCTCAGAGAACACTGACTTTGTAGAGAGGGAAGATCTCTCAAGGACAGGTCCTTTTTAAGGCGGCCTGTGTGTTAGGAGAACCAAGGCCTCCCTAGGTGGGATGGGCAGAGACGTTCAGAACTTGGCATGCTGTGGCTTAAGATTTTTTTCAGGGAAACAAATAAAGCAAAATCAGCAGAGGGAAGCGGCACCCGGGGTGGAGTCCAGAGGAAACTAGGTCAACTGGCGAGTGCTTTCGCAGTGAAGTCACGCGGGACACAGTCGATTGGCCCAGTGACCGTGACAGCTTTTGCGAAGTGGCTTCCACCACGAAGCTCAGTTAGTTGCCGAGTTGCCAAGATGTTTTCTGAGACCTGGCAGGTAGGCAGGCACCTCCTGCCTGGGAAGAACCCAAATCCCAGACCCTCAGGAGAAAAAGAGGGCTCCACCACAGACCACACTGCACAAACAATTTAGACAAAGGGAGCCCCTGGTATCATTTGTGGGGCGTTTTAAGCCAGTGTACAAAACTGGCTAACAGCCTCAGGTACCCGCCTAGGGCCAGGCCACAAGTGGAGTTCTCTGAGAAGAATCTGCCATTCACTTCTATGGACTCTTCTGGACAGGGTTATTAGATGATTCATGTGTATGCATATTAGCGAGAGGAGCCTTATTAGTCAAGGAGTATTCCAGAACAGAGGTGATCAGTCTGAAGTAAGCTTGCTGTGAAAAACTTAGGGGAGTGTGGGAATAACTGGGGGGAGGTGTAGAAAGAATGATAAATATCAGCTCCACATTGACGTTGATTTCTGAGCATAAGAACCCCTCAGCATGATGCAATTTTGTTCTTTTGGTTTCCAGAGATAATACTGGGAAGTAGCCAGCATTTGCAAGCCCCGCTTATGAAACAGACTCAACTATAAATGTATAAATGTATCACTTAACTGATTAGATAATTCCTCATTTAATTCTTTCAATGATTCTTGAAATCAAAGGAGGGTTACAATAAGTATTTGAGGAAATGAAAAGGTAAGTCGCTTGACAAATACCATACAGTTAGTAAAAGTGGGTTTGAGCCTGGGTAGTCTGAGCTCAGAGTCACACCTCACACCTGCCATCCATAGTAGGAATTATCTGGAGGTTGCAGGTCCTATGGTTTCAAATCAATATTTTAAAAATATATTTAAAAAAATATAATATACAGAACCAAAATACCTGTGTCTAATACACCACAGAGAGAGAGAGAGTTGGTGTGTAAAATGTACTAATTGCTTTGGGTAATTGAAAGGCATTAAGCTATGAAACTAGCAAAGACAGATATTTTTATATAAATGAGCAATGCCCCTTCATCTGTCTGTTTTTGGGAAAATGATCTTTGCGCATGTACGTATGTATATGTGTGTTTGGTGGATGTGCACATGTCTGTGGAGAATAATGTCAAGTCAACATTGAGTGTCTTTTTCAACCGTGTTTCCACCTCATTTGTTTATTTATTTGTTTGTTTGTTTATTTGAGATAGCGTCTTTCACTGGACTGACGCTCAGCTGGACTAGCCTGGCTGGCTGACCTATGAGCACTAGGGATCCTCCCATCTTCACCCTCTGTTGGGATTATAGACATATGGCAGATAGACCTGACTTTCTGCATGGGTGTTGGGAATTGTCCAACTCTTCAAGCTTGTGTGGCTTGCACTTTACTGACTGAGTCATTGTCTAGTCCTAAAACTTGATCTTTTATGGGTTCAGTCAAGTTCTAGGGGCTCATCTCTTGCAATTGCTAAATTCTCAACTCCTAGAAACTGATACCATAGGGTTATGACAAAGTTGTTCCCACCTATAATGACCCACACTACTCTCCAAATACTGTCAGGATTTTTTACTACGTTAAGAGTCCTCTGTCTTCCAAGCAGGGAAGCCTGCCTCCTGTCCTCAGCTTTGAAGTCTCCTTCTTCATTCCAGCTCTGTCATCCAAGTAGCCCCACCTGCTCATTGCCCCTGCACGTGGCCTTGCCCTTTCCGGCTAGAAAGTAGGCTGGGATAATGAGCAGTAGGTATCTTCTTTCAAACCAGCTCACTTTATGAACTGCTATGGTCATCCAAAGTCATGGTCATAAGGGAAGAAAATTAACAAATGACAAGAATTTAAATATCCCAAGGAGAGGGTTAGAGTTTAGGACACACACACACACCACACACACACAGAGTGAATAAAGTTGCCTAAAGGTTTCAGAACAATGTAGTTTTGTGCATTGAGGTTTTAAAGCATAATAATATCTACTACCAATCTCAATCTAATTTCAACTAGAAAAGGAACCAAAAAGCAGCCAGGATTGGATTTATTAACTTAGAAACCCTGTCTCGAAGAAGAAAGAAACCCTGTCTAGGCAGTTCATAGAATCTAAGATTTGCTATTATTTTCGGCCCCCCAATTATTTTTGTTTTCAAAATATTTCTGTCTTTCCCACTAGACTGTCTAGTAACGATGGCAGATTAACATGGAAAGGCTAATTGTCTCGGTCATATTTCAGGGAGTTCCCTGAATCAATCGCTAATAATATTTAAGAATTCCCGGGTCTGTCAACACTTTAGGAAGTGAATATGGAAAGCACATGCACTAAATTAAAATAACAGCGACGAGAGCACATTTTCCAGGAGCAGATATGTAACTAGTCCTTCCCAAATTTAGGGGATCATTTCTGACAGTGTCATTTCTTCTCAGAGCAATTCATTGATGAAGATAATGACCACTTCCCAGTCACAGTGGTAGCTAATAAAGATGAAGAATCTGTAGCACAGGGTAAGACTCTTGGCTGGAGAGAGAGAGAGAGAGAGAGAGAGAGAGAGAGAGAGAGAGAGAGAGAGAGAGAGAGAGAGAGAGAGACAGGGAGAAACAGGGAGAGAGAGAGAGGGAGGGAGGGAGGGAGGGAGGGAGGGAGGGAGGGAGGGAGGGAGGGAGGGAGGGAGAACAAGAAGCAGACTGGTTGGTTAAGAGCCTGAGATCACGATGGCCAAGCACCATTGCTTCTTTCTTCACAGTCACAGTGAAGGAACCCAAGGACCTGAAGGAAATAGGAAAAGGACACAACTTCCCAGGAATGTGGAATTAAATGTAAGAGAGGAAGTGATGGGCTTAGGAGTGGGTTAGGAGGAGGCTACTCCTAGAATGTGTACATAGGCCTAGGTTGCAGGAGTAGGGTAGGGTGGGGGCAGTAGATAGACAGGACTTGACCAAGTAATAAAGTTAGGCAGAGAGAGAGTCTGGGACGGAGGCAAAATGTGATTCCCACAAGTCTTCAGATTTATATTTTGTTTTGTTTTAAATCACATTTATTTATTTATTTGGGGCATGGGAGGGGTCATGCATGTTCACCAAACACAAGTATGGAGGTTGGAGGATAACTTCAGGAAGCTGAGATTTTCCTTCCACTGTTTAGGTCCCAGGAATCACACTCAGGACCTCAGGTTTGGCAGCAGGTGCCTTTACCTGCTGAGCCATCTCCCTGGCCCAGACTTTATGTCATCTCTGACCTCCAACCCGCATTTTATTAAAACCTTCAGGTGATCTTATGTGGTCTTTCTCTTCTTACTCTTATCAGGCCTGTAGATGAAAAGAATGTCCACCCGGAGTCTGCTTTGGAGAAGGCTATGGGGGTGGTGGGAAGAGTCCGATGGCATCCTAGACTCTGGGTGGGAGTTCAGAGCCAAAGTCCAAGCAAGCATTACCTTCTCTAGCTCAGCATTTGGGGGCGTGCATTTCTCTTGCAGAAACAAGACACATCCTTAAATCCCCAACCATTCAGGTGTGTCGCGCGGCCATTGGTGGCATGGGTAGGGTCATTTGTATTTCGACAAACCAGGCTCAGAGTTAGGCCATCCCCAAGTGACTCCTTTGTATTCTGATCTGAAATCCATTCTTAAGAGTGCTTTTGTATTTAAGCATAAGCAGTGATTTTTTTTTAAATACAGGTCACATAAAATTCTTGCCACAAGGGGGCTTCATTTCTCCATTTTCCAAGTTTCTGTAATAGAATACTATAATGCGTTACCTTGTTTTTACCCTAAAAACTGAACCATTTAGTTATTTTCCTGTTTGTTTGCCTTGAAGTGGCTTTAGACGGTGGTAGGAATTGAATGAAGGACCCGTATGTGCTAGCCAAGAATTCTCCCCCTGAGATACACCCTGGCAAGAACTTATCACTCAAAGGAGCTTTACAGGCAGATGCAGCAGGAGAAGGAAGATGCCAAGTCAGTTGTGGTCCTGGAGTGCCACCCAGAAGGACAGCGAGTTCAGAATGCTTTGCACAACTCTCCTGAGATCTGTAACAAAGGGCGGGGTCTTCAAATGTTAGTATCACAACTTATGGCACTGAGTCATAGCTAGACCCAGTATATCCCAGTAGGTTTGGCCGTGGGTCAGCTGCACTTTCATTTATGAGCAAAAGTGAGTTTGGATGGATTGCTACCAGGTTCCAGTGTTGTTGTTTTTAGATGCTTAATTTTTGAGCCTTAGATCATTTTCTAAATTGAATTCAAGCGTGAGGTCATTGCTGTGCTCTTCCCACCTATGTGGAGTTATTATGATCCAAATAATAACTGAACCACGCCGACCTTGAAGCAATGGGGTTGCTAATTGGACTAAACTGGATGTGAAGAGAAAGGAAGATCGGAGGGTGTTTTGTGTTGAGTGACAGGTTTTCCAGTTGTTTTGGAAGACAGTGTGTTCCGTGGTGAAAGGGGAAGCCCTGTTCAGCTGTAAAGGGACTGCAGTGGAAAATGGGCTTGGGCAGCTTTTCTGTGCTCCTGATTGGAAAAAAAATGGGTGTTTACAGGTTATAGGGAAAGAAATGGTATCACATTCCCGAATCAATTTTCATTTTTGAAGAAATAAAAATAAGCCTCATAGAATGATTTTAAAATGTAAAACCTGAAACTGGAATGACTGGGCATGGCATTTTGCTAAACACACCGACTTACATATTTTATAGGAACTGTGACCTTTCCACAAGTTAAATGAAGCCCAACATCTTGTGATTTGAACATTCCATTAATTTTGTGTTTCCAGTAGACATTAAAAAGTTGATGTCCTTAGGGTTTGAGGTCTTTCTTGGAAGCAGGTGTTGCCTTAGAGTAAACTGAGACTCGGGCCTACTTTCCAGTTGGTCTCTATAGAGCTAGTCTTGGGAGGTGTGTGCCAAGCTGCCTCACACTGGCAAGGCCCCGAATGTGCCATCAGTCCCTCACCTTTCTTTTTCCTGTAACTCTCATGGACACCTGCAGTAGACTCCCAGAACCAAACCACTTCCCATCCTGAGGCGCCTTCAAGCCTCCCTTCTACCCTTCTTTCTGGGGCTCTTGTGCCACCCACTGGCAGGTGTCCCTGCCTCTATAGACCATCGTGGCTTTAGCTGGAAATTTTGTTTGCTAGGTCAGGACTCTATTTGAATTCTCTTCCTGCCCTCAAGGACAAGCTGACATTTTGACAGCACGTTTGACCGTCTCTTATGTTTTGGAACCTCTTTCTTCTTTACCTTGCTTATATTCTTCCCGCCCTAATGGCCTCTTCACTCCTCCTACCCCTGAACTAACTCTAGGGTTTCCCGTGCCATCTTCTTTTCCCACTCCTGAATATGCACATGTATGCCTGGCATGGCTTCTCTTTCGCCCTACTTGGTCATCCTCCAACAAACCTCCTGTCTTAACATCCACAGCCCAGAATCTCCTTACTTTGTTTTGTCTTTTTCATGGCGCAGTGACTTTATAACTCACTATGTTGCCCATTTCTTACTGTGCCTGTTGCCTCTTTTCTGTGTCCTTCTGTGCCCTCTGCTGAAGTAGGGGTTCCACAAGGACACGGCCCCTTTGTTTCATCCACTGGTACAGTGCAGGTGTCTAAACTAGTTACTGGCACATGGTAGATGAGCAATCAGTTTGGTTAACAGTTGAGTTAAGTTGTTTAAGTAAAGTGCCATGCCAGTATGAGTCCCAATATGGTCCCCAGAATCCTTATTGAAACACCAGCCAGCTATACCCCTGCATTTATAACCCCAGTGCTGGGGAAGTGAAGATGGGCAGATCCCTGGAACTCTCTGGACAGTTAGCCTAAGGCTAATTTCTGAGCCCCGTCCCAGTGAGAGACCACTGAAAAGCAAACAAAGTACCTGACCCTGAAGAAAGATACCTGAGGTTTTCCTCTGGCCTCCCCAGGCCTGTGCGCACACACACACACACACACACACACACACACACACACACACCTGCATGCACACGAATATCCATACACATCTACACACATGTGCACATGCGTGTGTGTGCTTGCACACACACCTGAACACACACACACACCGTGGAAGAGATGAGCATGAGAAGAGAGCAAGAGACAGATATGTGTAGGCAGTGTATATGGTTTTAACATAAGAGGAAGCCGCCATGTTTCTCAGCTATGGTTACAGCTGTGAACTATTAGTACAGCAAACAGCACAAGAACAAAGAAACCAGACCCTTGTTTTCATGTAAGACAGAATAAAGGGCATAGCAAATGTGCAATAAGTATTTTTCCTCCTCAACTGTTAAAAGCTGGTGACACCATTGGCTACTGAAAGCAATGTGTAGGTATTCTCAAAGCAACCTAACGAAGTCAACGCTGCATGGTCTGAGATTCTGTATGGTGAATTTAGCATGTTCAGCACACATTGGCTCTATAGTTAGATAGACATCAGTTCATATGCATTGTTGGGTAATTAATGTTGAGTAAATAGTAAATATTTTACTCTAGATTGTTGGCCCCAGACATGTACATAGCACATAGACATACATGCAGGCAAAACACCTATATGCATAAAATTAAAAATTTGAAAAGCAAATCCATTCTTTAAAAACTCCAGTGGACTGGTTTAGTTGTTTTTCATCTTTCCACATTGGGCCCAGGATCGTGATTATGTGGGTGGACTAGAATTGGTTCTTTTCTCTTTCAGGTGTGGATGAATTCTATCACTGAGATGACCAGAGATGACCTATGTGCTGAAGATGGGGACTCTCCCCCACAGGACTTGGTCTACTGGGTCACTCCTCCCAGCAATGGGCACCTGGCTCTCAAGTCCGTTCCTGGCAGAAGCATCCAGAACTTCACTCAGGCGCAAATTGATGAGGGTCACCTCGTGTTTGTGCACTCTGGTAAGTCACAGGGCAGAGCAGGGTCAAGAACACGTGCTCTGAGCAAGCAGCGAGTGATGCGGCCATCATACCTAAGAGCTACTGACTGAAAAACCACAGGATGCAAAAACTTCCCAAGCTCTGTGATTTTTAAAGAACATATTTAGGAAAGCTAATAAAAACACTGGAGCCTGCGCATGCCTCCCCCGAGGCTTACTCAGGAGGGCAGGTAAGGTCAGCTCCTTTCTGTGAGAGCCCGTTCCTTCCACTCACTGGCATAGCATCTCTCTGTGACTCTCTGCTCTTGCCCTGACTGTGAGGTTGAGTTGGACCTCTGCTTTTTACCTCCCTTCCACATGACAGTGTAAGATTTCTAAGAAAGGGCAGGGTCTCTTCTATCCTCAGCCCCTCGAGCAGTGACTAGAACATAGGAGATGCTTCATAAATAAAACTGTTTTGAACAAATGAAATAATTTTGAACACCAACTGTGCACCAGGTAATAACGTTCTAGACATTGGGGTTCATTAGTGAACAAAGCAGCTTTTGTACAAGGATTGTATTCATGAATGAATGCATGTCACTGTATTTATGATACGAGGATTGTATTCATGAATGAATGCGTGTCAATGAGGTCCTGATGTTGGTTGGGGGTCCTTTCTGCTCCCTGTTAGTCATCAGTGAATCAATCCCAACAACATTTGCTGAGAAGGTGGCCCAGGAACTCGGCCAGGCTGGCCTGGTTTTGTCATAAGTCTGTCTTGTCAATGGACCAGGATGGGCAGCAGCTGGAAGGAGGCTGGGAAAGGTGCATAGGAACACATAGCCTGAAAGCTTAAATCACATCCTTTCCCCAGTTCCTTTAAACTGTCTTTGAGAATGTAGTAAAGACAAGAAAGATAAGATACCTAAACTCAGCGGCAATGATGTCCCGATGATCTGTGCACTAACACACAACTGCTGGAAGAATCTGAACCCAGTTGAGCATACGGATGCTCTTGTGTAGTGGTCTCAGACTGGAGCCGGGGACCCCGGGCTTAGATTTATTTCAACACTCTTAAACCTCTTCCATTTGTCAGGCAGCACAGGAGGTGCGGTCACACTGAACATGTCATTTCCCAAGTGCTCCTCAATCCTCTGAGCCATACAGAGTCATGACCCCATTTTTGAGATGAAAAAACCGACAGCTGGGAAAGGCTCACGGTGGCCTGCCCCCCAAGCTGCTCTTTCTCCCCCGAAGGGCATGGCGGGTTAGGAGACAGGGTTCCCATTTGCAGTGAAGAATAGAAACGACAGTAAGCTCTCTGGGTTGATTGACTTGTCAGCTACCAGGTCAATATTTGCTTTTAGTAGCTAGAGAAAATAGCTTCTTTTAAAAAAGAAGAAGAGGAAGAGAAAGAAGAAGGAGAAGAAGAAGAAAGAGGAGGAGGAGGAAGAAGAGGAAGAGAAGAAGGAGAAGAAGGAGAAGGAGAAGAAGAAAGAGGAACAGGAGGAGGAGGAAGAAGAGGAACAGGAGGAGGAGAAGAAGGAGGAGGAAAAGGAGGTAAAGGCTAGGATAACGTGAAGGCTAATTCATTATATTTCCTAAGTGGACATTGAGACAGGCTAACTCTCGAAGTGACTGGTGCCCAGCTGCAGATGCCTCTGTTGCTGGAACCAGCTGTCCGTCTGTCCATCACCAGCCCCAAACAAAGGGGAAGGATTAATTAATCTTGCTTAGCATCTTACATTTGCAAAGTGCCCTGCTCTAATCTAATTCACCAGTCCGTACAGCAACGTAAGTGGTTTTAATGCAACAAAGATGTCTGCAGCCAGGGACTCTCCATCCCTGGCCCTCCTGAGAGTACCTTTGGGAAAACTCAGAGCTCTACCATGGAGAATCCACAGAGCGCCCTATGTGTCTGCTTCCTTCCTGGTCCTATTTAGTGCTAGGTCCCACGCTGTCTGACAGTCTGTATTTGTTTTAATATCTTCTAGTTCCGCCCCTGTTTTGTTTCTGGATTCATAAGGCACTTTAAGAATTCCTAGTAGTAGAAGGCACTCTCTCTTTAATTTTGTGTTTCATTAAATACAACTTTGAAAAGTTATTTCTGGGAAAGCATCAAATGCACAACAATTGATTGTGAACCCTGTTAGGAGTTAGGCACAGCCTCTGCCTTATTCTTTCCTGGACTCTGTCTCTTTCATAGTGACCTATGAATATGCTCTATAAAAAAAAAACAAAAACAAAACAAAAAACAAACAAACAAACAAACAAAAAAGCCGAAACACCACCAGTAAACATTCTAGTGAGGATTCGGGGCCTCCTAGTGAGTTTTGCTTAGCTAAGAGGTAAAAGATGTCAAGTATCAACCGACCTCCTGTCAATCTGTGTTAATGAGGAAGTATTTGTACATTACTGCAGTCTGACCATATAGCCTTCCTTGCCTTATTTCCCCCTGGGCAACAAAGATGCATTTTACCTAGTATATTCTGTAAGGGCATGAAGGCTTTTAATTTACTGCTAGATAGACGTTTTCAAAAAGTGATGTGGATGTGGACACCAGTCTCCCTGAGTAGAGACTGGTAAAGCACCGTGGGGAATTGGATCGATGCAGGTCCATCTCCACGTCAGCGATGTACATAAGTTAATTTTCCACTTTACCGGCATTACTAGTCTCTGACAGAGGTGAGAGTGTGATCTCCTTGCAGATCCTTAACAAAAGTGAGGCCAGGTCTTTCCCTTCCTTCTCTTTGCACTCAGAACATGGTTACCTTGATATGGATATTTATTTGTTAATTTCTCTTATCTTTTAAGATTATAGTATAGTTATAAATATCTCCACCCCCCTACCCATTTCTCCCTTCCAAACCTCCCGTATACCCTTCCCAACTCCCTTTCAAGTTCATGGCCCCTTTTTTTCATTGTTAGGTGCATGTGTGTATGTTTGTGTTTATGTTTTCAGGGCTGGTTGATTGGTATTGGGTAGCCAGTGAGTGTGCTCTTCCCTGGGAAAGACTGCTTCTCCAGCTCTCAGCATCTGTGTTGCCTACAGTTCCTTGTGCAGGGTTGAGCTGCAATCTTCCCACCCTCTCTTTTGCATATTCCATTAAAAGTGTTGCGGTTTGTAGCAGTTGCAAGATGCTAAATATCCCCTTCCCTTAAGTTTTCATTTTCAGTATAAAGCTTTCTCAAGATTTCAAAAATTATTTGTGTGGTTATAGACATGCATTACTTTATTTATATGGACTGATTTCAAAATAATAAAATACAGGTGATGAGCATTTTTTTAATTTTCAAAAATTTCTCAGTGGTAACATCTGTGCTTTGCTTTAATGTGTCAGAGGTCAAGGGAATCTGGCTTTTAACCTTTGTAGATGTGTCTTAATGTTGTTTCTTGTCAATAATACAATCAAGTAGCACTCAACGTCAGGGGTGCAGTCTAAGAAATGATTTCATCTGTGTGCAGACACCGTGGAGCATCCTTACACAAACTAAGCAGGCTGTGACATCTCTGGGGGTGATGCAGTCTATGGGACCACAGTCCTACAGACTGTTGTGAATCCAAATGTATGTGGCATGCAGCATCATTTGATCTAGTGAGCTCAATGGCTCATTCACACACTACCAATTGCTATGGCTCACTTGCAGGGGGACCATGGAGGGAGACGGGGTGAAGGTATGTGACTTTTTCAGGATAATCAAACTGACCAGAGTGTATGTTCTTCTTTTGAAGGCGCAATGTCAGGAGGCTTTAATTTCCAGGTTACTGACGGTTTGAATTTCGCACCTCGGCAAATCTTTAGCGTCACCGCCCGAGCTCTGATCATTAGCTTGGAAGTCAACAGAGGATTGAGCATCTTCCCAGGTAAGAGGCTTAGGGAGTGTTTGGGGATGGTGGTGGAGTGTTTTCCTATCTATTCGTTCAGAAAATCCACGTGTATGTCCCTTACTGTGGAAGGGCTCTAGCTACTTCTATTAAGTCCCTCGTCCCCACGGAATTCCAGCAGAAATTTGACAGCAGCAAGACAAGACTGGCACTCTGCAACCTTTCTATCTCTCCCCTCGCCTCTTCCCTGGAAGAGGAAGGACTGGAACAGGGCAGTGCGAAGGATTCATGGGAGGGGCTGTCTTTACTATCTTTGTACTTCCCCCTCTTATAGAGTCCTTACAGACCCCAAATCTCTTATTATTTATGTATTTGGAGCTACATCTCCCTTCGCCCAGGCTGGTCTTGAACAGGTGACCTTGCACCCCTCATCTTCCCACCTGTTTCCCAAGAGCTGGAATTACAGGCTTGCATTACCATGCCTAGTTTACACGTTCCTGGGTCAACCAGGGCCTTGTGTATGCTAAGCAAGCATTCACCAGCTGAACCTCATCCCTTGTCTCTTTAACTTACCTCAGACTGTTTGCATTGTGAGTAGGAAGGTCATCTGCAGCACCTGGGGCCTGCCCATGTTTTCTGTTAGTGCTGGGTTTGAGCGGCTGTTTGCCAGTAATCTAAGCCAGACTGATACAGAAGAAGCTGTGACCCACTCTGGCAAACACTCTTAGGAAAAAGGAAAGATCTGCACAATGGCAAGGGAAAGAGAGAGAAAGCTGGGGTTCCTTATTTCCAATAAAACACTGAGACGGCCGGGCGGTGGTGGCGCACGCCTTTAATCCCAGCACTCGGGAGGCAGAGGCAGGCGGATCTCTGTGAGTTCGAGACCAGCCTGGTCTACAGAGCTAGTTCCAGGACAGGCTCCAAAGCCACAGAGAAACCCTGTCTCGAAAAACAAAACAAAAAAAAAACACTGAGACGGAAACAATAACATCTCAAGATGGCCTGAATGTTGGGAAAAAGGAAAGGCTAGGGCAGTCCTGCACTTTATAACCTATTTAAAGGACAGACATTAGCAATCAAATACAGATGGAAAAGGAACAGACATCAGCAATCTAATATAGATGGAAAAGGACCCTGGTGATTTTATTAATTATGGTCCAGCTAGCCAGCAATCCTAAATATAGCAGCAGTGCCTGCCTCTCACTTTATACAAATTGCCTGCAAGTCTCCGGACTGGGACTGGATCGTCTAAAATGTTTTTAGTTTTATATATTTTGTTTTATGTGTATGGGTGTTTTGCCTGTGTGTTTGTCTATGCACCATGTGCATGCCTGTGTCTGCGGAGGTCAGAACAAGGCATCAGATGCTCTGGAATGGAATTGGGGTAACAGAATTGTGAGTCACCATGTGGGTGCTGGGAACTATTGAGCCATCTTGTTTCCTTTTTTAAAATCTTAGTTGGTCTTAAAGTGGAACTAGCTTGGGATCCACAGGGCTGGAGGCTGTACCAGTATTTCAGTGCTTATGAGCCAGGTAATATGTTCTTGGGAAGCTGGCAGGCTCTGTCACTTGGAGGAAAGAATACAAATTGCCAGCAAGGGGTGGAGCGAGCCCTCCTGCTTCCAAAGCTGACTTCAAGGAAAATGACACTTGTCCACTATTATTTTTACAATAACTGCTGATGTCTTGTTAGTTGTTATTGTGATGGTGGCCATGCTGAGGGCTAAACTAGGCAGCCCTCTGCCACCGAGTGGCATCCCCAGCCCTTAAATGTTCATTTTTAGGTTCTGCGCTTCCTCAGCTTTTAAGTTTGTGGAAAGAACCTTTCCAAATGCAGCAAGGGATATGTCACCTAGGATTCTTCTATTAGAAAACAACATTTTTTCCATGCTCTGTGAATTTTCTCTCCCAGTAAGTCTGAAACTCTACAATTCTCCCCCTCCCCCAGGCAATTAGGAGGTCATTTAGTGTTTTAAAAAACTAATAATCAGCTACATTTCAGTAATCGGAAAAACATGGTAATCTATTTTTAAAATTCCAAAGCTAGGGTAATTGTGGTTGCTGCAAAAGATCAAGTACCTTTCATCTAGCTCAGCATCGTCTGGTTTAATAATTAATGACAGCCGTATTAGCGGAAAGACAGAGACACTAGCTCCGACACTTCTGAGTCTCTGGCGAATTTTTACCGAATCACTGTAGCCGGAAAAAATATATTAAAGCAGCCAAATTCCTTTTTGACCTTCGGAAGATCATATAAAACTCACAGGTTTTACAGTCTTCTGTGCATTATTGGCCGCAGTCCTGGTAACTGTTTCTTTTTCCAGCAAGTCTTACATCAACCGCAGCCCAGCCTGTGTGCATCTCAAGAGCTCCCTGCTGGAACTCAGATGTTGGCCTCACTTTCCCAAGCCCTCCCTACCCTGTTAGTTCAGTTGATATTCTTAGTCGCCTGTGTCTCCACCCTGCCTTGTTTCCTGCTCCAGCTCGTGGCCAGGAGGAACAATCTTCGTATCCATTCCTCTTGAGTAGCAGGGATGTGTGATGGAATCTCCTAGCTGTGGTACTCGCAGTCCTAGAGTTCAGGCGGACCTTATGCCTCCCCTGTTTTGTTCTTTTCTTCCTGCAATAGCTTTCCCAAGTAGCAGGGGCCACCAGCTGTATATTCGAGTTACCTAGCATGACCCTGATTCCTGTGGTTTTGTCACCTTGTCCCCTTTCTAGGGATCCACCTAACCTTGTTCCCAGGGCTTCTTCAGCAGTGCCCCGAGGGCTCTTTGTCCCCGCTGCTGTGTGAAGCAGTAAGGTGATGATCGATGCCATCCATGTTCTGTATCTTCCTTGAGCGTTCCCATCCTCATCTTGCTATGCCACGTCCCTTGAAGGGCAAAGAGGCACGCTGCATCTTGCCCCTGGCTGTGATGTAAGAGATCCTATGCCAGCCACGCAGAACCATGTGTTCAGAACTTCCATATTCTCAAATCCCAGGGGCAAGTCTGCTGTTTTGTAGAAGCATGGTTTATTTTAGGGCTGTTGCAGGAGTAAAAATCTATTCCTATTATAGGCTGGATGTTCAGCTACTGATACTTAGATTTTTAATTACCACATTGGGTTATTATAAAAAAAAATTTAAGTGAAATGGTATATATGAAACACAGCTTTTGAACATCCCCATTGGCAGGTGAAAGACACAAGGCTCAGGAGGTCTCAGCGTCACATAGCTGACAGAAGTCTCAAGCCCTACAGGCAGCACAGCAATTCTGATCCCAGATCTAGAGCTTGTACTCAGCAGCTCCTCTCCTGTATGTGTGGGGCAGCATCCCAGGGTGTCTCCTGTAGAAATGTCAGTTCCCTGAGAAAGGGACATCGGGGTAGGTGTTCATTTTGTTTCCCAATCATACTGATATATTGATACATGCACAAGAGGGGGGGGGGGATACACAGCAAGTTAATAGCCACAACAATGTAGCAACGTTCCATGTTTTAATCTCCTTGGTTGGTGAAGTATTGCAACCTGGCCTAAGTTAGTAACATCCCCCCCAAAAGAAAATTAAATTAAACCTTTAAGAAATTTAATTCACATCTGGTCCACACCGTACCATTTGAATTTCCTTTGCAGTTCATCAGACTTGGAAGTTTTTGTGCTGGCTCCTGTGTACACTCAGCCCTGGCTTGATACTTATACAAAACAAGCATTAGAGTTGTGAATGCTTTCAGACTCACTATCGCGTCTATGCTTTGCCAAATTTGCATGTCAGTTTTCGTTATTTAGGTTTTTTTTGCTTTGGTTTTAATTTTTTGAGATAGGATTTCTGTATGTCGCTATGGCTGTCTGGAACTCTGTAGACCAGACTGATCTCGAACTCATAGAGATCTACCTGCTTCTGCCTCCTGAGTGCTAGGATTAAAGGCATGCACCACCATCACCCAGAAAAATCAGTTTTTAACAGTTACTCTAAATAAAATATTTTTTGTGAACTTAGTAAAATAGGTATGTGTGTATAACATGAATATATATATATACATATATATACACATGTATATATATATACAAACACATATGTATATATGGGAGGTATTTATGTAGATTTAATTGACATGTGTTCTGTTGCCTTCTCTGTGATTTATTCTCCAAGAAAAGGTTTTGTAAGAGTTTTTCGCATTGAATTCTACACAGATTTTGTTTGTTTAACTTTAGTGGTGGCATGTTGGAATATACTGTGGCCTTAGGCTGTAGATTTTTTTTTGTTTACTTGGCTCCTTTTCAAGGTATGTTGGTCTCTGGTGTTGGAGGGATTAACCCGGAAAGTTTTGTGGTCATGCTGTAGAGGCATGCTTCTGTAGGTTCAGAGTCAAGCCGTTCACCAACAAAAGATCATTTTCCTGAATCCTGTGCTTCAGCTTCTTGTCATGAAAGAGAGGAAATGACACCAGTAACCCATCTGTCCCTTGTAGGAGGAACCAAGAGAAAGAAGAAGGGATTTGTAGTATATGCTGAAGGGTTTACCATTCTACTGTGTAGATATCACATTTTCTTTCTAAAAACATCTTAAATTACATTTGTGTGTGTGTGTGTGTGTGTGTGTGTGCCACACACAATAGAGTGCGTGTGGTGGGATATCAAAGGTCACTCTCTCCTTACACTATATGGGTTCTAGGGATTAAATTTTGGTCCTCTTGCTTGGCAGCAAGCACTCTTCCCCCGTGAGACATCTCCATGCCCCCATGCTTTCTGTATCTATTATCTGATATACACATTCAGGTAGACATCCTCATTTGACTATGGTAAGTAGCCACCTGCTGTAGAGGGAGGCTCAACAAATGATTTCATATCCTTTGTCTAGGAACAAAAGTCCGTCATATTTTAAAGAGTCCCCTTTTTACTTCCTGTCCCCTAAAGATCACCTGGGAAGTAAAGGAAGAACTGGATTATCAAATAGGGTCACTTATAAGAAGACTAATTAAGGTGGGGAGGGGGTGTTCCAAAGCTGGGGACAGGGGAAGTTGGATATTGAGGTGGTCAGGGGCTATACATAATACACGTAAGAGGAAACTTGTCAGGTATCGGAGGAGAGCCCCAGTTATGACTTTGATCACGGGCACAGAAACAATGCACTCAGCATGCCGGTGTGACCGCTAACCCTGATTGACAGCTCTGGAAGCCAGAAAGCGGCTGAGCAGGCATGAGAAGGACATATGAGAACTTCTGAGCAGCACACGGGACTTGTGTAGCAGCTGAACTTGTGTGAGGTCCTGAGCTTGAGGCAGAACCCTGTTTCTGAGGCTGGGTTCCACGGGCTCACCCCCTTCACCACAAGAGCCTCGTGTTCAGTTCAGAGGTTCAGGTGTTTTGAATGAGAACTCAGAATGGTCCTTGAGATTTTGGAAGTTATCCAGACCCAGAGCTGCCTTCTCCATGGAACTATCAAATATCTAATGTGGTTAAATATCAAATATGGTGGCCCTTCCTGTTCAAGACTACAAAGCTAAGGAAGGAAAACAAAATGGATGCTGTGTAGGAGGCTTAGTTATTATTGGATAAATATTTCATTTATATGGTTATGTATTATAATAGTTATTATTTACTAATATTATTGATAAATTCAAAAGCAGTTTACAAAGGACCTACTCTGAGGGCTGCTAGGCAGAGGACGCAGGCTAAAGACCTTTCAGAGAGGTTATGTCAGAGAGGGATGAGGGAGGATTCTGTCCCAGAAGATAGCTTTGAAACCTTCAGCCTTTTCATCCCACAAGGATGATCCTTCCACATCCAGAACCCTGCCATTCACACAGCCTTTGGTATAGGCCTGGGATGTTCCTTGTGCTTGCTTACGAGCCAGCCCCCACCCTCCTAGGAACCACAGTCTTTTAGGTTCCCAGCAGCACACAATCAGATCCTTCTTTACATACCCAGGGCTAAGCCACAGAGGTCTTGGCAGGGACTCTTTGCTCGAGGGAATCAAATAGATT
Source organism: Chionomys nivalis (assembly GCF_950005125.1). Classification (NCBI taxonomy): domain Eukaryota; kingdom Metazoa; phylum Chordata; class Mammalia; order Rodentia; family Cricetidae; genus Chionomys; species Chionomys nivalis. The sequence continues at coordinate 33,420,199 of NC_080100.1, read as the reverse complement.
CCAGACCATGATAGGAGGAGAAGCTCTGAGGAGCTGTTTTTTTCCTGGGGTTCAGAGGCAATTCATGCCCCTGAGAAGATGTCCCAGGGAACACTAGCCTCCCTGCCCCATTGGTCAGTTTGGATAATAGCTAGCACTCCCATTCATAACGGTGCATTCTCCCGGCAGTTCTCACAAGTCTAGAGAGATCACGTGAGGAGCTGACCACCTTTGTGTGCTTTGTACTTATGTGAAGATTTGAACCTTAGGTTCTACGAAGCCACTTTCGTCTCAGGCCCTGAGAGCTGTGACCAACGATGACAAGGCGAGAAACAGAACCATAACGTTTACAGTTGTCAGCTCCCCTAGGTTTGGGAGGCTGCTGAAGACGAACTCTGACAACCGCACAGAGGACGTTTCCATCTTTACCCAACGTCTGGTGAGTACTGACAGCCGCATCGTGACTCTGAGATGGGCTGTCAGGGAGCTGAACAGGGAGCATCGATCACTTGTTCTCATCCTGCTAAAGCAACTAGACGTGGCCATAGCCCAGGCAACCCTTTGTTTAATTTAAAACAGGATTCTTTGTAGGCAGTGTAGCATGAGACACAGTGGTCAGAAAATACTGTGCTAATTTACACTCTGAAAGTAACAATGAAAAAAAAACTACTTGGGGCTGGGGAGATGGCTCAGCAGTTAAAAGCAAGTACTGCTCTTGAGGAAGACCCATGTTCAAATCTCACTGTCAGGTGGCTCACATTTTGTAACTCCAGCTTCAAGAGATCCAACTTCCTCTCTTTTGGGTTCTGCATGTACGTGTACTCACATGCACTGTATATACACACACACACAATTAGAAATAAACAATCAAATAGCTAGGCAGTGGTGGTGCACACTTTTAAGCCCAGTGCTCAGGAGGCAGAGTCAGGTGGATCTCTGTGAGTTTGAGGTCAGCTTCGTCTACAAAGTGAGTTCCAGAATAGCTATGGCCACACAATGAAACCCTATCTCAAAAATAAACTAAAACTACCCAATTTGGATCAACCGTCTGAGCTCTTAAGGTCCAAATGAGGAGCAGAAGGAGGGAGAACATGAGCAAGGAAATCAGGACCACGAGGCGTGCACCCACCCACTGTGACAGTGGAACTGATCTATTGGGAGCTCTCCAAGGCCAGCTGGACTGGGACTGAATAAGCATGGGTTGAAACTGGACTCTCTGAACAAGGCGGACAATGAAGGCTGATGAGAAGCCAAGGACAATGGCACTAGGTTTCGATCCTAATACATGAACTGGCTTTGTGGGAGCGTAGCCTGTTTGGATGCTCACCTTCCTGGACCTAGATAGAAGTGGGAGGACCTTGGTCTTCCTGTAGAGCAGGGAATTTGGACTGCTCTTCAGTATCGAGAGGGAGGGGGAGTGGACTAGGGGGAGGAGAAGTGGAGTGGGGATAGGGGGAGGGGAGCGGAGGGAGGGGGCAATATGTGGGAGGAGGGGGAGGGAAATGGGAAATGGGGAGCAGTTGGAAATTTTAAGTAAAAAAGAATAAAAAAAATAAAACTAATTAGCTAATTAACTAACTAAATCTTTTTTGAGGGGGGTCCTTTAAGATGAAATCCAAAGTATACATGTATGTATATTTAATATGACACTATATTTTACTTAATATCTTATAATCGTGTGTGTATATAATTTGTATTCAGGGTGTTTCGAGCATCACTGGTACTGTTACCAGACCCGTGGCTTACATATCTTCTTATTGAAATGAATAAGCACTAAAAAAATTTTCTTGCCTCCCAGCCAGGAATTGAGTGGACGAGACATGTTTGTTTATGTGTTATTTCATTTTCCAAAAGTGACATACCCAAATGTAATTCTTTAGGCGTTCCTTAGGTTTGTCATCCGTCACCCTCTTTCAGTCCTGAAATACTGGCTCTGACGATTTATTTGGCTGAAGATTTTTACTACTAATGATTTTTTTTTTAAATCTCAAATCAAGTTTAGAGGAAATAGCAAGAGCCCATAACCTTTGAGCGCTTTCCGGATGGTGTGACGAGATTGGACTTGGCGTAGGCTTTTTAGTTGTCTTTGTCTGTGTGTATTGGGGGGAGTGGATCATGGGGCTAGCGTGAGCTTCCAGTGTGACTGAAAAGAAGTCTAGTGTCTGTGCTTTGCAGATTTCTCCGGGGCACAGAACAAAAACTTAGAATGAAAACCCCATTGTGTGGGGGAATTAAGATGAGCCCAGAAGCACCAAAACATGCCCAGGGCCAGTTGGCCTTCTGAATACTAACAAGAATGATATTATTCCTATAAGAGTATATTGGCTCCAGCCTCAGTTCTTTTAGAAAGTGACTGTGGTCATTTTACATATTATTTCCAACAGTTTTTGATTGTAAATACGTGGGATTTTAGATTAAGACTGATATGATCGAGGTGTCAGTGGATTTGTAGCTGAATTAAGTAGCTTTTGCTGCAATGACAAGAAACCCGCAAGTCCCAGTGGTTTTATGATAGCAAGACCGTTCTTCTCACTTGCATCGCGTGGCAGCTGTGGATCGGCTGCGGTCTGCTTTCCTTGTCTTCTTTGTTTCAGGATCTAGCTAATGGAACAGCCTCACTTGTTCTAATCATAACGTTGACGGCAGCAAAGGGCAGCGTGATGTTGGTGATGATCTAGAATGTGCTCTAGAATGTGATTGTATTCACCTTTCATTGGTCAAAGAAGGCCTATTGATAGCAGAGCCAGTCTGGAGTCTAGGTCAGGCTCCTGCCAAACTAGCCATGGCTTTCCCCCGGGTGGTTAAGTGTGAGTAAGACAGCGATAGATGTAGAGGGCATAGCATGCTCCCCACACTTTATTTAGGTTCACTGAGGTGGACAGCATTCTTCAACCATCAGGAGAGACACACGCTAGCAATAGTGTACTACTTATACATCCTAGGGATACCTGGCACACCCAAAGGCCATATATATACAAAGTCAGAAGTACACAGAGAAAGAGAACTCAAGGGCCAATGCCTCTGTTGGATCCAGTGTTGTCCAAGTACCTTTTCCAAGGGACTGTTGGGTGTGTGACTTTAAATCAGATAGGTAGTTATTCCAGGAGACCACACTGGATTTAGAGGTGGTCATGTACCTACCTGCATGGGCCAGGTGGGGTGTGAGAATCAGCAAGGTCAGTCCCACAGGTTACATTAACCGTCCTGTAGGGAGGTGATCATCCCAGAGCGGTTACTTAAGGTGACTACCTGGATAGACCACATTGAAGAATTTGAATGAGGAGAGCTGCAAACTGGCGTCACAATGACTGAGAAAGTTCGGCTGGTATTCAAGTGGATGGGGAGGTGACCGGACATTCTAAGAGTTGCAAAAGCTAATTAGATGGTGGCTAAGGCGGATGCTTAGCTTTCTGTTCTTGGATATGTGAAAAGTCCCTTTCTGCTCCTCATATTTAAAAGGCGAGCTTCCCAGGAGGAGGCAATTTTCTGCTACACTGGAACTGGCTGGTGTTTGCCCTAATGTGCTGGAGTCATTTAATGAATGGAAATGAGGTCATCAGAGGAGAGTGACATTTGCTTCACCTCTGACCCACTTATTATTTCCTTTAGGTTCCTGGTGTTCTCTAATACATTTCCCTCGGGGATGATGAGAGGAGAGAGCTAAGAAAATAGAAGAAGTCTCATGCAGGGACCGAGCTTTCCACCCTTGGCCAGAGCACAGGCTGGAGGAACAAAGAGGCATGAGGATGGGGACCTCCGAGGCCTCTCCCATGACAGAGCAAGAGGATGTGGTGGGGGGAGAGGGCAGTGGAGAACTGTTGCAACAAGTTTAGGGGCTCACGGGGCTATCTGTGCTTGTCACTTCAAAGGCCTGGTCCTTCTTTCCTCCTCAGCCATCATAAGGGGAGTCAATAATGTGGTTTCTAAAGGAGAAGAGAGTTCAGAGAAAACTGTGGAAGGGTGAAAACCAAAATATGAACTCTGGTTCTTTCAGGGCCCTAGATTATTTTGATGTTTCAGCGTGCATATTATTTTCTGAAACACACACGCATAAACACAAACGCACAGGCACGCACGCACACACACACACACACACACACGGGCTTTCTGATACTATGACACATTGAGAAGACTCACCTTCAAGGAGAACTGGTTTTCTTTGGCTCGTGGTTGCTGAGGCTTCTGTCCATTGTCAGGTGCCACTTGGCCTCGGGGCTTCTGTGTGTGGCAAAACACCCTGGTAGGGAGCAGAAGGCAGAGAAATGCTCACTTCCTGGGAGTCAGGAAGCAAAGAAAGAGAGGAAAGGATATGAGGGCAAAGGGTGCAAAATCACTTTTAAGGGCACATCTGATCACCTGACTTACCCTTAATGGTCTCTCTATCTCTTCAAGGTTCTACCCCCACCCCCAGGAGCACCAAAGCCAGGGAACAAAAACTTTAATGCACAGGTCTTTGGGGGACATTTCATATCCAAACTATAATGTATGCTTTTATGAAAGTGAGATCAAAAAACAATAAAATGTTAAATATGTATCAAGACAGAAAGAAGCATCACCCATTAATCCAGCAAATGGTCACTAACCCGAATGCATCCCAGGGTTAGGGAGATGGCTCAGGGATAAGAGCACTTGCTGTGCCAGCATGAGGACCGGAGTTCAAATCCCTAGAACCCACATAAAAAGCTGTGTGTATAAATGAATGTTCTTGTCACTCCAGCATTGAGAGGGTAGAGCCAGTGACTTCTGGGAGGTCGTTGTCAGCAAGCCTAGGCAAATGGCAAGCTTTGGTTCAGCGAGAGACCTGTCTGAAGGCAAAATGTGGAGAGTGAGAGAGGAAGCCATGGGACATCGTCCTCTGACCTCTGTATACACAAACATGGGTTAAAGCATGTACACACTCATGTGTCTGTAACACACACACACATACACATGAATGCACACACCATATACCACACACACACATTAAACAAAACTGAAAGCATTCCAATCCTGGTTAGTTTATATGTTCAGAAATGAACGTTGTCATGTGACTTGAGAAATGAAAGAAATTCACCTTCCTGCTTTGCCCCTCCCACAAACTGCTTCCTTTTCTACATGCACTGGCTAGGCTTTGGCCCAGCCTGAAGTTACAGCCTCTGTCAAATGGTGCACTGGGCAGTTCCCAGACATTGTGTGCTACCTCACTTGGATTTACCACCTCGCAGCTTTAGAACAAATGGTGGCAACAGGCTGTGAGGGTGGAAGAGAGGACAGAGAGCATTTCTCTTGGCCTGGGGTCTGCTCAGTGGGTACAGCAATCCTTGCCTCAGGCTCTGTGTTCCATGGAGTGAGAAGCTGTCCTCCAAAGTCTTCTATGAAGACCCTGATTGCACATATGTGAGTTCACCAGGCCTCTTCAATGTGGTGGGATAAAAAAATAGTGTTCAATGATTTCAGTTATATAAAAAGTTAGAGCTGTTTAGCCCTGTGTAACGTACCAAGGGCTAATTACTACCAGACTTCCTCGACCAGCTTCCTACTCAAGTTCTAGCCAAGTGACCTGCCGAGTATTCAGTAGGGACATTGTCGGCAGTTGATGGCTGAGTGCTCCTTCAACCTTTCACTGAAAATTAATTTGTCCTTGAATCTCTACCTGCCAGGAGTATGTGGTGGAGGTTAAAGGGCCTGCATCATTTGCATCTAAGACACGGAGTTTCTTTGCTTGCAATGGATAAACAGAAATAACCATTTTTAATCAGTGCTCATGGGAAAAAAAACAGCTTATAAAAAATCTTGACTGCATTATGCTTAATATAGTTTGGCAAAATAACTGCAAGAAAATGTTTGTGATGTCATTACCCAACATGATTTTTTTAGCCCGGAATAAGGTCATGATATTTTGATCCGTGTCATATCAGCCTACTAAGATAAGCAAGTGGCTGCCTTGTTTTCCAGTGTCAAATCCTACGTGGGTAAAGCCAACCCACACAAGCTTTTAGTGAAAATCACGTGTCCTAAAGAATTAAACATAGGCATCCACAGAGAAGAAAACCATCAGACTGAAATTGCATGAAAGCTCTCTTACAAATTTTGAGAGAATCCTGTCCCTTTCCAAGAAGGCATGGACAAAGTAAGCCTCAACTTCCACAAAGCGCGCCGATGGTTTCCAAGTTGAGCTCTCGGCTAATTGAGTGATTTTCATTCCGCTGCTTGTTGGGATAATTTAGAGTCATTAAAACAGCAAAGTGTTCTGGCTTTGAGGTTTATGACAGCCGGCCTCTTTTCTTTTCCACAAAGCCAGTAATTGCATCTCAGCTATTGTGCCGTTGTGGGCAAGGTGCCATCCGTCCGTCTTGGGCTGTGCTGCTTCGGCAGCGTAGATAACAGTTTTCCAGGACAACATTTAGAAGATTACAAAGCCATTCTGGGTTGTTAATTTTGTCCAATTGCTCTTTCTTCCAAAATCTGGACGTCTTGCTTTCATAATATATACTTTGGAGAATTATAGACACATTTCCCCAAAGCTGGAAATTAATTTATTATAATTTATTGAAGAGTAGAATCAGTTAAAGTCTCATTAGGCTTTTGTCGTAGTAGGGAGCGATCAGCATTCTATCATCCATGCTCCTGCCTTCCCCAGCCTGTGTCTCCTGGGCTCACTGCTTCAGTGGCATCCAGTCTCACTTGTCATTGTCATTTTCCAGCAGCATTTTTCTTTTAGAAATTTTGTTTTGCATTATCCTTCGCTGAATTATGTGGAGAGTGTTTTTTCATATGTGGTGTTTAGTCACCAATTTATTGTTCAAACAAAACTGACTGACAGATCTTGGCCCAGTGTCTTTGAGTTGTCAAAAACACTCTGTTAAAATGACCGCCTCTTTATATCAAAAGGCAGACAGCACTCACTCGCATTTTAGTGAGGGTGGCTCATTCCATCTGCTTGTACTCAGTTCCCATGCCCGCATAGGGTGGCTTTGCTGGTCAGTTTTTGTCAACTTGACACGAAAAACTAACACCTAAAAAAGAGGGAAGTTCTGTTGAGAAAATGCCTCCATAACATCGGGCTGTAGACAGGCTATAGGCATTTTCTTGATTGATAATTGATACAGGATGGATGACTGAACCACTGTGGGTGGTGTCAGTCTTGGGCAGGTGGTCTAGGGTTGTATGCAAGCTGAGAAACCTTGGGAAGCAAGCCAGTCAGAAGTTAGGTGGAAGTTAGCTGTCTTCCTCTGCTTCATCTTATCCTTTGAGGCAGGGTTTCTTACTGAACCTGGGCTCACCAGTTGTCTAAACTAACTGGCCAGTATCTGGGATCTGCATGCCTCTGCCCCCACAACACTGGGGTTACAAACACTCCTCACCATTCCCAGCTTTTTGTGTGGATGCTGGGGGTCTGAGCTCAGATCCACATGCTGAACAAGCACTTTTTAGCCACTGAACCATCACTTCAACCCCAGTACTTCCTTTCTTTAATTTATAATTCATGATACACACAAGCTATAGGATAAGCGATTTCTCAGAATCACTGCCCATCAAGACAAGTTCTGGTCAATACTCTTTTCCTCGACCAGGCCAGACAATGAAATGGCATTTGTTTGTTCTGGTCATATTTTTCAATGGGCTCTCCCCATCACTGGGCTCTTGGAGTTTCAGAACATATTTTATGAATTTCTTTGTAGCCGATAATCTCAGTGTTCCACACTGTGAATGCAACCCTTAGATCATGGAAACAGCATGGACTCTGGAGTTGCCTAGAAGTAGGTACAAAACGAGGCTTCTCCACTCACTACTGTTTACACTTTCAGAGCCCAGTCTTACAAAGCCTCTTGGAGCTAAACAAAACTAAATGAACTTACACAAAGAACCTTGTGGAGTGCCTGCAGTCTGTAGAACTCTAAGAAAAGTTAGGTGTTTTCTGTGTTGTTAAGTCCACGTATGCGTAAGGACTATTCTGAGTTGCCTTATTGCTATCTATACAAAGTTGTAAGCACATATACTTCACAATTAAATGTTACAAAGCAGTTTCAAAGTAGATTATGTGTTCATTAAACACGTTTTGAACAAATACTTCTAAAAGAGCAACTGGAAATGAGCTTCCAAATGTGCTCTAGAAAATCTTTACCTTGTGAGACATGAGATGGGACTTTCCAACTGTTTGATATTTTACTGTAATCCAGTATGAGAAATGAGCGTAGCCTTTCACCCAAATCAGATCCCAATAGAGAATTTGATTAGTGAGAACTAGACTCTTCTCTGGAAGGACCTAGAAATGCCCAGATCTGGCATTTCGACCACTGAAATAGTAACTCACTGATAAGATGAAATACATATCTACAACTGAGGCATTCTACATTTCAATATACAAATACAGAGAACTAAAAACTGGTACTGCATACATTGGATTTAGGTCTGACCAATCCAAGTTTCTAAATCCATTAAGTGGCATCCATTTTTATATCGTTATTTCTTTTTTTTTTCCCATGGCTGAAGAGAAGCTGAAATTCAGGCAGTTGGGGGCAAAGAAAGCCCAGAAAAGGCCCGAAAAGCTCACATGTATAAGTCAGGCAGTCCGGGCTCTGGTCCCAGCTCTGCTATCAGCTAGCCTTGGATAGTCGTTACTTGTCTTGTTGCTGTGCTGACAAAATGCCTGACCAAAAAGTACCCTAAGAAAAGGGGGGTTTATTTGGACTTAGGGTTCCTGGGGAAACAATCCATCATGACGAGGAAGTCACGATGTACAGTCAGGAAGGAGAGAGAAATGAACGCTGCTGCCCAGAGCGCTGCTTCCTTTTTCTGTACCCCAGCTCAGGAAATGGCGCTACCAATATTACGGTGGGCCTCCCACCTCAGTTACCCCAATCTAGAAAATCCCTGTCAGACACTCCAGAGATTTATCTCTGTGGTGATTCTAAAGGCTATCAAATTGCAATTAAGATTAACTATCACACCATAAATTGGGGGAAGAGAGGAAGGGCAGAGTCCTCCAGACATTCGTCTTTCTAACAATTTCATCTGTAAACTCTAGCCCATCACAGAAAGCCCAGTGAAGCCTCTGGCCTTCTGAGAACAAATCTCCCTCCCTAGCGTTTGAGTATTCTTGAAGGTTTTATAGAAATCAAAGATATAAGGTAGAAATTCGATCACAGAAATCAAAGTATGCTTTACTATCTTCCTTCAAATAAAAGCTACCTATGAAGAGTTTTAAGATTTGGAACCAATGTTGGAGGAAGGAGTCATTTTCTTTGGTCGTGTAGCCAGTGGTGAGTTGCCCATGCTGCCATAAGCAACCTCCAATCCATGCTCATGCAAACAGCCTTAAGCCCAGTGGATCTCCCTCCCTCCCTCCCTCCCTCCCTCCCTCCCTCCCTCCCTCCCTCCCTCCCTCCCTCCCTCTCTCTCTCTCTCTCTCTCTCTCTCTCTCTCTCTCTCTCTCACACACACACACACACACCACACATGCCATCTCTCAAAGTAGGAGGGAGGGAGATTTGTTGAGAAAGAACAAGTTGACTAGGAGTGGAAGAGAGATGACAATAGGGTGAATATGATCAAAATACATCGTGTGTGTGTGTGTAAAACTGTCAGAAAATAAATAGAAATATTTTTGAAAGATTTGGAAGTATATACACCCATTCACAGGTGACATTGGATTACAGCCTCATTAAAAGTCTCAGAAAGGACTGAGTTGGGGATCATGGAGAGATGGAGATGAGAATTTGGAGGGTGGGGACAGACTAGCACGTCAGCACAGGAGATGGAGACCACTTCCTGTCTTCAGTGTACAACGCCTTTGTGGGTTAGTTCCTTCATCCTGCCTGTGTTGGTCATTGTGAAAGGGAATGTTGCTTCCTTCCTAATCAGACAAAAGTTATGAAATGATTGCAAAAAGCATAAAGTGTTCACATATTCTATTCCTCCATATTCCCAAAACTTTAGCGTTTAACAAGACTTATGCTCTTTTCACACATATGTCTTCTGCACACACATTTCTATAATTAAGGCAAGTTTCTTATATAGTCACAGCATAATCTTCAGATTTATAAAATTGACATTTCTTACAATGTCAATATACAATTTATATGTCATTTTAAGCTTTCCCAAATTGTTCCAATAAATGTCCTAAACAGGAAAGGGGAAATTATCCACAATATAAAACACAGCATTTAGTTGTCATGTGTTTTTAGTATCCTTTAATTTGGAGCCATCCCTTAGACTTAGTTATCAATATAGTGTCTTTTATGACCTTGTCATCAAAATAATTTATGACTTTTATTTAGTGTGTGTGTGTGTGTGTGTGTGTGTGTGTGTGTGTGTGTGTGTGTGGATGTCAGAGGACAACTTGTAGGACTTAGTTCTCTCCTTCCACCTGTGCTGTGACTCTGGGGATGGAACTCAGGTCATCAGGTTTGGTGGCAAAGTGCCCTAATCATATGAGCCATTTTGCTAGCCCAACTTTGCCAACTTAAGAGTACAGGACAGCTCTCTGCAGAATGTTCCTCAGTTTGATTATAGTCTGATATTTTACCTGATTTTTCCTTCTGATCACATTTAGAGTGTGTATCCTGGACAAGGATTCAGGTTGTGCATCCTGGGTAAGGATTCAGGTTGTGTATACTGGGTAAGGATTCAGGTTGTATATACTGGGTATGGTTCAGGTTATGCATCTTGGACAAGGATTCAGTTGTGGATTCTGGGCAGAAATACCAAGGGAGGGGTTGGTTCATCTCAGAGCTTCCTGTCTGATGCTCACCTTGTCCTGAGGTTGGGGGTGCTGTTTATATTCATCATGCCAGGCATCATCTCTCCCTGGGTTTCCAGTTTTTCCACTGTCAGTGAATGATCCTCTCTTGTGACTAGTAAGTGTCCCATAACCATGTATGTATCCTGTTTGTCATCACTCTTTGGTCAACAGTCTTAGCAACCATTTTAGGATTCTTACCCGAATTGTTATGGCTGTTCGTTACCAAGTGATAGTTTTCTCACTTCTGTTTTCTTGCTTCGTTTATTGACTGAGATTCCACATCACTGGCTTTCTGATGACTCCCTCTGTAAGATGGAAATAGCCTGTCAAATCTCAATGGATAGGAAATAAAACCCTCCTTCCCTCCTCAACCCTACGGCCCAGGTAATCAGTGGTTTATCCACATAAATATGCCATGCAGTGGAAATTCACAGTTATCCACAGTTGTTCTCAAGGCCACTTTGGTTTTGGTGACAAAATTCCTAGCCTCTGTAGGCATCTTGTTCCCACAGGTTTACCTCACACGGAATCCTCGCTTCAGTCTCTCTTCTGGGCCTTCTCCCAATACACACACACACACACACACGCACGCACGCACACACACACACACACACACACACGCACACACACACATGTACACACGAGGGGATTTGCAGATGAAAACACACCTGTGGGAAATATAAAGTGTTGGGTATGGATGTCTAAGGATTTTGACTCAGACAATACAACTGTGTGTATGTGTGTGGGTTTCTGTTTGTTGTTTGTTTGTTGTCTTTGTTTTTGCTTTTTTTTAAAAAAAAAAACGGACTGTTAGAGAAATTTGGACACTGACTGCATATTTGCTAATGTGAATTAGGGTTTTTTAAATTTTAGGTACGAAAGTGTTTTGCCTACATGTATGTCTATGTGAAGGAGTATTTACAGATGAGATTGTACAATGTCTAGGATTTGATGACAAATAGCTTGTTAGATAGCAAGTGAACAAAGCCATCCACAAAATAAGACTTGTTATATGAGCCAATAATGGCTCACATTGTCTGTCTAAGGAGGGTTCAGTTTCCCTAAGAAAGGCGTTCCAGGGTATGACCATCTCAAGTCATAGTGCTTCTTTCTCTTTGACGACTAGATCAAGGCTGAAGTAGGATCTCCTAGCTGGGAAAAAGACGTGACCATGCTTTTCATTATTTTCTTTTACACAAATACATGGACTAATTTGAGCACGAATACAGTACGCCCTAAAAAGAGCATGTCTCCCTAGTTAGAGTGTGAACTGATCCTTGTATCCCTGAAGCTGGGTGCTAACTGTTCTTCCTTCTCCCCAGGTCAGTGAAGGGCTGATATTGTACCAGCATGTGGACCTGGAGAACACAGGGTGGGCTTCAGAAGACGCCTTCACGTTCACGGCCTCCTCCCCTCCTGCGGCCCTGGGTCCGGAGGAGTTCCGAATTACCATTTCATATGAAACAAATGAGCCAGGCAGACAGAGCTGGCTGCTTGCAAATGCAGGTACTACCGCTGTTAATCCAGCTGGCTGAGAAGAAGACCATGGCCACAATTTAAAGCAAGATTTAATTAAATATGGGGCTCTGGCTAGGTTAGTGCCCAGCTTCCTGGGAAAAGGCCCTGAGTCAGGTTTTGCAAGGGCTTAAGAAGGAAAACCCGTAATTTATTACATTTCTCATCAGGTCCAACCAGGGGCAAGCATGCGTCCTGACGTATTTCCTACTTACATCCCACCCACTTGTGATCATCCAGTGCGTACGAGTCAAACAAACTTGTTAGGGGAGTGAAAACACGTGGCTTGTTACCTCCCAGAAGCAACAACCTCCAGCATTCCAGGAACTATCTATCCTTGGGCAAAGGGCTTGCGGATCAGAGGCATTTTTGTTTCATGGATCTCTATGGCACAGTAATTAAAACTTAAAATGTAACTTTGGCTATCACACCACCAAGCTATGGCCAGCCAGTGCTTTGTGTGTTGTAGTAGAGAGAAACTAATCTTTGGATCATACCGTGATATCATTCTCTTCAGCAAGACAGACCCAGGCAGCCAACGGCAGTTACTCTGCAGGCCCTCATGTGTTTCCTGACGTTAGCCAAAACGGTGAGGAGTTTGGCTGTAAAGAACGGGAGCTGTATCATGCCCGTGACTCAGAGTTGTTGATAAAAATGAAAATGATGAATGAAAAAGAATTATTAAAAAGCTGTGCCTGTCTCCATAGCAAGAGAAATTCAGCTATCAGTTAACTTAGGAAATTAATATCTGATAAGCGAGTGTGCAGGTTTTAACGCTTGCTTGCCTGACAGGTTGACTTATGGCTGTTTGCATTCATTTCTCATCAGTCTCCTCCCTGCTTTCTCCCAGTGCCCTTCCTCTGCTCAGCCATTCCCTTCTTTCCTCCGTTTCCTTCCCACCTCTGCCTTCCTGCCACATGTATGCTATCCTCTCCACTTCCCACCTCCCTGCAGGTGATCCCTTTTGTACTGTCACGACCTCCAAATGCACATGAACACACTCACACATACATGCACACACGCATAAATTTTGATTCTTCGAGTAAGAGAAAGCATGCTACGTTTGTCTTTCTGAGTTTCACTTATTTAACCTAACAAACTCATCTTCAATTACATTCATTTTCCCCAAAATGTCATGATTCCTTTCTTCCTTAAGACAGTGTAGGATTCCATGGACATATGTACCATATCTTCTTTATCGTTGACATGTTAATGGACATCTGGGCTGATCTTATGTCCTGTCTGCTCTGAATAAGGCAGCAGTAAACACAGATGTGCAGGCATCTCTGTGGAATGCTAAGAGTTCTATACACCCAAGAGTGCATAGCTGGGGTATATCATAGTTTTTTTGAGGGACCTCTGTTTGGCTTTCAAAGAGATGGGTTTACGTTTAAGTTTTATTTTTCATATGCCACTTCAGGTGCTTGCACAACCTGTGTGTTTAGAATAATCCACTGAGAGGTGTCCTTGGGAGAGAAAGCTTTGTGGTCTTCATCTGCAATGTCAGATTAAACGTCTCTTTGTTCTTTAACTGTTTCAATAGGCGCCTCTGTCAAGGAGGGAGGTGAAGTCCTCATTGACCGATCTAAATTAGATGCTTCTAACCTCTTACTTTGGCTGCCCCAGCCTCAACGTTCGTCCCATGAAATCTGGTTCCAGGTTACAGCTCTTCCTTGCCATGGGACCATTATGGTTGGAGAAAGAAACATTACCACAGGAAACCCCTACTTCTCCCAGCATACAGTTAATGCACTGGGAGTCACATATCTTCACGATGACTCTGAATCATTGGCTGATAATTTTACCTTCGCAGTTTGGCCAAACCCAAAGAGCGCAGCCACCAGCAAGCCAGAGGCTGACTTTCTGGAAGAGATGTTCAACATTACCATCACCCCCGTGAATGATCAGCCTCCAAAACTGAAGACCAAAGGGCTTCGGTTGACAGTTCTCCAGGGCAGCAGGTTGGTTGTGGGACCCGAAATCCTAAAAGTAGATGATCTAGACAGTCCTCCGAGTGAAATCCAATACATGATCATCCGTCAGCCCAACAATGGCTTTTTAGCAATGGCTCACGATCTAGACACCACAGCTCATCATTTTACACAGGCTGACATCAATAACGCTCAGGTGTGGTTCATACAAGATGGAAGCCCATCCTCTGGAGCGTTTTATTTTAGTGTGACTGATGGTGAACACCGCCCTCTCTACAAGCTCTTCCACCTGGATGTCATCCCCATCTCCATCACTCTTGTGAACCTCACAGACCTGCTTCTCCCACAAGGCCAGACCACTGTCTCCATCACCAATGCTCACCTCTCTGCCGTGACCAATGGAAGGAGCCTCCAGATCATCTACAGGATGACACAACCCCTCCAAAATGGCCACTTGCTGATCGAAGACCAGGTGGTCACCAGCTTTGGCCAGGAGGATTTGGATTCAGGAAGGCTCTCCTACCACATGACCAATCTCACAGCCTCAGGAGATCGGCTGCAGTTCTCAGTCTTTACAGCGGAAAACAACTTGACAGAACAGACTCTGGGCATCAGAGTGCGGCCTTTATTGCGGGTGACGCGGAACCTGAGAGTGGCCAACAGAATGCCTCATCGGCTGCAGAGAGGGGATCTAGATGCAACCGAGCTAGCTAACAGGGCCAATAGTGACCCCACATTTGAAGTGATACAACCTCCTACTCATGGACGACTTGTCCGAAGAGCAGCTGACAGCCCTGTGATGGAAGAGATTGCTCGGTTCACCCAGAGAGATGTCAACCGAGGTCAGCTGCTGCTTGAACCACATGCTAATCTGACAGGCACTGGTACGCTGAACGACTCCTTCACCTTCTTGCTCAGTGCAGACGGTGTACAACCAGCAACAGGTTGTCTGGCTTTTACCATAGTGCCACCAGACCCCTTACCGTTACAAACATTTACACCGGATGTGCCTTCATTCATCACTGCAGAGAGCTTCGTGGCCTCAGTTTTCTCTCAGAAAAAAATTAGGACTTCCATTTTAACACAGACAGAAACCCCAGGGAATCTGACCCAGAGCAAACGGCAGGGGACAGATACCTGGGGACAGCCCAATGGCAAAGAACCAAATGTGGATGGCAAGGTCTCCCCCACCAAGGTCACCTGGCCACATACTGCCACCAAAGTTGTTTCTGAAGGAGTCATAGGGCCCCGAGATAGCAGTTCCCCTCTGGTGGTCATCATACCCTTGGCTGCTGTGTTCCTCCTCCTGATGGTGGCTGTGGTGGCCCTGTGTGTCTGGCTGCTGAGCCAAAAGGAGGAAAAGGCTTACCCTCTCATCCAGCCCAAGACCAACCTCGAATCCCCATCCCCCAGCTGCAGAGCAGAGGGGAATAGAGCTGTTCCCACCGTCAAGGTCACTCCCCTAATAAGAAGTTCCAGCAGCCAAGCTACCAGTCTGTTCCTGCCCCCAGAGTATGAGCAGAAGGCCTCCCTGGGGACTGAGCCTGTGGAGAAATGTACTCCCTGGGAGGCATGGGTGAACCTGGATCCTGACATGGCCAAGCTCTGTCGACAAACCAACCCAGCGCTGAAACACAACCAGTACTGGGTATAAATGGGAACCCCACCCCTCTCCCACCACTCTCTCCCACTCCCTCCCTCTCATCCTTTTTCTCTCTCTCCCCCATCTCACTTTCTGTCTCCCCCATCTCTGTTACCAACTGCTTACTGTGTACAGGTATGAAATGCTGGACTGGACTATAATGGTGAACGAATGCTTATTGAATCAAGGAAGGCTGTCCTAACTAAACAAGGCTCAGTCGCTCCTGGTGTTCCACAGTGGCCCTATTTCTGGACCTGGCATTCTCAAGACATACGTTTCTGTTAAGGATTAAGCTCTTCACTAAGGTGCTATTGAGCATTTGGACCCAATGGGAAGCTGAAGCATTAACTTGGGGCTTGGAGTTAAAGAGGGAAGGTTGGTTGCTTTTCATGGAAGCGTCACTCTCTTGGTGAGTCAGCAGGAAGTACCAGTTCTGTCTCCACAGAAGATGTCATTTGTTACATCAGTGAGTTTGTTTGTGTAATGTTTATGTGTCACCTTTTCCTCTGCGGAGTCTTCTAGGGTTGGCTTCCTCATGCAAGAAATGCCTTGTTCAGGTCACGGGGCAGTCTGACCTCCTTTGAGGACAGTCATTGAATACATTGTGTTTCAGCAAGAAGCTTTGTCATTCTGATCTGGAAAGTCAAAAAATGTTATTTGAAGCCCTGAGGGGTAGAAAGGCATGTTAAAAACTTAAAAAAAAAATGATGCCTTACTGTAGCATCCTTTTGCAATAAATTGACATAATTACAAATGCGTATTTGAGTTGTCTACTTGCCCCATGGCCAACATTAATTTCTGTAACTATAAAATGAAGCTTTTAGTACTTATTTTAGAATGTCATGAGCTGCAGAATATAGTGTGCCCACAAGTGATTTAGGTTGAAGCAGGCAAATGTTTTCTGCGAAGAGTAATGTGGTAAAGATTTAAGGTTTGGGGACCACACATGGTCTCTGCCATTTGTTTTTCTTTTGTTCATCTTTCTTAAAACAAAGTTTGTTTTAAGAAAATGTAAAGAAAAAAAATTTTTCACTCTTGAATTTGGCCCCATAGACTACGCCATTTGCCAGTCTTTAGTTTAAGCAATAGAGGTGTATCAAATTATGACGGTTAGTGAGCCTTCTGGAGGTTAGCATTCCAAAGTGGGGAATTCCTCTCATTGTTATCAAAGCCAGGAGCTCTTTTGTCCCTTACTCTCTGTCGTCTTCAGGCTCCTTGTGATTGTGAGATGGCAGCCAAAGTGCCCAGAGAGTGAACATATTCCAGGTACAATCACACAACATACGGCTCCTTGTTAGACTCATTTTATTTGTATTATTTATCTTACCATAAGGAGTGTTTCTCCCCATTTTACTCTCAATGTCTTAACTAGGCAACATCCTTCCTAGCCTCCCGGCAACCACCAGGGAATGGGAATCTCATGACTGATGACCTCTCCTGAGGTCACTGATCTGCCCACTGTGGATTTAGAGAAAGATGAAGAAATCACTATTAGGGAAACAGCAATAGGACCTATTAAAATATTCTTCAGGTATTGCAATCATTAAGAAACCAAGGTACTGGTTTTTTAAATGGGCACCTGCCACGTTTTTATGTTTAATGGTTTTCTTAAAGTTGGAGCCCATGTTTCAGAGATAAGACTATCACCAGTTTTAGGACAAAAGTCCCGGGTCTGGGAGTCCCAACAGACAGAGCTGAGGCACTTGTTTCTGTACATCAGCTAAAGAGGTAAGCAAAGCTGGTGTGTGTGTGTGTGTGGGGGGGGATGGCACATTCCTGCAGTCCCAGCACTTGGGAGGTTGAGGCAGGAGGATCACTGCAGTTTTGAGGCCAACTTAGGCTACTGGCAAACTCCAGGCCAGCTTGTGTTATAATAAGAACCAAACAACAACAAAACAAGCAAACAAAAACAAAATCAGATAGCACACAGATGAGGCAGAGAAAGATCTAGTCAGCATGGTCACACTGGAAGAGTGGATTGTTGTGTGAGATTTTGATGGCATTTTGACAATAAAACTTGCTTTGCATCAGAGGGTAGAATTAGCCACCAGCTGACCAAAAGTAACCATAGAGGTTTTGGAGGACTGAGGACAGATAGAAAGACAGGAAGTAGTAAGGCAGGATTTAGAGAGGATCTCAGTCCTTTCAGATGGAGTAACAGAAGAGACAGAAGGTCACTGGTTGCTTCTCCACGGCTTCTCTGATCTTTCAGGTTCTTATTCTGATATCTGACTCCCGATTTTTTTATTGATAAAGAATAATTAGATAAATGCATCAACTGACAAAGGGGATGGGTGATACCCATCTCCAAGTCTATCTTTGTGGTTTAAACAGAAGAATTGAGGCAGATGACAAGAAGTCTGTAGTGTTGCTTGAAGTGTGGTCTGGTTGCTCTTACTTCTGCTTCTACAAGCAGATTCCAGGATGGCCTTAACGCTTGAGGGACTATCTGGTTTGCTGCTGCTGCTGCTGTCCTGGAATGTTGTGTCAGCAGAGGCCTGCTGTTCCCGGAATGCAAGGGGACTGCAGGTTTGAGGCAGCCACTGGAGACTTCGAGGCATCTTCTGAAGGGTCTGGAAATGGACATTGTAAAAAGCTGATCATATGGTCCCCCAGGCTTTCATCTCTGAGTTCAGTTGCCTGCCAGGATTACATACTGAGACCCTGTCTCGAAGATAGATCCTAGACTCTCTGTGTCTTCAGCCTTGAAGGCAAGAGAGATAGGGAAAGCATTTGGCATTTGGACAGTGTCTGAATGGTCAACATGCCTATGGGCAGAGTTAAGCAGGAATCTGACCCACCCATGGTTTTAAGATGAAGGACAGACGCAAAGTGAAGGAAGTGGGGAACATGGTGGCATCTTTACTCTTTACTACCTGTGAGCCCGAGTGAGGGGCCAGCATTTTTTAGAAAAGTGATTTCTGAGTCCCTGTTACAGAAAGATGGGGCTGTGTGAGGGGAAAGGTGTTTTCAAGGATATTGGACAATAGTTGCTGAGGGGTGTGCTTATTGCATTCAGTCAGTAGAGACCAAGGATGCTGCCGCTGCCAAACATCCACCCAATGCCTACCCTAAGCAGAGAATCCTCTGGGTCCAGTCCCAGGTGTCAGTTTGCTGAGACTGAGGAATGCCAGGGGAGCTGTCACGAAGCAGCATCTTGTCCACCCAAGGGAGGATTCGTGGTCTCATTACTAAGTCTAAGGAAAAAGTATGTTCTGAAAACAGAATGGAGGGTTGAAAACGCCATGGCGTGTTTACAACCCTGACTAATAACATGCACGGACAGTCTTTTTAAAAGTATACATCAAAACCAAAACCCAACAGCCAAATTATTTCTATTCTTTATTTGTTTAAGGAAAACATCACACCTTTTACTAACAGATAGAACACATCCAGGGGACAAAAACCACAGGGTAAAGGTGAGGTCAAAGTGTGCCTAGAGCCTGTTAGCTTCCATTAGACTTCCTATGGAAAATACTTTGGTTTCATCTTCCCTCCCAGCCCGATTTTCAGTGCTCCCTGGAAACAATTTCCCAGTCTGCAGACCAAGCCACAGCATGGCACACTTGGGCACAGAGACAACCACTTATGTCTTGGTTCCATCCTTGCCTTTTATCATTGGCCATGAAAACTAATGTTTCTCTAGCTGTTAGGCTCAGAGCCTGGGCCCTGGCAGTGCTAACAAGTGGGACTGAGCCACCTGCTCTCAATAGGCCAATTAAAGACTCAGAGTAATAGGGGAAAAAAGCAGAAAAAGTTGTATCCAGTGTGGCCATGTTGGGAAGGGAAACAAGGAGGTCCAATGACACAACCAGCCCATCTTCTAGGTCCTGACAAGAAATATAGGGCTAAACAGAAGCCAAGAGCTACCAACCAGCATCAACACCACTACCACCCCCCCCCCATTGTTTATGGTACCACTCTCTCCTGCAATGGTCTGATAGGTTGTGAGAACTAAGAAATCTCTGGGAGGGATGCTCCCCTCTAAGAGGATGCTCTCCTCTGGGAGGATGCTCCCCTTTGAGAGGGATGCTTCCCTCTGAGAGGAATACTCCCCTCTGGAAGGGATGCTCCCCTCTAGGAGGTTGCTCTCCTCTGGGAGGATGCTCCCCTTTGAGAGGGATGCTCCCCTCTGGGAGGGATGCTTCTCTCTGGGAGAATGCTCCCCTTTGACTTATGCCAGGATTTGGCCTTTTCCTTTTCCTAGCACGGGTTTCCTGGACAAATGTCCAATTGCTGGGGATATGTTGTTTAAAGGGTGGGTGGGCACAAATGTCTCCTTACTAAAGAACACTTCACTCTCCTTCCGAAAGTGCTCTCCTCCCGTGTTCCCATATTCCTCACTCATAAACTGCCCCTCCCTAGCATTTTTGTTTTAGGAAGAAGGATCCAGGATTGATTTAGATCTAACTCAGAATTGTTCTCAGCCTCCATCTCACCCAAGCACTCAGAGCCACGACACCACTTGCAGCACACACAAGGCCGAGGCTCAGGAACATCTGCATGCATTAGGTGGGCTTCTCTCCCCCTTGACCGCTCAATGCTTTCTCTTTGTCGGACGAGCCAGATGTCCTCGGCTCACCCAGCCCGTTGGCTGCTGCTTCGCTTGGGCCATAAGCTCTTTGCAGCTAGGCTTGCCAGCCTGGTCAAAAGCAGACTCTGCTCCTCAACCCTGCCTGCTAATCCTGCAATTCCAACGACAGTTTGTGTCCCCGTTGGAAAGAGACACAGAGATGCTTAGTGCAATAGTTCATGTTCTTGTTCGCAGGCGTGCCTGCTAGAGCAAGGCCGGTGTGAGATGCAGATGTCAAAGTTCATTGATTAACCAAGTAATTAATACAGGCTTTGGAAAGTTTTTTCCTTCCCTTCCAGGGGCTCTGGAGCCGTCTGGTTTGCAGATGGAGTCAATTAAAAAGAAACAATGTCTACCATTTGGTGCTGGCTCAAAGAAAGCATAAATAAAGCGTTTTTTGGCAAGGCATTGTTCAGCATTAAAAATTGAAGTTCTGGGAATGGAAAATCGGTGGAAATGGCTCCCCCCACAGGAAGATTATAACTGAATAATTTCAGCTCCATCATGATGAGTCCAATACTTCTTTAAAAGCCTGTGGGCAGTTAGTAAACACGCACTGAGGCAAAGAGCAGAACGGCTGATTTCTGCTTGACAGAAGATTCCGGGATGGGAGGGGACTGGAAGGCTTTTCCTATTTTTTTCTATCTTTTCTTTTTATCTTGCTTCTCCCCCCAGACCCCATCTCAGCTCAACCTCCCACAAATATCTTTTCCTAACAAAAGGCCATGATAGATTCTAACCATTAGGCGTCCCCTTCAAACACCCAGAAGCCTGTCCTTATAGTATGGCATTAGACGGGGTTGGAAGGTGCCCTTGTCCCCGGGTTCTTCCGGTTTCTGGAGCTGAAATGTGCACATTTGGAGGTGGTGGAAGGTGATGTCGTGTATCAGGTCGTAACCCCAAGTTCGGGAGTGGAAAAGGGTGACCCTCCTCCCTGGTCTTTTGGAAGTGCTGTTATTAAAGTGGGCTTCGGTTCTGCACAGGAGTTGTGGGGATCAAAGTCCCCTCTCTTAATAATGTAGTCCTCAATATAGCATAAGAAAAGGATATTTGTTGACCAAGAAAAAAAAATCACAGGTGAGTTTCTTAAAACATGGACTAGCAGGAAACGTAACCAGCATAGCAGAGTCCGAAGAGATACTAGAAACCGACGCATGAGCCTTTGTGTGAGAAACATGACTAACTGTGGCGGGCTGGACTCCCTTGCCAGAGGACTGGTTTCCGCCCCAAGGTTCTTCATTTTGGTTTCCACATACCCTGAATGGCCATTGCCTCTGGTGGCTGGGTGACATCCTGTGATATGTATGCCTCTGGATAAGTCAGGGCATAACAGGCAAACACAACTGAAGGTTGCCAGGCCTTCATTCTGAAGAGGCAGACCCTCATTTTCTCAGCCCAGACTTTTGCTTCATTCTTCCTGGACTGTGTTCCCGTGTGTCCATCAGTGTGGCCAGGAGTGGGGTAGAGTTACTCCTGGAAGAGAGAGGACCGCAGGATGACACCACAGTGTGCTCCTCCCGTGCTTTCTCTTCCTTGTCCCCGAGATAGCATTTTGTTCCTAAAATAGCAGCGGAGACTGCGTTTGTGTCAAAGCCCACACATGGATTCCTCTGCTCAACATGTCCCAAGGCCCCTCTTCATTTTAGGATCTTGACGTTGCTTTCTTTTCTTCCTTCCTTCCTTCCTTCTTTCCTTCCTTCCTTCCTCCCTTCCTTCCTTCCTGTTTGTTTGCTTTGTTTTTGGACATTGCTTTCTAAAATGTGTAAAGCAGGTAAGGTAGAGCTGCTCCACCCACAATCTCATCATGGGCTTTTGCCATCCTTTCCCTGCCTCCCTGTTGCCCCAGAGGCTGCTAAGATCTCCCTCAAAATATGGCTGTAGGAATGTGGATCAGTTTCCGCTTCCAAGTTGAAGAGCGAAGTCACTGCTTTGGTACCTATGTTAGCTTCCTCTCCAAGATTACATTAAGGGTCTCTGGGAAATTCAGAGCCCCTGACTCAGACCTTCATAAAGATGAATATGGCGGCAGGGAACAAGATGCACCCAAATCGGGTAGTTGAGGCACAATGAATAAACAGATTTGGTAGAGATGAGAGCAGAGCTGGTGGAGGTATGGCCTGGTGTCATGTGGACAAGCAACAACAGGGAGCTGTTGCACCCCCTCTGTCAGAGACAACAAAGGAAGGCTAGCTCCCCCAACCAAACTAGATGATCACCTGCTGGGAGCTGTGGTGTGCAGAGACAGAGGCAGCCAACTCCAGAGAGCTGGAGTGAGGGGCCTTAGGGAACTGATACTCTCATTTGCCCTCCCTTCTGGTCCCCCGCCCCCAACCCTCCCTGCCTTGGGCTTTCACTAATTGACTCAATCCAGAAGTCACTGGGCTGCTTGCTTCTGATCCTGTCCACTTCAAGCAGCCACCTGGGGAAAGTGCCAGGTGGTGAGCAGGCAGTAAGGCTGGGCATCAGGAGGTGTCTAGCACACGACCAACAGCAACTTTGTAGCGGAGGGGCCTAGCCCTCCTTCCTGCCTTTCGCTGCTTCACCCTGCGGCCTTCTCATATTCTCTTACCCCGAGCAGCTCCAGCGTCCTTTAGTGCTACACAGCGGAAGGAACAGTTTATAACTTTGTAAACCAAGAGGGACCCATTTCGGCCTGCATTTCACACTGTTTGGGAGAAAGATCTGAGCCCTTTCTCTGCCTTTCTTGGGTTTTCCTCCAGGTCTAGAAGCCCAGAGTTCATCTCACAGTCTCTCCATCAGATCCCTAGGGTCCTGTTTTTCCACAGTGGGCACTGGGGGGCAGCTCCTGATGGGCACAGAAGCCCTCCCCCCCAGTTTTTGTGTGCATATGTAATGGGGGAAAAGGTCCCACTTCGCTTTCCGGGTGAGGTTCATTTTTTCACAAAAGTGATTTCTTCTCTGAGGCTGCTATTGCCACGGCCGATTGAAAAGGAGGAAGCTGCTCTCAGAAATGTCTTCTGAGCTTTGAAATGGAGTTGGAAACATGCAGGGAGCTGGAACAGTACTTCAGCTAATCAGGGAGGGATGAGCGAGGACTGGTTTGGGCAAGCGGGAGGGAAGACAAGAGTTGGGTTGGGACGAGAACAGCAAGTTTGTAGGTTAGAAAAAAAGGGATCCTCCAAGATTTCCATATAAATACATCTCCACCTGACCTGCTCTGATGGTCAAATAAGCAGAGGTCTAGAAAAGCCGGGTGACTTTAGTGATTAGCCACAGTGTGAGATCCAGGTAGTGACAGGCTAGTTTGGAGCAGCGCTGAGCCCCAATCTCCAAGATCAAGATGACTGGAGACGGTCATTGTCATCTTTGTTTTGAGATGTTGTTCAGCGCGATGAGGAAGACATGGGCGACAAACCCTGGGCTTTCAGGTAAAGTGTTTTATGAACCATCAGTCATCAGAGCAGCTCCAGCTATGGAGATTAGAATATTCAGTCTCTCCTGGGGCTGGAGGAATAGCTCATTGGTAAAGTACTTGTTGTGTGAGCATGAGGACCCAAGTTCAATCCCCTGACCGACACAAAAACTGTGTGGTGACTCATTTGTAATCCCAGCACTTCAGAGACAGGTGGATTTCTGGGGTTTTCTGGCTGGCCAGCATAGCTTAATTGATGAGTTCTAGGCCAACGAGAGACACTGTCACAAAAACCAGGATGGACAGCACTGAGGGACAGCACCCAAGGCTGGCCTCTGGCATATAACATATGTATATACTCCCCCATAACGCATGTACACCTGCACACATGCAAATACACACACACACAAACACAAACACACTGTCATCTCAATGTAACCTTTACCTTATTTCCTTTACCTTATTATTCCTATGAATCCCATATTCTCTACCCTGTTTCATTCATGAACCATAATTTTGTTCCTAGTGAACAACCATCCTTGGGGCTTCTCTGCTAGTGAGGCAACATGCCCTACCCTGAGCAGTGTGACTTCTGGTCCTGCAGGAGAAAAGGATACAGATTTTCCCAGGAGATGTAGCGATACATTCCCCCAGAGTCCTGGAGAACACAGAGAATTTAAGAACAAATTTCAGAAGACAGGGCATTTAAATTCCATTCCTTATATGAGATCAACTATTTCCCCCATTAAACCAGTGTGATATAATTACATTAAAAAGGACCTTTTGAATTTTGCAAGCAAATGGATGGAGCTGGAGCTAGAAAACATCATTTTGAGTGAGGTAACCCAGACCTAGAAAGACAATTATCACATGTACTCACTCATAAGTGGCTTTTAAACATAAAGCAAAAAAAACCAGCCCACAAATCACAATCCCATAGAACCTAGACAACAATGAGGACCCTAAGAGAGACATTCATAGATCTAATCTACACGGGTAGTAGAAAAAGACAAGATCTCCTGAGTAAATTGGGAGCATGGGGACCTTGGGAGAGGGTTGAAGGGGAGGGGAGAGGCAGGAAGGGGAGCAGAAGAAAATGTAGAGCTCAGTAAAAACCAATAAAATAAAAAGGTCCTCTTAGGCAAATTTGTAGCAGAAAGTGCCTCGTAGAATCTTTTCTGGTTGTGATATTTAGAAGAAATATGTGGCAATGGAGAGCCCTTTGGGTTAGGCATTTTTGCTGGAAATCTGGGCCTCTTGGGAAGCAAGCCACAGGCCAGGCCTTTCTGTAAAGTCTCCACAGTGTAATTCCATCTAATTCCCAAATGGTAACACTGCCGCCCACATGAAGCTCATGGGAGCAACATAAAAGCTACCAGTGTGAGCAGTGCCAGGCACTAAGTAAGCACTCACTAAATGGCTTACACATTGTTTTAAGTTATTTTCACACCATTGTGGCAGGACACTCAATGTAAACAATGCTTTGTCAGGAAGCCTTTGGTTTATGGTTTCTGAAAACGCCATCTATCATGGTGGGAAGGCATAGTGAAGCTGCTTGGTCTAGGGTGGTAGGCGCTTGGAACCTGGCTTGTTCATGTTCTGCAGAGCAGTAGACACAGCCTGGGTTGGAACCAGAAATGGGTGTTACCTTCAGAGGCCGTCTCCCAGTGTCCCACTTCTGCTAAGGCTGAGTCCCAAAGATTCCGGAACCCCCTCAAAAAGTTCCTAGGGCCATCCTACGACCTGAATTCAAACAGGAATCTGCGGGGCCTTTCCACTTTGAAGACACAGTACATGTGTTCATTTAATGGCCACGAACACTCGATACAGACCTTGTTATATGATACTCTTGCCTTCTACTTTGTAAAGTTTAGATAAGAATGTTAAGTAACTTTTCGAGGTCCTATAAATAGTAAACTTATAGAAATATTTTAATAAGCAGCATGGATCCCCTTTCTAAAAGGAAGCACACATGGCCTCAGCTGCAGTGTGTGTAGCTAGAAGACAGACCACAGATATAAGCCCTCTCTGAAACTGATCCTGGCTGAAGAGGGCCGGGCTTATTTCCCGGGACATCCCACACTCCACGATTGATCCACACAGAGACAGAGGCTCAGCCTTCTTGTTCCATCAAAATAAAGTCCAACTTCCCCATCCTTGCATGATTGACTTCGCTGAGACGAACAACAGCCTAGTTTCTCACGCTGCCTTACCCCATGGTTTTCCTTGAATTTCCATAGTGATCCCAGGAACACTGCGTGAACTCCGTGAACATGGGCTCTGCTTCCTGGGAACACATGTCTTGACAGTTGCAGCGCTATGTCCTCAGCTCCAGTCATGTGGTTCCTGGAGTTGTTAGCCATTGTTTCCTGTTGAATATAGAGGTGTGATTCTCCATGTTGGAAGGCATAATGGCAGCTGTTGGTGGACTGTCCCTTCCACTCCGCTTCCAGAGGTGGAGTCCCCAGATTCAGAAAAAGCCTAGGGCAGGCAGCAGTCTGGGCTCTAGTTTGGTTCTCCTTTTGCTCCCAAGGATGGGTGGGCCTTGGCCACAGGCTTTCTCAGCCCAAGCACAGCTGCATCCCCACCCACAAGTGAGCAGACCAGGAACCGATAGGAGGAACCAACCCACAGCTACTTCTCCATGAAACCATTGCTCGAGACCCCTCTTCACGTCCCCACCTGCAGTGGGCCCCTCAGGCAGGACCTGGCTCTGATCTGAAAACACACACTTCCCCTGCTGGGTACAACTGTGACTCCAGACGAGACTCTGAAATAAAATAGAAAGAAGACAGGGCATCTTTGGATGGACTTTTGTATTTGGTTGGGGGTGGGGGAGGCATCACTGAGTGATTTTTGATTCTGTCGTCTTGAAGTACTGTGTGGATTGCTAACCCTATGTTGAATTCTTGCTGATTGGCTCTGATGCCCTTGGATTTCCTGGCACTAAGTCTGTTTTATCCCTAGCAGTGCAGTCCACAGAGAGAGGCTGGGTGGCTGAGTCTTTCTCCTGCTGCTGGTGCCGTCTGATTGCAGACAGACTCCACAGTCACAGGCCTGACATACTGCCGGTGTCATGGGTATACCTCACAGAGCTTCAGATAAGACTCTCTCCCTTTCTCTCTCTGGCTCTCTCTCTCTTTTCTGAGGCAAGGTTTCTCTGTAGCTTTGGTGTCTGTCCTGGAACTAGCTCCTGTAGACCAGGCTGGCCTCGAACTCAGAGATCCGCCTGCCTCTGCCTTCCTAGTGCTGGGATTAAAGGCGTGCGCCACCACCGCCCGGCCAGACAAGACCCTCTTTAAGGTTGTCATTAGTGGTCTTATTGCATAGGGACTCTTCAGAAGACAGGATGTGCGGCAGTTAAAAAGTGGTTCAGTGGCTATTGATGATCTAGCTAGCATAAGAAACTCCCATAAGATGCACCCACCCACTGTGACAGTGGAACTGATTTATTGGGAGCCCACCAAGGCCAGCTGGTCTGGGACTGAATAAGCATGGGTTGATTCCGGACTCTCTGAGCATGGCGGTCAATGAAGACTGATGAGAAGCCAAGGACAATGGCACTAGGTTTCGATCCTAATACATGAACTGGCTTTGTGGGAGCTTAGCCTGTTTGGACGCTCACCTTTCTGGACGTAGATAGAAGGACCTTGGTCTTCCCGCAGGGCAGGGAATTTGGACTGCTCTTCAGTATCGAGAGGGAGGGGGAATGGAGTGGGGGGAGGAGAAGAGGAGTGGGGATAGGGGGAGGGAAGTGGGGGGAGGGCAATATTTGGGAGGAGGGGAGGGAAATGGGAAATGGGGAGCAGGTGGAAATTTTAATTAAAAAAGAATAAAAATAAATAAATAAGTAAAAAAAAAAAAAAGAAACTCCCATAAGTGAATGACCTCTTCTGTTTTCATGAGCAGCAAGACAGTTGACCCCGGGTTTTTGACTGTGTCACGGGTGTGTGGTGAGGTAAAGGTCCATCATCCTACAGACAAAACGAAGGTGCCCTGTGGCAGACTTTATTTTCCTTATATTTCACTTTGGAAATTGTGTGTGTGTGTGTGTGTGTGTGTGGTTTCTGATATAGTTACTAAATTTACAGCAACAAAATAGAAAAACTACAACTTTAAAAAATATAAACTTTCTGACAGATAAGAGTTTGATGCAGAGTCTTTCTGTAGGGTGAAAAGAGCAATGAAAAACACCCTGACCCTGACTTGACCCCATACTAGGGTTTGAAATCCTACCAACCCCTGAGCTTGCCATGGAGTCAGGCTGCAGAATTCCACTGATCCCAGAGATTCCTGAGCATGAAATCTCACCAATCCCTGAGCTCGCCCCAGAATCAGGATACAAAATCCCACCAATCCCAAGTCACCCTGGAACGTTCCACCTCCCCTACCCCAAGAAATTCCATATATACTCCACACCCTGTTCAGTTTGCTGCTGCTTCTCACCCTAGAGACTGCCAACCTCCTAGATTTTTCCTTCCCAATAAATCTCTTCAGTGAGGTTTGCTGTACGGTGTGAGACTTTCACAGAGAGGAGCCCAGCTGTAACAACTTTCGCCTGAGCCAGAGCAGAGAAGAACTGTAACACTTTGGCTGGAAACTTTACCCAAGCCTAGCAGACTTGTTACATTTCAGGGGGCCTGAGCAGAGTGGAGCAGAGCTATAACTTCACTGAGGAAATCCTCCAGTGTTAAAGCAGAGTTGTTACACTGGCTTTGGGGAAACCTTTCCCTGGAAGCAGAATTGTAGTCGCTATGCTTACAGTGACTTTTTGGTATTCCTTGGCTCTCGACTGCCAGGATGCCTCTTGGTCCATGCTGCAATGCTTGCACTTCTGTACTAGCCTGAGGGTCTGTCTTGTCACAGCCTATCGGCACCACTCCCAATATTTTAACAGGTTACAATAAATCTTGCTTTTGAGAATTTGCATTGCTTTTTGAAGACTTTTGAGGGGCATTTCTTCAAATAATAACAGGCACTTATTTGTAGTTTATTTACTAATTGATTATTTGACTTTTTTCCACTTTTCTTTTGTATATGCTTTCCAAGTGGTAAATACTAATATATACATATACACAAGTTTATATGTTATAAATGTTAACCATCTTTATATACACTGATGATATTCTATAACACTTTTGTGTTAGCCCCTCCTCATAATGGAAGATTTGATTGTAGATGCCATGTACTTCTGCAAAGGCAAATGTGTCAAGGTTAATATTTTCCTTTCCTGTGGTTTGAAAGTAGGCTTGCAAGCCTTCTCTACCTCAATAGTACACTACTCTAGATTTTCTTTTTTTTTGTATTGAAAAAAATGTTTAATAACAAATTAAATGGGGCTAGATTTTTTTTTCAGTGGTTAAAAGCACTTGCTGCTCTTACAGGGACCTGGGTTCTGTTCCTAGCAGCCACAATTGCCTATGGTCCCAGTTTCTTGAGATCCAATACCCTCTTCTGACTACCATGGGCTCTTGCACAAACATGGATCACATGTCCAGCGAGGCACACACCAAAATGGCAAGAAGAATGAACACTAAGAGGAGCAGGGCCAGCTGCTCCCTCAGAGGAGAGTGAACTCATCAGAAAGCCTTCTGTTGATGCCATCAGAAGGTACCCAGCATCCACTGGAGAAACACATTGGGTGCACAAGTGACAGCTGACTGAAAGCCTCAGACAGTGCACAGATGTGGGCTGCACACAACTATGTAATACGTTCTGCTGATGGTCAGTTAAGCTGCAACTGGCTCATGAATAAAAGGATGGCGCTTAGATTCCGGCACTGTCCGTCCTTCGTGATTACTGGAGCTTCAGCAGAGCTACTCTAGATCTTCTAAAACTGAAAACAATAAGCCTAAGAATGTCTTACATCTTCCATAAGTTTTCTCCAAGAGTATTTTGATTTACTTTTTTACAATTTAATAATCAATTAGTTGTTTGAATGCTACACCTTAAAAATTCAATATTATTATGTGTGGAAATATTCTAGTATATAAATATTATGTATATATTATTTATATTATGTATATTATGAATATATCTTCTATATTCTACTTCATGGATCTCTTTTCCGATACTTATGTAAAATCTAGAATGTTTTAGCTATTGCAGACTTGATAGAGTAAGGCTCCATTCACTGCTAATGTTTTTGTTTATTTCTTTTTCTTTTTTTAGATGATAAATTTTGTTATGCATTTTTTAAATATTTATTTTTGTTGAAAATTAAATTATTTTCATTTTCAAGCAATGTATTCTTATCACAATTTCCCCTCCCTCATGTCCTCCCAGATTCTCCCTACCTCCCTAACATCCCAACTCTACCCCTTCATTTTTAGTAATAATAAAACATCTTCCAGTAATTGAATAAAAATATGTTTAATAAATGAAAAAATGGTTTACTTTCTAGTATTCCTTGAGAAAACTGCAATTATAACTTTTATACATGATACACCATTTCCCTAGGTATTCTTAAGTGGAACTTTTCACTTTCCAAAGGGCTATTTTTGTCAGGTTTTAGGGTGAAGATTGTACTGGTTTCTAGATAATTTCCCAGATTCCCCCACCCAACAGACTGTCCTAGCTACCTTTCTACGGCTGTGACAAAACACCATGACTAAGAAAACTTATAAAGGAAAGCATTTCATTTGGGGCTCACAGTTCCAAAGGGCTGGAATCCATGACCATCATGGCAGGGAGCACGGCAGCAGACAGGAAATATAGCCCTGGAGCAGGCACGGACAATCTAAATCTGAGCCACAAGCAGGAGACAGAGAGAGCTAACTGGGAAAGGGGTGGGCTTTTGAAACCTTCAAGTCCACCTGCAGTGACCCAGCTCCAAGGAAATCATGCCCTCAACTCCAGTGTGATGGTGTTTAAAGCTGGGGCTTTTGTGAATTAGGGATAAATAGGCCTGAGGATGGGGCCCGTGTTCTGAGATTGGTGCCCAGAGCAGAGAGCCCTGAGGTTCTGTCTCTTTCTTTCTGTCAAATGAGGATACAGTAAGAAAGTGGATGTCTTCAAGCCCAGGAAATGTGCCCTGCCTAGGGCTCAACCTCACTGGCACCCTGATTGCTCAGCCTCAGAAATGAGGAAAAGAACTTTTTCTTATTTAAGACCCTCAGGTTGCGGCATTTTGTTACATCAGCGTGAGAATCCAGATCCTTCAGTCCACACCCTGACCTCTCGTGCATATTTGCAGGGCCTCTTCTAACCTGTGCTGATGCTAGGAACTTCTGTAATCTCCAAGTGATGGACCAGGTTCCTGTCTGCCTAGAGCATAGGACCAGGTATGGGAAATGGTCAGAAAACTGGGTCCAGACTGTGACAAGTGGTAGTGATGCGGTGTAGTTGCTGGGGCTGGAGTGTGGCAGATAGGCATGTACCCCCAAATCAGCTACTATCTACAGACAGCTTCCTGAGTTTCTTCCACTTCTAGATCCCTGACTTCTAGAGTCAAGATTTGTTTCTGTTCTGAGGCAGGGAACAGAGTGAACTGCAGTGAGGAAGAACCAGAGACAAGGAGGTGTTCTGTTCTTCAGTCTGTGAGCCCCCTAAGATGCAAGAGACGGAGGTGTTCTGTTCTTCAGTCTGTGAGCCCCCTAAAACGCAAGTCATAGCCAGGTGGTGGTGGTGCAAGCTTTTAATCCCAGCACTCAGGAGGCAGAGGCAGGTGCATCTCAGTGAGTTCAAGGCCAGCCTGTTTTACAAAGTGAGTCCTAGGACGTCTAGGACTGTTACACGGAAAAACCCTGTCTTGAACTCATCCCTCAAAAAGATACAAGTTATAAAAATGTGATACCCCTTAGCATCTTTCCTTTGCCCCCCCCCTTCAGCGTGTCCAAGTGCTAGGCAGGTCTCTGTTCCTCCACAGGATCGGGGAGTTTGAAACCACCTGGACTCAGCCCATACTCAGCAGGTAGTGTTTCTAAAGTCTTCACATCTCCTGGGATTTCCCTGGCATCTCCATCCATCTATCCTGAGCATTTACAAACATTTGTCTAGCATGATTAACTTTCCCGCTGTCAACACAGCTCGCTGAAGGAATGGGGGTTATCTTTTCATTTTCCAAGGACGAAGTGGAACACACAGCAGATTAAATCAGTTGCTAAGATTAGACACAGTAACTCCTATTAGAGGCAGAACCATAACAGAAAAGCCATGAATCAGTAGCTAAGAGCCCGGGATGACAAACACATGCTCATATCACTGCTAGGGTTCTGTGGGAACGGTGCTCTCTACTGCGGCGCACACTGCTGGGCTAGAACCATATCATCCCACTCGCTATGGAAAACTACACCAAATATGTTTGGGACCTGAGCTTGTCTTCTCAGTTTGTAGATTTTTTTTTGGAAATGGGACATTTTGGATGGCCTCTAAGTTGGCAACTTAGAACAAAGTGGTTTCCCAAAGTTTGTTGGAAGCCACGAGGCAAAGAGAGTCTGATAACCAGACTTTGCACATCTAAAATATATTTCTACTTTAAAAAGAGAGAAACTTCCTAAATCAGCTCAAAGCAAAGATGGAAACAAGGGTCTTATGCCAAAACTCCAGCCACCGCAAAGTCTGTTCAACTCCCTCCACGTCAGCCTGGCGAGGTAGGTGTCTGTCATCCTGGACCAAAACGTCAGGCTCCATCCTTCAGTGCAATGGTTTCTCTTTCATAGCCAAAATGTTGGCACTTTCCAGAAAGCTCTGGAAAGCCAGGGTGGGGCAGTAGGAGATTTGTGAGTCCTGGGAGAGGGCGTGGGACATCTCTTGAAACTGAGAAGTGGCGCTGACGTCAGGCCTTGCCTGCCTCCTCTCGAGCTGGAGCCTGCACAGAAAACTCCCATTTGCAGCTGTGCAAACTGTAGAGGCAGGACAGCAACTTGCCCACTGCCCCCTAGAGTTTCTCTAGGTCTACAGCTTCACTGCCATATTCAGAGGGAAATATGAGACTATTCCCCCGCTGGCTCCTTTTCAGCCCCACGAAATTGAAAGGTGGCCTGAAGTACAAACAGACTGTTCTTGGCATTTATGCCCAGGAGTTTCTGTGTTCCTTCTGCCTCAGCCTGGGGGCTGTGAGCTGGCCATGAAAGCCTCTCTTCCTCTCTCCTAGAAGACCAACCCTGGAAAACTGCCTCTTGGGCTGCTTCTCCACATATGAATCCACTTCTGGCTCCTCAGTGGAGCGTGGCACACTTGAAGTCTCATTTGTAGGTTTCCCTGAACAGGGAAGGGAATGGAGACCATTGATCAGATTTACCCTGGCTGTCCCTACTGGTCAGGCAATTGGCAGACTTCTCAAGACACCATCTCCAGGAGATCACTGCACATATGGTAGGAGAAAGGAAGTCATGCTCCATGCTGGGGATGAGTGGTGGGTCCACACTTTTCATTTACAGACACCGATGGGAAGAGGATAAAAGATGTCTTCTAAGCCTCTCTAAACTGCATCAAGAATGGAACAGGGATTTGAGAGGCAGTGGGCTCCTAGGGTTACTTCTAACCCCAAACACCCTGAAAATCCCAGTGGTTCCTGGGGGCATATTATAATTATCTGTGAACATGTCTAGAAATACATGCGCCATATGCCAAAGCCAAATCCTGTCATTCCACAAGAAGAAGCTACCAGGATCTTAATTTATGCCATTTTCAGCATCTTGGAGTACTTCTTATACTGGCGGTTCATGTCTGCTAGCTTTCTCAGCTGAGATATACTTCCGAACCACACTTAATGATGCAAAACAATCACTGAGAAAATTCCTTTAAGTGTAAATCTATATCACAAAGGTAATGATATTTAAAGAAAAGATATAAAACCAGGAAGAGTTGCAGTATGTGTAGAAAAATCGAAAAAGACTATTTTTCTATTGTTTCCAGGAAAACTAACCTTAGCAGTAATGAGTAAAACTGGTCAAAGTGCTAGCAGCAGAGAGCAAAAGTCAAGATTCTGCATAGAAACAGGGCAGGCGGGAGATGGTCAACCCAAAGGGTAAGACTTCCTGGGAACAAGCAGAGGGCTGCCCAAGGGAGCAACACAAGGCTGTAGCAAATGCAGTGCCCTGTTCTCACTTGCTGAGGTTTCCCTCATTTGGAAGTGTTGTAGCTGTGGAGATCTTCATTTGTGTTTGACTCTACGTTAGCACTCGTTCTGTTCTAGCCACCGTGCCAGAAGCTGAGGGACAGCCATGGCACAGCCAGAGCTCTCTGACTCAGCTTGCTTTGCCGTCACTTCCAAAGCCCGAAGCAAACGCGAGGTCTCATTTCCACCGTCCGTTATGCTATGTAAGAAATGTACATTGGCTCCTCTTCGGCTATCAGTCCAGTTCTGTCTTCTGAAGGCTCCCACGTTAGCCTGTTTATTCCATTCCATGTGTTCTTTCTACAGGATTAGTGACACAGCTCTGAGAGGGACATTGTTTCCCTTGAGCCTGGAACTATGTATGTGACCATAGCTGTAAAATGGTGGCATGTAGCTTTTGAGGCTGGGACTTCAAGAGTCAGCAGTGACAGCGACGTCCATGCTCTCCTTTTGTGATGGTGATCTTTACACCCTCGCCTGTGCATCACGAGGAAACCCAGTCCACATAAAAAGGCAATGTGCCGATGACCTGAAGCCAGGAGATGCCCGAGTGAATGAAGCCCAGCCTCGAGCATCTCCCGTTGGTGGTTCCAAGCATTGTATGACAAAGACACCAGTCATGCTGTGTCTTCTCTGCATCACTGACTCAAACTCCTATGGACAACAATAACAGATGATATATGCTTCTAAAGTCCAAAGTTCTTGATAATTTCATATGCTGTAATAGGTAAATAATAATCCCACGGGCCAAGGGGAGCAAATGCGTTCCTCAGAGGAGAGAGGTGGACAAGATAACAGATCCTCCAGCCAACTGAAACTGTCCTGGGATAGGTTTATTAGAAGATTTTATGTGTATGCATGTGCATGAAATATAAATTTGAATATATTTATGCATATGTGTCCATGTGTGTAATTGAAATCAGAATCATTATTAGCAGTAAATAGAAAAAAAATCCTGAATTTAGCATTAGTTCCTCTTACTACATCACACAGTTCATTATTGTTGAGGTAATATATATCCATTTCTCAGATTTATCTACATATGTACTTACTTGTTTATTTGTTGCTGTTCTTGTTGTTTGTTTACTTGTTTGTTTGAGACAAGGCCTCACTATGTAGCCTGGGATGGCCTGGATCTTACTATATGTAATGGCTGGTTTTGTGTGTCAACTTGACATAAAATAGTCAACAGAGGAAGGAGACTCTGTTGAGGAAATGACTCGATGAGATCAGGCTATAAGGCATTTTCTCAATTAGTGATCAATAGGGGAAGGCCCAGTCCATGGTGGGAGGTACCATCCCTGGGCTGGTGGTCCTGGGTTCTATAAGAAATCAGGCCAAACAACCCAGGGATAGCAAACCAGTAAGCAGCTCCCTTCCATGGCCTCTGCGTCAGTTCCTGCCTCTGGGATCCTGCCCTGTTTGAGTTCCTGTCCTGATTTCCTTCAGTGGTGAGCAGCAATGCTGAAGTATAAGCCAAATAAACCCTCCCCCTCCCCCAACTTGCCTTTTGGTCATGGTGTCTCATCACAGCATAGAAACCCTAACTAAGACACTATGCAAATCCAAACTCATAGAGGTTTCCCTGTTTCTGCTTCTTGAGTGCTGGCATTTAAGTTGAGTGCCATCATGCCTGGCTAGACCTATGTTAGGAACGGATCACAATCTAGTAAGAATTAGAAAACCAAATTTTGAAAGTGTTAAGAAGAAAGTCTTCTGCAGGGGCTGAGTTTCAGATCTGTTAGTAGGAGGCTATGGTCTTCAGAACCCTTTTTGGATAAGAGGTGATGGTCTTCAAGAAAAGCTTAGCTGTGGAGGTTGGGTGAAAGATGCTTCTAAGGCTTGTTTCCTGATGTAATTCTCCTTGATCCCATTCCAGCTGATACAGGGAGATCATTACTCATTATCCACAGAGCCAGCAAGTTGTCTCTGGGGGTAAAGTGCTTGCCGCTAAGCCTGGGGGTCTGAGTTCAATACGTACATCAGGACTCATCTGTGGGGAAGTATCTAGAACACAAATCCTGGAATGTTGTACCTGAGAAACACTGGACTCAGGAAGAGAAAGAGGTTAAGTTCCCTGACCTCTCCCCAGCTCTGGGTCTGTGAAGGCAACAGAACCGGAACACTCCGACTGTATCAATTAGTGAGCTTGCCAGAGAAGGCAAACACGTTGGGTCTTCACTCTTTTAGCTAAACTGCTCATCTAAGCCCGTTTGGAATCAGGCGATGGCTCATTGCACAATTCAGCAGGACTGCGGCCGCTTTACACTGCAGCTGCATTGAGTACATAGCACTGCTGTGCCCCAGTTGTCGCCACTCACCTCCAGAACTCTGTAAAACGCAGGTCCTTGTAGTGGCATTTCATTTGTATTTAAATAAATAAAGTTTGCCTGAAGATCAGAGAAAACAGCCCCACTTGTCAGCCTTACAGACCAGGCAGTGGTAACACACACCTTTAATCCCAGTAGCCACATTAGTTGCCATGGAAGCAGGGCGGTGCATGCCTTTAATCCCAACCCTAGAGAGGATTATAACATGAGAGGAGAGAGCTCTCAGACACAGTCTAATTCTGAGATTCTTGAGGCAGGAGCGCCATTTCGGACTGAGGTAGAGGTAAGAGCCAGTGGCTAGCTGTTTGCTTTTTGGACCTTCATACTGAACCCCAATTTCTCTCTCTGAGTTTTTATTAATTGCGCTTTAGGTCCTACACCATTGAAGAGTAACTCCTTGACCCCTCTCCCTGACTGTTGGCAACAACTACCTACTTATTGTTTCTATGGATTTGGTTCTTGTAGGTACCCCATATAAGTAGGGTCATACAGTACTGGCCTGGCTTGTTTCAGTTAGCATATGCCACAGGACAGGGGACAGTGTACTTCAGAAGTATTAGTATTCATATTAGTATTAGTATTAGAATTAGTATTCAGAAGTATTAGTATTCATCTCTTGGGGCCACCACCACTGACGGAAATGGCTCCTGCACAGGGAGACTTGGGTACCCCCTTTCTTAAGGATGGCACAGTGTTCTACCAAGTGAATCTGTTCTGACTGAACGAAAAGTGCTCATTCTCGGCTACGTTGTCATTTCACCGTATTTTTGAAACAACTTGCTTGCTTTTGACTAACAGACCTTTTAAGTCTTCCATACAAACTTGAAGACAAAGGCTGTTCTGTCTCTACCCAATATATGGTGCCTTATTCAACACGCTCTTTGTCTCCAATTGGACTCACTGGATTTTTTTTTTTTTAAACTAAAGTCATTTTTTTCTTCAGTTTTTCGAGACAGGGTTTCTCTGTGTCTCTGTGTAGTCCTGGCTGTCCTGAAACTTGTTTTGTAGACCAGGCTGGCCTCAAATTCACAGAGCTCGATGGCCTTTGTCTCCTGAGTGCTGGGATTAAAGGTGTGCACCACTACCAGTGGGGTTATTCAACACACTCTTGCTGACTGGTAAATTAAGACCTTCTGGAGCTGTAGAGAAGTCCCAGCCACATGGTGGCTCATATCACTCCAGTTTCAAAAGAACTAATGCCTCTTCTGGTCTCCTCAGGTACTATACACATTTTCTCTCTCTCTCCCCACCCCCCAGGCAAAAAATCAATACAGATAAAAATTTTTAAATATAAACGAACCTTATAAAAATAAAAGAATTTCAGATATTTGGAAATACATAAATTTTAACTTTAAATTTATCATAAGGAGAGAAACTTTTAAAAAGAATGAAGAACAAAAGATAATATATTCTTTTTAGGTTTATTACAGTTACCTAATAAAACCAGTTAAATATCACTTATTGACGACTTATTCTGCATTAGAAACTGTTCTATTTGTTACTATTTAGGCATTATGTCAATTGCTGTGTTATCATTTCTGTCAGTATGTATTCAGATCTACCAAGGAATAGCTTACGCTTAAAATTCAGTTAATTATGCCACAAGTATTTTTACTAGATGACAATTTGATATTTCGAGGTAAATAGAATGGCAAGAAATCATGCTGTTGTCTGTCTGTCTGAATCCCAGCTAGGTATTGGGACAGTCTTTGATCCCAGCACTCTAGAAGCAGAGGCAGGTGGATCTTATGAGTTCCAGGCCAGCTTGGTTTATATAACAAATTCCATGCTAGCCAGAGGTTTGTTGTTGTTTTTTTTGTTTTGTTTTGTTTTTGTTTTTTGATTATTTATTTATTTATTTATTAGAAATTTCCACCTCCTCCCATCCTCCCATTTCCCTCCCTCTTCCCCCTCCCTCTCCCCCTCGCTATCCAGTCCTAAGAGAAGTCAGGGTGCCCTGCCCTGTGGGAAGTCCAAGGCCCCCCCTCCATCCAGGTCTAGGAAGGTGAGTATCCAAACAGACTAGGCTCCCAAAAAGCCAGTGCACGCAGTAGAATCAAAATCTGTTGTGATTATCATTGGCTTCTCAGTCTGCCCTCATTGTCAGCCACATTCAGAGAGTCAGGTTTGATCACATGCTCGTTCAGTCCCAGTCCAGCTGTACTTGGTTAGCTCCCATTAGATCAGTCCCACCATCTCTGTGGGTGGATGCACCCTTCGTGGTCCTGACTTCCTTGCTCATGTTCTCCCTCCTTCTGCTCTTCATCTGAACATTGGAAGCTCAGTCCAGTGTTCCAATGTGGGTCTCTGTCTTTATCTCCATCCATCGCCAGATGAAGGCTCTATGGTGATATGCAAGTTATTCATCAGTGTGGCTAGGGGAGAAGGCCAGTTCAGGCACCCTCTCCTTTGCTGTCCATACACCTAGCTGAGGAAATCCCCTTGGACACCTGGAAACCCCTCTAGAGCCAAGTCTCTTACCAACCCTAAAATCGTTCCCTTAGTTAAGATATCTTCTTCCTGATCCCATATCCACCCTTCCTCCATCTCAGCCACCCCATTCCCCCAAGCTCTTCCCAATCCTCCCCTTCTCACTTCTCTCTCCCCATCTCCCCTTCCGCCCACCCCCATCCCTCTGCTCCCAACTTTTGCCTGGCAATCTTGTCTACTTCTAATATCCAGGAGGGTAACTATATGTTTTTCTTTGGGTTCACCTTCTTATTTAGCTTCTCTAGGATCACAAACTATATACCCAATGTCCTTTGTTCATGGCTAGACTCCACTTATGAGTGAGTACATATCAGATTCCTCTTTTTGGGTCTGGGTTATCTCACTCAGTAAAGTGTTTTCTGTTTCCATCCATTTGCATACAAAATTCATGGATAAGTCTGCTGGAGACTATGGGCCTGTAGGCTGAAGATGGATGCCCCAATGGTACAGAAGAACTTTGGTTGACTCTCCAGGCAGCCAGATATCTCTGTCAATTCTAAAAAAAAAAAAACCCACTTCCCCAGTCCTAAACTATATCTTAGTGAACTCTTATTCAGTGAGAAGGGCCACTGTTAAAGCCATGGAACTTTCCTTCTGGGGTTGAAAAATGACCTTGTATGCACTTATCCACCCACCCAAACAAACAAAAACCCCCAAACCTTATCATTACAACTATCATTAGTTAAGATTCTCAGAAGTACCTTCAGGAACAAATTCTCTTCTGGTAAGCCAGCCCCCCTTTGACTGCTGATCCCTTACTCATGAACCAGGAGTAATAGTGATTTTCACCCCACTGACTTTTGCAAGGGTAATTCTATGCAAACCTCTTAGAAGGGTTCTCGGTACAGGAGAAGGCCACTGTAAACATCTGACTCTTTTCAACTTAAACTAGAGTTTCTTCAACCAAATCAGCTGTGAGAACCTTTTCTACAATGGACAACTTACTGAGTCAAAATATTACATCATCTCTTCCCACTTCTTCGCCAAGTATTTTGCTCTTTGGATGCTGATCCCTGAAGAACTGGAACAGACCAGGTCAAATAGTCCCGAGGGCAAAGGCCCAGGGCTGGCTAGTGAGCGGTGGAAAGCTGAGTACCATGTGTCCTCAGATGATCGCGCTTCCCTGTGTCCCACATCTGCAAATGAGACTTCATCTCTCTCATCATCCCCCAAGTGGTGTGCAGAAGGCGTAGGAGACTGGCTGGGAGAAGGCTCTTCTGTCGTTATGATTAGTGTTCACGAGGAACCATTGGCCCCTCCCAGTCTATGTGTGTCACCCACAGGCCTCTCTCTTTACTCCTGACTGTAAGTAAAGGATGAGACTCTTTGAAGTGTTCTTGGGTTCAACTATAGGTGGTAAATTCCCACGGCCGGTGCTCACGTTGCTTTATCTTCACACACAACATATTTCAAAAATGCCTGCGGAAGGATGATTAAGCATCCGAGACAGAACTACTGGACACTGACATTTAATGATGCAAAGGATTTGGAGAATTGTCCACGTTATCAACTAAATTGTTTTGCCGATATTCATGGCTAAGTCTTCATATGGCAAACGTGACTGCGTTTGGTGAGAGAACCTTGCAGAACGAGTAGGTTAAAGTAAGGTAGTAGGTGGGCTTTAATCCAGTAGGGGCCCTTACAAGAAAAGGAACTTGGGGTAAAGATGTGCAGTGGAAACACAGTATTGGAGTCATGAGGAGGAAGTCATGCTGAAGAGGCATACTTTGGGAAGTGAGAAGGTCTTCAGGTCTTATGCTCTGACGAATGGGGTATTAAAGAACTGACGAATCAGCAGATTATTATGAAAGTGGCTTTGTTTACTCTACTACACTGTGTTATTCTCTGTGCTGCCCTGAGACTCTGCACAAAACTCTCATTAGGATAAAGGCTCTTTGACCTGGAGTCATCAAGGTCCTAGAACCACAAGCTGAATAAAAAGTTATTGTCTATAAATTTACCAGTCTGTGGTGTCCAGTTACAGTCACTGAAAAGTGCCCTAGACAGAAAATACCTGGAAATGTGGAATGGTTTGGGAACTGAGTAATGGTCAGAGGATGGAAGAATCTAAAGGAATCTAAAATAAATAAAAAGAATCTAAAGGAACGGTCTAGAGAAAGCCTACTTGCTGTGAGGGGTGCTTTAAGGCCAGAGGACAGAAAGATGGAAGAATGTCTGAAATTCCATAGACATTTCTTATGTGACTGTTGAAAGGTCTTGAGTCTGGGGCTTAAGGGTATCATTGACAGAATTTTCCCTTTGGGTAAGAAGTTTATTAGGAGAGTTATTCATGCCATGGGCATGCATAAATACAGACATCAACACGGTGAAGGCTCTTCAGGCCTAATGCCCCAGATTAAGAATGTGATAGGGGCTCTAATGAGAGCTCAGGCCATCAGGGCAGATTGCAAGTCCCTTCTCAGTTATCTTAGAGAAAAGGTGAGCAGTTTCATGAGTCAGATTGGCCCCACTCCCGAGAGGCAGGAAGAAGAGAGCGAATTCTCAGGTAGGAATGTCCTACCTGAAGGATGAGCTGCGCTGGTAGCCTTCTAGTGTCCAAGGAGTCTGGCAACCTGAGAGTTAGGAACTATAGTGGTATATTATTTGTATTTTAATAAATAAATCTTGCCTGAAGGCCAGAGAAAAAGCTAAAGCCACTAGATATCAGGTAATAGTGACACACACCTTTAATCCCAGGATTTAGGAGACAGAGGCAGATGGATCTCTATGAGTGCACAAGACCAATGCAGAAACAAATCCAGGTGGTGGTGGCCTACACCTTTAATCCCAGGACTAGGGGATCATGCCCTTAATTCCAGCACTAGAGGGAATATCACATGAGATGGGGGAGAGGTTTAGTCTGCATAGTTTGCAGTTGCCCAGCCTTGGTTGAGGTAAGACTTCTCTAGTGGTTTGGCTGCCTTGCTTTTCTGTTTTTTGGGGGAGTTGAACCCTGATTTCTATCTCTGGGTTTTTATTATCTGTGCTACAATGAACTTTTTTAGAAAATTGAGAATGTTGTTGACTGTTCTCTTGGAATTCGGGTACCTGAGGTGAGAGATTCCCTAGGCTTTGTTATTTCTTTATGGAAAAAGGATTTGTTCTAAAGAAGTCTGGTCTGGATTCTGACAGTTGTCACCAGAATGACAATAGAGACAGGGTCAGTGCAGGTCATTCTGAAAGGGTCTAATGCAGAAATGAGAAGCAAGGGCTTGAAATTAAAAAAAAGGCCGCTCTTGTTACGAATCTGCTGCAGTGAACTTGGCAGCACAGTGTTCATGGTGTAG
Organism: Chionomys nivalis; assembly: GCF_950005125.1. Lineage (NCBI taxonomy): Eukaryota > Metazoa > Chordata > Mammalia > Rodentia > Cricetidae > Chionomys > Chionomys nivalis. Next base: position 33,378,296 of record NC_080100.1, on the reverse strand, counting down.
GACTTCCTGGAATGTAGGACTTACATTGTACAGAAGGAATTTAGAAGCAAAGCATCCAAGCTGTTGCACAGCTACTTTTGATTGCTTCCAGAAAGATGAGGGAGCAAAACAATGACTAAAAAGGGTTGAGTTTATGATTAAAAGATGAACAGAGTGGAAACATTTGAAAGAAGTCTCAGTCCGGCCATCTGACAGAGAAAGCACACTTTTAGGAAAGGCATGCAAAGGCCTGTTTACTAAGGTTAAACCAACGGACAGGACCTCAGTGTCTTCTCTGAGGTTGCCCTTCCCATTATAAGGTTTCAAAGATCAGATTTTGTTGTGAGGACAGGCTTTGGGTACCCTCCAAGGGCTTCCTGATAAAGCTACCAAAGGATTCTATTCCCTCATTTCAGTGTTGGGCGTCGTCTCCCAGATGTGACTTCAGGGACTCAAGTGTGACTCAAACTACCATCCCATGTGGTTTTAATTTTGTAAGCACATAGATGGAAGAGCCACGGAGAATTCAAAGAATGTCTTGGACAAGTTCCAAGAAGAGACTTGTCTTAGGCCCCAGCCCCCACCAGGGTAATGCCCAGTGGAGCCGCAGGAAGACTGATGGTCAACCCCAAGAACCGTAGCTATCAGTGTATGGGAGAGCTGAGGAAAGAACACTCAAACCTGGCAGAATTGAAATGCATACTGAGCCCAGGTAAGCCATATGACTGCTGCTGTCCAGGTACTGGGAACCCAAACACTATACCAGTGTGTTCTGGGTCTGGGATATGGAGTCCAAGATTCTGTGATATCCTGACACTGTGGGCTTTCCTGTTGGGTTTTAGACTTACTTAGGGCCTCTTTCTTTCTTTCTTTCTTTCTTTCTTTCTTTCTTTCTTTCTTTCTTTCTTTCTTTCCTTCCTTCCTTCCTTCCTTCCTTCCTTCCTTCCTTCTTTCTTTCTTTCTTTCTTTCTTTCTTTCTTTCTTTCTTTCTTTCTTTCTTTCTTTCTTTCTCTTTCTCTCTCATTTCTCTCCTGGAATGGGAATGCCTGTCCTGTATGTTTTAGAAGTAGATTCCATAGGCTACGGTAAATTGGAATGTATTTGAGTATATATGAGCGTATTACTCATATCTGATTCCAGTGAGACTCTAGACTTCTGAATTGATACTGGAATGAGTTAAAACTTAAGGTTTTCAGGAAAAATGAATGTATTTTGAATACTAAAAAGACATAATTTGGAGAGGGGAGAGGCAGAATGGTATGGTTTTGACGTGTCCTTCAAATTTCGTGTATTGGGAGCTTAATTCCCAGTTATGTTACGGAACTCGAAAGCAGAGCCTTTATGTGTGTGGTGGGGGGTGAGGACAACATGTGGGCCAGGCTCTTATTAATGAATTAAACCTTCCATGGACTAGTAGATCAATATATTCACAGGCGAGAGCCAAGTGACTCCCTTATTGAAGCAGCCTCTCTGGCTTCCTTGTTCTGTCTTTTCATGTCCAACCCTTGTTATGATAGAACAAGCAGCTCTCATATTTGCAACCACTTAACCTTGAACCTCCCAACTTCTAGAGCCATGAGCTAAATGAACTTTGTTTTTCATAAATAATCTGGTCTGTGGTATTCAATCATGCTAAGAGAGACGGGCTAACACAAATGATTTGTGTGGCAGTGGCTGCCCCGCTGGGGATGACAGCACTGCCGCTTTATTGTCGGAGCTCCCATTAGCCCCTCCATCTCCTTGGCCTTTTCTTCTCCAGTAGCGTGAGTCTGGAGCAGAAGGCAGATCAAGCAGGTGCCAGAACCTGCTTTGTCTATAGGCAGAGGACTGGAACAAGGGCAGCGTCATCAAAGACTACACAAGGACAAAAATAGTCCTGCTCCCTCATCTACCACCAAGACTGTTTGACGTGGGAACCTCAGGTTTCTAGAACTTCCCCAAGAACTAGCCCTGACTCTTTGTTGTCCCCTTTACGCCTCTCTCTTCCTGCTCCCTCACGCATGACCCTTAATATAGGGCTTAATACACTGATTATGACTTTTATGTAGATTCATCAGCCTGTGCACTGTTGATATTACAGGTTGTAAAATTCTTTGCTGCGAGGCACTGTGTGATGTTTATCAGACTTTGCCCACTAAATGCCACTGTCACTTCCCCTACCTGCATAGTCATGACCAGCAAACACGTCTCCAGTCAGGAGCCACTGCTCTGTCACATGGAAACCAGGTTGTCACTTGCCTTTAAGTAGTAATGTTGGCAAATATTATTATTAGGTGACAGGATGACCATTTTCATGAGCACGTCATATTCCATCATACTCTACCTTGGATATTTTATGTTCCTTGTTGTCAAACTTCTCAGAATCCCAGACAGTCTGAGCATTTGCTTGTATCCCAATGTCAGCCAAATTAAGTCACTGTCAGGGTGTGGTGGCACGTGCCTTTTATCCCAGCACTTGAGATGCTGAGGCATGATTCTACATAGTTCTGGGTCAGCCGGGCTGCACTGTAAGACTCAGCCAGAGAACTAAACCAAACTTGTTGTTAAAGTATTTTAGATGAAGGGCAATGTTTCTTAATTTTTATTTTTGTCTTTTCTCTTTTAACTGTAGATTAAACCAGTGGTACTGAAAGCAATACAGACCTAATAAATGACCATTGGCTTATAAATATGCAACTCAAAAACTCTGCCTTTCTCAGTCATGGCAGCTTAGTATTGGGGCACTGCCATATCATCTGTAGTATTGGGGTGCTAAACCTGCCATATGAGCCCAAGGTTCTGCCTAACCAGTTCTGGAACATTTGCTTCCCCAGAGTCTCACCAAAGAGAGAGTTAGCAGTGTTTACTCAATGTAGTCTTTTCTACTTCTAGGTACCTCTCTAGGCTCAACGGGGTTGTGGGAATCTCAGTCTAAGCAGAGAAATGAACGCAGAGCCCCTCATCAGCCCATATTACTTTCTCAGCAACTGCCAGGAAAACCATTGTTTTTCCAGGCTAGTAAAGTGAGGTCTAACGAGATGTGCAGTCCATCCTTGCCTGTGGTAGAGAAAAGTCCTGAGTGATAAGAGACAGGGCCCAGGTTACCTGAGAGCTTGCTGCTGGCGAGAGAGGATACACTCTGGGGCCACGTGCCGTGGGAAGGCTTGTGGTCGCCAGTCCCTGGGTTCTTGTCCGGCCCTGAATGTCACAGATGCTGCTCATTGGGGCTCTGGCCATACTGGTGTGTCCGCAGTCAATGCACCTTTGCCCTTTGAGTCTCACCATGAAGAAGCTGGAGCGAGGCCTTTGTCCTCTCTCTGCCTTCTAGACTCTTCCAGGAAATACCTTCTGACTCCTTCATGTTCTGCTTCTCCTACCTGTTTCTTCTACATGGGTCTCCTCTTCTTGTTTCTGGAACATGGTGAGACCCAGACCATGTAGTGTAGGCAGCTTAGGGGAGTCAGCCTGTGTTGGAGGAGGAAACAAAGGCACCTGTGCCGCTGCTTTGGCTCCCGTCATGACGGGCGCCCTGTCAAAATGGCCTCTGACTACGATTTGCAAAGGTAACTTTGTGTGTGTTAAATCAAATGCACTCTAAAAAATAGAGACTATTATTATTATTATTAATTATATTTGCATTCCTTTTTTAGTAGTCCATTCTTATTGTATTTTTGTAAGAGCATTGACCTATTGTGAACTGGAGAAAGAAAAACCAAACTTGGCTGCTCAGAATAGACATCTCAAAGATAAGGCTTTGAGTTGTGATAGCTCTTACCTCTGCTTTAGGAATTACCCCAATCAGGAGGAGGGGAGAGCTGCCTTGTGGTTGCTCAGGGCCTTTCTGGGATGCTAGGAGGGTGGTCCTAGATACATGTTTCCCTCAAGGGCAAAGCTTTCCCATCTCCCATTCTGTTTTCCTGCTACACAAAAAGCTGAACCATCCTCGCTGCTTCCCAATCAAAGGTTTTTAAAGAGTTCTTTTCTTTTCTTCTTTCTGGTCAATATTTTTCATGAGAGTTCCTGCTCCCCGCATATTTCACATGGCCTGCATTTTTATGAATCCAAGAGCGAATGTATTTTTGGCTAATACTGGGACGTATTTCTGGAGTCAGAAACCTGTCTATTTGTCTCCTGAAAAACATAATTGAAAGCAGAAGGAACTGCACGTGGCACGGTCTCTTTCTGCAGCCAGTTTGGGCTGTCCTGCTGGAAAACTGCATCCTTTAAGGAATACATTGATGCTGTAATGGAAATGGATGTGACACCGAGTGTGACATTCTAGAGGGATAAACCAGTCTGCTCACAAAGAGCTAGCAGTGTGACTGTTCGAATTGTTGCAGGTCAGTTGCATGTGCCCTTTGCTTTATTTGGAAGGAGGCTTCTGAAGTAGAATTGTTTAGTGAGCACATGGAGGAGAGGATGGAGAGTGGTCCAAGCAGGGATCAAGGTCCAAAGCTCCAAAGGACTCCTGGGAGCAGATAGGAACATCCTCCAATGAATTACTCTTATTTTCCCATCACTTGTAGCTCTATGATAGAACAAGGCAATGTCCCCGGGAAACCTGCATCACACAAAAGAACCCAAGCAGCCAGTCTACTCAATGGGCTCTTCTATTTATCAATAACTAGATTTGGAAGTGACTTCTGCCATCAGATAGTTCAACCTTCTTATGCTACATCTACACAATCCCAATGTTTGGGTCTAGTCTTCCTTGGGCTAGTTTTGTTTTGTTCTGTTTTGTTTGATACTGACCCCCTATATAGCTTAGGCTAACTTTATAATCCTCCTGCCTCAGCCTCCTAAATGCTGGGACAATAGACCTGTGCCACCTTGCCTGATACTTTGGGTATACCTGGGTAGGCATAAAAATTACATTCTTGGAACAAGTGAAACATGAGTGAAATTGGTTCAGAGAAAGTCACTCTTTTGTTAAAAATGAGAGTTCAGACTGTAGTGAGATAATTTCCAAGAAACTCTGTGTGGAAGCCATCACAGGGCTCCTAGAATCAGCCCACTTACTATTTGCAATCCAGTCGTGTGTTGACTTGCCCTTGGCCACTACATAAAATAAAATCTTACAGGACCTGTACTGGGTTTAATGTTCCCAACATGCAGGAATTCTGCTTATTTCTACCAAGAGGTCTTAGATCTCAGTAGATCAAACCAGTTTCACATGCTGAAAGGCAGGGTTGTGTGAGCATTTCATATTCCCTTGTTTTACTCCAGGAAGCGAAAACTGGTAGAGAAGGCCTGGACACTGCTAAAATGCTTCAACTCTGCTGCTGTGATTGGAGCTAGGCTAGCAGATTACAAACTTTTGATAAAATAAGAGTAAAGAAAAGAAAAGAAAAAGACTGGTTCTAAACGTCTTATAACAACTGCTAAGATTCAAAAGCGTAGCAGTTCTGAGGGGAGATAAGAGTCAGGGATGTGGATGGGGCTGGGGTCAAGTGGAGTAGGCACGAGGGTTCCTGTGTCTGGGCAGGAATGAGCTCCTGTAGCTGACGCAGGACATCCCTATTGCTTCTGGATTCCCTATGCTCACCTCACAGCTGGGGCACTAATTCATTTATTACACGCTCCTTAGACTTCCCCCATAGCTGGACTGTCTGCTTTCTGCTGTGATTTAAATGAAAAGAGGTTGCCTTTTCTCCCTCGAATGTTCCATGGGACATTCTCAAACTGGAATAACTGACTCTCCTTTGTAAGACCTCATTGTCCTCCAAAATGTCCCTTGAGTTGCTGTCACCTGCTAAAGCCCCAGTAATGTCTTCTTCATCTTGCGCCATCTCCAGCATGCAGACCATTGCCCTTTCAGCACCAAAGGGTGCTTTTACCACATGGGGTACCCATCCATCAAGCCACCTTCAAGTTCTGGAACTTTCTCTATTACAGCAGGCTTTCTACTTAACCCTTGACACCATCCACACCCTTAAACGTTTTTCAGATCTGTCCCACCTCTGAAATCTTAGCCTACTAAGTCCCTTTCAAGCTGAACCCCTTATACGTTCACCCCTTTTCTCTCTCCACTCCCCTTGCTTGATCCTTAGCCTCCTTCAGATCATCTCATCCTTTGACTTCTGGATTATAGTTAATTTCCAGATACAGTCACGCTAACAACCGAGAATAGCCATCACACCGTGTTTGTTTCTTTTCTCCCCAATGCATTCTAGAATCCACCAGGGATGACTGCATCCTGTATTTCCAGGGCTCATCTTTCACCTACTACATGACATTGTGGATGTGTTTTCCTGTGGGTCCATCCTTGCGTGGGAGCACATGACTGCCGAGGCTAAATGCCAACTTTGCTTGTCACGAGGTGATATCTCCCTTGTTTTGTTTTTAAATGTATCTATTAGGTGTGTGTGGACCCAAGCATGTGTGTGCACACGTGGAGGCCAGAGAAAGACACTGGATGCTCAGTTCCCTTACTCCCCACCATATTCCCTTGAGACAGAGACTTGCCCTGACCCTGGGTAGGGCTCACCGTCTGTTAATCTAGGTTGGCTGACCATTTATGTTCCCATCTCCATGTCCCCAGGCTCCAGCATTTTTACATGGATGCTAGAGATTGTGCTCGGGACATCATACTTGTGCAGAAGCACCTTTACCCCACTGATCCATCTCTCCAGTCCTCCACCTTGTTTTTGGAAGATATGGTCTATCATTGGCATGGAGCTCGCCTAGTAGACGAGGCTGGTTGGTCATCGAGTCCCAGGGATTCCCCATCACTGCTTCCTCAGCACTGGAACTGCAAATGTGCAATTATGAATTCACCAACTCTGCATTTTTATATAGATTTTGGGGATCAAATAGGGTCACAGTAGACCCTTTACCAACTGAGCCATCTCCCCACCCCTTCACAGTGCCTTTGCCTTACTTTTCCTCCAGGTGTTGGCTTCTCTGTCTCGGGAGCTTCTACCTTGCACGCATGGCTTTCTCTTGACTTTCATCACTCAGTTTTGGTGCTTTAATGAAGAACAGTGCTTGCTGTTCAGGCAGTTGTTACTTCCACGGGGGACCAGGAAAATAAGAGCACAAATCGTTTAGTGCTTGCCTCGAAGGGGTGAGGTCATAGCTACAATCCCAGACTACAGGGAAAAAGCAGGGGGAGCTGATGGGGTAGCTCAGTTGGCAAAGCGCTTGCCCCAGAAAATCTCAGTTTGATCCTTGGCACCCACATAAAGCCAGGAATGGTGGGGCTTGCCTGTAGCCCCAACACTGGTAGATGGGGCAGAGACAGGTGGATCCCAGGCAATCTTGTCAAGAAGGAAATTTCCCCAGGCTTAATGAGTCTCTCTCTCCCTCTCTCTCTCTCTCTCTCTCTCTCTCTCTCTCTCTCTCTCTCTCTCTCTCTCCCTCCCTCCCTCCCTCCCTCCCCTTTTCTCTCTCTCTTTCTCCCTCTCCCCTCTCTCTCTGTCTTTTACACACACACACACACACACACACATGCATGCACTCACACATGGACACACTTGTACTCATATGGGGATTTACAGTTCTGCCATACCTCACATCACCATGGGCAGGCCAGATGACACATTGATGCCATCTATAAACTGACAGTAATGATAATTTTCTTATGGGGCCATGGCGAGGACTGAGGGGGAAAAAGCAATGGTTAACAAAGACAATATTTAGTTGGTGCTCACCATTGTGCCAAGGTCTATAGAAAGCTATTGCTTAATAAGTGTTTAATACATAGCAACCCTGCTTCCCATATTCTGGTCTCATCTCTGTTAGGTGCAAGGAGACAACACCACTTCTCAGGCCGCCCAGCACTGCCCACCCAACACCCGGTAGCTTAGCCTCAGGCCTCTTCTCTCTGGGACACAAGTCTATGTCACAGGCCATTAGTTTTATGAGTCAGCTTTGTGACAGTGCCGTGCTCAAAATATTTCTTCCCTTACCCTTGACCCTGACATAGTGTCTGTATACCAAACAACATGAGCCTTTCCCACGTTGTCCTTGTCCTCATACAAAGGGGACAGGGAAGAAAACAGATAATCTTGGCAAGTCTGCCCATTCTCTCTCACAGAGGCTGTGAAGAAGTTCTAGAGGTTAAAGCAGATAATTAACCTGCAAAGGGCAAATCAGAAGCGGAGAAGAAACCCTTCCCTTTTCCTTGAGGGGAATTCAATAAAAATATTAAAGAAGAACTTCAAAAGGCTGGGAGCTGCTACCTGCGGGATGAGTCCATTAAATCTTGTAGGTCAGCTTCGCTCTATGAATGAGAAGCTGATGAACCTCAGTGGGTCTGTCTGTAATCTCTGCTGGAGGGGTCTTGCTGCAGAGGACTCGATGACTCGCATGTCACACTAGTCTTGGCACTGAACAGAGGCAGCTCTGGTCAAAGGCTTTGTTCTATGAGGTACCCCTGCCTGCGACCCTTAGCAGCAAGGGTCCTGCTCAGTGACCTGCCAAAAGCTCTAGGGGAAGAAAGCAAAACGGCATTGCATGACTTTTCGTGATGCTCCAGTGCAAAAGAAAGCAGGTGGGACCTTCCTGGCTGGGTCTAGACCACTTATGCCATCCAAAGTGAGGTGATCTGGCAGTGGCCTGGGGCACAGTCTAGCATGTGGCATCACTCAGAATGGGCAGGATGGAGGGGAGCTAGCGAGAGGAGTGATTGTGCAGGGACAGAAATGAAGTTTCTATTAAAGGATTTTCCTTGATCTTAATTTTATTTCTTATCCTATTAGCCCAAATATGCTTATATGTACAATATAATGGATTGTGTATATAAGCATATTATGAATATATATGTATGCTTATAAATATATAAATGCATTCCTTTCCCCTATTTTCATGAAGTATAGTAATACCTTTTATTAAACTAACATCACAAGACCCATAGATTCTTTGACACAATCTCTATTTCAATCAGTTTGGGTCAAACACATTTTCTGAATGATTCAAAGGCAATGTGGACTCAGGTCTTCATGCCATGCCTCATTAAGTAAGCCGTTTCATTATTGGTTTCTCTAAAACATTCATCAGTACCTTCACCTATCCTGTAGAATCACTGGAAATATGTATTGAGCTCCTCCAAAAAGCAACTACCAAGATCTCTCCTGCACTCAGCTTTCCACAGTGCTATAAGACTGCAGGTCTCTCCAGAGGCCCACGTGTCTTCAGCTTGTGCTACCGCTGGGTGGAACCCTCAGTAGGTGGAGGCTGAGTGTGTGTCCTTGAAACACTAGAACCCCAGTCCATTGCTATCTCCTCTTGGCTTCATGGCTGTTGCACAGCGAGCAATTTCTCCCGTTGCCTGTTAGTCTGCTTCATCACAGGCTGAACATAGAGCTCAAAGACTACACTGGCCTTTGCAATCATGGGCCAAAATTAATGCTTTCTCCTTTTAAGGTGATTGTCTTTAGTATTTTCTCACAGTCAACACTGGTAGTCCATATTTTGTTTTCTTTTTTGCCATTTTTGCCTTGTTTTGTTTTTCAAGACAGGGTTTCTCTATGTAATCCTGGCTGTCCTGGAGCTCACTCTGCAGAGCAGGCTGGTCTTGAACTCACAAAGATCCGCCTGCCTCTGCCTTCTAAGTGCTGGGATTAAAGGTGTGTGCCACTACACGGGGCTACATAAAAGCTGTTTTGAAACAGGAAATTAGGATTAATGTTTCCTGCAGAAATTGTTTGAGTCAGGTTTGGAGCACAGTGATGCAAAAGTGACCAAGAGCAGGCCACAGTGACATCTCCCACGTCACAAGGTCTTCCACAACGTGACCTTCCCCCACCCTTAGGAGGAAGTAGTGACTAACTCTGCTCCTTTGGAATCAAGGCAGGGTAGTGGTGTATTTGAGTGACAGAGTAGGGCATTGGGGGACTTCTCATAGAAATCTAAAAAGGGGGTGCACATTTTGCTTCATCATGGGAGCAAGCATGTGAAAGGGACACTAGCCCACTTGAGCATGTGGCTCTTGCAGGCCTTACCCTTCCCCCCAATTCTCTCTTCCATGCTAAACCATCAGATGACATTCCTAAAGCTAGCCACCAAGGTCTAGAGTCTCATTTGCCTCCCTCCTCCTGAGGCTGACTACCAACCAAGGTCCACTACTAAGAGACCAGAAGCCCCCTTTGGCTCACTTCATTAACATGCCCACACCTCATCCTAACACAGGGTTTCCCATTTTACCTTTATAAACCACCATTTGCCCATGTGCCACATCTGTCGCCCCTCTATCCAGAGGCAGTCCTTTGTCCCTCAGGGACAAACATCCCTGAGCCCTTTCCCTTGCTCCCTTCCCCCTCTCCCTCGTCCTCTAACTCCTTTCCCACCACATCCTAGCCCATTCTAACGCTGACCTCCCCTTTTTCTCTTTTGGAGAATCACATCTGCAAGATTATTTGCTGCTGTTTTTCTACCTGAGTCAGAAAGCAGCCACTTTAACTTTTCTTCCCTGCTCAATAAAGGATCTCTGAGAAAGCAGATGCTTGGGTGTGGTTTGCGCCTACTCCGGGATCTGGGAGGGAGCCCCTGCTATGCAGCGGGTGGGAGTCTCCTGCTTGAAGACCTGAGCTTCTGACTAAGAAGTCAGAAATATTTCTTCAAAGCCATCACCCATGCAGAGTGAAGTCGGTCCAGTGTGGCTGTGGGCAGGGGCACACTCCTGTCAGTAACCCGTCATCCACACTCCATAGGGTTTATCATTGGGACCTTAGAAGATGATAGATGTTTCTTGGTCTCCTCTCAGCCCAGGGAGAAAACTCCTCACCTCTCTCTACACAAACACCTTTTTCTTATTGCAGCAGTTGCAATCTGTCTTTGCCACCTTAATCCAACAGGAGCTGGCTTTGTTCATCTTTGGCAGTGGTCCAGCCTTTAACTAGGTGAGAAACTACCAACCCCACTCGCTAATTTTAGCTCTGTGCAGTCACTCGGTGTGAGATCTTGCTCCCTTCAAGGGAAGGCCCTCCATACTTAGGCCATTCACAAAGCCCCCTGGGCCTCCTGAGCCTTGACAGAACTTGCTGCGCTTCTGTGTAGAGCACGAAATGCTGACTCACTGAAAACGGGGCGCGTTTATAAACAGGAAGCTGGGCATGTGACCGCAGGCATTCAGCAACAGATAGTAATTGCTGAATGTGGAGGAAAACTTAAACACACACACACACACACACACACAAAACAAAAACTGGGCCCCTAAATAAGAACTCTGCAGCTCATAGAAATACAATCCTACTGATCGTTTATTAATTTAAATAAGGGGAATTATTATTCAAACCAAATTGGTGAGTTGGCAGACTGTATGCATTTACAGTGTCCCCCAGATTACAAGGTTTTGGCTTTTATCTTTTCTTTCCTCCCCTAGCACAGAGGGCTCTTCAGTGGGACTTTCATGGCCTTCACAGAAGAGGTATATTTTGCCTTTAAGCTCTAATACTCTGCCTGTCTAGGCTGGAGCTCTGACTTGAATAAGGTGATTACAGACTCCACCAAGGGCTACCTGGGAGACACCCGGATGGTGGTAGGCAGCCGCACTACCCTTCCAAGGATTGATTAGAGGGAGACTAGCTTGAATTGGCCGTGTGAGCAGGAGGCACAGCGGAACAAAGCCCGCTTTCCTTGGTGTTTCTCTGCTGGGATGGTAGTCTTCCAGCAAATGGACTCAAAAAAGTTGAGTTCAACAGCCAAGGAAAGACTCAGGGGATTATCTTACAAAAGACTGTATTTTGAGACTTGGCACCATGGCTAAAACACTGTCACTGGGCAAGGGCAGCTGAGTGATGTTCGGAGTCTTTCCCCTCCTCTTCCGTGCAATCAGCCAATGGACAACAACAGATTTGTGCCTGGTACATTAGTTCCCTAACAAGCAATGGCCAATGTTCTGTATGCAGAGTTCTGTTTGCCTTAGGAGGTAAGTATTGGCAGCTGCACTGAGTAAATCAATACTAAGGTCTTTATCAAGTTGGAAGGAATGGAGCTGGGATTGCAGCTCCCGGGTCCCTCATTGCATGGTACAGCTGAGTCTGATTTATTGCTGAAATTTTAGCATAAAATATGTCCCTTAACATGGACACTTTTGAGAGTGGTGCTTAATAGCCAAACACTATCTACAAGATAGAAAACCTTTTGTTTGACTGTCCTTTAGCTTCTCAAAGAACAGAGAGCGTTTGTTCTTCTATTACTTACAAAGGAATGCAGTAAGGGAAACGATAAACACCAGTGATGTCCTATTACATTAGCGCAAACTGATTTTGCACAATCTTTACTGTATATCAGTATGAAACTGCTGGTAGTCTATATAGACTCAAAGCAACCCTTTTCTGTAGTTATTTGGAGGGGAGAACAGAGGGATAGAAAGAGAGACAAAGAGAGAAAAAGAGAGGGAGACTGTTTCTGGGTGTGTGGATGCATGTGCACATGTAAGGGAAAATAAATTTGCAATACTATTTCCAACCCCCAGGTTCTGGTAGTCTGAGGAAGATCCTCAACGACAATAGCAACTTTGAGAAACTTAGGCAGAAAAATCACAAAAGCCAGAGAAACATCCGAAGCCCGGACAGGATTGGTCTGGATTATTGATGGGTGGAGCATCCCCAGCTGCATCGAATTTGAATTTCCATGTGCCAGGGTTCAGTTCTGCTTAGTCACAGGAAGTTTCACCCTGACCAATAGAGAACCATCTCTCCCCTGTAAATAAAGCCTGAGGCACAGTTGTCGAAGACAGGATGATGCTTCACAGCTGGGGCAAGCCAACACACAGCATACTGAAGGCACTCATCTGTCGACTTTGGTGTAGCCTTAGAATAAAGAATTACACATCACTTTTAAACAGTTGAAGGGAAATCAATGAAAACGGACTCAGTTGCAGAGTGCTTGCTTAACTCGTTCCTTCCTATCACCGCAGAAAGTGAAATAGTACTGTGAAGGTTGTATAATTTGGGGGGAATGTAGAAAAGTTATTAGGAATTCACATTTCAGGGTTGTGGTGTGGGTAAGTTGGTAGAGTGCTCACGTAGCATGTCCGAAGCCCTGGGTTCACTCCTCATCATAGCATAAAGTGGACTTGGTGGTACATGCATGTAGCACTCAAGAAGTAGAGGCAGAAGGATTAGAAGTCCAAGGTCGTTCTTGGCTACCTAGCAAGTCTGAGGCCAACCTGAAACACATGACATATGGGAATCTGTCTCAAAAGAAATTTGTATTTTCTGTCTACAAAGTCACAGTGGGACACAAGGTGAAGCATACTAGAACTCACTAATTACATATTCTCTATGACCATCATCACTCTGAATGACAGAATCGACTAGTTGTGGCAAAGACCCGTAAGTCTATGAAACAGAAATTTGTTATTATATAGTCCTTTGTCAAAAAACATTGCTGGCTCCTGGTCTGTAGTGTTATGGAATCAGGTTTCTTTTTTTCTTTTCTGTTCTACCATCTTTAGTGTAGGTTTTCAGTTCAGACCAAATGGCTCCTTACCATCTTGCTAGACCTGCATTCAAGTCACTGCAAAAGAGAAGAAATTGTTTTTCCCATCTAAAAATAACTTCATTTATGCTTCATCTGGCCAGAAGTTAGTCCCTTTATCATGTCTACTATCCATATCATTCCTGCAAACCTTGATGCAAAAATCTACAAGTTTAACAAAAAAAAAAATCAAAAATCAGAATTCCCCAGTTATAGGAAAAAAGAAAACTGTGTCAAGGGACATTCTGGAGTTATGATTCACCTCCTAAGTGTATTGAGACAAAAACATGTGGGAAAATACTCCATAAAAGCAAAGCACATGCAAACCCAAATTGTTTTTCATGCTCTAAAGACAGTGTTTCTCCACTCTGTTTCAGTCATTCCTTTGTTCTTCAACACTAGCATAGCAATTAGTAAAGCACCCTACTGTCTTTCCCTTTATTTAGATCTTTAGTTCTATAAAAAGAAACAATTTGTCAAATAATAAGGTATATAGGTATATGGAAGTTTCTGTTCTACCTAATCCCACAGTCATTCAGTCCCAAATAAACACACAGAGGCTTATATTAATTATAAACTGTTTGACCTATTGCTCAGGCTTATTACTAACTAGCTCTTACACTTAAATTATAATAAACAGAGATAGCCACGTGGCTTGGTACCTTTTCTCAGTAAGACATTCTCATCTTTTTCCTCTGCATCTGGCTTGCAGCTATATCTCTGCATTTCCTCTCCCCAGAATTCTCCTAGTCTGGTCACCCCACCTCTACTTCCTGCCTGGTTACTGGCCAATCGGCATTTTATTAAACCAATATGAGTAATAAATCCTTACAGTATACAATAGCATTATCCCACAACATGAGAAGATTATAGAAGCATTATAAAGAATAGAGGGGAAAAATGGGAACCTGCCTTGACAGAGAACCTCAAACTTCCTGAACCTATCATACAGCCTTCTTCATGGTCATGCAATGGACAGGCCAGACTTCATGTCTTAAACCTCTACCCTTTGTACCTCTGTTCACATAACTGTCCCATTTGTTATCACTATGTCACTTCCTGTCCACACCCAACAGGTTAAAGCCCTTCTCTAGCATGTGACTTCCAAGGCCTCCCTGGATTTCGGCTCCCATTATCTGCACCTTACTCTCTGTATTTCACAAACAAAATAATCCTAATCTATAGGGGAATTTTGCTCCCTCTGTCTGGATTCTAGGCAATACCAGAAGTGTGCTTTCTGGGTTCTTAAAACAATGGTTTTCAGTTGGGAGCAACTTGGCTCTTAAAGGCCACTCAGTAGCACCTGAAGACACTTGTAAAGAGCCATGTTTGAAAGATTATGTGTGATTATCATCTAGTGGGTCAAGGGCAAGGATGCTGTTAGACATTCCGTGAAGTACCAGATAGTTCCTCCAAGAATTATCTCGTCTAAAATGTTCATAGTTCTGAGGCTGTCCTGACCTGAATGAGTTCAAGAGAGGTTTTATGTTTTTTAACCAGCATGTCTTAACAGATTCAGCTGTGTATTGAAATGATTTGAGCTTAATGAGAAGAATAAAAGAATAAATATGAATGATGCACACTGTGGGTGCATAAAAAGGAGGCGCAAGTATATAAAGGGCTCTAAGCCCAGAATAACAAAGCAGTCTTGGGGAGAAGCGGAGACTGAATAGATTCAGAAATGTCTCTGTAAAGCAGTGGTTTTCAACCTTTCCAATGCTGCAACCCTTTTATATAGTTCTTCATTTTTTGATGAAGCCCAACCATAAAATTATTTTGTTGCTACTTCCTAACTGTAATTTTGCTATTGCTATGAATCCTGACATAAATACCTGATATGTAGAGATCTTATACATGACCCCCAAAGGGGTTGCAATCCATAAATTGAGAACCACTCAAAAGGCTCACGTATTCAACACTCTGTATGTTGGTGATTCAAGTCATGAAAGGTAAGTGGGCTGCTGGATGCCAACTCTAACAATCATTTAATCTATCGGTGAGCTTATACCAAAGGAGCTATCAGGGGTGCCTGTTTGGGGGAAGGAGGTTACTAGGGATACGCTACTAAAAGCTTTATCTTGCCCTGGCCTCGTCCTGTCTGTTGCTCTAATTTCCAGGATGCCATGAGGTGAGCAGCCTTGTCCCACTGGGCCCCTTTCCATAATGTCCTGCTTCACCAGAGGCCCAGACAACAGAACTGCACAACTGTGGACTGAACCCTCTGTCAGGAGCCCAACACTGATCCTTCTTCCTTTCAAATGGTTTTTCTTTGATATGTACCACTTCGATTAAAAAAAAAAAAAGCTAACAATCAAGGAAGCTCTTAAAAAGATGCAGCAATCTAAATTTAGACAACCAGAAGAGTTGGAATTACCAAGTAGAAAGGAGAATGGCTCTTCCAGACACACAAATGTCATGCACATGGCCCAGAAGCCAGGGATCTTGATCCTTGCAAGGAACTGAAGGAGTTTGTGTGGTTGGCTTGGATAGTACAGAGGTGGTGGTGGAAAGGAAGAGAGAAGAACAGATCACGGTAGTCTTCCAACCACGCAAGGAATCTTGAATTTCATTCTGGCGAAAACAAAGAGAACCAGAAAGCTCTAAGGTGCTTCTCTCTGGGAATCTGCTGAAAAGTTTTAACCCTTAATCTGCTAACCCTTAATACCCAACTCCTCCTCCTTCTCCTTCTTCTAATCACAAGAGTGTTCTCTCATCATGATGGAGCATGAAACTTGACAGGATAGTATAAATTAGAAACTACAGATATACACAAAACTCAAAGCCAATAAGAATTGCTAAGATTCCTCAAAGATAGGCCATATGTAACAAGATGACTCTGGGTAGAACTCTAAGGAATATTTCCTTCTAAGGGATAAATGAAAGAAGAGAAAACACGCCGGGCGGTGGTGGCGCACGCCTTTAATCCCAGCATTCGGGAGGCAGAGGCAGGAGGATCTCTGGGAGTTCGAGGCCAGCCTGGTCTACAAGAGCTAGTTCCGGGACGGGCACCAAAGCTACAGAGAAACCCTGTCTTGAAAAACCAAAAAAAGAAAAAAAAAAAAAGAAGAAGAGAAAACACAAAATATACTCATTAAAAAAAATAAAAGCAGAAAATTTAGGAGTGCTTTATAACTAGTCAAGAAAAGATGACATTTTGCTATGGATGGTGACTGCTATAATTCCAGCACTCAGGAGGCTGAGGCAGGAGGATTGTTGGGTTCAAGGCTTAACCTTGGCTATGCAGTGAGACCTGTTATTAAAGATGATATTTAAGAAGAAAGTAGAAATGAAGAGTGTGAATTGTGGCAGAAATTGGGATTTCTTTTGGAATTAGTGCTGGAGCATACATACATATATATATATTACCTCCAGTCTCCACCTAGCTCTGGGATTAAAGGTGTGAGTCACCATCGCTTAGCTTTGTTTCTCTTTTAGACAGATTCAGTCTTGTCTAGCCCAGGGTGGCCTTGAACTCACAAAGATCCATCTGCCTCTGTCTCCCGAGTGATGGGATGAAAGGTAGATGCCACCACTGCCTGGCTGCTATGGCCAACTAGTGTAGCTAGCTCCATACTCTGATCTTCAAGCAAGCTTTATATATAATATATATATAATATATTATATATATAATTTAGTTCAAGATTTAAAAACGTTCAAATATGAGGCAACACAGGAGGAAAGAGCCTGCAGAAAGGGGGAAGTCAAAGTCTGAAAATGGAGTTTACTATGACATGGTGTGTGTGTGTAGGGATCTTGGGGAACTGAATGAAAAATCCAGACCTGCGTGGTTAGGTGAGATTGGCTTTTCTCGATATACACTTACTAAATATTTGTTTGCATGGAGAATAAAGAATGCCAGAGGAAGTCTTGTGTAAGGCAGCCTGCAGAGCAGAGTGTAATGGAGGACAGTGGAAAGGTCAGCATGCTCACCACTGTCGCTCCCCGGTCTGGTCAATGGAGAGAAGAGCTAGAATAAGTCTGGCTTTGAGGACTTTGCCTTACTTGTGAGATCTGCTTCTCATCTTGTCCCTGCTCTCTGGACTATCAAGATATGAATAAGCTGGGCCACAATCTCCCACTGCCAAGAACTGACTGTGCCATAATCTCCTGCTGCTAGGAACTGACCCATCTCTGTCCCCACGCCCACCTCACCATAATGGCCAGTATCTAAAGCAATGAGCCAAAATCTTATATTATTTTGTCAGTGATGAGAAAAGAAACTAATAGAGATTTATTCTGCCCTTGTCTACACAATCTGCTCTCTGGCCTCCCCCATCTTTTACTGTCCTTCCTTCCAAGGCTGTCCTGATCCTCATAATGAGTTCTACCATCTGCATTGTATTTTTTTTTTTAAAAATTCATTTTATTTTTCTTTCTCATAAATTACATGTAGTCTTTATCTTAGCGTAAGAAGCTTAAAGTTATACTTTTAAAATTTACTAGAGTCTCCATAAAGCAGTAAATCCCCAAGATAGATCCTTTTGTCACTTGATCCTTTAAAAGCTGGGTGCTTGGCTGCCTGAACAAGTCAGACCTGGGAGCTCTAGGTCTGGGTTTTTCTCAGGCAGCTGATCCCATTGCTTCTCTGAGGCTGATGTAAGAAGCATGAGGTTGAGAGGGTTTCTTCTTGGAAAGCAGTGCTAGCGGTCTGAGCCCAGACAGGATCCTGAAGCAATAGGTGTCACCAAGACAGTGTTTGTGGCATTCAGAGTTTTCCACAATTGTGACAGATTATCTGAAATGCCATGCTCAGCAGAGAATGAAAAGAAGAAAAACAAAAGTGTGCTGCCGTGATGATGGTACCCAAACTGTCTCAGGTAGTGGAGAATTCCCAGAGGGGAGATGTACTTGGCCTTCTTAAAAATGAACCACACCAAGGCAAAGAGGCTAAAGAGTACCACAAAAATTGAGGATGGTGGACACCACCAGGCAAGGGGTTGTTCCTTCCATCTGCCATTTTCACTCACAAGCAGACAAACTTACTTCTCCGGTGCTGGGCCTCATGAGGCCTGGGCGTGAAGCCCACTGTAACTTCTTGGGCCTGATTTGAGTTTGGTGAGGCCTACTGTAACTTCCTGAGCCTGACTTTAGTTTGGAGACCTGTCTCTGGCTACCTAACCTGGGCCCGCCTCTCCCCAGCCACCACTAACGTGACAGAATATTATTGGCCCTTGTTCCTTGTTCCACCTTGGCCCATCCCAGGTTTCTCCAACCCCACCACAACCCTATATAAGTCCCTGCCTGATACCATTAAACGAGTTCCTGCTTTGACAGACTCCGGACTCAGTGGGTGTGTTTCTCCCCAGTACCCAGTGGGGAGGGCTGAGTTGCTACACTCACCATCCTGCTCAACCCCAGGGAGAGTCCAGGGGTTCTGGCTCTGTCCCTGCTCTTTCTGCCATAAAACCCGGCACTCCAACTCCATTCTGATCAAGAAGAAACCCTGGAATGCAGATAAGTTGTCCATGAATCCAGGTCTCTTAGGCTATCAAAGTCTTACTGAGAAGAAAGTTGAAATGTAACAGCTCCGTTCATCCAATACTGCACATTATACATCAATGAGTTATAAAAGTTCCTTGTGGTCCCTGTTTCAGGCTTGTTCTCAATGTGTGGGAAACACATATGTAAGAAGGAACCAGCAAGTGTTTGTCTACATTCCAGAAGGTCTGAAAATGGTGTCGCCCTCGGGATGTTAGGGGATACAGTCCAGATGTTCATCTACTAACTCAGCCCTGAATCTCCAGGCATGCTCATCATACTTGGAGAGACTTGATAAACCACATTTAGTTGAAATCATGCTCCTGAATATATCCAGGGATTGTCTATAATGTTGGTCCTGAGTTATGAAATTCTGATTCCCTTTGGGGAAAGCAGGTTACTTCCACCCTAGAACATTCTTGAAATGGATGGAATTCGTTCTGGTATCTTGCAGAGGTGGTGTTACACCTATTGCTGACACCAACAGTCAGCTGCATAGCCACACTAGGGGACTGTAGGGTACTCGGATGCCAGCAGCATGGGACTCTTCCTTTCTTCCTTCTTTTCTTTCTTTCTTTCTTTCTTTCTTTCTTTCTTTCTTTCTTTCTTTCTTTTCTTTCCTTCTTTCTTTCTTCCTTATCAAGGGGAGTCTTCTGTAATCAATTCATGTATACAGTCTGAATTATTTCCCAATAGATTATCTCTCTGAGTAGCACAGCAAGACTGCCCATATATAAAGACATATATTTGTGCAACAAAATAAATTGGTTGTGTTTTAAAATCTTTCAATGAATCCCCCAAATATCGAGTAATACACACTAATGAATTAAGGTCATGTAAAAGCACATGGGGAGGGGGGAATGTGTGGGGAGATGGGGATCATGCCATGGCAGTGGGACTGTAAACTGGTGGGACTGCCCTGGAGAACTTTAAATGCTCGTTATCCACTGGGGAATTCCACTTCCAAGTCTCTGCTCTCAAAGCGAGCTGATAACAGTCAGTTACATGAAGAAATTTATCATATAATTTCTGGTAGCTAGACAAATGCAGAAAACAGTAGTGTGTGTCATTTATTGAGATGACGGTACGATGTTGTAAAGGTTCAAACAAAAAGCCATCAAAAGAAGCTTGCTGGCTTTAGGGTAGCAGGTACTTCTAGGAAGGGGATGCTGTATCTATACTAACAGTTTCTGATTTTGAAAGGAGAAAATAAAGCAAATATTAGCATCTGTGTATATGACAGGTTGGTACATACATGAATATCTGTTAATAGTTTTGGTGCTTGACTATATATTCTCAATGCCATCATTAAACTTCAAACTTTAAGAAGTGTCTTTGAACAAAAGCACAACAAAAAGGTTTTAGTTTATTTACATTGTTTTATATTTATTCAGAGTATGTAAATACAGCTGACATCTTAATATAAAGTTCATTAAAACATGCCATAATGGCACTGTGCTGTGTGAGTTTCTAATTATAACATTCTATCAAAGTTCTTTTCCATAAACAGCTTGAGGTGCCTCGTTTCAGTGGCGACTGTTTTTAAAAGTACAGCTGTAGTTACTGAAAGGGCCACTGGGGGCAGTATAGATGGGAGGCCTAGCTATTTGAGTCTTCACTAACTCTGGCCGGGAGGCAGATATAGGCTGTCAAGGATGGCCTCATCTTCCTGGTTCCTTAGCAAGAGAGAAAGGCTGGAACAGCCCCAGCTATGCTTTCAGCGTTCCCAAATTTGTCTCCAGCTCTGAAAGAATTTTTCTTCAGTGTTTGCCTTCAGATCAGGTTTAAAGGTGATGAATGACAGGTCTAGCCAGTGTGCCACAGACCGTGAGACTCCTTGCCCAGGAGTGTTGAAATCATCTCTGTCATGGCGTAATTATGTTCTACCCTGACATCTGAAACCAGCAGGGCGCCTACTGGCCTACTGATAGCATTCCAGCCACTTTGTTGTGAGGGATAAGATCCCCCAGTGGAACAACTTTTGCTATCACAGCGATGAGACACGTGACTCGCTTATCCCAAGAAGCAGATAACAGTTCCCACCCAGCCCACAGAGTTAGAGACAAGCTATGTTGCTTTGATGTCTGACCTCCACAACCCTTGCCTTTTCTGTTCCTGAACACCACCCCACCCAGCTTCAAATGAGGGGGCACCCTCCTCCAGACAGTCTGCAGTTATCCATCTCATCTCCCCAGCATCAGGGACCCTATGTTTGACTACGCTCATAAATGTAGGATGGAATCCTGCCCTCTCCAGCAGGGAGACGAGATGACCAAGATAGCAATAGGCTTCTCTCTCTCTCTCTCTCTCTCTCTCTCTCTCTCTCTCTCTCTCTCTCTTCTTTCTTTCTTCTTCCTTTCTTCCTTCTCTCCCTCCTCCTCCTCCTCCTTCTTCCTCTCTCTCTCTCTCTCTCTCTCTCTCTCTCTCTCTCTCTCTCTCTCTGTATAAAGTATTCTGCAGACCAGAAGAGGGTACCAGATCTCATTACAAATGGTTGTGAGCTACCATGTGGTTGCTGGGAATTAAACTCAGGACCTCTAGAAGAGCAGTCAGTGCTCTTAACCTCTGAACCATCTCTCCAGCCCCACACATATCTTTTTTAAACGCTATTTATTTATTAAGAGAGAGAAAGAATATGTTTGTGTTTGTGGTGAATGTGCCCACGTATGTTGTTGCTGTTATTGTTGTTGTTGTTGGTGGTGGTGTGTGCGTGTGTGTGTGTGTGTGTGTGTGTGTGTGTGTGTGTGTGCAGGACAAAGCAAGATGTTGGCTATCCAGTGTCTTCCCCTCTCACTCCCCACTGACTGCCTTGAGACAGGGTCTCTCATGGGACTGGAAGCTCACTGGTTTGAGTAGACTGACTGGCCAGCAAACTCTCAGGATGCACCTATCTCTGTCCCACGTTTGGCAGGTAAAGCCATAACCAGATTTTCTCACTTGGTTGCTGAAGGTTCAAACTCAGGTCTTCGTGTTTTCAGAGCAAATACTCTGCCTCACTGACGCATCCTCCAGATCTCACATTTCCTCCTTAGGGCAACCATTCAACTCCTTGTGTGTTTTCATGTGCCTTCATTTCTGGCCGTTTTACTATGGTTAGAAGGGGTGAAGTGGAAAGACGAGCAAGCAAAATGTGTTTGATGAGCTACTGCTGCCTAAAAAATGTTATAGTTTTGAGATCTCTCTCAGTCATGAGCAAAGTGATGGGAAAGCGATGGCGGACAGTTTGAGAACTGAGAAGGCAGAGCGCATCCTGGAAACCGCTCATCTTGAGGGCTCAGAAACCACTGCTCTAGTTGGCTTTCTGTTGCTGTGATGAACAGCATGCAAACAGCAACATGGGAGAAAAGGGTTTGCTTCACCTTGCATGGCACAGTCCATCACTGAGGGAAGTCGGTGCAGGAACCCAAACTTAGAACTAAAGCGGAGACCAGAGAGAAAGCTCCTTATTGGTGGCTTGCTTAGCTTGCTTTCTTATACAACCCAGGATGAACAACCTGCCTAAGACTGACTCTGCCCACAGTAGACGACCCCCTATATCCATCATTAATCAAGAAAATGCCCCCACAGACTTGCCTACAGGCCAATCTTATGGAGGCTTTTTTTAAATTGAGGTTCCTCCCACCAAGTGATTTTAGTTTGTCAGGTTAACAAAAACTAACAAGCACACTGTGTAATGAAGAACAAAACACCTAACCATATGATAAAGACTTAACAGCCACAGCTCCAGGGTTTATAGCTAACCCAATGAAATGACACTACCATGATTCCATCACTCTTGAAAGGTATCTGTACATAGTGATGCCAATGACTATCATACCACAGGCTACACATTGTGGAGATCATCTCTGATTTTTTTAAATGGTCAAATACAAAAGTAATTGTCTATAATATTCATTCTTTTTAATGTTCTGATGTTTGGAATTCTTGTGAAATAATATTTCTTTGAAGTTCTTTTAATTTCTTTAGTGGTCTTGGAATATCACAATAGCAGTTTAAGCCTGGGCATACCTCTTTGTGTATTTAGCCTATTCCCACACCATAGGTTAAGTATGGGCTGATCCTTTATTCAGCCCCAGATGGTGGTTGGAATGAAATCTAGAAAACTGATTTGTCTCTTCAGTGTTTCAAAGTTAGACGGGCACATTCACGACCCCAACAGATTTTCTGATTCTTAAACCCAATGTCTTCTTGCTGTAGTTTCTGAAACACGATACCTCTTTACACATCACTTCTTCATAAGTGAGTGAGTGTTTTCTAGATGGTAGCACAGAGATTGAGAATGCACAGATTCAACTGTCTCACGGAATTGAAGAGATGGAGCTGGACTCTGGAGAAAGCAAGGCATCCGCAATTTATAAGGCAGAGTACTGAGAAGATTCAAGCTACTCAAGCTAACTCCAGAGGAGGAGGAGGGCTGAAGCACCCTCCTCGAATAATCAGTAAGCACATGCAGATGTAGAAATACCTAGGGCCAAGGGAAGAACTAGCTGGAAGAATGAAAGGAACAGCCCTCACACTGCATACACAAAAACCTGAATGGAAAACCTCATATTAGACTTACAGGGGATACTGCCCCAATACTGGGGAAAACATTGGCTCTAAGTTAAGCGAGGTTCTTACTGGCCTAGTAATATTTAAAAGCAAGAGCTGGAGGCTCAAATTAGTTATAAGTAACTTGAATTCATTCAAAAAAATCCAAGAATATTTAAAAGAATAAAAAATATCCATCACTCAACATGCTAAGACTATAGATGTCTGGTGTTCCGGTAAAAATGACTAGATACGGAAAGAAAGGGCAAAGTGTAACCCACCATAACTAGAAAAATGAGTAACAAGAGACAGAATTACCAGGCCAGAATATTTAAACTGTTATTATGGTTTTATTTCATGGGCGCAGGAAGCCCAGATAGGGGCTGGAGAGATGGCTCAGTGGTTAAGAGCACTGATGGTTCTTCCAGAGGAAGCGCATCCACGGCAGCTCACAACTCTCTGTCCTATACCCTCACATACCCTCACACAGACATATGAAGGCAAAACATCAATGCAATTAAAAATAAAAAGCTAAGAGAAAAGCTAAAGAAGCTATATAGAGACCTGGGAGCTTTAGGCAAGACTCGAAATGAAGAGCTAGAGGTGAGGATTATACTGCCGTAGTGAAAACCAGTGTGGCTGGGATCAGTGGAGGGGCGGTCATTGTAGAGCTGGTGTCCTTCAGGACGTGACCCACTGCCCACCGTACAACACAGACAGGAATGAGTACCTAGAACATAGACAGACAATAACTGAACAGAGGGAGAAATTCAAGCCACCAAATGCCCATGAAATGAATGTAAAGTCTGCGAAAGAGCAGCAGCGGGGGTTCTGAAAGGTCATTTGAAGCAATAATGGTCAATTGTTTCTCAGATTTGATAAAAACCAAACCCAGTTGTTCAGAAATCTCAACAAACCTCAAACACATACAACAGGAAGAAAACTACGCCTGTGTTTAGTATGATCAAATCATGCAAATCTACTGATAGAGTAGTAGTACTTCCTTGTTGTGACCGCAGGCTCACAAATGACACGGAGACTTCTTATTAATTACGAGAGCTTGGCCCCTAGCTTTGGCCCCTAGCTTAGGATTGTCCCCCAGCTCTTACAACTTCATTAAACCATATTTTTAATCTTCCAAGTGACTCGGTTACCTCTCCTCAGTATGGTACATCTGACTACAGTGCTCAGAGTCTGCTGGCGAAATCCATGCCTCCATTCTTCCTCCTCGTCCTCTCTCTCTGTGGAAATCCCCCTATCCTCTCCTAATTAGCTATTGGCCATTTGGTTTTTTATTACACCAATCACAACACACATCTTCACACAACGTACAAACATTCTGCCACATGATAGAGTTAAAGCTATCGGGGTCGGGGGGGGGGGGAGAGAGAGAGAGAGAGAGAGAGGTATTACATGCACAGAACAAAGGAATGACCACATTTCTCTTTAGAAGAAGTACAAGCTAAATATCTTAAAGTCTTGAAAGAAAAAAAAAAAAGAACACACTGTCAATATATACAGGAAAGAAAACCAAACCCCAATTGTTTGATTCTTTGAGACAGTGTCTTTTGTTTTTGTTTTTCGAGACAGGGTTTCTTTGTAGCTTTGGAGCTTGTCCTGGAACTAGCTCCTGTAGACCCAACTGGCCTCGAACTCACAGAGACCCACCCGCCTCTGCCTCTTGAGTGCTGGGATTAAAAGTCTGTGCCACCACTGCCCGATAAGACAGTGTCATCTTATGTGGCCCACCTGGCCTTGAACTCACAGACCCCTGTCTCAAACTCTCAAGTGCTGGGATTACAGGTGTGGTTTATTATATCTAGCTATAATTTTTTAAATCCTCTTTTAAAACTTTTTCAATGAAACCAAAATAAGTAAAATTTCTAGACATACAAAAGTTGGAAAAAGAATCATTACCAAAATATCTATACCATGAGAAATGTAAAAGGAAGTCCTTATGACAACATGGAAACCTAGATCTACATGAAGGATAGAGCATATGAGATGTGATCACCGTAGGAGCGGACCTAAAAATGTGGTGGAGACGTGGCTCAGTTTAGACTGTTTGGTTAACATTTGAATAGCTGGGCTCAAATCCAACATTGCAAGAAAAAAAATTCTATTACTGAAATAATATTATTGAGATATTTAAGAGATAATCCACTTTATATAAGACTAATAATGTGCTAGCCAGGTAGTGGTGGTTTACCCCTTTAGGCCCAGCACTCAGGAAGCAGAGGCAGGCAAATCTCTGAGTTCAAGGCCAGCCTGGTCTACAGAGTAAATTCCAGGACAGCGAAGGCTACACAAAGAAACTCTGTCTCAAATTCCCTGCCCCAAATCCATGTGGGATTTTAGTTTTTTAAAAAATAATTAAAATGTATTATAGAGTTTATATCATTCATAGGAAGAACTATGTGACTACCGTGGTACAAAGACTGGAATAGGAGAAAAGAAAATATAATCTTGTGAGGTCCTTATATGGATACGTATATGATTTAGTTGAAATATAAGTGTACAATAAAATGTATAATAAGAGATCTAAAGTAATCATCATGAAAATTTATATTTAATAACAAATTATATTTAATTAATAAATAAAATATATATTAATTAACAAATTGAGACAAACTTATTTAAAATCTAAAGGAAAGAAGAAAAAGACAACAAATCAATGAGACAAACATAAAAAATAAAAATAGTAGGTTTAAATTCAACCATGTCAACCATCACACTAATTGTAAATGTTATAAATACTCTAAAGAAAATGTAGCTTTCCAAGATGGATTTTTAAAAAAAGATCCAACTATAGTCTATCTTCAAAAAAATACCAAAATATTTTAAATAGTAAGACACAAACCATTTAAAAATAAAAGGATACACACACACACTAGTCTAACACAAATCAACAAGAAGTGGGAGAACAAAGTAAGTAAGGATGTCACTAGATAGAGAGTGCCAATAACAAAAAGATTGGTCTATAAAGATAGCATAAAATTTCGGGATGTTAATACATCAACTAGTAGGGTTTGGAAATTTGTGTAGTTACTCTGAAGAATCCAAGCACAAAAGTTAGGTGTCATGTGAAAAACCCTATGAAAACTGCTGTCTACATTTTCATGCCAAATGAGGAGCTTCGGAATCCGTTTACTTTCTAAGATCCAATTCCTAGGAATGGAGTGGGTAACTTCCATAGTATCTTGAGCATAGCTTCATTATAACTCTTTTAATTTTTAAAACATATATTGGGAGTGGGTCACACTGCTGGGGACATTTGGAGGTCAGAGGAAAATTCTCTACTATATGGATTCCAGACATCAAACTCAGGTAAGGCTTGGCTGCAAGCATTTAACCTATTGAGCCAGCTCATCAGGCCTATTATAACTCTTACATTATATTTGATTTAGTTGTGTAGAGTTGTTTATGGGTTTATCCTTGCCATTATATAGTACTTTTCCTAGAGGCAGAGAGCCTTGTCTTTCTTGTTTTGTATTTCTTGAGTGCAGAAAAGGGCTGGGGATAAGATTCTAGTAAATGCAATAGTAGTACTATAATAACACTTATTCAGGTAAAGCTTTTCAACCTCACTACCTCTTCAGACTCATACAGTTGGATATACTCTCTCCACTTTACATGTGAGAAAGAGAATTAGAATGAGTAGTTGCTCAATTTTTATTTAATACTAGGCTGTTGAGTTATTCACTAAGTTCTCTGCACTTAGTCATAATTTGAAGATAATTAAATTTCTAAACATTAAGGTATTTTATGAAACAGATGGTGATTCTTAAATATAAGTTCCATTTTTAGGCATGTGAATTATGAATGCATTTCCAGGCAAATTTCTGGAGGTGTCTAGGGTGACAGAACAAGGAAACGAGCATCGATGTATAAACTCTTAGCCCTAAAGTCTACAATTATTTTTAATTTTAAATTTTTTCTCTGTTCCAAATGTATGAACCTTGGATGATTCCAAATGTTATATATTTTTAAATCTCTGAGCTATTGTTGATTTTACACCCTACAATCAAACAAAGGATTTGAGAATTATAAAAGCAATACCATTTCTAAAATTTTAATCCAATTTATTAGACTTGAGCATGGTAAACTCTTTTCCTTTCGATACCCATACATGTTTTCTTCTTAAAGATAATTCCATTCTGAGAGACAATGTCTCCATTCTTCTACACTTGATTTCTATTGTGGAATTTAATTATTAAGGTTGTCTGTGGCCCAGGGTTAGGAAAACTATACTCTTAAGCCTTGATACTATAATCTGCTTTGGATGAAAGATGTTTTATGAACTCCATTTCGTGGCTGAGTGTTCTTAGAATTACTTAGCCTTGCAGGTAGCTGTTGCCTGTCAACTCACCTTGAACTTTATGCAACTGTTGAAGGACTTCCTTCCCAGGAGGTGACAGGATCCCAGCAGCAGGAATGATCTGTGTGCTCATCTGAACTGTAACTTCGAAGCTTCTTTGAGATGAAAGTTGCAGAGCTGCTTGAGAAGAAAGATTTTTTTCTTTTTGTTTAGAAGAGGCGGGGCCTGTGATTATTTTAGTAAAACACTTTCCAGGTAGAAGAAAGTTTCTTCATCTTTCTGGGAACCTCCTCAGAGTCCTGCAGCTGTCCTGCCTCCTGTAAGCCCCTTCTTACTTGCAGGCTACCTCCTATTTATCCCTTGGGATGACATGTGAATTGACCCCTAATGACCTGTGACACTAACACCCCCAACCTCAAAATGCAAAAGTAGTTTGGAGTCCCATCTTATTAAAAGGTTGAGCCCTATTATTATAACTGCTTATTGGTTCTCATAATATAGAAACTAGGTTCGCAAAAATGGAAATCAGAGAGACACATTTAGTTTAAAATTACGATAAACCAATTTTAAAAAGAATAAATCAATTTAAACTTTCTTTTTGGGTACCTTTGTACCCACTTTTCTATACTCAGTCTTCTGTGAGCATGTGTGGTTCTGTAACAACTGGGCTCTGATTATTGAGGCTAATGTCTCTAATATATAACAAAATACATAAGCCTTCCCAAATATTTAAATCTGCTTGAGGATCCAATGAAGCAACGCTAATGGAGTAATGGCAAGAAGTTTCAGATAGAGGATCTAATTCTGTGGAATGTAGCCATAACAGTAAGTGATACTTTAAATAAAATCATTAGCATACACCTCTAGTGACGACTTGTCTAAGAATATTAGCATAGGAGGAAAAGCAAATGTGGATGCACAGCCCGCCTGCAAACAGACCTCCAAACAAAAATAAAAGATGCCATCAGGGAAGGCTAGCTTCAGTGGTGGAAGAATCTTTGTTTCTACAAAGGTTTTTCACAGTACGCAAACAGGGAATACTTTCCTTTTCTTCTTCTCTCTCTTCTTCCTCTTGGGACTTGCTTTCAAAAATTGGATATTTAAAATTTGTAACCATCATTACAAACAGAATCTATGCAAATCCTTTCAGGTATCAAGGCATGTTCTACAATATCAGTCCTGGCTTAGCAGGCCTAAGGACAGGCTCTTTGCACTACACAGTCTGTCTCCGCATACAGTGATCTTGGGAAATGCAAGCTCCTGCCGGTGTCTGCTCAACACACAAATGATACAGGTGACCCAGGTGGACTTTGTGACAGATGCCTCTGGGTCATGGCCAGGACTGAGTATCATTAAACCAATGCAATAGAATCCAGCTTTCTCAGCTTATACTGAAGCTCTGATCACAAAGTGGACAGCATAGAGCAACAGGATACTTAGGCTGAACTGAATCTCCTGTTTGAAAAAGAAAACCAGGCAGTAATCACTAAACATGATTTTTCAAGCAGTCTTTGATTTAATGTGCTCTCTCATGTTTTGTGAGAGCTCTGCTATCGACTGGCCAGCCTGGCCTGTTATATTCTGCATTCATTTTTAGAGCATCAACCATTAGCCTTGGGAAGACGTGAGAGCCAATAGGTTTCCCTTTTAAAGAAAACCAGTAGCCCTCTTATATACAGATGACAAATGGGCTGAGAAAGCAATAAGAACACCAGAAGACCCAGAAGTAAATCCACACACCTATGGACACTTAATTTCTTACAAAGAAACCAAAATCATACATTGGGCAGGGAGGGGGAGAAAAGCATCTTCAACAAATGGTGTTGGTCTAACTGGGTATCTGCATGTAGAAGAATACAAATACATCCATATCTATCACCTTGCACAAAATTCAAGTCCACGTGAATCAAAGACTTCAACATAAAACCAGGTACACTGAACCTGATAGAAGAGAAAGTGGGGAATAGTTTTGAACTCATCAGCAGAGGAAACCACTTCCTAAACAGAACACCAATAGAGCAGGTACTAAGATCAACAATTAACAAATGGGACCTCATGAAACTAAAAAGCTTCTGTAAAACAAAGGACTCCATCAAAAGAACCAAGCAGTCCACAGAATGGGAAAACACCTTCACCAACTCCACATCTAACAGGGCCATTATCCAAAATATATAAAGAACTCAAGAAACTGGACATCAACAAACTAAATAATCTAATGGAAAAATGATGTACAGGTCTAAACAGAGATTTCTCAGCAGAGGAATCTCAAATGACTGAGAAATGCTTAAAGCAATGTTCAACATCCTTAGCCATCAGGGAAATGTGCTGCAATTCCATCTTAGACCTATCAAAATGACTAAGATCAAAACCACAAGTGACTGCTCATGCTGGAGAGGATGTGGAACAAGGGACACCCCTCCACTGCTTGTGGGAGTGCAAACTTGTACAGTCACTTTGGAAATCAATATGGTGGTATCTCAGAAAACTGGGAATCGACCTACCTCAAGACCTAGCTATACCACTCTTGGGTATATACCAAAGGATGCTCAATCATACTACGAGGGCACTTGCTCAACTATGTTCACAACAGTATTATTTATAATTTTATTAATAAGCCGAGCAGTGGTGGTGCACGCCTTTAATCCCAGCCCTTGGGAGGCAGAGGCAGGCGGATCTCTGTGAGTTCGAGACCAATCTGGTCTACAAGAGCTAGTTCCAGGACAGGCCCCAGAACTACAGAGAAACCCTGTCTCAACCCCCTCCCCAAAAGAGTTTTATTAATAAAGACTGGGGGAAGGAAACGGAGGGAGTACACTGACCTCTCTGGAAGAAACAAGATGGGAGAGAGGGAGTGGGGCGGGTGTGTCTGCTTTTAAAGGTAGTTTAGCGCATGCATATAGGGTCGCATGTATATAGGGGCTTACTTAGCCACGCATGCGTATAGATTACATTTCCACGCTGCACATAGACTACGAGGTATAAGGGTCTGGGATAACTAGGCATTTTGCCTAAATGCTGATAGTACGTGCGCAGCTGTGGGTTCCCGGAAATGCTAACACCTGGAGTGACTAAGCATATTCTGGAAAGCTGACTGCTGCGTGTGAGGCCGTGGAACCCCGGACAGGCTGGAAATGATAACATCAAGTAACGTAGGCTCACAGGGGCTCAAGGAAATCCAGCCAACAACCAGGAAGCCTGCACAGGACTGACCTAGGCCCTCTGCATATATGTTGCTGTTGTGTAACTTGGTCTTCACGTGGTAGTCCTAGACGTGAGAACAGGGGATGTCCCTGACTCTGTTGCCTGCTTTGGGGACCCATTCCTCCTACTAGATGGCCTCATCCAACCTTGGTGGAGGAGCGCATGCCTGGTCTCACTGCAGTTTCATATACCATGGCTGGTTGATATCCTTGAGATGCCTGCCTGTATCTGGAGAGAAACAGCGGAGGAGGAACGGATGGAATAAGGGGGATGGTAGGAAGCTTTGGTTAAGATGTAAAAACAAGAAAATACGTAAAAAAGAAAGAAAAGAAAAGAAAAGAAAAGAAAAGAAAAGAAAAGAAAAGAAAAGAAAAGAAAACTGTGTCCTGTAGTATTAAGCAGAGCCTTCTGGCAGGACCACAGCTCACGAGCACCCTCAGAGCAAATGACTCTCTCCTTGTCCACTTCTATAATTCCCAATGGTCCAGGAGAGTTGGGTCTCACAAGCAGTTGGAATAAGACATAGTTCAAGTTGAAGCTTTCTTTTGGTTTGTGTATAGCTCTCAAATCAGCTGATGTCTGTATCTCAGAGATTAGTGTGATGGGGAGGAAGAGGTATACAACCCCTTTGGGAAATATGTATGCGACCTGCATTCATAACTTTTAAGAAGCCGATTCTCTTAAATATTAGCATTTCAGGTTAAGAATAAGAGATTTTGAAAAACATTTGAAATTCACTTATGTGAAAGAAAGCATTTGTGAAATCACACTAAGAACCATATTTGGAACTGCTTCACTAAGCCTGGGGTCAATTTCGGCATGTTCCCTGAGTAGAAAGGGGCCATGGTGAGAGGGCAGGAAGAGCGAAACCCTTTGGATTGGCTGATAAACGGGGGAGACAGTGCTAAGTCAAGAGAGCTGCCGGATGTGTGGGGCCTTCATTTCTTGTGTGGGCCTTAATTTCACTTCCTGCTAGAACTCTGCATAAGCCTCCATACAATGGGCCCCAGGCTAACAAAGGGCAGGCCAGCTTGTTCCAGAAGGTGGTGTTGCCCAATAGAGGGTGAAGAGGAGGGCAGTGCTGGGCCTCCTGGCTCCTGTTTGATGGGAATCCCAAGGAGATCCAGATGTCACCCTACAGGCTACTAGATTTAGAGTTAGATAGCTTGGTAATCAAAGTTGGAGAAGAGTAACCTGGATGGACATGAGGCCCTGCAAAGCCAACAGACAAAACCATAGGATCCTTCCTAACCTGAGAGAGAATTCAGCAGCAGGGAGGACAGGCCTGATTCCCCAAGCCTAAGACCACACGGGACCAGTGGGCAGCAGGTGTCTTTCTCTAGACACCATCCGAAGAATGGCAGAGGAGCATAAAAACAGCAATCTTTCCCAAAGACCTACAAGACCCACATAGGTTATTTGAATTCCTGCAGCAATGCCAGTTTAATGGTGCTGTACCTTGAGGCATCCTCTTCCATTCATCCCAGTTGCTGAGCAAGGGAAGCCTCATGCAAAGGGCCTGCTCCAAGAGGAGTATCGTCTCCGCACATCTGGATTATTCCATGAGAGAATAAAGGCCCATCATACAGTGTTCCCCAAGCAATACTGTTCACTCAACATCTGTTTGAGAAAGCTTCGGGTGTCGGAGCACAGCCTGGAGAGCGTAGATTGAATGAAGAAAGGGTGATGGCGTTCTTGCCTTGAAGACTATCCTGGTCTAGTGAGGGAGTCACCTCAGGTGATTTCCCCAGGCTCCTTGTCCACCCTTTGCTTTGACAATGCTAGCTCCTACTTATCTCCTAGGTCTTGACTACATCAGTGTGGCGACCATGCCCAACCATATGGTATAATGGACCTTTAAGCCCAGTAATGACTTTATAGCTTGTCAAATAAGTATTGGACTAATTCTGTTCTCGGCTCTAAGATCTTAGGCTAAGCGCTGTGTGGTTTCCTCCCCTTCTCCCCCCTCCTCTCCTCCTCTCCCCTCCCTTCATTTTGCTTCTCTCTCTCTCTCTCTCTCTCTCTCTCTCTTTCTCCCCCTCTCTTTCCTCTCTTTTTCCTCTCTCTTTCTTTTCTCTGTTTCTCCTCCCTCTCATCCCTCTCTTTCCTTTCTCTTTCTTCTCTCTCTCCTCTCTCCCTCTCTCAAATTTGGGGCCACACTATCTTTTACCATCTGCACCTGACCCAGAAGATCTTGCTCTGTAAATTCCTGTCCAATGAATGCACTAGCAAACACGTCTCCCCCCACAGTGTTAAGGACCGCCCCCAAAGCACGCGCTTTGAAAGCCTTACCATGTGCATTATCTCACTGACAAGCAAGCAGAAGAGGCCAAGAGGGAGAGAGATTCCAGCACAGGACGGGCGTGTGGTCCAGCTGCTTTAAATAGAGCCTGCTGTCAGAAGACAATCAATTCGCTGAGACAGCTTTGGGGGCCAGGGTCTGGTGCAGGATGTGAGCAATGGGACCTTGACTGATGTTTCCTGTGAAACATGTGGATTTTATACACCCGACCCACATATAATGTATGTTAACGTATAATGCATATAGAGCGCTTTATCATTTTATATGTGCTTCACTAAACGGGAGTTAAGGAGGAAACTGTTTGCAGAGGCATCAGTGAGGTCATATGTGGGAAGTTTTTAAAACAGCAAAGGCCAGGAAATAATAAGTAGCTAAGATAAGCTAATGGGAGGAAAAGGTACCGCTCAGTAATAGAGCAGAGAAACTAATGGCTAGCAAGAAAACAGGAAAGAAATTTTCAAAGAAAAAAATGCAGAGTTCTCGTCATTTGGGGTGTTGAGAGAGAGAAAGGGCTGGGCAGTGCTTTCCACGTGCCATTGTTCTGAACTGCCTGATTTGTGGGTGCACTTAGGTTCCTGGGGAAATCACAAAACAGCACTCAGGCGTTCTCCCGGCCTTATTTCATCTCGACACTTGTCATTATCATTAAGGAGGCAGGGATGTGGAAGCCACTTAGGGAGGGCGGTAAGGAGAGCGATTTCAAAGTGAAAAAGAATTAGGTCAGCCGCCCCTCCCCCTCGCCTTTTCAGGTCTCTGGAAACTAGTCTTCCACAATATTAACTCTTTATTTCCTCTTTGCAGGGACTCTGTACTGCTTGAGAGAAAGGGAGGAGGGGCATGGGGAGGGAGGGCGCTGGGGGGAGCTCCGGGTTTCCTGACCACTGCCATTTATTCTCTTGCTGGGCTTCTCCCTTCCGGTACTCTGGTCCTACATGTCCACTCTCCTCTCTCTTTCCACCAGAATCTCACTCGTGCCAAAGTTATACTTGCTTTGGGATCCTGTATCATCTCAGTAATTTCTATGCGCATTATAATCTGTGTGGACCAGAGCTACCCTGTATATAATAGATTACAGGTGTACAAAGGCATGGAGTCTCATCTATACAGATTTATCCTGTTCATTTCTGACTCTCCAAGCCTTCAGTGCTTTGTATAATGCAGCAGGCTGCCAATACTTCATACAAACTGTTAAGACCACATTATCTTAAGCTACTTAGTGGCATATGTCTCCTGTTTTTCCTTCCCTTTCAAACATGTCATAGGAATTAAAAATACTGCACTGCTCCATCCGGTATAAGTTTCCAAGGATTTTATAGAAATTCAAAATGTGCACTGTATCCAGTTTATGAGCTCATCAACTTAGCATGCATGGAGGAGATGGGGAAGGGAAACAGGCCGGAATGGAATGTAGTATTCCCTGTCTGACTTTCATAAGAACTTTTCAAAAGTCAAGAATATGTATGAAAATATATAAGCATAGCCGGGCGGTGGTGGCGCACGCCTTTAATCCCAGCACTCGGGAGGCAGAGGCAGGCGGATCTCTGTGAGTTCGAGACCAGCCTGGTCTACAAGAGCTAGTTCCAGGACAGGCTCCAAAACCACAGAGAAACCCTGTCTCAAAAAACCAAAAAAAAAAAAAAAAAAAAGAAAGAAAGAAAATATATAAGCATATTAAAATACTTTCATATGATGTCTCACTCACACATGTAGGTGTATGTGTGTTTATGACATTACTTACGGGGAAAGCGCATGTGGAGGTCAGAGGACAACTTGTGCGACTTGGTTGTTTTCTTCTGCTGTGTGGATCCCAGGAATGGAACTTAGGTTCCGTTAGTAGGCTTGGCAGCGAGCACCTTCACCTACTGAACCAGCATCCTGCTAATGGGTGTTTTCTGTTTGCTTTCCTGATTGACTGATTGATTGATTGATTGGAACATGTTTGATTGAAAAAAATCTCAACCCAGGGCAGCTTTTGAAAAGTGCTACATTTCTGAGAAAGACTGAGACTTAGCTGTGTCGTTGCCAGCAGAGATGGAGAAAATATGCCCCTTCAGATTTGGGCTCCTGAAGCCACAGCTGTGAAATCCGATGGCTCTCAATGTCTGTCCACCAGCGAGCTAGTTCCTGTAGTCTGAGTAAGGGGTATGTATCAGTAAGGCATAAATAGCCACACACATCTCCAGCACAAATGTAGCATCTATCTGGACTTCTCAGACCCCTATTTCTAGGGCCAGAAAGTCATGTCGGGCATGGGACTGTCACGGATCAGTTGGGATCTTACCTCTCAGTGAGAGGACAGAGTGAGTGTGGTGTTCTCTCCTAAGGGTCACGTTGAAGGGAGATTTTACTCCTCTGTCAATTAGCAAGGAAAGGCTTACTTCATGGGCTGTGTGCACAGTAGTAAGGTAGCCTGTGGAAACACAGTGGAAAGGCACATATCCCTCGTCCTCACAGGTCTGAAAGCTCAGCTCTGGCAGCAAAAGAGGCTCTTTCCTTCCAACCTCCAAAGTCATTCTGGTCACAAATCCACCCTGGTAATTTCAATTTTTCAACCTTCCCTATCAGTCCTGGACAGATGAAGTCACGATGGGGGTTTGGTGGGGGGTGCAGAGTCATTTTAAAGCTTCATTTGGACCTGGGGATTTAGCTCCTTGATAGTGCTTGTCTAGCAAGAACAAGAGTAGTGCTATTTTGTGTTTTAATAAATAAAGCTGGCCTTAAGGTCAGAGTGCAAAGCTAAGCCACTAAAAGCCAGGGAGTGGTGGCACACATATTTACTTCCAGGACTTGGGAGACAGAGACAGACAGTTCTCTGTGAGTTCAAGGCAACCCTGGGTTACACAAGATCGATCCAGACACAGATCCAGGTGGTGGTGGCTAACACCTTTAATCCCAATGTTTGGGAGTCACACACCTTTAATCCCAGCACTTGGGAGGTGGAGAGAGGAGCAATATGGCTGGACAGAGAGAGGACTATAAAGGGGAAGGGACAGGAACTCATTGGAGTGTGTAGTCTGAGGATTCGTAGATATAGGATCTCATCCTTTTGGTCTAAAAATTTGGTAGAGGTAAAAGTTTGGCGGTTTTGCTTTTCTGATCTTCAGCCTGAACCCTAATATCTGTCTCTGGGTTTTTTATTAGCCGTGCTACAAGCAAGTGTCTGGGTTCAATCCCCAGCACCAAAGAAAGCAATCAAACAAAAAAACCCCAAGGGAACGTAAAACTAAACAAATAACCTTAGAATTACCAAAGTCACCACAAAATCCCCTGCTTTGACCTAGGAACTTGCCAAAATGTGAATAATTTTTAAATATTAGAGTGAAGAAAAGAAGGACAGACAGGGAGGGGGTATTATTTGTTTTGGCAAAGAGAAAATTAAAACACAGAGACTCACCAAGGTCACCCTGTCCTGCTGCATTTCCTTGAGTGAAAGTTTTGATAGGGCGGAAAGACTCAGACAGGGTGATTGGGAGTGCTCCCTCTGTCCTTCAGCACCCATTGTGTGGGAAGCCCTCCGTCCCGCCTTAAGAAAACAAGGAGGTTAGACCAAGAGTCAGTCTGGCTGGACACCAAGCTTTTCAATTGGATCTTGGCAAAGGGAGACTTTAGGCTCCCAGGAAGACACTATACCCTTCTTGATCTTGATGTTCACACCTGGAAAAAGGGACCGAGCCTGGAAGATGGCCAATATTTACTCACTCCCTTTAACATCTGTCACGTGGAACCTTTAAACTCAAGCACATAATCTCTCAGTGACCCGTGAAGAGCTTGCAGACTCTTCTGGAGCCTGTAGACGGCTGGGACCCAGGTTCCTGAGGATGGAGAAGAATGAGGAAATGCGGGGCAGGAGTCTCTCACTGAGGTTCTTCCTCTAGGCTGCCCTCGAAAGGAAAGAGTGCCTCCTCCTGTCCCACATCCGAATCTCACTGGTTATTAGTGCATGGTTTTCATTCCCTTGCACTCTGCTGCTTCAAGCTTAAAAGGCAATCAACAGGGAGGCCTGGCAGTAGATGGAAAGGGGAGAGCCACATTTGGTGCAGGAGGAGCCCAGACTGGTTGTGGGGGTAGCTTTTTCCTTCCTTAATCTACTGTTTTCGAAGGGCCTCCTAACCCATCGCACTCATGCAGAAGGTGTCTTTGAGGACTATAGAAGATCCAGCATCTCAGTCTATACAGAAATTCCCCATGCCTTTGGGAAGTGTTTTGACTCTTTGTACATCATTAGAAAGAGACCAAGACTTGCAAATCTAAAGTTCTTAGTCTTTCTTGTGAAGCTCATAGAGCTTTTTTCATACAATAGTTTGATATGCAAAAATCTAAGTTCATAGAGTTATAGAAGACATTGGTTACATTAAAATTCAATTATCATTTTAATAAATTGATATACATTCTTCTTTATTAATACATTAAAACCAAACTGTACTGTAGCTAAAGTAGTGACGTGTGAAAAGATACGTCGATCCTCTTTGCAACAACTTCAATGTGACAGACTCCAAATTAAAAGTCCTGGATAGAGGAACATCCGTGACCATTTCTAGCCTATTTCTTCCATGCTGTAACTTTTGAGTTTGACTGAAGTCTAAATGACAAATGCATACATGTATGGTATACAGATACACTAACATTTGTTATGTCCATTCATTATGAAATGACCTCCATAAGCAAGCTGAATAGCACATCCTCATTCGATGCCCCAAACTTGTTCATTTTAAAATGCTGACACCCTGTGACCAACATCTCATTTCCTTTTCTCCCAGTCTCCAGGAACCTCCATTGTACAGTCTACAACTTTGACTATTTTAGATATAGATTTTACATATGCGTGAGATCAAGGAGCACTTGTCAAGTTTTCTGTCTCTGTCTTCTTTCGCTCAGCCCCGCTGGACTCAGCCAGATAACCTAGGATGGTCTCTCACCTTAAGACCGCAAACCTCCAGGTGAGGTTGTATGTCTGTGACATTTTCACAGCAAGCATGTTCCTATGCAGAAAAGGAATGGCCTATTGGCTGTGCAGTGGACTGCTTCACTCTGGAGCAGAGGTCAGAAAGGTTTATTCTCTATTCTAAAAAAAATTAGACTTTCCCAAGTTTGGGGTTCCTCTTCTTTAATAACTTCCCACGCAGGCACATGTCACCCAGGCCTCTTTAGGTCATTTCGTGGTTATGATGCTCAGGAAACCGCTACAAATGCTGATGTTCCTCAGGAAGATGTTTATATACAGGGGTAG
Organism: Chionomys nivalis; assembly: GCF_950005125.1. Lineage (NCBI taxonomy): Eukaryota > Metazoa > Chordata > Mammalia > Rodentia > Cricetidae > Chionomys > Chionomys nivalis. Next base: position 33,339,857 of record NC_080100.1, on the reverse strand, counting down.
CAAATAAGCAGTCTGAAGGTGAAGGTCAAAACACTTGATTTGGGCAAGACACCTTAAGTTGCTATTGACAGAATGTCCCATATATTGGCAATGTTAATGAAACATTGAAACACTGGGGGCATATTTAGCTTGTGAGGGAATCTCCATCCCTTCTGATCACATCTCTTCCCAGATCTTCTCTAGGCAAGAATAAGACAAGATGATTGCTTTCAGTGAAGCAATGACAAAAATATACAAGGCAGAAGACGTAAGCTCTGTGACACTGTTCTGTGGCGCATGAATCCACAGGGCCACAAATGTAAATACTTGACCATTGATACAATCTACATAATGAGAAAATTACGTGGCGATAATAAGGGGGTGGGAATTTTGTGTGTAGTACTACGAAAATAAGTGAAAACTGGACGCTTTGGGTGACTGTAAAGAAAGAAGTAGAAATATAAGTATGTAATTCAGAAATCTGAAATGAACTCTCCAGAAAGAGTTGAAGTTGCCAATGTGGTTACCCCCAAGAGCTACCATGGGCTATGCACACAATTCCTCTTGACTTTGGAAATTAGTCAAGTTTTGTGTAAAAGTAATATCAGGTATGCCCGCAATGTGCATAAGACAAGTGCCAAAGTTAACAACAAAAATTAAAAGACGTCAGGCTGCCTTGAGACATCTCTTCCCCTTTCTCCTGCCACAGTAGTGAGCAGATGTTTAACTGCAGGGGACCAGAGGACCTGGAGGTCTGCTGTGGGGAGTCTGGTGGGTCTAATGACGGCTTCCTCACAGCCTCAGGCAGCATCAGTGGCCAAATCCTTTGTTCCTCAGAGAAGACTCCTCTGTGAGCTTCTGTGAAACCCAGAAGAGGAGTTGTAACCATGAATAAAGCATTCAGGACATTCACCTTTAACAGGGCCCCCAAGAGAGGACAAGAGGGAACACAGAGACGGGCTTTGTCTGGGTGATGAACAGTTCATTGGCAGAAGTTGCCCTATGACTGACTTTCGGTTGCCTTAGGTCCTGAGATCCTGGGAAAGAAAAAGTTATTCTCTCTCTCTCTCTCTCTCTCTCTCTCTCTCTCTCTCTCTCTCTCTCTCTCTCTCTCTCTCTCTCTTCTTTAATAACTCAAGCTCAGGATGTTTAAAACCAGGACATGGATGTCTGGGTGTAATAATCAGGGAGTATGAAGATGAATGATCAGAAAGAGGTTTGCTTGTGCTTTTGTGCTCCTTGCACCACACACTGCAAGGCTCAAACTCAAAGGCTCATGCTAAGGTGGACACAGAGGCTAATGAAAGATTTCCGTGGGTAAAATGGTGTGGAAGAACATTTGAGGCAAAGAGAGCAGCTTGACTATAGATAAGGAAATTGTAAAAAGACAAAATGCTCGAGGGACAGCGGTGTGCTTTTATCAGTCTCAGCTGCGCATGGTACTAGAGGCCAAGTTGTTCCCTTGTCACAGACTGGCCTGTGATGGGACCAAGATTTAGAACCCATGTCAGCCTGATATAAAATCTGTGCTTTCCTGCCATTCGTGTAGCCTCTTTTACTGAGACAACAAATCCAAGACTGTTGCGGAATAATTTTGGGTTTCCTCCAAGACGCACCAAACTCTAATAGCTCATTTTGAAGTTAATTCCAGTAAACTTTGCTTAGGGAAGGGGGTAGTGGGGGAGGGGGGATTCCTTACTGAGGAATTTGACAGTGTAGAACCTGAACCTCAGAGTCATCCCTCTCAAGGGGCTAGGAAGCTAGAATAATTAACACTTTGCAGCTGTTGATTGAAATGACACTGGCCGAGAAGTATTTCTTAACCCTTTAGCCACTCTGAAAAGAAGCCACGCAAAGAAATGCTGGCCAGGCATGCACCCAAGGGTGGAAAGTGGAGGGAATGTGGCCATTCAGACAAGAACACTGCTCTGTTTGCTCCTGTTCTCAACGCTGCTCAGCTTGTCAGACATGTAAAATGTTTAAAGAAGAAGAAGAGAGGGAAAGGCAGGAGCGGAAAATGGAGGAAGGCAGGGAAAATGGAGGAAGGCAGGGAAAATGGAGGAAGGCAGGGCGGAGTCACTGGGCCTCCGGTCTCCCGACAGGAAGGAAGCACCCAAGTTTGTTTACAGAAGGGAAAGCAGGTAGCTTGTTCGCTCTCGTCGGGCCCCCAGCATTCCCAGGAGTTATCTGTCCTTGGCAAGTGGGGTTTACAGGCTAGAGGGATTTTGTTTATTATAGATTTCTTAAACACTGTAATTTAAACTTAAAACACAACTTTAGCCATCCCACAGGACAGCCTTTGCCATTAGTCAAAGACTTTTCTAATAGTCAGAAGGAAATTTTGAGTACTTTGAGAGGGGAAAATATGGACAAAGGAAAATGTAAATCACTGATGAAAGAAGTGTAAAGAATGGTCGATAAAAATTATAAAGAAGCGTTTAGCATTAGCAGAATTAAGTATTGCAGATCAACACTGCTTGTGACTGTTCCTATTAAATGGCACAAATTAAATTGGCTATAGTAAAACCCCTTGTAATAGCATAAGTAAGTCAGCAAACTGTAATAGGAGTTGATAGCAAAGGTCACATGACTGGTGACCATGAATTCATGGCTGACAGCATCCTACAGAGGACCCATCCCAAGCTGCCACGGCTGCCCCATTCTTGTGACTCCACAACAGGGGCACAGGCAGGCTCCTGCAGCTTACTGCAGTTTAGCAGTGATTGTCAAAAGTTTCTCTTGTCTGATTTCTTTTATTTTACTAAATGTTTACAGCAGCATGCAAAGTAATGGGCTTCATTGTGACATCTTTACAGATGTCATACAGGGTCATATTGTAGATTTTTGAGGCGCCTTCATACTGATGTCCATGGCAACCGTACAAGTTTAACTCCAACGGACAGGAGTCCCTCTTCTATCGCACCCTCCAGACCTTGCTGCCGTTTGCTTGTTCCCTGATAGCCGTTCTGATGGAAGAGAGGGAGCATGTCCACGTTTTAGTGTGCATTCCTCTGGTGGCTAAGAACGCTGAACACTGTTTCAAGATGTTATTGACCATTTGCATTTCTTCTTTTGAGGGTTGTGTCTTCAGTTCATTAGTCCTTTTAGTGACTGGATTGTGTGTGTGTGTGTGTGTGTGTGTGTGTGTTTACCTTTTGCTTCATGCTGTGGACACCCAGCTTTCTCAACACCATTTGTTAAAGAGGTAGTCTTTCCTTCATTGTATGTTTTTGACAGGATTATCAAAAAATTAGGTGGGTTTATTTCTGGGTTCTTTATTCTATTTTTGTTTTGTGAAGGTCCTGTGCTGCCTTTGTCACATGGCTCTAGGATACAGTTTGAGAGCATTGTGCTATGATGTCTTCCTAAAGACTGTCATCACAATTTGCTGTCTCTTGTGCTTCTATGTTAAAAATAAGCTGATAATGCTTTTCTCCTTTCTCTGTGTTTTTAATTAGGCTTTAATTTAATTTAATCATTTATCCTTTTACTCATTTTTTTTTGCTCAGTTTTAAATAGTTTTGATTTTTTGTTTGGTCAGTTGGTTTTACAAAGCACAGTTTCTTTGTATAGCTCTGGCTGTTCTGGAAGTCACTCTATAGATACGACTGTCCTCAGACTCCCAGAGGCCCACCTACCTCTCTTTCCCAAGTGCTGGGATTAAAGACATACACCACCACTGCCATGTTCTAGTTACTCTTCATATTGATGTAACCAAACATCTGACCAAATAAGCTTAGCAGAGAAAGGGAATGTTTGTCTTAGCATGTAGCTCAAGGGACACACAGTTCGGCACAGAAGGGAGGGCACAGGACTGTGTGAGAGGTCACATCATTTCCACAGTCAGGAAACAAGGAGGGATATGTGCTAAAGCTTGGCTCACTTGCTCCGTTTTTAAATTTTAAATTTTTATCTTTTAAGTTTTTATCTATTTATTTAAAATACATTTTAATTAAACTATAATTACATCACTTTCCCTTTCTTCCCTCCAGCCCCTCCCCTGTATCTTCCATCAACTCCTTCCCCACCCCTTTTCAGATTGAAAACATCTTTTTCTCTCATTAGTATTGTCATGTATCTACATGTGTCTAATTATATATAACTCACAAACATATGAATACAACCTGCTAACAGCTCTTGTTGTTTGTGTATATATGGTTTCATGACTGACCGCTTTGTGTTGTATAACCCGTCAGAGGGCTCACACCTGGGAGAGGGTAATTCAGACCAGGGGTTACCTGCAGTCCTTTGTCTAGGAGTGTGAGACTTGTCCTCTCCCACCGTGGCATGCCTATTGATATTGTCATTGTTCAAGTCTCATTTCTGCAGCCGTTTCTAAGATAGGCAGTCTCACAACAGACTTGGTAACATCTCTTCTCACAGAGACTTTCTGGCTCTTACCACCCTTCTGGCCCCTTTCCCTTGATGCTCCCCGAGTCACAGATACAGGGCTGTGCTGCAGAGTGGTCCCTGGGGCTGCGCTCCCTACAGTCCGGTCATCTCTGCATTGTACCCACTTGCAGTCTTCTGTAATGGTCTCCACTTGCTGTACAAAGAAGTTTCTTTGATGAGGAGAGATAACTACACTTATATGTATGTGGGTATAAAGACAAGATTAGGAGGTAGCTAAGGAATTATGCTGGTTCAGCAAGATGGAAGTCATAAATTCTCTTTTGAGATACATGACCTCACTAGCTTTAGGTTGCTAGCTAGCTTTCTTGTCCTGTTTATTCAGTCCAGGACCCCAGCCCATGGAACTGTACCACCCACAATTAGGGTCAGTCTTTCTACCTCAATGAATCTGATCTAGAAACTTCCTTAAGGACTGGCCCAGAGGCTTATCTCTTGGGTGGTTCTAGATTCTGTCAGGTCAATCAAAATGAACAGTAATTTTCTGCTCTGGACCAGGCAATGTGCCAAGAGCTGGGGAAACAATGAGCAAGATTCATGCTCACCCAAGTCAAATACAAATAAATCATTATTCCCACAAGAAACAAGGGGGACACATCTAGTATAGAGGGCTCTAATGCTGAGCCCTTTGGGGACCCATTAGGAATGGCATGACGCAGTTCTTGCCCTCCACCCATGCTGTCTCCTTGAGGAAATAACCATGCCCAAAGAAGGCTAAGTGACTTTGGGCAATGCTGAGGGCTGGCGGAGAGGTTTAAAGAGTGACTAAAACCGACATTCCATGCCTAAGCAGATCACTCCCCGTGAAGGCAGGTGGGGAAGCTGTCAGAGGGGCATAGCTGTGGTCAGAGCTAATAATAACTCCATTATAAACCACAGCATCACAGGGGAGACAGCAGTTTGCAAGAATGAGATCTCGTTGGTTTAAATTGACCTCATAGATATAAATCTGGCACTTAAATAGTTTTATATTCCAATTATGTCATGAAGGTCCATTTGTGGGTGACTAGTCCTTGAAGTAGAGAATTTGCTTCTCTCGTGGGCTGAGGTAACCTTGAATCTGAGAGCTGTAAGTTCATTGTCGTTTCGAAAGTTCTTCCGCATTAGTTATGTTTGGCACTTTTAGAACAGGAAGACGGTGCCGCACTGGGCAGATTCGATTACATTGTTATCACTAATAGGTTTTTCTCATGTAATGACTGTGTGGTGGCTCTAATTACGAGGGGGTGGGGGGTGAGCTGTCTCCCAGTCACTGAAAATGATCACCTCTTCTGTATGGTGATACTTGGTTTCTCTGGTTTTCATGATCTTATCCTCAAAGACATCACAAAGCTGACCCTCTTTCTGGTAAAAATGTAAGGACTTAAAAATGGAAATGTCACGGCTGATGAAAAGTATTTCTACAGCTTTACTCAAAAGAAAAGAAGGAAGGAAGAAATGAAGATATTATATGTTGATATGCCTGAGTTTTATAATGTCTCACAAAATCTTATGTCTCTATGGTTATATTCTAAATGGGAAATCAAATTTATCATTTTGGGGAGTCTACACATTTTATGTAAGTTCTTAGAATCACATGGAGCTAACAGAGAACTCCACTTGACCTCAACTTCAACGGAAGTGGTAACCATGGTGATGTACAGTGCAGATCTCCCTTCAGGAAGGAAAGGTCCATGCCTGTAGTGAAGAAACAGACTGGTCGTCTTGGGGTATCTCTGTAAGGATTAACTCAGCTGGAGAGAGACCCCTGACTAAAACCCTATGCACTTCCTGGGTGACTGGTATCCAAAGATCAGTCAGCACAGATTATAAACTCTTCATCCTTTACCTACGTGGGACAGCTCTGAAAACTCATTGGAAAACACAGACATTTACATTATGATTCACAACAATAGCAAAATTAGTTGGGAAGTAGCAACAAAAATAATTTTACGGTGGTGGGGCTTACAACAACATGCGAAACTATATTAAAGGCTTGCAGCATTAGGAGGGTTGAGAAGCAGTGCTCTAGACTTTTTCTTAGGACTTCTGCTTTTGAGGATCTTTTCTAAGTGATAGAAAACGTCTTTGTTCTGTCTTCTAATCTCACCAACCTGTCAGAAAGCGTCTTAATAGTTGCTTTGCGGGGAGGATCAACACAAGTACCTCCCATCAATCTCAGCTACTTTTGCTCATCCTTGACAGGGACTTCACACCACCCGGAAGCATCAAAGTCAAGAAACCCTGGGAGGAAGAAGCTAGAGGCTGCCCACTCACTCTCACAGCTGAAAATACTCAACTGATATTTTAAAGACAAACATTTATATTTAAACCTTATTAAGAATCGAGTTTACGGCCAGGCGTGGTGGCACATATCTTTAATCCCAGCCCTGGAGAGGCAAAGGCAGATGGATTTCTATGAATAAGAATTTGAGGCCAGTTTGGTTGACAAAGTGAGTTCCAGGGCAGCCAGGGCTACACAGAGAAACCCTGTCTCGAACAATAAAAGGCAAAAAGCAAAAAAACGAAGAAGAAGAAGAAGAAGAAGAAGAAGAAGAAGAAGAAGAAGAAGAAGAAGAAGAAGAAGAAGAAGAAGAAGAGAGAGAGAGCGAGAGCGCTTACCTCTCTCATTTCTCTCAGCCAGTGTGACTGATTCTAATTACAGTAGCCTCTACACATGGGTGGAACAGCGGTCGGGCTAACTCTAGAGTAGGGATGTGGGTCACAAGATGCTGGCGGTCCTATAGAGAGTTCTGTATCTAGTGCACCTGGATTCTAGTGCTCTCGTTACACAGGTGTTTGGGACTTCGTTAATTTCATTTTTGTAACATATGATTACATTGCTTTCATTCGAATCACTAAGAATCCCTTACTGTGAAGGTTGATCAAGCCCTACCAACTCCCTCACCACTGAAAGTAGAGTATGATGAAATTAACCTATATTCAAAGACAGGCACACATCCATATTAATTTGAGGTTACTCTAATCAGACAGAAACCTCAGCTGTAACAGCCATTTTCCTACTTTGTGCCTGCTCTCTCTAGGTCAATCTAAATGAAATTATTTGACATTAGGTTCTTTGTTGGTATTGCAAATAAGTTCTATTTTTATAACAAACACTGGATCCTGGAACATCTATTTTTAACAAGAAAAATAGACATGTAAACTGAGAGTTGGATTAGTCTTTGCTTTTCGAAGTCAAAATAGAAGGGAATCGGAGAAGTTTAACCAACTCTGGTCTGTTTTGCTGGCTTCAGTGGAGCACAGGAGTTTAGGTTCTGAGCAACTGGATGGATTTTCTTACATTCAGATGCTTTTGTTCTGGGAAAGGATGAGACTACAGGGACAAAAGGGAACCAACCTTTGGGGAAAGCAGTCAGTCGCTCCTCGCTCAGTACTGCATTAGATAGGATTTGGAAAGATCCCCTGTACACTGGTGATGGGAAATGCAGAGTCATATGAAAACAGCCTTGCCCCAGGCTCCACCTCAGGTAGAAATAAGCACATGACTGTAATTCATGTTTCTATCGCTGCTGCTGTTGCTGCTGCTGCTGCTGCTGCTGCTGCTGCTGCTGCTGCTGCTGCTGCTGGGGTGTCAAGGAGGGTTTTGAATGACCAAAGTGTTTTTTTTTTTTTTTTTTTTTTTTACAGGCTCAAGGTACCACTATTTTCTCATGTTTTGGTCCCATGGGCTGAGTGCTGCTGTCTATGAGTCCCTCATTGGTGGGATTCTCTCTTCCCTTTCTACCAGCACTGATCATGGTGCCTGCTCCTTCCCCAGTTCCACAGCAGAGAATGTCACCCCGCTGTGCCCTTGCCTGGTCATACCAGCAAATATTCACAAGCACCTGTAAGGGCAGCAGAAAGAAGGGATCTCAGAGCTGGAGAGATGCGCCTGTATTTCACCTGGAGGTTGGTTTCTCGTCTCTGAAGGAAAATGAGAGAAAGAGCAAAGGTATCATGAACTCAATTTCTCTAGCCCTAGAAGCTTTGTCTGGAAGATGCTCTGATGCGGAGTTTTGGTCGGTTTTTTACAACATTCACTTTGAGCAGAAGAGACCTGGGCTGATAAACAGTCATTATTTTCTACTTTGACTTTGCCTCAAAAGACCCAAACTCTCCCCTTTTTTTGACACATGACAAGGTCAAGAAGACTTTCTGTCTGGAGACTCTTACAAATGACCTGGGCTCCTTACCTAGTGACAGAAGACAAAGCTAAATTACAAATTACTTGAAAGCTATTGTTTAGAAATAGTCTAGGGACCCTGGGAGCTTAAGTATTGGTTGTCCATAAAACTTCAAAGAATAAGCATAAATCTGGCCTGCCTTGGAGAAGGACAGGCATTTGACTTCATGCTAGAGATAGAGGAGACAAGGGATGCCATATAATGAAAAAGGGAAAAATCAAGAAACATGGTAGACAAAGGTTAGGATGAGATGAGAAGGGACCACTGGTGAAATGACCCACCCTCAAGGCCATGACAGAGGATGGGGGAGGTTTTCACATGACATTCTGATTGTGTCCGCACGCTTTCACTGACAGTGACAAAATGACCCAGGAAGGGCAACGTACAAGAAGGAAAAGGTTATTTTCTGGCTCATTATTTCAGGGATTTCAATCCACACACACTTGGTTCTGCAGCTCTGGGGATGTGCTAAGGTGGTATGGAAAACCTGGTGGAGTGTTCCATGGTGGCCAGGAAGTAAACATAAAGATAACCAGGGTCCCTGTATTCTCTTCAGGGATCCCCGAGGCTTCCTGCCAACAGATCCCATGTTTAAGTAACCAATCTTTCAACCCAAACTATGGCACCAAAACACCAGAAAAAGTCTCTCTCTGTTGTAGGAGGCTACTTGTTTGTTTCCAGCTACTCAGCCCCGAAATAACCACACAGAAACTATATGATTTGCAATACTGTTTGGCCGATAGCTTAACCGTATTTCTGGCTAACTCTTATAACCTAAACTAACCCATCTCCATTGATCTGTTTATCTCTGGGAGGCTATGGCTTACCGGGTTAAGTTCCTGCATCTGTCCCTGGAGGGGCTTCTCCCTGACTCTGCCTTCTTTCTCTCAGAATTCAGTTTAGTTTTCTCTACCTAGCTCTATGTTGCCCTATCCCAGGCCCAAAACAGTTTCTTTATTAACCAATGGTATTCACAGTATACAGAGAGGAATCCCACATCATCTCTTTGTATTTTCTCTATGGTGGAACACGGAGGAGTGGTTGATGCTCCAGATACCCCATGGCATGGCATGGAGCTAATACACACAGGAGGAGGCCTCTTAAGCAAGTGGGGTCCCAAGAATTCAGAGGCTTCATGACATAGACCTGGGAGACTGAGGCTGAGCTCCTCTTTTTGGCTTCATGTGAAGATCTGGCAGGGGTTTTAACAGTGGCAGGACTGGTGCAGAAGGGACTATATAATGGGTCAGGAAGCTAGAGAATCAGGACCAATCCCACTCCTTTAAACTGCCCACACTTGTGAGTTAATGCACCCTGTAAGAGTAACACTAATCAGCTGGGGAGGGGTGCATACGTTTAATCCCAGAGCTCAGGAGGCAGAGGGAGGTGGATCTCTGTGAGTTCCAGACCAGCCTGGTCTACAGAGAGAGCCTGGGCTCTTACACAGAAAAACCCTGTCCCTAGAAACAAACAAACAAATCAAATCAAAAAACCAAACTAAACAAACAAACAAAAAAAGAATAACAATAATCTCTTCTCAGGGTAATGTCCCTGGTCTAAATTTTTCCTCTCAACTTTACTCTTTAAAGGTTCTACTTGAACACACTGAAGACTAAGCTTCTAATAGAGGACTCAGTCAAACCAAAGGCAAATTATAATGCAAACCCTGCTCTCAGGGTGGGGGCCGGGGGAATGAGAATGTAAGTAAGTGAACACCATACAAGAAGATAATTAACTTGACCTAGCATCTCCCTCAGCCTGGCCCAGAGGCTTATCCCCTAGAGGTTCTAGATCCTCTCAAGCTGACATTCAAGAATAATCATACAAGTACCTACTCTGGACCACGCAACAAGCTAGGAGCTGGGGAAACTGGACACAACCTATTTCTCACTCAAAGTAAGCATGAGTCATGTGAGAAAACATGTAGAGAATGCCTAGTGCAGAAGCCTCAGTGCCGGTCACTTCAGGCATCTATTACGAATGGCCTGACAGGGCCTTTTCCTTCTGTGGGTGCCGTTTCCTTGAGGAGAAAGAATGCCCCCAAAAAGCTAAGTTACAGTATGCAGTGCTGAGGAGGGGTTGCGTAGGATCCAGCGTGCATTATGATGACAGAGCTGTAAAGAAAAGATGATGTTCCTGGACAGAAAGGAATGTAGGCCATGCCTCTACTACATCTTATATATAACTATTAGAAATAATAAAAATACCTTTAAAAGAAATGGGTTAATTTACAAATGCATATGACTTGCCAAAATTAAACAGGAGGAGATAAACAATTTTAAAAATCAACAAGCAGTGAAATTGAAACAGTAATTAAAAACATCCCAACTAAAAATAAGTGCAAATCCAGACGGGCTCACAGGTGAATTTTACCAGAAGAAAAGAAGAGCTGACATCAATGCCTCTCAAAGTATTCCATAAGAGAAAAAACAAAGGAACACTACCACCCTCTTTCACAAGCTAGTACTACCTTGATACCAAAAGCACATAACAATAGAGCAAAAAAGAAAATTACAGACTATTTTACCCAATGAATTTGCATGCAAAAATTCTCAAAGAAATACCTGCCAAATTCCAGAACACATCAAAAAGATCATTCATTGTGATCAAGTTGGCTTTTCTTCAGAGTGCAGAGATGGTTCAAAATACATAAATCAATAAATGTTATATATTACATAAGTAGACTCAAGGTCAGAAATCACATGATTCATCTCTGTAGACACAGAAAAAAAAAGCTTTTGACAAAATCCAATATCCTTTCATGTTAAAAAAAAAATCCTGAGGAAATTTGAAATAGAAAAAAAAATAACACGGTAAAGGCTTTATATAACCAACCTACAGCCAACATTGTTGTAGAATATTATTTTCAGGTGTGTTACATTTGTTTATGCTGTGAAACATTTGTTTAACAGTGTAAAGATGTATTGCTTATGTTTGTGCCACATTTGTTTAACTCTGGGAAGCTGTGGTTCTTTTTCTAAAACACCTGATGGTCTAATAAAGCGCTGAACAACCAATAGCGAGGCAGGAGGAAGGATAGGTAGGGCTGGCAGGCAGAGAGAATAAATAGGAGGAGAAAAGACAAGAGGAGAGGTGATGTGGGAGTCTACAGAGAGGCAGCAAGCTAGAACAAGGAGAGGGGCACATCAGGGGCCAGACACCCAGCTACACAGCAAGCCATGGGGAAAGAAGAAAGGTAGACAGAAATAAAGAAAGATAAAAGCCCAGAGGCAAAAGATAGATGGGATCATTTAAGATAAGAAAAACTGGCTCCAAGCTAAGGACGGGTATTTATAATTAACAAAAGATGTCTCTGTGATTTATTTGGGAGCTGGGTGGCTGGTCCCCCAATAAGCCAAAAGTAAAAAAGTCAAAAGAGTAAAACAACCAGCAACATTTTGGCCTTCTGTCGTGGGGCTAGAGAAAAGAAAATCCAACAACATTATATTAAATGGAAGGGAACCCCAAAGCATTTCTGCTAAAATCAGAAAAAAGATAAGGGTGTCTATTTTCTCCACTCTCATTCAATACAGTACTGCACAGCTTAGCAAGAGCCATATGAAGAGAGAGGGGATAAAAGGAATACAGATAGGAAGGAGCCAAACTATCTCATTTAAATATGCTATGATATTATAAATAATACATCCTGAATACTCCAATAGATCCTGAAAACTTAAATCAGTAAACTACGTTCAGCACACGGAAGAACACACAAACGGGGGGGGGGGGGGGCGGGAATCGCAAGGCTAAGATCCTTAACTCTGAGATACACTGACCACCAGCTGTCACAATGATAAAAGGGGTTCTAAGACACAGACTCCCAAGTGCATATTGATGATAAGAAGGAAGGGAGAGGGTTGGTAAGGTGGCTCAGCAGGTAAAGGCACTCGTCACATAGAGGAAGGAGACAACCTGTGCCCACAAGTTGTCTTCTGAGCTCTACATACATACAAAGACAGGCAAACGTGCACAGTCACACACATACATACCCAAACACAAACTAAAATCAATGTAAAATAATTTGTTGTTGTTGTTTGAGACAGCCCTGGCTGTCCTGAAACTCACTTTGTAGACCAGGCTGACCTCGAATTCACAGAGATTTGCCTGCCTCTGCCTCCTGAGTGCTAGGATTAAAAGCTTACGCCACCATTGCCTGGCAAAAAAAAAAAAACCACAAATTTTTAAAAGAAGAAAGACAAGGGAAGAAGCGAATAATACATACATGCTGAAGAGTCCTGGCTAACAAGTGACAAGAGAACCCACAGCTCCCATTCTGCAAACAGCACAGAAATAGCACACTCAAGTGTTACCAACATAGACTGAATTATTCCCCCATAGAGAGTCATAACAATCCAAGATCAGACGATTCCTCTTTGAAGCCAAGACAGACAGCAAACAACACCTTAACTGAGTTAAGTGAGGATCTTCACCAGCCTCCTGACGTCATCTAAGGACATTCTAGCATAACAATCCCAAGAATCCAAACTGAAGAATAGTGTGCAAAACAACCACATTTGTAGCAGGACTTAGTTTGGACTACCAGTTCCCAATTAGACACAAGATTTCTTACTAATTATGAATGTTTGGTCTTAGCTTTGGTTTGTTCCCAACTAGCTCTTATAACTTAAATTAGCCTGTTTATATTAATCTACATTCTCCACATGGCTTGCTACCTCTTCTCCATACTGTATGCCCAATTCACTCTGCATCTCACTGGCAAATCCTGCCTCTTTTCTTCCCAAAGTTCCTCCTATCTTTCCGGAAGCCCCGCCTTTCCTCTCCTGCCTAACTATTGGTTGTTTAGCTCTTTATTAAACCAATCAGAAAGTGCCTAGGCAGGCAAGGTAAAACAGTGACACATCTTCACAGTATACAAAGAGATTATCCCACAACACATCCTGGTCTTTTCAAGAGTGTCAATGCTATAAGATAAAACAAACAATCTGGGAACTATTCTGTAACAGAAGAGGAAAATCTAGATAGTGTTGTGGTTTGAATGTGAATTGCCCCTCACAGGTTCCAGGGCTTGTGACTGGACACGTGGTTCCCAGGTGGAGGTGGAATTGTTTTGGAAAGTTGTGGAATCTTTGGTAGGCAGGATCTTGTTGAAGATCATTGGTGTAGTGCCTTGAGGTTCCATATTCCAGCACCACTTCTGCCCACCACCTCTGCTTCCCGTCTGTAGATGCAATGTGACCAAACACCTCACATACTTGCTAGCAGGCCCTCCCCACCATGGTGGACTGTGTCCCTTCTTAAATTGTGAACCTAAATAAACCCTTTCTCCCTTCAAAAACAAAACAAAACAAACAAACATAACAGAGCAGTAACTACAATGGAGTTGTTTGTCTGGAGACCTCCGTCCCCAGAGGTCATCTCTTCTTTGCACAGATGTCAAGAGCACATCTTTGGAAGTCACCCTGTAGTGTTCTGCAACTCTTTGTATCCAGTGCTGCAAGCTGCTTTGAAAAAAAAAATCTATATTTCTGTAAAGGTGGATTCTTAAGAAACAGAGAGAATTGGTGTGACTCTTGGGAGATCACACTGGATCAAAAGGAAAGAGGGAGCTGGGGGTGAATCTCCCATGGTAGAGTGTTCTCTTATCATTCACAAAGTCCCATATTTGATCCCTAGCACATAAAAACCAATATAGTGGCACATGGTTATAATCCTGACACTCTGGAAGTAGAAGTTGGAGAATCCTAACTCCCAAATCATCCTCAGCTACATGGTCAATTTCAGGCAGTCTGGGCTACACGAGACCTTGTTTCAAACAACAACGACAATGTGATAAGTTATTATTGCATATCATAGAAAAAAAGACAAAAGCAGGGTGCCCACCTCAAATGATGTCTTCTGCTATAGGCGCAAGACTAGATGGCTGGTAGAGGATTTATGGGCTTGTCTGTTAGATGGGTCTACAGTGTATCCCTAGCCACACTGTTATGAAACTCTACATTAAGAAAGATCAACATTTGCAGGAACACCCCCCCATATTCCTCTAGCACTAATGCCTTGTATACTTTTGCTTAGAAGATACTTGACATAGTTTTTAAAGAATGTGTTTGCCTACATTCTGACAGTTTAGAGTTGAAAATACAAAGATTCAATTCTGACTTCTTTCCACCAACTAATTGCAATGAGCCTCCTGTTTCATCAACGAAACAGGCTGATGGCAACATCTGTCATTTTATAGATCTTTCCTTGGACTCGGTGCAAAATGCCATGCACTTGGTAAACAAAGCCTCTCATAGCCTTGAGAGGGTAAGTTTGCTAGGGTGATGGGCTCTGTTGGACAACATTTGTGTCTCTCCAAAATGTCAAAATATATGAATAGCAATAGATTAACAAGGTATGGTGATTTTCTTTTAAAAAATGTGTCAAGGGGCTGGAGATATGGTTCGGTGGTTAAGAGCACTGGCTGCTCTTCCAGAGGGCCTGAGTTCAATTCCCAGCAACCACATGGTGGCTCACAACCACCTATAATGATATCTGGTGCCCTCTTCTGGCATGCAGGCATACAGGGAGGCAAAATGTCGTATACATAATAAATAAATCTTAAAAAAAAAAAAAAGAAAAGAAAAGAAACCCTGTCTTGAAAAGCCAAAAAATAAATAAATAAATAAATAAATAATGTGTCAAATATTCCCTCTCTGATAGCCCTGGTTAAATTAAACACAGATTCTTTAGTCCAGTCTTAATTACTAATACTAACTCTCAAATCACACACCAAATATATCTCTATACCTACATCATATGTCTTTTGCAGAATTGCTATAAAGGCTCCAGCAGGGTTCGTGGAACTTCTAAGAGGCCCTAGAAATAGAGAAGCTGAAAGATACGCAAAACATGTCTCTGTGGGGTAACATAACTCACTCTGGAGTTGCTACTGGAGGGTCAGAGTTGAGTGTATAAAAGTGAGGTTCAGTGGAGGCTTAAGAGGCAAGAGCCAGGACAAGGTCTGAAAGGATGAATGGGAAGATGAATGGATAGTAGATCTAGACAAACAGACAGACAGACAGATGGGTGGCCATCAGCACTTGGGCCATGGCCAAACTGAAGCTGCTGGGATTAATCGGGAGCTCTTTACTGGTTGGCTCCTTGACACATACAGAGTGGACAAGTCAATAGTTTTAGGTACCCTCCTTTTTATGGGGTTCAGATAAAGGATTGCACCCTTTCTTAAAAAAACTGGTGTGTCCAAAAAGCTTTTGAGTCTGGTATTTCTAATATGATTTTAATATGTCCGTGTGTTCTAGAGTTCCGATTTACTTGAAAACGTCATCAATTGTCACTCTCCCTATTTTAGGAACAAATTATTTATCAGCCCGTGCCTTGTGAATGGTTCGGAACAGATGATGTTCTTTATAGAGTTTTCCAGAAGCAGAGTCATGGGCCATCCTCAAAATGGACTCAGATGCTGCTTGTAAAATGGCGCCTCAGAGCAAGGCCAGCCTGAAAGCCTGCTGTTTTATACAATATGTAGTCACTGAGGGCCAGGCACAGCCAGATCTCTATAATTAGCTTATTATTTATGTACTTCTGTCTAATTGTAGTACTCTGAACATTCCACACGTTGTTCCCCAAAGCAGAAGTGATGGTCTTTTATTTTCATCATCTTCCTATATTTATATGCGTACAATACTGTATATAATATATAGTATTTTTCCTCATCTCATAACCAAATATTCTCAAGCAACTGCCCACGATCGCACAGCTGGGGACCCACACTTCCTGATTCAGAGCCCCCCAACCCTGGGACTGCCTGCAGAAAGTAACCATACAGCTCTGCCTTGGATTCCCACGAAAACCCGCTCCCAGCCTCCTCCTACTGCCTGGGAAGATGCACAGAAATCGTTCAGCACCATCCAGCCACTTAGATTTGCTATGCCACCCGCATCCTGCTTCCAGAAACCTTCCTAATGACATCACTTTGAGCCGTGGGCGAGTAGATTTATCTCTGCACCTGTGGGCTCCCTCCAGCGTGGAAAACTCCTGATGAATGGTGCCATTGGTCCTTCCGTGCCCCGGGCCAAAGGAGCCCCTTCTGTTGATTAGACAGGGATGATGAGTGGCTTGGCTCCCTCCCCAGCTGGCAGACACCAGCAACCATTTCTCACACCTAATTGGAGCCTGTAGCAACACAGCTCAAGCGCTCAAGGCCACCCAGACCCATGGTCTGCCAAGTGATGAGAGTCTCGTGACCTGCTTCCTGATTGTTTTCAAATTAAGAGGTACTTTGGGGACAACTGAAATTCCCCCAAGTGCGTGCATGTGTGTGTGTGTGTGTGTGTGTGAGAGAGAGAGAGAGAGAGAGAGAGAGAGAGAGAGAGAGAGAGAGAGAGAGAGAGAGAGAGAGAGAGAGAGAGAGAATGATTCTGGCAGCTTCTTCTAAAGGGCTCTGGCTCCTAGGACAACCAGACAACCACCCGGCTTCTCCGGGGCCTCAGACTTTCCACCCACGGGGCCCAGCCCCTTTCTGAGCTCATGCTGGAAGCACCCTGCCAGCTTCTAATCTGTTAGGGGAATTCGTCCTACCCACAAGAGCTACTGCCTTGACCCTAGGTTAACCTGTGAGGAAAGAGAAGAAGGCAGAAGGTGTCTCATCTGAGAGTACTGCCCTGGGACTCCAGCAGGGCAGCAAGCATGGGCAAGGAGGCCCGTCAGAGGTCCACATTTAGGACAGTCTGCCAGGTTGAGGGGGTCGGGGAGCAGATCGAGTTGGGGTAGGGAGCTGTGCTGATCAAAGGGTGCACAATATCTTTAGGGTCTTCCAGGCCTTCAAGGATCACATTCTCACACTGAAAGGGACATCAGGGAACACACACTGTAACACCAAGCACGACCTATGAGCCCTGGTCTTGGTTCAACAGTGACTCAGTCATAGCAAAGCAGGGGCTGACACTGGATCTGAGGCTGCCCGCACTGCGGCTCTGTCTTCCAGGGCTCACTCTAGAGCAGAACCATCGTCTGCATGGATTCTTCCCTGTGCCTCCTCGCGAGGCAGTCAGTGTTGGTGGGCTGTCGTTTGAGAAGGTCATGGGAGGCCCCTGAACTTTGGGACCTTTCTGCGAAGACAGGGCTGAAGAAGGCTAATTCACTATTCTATTTCCAGTTTGAAATAAGCATAGCGAATGTGAGGATGAAGTTGGGGTGCTTGCCTGGAATGCTCATGGCCAGCACCACATAAAACAAGGTGTGGGAGTGGTGCACGCCCATAACCTTAGCATTGGGAGGTAGAACAAGAGGATTAAGAGATCAAGATCATCCTCAACTATACATCAAGTTTGAGCCAGCCAAAATTAAAATAAAATAACTGTAATTATCTTTCATAATCCAGGCCCTTCCTCTTAATGCTATTTGAGGGTTGGGATAGACAGGGTCAACCTTTTCCATTCCTTCTGGATCTTCAACTTTCTTATGGTTTCTTTACTTTCCAATATTTCTCTTCTTTCTTTACTTTTATGGACTCTTTCAGGTTCACTGAACTTGAGCTCCTCCCAAAGCTGTAGCCGCGGCTAACCCTCCTTGCTGAGCCGTTCCCCTTCCATTCTCCCGTGAGTTTTATTGGTTTGGCATTTCTCATGAGGGATCGTTTTCTCTTTGAACTGTTTTCTCCCTCAGTTTTAGGGTCACATTCTCCTCGTTTTCCCCCTGTTGCTCTGATAGATGCTCTCACTCTACTTTGGTAACACATGTCCTGGGAGCACTGAGTTAAAGGGCAGCTCTTCTGTGAGCCTCCCTCTACTCTTGTTACCTCTCCTAGGGCAGAGAAGGCACACCTCCCCCGCCTCCTCACCCCCACTCCCATAAACAAAAGCAGGGAGATTGTGTGTGTCGTAGACCAGTAGTGCTGCCTATGTACTCATGGTTGTGGGACCACCCACCTACCGGGACCACCCACCTACCGGGACCACCCACCTACCGGGACCACAATCCTACAGAAAATTAGGTTTCTTTCTCCCAGGAAACCATCAACAGATAGTGACTATTGTGGGAAGCTGCTTGTTCGTTTCCCAACCACCCAGACTCCTGAAATAATCACACAGAAACTATATTACTTAAATCACTGCTTGGCCAATTACTTAAGTGAATTGCTAGCTAGCTCTTATATCTTTGGTTAACCCATTTCTATTGATCTGTGCATCGCGACGTGGCTGTGATCTGTGTATCGTCACGTGGCTGTGGCTTACCGAGTAAAGCTCCATCTGGCATCCAACATCTATGGCTTCTCCCTGACTCTGCCTTCTTTCTCCCAACATTCAATTTAGTTTTCCCTGCCTAGCCCTATTCTGCCCTGTCACAGGCCAAAGCAGTTTCTTTATTCATTAACCAATAAAAGCAACACGTATACAGAAGGACTTCCCATACTGGGTGACTCTTCCGTTAGAGATGGTGAAAGATTGAGATTTTCTCCCTCTCCAGCCTAGACTGTCGACTGGCTCAATCTTGTACAGGCAACCACAGCCTTTGTGAGTTCATCATTTAGTCCCGACATGTCCAGAAGACACTGTTTCACTCTGGTCCTTCCTATTTTGGTCTTACAATCTTTCCATGCTTCCTTGTGAAATGGATGCTGAGCCCGGTGGGGAGAAGGTACGGTGTAGATGCTCCATTTATGTCAGGGCATGCCACAGATTCTTGGTTTCTGCACTTTGACCAGTTGCTACTTTGTAAGGTTGTTTTTAATGTGCTGGATAACTTTCATTTTGTAATATGAAAATCGGTTGTTGTTTCCCACTCAGAGGCTGGTACTTTCATTTTGACTACATTAAAATTTAAAAATGTATATGCAGTTGTAACAACGGAGCCTCATAAATAATTTCCTTTGCAGTTGTTTCTTCCCTGACTTACTGAATCCTTATTTACTTTGGGATTATAACTATATTATTAAAACTTTTGTTACACAAATTTAATCTGGTCAAGGTTGTAAAACTGAGTACAGCTGATCTAATAGACAGGGTGGCCAACAGCCCATTCAACGAAAATAAACAAACCACTACGATGTGCTTAGAACTCACTAGCTTTTTCTACCAAATTATCTGACCTTGAGTAGGAAAACAGTCTTCTCTGCAGTAGAGACAAGGTCCCTGTGGTCCTCAGTTGTTGAACACAACTGTTAAGTAGGATTGCCACTCCCATAACCTGCCCCCAGCTGCTGAGGTGGTTGGCCCTTCCTCTGGGCTATGGTCTAACGGCCATTTGTAAAACTTCAGCTACGGTTAAACTGTCTCTTGCATAGCTTGACCACAGTGCTTTGTGCTGACCTGGCTAGCTCTGCTGGAACACAGGTCAAGGACTTAGACCTTTGGATCTGCTCCAGCTTCTTTGGTTGGTGGAAGAGGGGTTTGCAGAACCCTGAGTCAGGGAGATAGCTCAGGTGAAGGGCAGTAGACAAGGGTCCACCATGAAGCTCTGGATTCCTCAGAGGGAGGTAGGGAGAAAGGAGACATGGTGTTCCCTCATCCCTCCACTGCATTCCTGGCCTTCAGAGGTTTCTGGAGTTCTCAGAGCCCAGTCTAAGTGAATTGCAAATGCAAGAATGAAGTATGTTTTCAACCAAATTTTAGCTTTGCTTGGCTTGAAACTCTCAGCTCCTTTTGTGGTACTTTTTCCTTATCTGTGTCATGCCATCAGCGCTCTTCCCACCAACACCTATATCTCGCTATTCTCCCTCTCAAAACCTATAGTCCTCAGAGCATCTGTAATATAGGAGGCCATAAATATGGCCATATTAGTGAGGAGTATAAAAATGACATTGGGTTGGCTAGTTTTATATCAACCCGACACAAGGTAGAGTCATTTGGGAACCTCCATTTAGAAAATGCCCCCCATCAGACTGATCTATGGGGTATTTTCTTCATTAGAAGTTAATGTGGGAGGGCTCAGACCATTGAGGGTGGTGCCAGCCCTGGGCAGGTGGTCCTAAGGTATATAAGAAAGCAGTAAGCAATGTTCCTCCACCACCTGTGCTTTATTTCCTGCCTCTACGTTCCTGCCCTGAGTTCCTGTCTTGACTTTGCTCAGTGATGAACTATTACTGGAAGTGCAAGATAAAACAAACTCTTTCCTCCTCAAGTTGCTTTTGGCCAGGGTTTTATCACAGCATAGAAACTCTAAGACAGGCACCCATACGCTGAATGCTTCACCTGCAGAACTGTCATCATCCATCTCAAAGATGAAGAAATAAAGAGAAAGAAGAGCCACATCCATAGGAGTATTTGCTACAGGAATTAGATTCCCATCAGTGTAGAGTTCACACCTAGATAACTATGATTTTGTAAACTGTGCTCTACACTGAGAGAAACTGGAATAGCCAAGGGGAAAGCCATGCATGCAATGCCTTATCCCCCTTCACCTGGAAGTAGTTGTTTTCCTTACCACACAGCTTCCTCTGTGTATGTGTGTGCGCATGTGTGTGTGTTCCTGTCTGTAACATCATCGGAGTTGAATATTATGACTCACCTCATAATATAAATAATATGAATATCCATTTACTATTTTAAAGTTTGAAATTGGTCAAAGGAGCTTCAGGATTCCAATCTAGCATGTATGGGGGTGAGAAGCCATTGCTCTATCCATACAATAACTAATAAACTGAGAAGACAGAAAACCCAGAAACTCTTCTCAGATCTTTTCAAGAGGTTGAACGCTGCAGTGGCCCAGCTTTGCTCTTTCCCATGGACCCTCTCAGCCCCTTCTTCTCATTCCTTTGTGTCAACAGTGAAACCTGGAAACACTTTCCACTTGGGACCCTCAGTGGCCACACTGGTCGGTAGCAGAGTGTTTACAGGGGCCTCCCTTCCCACCATACTCCCATTCCCTAGGGATTTTACTAAACCTTGGTGTGAAACCAGCTTCTATCCTTCCTGTGGCCCTTTCAGCACCCCTTCAAAGAAGTAAAGTTACAAGACAACCCACCACTCAACAGTTTAGAGACCGCAGGACAGAGACAGAAAAACTGAACTCAACTATGACAGAAAAGCACAAACAAAAACCTTCCTAGGCTGGGTAGGTCAGCACGAGCTATCACTGGTGAGCTGATATAGAGTAGGTGTAGACAAAATGAACTAAAAACTTACGGACACAGTAGCTACATTTTCATGAATTTTGCCTCCAGGATTTCTACCAGGTTCTCAGCTTAAAAGATCAGAGAAAAATCTCAGTGGGCTGCTGGCCAGGAGCCATGTGAGAAGAGAAGCCTGCTGGAATACATCAGAACACCCTGCTCTTCAGAACAAAGCCTGCTCTATGGCAACGCTATTTTACTGGAGCCAAACAGATTGGAATTTTATCAAAGCCTGCCCTACTTGGGAGAAGGGTACTCACGCGACTCTGCCTAACTTTAGTCTTCCACGTGGGGGAGAGAAGTGAAAATGTCAGTCAACTCTAGCCTTCCACATCCCAGGAAATGCCCATTGGAGTCCTCTTCATTTTTTTGGTTAGAGGAAGGGAATTACCATCTTCAGTCCCCTCCAGCCTTCTCACCTTACCAAACAGTACCACCTAAACAAAATGAAGCAAAACAGAAGCCACCCTGATTCGTTAGGGAAGCCCATAGGGCAGAGACATAGGTTCACCCTATGTGAGTCAATAGTCCAAGAAGGTGTAACAAGTACTGCACACTCCACTAGCAACAGCGCATCAAAATGTGGGAGTCAAAGGCTGGCTCTGGGAGGAATGGATGAATTCTCATCATACTTGGAGACCATCAATGGTGGACAGAATCAGCAGAGCACAACCGGGAAGGACTTTGTAGAACTAAGACAACAGTAACATAAATCAACTGGATTTAACTGATGGCAAAAATACACATTCTTCTCAAGCTCAAATGGGACAGTCACTAAGATAAGCCACATTCTGGGCTATCTTACTACAGTGAAATGAAAACATATAATGTCTTATCTAAGACTATATTGGAGTTAAAGAAGAAACCAATTTTAAAAAGCTGAAGATTACCAAAATTTGTGGTAAGTAAACAGCATTTCTATAATAAATGGACAAACATAAGACCCTAAGAAAAATTAAAAATCATTTGAACTAAATGAGAATAAAATGCAATTTTTCGGAATTAAGGGGTTGCAACAAAGACAGGGGTTGGGAGATTTGTGGGGCTGGACTCTGAAACCATCTGTCTACACTTCTAGTTTAGAAATCAGCTAAACATGAGTGGATTAAATATAAACTCATTGAAAGAAAAGGAATAAGAGTCAAAGCAGAAATCAGTGAAGTTAAAACCACAAACCAATATAGAAAAGCCAATAAAAAAAGACTGGTTCTTTAAAAAAAATCAACAAAATCAATAAGACTTTATATAGGCAAAGAAAAATCAAATGGCATAAATGACCAATACCTGAAACGGAAGAAGAGATATCACTGCAGACCTGTTGACGAGGAAGGATACAAAGGGAAGGCAATGGACACCTTCCCTACAAATTTGATAACCAAAATGAAATGGACCAACTCATTGAAAGAGACAACCTGCCAAAAGTCATACAAGAATAAATGGTCTATCTGACCCAGCCTATATCTGCTAGCTAAATTGAATCCATAATGGCATTCCCAAACAGAAAGCTTTTGGCCCAGATGGGTCAAAACACTAAGGAAGCGACTAAATTGTCTCCAAACTCTTGCGGAAGATAAAAGCAGAGGGAACACTTCATAATTTATTCTATGACGGAAGCATTATTCTAATGCCCAAACTAGACAAAGACATTACTAGAAAATAAAACTATAAACCCATAGTTTCCACAAATGCAAATACATATAAAACATACAAAATAATTCCAACAACATACTAAAAAAGTTAGACACCATGACCAATAGGTTTTATCCAGGGTATAAAAAGCTAATTTGATGTTCAAAAATTAATATAATTTATCATATCAATAAGCTAAGAAAGAAAAGTTACACGATCATAGTAATATATACAAATAAAGCATTTGGCAAACTTTAGTACCTATTTGTTAGAAAAACCCTGAGCAAATATGGAGAGGAGAACTTAATAAATAATACCTATAAAGAACCCTAAAGCCAATATCGCATTTAATGCTGAGAAACTAGAAGCTGTCCCTCCAAGATTAAGAGTAAGAATGTCTCTATCATCCCTGCATTGCAACATTTGTGGCAGACATTCTAGCTAATGCAGTCAATTAGGAAATGAAATGAAAAGGCACAGGGACTGGGGAGGAAGTACAAAGCAGTCATTATTCATACATAACATGATCATCTAGAAATAGAAAGTTCAAAAGAATCAACAGAAAACCGAACTCATGACTAATCCTGTCAAGGTTGCAGAATACAAAATCCAAACATTTTCCTACTCACTGGCAATGAGCAAGTAGGATTTGATGTAAAAACACATTGCCTTTCACATTAATATTCTCCCACAGGAAAGATTTGGGTATAAATCTAACAAAAAACATGTTCAAGATCTCCGTGAGGAAAGGTCTAAAATGTTGATGAAATAATTTTTAAATTAAGAAATAAGAGATATATTTCATGTTGCTGAGTAAGAATTCTCAATACTGTCAAGATGTCAGTTCTTCTTAACTTATACAGGGATTCAAAATGCCCAGAACAGCCTACTTAACACGGAAGGAAAACAAAGTTACAGAGCTAACACTTCTGGGCTTTAAGACACACTGTAAAGCAATGGTGGTCAAGACAGTGTGAGAGACAAAGAACTCCAGGGAATGGAGAAACCAACTACAGACCCAAATAAATGCCACCAACTGCTATTGACAAAATTAAAAACAAACAACAGAACAACAACAACAAAATCAGGAATAAAGACAAAATGTAGTGATCAATAGTGCTGGGACAACTGGATATTCAGATTCAAAAACAACCAAACAATAAGACGAATCTTGGCACAGACCTTATATTCTTTGAAAGAAAATGAACTCAAAGTAGATCCTAGAACCACACACAAAATACAAAACTGTTACACACCCAGAAGATAACACAGGAGAAAGTATAAATGTCTTTGGGCATGCCATCATCTTTATAGATGCCACATCCAAAGCCACCAATCATAAATCGATAAGATGGAGTTCAATAAATTATAAGCTTTTATACTACAAAAGATAATATAAAGAGAGTGAGATGGCAAGTCAAGGAGAGGGAAAGATGTTTGCAAAAAAACAAACCCGATAAAAGGATATCCAAAAGTTGAAAGGACACCGAAAACTCAGGAAGAAAATAAACAATTCCACTGAAAAATGGGAAAGATATAATTAGACATTTCACCCAGGAAGAAGCACAATAAGTAGCATATAGGAAGATGTTCAGGGCTGGTATTTAGCTCAATGGTAGAGCATTTGCCTAGCACACAGAAAGCTCTGGGTTCAATCCCCAGCACTGCAAAATAAATAATAATAATAATAAGTTTGATATCTCATGTCGTTAGACAGTTGCAAATTGAAACAAGAAAAATAAGTATTGTGATACACAAATAAGACTCTAAGAAGTTAACTTGAGAGGTAGAAGCAGAACGATTATAAGTTTGAAGTCATTGGAGTTCAAAGCTGGTCTGGGATACATGAAAGTCTATCTCAAAACAAAAATAATAATGAGCCATGACTACACACCTAACCTATTAAAAATGGCCCAAACCTAAGATGCAAACAATACCGGTGCTGGCAAGTATGAAAAAAAAAAAGCCTATGAAGTCTCACTCACTGTTAGTGGGTGGGGCTACAAAGCAGAGAAGATATTGAAGATGCTTTGTCAGTTTCTTGTAAAATTCAGCATAGTTTGACCCTTTGGTTGAGCAATCATACTCTTTGTTTTGTACCTAGAGTAGATGAACATTTATGTCCACCCAGAAACCAACGCATATATGTGTGTGGCAATTTTTCAACCTTGGAAGGTTGTTGTGACCTGCATGGCTTTGGACTTGTCCTGACTGGGAAGATGAGGGAATGAAGAGATGACAGGCACATGCACAGATAATCTCAGGGTGGTAGGGTGTGTCGTACACTATAATGGAGACCCACTGATGGCATGGACCCTCCGGGGTATTTTATATCACTGAGCAAGGAGGCAGGTTTATTGTACAAAGCTGAACAGGGAGGAAATGGTCTAACTAATCTGTAGGAGGTCTCTGAGGAGAGTAGTTTCATACTGCAGTTATCTGGGAGGAGAAGCTGTGGTTGACAGTTTCTACATACAGTGGTTTTAGCTAAAAGTCAGTCTTTGGTAACATCTGTTGTGGTAACTCATTCTTTCAATAGCCTTGGGTACCAGCCTTAGTGCATGACTCCTTGTCTATGAACATGACCACTTAAGAGGAGAGAGAGAGTTCAGCTAGCTCAGTCAGTAGAATATGAGACTCTTAATCTCTGGGTCATGGGTTTGAGCTCCACGTTGGGTGCCACTTTTAACGTGAAACACAAAGATATAAGTACTTTCATAAAACAATTTATTAAGAGGTGCAATGGGGAAGCAGACTCACAGATACTGGACAAGGTATAACCAGTTGCAGAGCCCTTCTGTTATTCCCAGTGGTAGCTGGGAACTAGCCACATGCTGTTTCTTGCCTCCTGACCAGGTCTTCATTACCCAAGAGAACATGCGTGTGACCTCTCTCTCCTCTTGAGCAGTATGTCTGCAGACAAGAAGCCACGCCCTGAGGCTGATACCACAAGGTTATTGGCAGAATGAGTTCCCACAACAAACATTCATACTTGGCCTTTGCAGTTCCTGAGCCTGAGCTGGAAAGGGTCTTGCCATTCCCACCCATCAGAAGCACTAAGGTCCTTGACATGGACGTGTTCATGTCAGCAATACACATCTACTCAGAACTTCATCCTCTCCACACAATAGGTGAATGGAAAAATAACCTGAGGTTCAGATCATGGAATACTTACTAACTGTATGAACGGAGTATTAACATTTGAAGTAATTTGTCTTTAGGTAGGACTGGGGTGCTTCATGAGTATGCCCTAGCTCCTTTGCTCCCTTCTGTCTTCTATAGAGGTACGTATACCTCTACAGTATTAACAATCAAAACAGTTCTGTAGCCTATTAACACATGTGAGCCCTGAATGATGACTGCCTTAGCCAGGGTCCTCAGGCCATCACTTTCCTTTTCTCTTTGCCAAGCGTAGCCTTCATCCTGTACCCTTGAGAATAATTACAACTTCCAATCACTTCAAGCTCTGTTTCTTCCTGATTACAAAATGATTTAAAGGAATTTCTTGGTTGTTCAAAATTTGGAAGAAGTTCTTACATAGTGGAAATCATCTTTAATAAAAAGGCTGAGCTGTGGCTCTGGTAGGGTGCTTGCCTAACATGCACCAAACGGTAGATTCAATCCTCAGAACCACATAAAACCAGGTACACATGCTTGTAATGCCAGCACTCTAAGGTAGAAGCAGAATTAGAAGTTCAAAGCCACTATATAGTGAGCTCCACACCTGTCTGTACACGTGCCTCAGACTGCAGTCTAGCTCTAGTTTATTCTCAAATAAAAAATTATTTTTCTGAAAACTTATCTGTATAGGACTTGGACAATGACCAATTCTTGAAGACATCTACCCAGAAGACACGTGTACCTTCAACTTAGATGTCATTCATCAGAGTACATTACACAGCTGTCTAACATCAGGAACACAATGCAGAGTTCTTTCTGACACCCTCAAGGAGAAGTGGAGATAGTGCCAGAAAGCCCCAGTGCCCAGTACACCAACTTTTGTATATCATTTGTTTTTAGTTATAAAGGTGAGTTGCTGTGGGAATGTACCTCAACAGTAGAGTGCTGAGGCTACAGGACTCTGTCTCATAGACAGACAGACAGGAACAAGTTTAGCTGCACTCTACCTGCCTTCAGAAAATATTTAAACAAATAAAAAATTAGAGCAATAGGGAGACTAGTGTGATCAGATCCAATTTGGTACATGTGTTTGGGGCTAAACTATTACACTCTTAAAAAAGCCTAAAGAATGCACATTGTGAGCCACTTAATATAAAGATATAAAAGAGGGGGGGGTCAGATGTAATTGATCCAAAAGAAGATAAATGAATTGGAAAATACAATGGTTTAGATTAATGTTCTCCCAACTTATTCCTCTCAACTAAATACAGATGAATCCAGTAATAGAGGAGTCTTGTGTGTCTTTTTTTTTTTAATTAAAACTATTTGAAGAGAAGTAGTTTCTCTAAGTAGCAAACATATGATGTGTTCCCAGATTCTTGAATGACAGGCTCAGACGGGGGGGGGGGGGGGGAAAGCAGTTGACCCTGCTAAAGAGCATTGTTTCTGTTAGTTCCAGCTGTGGCACAGCCTGCCTCAGCAGCCACAGCAGTTACATCATCCCCTGTTGCCGGGCAACTTGCCACTGTCAGCCATGTGACGTGTGCATCCCTTAAAAAGTGCCTGCCGGACACAGTTCTCTCTCTTGCCTCTTGCTCCTCTCTTGCCTCTGTTCTCTCTGTCTCTCAGTCTCTTGTCTGTCTGTCTGCCTGCTTCTCTCATGTCCCCACTCTGAGACAGACTTTCACTCTTTCGCTCTCCCCCTCCCCCAATAACCCTCCTGTGCTAACTCTGTTGTGCATGATGTGTTCGTGTTCGCTTAGTGGCTACCCTGGCAGGGCTCGCCGACATTACGGTTATATTCCCACTATCCTCTTCAGGTAGATAGTGTGGCCAGACAGTCTGTGTCACAGTGACAAGTATGTTGATTCTGGATTAGTTTTGGTTCTTGGAAGCCAGGAACCTTAGACACCTCAAACTGTTAAGTATAGCACTTCATTTTTTTTTTTTTTTAATTCTGGTATTTGAACCCACAGCCTTATAATCACTCTATCATTGAGCTACACCCCCATCCCCACAGCAACTCACCTTTGAAACTAAAAACAAATGTGATATCAAGGTTGGTGTACTGGGCACTGGGGTTTTCCAGCACCATCTCCAGTTCTCCTGGACGATGTCTGTCGGGGACCAGCCTCATCAAAAACACCTCTTGCCAGGGTAGGGGTATGAAATTTAGAAATATAAGTAAAGAATAAGAAGACATCAGAAACCATAAAATAATACTGAGAGGGCATTCTAGTGAATACTAAAATTTTCAGGTTTAATTATTCATACACTTTTATACCACAATACAAAAGGGGGAAGAAGGCAACCAAAGACTGCTTTAACATGATACAATTCGAACAGTTAATCACTTTGACTCTTTGGGACATCAAGTCATTCGCATTCTGTTGTTTAGGCAATGAAGCTACCCTGGACAAATATCCTCAAATCAGCCCTTCTGCAGGTAACCTCCAAATACAACAGAAGGAGCAAAAGTATGTTTACATATCCTGAGCACCTGTCAGGATGGAAACAGGCTCACAATTTGGGGCCTCCACAGGACTCTGCACCGGGTCCCTGAAGTTAGAGAGCCATGTAGTGTGTTGTTGAAGGTACATCTAAGTTGAAGGTACATGTGTCTTCTGGGTAGATATCTTGAGAGCTGGTTGTTGCTCAAGTCAATCAAATACAGACAAGTTTTCAGAAAAATAATTTCTTTTTTGCTTGAGAATAAACAAGAATCAGACTGCAGTCCAAAACACGTGTACAGACAGGTGTGTCCTCTGGGATGTCCAGAGGACAAGGGAAAGGTTAGAGGCTTAATTAAGACAGAGAAATCTACAATAATTTTGAAAGGAAGATCACTTTTGAGATCACTTTTGGTGAAATTAACAAGTAGTAGCAAATGCCGGGCAGTGGTGGTACACACCTTTAATCCCAGCACTTGGGAGACAGAGGCACAGATCTCTGTGAGTTCGAGGCCAGCCTGGTCTACAGAGTGAGTTCCAGGACAGCCAGGGCCTTGCAGAGAAAGCAGGTCTAAAAAAATAAAAAATAAAATAAAATGGTATCAATTGTATAAAGTAGTTTATATTATTGACAGTTTTGTCATCAGTTTTTTGCTGTTGTTGTTTGGTTGGTTGGTTTTTGGTTTTTCAAGACAGGATTTCTCTATGTAGTCTTGACTTTCCCAGAACTTGCTCTGTAGATCAGGTTGGACTCAAACCCACAGAGATCTGATGTGGGATTCCCCCTCTGTATTCTGTGAATATGTTTTATTACCAATGCTGAATAAAGAAGCTTCCTTGACCTATGGCAGGGCAGAATAAAGACAGGCAGGAAATCCAAACAGAGATATAGAGAGAAAGTAGGTGGAGTCAAGGGGACACCATGTAGTTGCCTAAAGGGAAGGGCACTGGAACCTTACTAGTAGGCCACAGCCTCGTAGTGATACACAGATGAATAGAAATGGGTTAATTTAAGATGTAAGAGCTAGCTGGGAATACGCCTAAGCCATTGTGCGAACAGTGTTGTAATTAATATAGTTTCTGTGTTCACAGAGATCCACCTGCCTCTCTGCCTCTCAAGTGTTCGGATTAAAGTCATGGACCATAGCACACAGTTCTGTCATCAGCTTTTAAGTAAAGCTAATCCTAAGCTCAGGGCTGGCTGCTGCTTTACAGTAGTTCAGAGATTTCCCGGAGCCATATCCACTCCCTAAATGCTCTCCCTCTTCCCGTGGCTTTTTGGGCTCCACTTTAATAGGATGTAACAGTAATTTTCATAGCAGTGACGTCATCATGCTCCTTTGCCCATGTCGCCGTCATCAACCACGTTCTGGTTGGGGAAAGTCCATCTGCCGAGTTCACTGAGTGTGTATGAGGTTCAGAGTCTGCTGCCAAGCTGTAGAGGCGTGATAGACAGACAGCCTCGGAGAATTATAAATTTGCTTGCTTTAAGTTTGGTCTCACTGTGTACATGAGCCTATGCTCCTGATAATATCAGAGCAGCAATCGCTAAAGCCAGAGGATAGTCCAATAGATGTAGTTGTTTTTAGAGAAACTTTTTTAATAGCATATTTATTTTTATTTTTTGTGCATTGGTGTTTTGCCTGCCTGTATATCTGTGTGAAGGTGTCAGATCACTTGGACCTGGATTATAGACAGTTGTGAACTACCATGTGGGTGCTGGGAATTGAACCAGGGTCTCTGGAAGAGTAGCCCGTGCTCTTAACCACTGAGTCATAGAGAAACTTTTTAAATAGAAGAATTAAACATTTTTCTCTTTTCTAAGGATCCTAATAAGCCTGTCAACCACTCTTGAAATGTAGCTCATCAACCACACAAATAAGTGTTTGTAGCACTGGTTGGATTTGGGGAGTGTCATATTAACAGTTAAATATCACATGCTTTACATATCCTAATTCTCATCTGATCTGCACTTTTAAATAGTTTTATTTTTGAGGTGCTTTTCTGAAATTGAGGTAATGACATTAGATCTACCTGAATATAAGAGTAACTATTTGCATTTCAGTATGTAAATGTGAAAATATACAGCGAGGACCTGGGATTCATCTAAAAAGGTTTAGCCTGAGATCCACTAAGTCACACTAGAAAGATAAAATGATGATCTCTGGGACTTCACATGAACCAGTGCTACGCATGTGAGATACCAGGTTTGTTTATACAGGTTCAGTTTATAATTATGGTCCATGTTTCTTTAAACTGCTTCCGAATTCAGGCAAGAACTGGTTTGAATATTGAGTTTGTTCCATCGAAGTAACCTTTATTTGAGGTAAATATTAGGGATCCAAGTATCTGGCCTTAGTGGGATGTGTTGTTGATGGTTGTGTAAAGTTTGGAGAGATTATTTGTATCTTAAAACGCACATCATGAAGTTTCCAAATGTATTCAGGCCCACTGTTCTCAAAGACATGCCAAAATGTACTTTAAAATCCAACTTAAATTTCACGTGGCAAATGCTGCCTCCTGTTCATCTGACATCCAGAGCTGAAAACCAACACAGCGTTGTTTAAAATAAACACGGAGAAGCATTTGGAGTTCACAGCAAATGTCTTTTGCTCCTCTGAGATTTTTCGTTTTAATGAGAGATTAGGTCAGGCATCTCAGTTTTTGTCCTGGATCACGTGGGTGTGTGTAAGTAGCCACGCCTTTCTGAGGCTTTCGCAAAAGGAACAGAGCCAGGCAGCAGAAGCCTTTGTCTCTGGCTGGGCTGGCTTAGAACATCTCCATATGGTTGCCCCAATGCAATTCATCCTCATGAGCGCCAAAATGACCTTGCCACTTTCTCCTCAGAGCTGGGGTGCACAGTCCTTTCACCTCTTGTACCCAACCCTCAACTGATCCCGTGACTCAGCACCGGAGTCCTCTGCTCTTATCAGGGGCCCCTCTGTGCCAGTTCTTAGCTCCCTAAGGGTCCTCCAGCCTCCACATCTCTCTACACCCAAACTAAGCTCCATGAGGCACAGGTAAGAAATTCCTGTTTGTGTGGGAACTGCTTCAGCCAATAGCTTTTAAGATACCAGCCCACTTTGGGTGTGGTTTCATGTACTGTAAGTGCCAATCAGTGTACTATTAGGCCAAACAGTGTTGTAATTAATATAGTTCCTGTGTGATTATTCAGGTCTGGGCAGCCAGGAAACGAACAGGCTATCTCCGTTTACTCGCTGTTTTCATCTCAGTAAGTTCTCAGGAGCCCCAAGATCCTGGCGCTGCTGTTCACTGCTACGGGGCCGCTCTACCCTCGTCTCTTGCTTTGTGATCTGTAAACCAAGCTACTTGGAAGACATCAGGAAACCCTCCGGTCCTCAGCTGTGAGTCCAAGTTCAACAATGTGGAGCCTCAGCCGAAGGGGGTGGGACCTAAGTATGCACTTCTCTACTTCCTTCCTGTGTCACTCAAGTTGTCTCTGTCTTCTTCAACCTATGGCTCCACCCTGCCCCGAAGCCTTCTGGGTTCGCCCGATTTCAATGCGACAGTGTGCTGTGTTTCCCTATTCAGTACAGGAGATTAATTCAGGGCCTTTCATGGACTAGGCGAGGGCTCACTATTGAACTACACCCTGAGCTTCTTTTTCATTTTTCGTGTTGAGATTGGTTCTCACTTAGAGTCCTATGTTGACCTCAAACTCACTCTGCAACCAGGTAGTCCTTGAACTTATGATCCTCCTGCCTCAGTCTCCAAAGCAGTTGGTATTACAGGCTTGCCTCACCAAGCTAGTTTCTAGAATATATACTTTGCATCCCTCCTTTTGATTTTCCTTTTTTCCGTTTTCAGCCTAAATGTATCTTCTTTCTTTCTGCTGAGGTTTTTCTAGTTTAATTTCATGTTGTCCCTGCGCTGGGTTTGCTCTGCAGGAAGATAGCAGAGACCAAGTATGTAAGGGGCCAAGAACCTCGGATCCACCTAGAGAGAGGACTTCCACACCGACTGGGGAGGACCAGTTATGGACTTGACAAGTGTAAAAAATGAATAACTTCTGAGCAAGCTGCTGAAATGATGGATATGCTTCTTAACTAACTACATGAAACAAACACTCTTTAAAAACAAACCTAAAAACCCTGTATAGTCCCGTTTCTGACTCAGGTTCTCGAGTAGGTCCCTAAGGTGACTTAAAGTTGTTCCTATCAGAAAACTAAAAGGACAAAAGTTCTGAAATATTTCAGAAAGAATGCGTTTTCTATTGGAATCATTGTCTGATGGTAGAGATGAAAAGCTGGTGGCCATAGTGTTTCTGAACTCTTCCAAGTCATTCGGCAAAATGTCCATGGTATTTTTCTTTTGTCAAAAAAGAAAAATTACAAGATAAAAATAAAATGAATTATTTACAGATGGACTGAACTTATCCGCAAAGAGTCTCATGCTCTGGCGCTGCTCTTGGGTAATTCCAGAAACATGCAAAGCAGCTGACAGATGGGGGACAGCCTTTGTACATGGTTGTTGTCGCCACTAGCAAGAGAGAAGCCGAGGGCGAGTGAAACACGCCTCCTAGAAACCAGAGTTGAGAAATGAATGGAAGAATCTAGAAACAGAACATCCTGGGAATGCGTCTATGAGAGCAATAGCTTTGTGTCTCTACCTCCCTTTTGTTTGGGATTTTTGGTTTGTTTTGTTTTTTTCTTTTTGGTTTTTTCGAGACAGAGTTACTCTGTGTATCTCTGGCTGTCTTGGAACTCACTCTGAAGACCAGGCTGGCTTCAGACTCACAGAGATCCACCTGCCCCTGCCTCCTGAGGGCTGGGATTACAGACGTGTGTCACCACCACCACCCAGAAGACACTGATAATGTCTCTGTTGCCTATGAAGGAGTTTAACCTAACAAAAATGTTCCCAGTCAGCTGTCATATTTTATTCTTATTTCTCTTGATAAACACAGCAGTTTAGATTAAATCCTACACACACAGCTCGTAGAAGACCCGTAACAGAATTACAGTGGGAGGCACAGCAAGGAAGAGTGAACTAGGCGGGTATTGGAACAGAAGCAAAATCACCAGGAAAGGGATCCACATTTTTAGGAGACTCGGGATCTCAGGAACACGGAGGTGGAGGTGGTGTCGAGAGTGGTGGTCTAGATGTACCCACACCAACATTTAGTTATTCCTGGGGCACTTGGAATGTAGG
Organism: Chionomys nivalis; assembly: GCF_950005125.1. NCBI lineage: Eukaryota > Metazoa > Chordata > Mammalia > Rodentia > Cricetidae > Chionomys > Chionomys nivalis. The sequence continues at coordinate 33,305,862 of NC_080100.1, read as the reverse complement.
CCGAATGAATCCACTGTGAAGAAGCAGAATTGTGGTTTTCAAGCCTTTGTCCAAATGGGTCGATATGGAAACATTCTGGTTGCATGGGTTCCTTACCACACCCTGGGAAAGCCTGGGACTCTTTGAACAAGGTTTGAAAACCACTCTGATAAATGAGCCCCAGTGGGTACCGTTCAGCACAGGGCCGTGCCTGCATTGATGCTGTGCAGTGTTCTCTAGTGTCTTCCGGTGCTATCTCCTGGCCAATCTCAAAGACATCTGGACCTGCCAGTCCTTCCTCCATTTTCATGGACAGCCCTCCTTGTCATCATTATCCCACCCCACCCTCCATTCGCCTCCCTGCTGCCGGTCTCTCTCACTTCCAGTATGTGCGAACACAGAAACAGACTGTTCTCCTAAAGCTCTTTTGTAATAGCCTCTTGCCCAAGAGTCCACACAAGTACCCAGTTACCACTGCTTTTTTCAAGTTTCTCTTTGCTACACCCTGGCCTTCGACAACCTTTCCTATAACCCATTATAGCCTCACTCGCCTTCAGCCTTATGCAGGCTATCCATGGTGACTCCTACTGTGTCCTCACACATCACTTCCTTGGAAAGTAGAGGGATCAAGGTTCCTGACTTGTGCATCTCACGACACTCTAAGGCTTCTCTATCAAGGGAACACAGTGACTACAATTCTAAAGTCTGCTTTATCATCTCAGCCTCCTCCTAATTTGAAAAGATGGTTTATCCATAGGACCCTTATATTCCCAAATCATGTATTGTTGCATTATAATTTGTTGAATGAGTGAATGAATTCAACATGGATAATTGTTGAGTAGATGAATGAATGAATGAACACATGAATGAATGAATACATGAATTCATGCATTGACAGAATAAATGACAAGTAGTACCCTGCAAGAGTATATGGTCTTTTGGGACATTGCTTCAGGTGATCTTTCATTTGTGACTCCCATGAATGGGGGTCACCAGTGAATGTTCCTCTCATCTTTTCCTCGGGGACTACCAAGACAGGAGTTGTGAACCTTTCGGAAATCAGTCTCCCTCTGTGGAGAGGGAGGTGCTGCAAGTCTGCACTGAAAACAGGATTTAGACTACATTTTGCCTCATAGCTGTTAGTGCTGGGGGACAAAACCCTGAATCCAGGTTCTGTAGCCAAAGGTATGTATATGTAGTATATGTAGGTGGCGGCAGACATTAGCTGTATCTTGGCATTTGGAACCCTCTATTCTGTAGAGCAAGGACTTGCCGAGAGTCTCAATAATAGCACAGACACGACTGGAACCTAGTTCTTGCTGCTACCCACCCTTTCCTTCTGTTCTCAGAAAGCCCCTTGCTAACTCAGGGTGATATACACAGTGCTTCCTCTCTGGCTCACCCTGTGGCCTTTGATGCTGGGAAAACAAGAGTCCAAGGTCAGACCACTTCCTCCTGACTCAGATTTAGTCCAGCAAAGTCCTGTGTGGCGAGGGCAGGGTGTAGGTGAGGTAAGGGCCAGGACAAGCAGACACAGTTGAAATGACAAGAAATCCATTCCCACACATACCCTCTTTCTCCTGGAACTTCAGAGACAGCATAGATAGATAGATAGATGATAGATAGATAGATAGATAGATAGATAGATAGATAGATAGATAGAGAAAGAGAGATATTGAGATATATATAATCTTTTGAGACTCTTGAGGGGTGACAGTTCCTTGGATGACTGCATGTGGGCAAGTACATAGCAAAGGCAGGATGAAGATCAGAGGTTCACCATCCATAGTCTAATTGTAAAGAACAAAAGGTCCTCACCCACCCAAACCACTTTACTGCCTCATCCCTGCGGTCTCATTTCGGACCTGGAAGTGTAGAAGGAAAGCCATGATTGAGAGACCACAAAGGGAAGAGGTCATTAAAGCAAGCCTGGTCTAGAAACTGTCCCCAAGACAGCAATATTGAAGCTTCATTTCACCCAAGCAGTGAAACAGCAGAACCACACGATGGCAAGGCCATTCAGAATTAACTCATTTGCATGGCATGAATTATGTGCCAGGGAAATTGAATGCATGGTGACTCACCCTAACCACTCAAGACTGAACATCACCAATCAGCACTACCCTCACATTGCAAGCACAGTGGTTCACCCTAACCCAGTGAGACTCCGCCCTCCAGCTCATCCCATACACAGGCAATTGTTTCTTTGGCTGTCACACCTGCTGTTCTCTTCGGAGTGTACTAAATAAACCTGTTTTCTATCTTCTCTGGTCTAAAGAGGCAATTTTTTCATCCACCACTGTGGAGGTTTGAGAGAAGGCAGCCCTCAAAGAGAGTGGCACTAACAGAAGGTGTGGCTTTATTGGAGGAAGTGTGTCACCTCATGGGTGAGGTTTGAGGTCTCCTATGCTCAAGCTATACAAAAGTGAGACAGTTCACTTCCTGTTGCCTGCCCATCAAGATGTAGAACTCTTAACTCCAGCACTATGCTTACCTGCATGCTACTACATTCCATCATGATGATGGTGGACTAAACCTCTGAAATTGTAAGTGAGCCACCCCATTAAATGTTTTCTTTTATAAGAGTTGCCATGGTCATGGTGTCTCTTCACAGCAATAGAACCCCAACTAAGACACCTACAAAATCTCCTACCACATGAAGTTGCTGAGGCCTTTGGGTTACATGTTGCAGAAGGGTCCCACAGACAATCCTTTTCCCAAGGGTTTTATTGTCAAGACTCTGATGTACAAAGGAGAGAGTCAAAGTTACTTTTTTTTTTTTTCAAGACAGGGTTTCTTTGTGGTTTTTTTTTTTTTTTTTTGGAGCCTGTCCTGGAACTAGCTCTTGTAGACCAGGCTGGTCTCGAACTCACAAAGATCCGCCTGCCTCTGCCTCCCGAGAGCTGGGATTAAAGGCGTGCGCCACCACTGCCCGGCTTGCTTTTTATTTTCTTACCTGTGTGATAAGAAATGCTGAGTTAGCCGGGCGGTGGTGGCACACGCCTTTAATCCCAGCACTCTGGAGGCAGAGGCAGGCGGATCTCTGTGAGTTCGAGACCAGCCTGGTCTACAAGAGCTGGTTCCAGGACAGGCTCCAAAACCACAGAGAAACCCTGTCTCGAAAACCAAAAAAAAAAAAAAAAAAAAAAAAAGAAATGCTGAGTTATCTGTAAGATTCTTTTCAAATTATTCCTTGTTGTGCAGCTTTAGTAGGCTCTGGTCATCCCCTTTGGCTAGCAGAGCTTCTTGTTTTGAAGATAGATACTTTTTCTGGCCATGGGTATTTGTTGTGGGATATTTGTATACTGTGTGACGATGTATTGTTGTGATCGGTGTAATTAAAAACACGAACAACCAATAGTTAGGCAGGAGAATACAGGTGGGACTTCCAGGCAGAGAGAGAGAACTCTGGAAAAAAGAAAGGCAGATTTTCCAGTGAAGCACAGAGAGGAAACAGGAGGTGCAGGATGGAAGAAAGAACATTGTGTGGCAAAACATAGATAGATATATATGTTATATATATTAATAATATATATTAATATATAATATACATGTATATATCTATGTAAAATAAGAGCTAGTTGAGAACAAGACTAAACTAAGGCTGAACTTTCATAATCAATAATAAGTCTCCATGTCATTATTTGTGAGCTGGCAATCCAAAGAAAAATCCGACTATAGGTATTGGTACAGAATTTTCCTCTGGAAGCATAGCTCTTTCACTGTTAATGTTCATCAGTCAATAAATAGCTAATTAAATTTAACATGTATTCAATACACAAGAACAATTGGCCTCTTCTCTTATTTCTCTCTTCATTTGTTCAGCTATTTGCTCTCAGTATGCAAGAAGCTTACAGTCTAGGGAGATGGACAAAAATTTAAAATCTTGGAGAATGAATATTTAAAATGCTTTTTTTGTTTGTTTGTTTTTTCGAGACAGGGTTTCTCTGTGGCTTTGGAGCCTGTCCTGGAACTAGCTCTGTAGACCAGGCTGGTCTGGAACTCACAGAGATCCGCCTGCCTCTGCCTCCCGAGTGCTGGGATTAAAGGCGTGCGCCACCATCGCCCGGCATAAAATGCTTTTGTTAAAGATGTCAAAGAAAACATAAAAGTTGTAACATTATTTCAGGGCGCGTCAAAGATCAAGCAGATCTCAAGGACGCTTATGGTGTAAAGACCTGCACATCTCAGACGCAGGCTGACCTTTGGGCTGGGCCAGATCTCAGTTTTCTGCGACACTCTGTTCACATCTGCTTTCCTCCACAAACGACTCCTTAGGAAGGGGCACACTTCAGGGCTTGAAGAACAACCATCAGAGCCTTTGTGGAAGAGTGTCTGTCCCCTGTGTGCTGCAACACAGTGAACACTATCACAGGAGGGAAGCAGAGGGCCAATGTGCATGCAACGTGAAAGACCCTAAGGTAAGCGCACCAGTGTTACTCCCAGGGGATGATGGGAACAGTGAGAGGCTTCCTTCAGTGCTGACTGAGAGCAAGGTCAGACAAATTCTTCTGGCTACTCAAAATTTGCCCCAGAGTATGAGTCCAAAAAAGATCAGGTCAACAAACCCACTGTGTCCTCCTGGACAATACATAACTGCTTGAGCCTTGTTGAATTGCCTTCAAGGAGCCATGATTTCTCTATGCCCAAATGAAACCAGTAGTCACTGCCCCCTATTTTGTCTTAAGATATCAGAGAGTCAGATTATATTATACTGGGACATTTCATCCCTTCCCCCTCCCTCCTTTTCTCTTTAAATGAACACCAAATACTTTAGGAAATTCTTTTTGCTCTTGCTATCAGGGCAGTAAAAGATCCAGGTGTTCAGAAATAGGTCTTTAGGGTGTGCAGAGATCTTATGGGAGGGACCACTTTCCGTCCCCCTTGTCTTCAACACAGCTTTGTCAGGATATTTTGTGTATTATTGCTGCTTTCATTACTACTCTTGTAATAATTGTCTCTTTCTGGCAAAGTCACCTAATGTATTTGTTGGAAACAGCTGGGATTTTCTTAGTAAATCTTCTAGTTCCTGGGAAGGAATGTGACTGTTTAATCTTTTCCAGGGCAGAAAAGTCTTTTAAATCTCCTATCCTTTTCTCTTGGGCCATCTTTTTTTCTCCCAACATAGTTTTTATCTGAGGGAATTATTTCTTATGTCAAATACATTTATTTCCTTATCAGACAGAAACGTGGGCAAGTGGAACGTGAGGTACAGAGCTCCATACTGCAGTGGAATTTGGTTTCCCAAATGATTTGGGAAGGCTTTTCTGTTGGAGCACCTGTTCAAAGAAGCCATTTGAGAGTGTCAGTGGCTGCCTTTTCCTTCCCAGTTGTGCCAACATGCCCTTGTCCTTGCCTTCACATTAGTATTGACTAGGGAAGGAGCATTGTTTCTGCATTTGACCTTGTTTTCATTTTAAAAAACAAAAGTCATTTAAAAGTAAGTCAATACATTCCCAAGTCTCATTTTATAGGAAAAGGTGCAAAACAGAATGATCAAAGAGTTTTGACTGCATGACCACACTGTGGACCCGTAGCCCCCAACGGAGAGGTGTGGAGTTATCAGTACCCAGTAGCTGCCCTTCGGTTCTCACTCTAGTCCCTACATCGACCTAAAAACACTGCTCTGTTTCTGGTGTTAATCCCACCGGTTGAGAGCAAGACTACCACCACAATTTAAAGTCAAATTTGAAGCAAGCTTTAATTAAACACTGAATGGGCTCTGGCCAGGTTCATATCCAGGTACCTGGGGAATGGCTCCACATCACAGTTTGCAGTGGTTTAAGTATTTCCAATCAGGTCCAATCAGGGGCAAGCATGCATCCTGACATGTTTCCTGCCTGTGAACCTCCCATCCACATGTGATTAAGTACATCTGGTGCAATGAGCCAAACAAACTTGTTTAGGGGACTGAAAACGTGTGGCTTGTTATCTCCCATGAACAATAGCCTCCAGCATTTCGGGAACTCTCTGTCCTTAGGCAAGGGGCTTGCAGACCAGAGGCATTTTTGTTTCATGGATCTCTAAGGCATGTTAATTGAAACTTAAAATGTAACTTTGGCTCTCACACTGGCATCATTGATTATTGCTTTGTCTATTTTTAGTCTTTATAAAATTTAGCTTTGGGTATTTTTTTCCACGTGTCCTTTTGAGGACAGTCTTACTGCGGCAAGTAGCAATATGCTTTCATTTTTATTGACCTATGTTACTATTATGTAAATATATCAAAATGTTGTATCTGTTTCTGCTATAGCTTCCCATTCTGTTATTTACAATTCTACCAGCCTGGTCCTGCCTGGTCCCTACATCTTCCATATGTAAGTAACCTTTTCTTTTGTTCCAAGCCTATGGTGGTAAAGCTGCTGTTAGCACTAAGAAGATACCGTTGGGATTCTGACATTACATGACTAGAATCATCCATGTTCTAGACAGAATGGAAGACAGAACACACATGCTATTCTGTTGGTCAAGGCTTTTAGATCTGTTCATGTTTCATTGGGCACAATTTGGTGTCACCTGGTCAAACCTAATTTTATAATAGCTTTATAGCTAAGACATGTTCTAGATAGCTAAGATCCAGGAAAAAAATCATCCTTTTATCCAGTCCTGGAGATGGAAATCAGGGTCTTACACATGCTAGGCAAGAAACCTACCACCCTTTTTGCACCAACAGGGCCAGCAAAATCGTGTAAGTTAAAACACTGTTGAGGGAGAGCAACACCCTCAAACATCAAGTCATGTAATCAGTGCCAGTGTAATCATGAGCTATACTAGATTCAGAAATAAAATAAGCATGAGCTTAGTCTAGTCTAATACAGATGGAGTCCCCACTCTAGTAAGCGATTCTATCACTCTAGCTGGGCATTGGGGCTTTAAGAGCACACCACCCCTTGCTCCTGTCTTTAGACAGTTACCACAAAGATGTGAGTCTAGTATAGCTCTTAACAATTATGGGTTACCCAGAAAGGCATCCAGGAGGGTGGCAGAAGAAGAAAATTAGAATTGGGAGTAAGACTATGGACTTAGGATGGAGTCAGACCACCCAGGCCGTAACGATGCCAGAGAAAAATGAGATGCACAACAGTGCCATGTTTAAGGGAGCCTAGAATAGACCTAATATGAGAAGAAATGGGTGGAATGAGGTTGGTCAAGTCCACAGTGGCCAGGAAAGGGTAAGACAATGAATCCCATGCCCAAGCATTTGGTGGACACATCCATCCCATAATCCCTCTGTAGTACATACCCATAGAGGACTTCTAGTGTATTACAATAAAAGATGGAATCTCCAGCTCACCCCTGCTTGATCTGGTCATTCCTCTCTTTCCAAACCCTGCCCTTTCAGAAGAAAAGGTCCAAAAGTCCAGTTCAGCATTTCTGTCAGATGTTGTGGTTCCTCCCCTCAAGCTGGCGGCTCTCCAACACAAACCCAGATTGTGGAGGACACATCATAGCACCCCCCCATCTACAGAGTACTTAAGCCCCTCCTCTAGGTCAGCCCTGTGGTTTTCCTCCTGCCCTCTTCCCCTGCCTCCATCTCTGGGTGCCTTAGGGTCACAGGGCAGCAGTAGGGTGGGGGCAGGGAGTGCTTTGCCCAGATAAATTGGTCTTGTACTTTTTAATTCAGCTTGATCTGGCTTATTGTGTCGATGGAGAAAACTATTATTAGGGTGCAGAAAACCTATTAGCCAGCAAATGCATCAAGGTGAGACCCAAAGTGTAGCCCTCTGGAAATTTCCCAGAGATTCAGATCTCAGGAGTTTGGCCTCTTCTCTGCTTGAACAAGCTGGTGTTTTTCAGGAGTTAACTCACTTGGTCTGACTGATCCCCAACCTTGGGGAGTGGAGTAAGTGCTGGAAGGAAGGATGCCATCATCCCCACCCCACATTTCCCTCCCCACAGGTATATCTGGGGAGAGGGAAAGGAGGCAGGAGAATAACCACAAAAGAGGAACTTTTTCATTATTATTTTAATGAAGACCTATTGTGTATCACATGTAACTCTAAAGAGTTAACTCTAAGGAGTTCACACACCAATGGAAAAAAACTTTTAAAACCGTGCACACTGGGCAAGCGAGACAGCTCGGTGAGTAAAGCCACTTGTGGCCAAACTTGACCTGAATTCCATCTCTGGGAATATGTGGTAGAAAAAAAATTTCTTCCTGAAAGTTATCCTTTGACCTCCACACATGCACCAGGGAACACATGTGCACATATGAATGTGAATGCATGTACACACACATACACACATGTCTGTGCACACACATGTTTTGCAAAGGAACAATTGTTGAGTACTTCTCTTGGGTCTCTTCAGGGTTGCCCTCCTGTGTGATATAATACAGTGTTGCCTCATACTGAGTCATAATACAGGTGTCTGTCTGATCTCTTTCCCCTGGCAAACGGCTTTACACTGCCCACAGTGTGGTATGATTCGCGTTTTTCTCTTGGCTCAGAGTCCTGAGCACCTTCCACGGCAGCCCTCCTCTGCGGAACTGCAGCCCTCAGGACTTCTCTGCGGTTCACTGCCTGTGTCGAAAGAGGAAAGTTACTGCACCGGGTCCAGAGAGCGGCTCTGAAGAAGAAGCAAGGCATTATGTGTGTGTGATTCAGCCCAGCATGCCTTTGGCCTTCCACGGTCAGGCTTCCTTTATCACATCCTCTGAGATCACCAAAGAACTTTGGAAATCTGAACCATCGCCTACGTGCCTTTCATAGCTGATGAAAAAGCTTGGATCTATCATCTCAGTAAATATCATTTGAATGCCTCTTTCCCTGCCAAGGAATTTCTGTAAGGAAATACGTTGTAAAGTGAGATACAATTTAAATCTATTACTGTAAATTACCAGCGGAGGGACCGACCATGCTTGTGAAGGCAGACGAAGCTTTAGACATATAACATGGGTGTTTTTTTTTTCATAGACTTGGCAACTGGCTTTTTCATAGATATTTTTTCATAGATGTGGCAACTGGTTTTTCTTTTTGGGGTGCATGAAGACAGTGCGGTTCTTCTAGCACACTTGGCAAATCTTTCACAGAACTAGTACCTCAAAATATGGGAGTCAGTTAAGATTTTTATCAAATGCACACAAAACTTGGTTTTGAAAAATCATGGGTCTGTTAATGTCCCCCAAAAGATGTTGGCTCCCAACCCCCCCACACACACACTTAAACAAAGCAGACATCCATGTTGCCTTTGTTCTCTGAGATGATGAGTCTCTCCTTGAAAACCCACCTATGAACACAAGAAGGGAGGATTTTGGGGGGATTATTTTGGCAATAATAATAAATAAAACTCTCTTATAAAGGAGAAAGGCAAGCTGAACCCCAGCTCTCTCCACCAACAATAATCTGACCTTGGAGAGAAAGTTTCTGCGGCATGTGGATTGTGAGCTTCAGTATGGAAAGGACTTGCTCACTTTGTTTCTCGGGACAGCTTTCTTAAGCTATAATTGCCCACCGTATGATTTACGCCCATGTGGTTTTTGAGTTCAAGTTTCTCGACATCACTGGGCCTCAGTCTTTCTCTCTGTAAAGGGGGAATGAAAATAACAGAACTCAATGATTTACTGAACAGATCAAATGCATGTGCACAGACTGATCCCTGAAATTAAATAAAAACAGTGACAGGAAAATAATATTTCATCTTCCCACACTCAGTTTGCCATTGAATTTTCTTATCGGTGGGATTCTATTATTCTGATTTTCCAATTAGATGGTAGAAATATTTAGCTTGTCAATTTATGATATTTAAAGTGCCATTATCTCCTGAGGATGACAGATTAGGGATCTGGGTTCACAGGAGGTCTCTCTGGTATCCCATGTGCTCACTCAGTGGCATGGCTTCAGGAGAGACCTCCACTGTTTTCTCAGGCCATGCGGTACAAAGACCTGACAGGTTTCAGGAATAGGTTGTTATTTGGGGCCACAGAATCCACTTGTTGTATTTCTCCTTTTCTCCAAATGTTCAGGCAGCAGGGCACCTGTGGATTTTAATTCTCCAGCACTCCAGGCAGACAAGGAGCAGAATCTCATTGCCACTCTCAGGTGAGAAACAGCAGCACCCCCACCCCTACCCCAGTGGAGGTTAATGGAGAAGCTGAACACTCTTGTAAACTATCTCAATCTCTCTGAACTCTCTCTGCTCCTGTTTCTTGTTAAGGTTCCCCGGACGGCACAAGGTAAGCTCGGCACAAGGTTTTTTGTCCTCTTGATTTCCATTAACATGGACTAAGCCCCAGCCATAGCAGATAAGAGTCCTTCAAATAAGGGCTGCATGGGAAGTGAGCCGAAGGGAAAGAAAGGGACTGTGCTCACTGGCCGCTGTGTAGCTATCAGAGCTGGTGGCATCCCGTGGTCGTTTCTATCACTCTGTGCCTCGTACTCTCTCACCTCCGCTAGGTAAAAAAGCAAAATCCCCACTGGTTTTTCTAAATTCAGTTTTGCAACATATGAGGAAATGTATAGCATCAAGAGAGCCATAACGCCCTTCATTTTTCATACTTGGTCCTAAGGTACACATGCACTTGCTTTGTGCAAAAAGTTACAGGTTGAATAAACTTTTCTCTCCTCGAAATTCATGTATTGTGCCTTCACCCCTGGCTTTCTGGACATCAGGATGTGACCTGGTTTGGGAGTAGGGTGATTGCAAAAAGAGTCAGTTTGTTTAAGATGAGGTCATACAATGGTTGGCCCTTAATCTAAGATGACTAAGGTGGTGTCTTTATTCAAGGGGACACCGACAGACTGGAAAGTGTGACGGTAGATGATGCATCCACTAGCCAAGGATAGCTAGAAATTGTTATCAAGCTACTAGAAATTGGGAGAGAAGCTGGGAACAGACTTCAGAAGGAAGAAACTCTGCCAACACCTTTATCCTGAACTGTCAGCTTCAAGAACCGTGAGATAATGCATTTCCGACATTTAAACTACCAATTTGTGGTACTTTGTGAAGGCGGGCCTGGGAACCTAATGCATGGAACAAATTATTCTGTCTTCCCAATCCACCCTCTTTCCACCCTCCCTCCCCAACTTCTGAAGAAGCAGCCATGTCGAACAACAATGTCACCCTCCCCTGGTTCGAGTTCACTGGCAAACATCTAAGAGCAAAGAGAAAGTCTCTGATGACTTCAATCAAAACTGTAAATCACAGGAACTGGCAAAAACCATGTTCCCACCCAGAAGAAAAGTAGCCAGCCACATGACAAAGCTAGGGCCCGGAGCTGTAGACACCGGTCTGGGAAACAGAGGGCTAGCTAACTGATCACTTTCCAGCCCTGGGCTCCATCTGCGCCTGAGACCTCAGCTGCATCTGCACTTGGCTCTGATTTGAATTCCAAGAAGCTGTAATGACCATCCAGCAAATTCATCTTTTTGCTAAACCCAATTCTTATTAGGTTTAGGAGACTTGTGGGTCAGATTTCTACTTTCTGCTCTCCAAAATTTGTGCCCTCTCATTTTTCACATAAGCAGAGACCTGCTATTCCATAAACAGCCAGGGACTTAGACACGCAGGGTGCAGAATCCGGAAACGGATATCCATAAGAGTAGATAAGAATAACTCTAAATTTACTTTAGGTCCCCATATGATTATCAGTACCCCCATCAGCAGGAAGTAGCTTGAAAAATTATACCAACATTCCAAAAAAATGGACTACCTTTGTTTAGAATGTTGGTTACAAGTTGTTATGGATAATGGTCAGAAGAAAAGCTAAATAAAGGATATTAGATTCAGAGTTCTTGTTCTTTAAAAAAAAAAAGGGGGGGGAGCTGTGGGACAATGGTTGTACCCTGTAAACATTTGTTTCTTGTATTTGTTCAATGCTGATTGGCCAGTAGCCAGACAGGAAGTAGAGGCACGGCAATGAGAAGAGGAGAATTCTGGGAAGAGAATTTTGCAGTCTGCAGTTCTGATCCAGACACAGAGCAAACAAGATGTGACTGCCTCGCTGAAAAAAGTATTGAGCCACATGGCTAACATAGATAATGTTAGATAATAATGGGCTAATATATGTTATAAGAGTTAATAAGAAGCCTGAGCTAATCGGCCAATCAGTTTATAACGAGAGAGAGAGAGAGAGAGAGAGAGAGAGAGAGAGAGAGAGATAATAAGAAGTCTGAGCTAATAGGTGGTCCAGTTTATAATTAATATAAAAAAAGAGTAGATGAGAAAGCACATAATCGGATGTGTTAATTCATGACAAAATGTCTGAGAAAAGGTTTATTTTAGCTTGTGGCTTCAGAGGTTTCGGTCTCCGGCCACTTGGCTTGGTTGCTATTAGGCCTGAGTCCAGATAGTACAATTTATTGTGGCAGGACGGTGTGGTAGAGGAACGCCACCCAATCCGTGGCAGCCGGGTAGCAAAGACAACGACAGTAAGTAACTCAGGTCCCAGTGCTGTTCAATAGTACAGCCGCAGTCACCTACTTCTAACTGGCCTCCATGGAAAGGTTCTACCACCTCCAGGACCAACGTGCTACTGTGTTATGGATCCATGAAGGGATCAAGCCATTCAAAAGGTCAGTATCTTCAAACTCCAGTCACCTCCCAAACACCCCACCTCTGAGCACTCCTGAACTGGGGACCAAGTCTTCAAGACATGCGCTTTGGGGAGCGGGGTACATTTTACATCCACACCAATAATAGTAAGTCTTCTTAAAGCATTCTTTCTTAAGTGAAATTGTATGCCAACATAACATGTAAAAAAAGTAGCATAAAACTTTACCTTTTCAAATAGACGCCCAAGTCACCCATGAGGAGACAATTTCATTAACATATAAGAAGGCTTGTTATATATAAAGTCAGCATCGTCCCTTCATCTAGATGCCAGTAGAATCACTTTACCTATGAGGTTTAGGCTAGTTTTATTTTTAAAGCACATATTTGCCTTGTGATCAACATCAAAGGCTTGGTACTCTGCCCAAGAAAATATGTGCTATTTAGTCCATGAACAATAAGGTCTTTCCTGTTGGTTCATTATCATGTTTTTTTAATTCTCAGAAATAGTTTTGATTCTGATTTATGCACTTTTTAATGGCTTCTGATATGTGAGTTAGTCTCCAAGACTCCCAGCTGTAGACCAGAGAAGGATAAGCAAATGAAATAAATCCTCGCACTATTTTGCATGCTAGCTCTGGACTGCATCAGCTTTCTGACCCAGCCAACACTTTTTCCTAGGACAGCTTGAGAAGACGTTAACTGTTTCTAATCACACACAGTTTCTATGAACCGAAAATCCATGTGTGGCTGACAGCAGGCCATGGCTCTGCCTTATGAGTCTCACATGAAATGACTGCATGCTGAGTGAGGGATTGGTTCTCCAGGCTCTGGCATCAATGAGAGATGACAGATTTCAGGAATTTCAGCCCAGTGGGAGGAAGTTAGACTATGAAGGGTGTGGATTTGTAAGGAACAGTGTGACAGTGGCTCCTCCCCATCTCTCCTTCCCTTCTTAGATGCCAGGAGCTGGGAGCTTCTGCTGTCTTGTGTTCCTTCCGTAAGGCACTGCCCACCATAGGCCTTAACATGACAAACCAACTAGCTGAGTCCCCTAAAACTGTGAGGAAATCAACCTTCCTTCTTTACACCAATTGTGTCAAGTGCTTTCTTATTGTAAGGGAAATCTGATCTCTAATACAAGACTCGACCAGAGATAAATCTAAAATATTCACTTTCAAGGTGGCATTGTGTGGCTTGTAAATCGGTGTTTTGCTGCTGGCATGAGACCTCAGTCCTCACCACGTGGCCCACCCTTTGTGCATGTCCTCGACTTGACAACTAGCTTCGTGGGTGTAAGTAATGCAAAGGAGTAAAAGCAGAAGCTGCAGCCAGGTGTGGCGGTTAAAGCCTGTTATCCTAACACTTGAGAGGTAAAGACAGGAGGGTAATGGATTTGAGGCTAGCTTAGGCTACATAGAGAGTTCAAGTCTAGTGTAGGCTATATAGCAAGACTCTGTCTCAAAACAAAGCCACAAGAAAAGAAGATAGAAATTGAAAATTTTTGTGATCTAGCCTTGGGTGTCATTTACATACTGGTTCCACACATCAGCTCCGTTCAATATGAAAGGGACAGCAATACTGAGAGAGAAAATGATAATTAGAGGTCATTTGAAGTCTTATCATTTTCACTCTGAGTATTAATGAAACTTACGTAAAAATACTTTTCAAACAAACGTATTTAAGATAAATTTAATAAATCAATAGCAGTTACAGAATTCCAGGATCAGGATGATGTCACTTGGATATCAACCAGATTAACCAGATCACAGAGACTAAAACCAGAACGTTTCTAACTTCATACAGCAAATTAATGACCAAAGCAGGCTTAGATCCGGTCCCCCTGGCTTCTGCTTAGGGTTTGTAGCATGCTGGCCTGGAACTCAGTGTCCATCCTTAACTCCCTCTGTCAGCACACCTTCCTGCCACAGATGCTGGGGTTACCAAGACCAGGGTTCCCTGTGGCTGGCGTTTCATTGTGATGTAGCTTCAGATGACCAGACAGCTCATGTGAGTTCCGGGGGCAGGCTCCTGCAGCTCAGGTTGCTTCCGGCAGCAGAGGTGAATGCTATCGTTCAATGGGACCTCTGAGGTCTGGAACCTAAGAAACTTTGTGCAATGGCATTGAAGTGTGGAACTGTAAAGAAAGGCAGAGCCCCTGTGAATGGTTTAGTGCCGCCATCATGGAAGTGAGCTCTCATGGGAATAGGTTCCAGGTAAAAGGAAGCTCTTCCCTATACCTCCCTCCTCTCCTCTCCTCCCCTCCCCTCCCCTCCTCCCCTCTCCTCCCCTCCCCTCCCCTCCTCCCCTCCCCTCCCCTCCCTTCCTCTCCTCATCTCTCCCTCCCTTCTCTACACTTGCCCCTCTGCCCACTATCACAGGATGATGCAGCAGGAAGGCCCCAGCCTGATGCTGGTTCCTTGACCTTGAATTTCTCAGCCTCTGTAACTATAAGAGATAAACTTATTTTCTTTGTAAATTACCCAGTCTTTTGGATATTCTGCTGTAGCAGCACAATCATACTAAAATGGTGGTCAAGGTGGAGTGGAATTATTCAGGGGCAGAAGCAACTGAAGCCTTTGTGCTGTGCTTACTGGAGTGTTAAAAGCCAAGAAATAGGGTTCAGAAGAGGTAGTGTGGCTAAGGATTATAGCAGTGGTTCCGTCTTTAAGATCAAATTAACTAATGTGTTCCTGACACCGACCATTTCAGTGGTGATTTCTCAGGCAGCAGGATGGGGAACGAAAGAATTAGCACCACTGGGGGAGGGTGGTGGTGATGGTGGTTTTTGGTGGTGGTTGTAGTGATGATGGTTGGTGGTGGTGTGGTGGTGGTGATGTTTAACAATTCTTGGGTTGTTCCTAGAATCTAAGAACTGAACCATTATTTCAGACCATTCAAGAAATACAAATTCCCTCTATCATCATTAGAACAAAGTCCATCACCCACTCAAGAATGAGAAATTCAGTTTGACTTCTGGAGCCTGACCTGACTTTTTCAACTATGTCTCTGTCATTAGGAGCTAGCTTGGCCCTTGGAAATGAGCTATGGTCTTCTGTTTTACATAGGCAAGTTCCTAAAACAGCAGGATTGGCCAAGGTTTTCTGTTGACTATAACGGATCACGACATGAACAAGAGGTGTAGCAAATAGCAAAAGAAAAAAAAAAGAAAAGAAAACAAAATAAAGGAGTGTCATAAATGAAAGGGAAATCATAAGCACACAGGGCATTAAAAATTAGAGATAACCAATTATATAGTAAATTGGATAATAATACAATTTTAAGTGTTCACATATGCCAGGCACTTGTAATAGTGACATATGTACAACATTAAGTAAACAAGCTAACTGAACTGCAAAGTAGGTATTTTAATTCCTGCTCTGTAGATGAGAAAAACTGATACTTCTAATTAATGCCTATGTTAAGCCTAGATTGGCAGAGGCTTCCCACCTACAGGATGATACTGCTAGCACCAAAACCCAAGCGGCTGAAGACAATCTGTTTACACAGCAAAGCAGAAGTAACATGGAGAATTCTGAGGGAAAACAAAATGCCAGGCTAGGGAGACGGCTCGACAGTTAAAAAGCTTTTTCTTCTATTATAGATTTTTTTTTTTTGAGGTCTACAATTTTCTCGGCTCCCCTCCCTGCCTCTTCCCTCTCCTTCAACCCTCTCCCAAGGTCCCCATGCTCCCTTTACTCAGGAGATCTTGTCTTTTTCTACTTCCCATGTAGATTAGATCTGTGTACGTCTCTCTTAGGGTCTCATTGTAGTCTACGTTCTTTGGGGTTGTGATTGGTAGGCTGGTTTTCTTTGCTTTATGTTTAAAAACCACTTATGAGAGAGTACATATGATAATTGTCTTTCTGTGTCTGAGGTAACCATCTCCATCCATTTGCCCACAAATATCAAGATGTCACTATTTTTGTTTTTTGCTGTGTAGTACTCCATTGTGGAAATGTACCACATTTGCCTTATCTATTCTTTGGTCGAGGGGCATTTAGGTTGTTTCCAGGTTCTGGCTATGACAAACAATGCTGCTATGAACATAGTTCAAAACATGTCCTTGTGGCACAGTTGAGCATCCTTTTGATATATCCCAAAAGTGGAATTACTGGATCTTGAGGAAGGTTGTTTCCTAATTTTCTGAAAAATTTCCACACTGACACCCAAAGGGGCTGTACCAGCTTGCAATCCCACCAGCAATGCAGGAGTGAGTGTTTTCTTTACCCCACAGCCTCCCCAGCATAAGTTGTCATCAGTGTTATTGATCTTGGCCATTCTTACAGGTATAAGATGGAATCTCAGAGTTGTTTTGATTTGCATTTCTCTGATGGCTAAGGATGTTGAACATTTCCTTAAGTGTCTTTCAGTCATTTTAGATTCGTCTGTTGAGAGTTCTCTATTTAGGTCTGTACTCCATTTTTTTAATGGATTATGTGATCTTTTGGTGTCCAATTTCTTGAATTCTTTGTATGTTTTGGAGATCAGACCTCTGTCTGATGTGAGTTTGATGAAGATCTTTTCCCATTCTGTAGGCTGTCGTTTTGTCTTGTTGACTGTATCTTTTCAGTTTCAGAAGGTCCCATTTATTAATTGTTTCTCTCAGTGTTTGTGCTACTGGGGTTATATTTAGGAAGTGGTCTCCTATGCTGATGCGTTCAAGTGTACTTCCCACTTTCTCTTCTACAAACCTCAATGTGACTGTCTTTATGTTGAGATCTTTGATGCATTTGGACTTGAGTTTTGTGCGTGGTGATAGATATAGATCTATTTTCATTCTTCTACACATTGATATCCAGTTATGTCAGCACCATTTGTTAAATATGCTTTCTTTTCTCCATTTGATATTTTTTGCTTCTTTGTCAAAAATCAAGTATTCAGAAGTGTGTGGATTAATATCTGGGCCTATGATTCAGTTCCATTGGTCCTCTTGTCTGTTTTTATACCAAACCAGACTGTTTTCAGTACTGTAGCTCTGTAGTAGAGTTTGAAGTCAGGGGTTGTGATGCCTCCAGAAATTCTTTTATTGTACAGGATTGTTTTGACTATCCTGGGTTTTTGCTTTTCCATATGAAGTTGAGTATCATTC
Source organism: Chionomys nivalis (assembly GCF_950005125.1). Classification (NCBI taxonomy): domain Eukaryota; kingdom Metazoa; phylum Chordata; class Mammalia; order Rodentia; family Cricetidae; genus Chionomys; species Chionomys nivalis. The sequence continues at coordinate 33,288,302 of NC_080100.1, read as the reverse complement.
TTTTGAAGTCTGTGAAGAATTTTGCTGGGATTTTGATGGGCTTTGTATTGAATCTGTAGATTGCTTTTGGTAAGACTGCCATTTTTACTATGTTAATTCTACCTACCTAAGAGCATGGGAGATCTTTCCACTTTCTGGTATCTTCTTCAATTTCTTTCTTCAAAGATTTAAAATTCTTGTCATACAAGTTTTTTACTTGTTTGGTTAGAGTTACTCCAAGATATTTTATGCTGTTTGTGGCCATTGTGAAGAGGGATGTTTCTCTGATTTCTTTCTCAGCCCATTCATCATCTGTGTAAATGAGGGCTACTGATTTTTTTTTTTTAGTTAATCTTGTATCCTGCTACATTACTGAAAGTGTTTATGAGTTGTAGAAATTCCTTGGTAGAATTTTGGGGGTCGCTTGTGTAAACTATCATATCATCAGCAAATAGTGAGAGTTTGACTTCTTATTTTCTGATTTGTATCCCCTTAATCTCCTTTTGTTGTCTTATTGCTCTAACTAGAACCTCAAGAATTATATTGAATAGATATGGAGAGAGTGGACAACCTTGTCTTGGGATCGCTGGGAGTTTTTCTTCACTTAGTTTGATGTTGGTTTGTTATATATTGCCTTTATTATGTTTAGGTATGTTCCTTGTATCCATGGTTCTCCAAGACCTTTATCATGAAGGGATGTTGTATTTTGTCGAAAGCTTTTTCATCGTCTAATGAGATGATCATGTGGTTTTTATTTTTCAGTTTGTTTATATGGTGGATTATGTTGACAGATTGAACTGTAGGGCCCATGGGTCTACCCCTGCTCCCGGGTTTCATCTTGAGGACAGTTTCCAGCCAGCCAGCTAAACATCCTGTTTGTTCCTGTGCTCCCTCTGCCTGCCCGGACTGGGGCCCCTGTCTTCAGGTTGATTAACTGTGGGTCAATGTGGATAGGAATACCTGAATTTCCAAACTGTGTAGGGTAGGTGGCCAAGCGTGGGAAGCAGGGAAGGAGGAGTCTAGTTAGCCCAGGGCTATGTATCACCCTGAGGGGAGGGATGTTATTAGAGATTTGCCTTAGGAAATGTTTGTGTCTCTCTCGGTTTGATAGATTGTCCTAACAAAGGTCCTGGAAGGGAATAGTTAGTGAACTGTTATGTCACCTTCCTGTGGGCTGAAAAGTCCAAGACTTAGCGGGAAGGCAGCTGGGCTGATGTCCTTTGAGGCCTCTTTGGCTTCCTGGTTGAACACAATTCTGTCTTTCTCGCTTAGTCCCTTCCTATAAGGACACAAATCATATTGGATTAAGGTCTAAGTCTAGCAATCATTTTCACTTAATTACTTCTTGAGGGCCCTTTATCTGGGGATCACAGTTTTGAGGTACTAGGGGCTTAGGACTTCAACTTGTGAATTTGGGGCAGGATGTATTTAGTTCACAGCAGTCTCTAAGGAGACTGTATCTCTAATATGTTCACTACCCACTGCTTTTAATGTCTTCTGATTTGGTCCTCTGAACAACGCAGCTACGTTTTAGAGCATTGTCACTGTGTTTTGCCCAGATATGGTCTCGTTTCCCCTTCCTGGCTTTCTAAGACACATTTGCTAGTGTACAACCCATTGAGTGCACATATGTAGGATTTCATGCCCTGAGTCCCTGTAAAACCCTCTTTTACAGCGTCATCTCGTGTCACCAACCAGTGTTGCCTTTTATGTCTCCCAGATGATGGTTGTCTTACTGTGTGCTATGTATCACCATGTACCCTGTCCATAGCTTTATAGAATAAGGGGCACTATTAATGATATGATAAATAAGTAAATTTATAATCCATCAACTGTATTACATTAGTGGATAACATTTTGAGGGAAAGCAGAAGCAACTTAGAGGCTAATAAGTTTTTTGTTTTGTTTTGTTGTGTTTTTTTTTTCAATGCATCAGCTCTAATCATTTTGGGAAAGAAGCAGTGTCTACAGAAGATATATATATATATATATATATATATGGAAAAAGCAAGATTAGTCACAAAATATTTTTAAAGCCAACAGTAGCTAGAAAAATCAATGCCCAAATTAGCACAAACTGGTTTAAAAAAAATAAGCATGCCTAAATTGATTTTTCCATATATTTGCCTTAGGCAGATGAAGTATGGGAGGAAGTGTACTGTTGCCAGCCCGAAAGCATTTTTTCTGAGCTCCATCAACTTCTATTAATGGGCAATGACGCCATGTTGGCCCACAGCCAGGCCCTGGTGCGCTTAGAGTTGTTCAACTGGCTGGCTAGAAGCAGGCATTGCATCAGAAACTACAGAGAACTACAGGGAGTGTTAAGAAATGGGGGAATGGACTGGGGGGAGGAGAAGAGGAGTGGGGATAGGGGGAGGGGAGCGGGGGAGGGGCAATATGTGGGAGGAGGGGGAGGGAAATGGGAAACGGGGAGCAGTTGGAAATTTTAATTAAAAAAGAATAAAAAAAATGAGAGAAAAAAAAAAGAAATAGGTCTGGAGAGCCGACTTCATGACAGGGAACTCATGGCACCTGTTAGGTGGCCTCTAGATGTACGGAGGTGAACTGAGCAACACTAAGGATAAGCAAACTCTACTCTACTGAGCTGCTCAGTCACAGAGCCCTGGCATTTGAACAACCAGCATGGGCATTAACCCCATGGCCTGGAAGCCATTAGATTGGTCTCATTCAGCCAATGCAGTAGACTCGTGAACGCATTTACGAAGATATATTGCCTTTTCTGAATTCTCTGTTTTACAAATTGTCCCAAATTACACTCAGTAGTTTGTCCTGGCACTGATTCCAAAATCAGACTCCAGAGCGTGCACAAAGAGCTTGTTAGGGTGGCAAATACCCTGCTCCCAAGCTGCTGTGGACAGATGCTGTGACATCCTTTCCCCCAAGTTACAGTAGAAGAGAGAGGGTGGGCCGGGGGAGTGGGGAGGGTGGGTGTAACATGAACACTTGATCTCATAAAGGATTTTCAGGCTGGAAAAGCTTACAAAGACGGTGGCTGAAATGGGGCATTTTATTGCTAAGCCCATAAGGACTTTAAAAGGAAGAATGAAATACAGCCCCAGTTGGCTGATGAAGTGGGAAATCTGGTGTAATGGACTTAGATAAACTTTAGTTTAATATCAGTTTGGGTTCATTCATTGTCACAAATGTGGCATATTAATGTTAATAGTCTGGGGGTTGAGTGTGAAGCGGAGAGGAACAGTATGCATGTCCGAAATCCTGCATTATTTTCCCAAGAATTCTTTGAATCTACAGCTAGTTAAAAATAAAATGGTTACTCCCTGTGTGTGTGTTCCAATAAATGTACTCTAAAATAATCTTAGAGACAAAGGGAAATATATTTAAAAGGTACTGGTAGAAGAAACAAGTTTGATTAGGACTTAAGAATTACTGTTAGTTAATAGATGCATGAATAGATGCAGACTATTAGCTCATAGATATATGGAGAGATGCAATGTGCTTTCTCTTCTTCTTCTGTGCTGGTTTAAAGATCTCCACAATGAGTCATTTAAACAAGCTGAAAACTAAGAAGGTAAACACACACACCCCTACACACACACACCTACACACACACACCTACACACACACCCCTGCTGCTGCTCCCAAGCTGCCGTGGACAGATATCTCCATAGTTTTCAGCAAGTATATGTGTGTGTATGTGTGTACAAATACATATAAATACACACATATATACACACATATTATATATATATATGTTACATATGCACGTATACTTCATGTATAAATAGTAATTTTATATATACATATCAATATATTTGTCCAATCTGTGTATGTATACAAATCTAAAATGGTTTTATAAGAGACATATGTACATCAGCAGTCAATAAGAACTCTAGTCCAGGCCACTTTCCGGTGTGTGTGCTCCACAGCTGAACAGCAGTATTTCAGTCCACACTGAAGTATGGATTCCCAGTTCTGCAGGGTGAGCAGATTGTAATGACATGTCAGCGCATGAGCTTTAGTGGTTTTCCTTCAGTGGGATGCGTTGTTAGGTCAGGCTCTACGTCCTTTCCGTTTCACAGTAGAACCTGGTTTCTCCAGACAGGGATAGGTACATAGAGTTGGATATTTTTCTCCATGTAATGTTAAAGCAGATGGATCAAGTTTTGGGTTTGACCTGGGTAGAAGTTCTTAAGTCTGCCACATCATTTAACTAGGACTTCCCAGCGCACTGTCCCTGGCCTGCCCCTCCCTGCCACTAGAACAGTTCCAAAATAGATGGTAACCATTAGCCAGTGAGCATACAGAATCCTTTCTCTAAGACTTCCTCTCATAAATTACTCTTCCTCCTTCCTCCCTCTTAAGAGGCATGAACATTAACGTAGAATCCCAGAAAACATGGATACCATTTACCTGGCATGCCTTTCACAATTCATCCTTGGCACCCCATCTTGATTTCTCCTAGAGTCAAGTCATTCGCCCTTTCTGTTGGCTTTGTTTCGCTTCTCTCTTTACCTCTCTGACCTTATGGCTTGTTGAAGGTTCACACCTGTGTGCTCTAGCAACAGGACCGTTTATACTTAGCCTCCTCTTATTTAAACCCCTGCAGTCCATGTTGACACTGCCACAAAGATGGGTGTACCTGTTCATACTACTCCAACAAAATAGACAAGACTGGGTACTTTATAAATAATCAAAACGGGCTGAACGGCAACTTGAAAAGTCCAAGATGAAGGGCTCTTGGCGGTGCTTTGTGGTCATGTACTCTTGGGAGGAGGGATGCTGCATACTTCCCTGCAGGACTCATGGATGCAGGAGACAGTTGGCTCAAGATTCATGTTCAAATCACCTCTCTATCTCTTAGTACCACCATCATGTTTGTTAAGTTCCAACATATGAATTTTAGAGGGCCACCGGCATTCAAATCATAACAATGAGTAATATGACCGTCTCATTCATGTGACACTCTTGCTCGTGTTTTCAACTATCCTCCATCCTCTATACAATCTTCAAGATGAAGACTTAGCTTCTAGGTTCAAAATACAGAGCCTTGTCCCACACTTTCACCCAGTTCATCTGCTTATTGTTTCCAGGATGCACAGGGCTGGGCTATATATCTTTGTTTTAGTTCTACAGTCCCTTCATCCTAGACTGTTCTGGTACCCCCACCTGTAGACAGAGGCTGCTTGTTCATTTCCTGGCCTCCCAGACCTTAAGCAATCACACGTAAATTGTATTAATTAAAACACTGTTTGCTTATGCATATTTCTAGCTAACTCTTACATCTTAAATCAACCCGTTTCTATTAATCTGTGTATTGCCACATGGTTGTGGCCTACCAGTAAGGTTCCATCCAGCATAAGTCCGGTGTCTGTCTCCTGCAGTGGCTACATGGCTTCTCACTGACTCCACCTATTTTTCTCCCAGCATTCAGTTTAGTTCTCCCCGCTAGCGCTATTCTGCCCTGCCTTGATCCAAGCAGCTTTTTAATTTACCAATGGTATTCACAACATATAGAAGGGAATCCCACATCACCCACCCACCCTCTAAATCAGTGGTTCTCAGTCTTCCTAACTCTGTGAGTCTTTAATACAGTTCCTCATGCTCTGGTGACCCCCAACCATAAAATGATTTCATTGCTACTTCTTAACTAATTTTGCTACCTTTATGAATCATAATGTAAATATCTGCTATGCAACCCCCAAGAGGGCCGCAACCCACAGGTTGAGAACCATTGCTCTAAATCACTGCTCACATACCTTACTTAGCCTTTTAACCATAACTGCTCTGATCAGGAGGCTAGCGTGTGTGTGTGTGTGTGTGTGTGTGTGGCACGCGTGTGCATGAGGGGAAGTGGGGGTGGGAGGGAAGGAAGGTAGGTCTCTGGTTCACTCTCCATTCATAGGAGTTAGTGTGCTGAGACTCAAGCTAGGTGTCCCAGAGAATGAATGCCCTGTCTCTTCTTTATGAAGGACACTGCATGTACCGGCTGCGACACTCCTCCGCACACAGAAGTTGTCACTTCCTCCTCTGCTCCCACCTATACCCGTGTGCAAGGCAGCCACAGATGGAACCTAACAGTGAGGTGGGAGAAGAGGGAGGGGGTGGAAACCCAAATCCCTCGGGGTCAGTAAGAGCTATGCTATCAAGTTCCTGCCTCGGAACTGTAAAGTCTAGCAGTAGGCACTTCAAAGACAACTACTGAATAAAACAAAAAGTGTAGATTCACTGTAGTTCGGAGAGCCGTATTGCTAAAGATGACGAGTGTATTCATCGGAGGCCGTTGGCAAGCAAGCTATGTGCCGAGACTTTCACATCTGATGAAACGAGGTCTGGCTCAGCGAGTCAAGCCAGTGGCTCTCCCGTTGATGACCAAGTACTCTTGAGACCCCTGTTAAAGCATCGTTGGGCAGAGGGACCGCTTTTTACAATTCTTCCAACCCCAGTCCCTTAGTCTGGAGGCCTCACCACAGGAGACCGGCTGGAAACAAGTTGTGGTCTTGTTCTGTGTTTAGATTTCTGCTCAGGGGAGGGCACTTCTTCTCCTGTTTGTGAGAGCTAAGTGTCACATTCTGGACGGGAAGGATCGTGGTAGAAAACGCTGCGATAGGCGCGTGAAAATGTGAACTGGCAAACTGAGGAAACACATCTTGGCTGCAGGCAGGGGTTGGCCACTACGTTCGCAACATCGTTTCTTCTGTGAGATGCAGGACTTGGAAGGTTTTGTTGATTTCTGTGTAGTCTGTTATGTTTGGCGAGGCCCTCTAGCTAGGGCTGCTTAAGGGCTAGATAATTTGTATATTCTTTAGAAAAGAGTAGAATACATAAAAGCTTCAACTGTCCCCTTACACCCTTCCTACCCCCCATGCACTCCCACCCTTTGGCCACCCCACCCCACACCCGCCACAGTTATCTGAGGGCAATCAGAAGCAGTGGGCACTGGCTGAGAAACTGCCAGACCAAGCAGGGCCTTTGTCAGCTCCACTTCCACCACAGAACGTGCCAGCAGGACTGTCTTCATCTCCTTTAAGGAAGGAGATAGTTCCTAGAAGAACACTGCACATTCCTGAAAAGCGTCAGAGGGAGGAAACTACAGAAAAGAAGATGAAGATCGAAGATGGATTAGGCCGTGCAAGCCTGCATCCCTGCACTTGCAGAAGGTACCCCAAGGACCGAGAGTTCAAGAGTACATCGCAAATTTGAGGCCACCCTGCATTACATAAGACCCTGTCTCAAATGACTAAAAACAGAACAAAAGACTATTTTCCTTTGCCCAGCACTGAAGATCAAAAAGAAAAGAAAAAGAAAAAAACTACATACACAGTTTGTTTATTCTCTCTCTTACATCTTAACTTGGCGTTTTCTTTCAAGTACCAAATCCAGTAAATGTTATTTAAATAGAAAGGGGGGATCATTAGTGAATGCCAGAAAACCATTCCCAGCCAGCCAAACCTCAAGCATCCAAAGATATGATTTCATTTTTAATCACATAATGAGCTGAAGAATATCAAGTAGAAACATAATGAGGAAGAAAGTTTTTATTCATTCGAAACCTCTGTGAGTAAGATTCCCAATTTGGGGTTATTTGGTGAAGACAGACGACAAGATAATCAGCAGATCAAGGTAGCGTCAGAGCCGGTGCCGACAAGCACGTGAGAGGATGCTAGCCATCAGTGACCACTAGCCTGGAGCATGACCTTCTACTCCCAGCCTTGGAGTGCCTGCACTTCCTTCATCCGCAGAATGGATCCCTCGAGCTCAGGCTATGGAGCAAGAACCTAGAGAAGGCAGAAGGCAAAGATGCCCACGTTATGGCCCAGGTTCTGTCCGTATCGAGTCTTAGAATGCGCACATCAACTGGGGAGCCCAGCTAGCTGCCTTAAACCAGAGCTGGAGGGCCTCCATGTTCCTCAAGCTGGGAGGAGAAGCAGGGGAACCCAGAACTTTTTAAGGGATGTCTTTCCCACTAAGTTGTCTTTACACATGCCCTAGTCTAGGAGGAAAGGCTTAGGCTCCTTGCATAGCCCATACTATGATGTTGTTGTTTCCAAAAACACCTGGGTATATCCCTCTTGCTTCATTTAAAATGTGAACTATAATATGGTACACCTATGTTTTCGTTCCTTCCTGAGACTTGGGATTTTTAAAGGGAGGTTCTCTCCCCATTCCTGTCCTCAGCAGAGAGGCGGGAGTGTGGTTTTCCTCATTTATGTGAGTGCTTTTATTTCATTCTTTTATACTCTGAAGAATCCAGCTCGTTTCTGTTACTCTAATCTAGGATTAGACAATCCTTACCATGTTCTAGTATTAACAATCAGACTATATCATATCATTCCCTAGGATACAACAGTGAGCAATTTTTAAAATTTTTTAAAAATGTTGTTATTCTTGTGTGGGGTCAGCAGTGTGGTCATTCCATGACAGTCAGTCATGTGGCGGTCCAAGGGCAATTCTGTGGAGTGAGTTCTCTCCTTCTACTTGTGTGTGGGCTCCAGGAATCAACTGGAACGGTCAAGCTTCCGTGTCAGAGACTTCTAGCTGCTGAGTCATCTCGGGGATGAGCAATTTTACGAAGAGAGAGGCCAATTACACCTATACCGATGTTTCTAAAACACTGATGTGCATGCAGACCACAAGGGGAGCATGGACAGAAACGATTCCTCTTTAGCTGGTCTGTGGAGGGGCCCGAGAGACTTCTCTTCTAACACACTACTGGTCCAGCGCTCTTTGGTGTGCAAACAGCAGCTTGTCCCAGACAGAATATAATTTTATCTCCAGAGACTTAAGTCAGTAACTTAAACTTGCTGGCACCAGGAAGCAAGGAAAGCTCATTGCCTTTGCTTTTCTTAGTTATAAGGTATAACCCAGGGGCAGCCAATAAGAATTATTGGCTGAGGTGAGGGTTCTGCCGTTCACCACGGGCCTAGGGCCTAGGTTCTTCCATCTTTCTGCTTTGCTATGCTGAGTATGGTTTAAGTCCCCAAACATCCTCTTGTCCCATATGGTGGCTGTTATCATGTCCATATTCTAGTCAGTAGCAGAGGAAGCATTGAGGATCAGCAGGAATGCAGCTGGGTTAACCTCTTCTAAAGGCGTGGTCCTGAGGTGCCCTCTCCATAACTTTCACTTACATCTCATTATCTAAAATGTAGTCATCTGTCTAAAGGAAGAATTGAAAATGTTGCTTTTCCAGTCAGCAACACAGGATTGAGGTTAATTTGATAAATACATAGTAAGGGCCGGAAAGAAGCCAGGTAGACGTTAGTACTCCGTACTGTGAGTCACATGAGATAATTGTAGGTTCCCTATTAGTCAGCTATGGCCTTGCCCTCTGGACCATGCCCCCACTCCAGCATGACAGCTATACTGCCGAAGTCAACAAGAGGCTAGCTATCAGTGTAGCAATTCTGTATTGCTGGCTTCCTCAACTCCTCTCTTGATGGAAGCCATCATCACTCTTAGTTCTAAAACTTAACGATTCAGAGCACCAGTCCATCCTGTCTCTTACTGCTACTTTGAACAGCATACCTAGCTTTGTTGAGGTTTTATTTGTAGCTTTGGGTTCTCAGATGTTAGGGGACCCTGTTACTGTCACACCAGCCAAGATCCTGGCTCAAGGAGACAGCTATAGCATCCAAAATGATTATCCCTGAGGTTGTGGTATATAAATAAGGGACTGAGTCCAAACGTCCTCCCTTCTTGGTGCCAGTCAGTTCATTCTTGGGCATTAGTCGTGTTAGCCAAGGTAAAGAATCTAAGCGAGCCCACTGATCTGAGCATGAGCAATTGGATCTCTGCCCAGCACTTCCAGGGAACAGGAAGGAGCCAAGAAGCACTCCACACTCCCTAGAGGGAGGATTCTGAAGAGATTAAAATCATGGCCTTGCCTGAGGCTCTCAGGTGACACGGAAAATGCAGGCAAGGTGTTCCTTGGAGGCTTTTCCCTGGACCCTGAGTTCAGAGGTGGAAGGCGGAGGATGTGCAGACTGGAATCACCAGTCGAAAGCAAGGCACTCATTAGTCCTCTTTGCGCCTCACTTTGAGGGATTTTTTTAAATTAATTTATTTTTTATATGTATGGGTGTTTTGTCCGCGTATGTGCTTGTGTAGCGCCTGTGTGCCTGATGCCTGTGGAAGCCAGAAAAGGGTGTGTTGGATTCTCTCTTTGGAGATAGTTGTGAGCTGCCGTGTGAAGGCTGGGAATTGAACTCAGGTCCTCTGGGAGAGCAGCCAGTGCTCTTAACTGCTGAGCCATCTCTCCAGTCCTCATATCAAGAAATTTATTTCACTGTCTTGGACACAGGGGCCTTCATCTTTCACTTGCATCTAAATTGGGCTAGCTTGTGACCTTTTAGAAAGGGGGAAATCCCAGGCCAGTTTTAGATCATTCAAGTCAACACACTTTCTACTCAACTGTCATTTTTATTGAAGCCTGCTCGAGATGACATACTATTTTCATTATGTTTTCCGTCTCTGCCTCTCCCACCTCCTGTCACTGAAGCTAGGCTACCCACCCCTTCCTCCAGTGCTCAACACTGCTATTACCTGGTGAGGTCTATATCATCAGAAAATTTCCTTCAAAAATTCAGCACTAATAAAATATCTGAAAGCCCATACTCCCAACTTTGAGGGACATTTGATGAAAATGAATTCCGATACAAACAATTATTCAATATGTAGAAGAGATCTATATAGATAATATTTTGTTCATGATTATAATAAATTATAATAAGAAAACAATGAGAATCTGAGCTTAGAAATTTGCAGATGGCTCTGCTTTGTATCCTTTCTTCAGGTTCAAAAGTCTCAGAATCCTCTTCTCAAGACTCATACCCCTAAGCACTTCTGGGATGGGTTTTCCTTTTCGATGTTCTGTGTGTATTCTTCTTCTTGGGTAGAATAGATGCTTATTTTCCAGTGCTACACATCCACCAATCCACACTAGTTCCCAGTTGACTTTGTCAGCAATGACCTTTGACCAGTGTGTGTATTTGGCCATTATTTTCTATTAATCTATCTTCAATTGTAGGCTTAAGATAAGATATAAGGTTTCCATAGTGTATGCAGTCAGGACACAAGGACGGATGCTGTCGTGGTTAAAAAAGACCAGAGACTGACCGATGTGGAGCCCATGTGCTTACATAATAAAGTAGCATTCACTTAACCTCTGTGTGCCTCTGTGAAGACTGAGTTAATATATGTGGAGTACTTATTATCTGAGCTAGGTATTTCCTCGGGTGTTTTATAGATGCTAGCAATTATTTCTATCAATTCAAAATAGGTTCCATTGTCTGTTTAAATGGAGTCCCCTTAAGAATAAATAAGCAGCAGTTATTTTTTTAAATGCATTTTTGGTGCAGCATAGTTCTCCAAAGGCCACATGTGGAAGGCTTGCTCCTCATCCCTTGATAATGTTGGAAGATGGTAGAACCTGTGGAAGAGGCTTCCTAGTTAGGTCACTGGCAGCATGCTCTTGAAAGAGACACTGAGACCCTAGCTACCTCTTTTTTCTTTGTTTCCCACTATCATAATGTGAGCCGTTTCCTCTACTATGTGACCCTTATGTTATGCTGCCTCACCACAGTTCCCAAAGCAATGGGGGAAACTGAAGTGTCTGAAACCATGAACCGAAACCTTTCCTTTTTATAATTGGATTATACCAGGCATTTTTTCATGCAAAAGCTTATTAATCCATGATACAAGTCTAAAAGTCAGAAGTGTGGTCGAATTCCAGTATGGAAGGGGCAGGGGCTCACTAGTCCCCACCTCCAGCTGAGGAGTTAGTGACAGTCGTTGATACTAAGGTAGGGAGAATCAGATTTTTTAGAGGGTGTGGCCCCTGGCAGGTCAATCACGCTTCAGTGGAGGGCCACACATCTGTAAGTATATCAGCAACAAAAATTGAACTCAGTGAGTTATTGTGGAGGGGGCGACATAGAGGGAGATAGTGGGGGGGGGATAAAGTTTGAAGGGGCTTTGGGACTGGATCTGGGAGGGGTTATGTGGAGGAATGAAGGTGAATATGATAAAAATACATTGCACGCATGATTGAAATGCTTGAAGCTCAATAAAAATGCTATACTGAAAAAGAATTGGGGTTGGGAACAAAATCAGAGCGAGGCTAGGGGAAAGTATCGATGGAGCATGTGTGAACTGTGTATGTGTTTCCTTGTTGCTTTGTCAATGTGCTTAGGAATAACATGATGGTGCATCAGTTCTGTGCTCTATCAAGAGGTTTTTTTCCCCAACTGAAAGTTTTATTCCTCAACTTAACTTTTCATGACAAAACGTCCTATTGTTAAAATGGCTGTACCAAGAAAGACTTCATCAAAATGTCATGTGCCTAATTATTTGGCAGGCAAGCATTGTTTCAGTTTGAATGTTAACAAATGAAAGCTCTCATCCCGTGCAGAGTGACCTCTGAGAATGCCTGCCAGAGAGAGAGAGGTGGGAGGACTGTGTGCTCTTGACTGAGACAGCCTGGAAAACTTCAGAAGCTAAGCGGGGCTTTGGCTGGGTGTTCCATACTCCAGAAGTCAAGAAGTCAAGAGAGCCGAGCCACCCACTGAGCCCTGCTGTGGAGCTGGCTTTTGGTTCAGTCATTCAGGTTTGGATGGAGAGCATGGGGCTTTCCCACCCGCATCTCTGTCCATGATGTGACATACAGCTGCAGAATCCGAGCATTCACTTCTGTGGGATGCAAAGGACACCAGATCTCCCTTGTCCGTGACATTGTAGGGCAGTTTTACCTTGAATGCTGTCATTGGGACCAAAGACATCATTGTAGAGCCCAGGCTAAGATGAAAATTGTGGGAGTCAGTGTTCAGAGTTGTTAGAATTGCTAGTGGACAACTGACGAGCATTGAACCAAGTATATGTGTGGAGTTCACGAACCCATGTGTCAGCTCTGTCTGCCATAGGTCAGATAGGGCCTGGGAGATGGCACCCAATGAAGAATGTGACACCCAGGTGCTCAGTGGGAAGGTCTTTAAGGAGTCAGGGAAGCAGGGTCTGTCATGGAATGAGCCGCATGTCTATGCAGTAGCAACAGAGACCACTGTGGATCCCACATGTTTGCCCCTAAACAGTCGAGAATTTAATCTCCCTATCCCACCAATTTGTACTTCTAACAGTTGTTGGACGCAAGCTGTCTAGAGTCAGGGCATGACCTTGACTGAGGTAGAGGTCTTTAGCCAAGGGCTGTTCCTAGTGGGACACAGCCCAGCACTTCACTTGCCATAGCTGGGTGAATGAGTACTTTATCCTGAAGCACCACCGCATGTGCTCTGCATCCAACTACATCCATTAATGAAGTTATTTTCAATTCCTGAAAGAGTTGGCAGTTGATTGACCTACTGGGAGCAATGTGACAAGGTCACCTTAATAAACAAGACAAACAGCAAAGAAAGAGAATAGCCGGAAATGTGCCTAGAATGTGGTGCACAGGGCAGAAGACTCGGACATTGAACTTGCGGAGAGCGGAGCAGGCACCACAAGATTGTGACTTGTATTCTAGGGGTTTTGACTATATACATTTTCTTTGATTTCCCCCTTCACTGCAGAGCTGGCATTTCCAAGTTGAAGTCTGCTAAAGAATAAGGAGGGAAACAGGACCAACATTTTGCCCGTGATGAACTCCAGAGACAGGATCAGGGATCCTCCAGATAAGACAGGGAGTGGTGGTGGGCACCTTAGAAATGGAAGAGTCAGGAATACAGCCTGAAAAACAATGAGGACGTGATGCTCCTACGTATGACTGGGAAGTTTGTTGTAAATGTAAGGGAGAGCACAGCCAGGGGATCTGAAAGAGTCCAGCCTGAACCGGCATCCCTCCCATGGGGGGAGTGAGGGAGAAGAGAAAAGAGAAGAGTGGGGACCAGGAACCAAGAGGCCAAGAAACCCATGGGAACCAAATGATGAAATTACACAGGAAAGAGAGCCTGGGGAAAGGGAAGCTGAAGCCCAGCTGCTGAGAGGGAGAAGTTTCCGGTGCGGGTGGGGGCAGGGTGAGATGTGATGGGAGGAGCCACAGGATAAGTGAGACTTGTTCCAGGTTTCTTTGAGGCTGGAACAGTCAAAAGGGAGTAGTGACCCCTTACCTTAGACCCAAAGGTGGCCACTCAACCCTGTAAACTGTCTTGTCCGGATCAAGGAATTGTTCTCTGGATTGCCGAGACTTAAGAATCAGTTTTATATCCCAGAACTATGATTTCTGAGATAGTGAATATGAAAGTCCTACTTGTAGTTAGGATGGTGCTATATTGTTACTGTTATCAAATTGGTAACAATTAAAAGTTAAGACTGTGATATGCATAATTGTAACAATATTCTGTACCAAATGCCTACCTCAGGTCAACTAATCTTTGAGACTCTAGGAAGCACCGGTTGTGTTTATGTCTACCTTTAAGGACGGGAAAGTGCTCTGGACACAAAGGCCAGAAATGAACCTGCTATAAAAACAGGGTTTTGGCTGCTTTAAAATTGCAAAATTCAGTTTAAAAAAAAATTAGCAGCAGCTGGGGAAGTGACTTGGTAAAGTGCCTGCCACACAAGCCTGAGGACCTGAGTTCAGATCACACACACACACACACAAAGAAAGGAAAAGCTTGGTATGGTGGCACATCTGTAACTAGTTCTGGAGGAAGGAGGGTGACCCAAAAGTCACTAGCCGGCCAGTCTACCCAATCAGTGAGCATTGGGTTTAGTGGGAGACTCTCTAAGTTATTCCATATTTTATAAAACTGGTTTCTCAGGCTGTATATCGCCTGAGACTCCACTTTGAAAGGGAAAGATGGCTACAGACTCTGGGTGGACTCAGAAACTGCACCATCTGCCAGGCACCGCCCACCAGCGCAACTGATAGCTACTTCATGCTGACTGCAGAAAGAGTGAGACTGTATGTCTGATGAGGAGATGCCTTTGCATCCGGTTCATTTTTTACCCCCATCGCCTACCAAAGAACTCTAGAGCTACTGGAAGAATCTGTTAACTAAGTGAGGGAGGCCCGCTTTGCTGAAGGCAATGTCAGGTTCGAGTGGTATTATAGCTGGGAATGCCCAGCAGGAAGGATTGCAGGTACTGCCCGAGGGATGCCGGCCTCAGTCACAGGGTCGGCTGCCGGCGCCGAAACTCTGTTTGCCCAAGTTCTGGTGGTTCGACAAAAGCCAGCCTTCCTTGGGAACTTGTGAAACTGGTTCTCTCTTGCCAAAAGGAGTCATTCTCCTTATCTAGCAGAAAGGGTATAGGTTCTTCCATTTACATGTGCGTGTAGTGCCTATCTGCATATCAAGGTTCCTGCCGGTCTCCTGGCTCTCCCAGTCCCTACTCACAAGTATACACTCCAGCTACCCCAGTATGGCTCCTTTTGTTTCAGGTACGTGTTCCTTTATAACATTGGAGAGTCTCCCCGCTCTCGCTTCTCTCTGCCTTCTGGGGAGACCGCCTTGGCAGTTTGGAATAAACCTTTCCCTTTTCCACCCACTGAGTGGCTATTTCGGTGTCTTTACTGAGCCCCTCGTCATTTACTTCCTACATTTCTGGATGGGGGAACTATAAATAAATGAGTCTCTTCTCACTGGGTGAGAGGCTCTGTGACAGCTCAGGTTTACCTTCTTTGTCTTTGCACACACGGGACCTCAGAAAATGTTTGCTGCCCCACCCTGTGAGGTTAAATACATATTCAAATCTTAATATGATTAATCTTAATGTGATTAAGACTTTCTTCTCTAAAGGGTTACCCGGAAGGCTCCCAGGGCTCAGTCACCAGGCAGCCTGTGTCTCAGTGCTTGCAGTACCCAGGATGGATGTATTATTTTTCTATCCACTCTTGGGTTACAAAGTATTAGACTTTAGGTTCAAATAGTATAAGAGAACTAGATTCAACAGGCCAGGAGTAAAAGCACAGCACGGCCACTCTGTCCCATGTGTAACTGGTTCCTGGAGTCTATTCTCTTACAAAGGCTTGTCTGCAGTGCAACCCATCCAGACAAAGCTGTGGTTCCTATTTCAGCAACTATCCAACTCCATCCTGTCTTGCTGAAGATTGGTTAGTGCCTCCTGTGAGATGCTACTGAAGTTTCTAAACCATCTGAGTGCCTCCTTTTCAGGATTGCAGTATGTTTTTTTAAAGTCTTGGATCATACTGAAGTCCTCTATAAAACCACCGCCCAATTGGGAGGCAAAGCACAAGCTTTTGGGTCCTTCTGATTGCAACTTAAGGCAAGATTTTTAATGATTTAGGACACAGGACTCATTCGGAAACGTGTTAAGATGGGCCAATTCTCAGGTTTCACCTCTACTCTTGCTCACCTGGTCTAGGATGGAGACCAGGCATCTCTTTTTCCAGCTAACAAACCACACATGATTCTGGTACCAAACACTACTACGCATTTGGAAGAAATATTACCAAAGTGCCCAAGGTCTAAATAAATATAATTTGTATTTTCTTATACAAAAAGCAATATCTTTTTATCTTTGAGAATTTCATACAATGTATTTTGAACATATTTATATCCAACTCCTCCCATTACCACCTGCTCTACCCCATCCCTTCCCACCCAACTTTGAGATTCCGTTTGCTTTTCTGTTAGTTTCTATCCAGTCCACTTTATGTTGCCCAGATATTATTGGGAGTAGGCTCTGTCTTGGTGTGTAGTCAATCAGCAGCTATCAGACACCCGTAGGTCCTCAGCAGCAAATGGTAGGATTTCATGCCTTCTTTACCCCTTCAATGCTGGGTTCTGTATGCCTGGACAGCGTGCAGGTTTTATGTAAGTTAATGCCACGATCATTATGCATTCATATGCACATCTGTCTGTTGTACCTGGAGAGCAGCGTCCCCTTGGTGTTACCAGTCACCTCCAGCTCTTAAGGTCATCCTACTTCCTCTTCCGCGATCCCCTTGGGAGGGGGTGATATGAATGCTCTGTTTAGAACTGAGCAGTGAACGGTCCCTCATTCTGTGCACATTAGGGGGAGTCTCTGAGCTAACTGCCGTTTACCACAAGGAAAAGCTTCTCTAATGAGGACCGAGATGTTCTGATTGGTGAATTTCAAAGAACCTTGCACCAATCCCCTCGTTCCTCCCTGAGCTGAAACAGATCTCTCTGATGTTCATAGTTCCCTATAATAGGTGCAGCTCAACTCCCTTCTCAAGGACTCAAATGGGTCTCTAGAAAAGCGACACCTCTCTTCGCTCACCCTGCCTGGGTGTGATTTGTCCCTGTCAAGCCTGCCAACATACACAGACACGTTGAGACGCTGGTCTGATTTCCATCCCCTGCTGGTGCCAACAACTCACTGAGGTCAATAAAAACTCTCCCAGTTCCTTCAAAGGAAGCCAGTTATCTGCAAGACTTCCTCTGTTTTCCTGAACTCAGTCTTGGCATCTCCGCCAAGGACATATTTTCTCTGGATCCACTGGTTGGACTTCACATCTCTGGGAAGCCACACAAAGAGGAACATGGCCCAAGGGTTGGAAGGGGAGCCAGAGTTTGAAGGGAAAGGGATCCAGGGACCGGGTGCAGATTGGACCAGTGGCCAGTGTCTTTCTGAGACCAATAGGAATCTTCCAGACTTTTTAGACTCAGTCTGCTAGCAGGTGCAAGGACATGCCAGCCTTCTTAGAGTCCCTATTTAACTCAATTCTATGAGCAGAAAGATGGAAAGAATTGGGGCAAAAAGGGTCTCTTTGTCTATGAGGTTCAGTGTACAGTAGAATCTGTTCTGGGCCTATTCAGGCTATGTTGCAGAGCCGAAACATCCAGACAACAACATTCATGGACATTGAATGTGTCTTAGTCCATTCTGTTTCTATATCTCAATGTCATAGACTGGGTGATTTATAATGGATAAAGGCGTATTCAGTTCATGATTCTAGAGACTGGGAATCTAGGGTTAAGCAGCTTTATCAGTGACGGTCTCCTCCCTACTGGGGACTCAGTAGAGTCCTGAGACAGTGAGGCCACTGCTTCACAAGAACACACACAAGAGCTAGAGTAGAACCTCAATTTTATAACATCCATTCTCAAGTTACTGCATTTGCATCTCTCTGTGTAACTCCACTAACTCCCAAATAAACTAATCCACTCTTGAGAGCCGAGCACTCATTCGTGTCTTAAAAGTCCCACTTGGTTGTTAGCAATGTAAGTCTCTTAGCACTTCACGTAGGGATAGTATTTCACCAGGAGTTTTGCTGGGGGACACTAAAAACACAGCACAACGGCTATGGTTATTGTGGCTATTGTCCCAATCACATGTACAAGTTAGTCACGCTTACTCTTTGGAGCTCACATGTAGTTAGGAAATTCTTGCCAATAATTTTTGCTACAGTTCAAATTCCTTTCCTCTGAGATCCTACTTCCTGACTTCTTTGTCTTTAAGCTTGCTTTCATGGATTTTTTGTTGTTGTTGTTGTTGTTATTGTTGTTTCTTGAGATAGGGTCTCACATAGCCCAGGCTATCCTAGACTTTGCTGTGTAGTTGAGAATGACTTTGAATTTTTGATCCTCCTGCATCTACATCTCAGATGTTGAGATTATAGGTATGCATCACCATGCCTGATTTATGCCGTGGTGAGGGTCAAATACATTGCCTGTGTGTGCCAGGAAAGCATTCTACTGAGCTACCTGCCTACCCCAACTCTTCCAGAGGATCCTTCAGTTAATGGTGGTTGCTCAGACGTTCTGCGGAGGGTGGTGTCTCCTCAGACTCATCCAGGGAAGCAGAAGGACATTTTCAACTTTACATGTACTGTATCATCTGGAGTAGAGGCTTCCACACAATAGGTGGAATAATAGGTGCTCAATAAAATCACACACCTAGTAGTATTGTGTGAAGGAGCATGAGCTCACGTGTGTGGACTCCACCACCTGGTATTTATTTATTGGCAGAGAGAAGGTGAGTGGGAAAAAAAGAAATAAAAAGGAATAGCTGCTCCTCGGTATGGTGGAGGAGAACGTTTATTGTAGATAAAACGGAGAGTGTAGGTAGAGGCAGGGACATCTGGGAGAGCCCAGAGTGGACAGGACCAGACGGAGCTGGGCCATGTGGGAAGAGGGGGAGGGGAAGGAAGAGGGGAGAGAGGGGAACCAGGTGCAGTAGTCAGGAAGCTAAATGTTCAAAGAGGGTAGGTAAACAAAATGTCTGGATTGTATAGGGAAGAGCCTCTGGGGCAAGGGCAGCCCATCCCCTGGGCTGGAGAGTTTAGGGTATTGGATGGGGTATTCTAGCCATACCCTGTAACAGGTAGGGACACTGAGGGATGCTGGGAGAACCTGTTGGCCAGGTATGCTTCCGTATGTTAAGTAGGCACCTCAACCATTTGTCCCCGGTTTGGAGGGTGAGCAGCAATGAACCAGTGGTTGAATGTGACACCTCTGGATGGGCTTCCTGAGTGGGACAGCCACTGGGACAACGGCCCGGCTCAGAGGTGTGAACTTTGACCCTCTGAGAACAGCTTATCCATAAAGTCAGCCTGGATTTTCCTACTCAGTCCCTGTGAAACCTCTTTACAAGGAAATTTCTCAACCCTAAGTCAAAGAGCGGCTTTTTAATGCTTCAAAAGAAGTCCAGCTCTTAGTTTTGGCTGGGGACGAGCCCAGAGCTATCTCCAGAGAGATAGCAGACAAACAATGATGTCACTGAAACGGCCTTAAGTTCAAACACCCTCAGGGACAAGAGCTGTACAGTTTTGCCTTGGATTTCTATAGCTCTCTAAAATTCATTTTTTTGCCTTTGTAAATGATAGAATTCTTTTACCACGGTTGTTGAAGAGTTGTCTTAGACACCAGATAATTATCAATAACTATCTAACAACAGATATGTAGTCTGAGCCCTGCTTCCTTCATTACATGTAACTGAGATGTCTTGCCAGAATCTGTAAGGTCCTGAGTTCAGGGATGAGTTAGAAGCTGGACGCTGTTTTCAGTAAAGTTGATAGTCCCAGAGGAGAAATAGTGTTTTTCTTGACATGTGAGACTCTACTGGGCAGGTTCTCCAGATGAGAAGACTCTCTTGAAGGTTATCTAAAACCTCTGCCTCTCTGCTCCCCTCATTCCAAGACACAGTGACCAATGGTCTATCCTATTGCCAAGATCCAAAGCCATCCTATACCACGGTGTGGAATTTGTCTTTGGAGGGACAGGTAACCCAACTCTTCCAGGTAGAACATGTTTTGGGGGTCATGAAGCCCAACAAAGTTGGGGCATATCTGTCAAGCCATCCATTTGCAGAAGCCATTCCTAAAATGGACATCCCAAGCACCTAGTGTCGTATTGACATGGGGTCAAGTGAACAGAACTTGAAAGCATTCTCCACACTTCCTCCTCTTCATGCTTATAAGATATGAATATATACCTCGCCTTCGGGGCATTTCCTTAAGAGTTATGTGAAATAATAATTGTGAAATATTTAATACAACAAGAGCTTAATAAATGTCAGTTCTCTTGGTCTTAAATGACAGACTCATTTTCCTTAATGTGAAGATTACTCTCAGCTGGGAAGCATCTTGGGGCTATTCTGTCCTAGGTCTCACTTTCAATAATTGTCTTATTTGTACTAATATTTTAGTTCTACTCTATGAGGAGGGTGGAGTGCTTAAATATCCTTCAGAAAGAGCCGAGACTTCTGTAACTTGGACAGCAAAGCAATATGTTCTTACTGTGGAAAATATGCAATAATCCTTTAACCCATGTTTTGAATGAATCCTTCCCTGGTTTCAGCAAGAAACCTTAGAGGCAAAAGCAGCAACCCATCAAATGCCTTACAGTAATCATATCATGGCTGGTTTGACTAGAATCCAATTGTCTGTTTATTAAACTATCATCTGTTATCCTGGCTAGCTCTCTTGGATCATCACCAGTGATCTCTAAGACCTCCCCACAGAACCATTAGCTGTTAAACGCCCGACTTATCCTGAAAACTGTGTTATGAGACTAAAGGATTACGGCTCAGTGATCGGGAAGGCTGGTCAGGGCACTGTCCCTGAAGGGCTAGGACATATTCAAACTTGTACTTCTATTTTCCTTGGAGCAGTTGCTGGGAGGGGGGGATTGGAGACCCAGATACAGCCACTGCTATAGGCCAGGCTACCTATGGTGACAGCCAAACCAAGTCAGTGATGTCTAGGCAGTACACAGGGAGAGGGAAGGTAAGAAACATTGAAAAGACCAAGTGGACAGACAGTTGGTGTAGGAGGTCCTTCTGTTTATGTGTTGCTTTCATTGGTTGAATAAAGAAACTGCTTGGCCTGATAGGGCAGAACTTAGGTAGGTGGAGAAGACAGAACTGAATTCTGGGAGGAAGGAACAGAGGCAGAGAGAGCCGCCATGGAGCTGCCAAGTCAGACATGCTAAATCTTTCCCAGTAAGCCACGACCTCGTGGTGATATACAGATTATTAGAAATGGGTTAAATCAAGATGTGAGAGTTAGCCAATAAGAAGTTAGAGCCAATAGCCAAGCAGTGTTTTAATTAATACATTTTCTGTGTGATTAAATCAATAAAGAAACTGCTTGGCCTGATAGGGCGGAACTTAGGTAGGTGGAGAAGACAGAACTGAATGCTGGGAGAAAGAAAGCAGATAGAGAGAGCCGCCATGGAGCTGCCAGATCAGACATGCTGAATCTTTCCCGTAAGCCACGACCTCGTGGTGATATACAGATTATTAGAAATGGGTTAAATCAAGATGTGAGAGTTAGCCAATAAGAGGCTAGAGATAATGGGCCAGGCAGTGATTTTAATTAACACAGTTTCTGAGTGGTTATTTCCAGTGTAAGCTAGCCGGGTAGCCTGAACCAAAAGCAGGCCCTCTCTCCCTCAACAGTCTCTTATCAAACTACTCATAAGTTCCTTTCCATGGGGAAACTTGAGCGTACAACAATCTTCCAAAGTCATAATTTCATAGTAAGCCATAGAGACGACACAATGTCAAGTGGAAGACACAGGCACATGCCCTTTACAATGGCCCATGAAATTCATTCTTGGGTATGAGTCATTGCCTAATAAGTAGCTGCCATCAATTCATTTGTTTGTTTATAGTTAGGCAGTAGAACTTAACAAAACCACGCTGAAGCGGTAATTCAACTTCTCCTGACCTTAGATTGTAGGTATGGAAACCTGCTCACAGACATGCCACACAAAATAAAAACTCCATGCCACATAGCTGGTGGCCAATGGGGCTTCAATTATTTCATAAAAAAAGGAGCACTTGAGAAGACAGATTAGTAAATTCTGCCTATCAAATGTGGCATAGCTAGTATATGCTACAGCATAGAGTAGCTACATAGACTAAGGTACTCTCTGTGACCCTCAGAAATAGTACCCTGGCAATCACTAAATTCCAGCCCACACTCCTTCACAGCCTATGAGCTTAACCTATTCACACAAAACCCAGACCATTGGCCAAGCTACACTCCTTTGGGGCCAAATGCTCGTTACAACCATGCCCCTGCTTTCTATAAAACCTCCTATGGACACCTACATCTGAAAAGCTATATATGGCCATGGGGGATAGGAATCCAGTTCAGACAGTACTCTTGTCTTCTGCTTTCCTCTTGATAGAGGAACTTCTCAGACCAAGATCAAGAGGAACTATTCTGTTTCTGTAGACCTGTTTTGGATTGATAGTTTCTGCTACTAGAAAAACCTTGGCATCCCTGTGGACAAGGAAAGTTTCTCTTCTTTGATCAATGAAACAGGAAATTGAGTAGCTGAAATATCCATGAATTTCTTGCCACAGCGCCATGCATTAGCAGTTCAATTCTGAAACACTGGTCTAGAGGTTATGAAGAGAAAATGTTCTTCAAAATATCCCTGAAGCAGTAAACTAAGGAACAACATGTAGACCACAGATGCTCCAGGATATGCAGAATGGAGACCAAGTTTCTGTTTCATTCGTTTCTGTAATATCCATTTATCGTGACTGGCTCATGGTAAAATACACTAGGAAACCAAGCCACTGTGAATAGCTGATCACTAAAAAGACTTCATTTAAGTCCTGCGCCTGGGGCTTACTAGCAACAGCCCATTGGAGCCTGAGTTTCTCCCAGCGAATGATGAAGAGCACCGAAGTAGAGAAGTAGGAAATAACTTGGGAAACAAGAAGCATGATCACCACGGATATTATTTCTGAGGACCACAGAGAATACATTAGTTTATGTAGCTACTGTGTGCTACGGCATATAATAGATACGCCGCATTTGATAGGCAGAATCCAGCTAGCATTGGAGCTCTTTATCTTCAGGTTGGTTTGATTTAGTAAGACGCTGGGTACCATGTGTGGATTCAGTTAATGTGTGTTTTCAGGTGAATACCTCCCCAGTGGGCTGTTGGCTGCCTGTGGTGGGCTACACAACTGTGATCCTGTCTAGTCACATTCTTCATAGTGAAGTGGGCACATTTCTAAAGTTCTTCTTACTCATAACACAGCCAAAAGGGTTTTTTTGTTCGTTTCTATGCTAAGTGCCAGTGTGTGTTCTGGATATTACAGGCATGGGGAGGAAGCATGTTGGATCTAATGAGATGGGAGGAGCTAAGGCTCTGAAAGCCCCACCCAAGGCCCATGTAGGAGGATGCTTACTTGTAATTCTCCTTTAAATCTTCAAAAGCTAAAATGAGGGATTTTTTTTTCTTAATTCAGGCTGGTCTGTGTTTCCCTGGGACATCAGAAGCTCACGAATGGCAACAGGGCAGTATTAATTCCACTCAAACTCCCATCACATACAAGGTTAGGAAATTCTAAGGATCCTCTTCAAACTCCCCTGCCCCCACACACAAGCCATTGAGGAACTCCTGGATGTATAACTGAATGTGGGAACAGAGATGACATACTGTGACCAAAGAGCGTCACTTTCTCTTGTCATGTCTCTCTGGTCCCTTCCAGCTTCCTCCTTGTCACCTTGGAGATGGACTGTTGCCTCACTGCAGGTCAGGGTTGGGTCACAGGACCTTGCCTGCCTTCCTTTCTCAGATCCACACTGATCCTCACACCCAGCCAAGCCCTCACTGAAGACCACACCTTTGTACTGCAGCAGTTTCAATATTTTATCTCCTCGGTGGATGGCGTGTGTTCCCCGGGGGGGTTAGAAAAAAGAAAAACACCCACAAATTCTACCTTATCTCCTTTAGATTCTGGCCTTTTACCCTACATCTAATTTTGAGCAAAGGACCCTTCATGCCTTCAGGTCTTACTGCCTGACTGGCCACTAGACATGCCTGCAAACATAGAGTATGTCACCTGGTCCTCAAGTTTAGATACGCCCAGGTCTCCTATTAGGAAATGATTCTCTACATAGGAATGAAGTAAGACTGAGATCACAATGTAAAACAGCATAGGTTTGGGGGTGGGAGAACCAAAAACAATGGATGCTATCGATATTAACAAAGGAAATTATTCACATTGACTATGGGATGCCAACAAACTGTGTTAGTCAACTTTGCATTGCTGCATTCAAACACCTGAACTACTCAACTAAAATCGAAATGGTTTATTTTGACCTGTAGTTTCAGAGGTTTATTTCGGCTCACATGATCAACTGCCCCTGTTGTGCGGGGTCTGTGGTGAGGCAGTGCTTCATGACGGGAGCAACACGCTCACTTCCTGGAATCCTAAGAAGCAAAAAGAAAGAGAAACAGCTGGAGTCCCAATGTCTCCTTCAAGGGCATGCTCTCAATTTTATCTATCTTATACTTGGCCCTGCCTCCTCAAGGGTCCTCCACCTCCCAACAGGGCCACAGACCAGGGACTATGCCTTCAACACTAAGTCATTTAGGGAGATACTCAAGAGTCCAATCATAGTATGAACTGGAAGATTAGTATTTATTTATCTATTTACTCCTATCTCCTTCAAGTATAGTTTAAATTTAAAGTATTATAGTCTGTGGGCACCAGAGGAATGGTCAGCTGGTAGAGGTGCCTGCTGCCAAGCCTGATAACCAGAGTTCAATACCCAGGACCCACAAGATGGAAGGAATGAACCAGTTCCTGAAAGCTGTCCACACACACACACACACACACACACACATGCACACAGACACACACACAGACTCACACAGCAGTAAATATTTTAAAAACTAAATAAACTATTACAGTTGCAATGAAGACTCAGACCGTGAAATAAGGTCACCAGTTAGAAGCCGTGTGAATTTCCAGAGTCACCTACTCCCTCAGGACCTGTTCTGTCATTTGCAGATCTGGGTTCAGATAGCTGTTGACTTACTAGCTGACTGTCAACATTCCATGGAATAATGCAGGTAAACAGGACATGGAGCCTTGAACAGAGAACATAACTATCCAGAACATGGAGCCTTGAACAGAGAACGTAGCTATCCAGGACATGGAGCCTTGAACAGAGAACGTAGCTATCCAGGACATGGAGCCTTGAACAGAGAACGTAGCTATCTATGGGTCTGCTGGCCCCTGTGTACGAACACAACCAGACTTCTTCAGCTGTCGTCCCAGCACTCGGGTGGCTCAAGCAAGAGAATCACAGGTTAGATGCTAGGTTACAAGATCCTCCTTCAAAAGATAGTGATTCGTATTTTGATACAGATACTCGACAGTGCCTTCATAGGCCCACCAGTAGGTAGTCAAACCATTCATAACAAGGCTGACTGCTATTTTAAAAAACTGGCTTCACATCTTGGTCTGAGCGACATTTCTAATGTTTTTCACTACAATATAAATAGCACAAGGTCTCACAAGTAGATAGCATCGGTTTTTTTGGAGACAGATTTCTAGCTGTCTGTTCAGTCCAGGTCAGCTTCTCTCAAACCCTTCTGAGAATGCTCTGGCTTGCCCCAGAACCAACCCATGCTGGGTTTGCTATTCAGGCCAGATTATTACCAGGCAGTTGGAGGGGTCAAATTCCCACAGCCAATTTTCTATAAAAATCCCAAGTAATTGAAATGGGAGGAAGGTCCCCAGTAAAAGTCAGGATGAATAATTTAGCACAGTCGCTGCCTACAGATTCGGAGGCAACATATTCACGGCATTTGATTAGAGGCCACACTAAGCAGCCCTTGTCTCCTGAGCATCCTGGCTCCAGCCCACCCATCTCATCAGCAATGAGGAGGATGGGCTTAATGAGCAGCCAGAGGGTTCAGTGGTTAACCCTTCTCTGATATCTGAACAGCCTGTGAAATCCATGTCGATCCATGGTTTTCTTTCTCTTTGTGAACAGTGATGTTGTTCTTGATTCTTCCTAAATGACTTTATTAAGTCACATAACGATGACTTGCTGATCCCTAACACAGGGTGCTGTGTCCCTTTCCCTGACACCATAGAACTATCCAGGGATGGATCCGTATAGTACAGACAGGAGCTAACTGCTATTTTAAAAGCTAGGCTCCAAGTTGCAACTAAGAATAACATTTAAAATGTTTTTCCCACGACCATGTCACTAGATCGCAATTCCCACAAATAAATAAATGCCTTCTATCTCTACTTAGGACGAGTCAGGTCGTGAGGGCACAAGTGGTACAAACCCAGCTCCCTAGATTCAGAAAAAAAGAGGTTCGCGATTTTATGATGCTGGAAAGAATGCAAAGTCACTCCCTGGATTGAATGAAGGTCCAGGTGAGAGTCAAGCTCTCTGAATATGGTGTCTGCAAATCAATGGCCAAGGTCAGAGCTGGGTCTCTAGAGACAGATGGGCAGAAATAAATGCTGAATACCAGAAAAAAGGAGGTTGATAAAATATTGTTGTAGTGATCAATTAAAAAAAAGGGGGGGGTGCTTTGGGGAGTCCTGTGGGCTACTCCAATTACCTACAAACTGCAGTTATTTAAAGGGCTCGCTAGGGGTGTAAACTCTTCAGCCAACTGTTATGGACTGAATTGCAGTTTCTTTCCAAACACCAATGTGACTGTCTTGGGAGGGAGGACCTTGGAAAAGGTAATTATAGTTCAATGAGGTAATAAAGAGGTTTCAATTCATTATGACTGGATACTGGGGTGCATGATATAGAGGTATAGCCACCTGAGGACACAGTAAGAGAGACAAACCAAACCTGCTGACACTTGGTGTCTCAATTAGAGCTTCTATTGCTGTGAAGAGACACCATGGGCACAGCAACTGTTATAAGGAAAACATTCAATTGGGGCGACTTACAGTTCAGAGATTTAGTCTATTATCGTCATGATGGGGAGCATGGCGGCATGCAGGCAGGTGTGGTGTTGACTACATCTTGATCAGAAGGCAACAGGAAGCAGACTGAGATATTGGGTGGTACCTTGAGCGTGTATGAGATCTCAAAGCCTGACTCCACAGGGACACACTTCCTCCCACAAGGCCACACCTACTCCAACAAAGCCACACCTCCTTATAGTGCCACTCCCTTTGGGGGGCCACCTTCTATCAAACCACCACACTTGGGTCTTGCACTTCTAATTTCAGAACAGTGAGCAATAAAAATTCCTATTTTTAAAGCTACACAGTTTGTGGTGTCTTGTTATGGTTGCCCAAGCTGATGATACATTAACCAACGTCTAGCTTTCTAAAGACAGAGTTTTCACTATGTAGTCCTAACTGACCTAGAACTCACGATGTAGCCCTCCCTGTATTACTGTAGCACCGCCTCTTGAGTGCTAGGGTCACAGGTGTGAAGCATTGGGCCCAGCCTTGCTCCTCTTTTCTCACCTGCCATCAAAGGGGTTAGTTCTGACTTAGAGCTTGAGAGGATGGAGCCTATTGCAGAGAGGAAAGGCATGGCTGCAGCCATCTCCACGGTAGCAGAAGTGCGCAGCCGGACGCTCTGTCTCACATTATTGTGGAAAAGGAAGCACAAAATGGACAGGAAGTGGAGTTGGTCATACAATCTCAAGGCTTGCCCCCAGTGACCCCACTTCCTCTGATGAGGCTTCACCTCCCAGAGGTGCCGCCACTTACTTTCCAAAACAGAGCCACAAGTTGGGGACCAAAGTGTGTAAGCACGGGAACCTTAAAGAGACATTTCACGTTCAAACCATAACATTCCACCCCTGACCCCACAGGCTCATGGCTCTTATGATGTAAATACAGTCCCTCCAATTTCAAAACTCCATCCTCTTCCACTGTCCCGTACTGTTAAAGATTCCACTGTGCCTGTGGTATTCAAGGCCATCTTAACTGGGAGCCCAGTTTGATGGGGTACAGCCCCTTCTGCAAGGGAAGGCACGGTGGCAGGCTGCTCTGTGGTGTCAGAAGTGTGCAGCTGCTACTCCTACCCTGCATCTTGGCAGAACAGGAAGCAGGAAAGCATGCCTGTTCTCACACCAGATGCTGTCTGTTTCCCAGACTGTCTCTCTGCATTGTTCTCGGCCTCGCAGGATGAGCTACAGTGGGTTTCTCTCCTTCCTCTTCGTTCTGGGTGGATTTGGCCAGAGGAAAAGAGAAAGTGGTATCAGTATATTTATTTCCCTGACTCATTTCCCATCAAGTCGTCTGGGGCTGCTGGCTGAAGTGGACGTCTCCACTCTCTCTCTCTCTGGCAGCTTCCTCCGTGTGAGAGGCTCATTTGGTTCTGGTAACTCTGCCTCTCCCGAAAGCTCCGGGCTAAGTGGTAAAGTCAGCTGTAGTGACATTATCCCCGAACTACATTTCCAATGTTTCTTCTACACACCCTGGCCAACTCATCGAATGCCCCTGCTTCTTCCCTGACCATGAAACAGATGAGGACTTGAAGGACAAAGTTCTTTTCTGTTCTCTATCTAGAAAAGCAGAAATCACAAGTGGGTTATGCAAAGTCAACTGTACCCTGACGCATAAAGCACTGGCCAAATGAGAGTCGATTTAATTTTAATGGCTAACATTAGAAATCACCTACATAAACGGCAGCAATATAGACATCTATGTCTCCTTTGGAGTGACTCTTAACCTCCGCTTTCTCCTCATGTTTATCTTGGAAGGTCTGAGGCCATTTGCCATTATCCCCCAATTAACTGACACTTGTCCAGGCTTGAGCACTGTGCTACTCAAGGTTAGCGCCTGTGCTGTACTTGGCAGCGGGCCAGTGTGTTTCAAATTAAGAGATGCTTCAGTCTTTAGACACTGAATTTGAACTCATCATGATTTGCTTATAGAGGGAGTAGCATAAATTGTTATGTTTTTTGATAGCCACTAACATGCAAGGCTTTTACCTATTGTCTTTAACACACATTATTATTATATTGTTCTAAATTAAAAGTGAGGGTGTTTCCTTCAGTGCATCCCATTCCCTAAAGTTTTTGTGTGGTGGAATGAATCAATCTCCTAGAGAAGCAGTGAAAATTTCAAACATTCGAGGTTCCCATTTCTGTTATGGCGACCTCAACCCCTTTCCTCCTCAACCCTTCCCACTCCCCGCCAGAGAGAAACTGCCCGTTTAGTCAATGTCTTCTGGGACCAAGTGTTAAGCATTCTCTTATTTTCAACCCCACCTGAAGAAGTAGTTCTAATGATCCCATCTGAGTAGCCAGAGAAAGGAGTTGGGCTTGGCAGGTGAAGTGGGGCCATGACATGCCTGCTAAGAGGTAAAGAAGAGAAGGTCTAAACTCGGATACCAAGACAGCAGGCCAGCCGATAGTCCTCTGCCCCTGCCTGCCAAGCTGGATTGCATTTCTCCCATCTCTGTCTTCACCTGCATCCAGATGCTAACCCTGAAGAGCTACCCATGATCCTCCACTTCCCTGAATAGGTTCTGTCCTCTGCCATCTCCCCCAAGGTGGACTCTACCGAACTGCGGGGCCACAGCTTTTAACAGTAAAACAGGAAATGTGAACAAATTCTCTGAGCTTCCCTGTGGAGCGTCGTGGACTTGCCTGCGATGTACTTTTGTCTCTTAGACTAGAATTTCTAAGAGTGGGAACTTTATGTTTTGTGTCCCTGAGATACTCCTGCCCTTAGAATCTGTGTGCGTGGGACATCCTCAGGAGGCCAGCGACTGGCCAGAAGAATAACAGAACTCGAAATGGACAGTTTTGTCCTTGAAGAGTTCAGTCCACTTACCCTGCTTTTAAAGAAACATTTCCTAGGAAAGTAACAAAAGTCTGTTTTACCTTGCTACTTCCCCGAGGAAATGATCAGGAGATATTAGAGCCGCTGTGACAAATTTCTCTGCACTAGGGGATCCATGTGGCTTTAGCCATCAGTCATCTACGGGTTTTAAAAGAAAGCAATTGTCTGGGCCAGGGACTCATCTGTGGGAATGCTGAGAGCTGGAATGGGTGGAAGAGAGGCAGGAGACTCTGTTGAGTCTGTTGATAGACAGCAGAAGCTAAACACTGCTGTTTGTCCTTGCCATTGAGTTTCTTAGAAGGGTGCTCTAATGGGGTCCTTTCCTCTCCTTCCAGGCCTCAGTACTCAGCCATCCATACGAAAAGAGCCTGTTAGTCTCCAATGAACTTGAGCTAAAGGGGTTAAGTCTGAGACCGAGAGATAAAAACCATCACAATGTCATTTGAAGGGCCCTGGAAAGACTTCTACCAGATAGCTGGCTCATCCCAGAACAGAAAGAGATCCCTGTATTTCCCCCGGGGCATCAGGGCCTGGCTAAGTTACCAGTGTGTTTTCTAAGGATCTGTGATACTGTTTTCGCCTTGACTCTGTTGTGTACATTTCTACTATCTTTTCACATTTCTGCAGCCGAAACAGATTTCCATAATCAGAATGATTATGTATTATGCAATTGCAGCTTTTTTATCTGCCCCTTCCCCCAGCATTAGGTTGTCTTAACAAGCTGAAAACCACTTGGAAGACTTGAACATAAACTCCTGGGCCCCATAAGAACAGGTGCCAACGTAAGAGGCCTGAACGCAACGAGGAGTTTGCATTTGAAATGAGCAGGCAATGCAGAGCAGGTGGCCAGCTCCAGCTTTGCATACTCCAGGAAATGTGCTCCTGATGGACGTTAATGATGTATATTTATGGCTATGTTCTGTGCAGGCTGCTCCTGCTAGCATAGGCGCTGGGAGTGACGGCATGGTGGGAAGGGTGACAGTCGTGGATCGTGTTTTCTGACATCAGCAGTGCTATGTACTGTCCTCTGGAAGGCTGGCATTTCAGCACTTAGACTGTGGCTTACTGATGGTTTCCGCTCAGTGATCCCACAAAGACAGAATTCAGTTCTACCTACTCTAGTGGGTCTGAAACTGACGTGTGGCAGAGATGGTGTATGCAAATGATAGCCATGAAGGAATTAGTAAGCCAGGACTAGAAGCATCTCTTCTGTGAAGATGTATTGAGGGTTCTAACAAAAACAAGCAGGGCAGATGTTACCATCCAGACATCACTTGCTAACTAAATGTGTATTAGTAAACCATAAAAAATAAGCCAGCTATTCTATCTATGTGCATGCAGATGTCTCTCAGACAGTACCCAGGACACAAGATTCTGTGGTGAGTGCAGCAGTCATGCCAAGCAACCAGAACCCAGTAGCATTTATGACTGGCCTCAAAATGGCAGAAACCATTCAAAGGGTGTAGGTTATAATTCAAGGTGGATGTACTATTCACACAAGAGTTAAGAGTGTCTAAACCAGTAGTTCTCAACCTGTAGGTCAAGACCCCCCTGGGGGTCAAATTAACCTTTTCCCCAAGGTCTCATAGCAGATGTTTACATTATGATTCATAATAGTAGCAAAATTACAGTTATGAAGTAGTAACAAAAATAATTTTATGGTTGGGGGTCAACATAACACAAGGAACTGTATTAAAGGGTCACAGCATTGGGAAGGTTGAGAAGCACTGCTATAAGATATTTTAACCAATTCAGCCTGGCCTAGGTAGGAAGACCCTTGCCAACCTCAAAAAACATAAAACGATAACAAACAAAAATCACATGAAAATTCAAGATCCCTAGTCATCAGAGAAAGACAATTCAAAACTACTGAATTTCATCTCAGTCCACTCAGAGTGGCTACTATCATAAAGCCAACAGCAAATGTTGGTGAGGAGGGGTGTGGTGCACTTATAAAATGCTGGCTGACTGTGGATGGCAGTTAATGCAGAAGCTCACAACTGATCCTCTCCCCTCCCCTCCTACCCTCTCCCATGGTCCCCATGCTCCCGATTTACTCAGGAGATCTTGTCCTTTTCTACTTCCCATGTAGATTAGATCCATGTATGTCGGAGAAAGATGACTCTTGCAAGTTGTCCTGACCTCTGATTGCCCCACATAATAAAGAAACAGATAAACAAATGTAACTTTTTAAAAAGGCACCGGATAGGGTGCAAACATGGTCACTGTGTGAAATATGAATTGTGTGCTAACTCATTTATCCCAGAGAAATGAAAACCTATGCTCTTATAAAGACCTGTACATGAAGTTTATAGCTACTTTGATGGCAAAAGCTATAAACTATAAAAGATGTGCATGTCCTTTAGCAGGGAAATGGTTAAACACACCATGGAATCTACTCAGCAACTGATAGGTCAACTTGGATGACAACTTAGGAAGCCAGGCTGCTTGTAGCCATCCTACAGAAGTAGGGTGGTCTCCCACATGAAGGTTAGTTTAAACGCCCATGCTTGATGATACCACATTCTGTCAGGAGGGAACAAGAGGTTTATTGCTCACACAGTGAAGTTCCCAGCAGAAGCTGGGCAGGCTTCCCAAGAAAACCCCAAATGGCTTGAGAATCAGGGAAAGGAAATGGGTTGAGGATTTTTATTGTGGTTAGGGGCTGGAGCAGGGACTCCTGTGAATGAGGAAGAAGAGCCCATGGTTTCCTTCTCAACTTCCCCAGATAGAGACAAAAGGGAAAGAGAAAAGAGTGATACTGCAAAGACATTAGCAAAAGCCAGGTGATGGAGCTGGGCTCTGCTGGATCTAGTGAGTGCAAGGGCAAATCTGAGGAGGACAAACTGTGTGTATCCATTTAGGGAACATGTTGAAAGGACAGCGATGGGATGGGGAAATGATGCAAGAGGTGGGGGTGCTTGTGATGGGCAACCTAATACCTTCACAGTGCTGGAACTGTAAGCATCCCGCCTGGGAAAATGTACACAGACCGATACAGTGATACATGGTGTAGAGCATCATACATGTGCATGGACACACATAAACACACATGTACAAATAAGTAGAAAGGTCAGTGTCTTGCTTATAAATTACATACAGTTTTAGGGGGAAAAGCTTGTTAAAGAGCATGTAAGTGATGGACATGGTAATGCGTACTCCGCAATACCACTACCCAGAAGGCTAGGGTTAGATGATGGCAAATTCAACTGCCGTGCTGAACAACTTAGTGTGACTCTATATCGAGATAAAATTGACTAAAAGGGCTGTGGGTACAGCTCTGGGGAGAGCACTCGCCTAGCATGTGTGGGGTCCTGGCTTTCATCACAGAACTACCTTTTTAAGTCAATGCCGCAATAGTCCATTGCATGAACATACCACATTTACTTGCCAGTTCATGTGCTAATAGACAGTGGTTTCTTCCTCTGGGCTAGCCTGCCTGATGCAGCTTCTATGAACATAAGTGCACAGATTCCAGTTTGAATCCCTGCTTTTGATCTTTTGGATATATTCCTAGAAATGGAATGGCTGGATTTCATTCATGAAATGAATTATTAATGTGGCTCTATGTTTAACTTGTTAAGAAAGCATTATACAGCCAGTATGGTAGGAGTTGTTTATTAAATATATATCTTTGTTTTTAATTGTGTATGTGTATGCACACATGAATGCAGGTATCCTTGGAGGACAGAGGCATTGGATCTCCTGGAGTTGGGTTTACTTGCAATTGTTGGCTGTGTTGGCTATGTTGGTTTAAATGAGAATGCCCTTCACAGGCTCACAGATTAGAATACTTGGTCACCAGGGTGTGACACTATTTGTAAAGATTAGGAGGATTTGCTCCACTGGAAGGAGACATTCAGTGGAAAAGCCATATCTGCCTTTTCTGTCCCTGAATTCCCAGTACTTAAAACAATATTGGGAAACTCTAACAAATGAAAAAAATTAATTGGGATACCTCACATAGTTTTAGGGGTTCAGTGCATTATCACCATGGTGGGGAGCATGGCAGCAAGCAGGCAGACATGGTGCTGGCTACATCTTGATCAGAAGGCAACAGGAAGTGGACTTAGATACTAGGCAGTATCTTGAGCATAGGAAATCTCAAAGTCTGTACCCCCACAGTGACACACTTCTTCCACCAAGGCCATATCCACTCCAACAAAGACACACCTCCTAATACTGCCACTCCTTTTGAGATCTTGGGGGACCAATTACATTCAAACTACCACAGGCACCCAGTAAAGACTCAGAAAGCAATGAAATTAATAACTAAGGTAGGTCTTTGAGCACTGCCAATGATCCTTCCTTTTACATTTTGTTTTCCTTAAATAGATTGTAAATTCCTGAAGGGCAAACAAAGGCCTCATTCACCTGTGTAAACCCAGCACTTGGCACATTCAAAGAACTCAGTTCTTGGACTGAAGAAAGTCCCCCATCCTTTGAAGTTTGGTTTCTTGGACTGAACTTGATGCTAACGAAGTTCAGTAGGAGAAACAAAGGACCCTGGGTTTTCAGTAATCAAAAAAAAAAAAAATGCTCATTGAAACCCACAGGATAGTTATAATCCCCCGTGGGCCTCTTTGTTTCTTTTCCTCGTGGTGTTGGGTGTCTAGAATTTTCTAGAACCAAGACTGAAAGGACACCTACCTAGCTGGAAAACCTGTTAAATTACATCATCTGCCTCTGGGAGTTAAATATGCTGTCTGGGTTTGACTGAAAAAAAGAATCCAATTTATACCTTGAGTTCAGGTTAATTATAAATTCTAATCTCTTGTCTACTTAAAATTTCAGATTAATAGTCCTTGGGTGGGGACTTGATTTTAAAATGATCCCCAAACTGCACTGAGTCTAATGGCTGTGATTATATATGTCTCATAATTTAGCATGTGGTACTGACCAAATGCAGTGGTAGTGGGTTGCTTAATAATGGTGGAAAACACAGATACAACACATCCAATGTACCAGACACAGCTTCCATGAGTTTTCTCCTTACTAGCTTCCTTTAACAATCTGGAAAACATTTTTTTAATACTATTTCAGTTAGCAAGGTTTGAAGCAAGGTGAACAAGAAGAATCTCCTAGAATCCTTTAATAGGCAAGAACCGAAAGTCTGCCAGACCACATGCAGAGACACCCATCAGCCACGTTCCCAGCAACCCTCACCGTGCTCCAATCATTCTCTCACTAAGGATCACCCCTCTCCACAGCTCCTGCTTCCGTGTTCTGGTACCTGTGCAATCCCAGACAGGCAGCCCTGGTTCTTCTGTGTTTAGTTATGGAATTCAATCTCCCTTTAATTCTACATCTTCCTGCATTTAGAAACTTTCAAAGGCTTGCTCACTGCCAGGACCATGCCTCATGTATTAACTGTACAGTACATCAATGATTTATGAAGGGTCACGTGATAACCATCCCAGTACACCCATGATTTGTGAAGGGTCACATGATAGCCATCCCAGTACACCATGATTTGTGAAGGGACTTTCCTCACTTAGGAAATCCTATCTGATGCCCGGGTGTGACAAGGCTGGGTGAGAGTTCTGCCTATCTAATGGGAACTCTGGTTTTAGAAAATTTGCATACAGATCAACAGAAAGAATATAAAATCATGGGAAACTCCAGACATGCCTTCAAACCACACCCTTCCCAATCACCAAATCCTCAACCAGTAATGTAATTTTTTTCTTTAAAAATAGCTTGTCATGAGGAGGAATTTGGCCAGACTTCCCTTCTCCTCAGACCATGATGCATTGACCCCAACATTCCCCTATCTGCTGGTTCCCTGCTGCTGGTACCAGTTGTCCTGAAGCTAAGTTTATCTAATGTGAAGGTCAGGAAAAGTGGCCGGGACTCTCCTTCACAGGAGGGACTATTCTGTGTGCCAGGACTCAAATAGTTTATAATCTCAGGCCTGGGAAAGAAACACCTCCTGGGATGTCATAAAGGAATCAGTCAACACCATCCTCCTGCTGTCTCACTGCTAGAGCCTGGCAGATACTTAGGCCCAAAAGTGAAATGTGAAAAACAGAGGAGCATCGGAATGCTTATACGTTCAGGGTGCCTAGTTCCTGTGTGTTGATTGATGTATAGCTAGATACATCCATCCATATGTGTATATAGATAGAAGTATATATAGATACATGCATGTATAGATAGAGATGCAAGTAGATGGATAGACGAGTGGATGCGCAAATGGGAAAATAGATAGACAGGCAGAAGAAGTAGACCAGCTAGCTTGGGAATGGGCTTGGCAATTGTTTAATATCCAGGTCTTCATAACCAAGTCTTTATTTGCAATAGTTGCCATCAACATCACCTTCTCAGCCTAGTACCAGGAAAAGATGTGAGAGGCAGGGAAAGAGGCTTGGACCTGCACCATTCTAGGGACTGTTAACATGCCCACATCACCTCTCCAAAGGAATCCTTGCTGGACAAGTACATGGGTAGACAGGGGCAGAAGCAGATCAAGAGAATCAGAAGGTCTATTGCAGGATTTCTGTTGTTCTGGGGTTTTATTTTGTTTTGTTTTGTTTTGTTGAGACAGGGTCTCTTATATCCCAGGCTGGCCTCAAACTTGCTAAGTAGCCCAACTTCTGATTCCCCTGCTTCCACATCCCCAGACCTGAGAATATATGCATGTACCACACACCCAATTTATGCACCACTAGAGATCAAACCCAGGGTTTCAGATCAAATGTATGCCAGGCAAGTACTCTGTTAACTGAATTGCACCTCCATTTCAAAGTCTATTTTCTGAAATCTAACCCAAGTTGCTAACATCCACATAAGAGAAATGTCTATAGCAGTAGCTACATTCTTCCGGATTAATGCTAAGTCACAATTCTCTCCCCATCTTCCCTTCTTCTAAGACTATTTGTTTGTGCCCTAGCTGTTCTCTCAGATCCAGGGACTGTGTTTTATTTTCACAATTCTGTGTTCCTGATCAGAGCAGGGTGGGACACACACTTTTGGGTAAAGCCCTATCTCACAGCAAAGAATGATTTCTTCTAGGCAGATGCCAGTACTGGGTGCTTCCTGTTTCCCCACCCACCGTCCATCCCAGCCTGAGAAAGGAATGCCAGCCCCTCATGCCAGTGGCCAGCCTGGCAGACTCTTGCTGCCTGCTCCATGAGCCAATATTTTTTTTTGCTTGCTTCAAGCTGCCTCATAGAGTTAGTTATTGAGTTTGCTGTGATCTCAGCACTCTGTGCTGCCAACAAATAAGAGACAGGAATAAATATTTCACTGGCATAAAGTTGGCTCTTAGCTCAGCTGACGTCATTAGATTTCAGCCAGAGCTTTTATTAGGCTTGTTTAGTCCCAGAAGGTAGCTAATTTGCCAAGTTGAAGAACTGACCCACTTATCTCAGGAGTTAAGAAGCTGTAATTCTTGGAGACACCCTTGAGTACCCAACTGGGCTGTATCCCAAGAATGACCTTGACTTCAAAGAAACCCAGGAAGTCTGGCCCAGTCTGCCTGTGGTTTCAGATTTTTCTCTCTCAGTTATCAAAAGGATGAGACAGAACCCTGCTTGTCTCTTATATGCTATACCATAGATCTTAATAGATTTTGAAACAGTAATGCTAAATGGAGGTGGTATAAACAACAGATACAGTGGCAAAATGTGTTTCTAGAAGGACTAGACTGGAGTCCGAAGCAGGACATTGGAAACCCTATGACAAAGAACAGAATCAAAGTGTGAAGCAAGGGCTCAGGAACATATGTATTAGAAAGAACTATCAGGGAGGGACCCACATATGGACTCCATGTCCCATTTACTATCTTCCGCTATTGGTGAATTACTCGGGTATCACTTAGGCATGAGTAGAATTCCCAATGATAAGGTAAGGGTAAGGAGAGCCAAGACCATCCCTACACTCAGAGATTAGCTGAAAGAACCTCCAGAATTTGGCACGGAATTGTATTCTAAGCTAAATAGCTTAAACTAAAACTAACTATGGTTAGTTAGTTTTTATGTTAAAAAAAATCCAAGCTCCAGAAAAATCCCTAAATTCAAGTTGTAAGGGAACCTTTAAAATCTTATTGTGATTTCTCTCCACTCCAACCCCCAGAATAAAGGAAGGAAGATCTCACCTGCAGTGATTAACAGAACAAAGAATTATAAAAGTAAATTGTAATTCCAGCAATTAAAATCTCCTCCAGAGAAGACTGCAGGCTGAATTGTTAAATGCTCACAAATTAACTCGGTCACATTTTATTAAGTGACTTTTGTACTCACCATCTTGGTCTTTATGCCAACGGAAGTGGCCCTGTGTCCATAGTTGTCCAATGACAACTGTGAACTGGAACCCTCTGGGAAGATGTGTAGTCAAGACACAATGTGTAGACAAGAAAACTCTGTTCATTTACTAAGTGAAAGAAATTAATTTGTCCATCTCCAGGTGAGTTTCTCTCTGTCTTTTCTCATGCTGCTGAAGACAGTTCAACAAGGTGAAGACAGCTCCCATGGGATGATAGAAGGAGAGGAAAGTTTCCGTCTTTAGTTTTGGATGCTAAAACTAGAGGTTCCAATAGAATCACAGAGGAAGGTTCTCAGCTGCTTCAGTGGCTAAAGTTGCCCTTCTTCTAGAGCCTGCACAGAAGCTGACACAGCCAAGTCACATATTTTGGCATTAACAGCCAGGATCCATAGAGATGTGTTGCTATCTCATTGGATTTCTTAGCATACACACAGAAGAAGCCAACCAGAAAATACAAGGTCTCCTGGATCTCAAAAGAACATGGTGGTCACTGTGATTTGCCTTAAAAAGTGAAGAGTATCTGTCTGTGGGACATCAGGGTGGGGGATTCAACTTGGGGCACTGTCTTCATTTAGCGGAGGAGCCTGTTGAATGGCCATGCCTTGCTTCTCTGAGCCAAGTAGAAACAGCAACATCTTCCCTTAGAAAAGGTGACCTGGGGAGGAAGGGACTTTGTTTCTAAGCTCAAAGTTGTTGGGCTCTCCTGAGAGTGGGGCTTCAGGTGTCTGTGAGTCAGTGATTGTTCTATTGCTCTGATAAGACACTAGGACCAAGGTTGCCTGTAGAAGAAACATTTAAGTGGGGGCTTGTTTACGATTTCAGGGTGTGATACCATCCCCAACATGGTGGGAAGCATGGTGCTAGAGCAGAGGCCGAGAACTTACATTGTGATCTGCAGGCCTGCAGGCAAGAAGGAGAGAGAGAGAAAGACACAGAGACAGAAAGACAGAGAGGGAGAGACTGGACTTGGGACTGGCATGGACTTTTGAAACCTCAAAACCCACCCCCAGTGACACACTCCTCCTAATCCTTCCCAAACAGTCCATCAGCTGCAAATCAAATATTAAAGTATATGAACCTATGAGGAGGCATTTTCATTCAAGCCCCCCTATTCCACCCCTGGCCCCCATAGGCTTGCAGCCATATCATAATGCAAAAATAAATTCAGTCCAATTTCAAAAGCCCTCATAGGCCGTTTCAAAGTGCAGAGTCTCTACTGAGATTTAAGGCAATCTCTTAATCCTTTGTAAAATCAAAAAGAAGATCACATATTTCCAGCACACAATGCCACAAAATACACATTATTATTCCAAGGACATAGTGAGGATATACAGGACCAAAGGAAGACTGAAACCCAGCAGACTAAACTTTAAATTCTGTGTTTCTATGTCTGACATTAAAGATCTTATTATATAGCTATTTATACCACCCACTTCTTTCAGCTTTGTTGACTGCAACACACTTCTCTATCACAGGCTGGTGCATCCTTCTGCAGCTCTCTTTGGCTGGTATCCCAAGGTTCTGGCATCTCCAACATCTTGGGGTTTCCAACACAAGACAGGCTTCACTTTCATAGCTTCGTGCAATGGCTTTTCCAGGCGTCCATGCGGGGACTGCCTTGCCATGGGCCTGGCCTCAGCCTGTAGAAGAAGCAACCTGTAGAAGAAGCATGTAACTGGGGACTTGCTTCAAGTTTCAGAGGGTTCGTCCATGGTCATGATGTGGGATCAGGGAAGGGGCAGGCAGGCATGGCACTGGAGCAGTAGCCAAGACCTAACCTCACCACTCACGTGAGGAAGGCTGGTGATTATGAACTCTGATTCCACAACAGCCTTCATCCCCTGAGCAGTGTGAAGAATCACATTT
This sequence comes from Chionomys nivalis, assembly GCF_950005125.1. NCBI lineage: Eukaryota > Metazoa > Chordata > Mammalia > Rodentia > Cricetidae > Chionomys > Chionomys nivalis. The sequence continues at coordinate 33,248,243 of NC_080100.1, read as the reverse complement.
CAAAGTAAAAAAAGACGAGAGGTAGCTGAGCATGAGAATCACTAGCTGAGACGGACTGTGGTGGTTTGAATGAGAATGGCCCCTTATAGGCTCATACGTTTGAATGCTTGGTTCCCAGGAGGCAGACTATTCGAGAAGAACTAGGGGGTGTGGCCTTGTTGAAGGAGGTGATTACTCTTCAAGGGTTTCCAGACTACTCCTGTTTTCCATGTAAATACCTAAAGCCCTTCAACAAGGTACCAAGACGAAGGCATCATTCTGGAAGGAAGGTATCGGGAGCCATGGAGGGCAGTGAGCCCACAGCCAGCAGCGAGTAAAACGGCAAGTGGGAAGAAAGGGAAACAATTTAGAGACACGTCCTGGGTCAAAGGGTAAACAGTAACTGCCGGGAAGGAAGTGGGAGATGACCACAGGCTCATGGGGCGTTCAGATGAAACTACTTAGTCATTTCTTTCAGAGTCTCTTATAACACAAGCTGACCTCAAATTTGCTGAGTAACGAAGGATGACCTTGAACTTCTAATTCTTCAGCTTCTAGCGCCAGAGTGTTTGGATTACAGACATGTGCCATCATACCCAGATCCTGAGGTGCTAGGGGTTGACCCCAGGACTTCAGCCTACTAGGCAAGTACTCAAACAATGAGCTACAATCTTAATCTTCTAGTTAAGATTTTACTCCTTTTTCAAAGTGTTTGAACACTCCATTAGATAGGATCAATAGAGGCCTAAGCAGTCCACGGGTGACATAGTTTGCCCTATGGCAAAGGTTTTCAACGATGCTCAAGTGCACGACAGGGTACCACAGTAACTGCTAAATATTGAAGAAATTGGAAGAAAACACGGCGACACTTGACATTTGTCAGATGATGAGGGGACTACTCACTGCAGGCAGCCCAGAGTTTAAGCTTTAGATTTTACGATCTTCTTTTCCATGGTACTTCAAACATATACAAAACAAACGACAGCATTATTGTCCGGGGTGAACCAATGGTCTCAGAAGTTGTGCAGTACTGACCAGGTGTACACAACTCACTCAGAAGTGATGTGGTTATTGAGGAATGGACATGAGTATTTTTTTTCCAACTTACTAGTTTTCCAATAGTTTTGAAGTGATTAGTATATTTTAAAAAACATTTGGGGTACAACTACTTAAAAGACAGAATCACTATGCATTGCTTTTGGCCTGGAGGCAACGTGAAAAAGTCTCGTTACAGATACTCACTGTGCTGTGTAAGAGGAACATCCAAGAACTTCTGCCCCTGGACGCTGGCACCAGACACCAAGTTCTCCTTAATCTTGCTGCCCAGCTTCACTGGGGGACTGCTTTCTCACAAATGCCACCCCTCTTTCTTTGAAAAGAAACAGGAAACAGGGCACTCTCCCACTTACAGACACAACCAGACTCACCACATATGTTCACAATCCCTTGGCCAGAGTGCTGCCAGATGGCCACGCAGAACTGCAAGGGAGCCATGGGAGTTCAAGCTGGGTCCTCAATGGCCACATGCCCAGGAAATTCTTGGGGGAATTTACGACTGTGCACAAAATGGAAGAATGGATAGAGGGTCAACCCGTAGCCCTACCACAGACCATATGAGCAGAAAGCAATGACTCCCATTGCTCACTTGTAATTGGTATTATGGGGCAAGAATATAGTAAGTCCTGCCTGAACTGAAAAACAGCAGCAGGTTTTGCAAGCAACAAAGGGGTCCATCTAGGAGCAGGAGCATTGGCAAGCCCAACAAGGAAGGCGTGTAGGATGTTGGTACATGAGACTGGGTACCATGTAACACTGGGACATGAAGTGTTTTATTTGTTTTTGCTTTGTTTCCTGCCATTCGGTACTTGTTGACAGTTTTCAGCCTGTAGAAGATAAAAATATTAATTTGCCCTTAGCGCATAGCCTTTTGTTCTAGTGAAGTGCTATTCTCTATTCTGGAGGGACAAAATTATCAATTAATAATAGATTGTCTCTCTTCAACTTGGTCAGGGCTTACTTATTTATACTCTGCTGGCATGCCTCCTTAACCACTTGCTTACACGGCAATTTGTACTTTTACTCTAAAGATTCAAAATTGTTGAACAATATTGGGTGAACTAGGGTACTCAAAGCAAAAGAGGATGCCAGGGAGGAAAAGGACTTTTGTGGTGCAGTTTACTCTGAGAGTCACTAGCTCCTTGACTCGCTGGCTTCACCAGAACTTGAAGACCCATGGAGAACCCTACCAACCGATGAGATGTCAATTCTGCTGTCTGAGGAGAAGAGTAAAGGGGAAACTCTTCTCCAGAAGCTGAGAGAATTGAAATTTGTCACTAGCTTGACAGGAAACCCAGCTCTTTCCTCAGCAAGTGTCCCTTCCTCTACTGTCAGTGACATGCCCATGTGTCACCAGCCTGGCCTCACTTCTCTGTATCACATCATCTTTTACTGCCTAAACCTCCCCAACTTCAAGACTGGCTTCCCAAACAGGTGACAAGGACAAGCTATGCCCTAGGACCACCTCTGTCCCTTAGTCCCCCAGAGCTCTATCTCATGAGGGTGTTCTGAGAAATATTTCGTGGAAAAGAATTTAGTCAGTGAATAAGGACATTACATGTAGGGGAATCGTCTAAAACCTGGCATTGGATTTGGCCTTTGCCAGAGGAGAGGAAAACCAAACATATACAGTGCACGCCACAGTTCCCCATCCTGCTTCCTGTCTTGGGGACCGATCTCCATTTTTCTCCTAGAGAAGATATGTCCATCCTTCAGAAGACTCAAGTATTGCCTTCAGGGTTAGACCTCTGTTAGACATTAAGAACACATCAGTGTGCTACCCGGGCCATAGACTGTGCACGATGAAGGCAGGGAGGGGCATCCAGCCCACCGAGTGCCCAGCTAGAAGCTTCCTTACGGTTTCCTGTCTGTGCTATGTTCCTGCTCCAGTTGCCACGCTACTACAGGTCATTCATTCTCCTTCTCCTTCCTAACTCCACACGAGTCAGACGAGGCAGTCTCAGCCTCCAGGCGTATAATTCCTAGGAAATCCTTGTCTCTTTAGCCAAGTTCTCAAAGGCCAGGGAGACAGGCCAAAGCACAGCTTTCAGTGTGCCCTACCAACCCAGCATGCTATAGCACCACGGAGTTCTCTAGTGTTTTATTTATCCCTCCCAAGCAGAAGGAGGAAGTCTGTCAGATGTTTAAATCAGAATGTTCTAATTCATCCTTCTTTTTACATTTTATCCCCTGAGCAAATGGCAAAGGCTTGAGGAACATGATCCAAGGTATGTGTTGGTCCAAAAAATTCAGTCTAGAAAAAACACCAAGGCATTCCACTGGGCTACCCAGGATAGGCCTTCAAACACCAACTTTGGTCTTCTTCCAAGACCACCCACCAGTGTGAGGCCAGGCTCTTCATCTCTGTTGTTCTAGTGGTTAGTGTTGGAACAGGCACACGCCTCCTAGTTTGAAAGAGGAGAAACATCTCGTCACATGACACACTCTATCAACTATGCTGCTCTCAGTTCACAGAAAGGGGTGCCCTTCACTGCTGCATCTGTTTCTGAGTTCACAACCATCCCCAGACCTTTGACAAATAGAAATCTGGTCTGCTGCTAATCTTGTCAAACAACAAAGCCACGGGTTCCAAAGGCCATCCTCCAGCTATAGAAAGCCTCATTAAAATGTTTTTTACTTTGCACCAGATATGTTTCTAGGTGAGGTTATCAGTCTCTGTATGCATGTTAGGATGATGCATAAATTTATGGTCCCTTTTGATCCAGGATAATTAAACAGTTAATGGAAGTTTTCTCTACAAATAATGAGCCCAGGAACCCAGACCATCTGTGAGCTTGACAATCTAGGACTCTGCTTCCTGTCTATGATGAACTAGCAGCATCAGGCCTTGGCAGTAGCATGCTAGCAGACTGGAGCACCCAGCAAGGAAGACCTGAAACTCGACCCTTCACCCTTGCAGTGAGCTCTCTAGAGTCTCCATGATGGCACAGGCACATGAGGGTCCATATGGAAGGAGCAGAACTGTGGACTTTCTGATCCAAGTTCCTGAGTTTTCAAGTAGCACATTCCAAGTTAACCAGAGGAAATGTATTCCTTATGTACCTGACTGAGCTAATAAGACCGACAGTTCTATATAATTTATTCTATTTAGCCAACAAATACCAGGAAGTTAAGTAGCATTTTGATTCCTGTTATACATAAGAAAAGTTATGCTCTGGTAAAAATATTTGTCTAACGCTGCTCAGGGAAAGCAATCTCTGGGCTCATATTTGCTGACCCAAAAGCCTATGCTTCTTATATCGTAGCCATAGCCATTTATGAATTTTTGTGTTTAGTTGGTTATTTGGTTTGGTTTGTTTTTTGTAAGACCTGGTTTCTCTATGTAGTCCTGGCTGTTCTGGAACTCATTCAGTAGACCGGACTGGCCTTGAACTCGGAGATCTGCCTGCCTCTGCCTTTCCAGTGCTGGGATTAAAGGCGTGCGCCACCACCTCGACCCAGCTCTTTTCTGGCTCTTAACAGGTGATGAGTCTCATCATGGCCCAGCTTTTGCTCATAGTAAGCACTGGCTTGTGCCAACCCTGAGATCTTCCAGCAGTAAAAGGAAGATCAGCGGTAGACCTGGCTCCTGAAATGAGCCGCTAAGTAGGTACGCAATGATGTCACTTGGTGTTGATCAAGTTCTCATCCATATGTTCAGCCTCTGTGGTGGTAACAGGAAGACACTGAGGAAACCCACTTTCTATAGTATGACACCGCCTTGTGACAAACGCATAGTGGTGAACAATCCAAGGCAGCACAAAAGGAGGGACAAATGGCACAGGACTGTGTTACTTTTCTGTTGCTGTAATAAAACAGCATGACCAAGGCAACTTTCAGTGAAAGGAGTTTATTTGGGCTTACATTTCCAGACGGGTAGAGTCTGTAATGGTGGGGGATAGCATAGCAACAGGCAGGCAGGCATGGCGGCCAGGGCAGAGAGCTGAGAATTGCATCCTTTACCTCAAGAACAAAGCAGAGAGGGCAAACTAGAAATAGGGAGAGATATACAACCTCAAAGTCTGCCCTCCAGTGCTGTACTTCCTCTATTAAACCCTAGACCTCCCCAAAACTAGAGACAAGTGTTCAAATACCCATGAAGGTGGGAGACGATTCTCATTCAAACCACAGCAGGTGCTGTCTGTAACTCTCATAGAAGTTAGGGAAGAGGAGGGTGTGGGTTGTGGCCATACAGCTAAAGGTTTATAAAAAACAGATTTGACCCTGTTTAAACTCTCAAGGATGAGTGGGATATGAAGAGGCTACACATGCTTACCAAACCCCTCCTGAAATGAATTACTGTGGTTGGTTGATTTCTTTCAAAGCCAGCAATAATGAGTTGTATATTGAGCTTTAATTTCTTTTCTTTTTTCCACATTCCTAACAGATTCTATATTTAGACAAAAAGTATATAAACAGAAAACTTTAAAAAAACATGTTGTCACTGAAAGTATCCCAGTCATTGCTCAAGGGATTTCCCATGATTCCAGTGACTGCTCTAGCCGGGTTAAAGTTTGTCCAGGACACAGTCATCTGTCACCATCTGAGAGGTAGTTTAGAGCCATAAGAAAGGAAAAAGGAGCAAGATACATAGCTCTAACAAGAGCATAGCCCCAACAAGATGCATAGCTCTAACAAGATGCACAGCTCTAACAAGATGCACAGCTCTAACAAGATGCACAGCTCTAACAAGATGCATAGCTCTAACAACAAGAACATAGCTCTAACAAGATGCATAGCCCCAAAAAGATGCATAGCTCTAACAAGATGCATAGCTCTAACAAGATGCATAGCTCTAACAAGATGCATAGCCCCAACAAGATGCATAGCTCTAACAAGATGCATAGCTCTAACAAGATGCATAGCCCCAACAAGATGCATAGCTCTAACAAGATGCATAGCTCTAACAAGATGCATAGCTCTAACAAGATGCATAGCCCCAACAAGATGCATAGCTCTAACAAGATGCATAGCTCTAATAAGATGCATAGCTCTAACAAGATGCATAGCTCTAACAAGATGCATAGCTCTAACAAGATGCACAGCTCTAACAAGAGCATAGCTCTAACAAGATGCACAGCTCTAACAAGATGCATAGCTCTAACAAGATGCACAGCTCTAACAAGATGCATAGCTCTAACAAGATGCATAGCTCTAACAAGAGCATACTACAATCTGTCACTTTTTCTGTGAGTTTTACCTGTGCATGATCAAGTTCTTTACTCCCCACTGGGCATGCTCTGACTGAACAGCTGGACTGGGATATAGAGACACACTCCAATATCCAACCTGAATAGGTTGGCCCTCAGGTCCCAAAAGAACACTATGCAAATGGCTGGAAGCTCACCAAACTGGGGAGCTCAGTTTGGTGAATGTGTGCCAGCTGGAGAGGGGTACAGATGACCCTGTGTGTGTCCTCCAACACGGCAAGCTTAGTACCCCTAGATGGGAACACACACTGACAAGGAAATGTTTTACAAGATTGCAACGATTAGCTGAGCAGACATCAGGTTCGATAAGACAGCTCTCTCCCACTGGGAGGCCTTCAGTAAGGAGCATCATTTTAGGGAGGCTCTGCTGGCATCGGAGATACAGGAGACCATAGCTGCCGATTGTCTTGCTAGCCTTCGTTCTGCTGGCTGTTGGTTGGTGCTAAATTTAAAGGTCCAGTGTACAAAACAAAGGAGGAGAAGAAAAGCCTGCAAGGGGATGCAGACAGAGTGGCAGGAAGAAGTCAGGGAGAAGCCAGGCACCAGCCCCTACTCACTTCCAAGTGAAATCCAGGCATGGTTTTATTTTTACTTTTTATTTTATTTTTTGTCACATTTTCAAACACCCCCTTTCAGCAGTATGTTGCTTTGGAATATTTAATCTCAGAGCAATAACAACCCTAACTAAATTCCTAAAATACTCTTTCCCTTCCTAGACAATTACGTCCTAACTTGGCCTGCCACCACTGCTAGCTTCTTCCTTTTTTTTTCTAATCTTTCCCACACAGTGAAACTAAATTAATTTTCCAAATATAACTTGGCAAATAACAACATTTATAAAGGATTTGTTCATGTTACCTCATGACACAGAGTGAACCCAGGGGACTATTGTACAATTCAAGAGTACACCACGGGTCAACCAGATGGACCCTTTCATCTCGTTTTCCACAAGGCTCTTGCCTTTACCTTCTGTTTCTCTAGGGTCAGCTTTACTCTTCTCAGTCTTTTTTTTTTTTTTATGTCAATTCATCCTCAGCATTACCATCCAGTCCAGCCTCCTGCAGTAGATCCACCTATGTTACCCTTTCTGGGGGAACCCTCTAGCCCTAGCTTCACATCAGTTATCACTGTCCTGTTTTTTGTTTTGTTTTGTTTTTGTTGTTGTTGTTGTTGTTTTGACAATGTGACACACGCTAGAACTATCTGGGAAGATGGATTTCAGTTGAGGAATTACCTCTGTAGGCAAGTCTGTGGGGCATTTTCTTGATTAATATTTGGTGTGGGAGAATCTAGTCCACTCTAAGTGGTGCTGTCCCTGGGTAGGTGGTCCTAGGGCATAGAAGAAAACAACTGAACAAAGCACAAGAAGCAAGCAAGCAAACAACATTCTTATATGGCTTTTTGTTTGTTTTGGTTTTTTGAGACAGGGTTTCTCTGTGTAGTCTTGGCTGTCTTGGAACTCGCTCTGTAGACCAGACTCACGTTGAACTCACAGAGATCCACCTGTCTCTGCCTCCCAAGTGCTGGGATTAAAGGCATGAGCCACCACCCAGTTCTTTCATGGCTTTTGCTTCAGTTCCTGCCTCCATGTTCCTGTCTAAATTTCTACTCTGACTTTCCTCAATGATGGACTGTTTACCTGGAAAGATAAGCTGAAATAAAACCCCTTCCTATCTAGGTTCCTTTTGATCATAAACCAATCTAAGACAACCGCTGTCAGTGCTCCTTCAAATATTCCCTCAAAACAGAGGTTAAAATATCTAAACTATCTCTTACTAGGACATGCAAATTGATTTTTTTTTCTTAACCCACAAAATAGCCCACTTCCATCCTGGGTAGGAATGCCTCTGGTGGACAGAGCCTTGAAGCTCCTCACTCTTCCTGAATTTGTCTTTGATAGCGCATCATTTAGGATGTTTTCAATGAATGTCTTTGGGAAAAGCAATAAAAAAAAAAAGGGTGGCTATATTGTTCTGTTCTTCACTTGGATTTTCTGCATAAATCTCTTTATGTACACTTGGAAGGACCCTTGGAAGTGACACAGAAAGTAGTTGAAATCTTATTACAATTTGAAAGTGAAGAACATATATGAGTATTCTCAGCACATCCAAAAAGAAAATATTATATATATATATATACATATATATATAGTATATGTATGTATATATGTATATGTGAACATACACTCCCAATCTGTAGCTAAATAGAAGGTATGTGTTTTAACTGGCCATCAAATTTATAAATTAAGATTAGAACTGCTTGGGACTATCGAACGCAGAACAATGAAAGTAAAGGTCAAATTGTGAAAAGAAAGCTCCTAACCAGAAGGGGGGGGGAATATTTCCTCCAGAAAGCTCATAAAGCCCATAAATTCCATACTCAAAATAAAAGTACCACCAAAGCACACTTTTCAAGGCATTCTGCTAAATTCCGCAAGCCCACAAGAGAGCACATAAGTTACAAAGTAAGCTGGAACATAGGAGGAAAGTGACAGAGGCCTTGTTTGCTATGGCAGACCTTCACAAAGCTGCTCTCTAACTGAGTTTATTGACCAGATTTACAAGCCCCACCAGGCCATGGCCTGACTCAGAATTCTCCTTCTCTTTCTCCTTTTTTTATCAAAAATTCTTACTGTGCTTCGGCCACTGTAACCGAGCCAGGCTGTTACAGGGGTGCACGTGTGTGTGTGTGTGTGTGTGTGTGTGTGTGTGTGAGAGAGAGAGAGAGAGAGAGAGAGAGAGAGAGAGAGAGAGAGAGAGAGAGAGAGAGATGCAAACACCTATCTTATTCCTAAGAAAACTAGATTTCTTTCCTTTGCTTCTTACTTTGAGAAACTAACACTATTTTTTCAAGAAGACAAGTTCCTTGAAAGGGAGAAGAGAGATGCACTTTGCCACCATGGTCTCCCAGGACCTTGCTGGGATCATCTTCTTGGGACTCAGGAAAATTCTCTCCCATCAGGGATTTAATTTTTTCTTCTAGTCGCCAGCATCCACAGAAGCTGCTGTGGCTCATGTGACTCAGAAAAGCCAGCTGCGGGTCCCTTATTCTACACTTTCATTTTCCAAACCTTTATCTCACCTTAAACTGACCACTGCCGATGACCCAGACACCAGATTCAAAGATGGCTGCCAGTGACCCAGACACCAGATTCAAAGATGGCTGCTGAAGGAGGGAGTGAAGGAAAAAATCTAAACAAAACTGAGTTGGTTCTTTGTTTCTATATTCATTTTGCTACTAATTATTGTGTCATAACATGGCTAAAAATACATCTGGGGCCATCCCAGGCAGGATTGGGAGTTGCAGAAAGTATATGAACATACTGAGCTCAATCACCATGGGTCACCTGCAGAGAAAGGTGGCCTTGCAGGTTTCCTGAAGTGCTATCTTCTGGGCTGATTCACTTCTGAAGGTTTTCAGCTCCGATCTCTGTCTTTTCTTACTTCTTTTCCTCTTTCTTTTTTTTCTTTCTTTCCTTCCTTCCTTCCTTCCTTCCTTCCTTCCTTCCTTCCTTTCTTCTTGGGAGTTGGGAGGGGTTTCAAGACAGGGTTTCACTGTGTAGCCCTGGCTGTCCTGGAATTAGCCCTATAGACCAGGCTGGCATCCAGTTTAGATCTCTGCCTGCCTCTGCCTCCAGAGTGCTGGGATTCAAGGTGTGCGCCACCAAGCCTGGCTTATCTTGACACCCCAAGGGCATCATGATCCCAGCTCTGTCTTTCTATTTGTCTTTGCTACCTTTCTCGTTGGTCTGTCTCAAATCATGCCATTCGCACTCCTGAAAGTGTGGACAGATGGGCAGAACACAGGGATAGTCAGGACCCAAGTAAACAAACTGCTTCTTTCCAGGGCATCAAGTTATATATATAAGGAGGTGGGGATCTTTCTTAGCAGCATTTAAACAGTTTATACGTTACTATAAACACTGATGCATTATGAAATAGAATGTAACACACATATACGTGTGTGAGAGTTTGTGTCAGATAAAGCACACATCATGTCTTGCTGGTGAAAGGTCAGTTTTAGAGTTGGAGGAGATGGCTCAGTGGCTCAAACTCCTCCCGGGCAAGTGTAAGCACCAGAGTTCAGATCCCCAGAACCCATGTGACTGCCATGGGAACCCACCTGTAATTCCAGCCTCAGAAGACAGAGGACGGGAACCCCAGAGCAAACTGGCTAACAAGAGTAGCTGTATCTGCAAGTTCTAGTTTTGGTGGAGAGACCTTGTCAATGAATACTGTAGAACAACAGGGATAGTTCCCACACACAGGCAAACATGCACCACACACACACACACACGACTAGAAAACACAAAAACAAGAAGACAAGTCGGTGTGAGCTATACTCCATGGCTATAGCCAATTGTACTTGTAGTGATGGAGACTTCAATATAGAATTTGAGAAGTATGCATTTATTCCTTGGGTCTGTAGCTATCTTTTAATGATCAAGGGTCAAGAATCACAACAACTATGAGAAGTTAGGGAGTTTACCACTCCTACTGATTGAGGGCTCCTTGACATCAGAGCCTGTGGCTATGAGATGACGCCATTCCTTCCTTCATATTCCTACCTATCCCAGAATAGCTGCTATAGCTCCTGGTCTCAAGTCTGTGTTCCAGGCAAATTAAGAAAAAAACAAACAAACAAAAAAGACAGAGTCTCAATAGCCTCATATATCACATTTTTATTAAGGCAAAGTGCAAGTCTTCTCCAAGGCCACTAATTCTCACTGACCACAGCTGGCACGTGAAAGGGAGGAGATAATCACAAATCAATCAATCACCCAGGGCTGAGCAAAGGGTCCACCACCCCAAACCATCCCCACCATAAGAAAAACAAATCCCAGAGTCCTGCTAACAAATGGGAAAGGACTAGACCCTGGGAAAGCGCTGCGGCAGCATCTTTCCTGCTCACCAGCGTGATTCTCCGGTTAACCCTCCAGCTGACACACAGTAGGGACCCACCAAAATTGTTTGTAGGGGAGCAGAGCCGAGGCATGGTACAGCACACACAAGCTCTAGAAAGGGCCCTCCCACCCACTGGGAAACAGCAGAAGCATAGGAACGTTCCTGGCTATCCAAACTCAGAGCCAGCTCAAGTGGCCAAAGCAGCTCTCAATCAGCTGCAAAGCCCATTCACCCTAGGGCAAGGGTGGCTCTCTGAGAAGGCATGATCGAGGACCCAAGCTTCCTGACACTCAGAAAGTGTGAAAATCTCCACCCAGTCCAACAGTTAGCCTTCATTAACTCTTGGTCATACTGAAAGCAGAACTGAGAATGGCCTCTAACCACATTCTCAACAGTTGTCTAGACAGTTATTTTGGAGCAGGTAACAACCCCTTGTAAAGGACCAAAGCTGGGCTCAAGTGTCTTAGATGCAAGCTCGTAGCTGAGTTTTTCCTCTGGTCACCGTTGCAGCAGCAGCAGAGCAAACAGCTTGCCGGCTGCTCTGACTTCCCACCCAAGGGACTGGGAGGGGCTCCATGGTTCTTCTCCAGGCTGCCCCTTCCCCTCCCTTCTGCATAGAAAAGGCACAAATGGGGCCACGGAAAGAGAGACTTGCTCTGGAGAAGGAAAACCCAGGAGGCCTCATCCAACTCAAAAACAGTAAAGGAATGGGGAGAGGCCCGAGGCCTATATCACAGGGGTGTTTCTGCCATCCTCCGACATTTCTGGGTCATTTTCTAACACTTGGAAAAGAGGCTGGGATATTTAAAACTTTTTGTGGCTGGGAGGCTGGAAGGATTACATCTGTAAATCATAGATCTTAACCTTTTTGTTCTATGACTCCGCGTATTTAAAATGGTTGACCACTGTAAGGAATGCTGTCTCTTTAAGGCTTAAGTTTTATATCCCTTAAGAAAGAAGTTTGTAAAAGAGGATGGAAGTTTCTTTATATCCTTAATACCTGAAAGGTTTAAAAGCCTTTCCTATAACACTTCTAGGTGATTGGATTTTGTGTTGTCCGAGAATCTCCCGGGTCTGGTGACAGGCTGGTCAATATTTACTGAGGGCAAACTCGACAACTATGCTCAGCCAGGTGGAGGAAACAATGCCGGCCTCTGAGAAACTGTGAGCCTTTCACACCACAGCAGAGATAGTAAAATCTTGTGCTAACCACAGGGCAGTGTCTCGCAGATCTATCTAAGATTGGTTCAGAGGGGTCAGCCTAGGGTGGCTTAGCTATCTGCAGTTGGACACGTCGTGGCAGCAGGGGATGGGGAGGAGGTTCACTGCTCACGTCAAGGCAGGAGGCAGGAAGTGGCTAGAGCTAAGAGTCTCCCAAGGACTTCCCACCAGTGACCTTGTTTCCTCCAGCCAGTTCACACCTCCCAAAGTTCCCCCGAGCCTCCCCGAAGGCCACCACCAGCTGGAGACTGATGTTCACGTCCAGACCATGATGATTCGTGACTACTTTAGTCAAGATAATGGCAGAAACAATGACTTATGGCTAGCAAGGTTAGGTCATAGAAGGCATCACATGACTTCTGCCTGGTTCCCTGGGACAACCATTTCTAGAGCCTCAAACCACCATATAAGTCCAATTGCCCTTAGGCAACTAGATTACGAGGAAGCCACAGGCAGGAGCTGAAGTCACACAAAGGCACTGTAGTTAATAACTGCAAAGTCTGCGCACCAACCTCCGGTGTTTCTAGATCCTGAACACCGCAGTCAGCTTAGCCATTTGTTTTCCTGAGATGAGGCCCAGACCTCATGGAGCTATTCCATGCCAGGCCCCGCTTCTTCATCTCACTTCTCACACACAGGATTCACGCGGGGTATAAGAAACCTATGGTATTTCCCAGTTCTATGTTGAAAGCTGACTTTGGCAAGGTAAGAAAGAATGAAGTTGGACAAGCATCATGAGCACACACTTACATTCTGAGAAGCCTGAACGCGGGGCTCACGCGGGGCTCACGCGGGAACAGTCTAGCAGATGGGGACGATTAGCAATGATTAATGCTCTTCTTTATATCTTTGTTTCCTGGACTCCCTACAGTGAGTTCATATCACTAAACAGGAAGAAATTAAAGTGGCTTGAAGGCAGTCATACTCAAAGATGGTGTTTGTGATTCCATTTGCGAGCTGTGAAGGTCTTGTAATGACGGTTGAGATCTGGTTGCAAAGGAGGTTGTCTGGGCTTAGAGCTCAGACCACAGTCCCTTGGACATGGAAGTGGGCAGTGGCTGTGTGGCAGCACAGGGAGGGGAGGAGGTAGAAGGGCAATGAAGGAGGTAGTAGTGACTCTGAAGGACATCTTTCCTGTGGCAAGCCAAGGGACTAGTCTGCACCCCCGCTTGGTTGATGGAGGTCCCCTGTACTACAGAGTCGGTTGTATGAGCTGCAGACGTCACCTCCAGCGCCTAGCAAAGGTGCTGACATGGAGTGTGTCACTAGAGCACAGCTTTTCCCTCCAGCTGCAGTCCTGCCAAGACCATAAGCGTGAACCTTGGTGTGACAAAGGAGGCCTTGGCCCTCGTGAATGGCCACACTGTAGAAACAGGAGAGCAGG